>NC_058522.1:578205753-579455753 GCF_904849725.1 Hordeum vulgare subsp. vulgare
TAGCTAGCTTTTCTGCTGTCTCCATTTTTTGCTTCCTCTCCCATAGAAAGCTGGTAGTGATGAGGGCATTAGCTTATGGTGCTTTCAGCAATCCTAGTGTGTATATAGGTTTGATGATCAATCACCTTATCTCTGTCGCAATGATATGCTGTGGAGCACTAGTGGTTTGGGGAGGAATTGTTTCAAGTAGGAACTTGAAATAATGGATGGAATAAGGTGAATGCAGTCCCAGTATGTCGTTGTTATGTGCTCATAATGAATGTCGTCAACTATGCTACTTTTATTCATTATATACTTGTTTGATTTTCTGTTGTTATACTACTTTCGATTCGGCTTTCCCTGCCATAATCCAAGATTTTAAATGTATCTCCATCACAGATTTTATTTCCGAAAGCTGTTGGAAATAATAACAAACTGAGACTAAATGTGTTTATAGTACATAGATTCAAGACATATTGTGTGTTTGTAACTAGATGGATGCTTCAGGATCTTGCTGCTTCCTGCCCGAGGCCTAGTTTTCTTTCTTTTCTTTTGACAATTTGATCCAACACTATTTAAGGGCTCTTTTTACCACTGTCGTGCAATTGCATTTCTGTATTGAAGGAAATTGACAGTAGTGGTGTTATCATACTGTAGTCGGAGGAGAGGGCAGTCATCTTGGGTGGGCTTACTACTTGTATGATTTCAGCAGTTATTCTCTATCCAATATGGGGTCAGATTTTGTGTTTTTAAGTTATTTGCGACAACCCTTTTCCTTGCTATGGGGGTGTGCCCTGTTGCACCAAAAATGTAGAAAGGTTCTGCTTTGTTAACTTAGAGTTCTTCCTGAAAAGTTGTCCTGAGCTGTGTGAGATCTCCTAGCTAACTTGTGCTGTCTAAATTTTTGTTTCCTCTCCCATAGAAAGCTAGTAGTGATGAGGGCATTAACTTATGGTTCTATCAGCAATCCTAGTGTGCTGTGGAGCAGTATTGGTTTGGAAGGAGTTTTTTTAACAAGGAACTTGCAATAATGGATGTCATAAGGTGACTGCACTCCCAATATGTCGTTTGTGCTCATAATGAATGTCATCAACTATATGGTCCTTTTATTTATTACTCATTTGACTTCTTTTGTTATACTACTTCCGATTCGCCTTTCAGCTCCATAGTCGAATATTGTAAATGAACTCCATAACAGATTTTAGTTCTGAAAGCTCTTGGAAGTAGTTACAAAATGAGATTAAACGTGTTTATAGTATATAAGAGCAAGACATATTGTGCCTTTGTAACTAGGTTCCTTGCTGCTTTCTCCCTGAGGTTTAGTTTTCTCTATTTTCTTTTGGCAATTCGATCCAATACCATCCAAGAACTGTGCTAGCAAGATATGGCGATTGCATTTCTGTGTTGAAGAAAATTGACAATAGTGATATTATACTATATCCAGTTTACAGTATGGTGTGAGACTGTCAATCTTTTAAGTTATTCCTCAGTCTCACAACCCTTTTCCTTGCCATATCGGTGTGCTCTGTTGCACCAAAAATGTTGAAGAGTTCTGCTTTGCTAAGTTGGAGCATTTCCTAAAAAATATGTTATGGTTTGGTGGAACCTAAATTTGGCCTAACCAGATTTTAGAGGGAACGATGCCACTGTCTAGCAACTTCATCGTATTTCATGCAAGTCCTTATTAGTCGTAGCAGGTGATCTGCAGTGTACATTATTTAGACTGCTTTCCTTTTATTACGGTAATAGTTAATTATTTAACTGAGCTTGTACTAGACAC
The DNA here is from genome assembly GCF_904849725.1 of Hordeum vulgare subsp. vulgare. Taxonomy (NCBI): domain Eukaryota; kingdom Viridiplantae; phylum Streptophyta; class Magnoliopsida; order Poales; family Poaceae; genus Hordeum; species Hordeum vulgare. The sequence goes on from NC_058522.1 coordinate 578,207,513, forward strand.
CTTTTGGGCAAAACAAGGTTTCCTGTTAATGTAACAAGAGGAATGGTTGTAATCTACCCGTATATTCGTAGTAATGGGGCTAGTGTTACAGCCTTGAAGCTGCCTATTATAGGATACATATGGATACTTATCCTTTTAAGGGCAAGGTGTGGTTTCAACTTTGAATAGGAAAGGGGCAGCTCGTCCTTGGCCAGCAGAGAGGGGCACCTCTCACCATGCTGGATTTCACGGCAATCCTCTGGGTTGACATGTGAGAAAATGTATAGTGCTGCAAAGAAGTAGATACAGCAGAAGCAAAACTATAACCACAAAATCTCGTAAGAACCAACACCATTCATAGTTACCTTTATGGCACATCGGCACATCTTTTCCTTTGAATATTTTCCTGATTATGGTAGGTATATATTCTCCAAATCATTCGGGAACCAGTTTCTTTATTTTGACCTTACCCATCTTGTCTAAAAACACGTGAAAGATAGTTTTCTCTGAAACATGCTCACCTCTTGAGTTCCCTTAAGGCCATAGTTCGATGCATGCATGGAATACGTCCGTCCAAAAGGCTATAGAAGGCGAACACATGACCCCTATGAGGAATATTCCATATCAAGTGGGAACTGCTATTATTCACTGAAATCAGTTCTCACTAAAAAGTCAATGCCAAGTGAACAGAATGATTTATAATTTTGTGAAATCATGTCCTCCCAAGTTAGCCAATTTACATCATTTATCTCTTCCTGCATCGTTCTGTGCCAACAAAACCTATACCGAACTTCTTGAGCATGAAGCCATCCGCGAATTGTAGTTTTTGTTCATCCTGAGGTTCATTTAGAGCCTGTTTGGGACTGCTCTGCTACTTAAAATTCAGCTCTGCTCCAGAAAAGACAAGCCAAACGGGGTAGCTCCACGATATGCTGCTCCGCAAAAAAACTAGAATCTCGGGTACAACTTCAAAGTTTTTATGAAGCTCTAGTGGGAAATTACCCACCACTGCCACCAGTAAGTGGATACCCCTTCATTTCTTTCCCCTCAATCAATCAAATAGATTCTTTTCACCAAATTTTTTATTCTTGAAGCTGGAGCTAGATGGAAGCCAAACATTCTCTTGAATAGTGCTATAGCTTCTGTATGAAACTGCTCCAAAATGAATTTGATGAAGTAAAGCTGATTTTGGTGAATTGAGGCAGTCCCAGACAGGCCCTTAGTGCAAGCGATTGACAGCTGATCATTATGATGAAAAGTGTAATGAGTTGAACGCCACACAAATATGGTAGCCTACTCTTATCATGGGCTCAAACTGTATCGAATCAGCAAAAGACATGTATGTGTCCCTGTGTTCTCATCAATTTTCATTCATCTCAAAACTTTCTTATAACTTGAAATTCATTCGTTTCCTTATACATGTCCTGTCTGCTGACCTATCATTTCACATTCTGCTCCTCTTCAAGTTTGGTTGTCATGTTATCATTTCCATGATGAGCGCGGAGTGTGTAGGGAGCTCAGAGCTTCTTATTAACTCTGACAACTTTGAATGGTTTTAACATGTTAAATCCTATATTATATAGTCTTTCAGTATGCTGATTTAATTAATCATCTGCGGTCCTGTTACATTGGGAGCTAATTTAGAACCTGAAGCCAAGCTGCTGTCCATAAACAGTGTAAAGTTAAGGCTTCATTTATGAAAATGATCTTCAGCATCATATGTTAGGTAAGTGGTAACATTTTCCTCAACTGGTTATTGGATTTGCACACCAGGACCCACCACAAAGTCCAGTAGTCCACTGCCTGTTACCAAACATTTTCCTTCCTAATAGGAATGCTTGATCTATTAACACTTATTTACAGTAGCCTATAAAAGGTAGATTTCAGTTCCGCATTAATACTGGTTAATTTCTGCAACATGGTTGAATTGATTTGTGCAGCCTATAAAAGGTAGATTTCAGTTCTGCATTAAGCACTTGTTATCTGCTTGTATTTGCTATCTGGACTGCGCCACACCTCTTGTACCTGCAAATTAAAATGTAAAAGCTTGCAGGACTGCAAGCTCACCGATTCTCAGAAATACAAAAAAGGAAAGAAGAAGGAGAAGATGATCCAGTCAACTGGCTAACGGCATAAAAGGAATGCTAGTGATGAATGTCGGGGAGGGAGGCTGAGATGGTTGCCGCTGATTACTCTGGCAGGGTGGCAGCAAATGTGCCCTGTCCATGCCGCTGGGGCTTGATAGCGCCACAATGGCAGGCCAGGCACGGAGGTCAAGGTAACCATTGGAATGTTTTGTTTGCATGTAAGCATGTATGTTTTGGATGTAAGGGGCTTACCTGATGATGATCGTTGGTCCTTGGGTGAATTCTGTTCGGCACACCAGGATGAATGAAATGAAGGTGGGTCTGGCATGAGGGTATCGGTAAGAGGGTACTCTGGTAGCCAGGGTGACTTGCCCATGGAACCGCCGGATGCCGCTCTGTGGGCAGAGAACCCGGCTGCCAGGGGAGGTTCACAGGCAAATCATCCTTGGCTATCGAAGATGGCCTCTTACCCCCATGCAAGACCTCCCTCGCATGTGTCCTGTTTGTGGGTGCACTAGCTAAGTGATGATGCTTGCATGCCCTGCCTGGGCATGCGTATTTATAAGATGGCGAGAAACATGGGGGCGAGGAGGGTAGGGGCTATGACTTTTGGCGGCGAGGCAATGGTGTTTGACACAGATAAAGCTAGCTAGAGTGAAGAAAGAATCTTGGCCTTTGACATGCTTGATTGATCCACCGGGCCAAAAAACCAATGGGGTCGCTCTCTCGCTTCACTTGGCTGCTGGATGTGAAGATGATCTATGTGTATCTTGCTGCCTTTCCTTTTTGGAGAGCATCCAGAGATTTGGATTTGGATTTGGATTTTCCCCTTCTTTCTTTTTTCTCTTCATCAGGAGTCGTTGAGGTTGGTTGGTTGACCGGTGCGTGTGGACAGACAGACAGGTCCAGCCCAGTTGGTTCCATCCACTTGTAGCCATTCCCCAGCGGCATGGATGAGGGTGATCACATCCATGTCGGCCGGGCGTATGGAAATGGAATGGAATATGTGTGCATGTGGAGAAGAAGAATGCAGTTGCACATAGGGATAGGGTGGTGATAAGGATGAGAGGTCTGTTTGTATGTGTGTGTGCATCATGTGGCGATGAGAAGAGTGGTCGCTTGTACTACTGCCTGGAAAAGGATGGTTGAAAGAAGAGGCGAGTATGATTTGGACTCTCGAGGTCGAGGGGGTTCACTTATTCTTGCTGTCCTAATTGTCTCCTGCAGGTTCGACGATTCGGCCCCGTGATGTCGATGAGCTGAGGACATGAACGATGAACGAACCACATCGAGGGACGCGAGAGTGATACACACTGAATTTCATACGAGACGCGTTGCTGCAGTTGATTACTGAAAATTTTGACGAGCTTAGTACAAAAACACTGGAGTACTGATCTGATTTGGAGACGCTGTTAGAGCTCATGGAGGCACACTAGTCTCTCACTAGTATTTTTTTTTTCCAACAAACTCCCCCGCATTTTATTCTGAGACCTGTGCGGATAAACCCCACAGAACACAAAAAGGATAGTAATATGTTCAAAAAGGGAGGGTAAAGCTTTCACCAAGCAACAGCTGCGATCTACGCCCTACTCCTGCAAAGCATTGCGCTCTTGATCCTTCGTCATTGTAATGCGAGTTATTTATCAAAAACCATCACATTTGGGGCTAGGATAACAACTTGACACCAGATTTGAGGCAGGACATAAGAAACCACCAACAATGAGACTAATGTGTAACGCGGAACATTGACGCTGTATTTTGGCTGTGAAAACAGCAGAACCGGCAGGTGGGGCGTGCCCGCGGGCTGACGTGGAGGGGTTTGACGGGCGCCGTTAGACGGAGATAGACGACCATTGCCCATCCCGTCTATTAGGTCTATCCGACAACCGTTTCGACCGGTTGACTCCCTCCCCTCGATTCAGTTAGCTCCTATGTTGCGATGGCGACCAGCTCCGGCGGCGACGACGCACACGAAGTTGACGACTTCGGAGGCGACGACTCCGACAACGGTGATGGTTCTTCAGGCCATAAGCTGCGGCGCTCGCAATGCGGAGTCATCGACCCAACCCCGATGGCGGCCGCGACCTTGATCTGGAGTCGTTGGCGCCAGGCATAGCGCTCCTGCCACTGGAGCCTTGTGTCGAGGAGGTAGCGAAGGCTGCTGCGGTTACTGCGGCACAGATTGGTCCCGAGATGCTGGCGAAGTCGTGGGGGGAGGATGTGCTCCCATGCGCCCCATCTTCAGCGAGGTAAATCTCAATCTGTCAAAATGTAGTGATAGTTATTTGATTCTTTCTTTAGTATTGGATTTGTTTTCGCCATTGAAAAAAGATGCTAGCAAAAAACTCATATCGTAGGCCTGAATATTTATTTATCAGCCAATTAGAATGTACTGAATTTTTGGAGAAAATTATACTATAGGGTTTAGTTTTGTTAGTACTAATGTATTCCGTAGGTCTAAATTTGGTAGTGTTAGCCAGTGCTAAATTTTATTGTTATAGTGCATTCTAATTGGTATTGCCCTATTTTCTCTGTTAGGCCTGAAGATTTATGGTTAATATATTTCCAGTTTCCTGAAAAAAAGTATGCTCTTGTAAAGATGTGTGAAATAGATATCATTTATGGTAGTTTGGTGAATGTAATGGTCAGAATTGGATATTGTATGGATGATAGTCTTTGCTACTTGAAAGACTAATACATAGGGCTGTAAGGTGTTTGTGTCATCAAGGACAACATTGAACTAGTTCACATGGTGAGCAAATTTGACAGCACCAGACATTGTCTCTGACAGTTACAAAGGGAAATCTAGGGCACGTTTGGTTATGGAGCAAGCACTTGCCTCGCCCAGCCCAGCAAGGAAACCGACGGTTTGGTTCCTTGGCGAACTCGCCTCCTTACCTGTGGTTTCCAGATTTTTATGCATTACAGCGAGCGAGACACACCCCTAGTTATTAAGGTATCATCAATTGAAGAAGATGAAGAAGGTGAACAAATAGATGGAGAGGCACCTGTTGTGTTTGTTGTTGCTGAATCAGGTGTTGTGCACAAAATAATTGGTACACAAGAAATTGTCAATTATTTGTCATTCAAATCAATTCCTCCATAGTGTCAGTTACTTCTTGGGACAGAGGGTAATGTGCAAAATCAAGAAGAGCATGCACTACAACAGGTTAACACTCAAGTAAGTGTTAATTATGCTGATTTTCTTGTCTTGCTTAATACAGGTTAACACTATTACAACAATACAAACTAAAAGTCTTGCTTATTCAGTGCAATAAAGCACAATTACAACAGGTGCAACAAAGCATAGTACATAGCTAAAATTCATCACAAATCTCCTTCGACCTCTTTATCTTGTACTTTAGTTTTTTCTTGTCTTGCTTAAGTTGGTCCATCTCTGTCAGTAGTTGGTCTCTCTCCAGAACCATTTGGTCCCTCTTTTTCTTTGCCTTTGCCCTAAGTGTCTGATGTAGATTGGTACAACCATGATATGCCAATTTCTTCTTCTTCTCCATCTCCTCTTTCACTAAGAGCCAACCTAGCATTGCCCAACTGTGTGATACTCCTTGTCAGACACCATTTTAGCAAAGTCCGGTTTGAAAAATCTTAGGTCTTCCCCCATCTTTCTTTTTCTCCAATTACCTTGTAGTTTGATTCAACATTCTTAAAATTATCTCTCAGCATGTCTTCACTTAATTTGTCATACATGCTCCACAATTCTTTTATGCAGAACTGCATTGCCACTGATCACTCTGGGTCGATCCACTCCACATAAGTATATTTCCTTTCATCCTACATTTTAAATAAGTTGTTCTCAATAGCGTAAGCACAAATTTAGTTGTAAGTGCAAAGTAACTTTAATTGTGAACAAAATTTTCAACAGGAATGTTGGCTGCAACTGATATTATCCCCCCAAAATGGATTATCTACCATCATCTGAGTTATATTTGCACTGAGAAGCAACTTACATTCTTAGCACACGCAAGAAACGCCTGCCAGTGTCAACGGATTCATATGCCATAAGCCTAACGCATGGTTCCAGATGGAGACAACGGGAAGACATATCGTGAACAATGCCACTCCATTCATAGTGAGGGATGGTCTTTGGAAGCTAATGAACAGACAAATTGCACAAATCAACGACCTGGGTAAAAATCCCCAATTTAAGAACCCTAACCCTAACCAGAGTACGAGGGGAACACAAAACTAATAGAAGAAAGAGAGAGAGCATACCTGGCTACACATATTTGTCATCCGAAGGATAGCTTGACCGGCCGCTCCAAGAAAACATGGCGGGCCGGCGTGCGGAGGTGAATCGGCGGCGGCGGCGACGACGGTCGCACTCGAGAGGGAGGAGAGGGATAAACGGGTCTGGTTCGAGCGATCGTGGGCTCGATCCATGGAAAGGTGTCGGGGGGGGGTTGGGCAATGGTTGTCTATCGCCGTCTAACGGCGCCCTTTAAACCCCTCCATGTCAGCCAGACATGCAGGCCCCAACTATCGGTTCTGCTGTTCTAATGGCCAAAATGCAGTGCTAGTGCTCCGCGTTACATGTTAGTTTCATTGTTGGCTATTTCTTGTGTCCTATCTCAAACCTGGTACCAAGTTGTTACCCTAACCCCAAATGTAATGGTTTTGGGTAAATATCTCTCATAATGCTGACGTGATTTGGAGGCATATCGGGCTAGCCGGGCTTGCAGCTCGATCGGTCATCGACTATTGTAGACTTTGTGCATTCCACGGAGGCACTCAACAAAATCGGTAAATTATGGCCCATCCTTGACCCTCTAGCACGCCAGAAATGCTCGAGTATTTGAAAACAAATGCTGGGATACAACGTCCACTCATGCTTTTGCTGCTGATCTGCTACGACTCTGGAGTCATCTAGCTAAGCGAGACAAAGATAGACTGAAGATATTATCCTGGCTTATCTACTTTTTTAATCTCTTTGCGTTTTCATCTAAATCTTTTTCTCCTCCTACACCTCAATCTCTTGTAGGCTTGACTATGGCCTGCTGCAACTGCTTTCGTGGCCTTCACATAGTCTCTTATGTAATTGAATCATGTTACCTAGCCTTTGGCATGTTTTGAAATGGATAATGTAGTGACTGTTCCACCTCTATTTCAAGTAAATAAGTACAATAAACCCCACAGAGTAGAATAGTACAACAATTTGCATCCGTTGGCCACAAGAAAAATAAAGATTACATCCATGCGAGAGAAGTTCCCTCCATAGTTTCTCCAGTCAAACAACAAAGTGGATCTGAGGACACATAGTCTGTCAGTGACATAGATGATGGATGAGCACATGCACCGACAACAGAAGAAAACATCTTTCTCGGTTGGAGATCTACACAAAAGGAATCCTACAACACCGACGGGCTAGCTACGACGCCATCGCTCCCAGAGACCGCTCTGCGCACTGGCCTCCGAAATGGAGGTTAAAGGGGGGTAGAAGTCACAAAGAGAACTAGCCTCTAGCTAAGCCCCCCCCCCCCCCCGCGCGTGCACGCGGGGTTAATACGTCAGAATGACCAAAAATTTGGGGTAACCGGCGCCATGAAATGAGAATGGAAACACATGCCTCGGTTCCTAGGTCATAGACAACCTGGAGAAAACCTCAAGAGATCAAACATAGAGCACAACAAGATCAAGAAGAATATTGGGGATGGGGTAATCGAGGAAAACAGAAAACCCAAAGCAATCCGTCGCGTACGGCCGCCCCAAGCATGACCTTCACTAAGACTTGGACTCTTGAACCCTCCACATTGACGAGCATCACCAAGGATGGAATGATGACGACCAGGCATCAAAGAACACTACGAATGCAAAGCTAACAACTGACACTAAAGCTAGGGAGTGCAGGCCCCCCCTCTCTCTCACCTCGGCAGCCAGTGAGGACGCCAGATCTGGGAGAGAGAGGGGTCGGAAGAGGAGGACTGTTGAGGGCCAAGGGATACATGGAAGCAAAGCGTACGAGGCTGGGAAGTCACATACTCACTAGTCCTTTTTTAGAACAATATGTCAAGCTTTATTGATCACGGTTTAACATCATGGGAATACAAATAGATCGTGAGACTCGCCAATCCAAACACGACGCCCTTTCTCTAGAGAATGAGAATACCTGACAAGATTATGCCCCCAAGATTAGAGGCATGATCTTCGAATATGAAGATGCAATTTACAATTTTGAGGTCTGTTGGTTGGGTTGAGTAGTAAAAATTGGCATATGAGAGGACCTACAATAGTTCTAACGTTCTTTGAGGCATGATAAGATACGTATCTCGTCCTATTCCTAAGGTGCACTGGTCGCAACGGGCAACATGGGCAGCAAGGACCTCGCCCCATCTTTTCAGGTATGAGTACAGGTAGAAACTCATGAATCCTTTGTTGATGTCCTTGCACATAATTGGGGTGTGGCAGCGAAAATACAACCATGTCAGGGGAACAAGACAAACTTTGACGGTATTGATCAAGGGGATTCGTGTTAACATCATTTGGTCATCGCTCGGTCTTGATCATAATTGCCACAAATCACTTTAGATACATAATGTATTTTCCACATGAATCGTTGGCACAAATATTTTTATGCATTACAGCGAGCGAGACACACCCCTAGTTATTAAGGTATCATCAATTGTAGAAGATGAAGAAGGTGAACAAATAGATGGAGAGAAACCTGTTGTGTTTGTTGTTGCTGAATCAGGTGTTGTGCACAAAATAATTGGTACACAAAAAAGTGTCAATTATTTGCCATTCAAATCAATTCCTCCATAATGTCAGTTACTTCTTGGGACAGACGGTAATGTGCAAAATCATGAAGAGCATGCACTACAACAGGTTAACACTCAAGTAAGTGTTAATTATGATGATTTTCTTGTCTTGCTTAATATAGGTTAACACTATTACAACAATACAAACTAAAAGTCTTGCTTATTCAGTGCAATAAAGCACAATTTCAATAGGTGCAACAAACCATAGTACATAGCTAAAATTCATCACAAATATCCTTCGACCTCTTTATCTTGTACTTTAGTTTTTTCTTGTCTTGCTTAAGTTGGTCCATCTTTGTCAGTAGTTGGTCTCTCTCCAGAACCATTTGGTCCCTCTTTTTCTTTGCCTTTGCCCTAAGTGTCTGATGTAGATTGGTACAACCATGATATGCCAACTTCTTCTCCATCTCCTCTTTCACATCAGTAAGAGCCAACCTAGCATTGCCCAACTGTGTGATACTCCTTGTCAGCCATCATTTTAGCAAAGTCCAGTTCGGAAAATCTCAGGTCTTCCACCATCTTCTTTTTTCTCCAATTACCTTGTAGTGTGATTCAACATTCTTAAAATTATCTCTCAGCCTGTCTTCACTTTCTTTATCATACATGCTCTATAATTCTTTCATGCAGAACTGCATTGCCACTGATCACTCTGGGTCGATCCACTCCACATAAGTATATTTCCTTTCATCCTACATTTTAAATAAGTTGTTCTCAATAGTGTAAGCACAAATTTTGTTGTAAGTGCAAAGTAACTTTAATTGTGAACAAAATTTTGAACAGGAATGTTGGCTGCAACTGATATTATCCCCCCAAAATGGATTATCTACCATCGTCCGAGTCATATTTGCACTCGGAAGCAACTTACATTCTTAGCACACGCAAGAAAACGCCTGCCAGTGTCAACGGATTCAAATGCCATAAGCCTGACGCATGGTTCCAGATGGAGACAACGGGAAGACAGATCGTGAGCAATGCCACTCCATTCATAGCGAGGCATGGTCTTTGGAAGCTAATGAATAGACAAATTGCACAAATCAACGACCTGGGTAAAAATCCCCAATTTAAGAACCCTAACCCTAACCAGAGTACGAGGGGAACACAAAACTAATAGGAGAAAGAGAGAGAGAGTATACCTGGCTAGACACATATTCGTCATCCGAAGGATAGCTGGACCGGTCGCTCCAAGAAAACTTGGCGGACCGGCATGCGGCGGTGAATCGGCGGCGGCGGCGACGACGGTCGCACTCGAGAGAGAGGAGAGGGATAAACGGGTCTAGTTCGAGCGATCATGGGCTCAATCCATGGAAACATAACGAGGGGGGGGGGGGCAATGGCCGTCTATCGTCGTCTAACGGCGCCCGTTAAACCCCTCCATGTCGGCATGACATGCAGGCCCCACCTATCGGTTCTGCTGTTCTAATGGCCAAAATGCAGCGTCACTGCTCCGCGTTACACGTTAGTTTCATTGTTGGCTATTTTTTGTGTCCTATCTCAAACCTGGTATCAAGTTGTTACCCTAACCCCAAATGTGATGGTTTTGGGTAAATATCTCTCATATTGTTGATGCGATTTGGAGGCAAATTGTGCTACCCGGGCTTGCAGCTCGATCAGTCATCGGCTATTGTAGACTTTGTGCATTCCACGGAGGCACTCAACAAAGTTGGTAAATTATGGCCCATCCTTGAACCTCTAGCACGCCAGAAATGTCGAGTATTTGAAAACAAATGCTGGGATACAACTTCCATTCATGCTTTTGCTGCTGATTTGCTACGACTGTGGAGTCATCTAGCTAAGCGAGACAAAGATAGACAGAAGATATTATCCTAGCTTATCTACTTTTTCTAATCTCTTTGTGTTTTCATCTAAATCTTTTTCTCCTCCTACACCTCAATCTCTTATAGGCTTGACTATGGCCTGCTGAACTGCTTTCGTGGCCTTCACATAGTCTCTCATGTAATTGACTCTTGTTACCTAGCCTTTGGCATGTTTTGAAATGGATAATGTAGTCACTGTTCCACCTCTATTTCAAGTAAATAAGTACAATAAACCCCACAGAGTAGAATAGTACAACAATTTGCATCCGCTGGCCACAAGAAAAATTAAGATTACATCCATGCGAGAGAAGTTCCCTCCATAGTTTCTCGAGTCAAACAACAGAGCGGATCTGAGGACACTGATGGGGAACATCGCATGGGAAACAAAAATTTTCCTACACCCACGAAGACCTATCATGGTGATGTCCATCTACGAGAGGAGATTTGGATCTACATACCCTTGTAGATCGCACAACAGGAAGCGTTAAGAAACGAGGTTGATGTAGTGGAACGTCCTCACGTTCCTCGATCCGCCCCGCGAACCGTCCCACAAACCGTCCCACGATCCGTCCCTCGGTCCGGTGCCGAACGGACGGCACCTCCGCGTTCAGCACACGTACAACTCGACGATGATCTCGGCCTTCTTGATCCAACAAGAGAGACGGAGAGGTAGATGAGTTCTCCGGCAGCGTGACGACGCTCCAGAGGTTGGTGGTGATCTATCCCAGCAGGGCTCCGCCCGAGCTCCGCAGAAATACGATCTAGAGGAAAAACCGTGGAGTTATGTGGTCGGGCTGCCGTGGCAAAGTTGTCTCAAATCAGCCCTAATACCCCAGTATATATAGGAGGGAGGGGTAGGGACTTGCCTTGAGGCTCAAGAGAGCCCCAAGGGGTCGGCCGAACCAAGGGGAGTCCTCCTCCTCCTTCAATCCTAGTCCAACTAGGATTGAAAAGTGGAGTCCCTCTCCACCTTCCCACTTCCCCTTTTTTTCTTTTTTCTTTGATTTCTTTATCTCCTGCGCATAGGGCCTCTTGGGATGTCCCACCAGCCCAATAAGGGCTGGTGCAGCACCCCTAAGGCCTATGGGCATCCCCCAGGTGGGCTTCCCCCCCGGTGAACATCCAGAACCCATTCGTCACTCCCCGTATATTCCCGGTAATGTCCGAAAACTTTCCGGTAATAAATGAGGTCATCCTATATATCAATATTTGTTTCCGGACCATTACGAAAACCCTCGTGACGTCCGTGATCCCATCCGGGACTCCGAACAACATTCGGTAACCAACCATATAACTCAAATACACATAAAACATCACCGAACCTTAAGTGTGAAGACCCTGCGGGTTCGAGAACTATGTAGACATGACCCGAGGGACTCCTCGGTCAATATACAATAGCGGGACCTGGATGCCCATATTGGATCCTACATATTCTACGAGGATCTTATCGATTGAACCTCAGTGCCAAGGATTCATATAATCCCGTATGTCATTCCCTTTGTCCTTCGGTATGTTACTTGCCCGAGATTCGATCGTCAGTATCCGCATACATATTTCAATCTTGTTTACCGGCAAGTCTCTTTACTCATTCCGTAATACAAGATCCCGTGACTTACATTAAGTCACATTGCTTGCAAGGCTTGTGTATGATGTTGTATTACCGAGTGGGCCCCGAGATACCTCTTCGTCACACGGAGTGACAAATCCCAGTCTTGATCCATACTAACTCAACGGACACCTTCGGAGATACATGTAGAGCATCTTTATAGTCACTCAGTTACGTCGTGACATTTGATACACATAAGGCATTCCTCCGGTGCCAGTGAGTTATATGATCTCATGGTCATAGGAATAAATACTTGACACGCAGAAAACAGTAGCAACAAAATGACACGATCAACATGCTACGTTCATTAGTTTGGGTCTAGTCCATCACATGATTCACTTAATGATGCGATCCAGTTATCAAGCAACAACATCTTGTACATAGTCAGAAGACCCTGACTATCCACACATGTATCTAAGTCTTCATTCAATACAATTATAGCATGGACAATAAACGATTATCTTGATACATGAATTATAATAATAACTTATTTATCATTGCCTCTAGGGCATAATTCCAACAGTCTCCCACTTGCACTAGAGTCAATAATCTAGTCCTCACATCGTCATGCGAATTACATTGTAATAAATCTAACACCCATACAGTTCTGGTGTTGATCATGCTTTGCCCGTGGAAGAGGTTTAGTCAGCCGGTCTGCCACATTCAGATCCGTGTGCACTTTGCAGATATTCACGTCCTCCTCCTGGACGTAGTCGCGGATGAGGTTGAAGCGTCGTTTGATGTGTCTGGTCTTCTTGTGAAACCGTGGTTCCTTTGCTAAGGCAATGGCACCCGTGTTGTCACAAAACAGGGTTATTGGATTCAGTGCGCTCGGCACCACTCCAAGATCCGTCATGAACTACTTCATCCAGACACCCTCCTTAGCTGCCTCCGAGGCGGCCATGTACTCCGCTTCACATGTAGAATCAGCTACGACGCTTTGCTTGGAACTGCACCAGCTTACCGCACCCTCATTAAGAATAAATACGTATCCGGTCTGCGACTTAGAGTCGTCCGGATCTGTGTCAAAGCTTGCATCAACATAACCTTTTATGGCGAGCTCTTTGTCGCCTCCATATATGAGAAACATCTCTTTAGTCCTTTTTAGGTACTTCAGAATATTCTTGACCGCCGTCCAGTGATCCACTCCTGGATTACTCTGGAACCTGCCTGCCATACTTATGGCCAGGCTAACGTCTGGTCTAGTGCACAACATTGCATACATGATAGAACCTATGGCTGAAGCATAGGGGACGGTACTGATATACTCTCTATCTTTATTAGTTCCTGGGCACTGAGTCTTACTCAATCTCGTACCTTGTAAAACTGGCAAGAATCCCTTTTTGGACTGTTCCATTTTGAACCTCTTCAAAACTTTATCAAGGTACGTGCTTTGCGAAAGTCCTATCAGGCGTTTTGATCTATCCCTATAGATCTTTATGCCTAGAATGTAAGCAGCTTCTCCTAGGTCCTTCATAGAGAAAGTTTTATTCAAGTAATCCTTTATGCTCTCCAAAAGCTCCATGCCGTTTCCAATTATTAATATGTCATCCACATATAGTATTAGGAACGCCACAGAGCTCCCACTCACTTTCTTGTAAATACAGGATTCTCCAACCACCTGTATAAACCCAAATGCTTTGATCACCTCATCAAAGCGTTTATTCCAACTCCGAGATGCTTGCACCATTCCATAAATGGATCGCTGGAGCTTGCACACTTTGTTAGCATTTTTAGGATCGACAAAACCTTCGGGTTGCATCATATACAACTCTTCCTTAAGGAAACCGTTAAGGAACGCCGTTTTGACATCCATCTACCAGATTTCATAATCGAAAAATGCAGCTATTGCTAACATGATTCAGACGGACTTAAGCATCGCCACGGGTGAGAATGTCTCATCGTAGTCAATTCCTTGAACTTGTGAAAAACCCTTTGCCACAAGTCAAGCTTTATAAACGGTCACATTACCGTCAGCGTCCGTCTTCTTCTTAAAGATCCATTGGTTCTGAATAGCCTTGCGGCCTTCAGGTAGTACTTCCAAAGTCCACACTATGTTTTCATACATAGATCCTATCTCGGACTTCATGGCCTCTAGCCATTTGTTGGAATATGGGCCCACCATTGCTTCTTCATAATTCGCATGCTCATTGTTGTCCAACAACATAATTGATAAGACGGGATTACCGTACCACTCTGGAGCAGTACGCCGTCTCGTCGACCCGCGAGGTCCGATAGGAACTTGATCCGGAGTTTCGTGATCATCATCATTAACTTCCTCCTCAACCGGCGTCGCAACGACAGGGGTTTCCCCTTGCCCTGCGCCACCATCTAGAGGGATGAGAGGTTCGACAACCTCATCAAGTTCTATCTTCCTCCCACTCAATTCTCTCGAGAGAAACCCCTTCTCGAGAAAAGCTCCGTTCTTATCAACAAACACTTTGCCCTCGGATTTGAGATAGAAGGTATACCCAACTGTCTCTTTTGGGTAACCTATGAAGATGCACTTTTCCGCTTTTGGTTCCAGCTTTTCGGGCTGAAGCTTTTTGACATAAGCATCACATCCCCAAACTTTAAAAACGACAACTTTGGTCTTTTGCCATACCACAGCTGATATGGTGTCGTCTCAACGTATTTCGATGGTGCCCTATTTAAAGTGAATGCAACTATTTCTAATGCATAACCCCAAAACAATAACGGCAAATCGGTAAGAGACATCGTAGATCGCACCATCTCTAATAAAGTATGATTACGACGTTCAGACACACCATTATGCTGTGGTGTTCCAGGCGGTGTCAACTGTGAAACAATTCCACATTGTCTTAAGTGAGCACCAAACTCGAAACTCAGATATTCACCCCCATGATCAGACCGTAGGAACTTGATCTTCTTGTTACGATGATTTTCGACTTGACTCTGAAATTGTTTGAACTTTTCAAATGTTTCAGACTTGTGCTTCATCAAGTAGACATAACCATATCTACTCAAATCGTTAGTGAAGGTGAGAAAAATAACGATATCCGCCGCGTGCCTCCACTCTCATCGGACCAGACACATCGATATGTATGATTTCCAACAAGTCACTTGCACGCTCCATTGTTCCGGAGAACGGAGTTTTAGTCATCTTGCCCATGAGGCATGATTCACACGTTTCAAGTGAATCAAAGTCAAGTGACTCCAAAAGTTCATCGGTATGGAGTTTCTTCATGCGCTTTACACCAATATGACCTAAGCGGCAGTGCCATAAAAACATGGCGCTATCATTGTTAACTCTAACTCTTTTGGTCTCAATGTTATGTATATGTGTATTATCACTATTAAGATTCAATATGAACAATCCTCTCACATTGGCTGCATGACCATAAAAGATATTAATCATAGAAATAGAACAACCATTATTCTGTGACTTAAACGAGTAACCGTCTCGCAATAAACAAGATCCAGATATAATGTTCATGCTTAACACAGGCACTAAATAACATTTATTTAAGTTCATAACTAATCCTGATGGTAACTGAAGTGAAACTGTGCCGACGGCGATTGCATCAACCTTGGAACCATTTCCCACGTGCATCGTCACTTCATCGTTCGCCAGCCTTCGCTTATTCCGCAGTTCCTGTTTCGAGTTGCAAATATGAGCAATAGAACCGGTATCGAATACCCAGGCACTACGACGAGAGCTGGTTAAGTACACATCAATAACATGTATATCGAATATACCTGATTTTTCCGTGGCCGCCTTCTTATCAGCGAGATACTTGGGGCAGTTGCGCTTGCAGTGACCCATACCCTTGCAATAATAGCACTCCGTTTCAGGCTTAGGTCCAGCTTTGGGTTTCTTCGTCGGATTGGCAACAGGCTTGCCGCTCTTCTTTGAGTTACCCTTCTTTCCTTTTCCGTTTCTCTTGAAACTAGTGGTCTTATTCACCATCAACACTTGATGCTCTTTACGGAGTTCTCACTCTGCGACTTTCAGCATCGCGAATAACTCGCCGGGTGACTTGTTCATCCCTTGCATGTTATAGTTCAACACAAAGCCCTTATAGCTTGGTGGCAGTGATTGAAAAATTCTGTCAGTGATAGCCTCTTGCGGGAGTTCAATCCCCAGCTCAGCTAGACGCTTTGAGTACCCAGACATTTTGAGCACATGTTCACCGACAAACGAATTGTCCTCCATCTTGCAAGCATAGAATTTATCAGAGGTCTCATACCTCTTGATCCGGGCGTTATTCTGAATGATAAACTTCAACTCCTGGAACATCTCATATGCTCCATGACGCTCAAAGCGACGTTGAAGTCCCGGCTCTAAGCCATACAAGATTACACATTGAACTACTGAGTAGTCCTCCTTGCGTGTTAACCAAGCGTTCTTAACATCTTGGTCAGCCGCGGCGGGTGGTTCATCTCCTAGCGCAGCATTAAGGACATAATCCTTCTTCCCAGCTTGCAGGAGCAACTTAAGATTACGAGCCAAGTCTACAAAGCTGCTTCCATCATCTTTCAACTTAGCTTTTTCTAGGAACGTATTAAAATTCAGGATGACTGTCGCGTGAGCCATTGATCTACAACACAAATATTTTCAAAGTGGACTTAGACTATGTTCAATATAATTAGAGTTTAACTAATCAAATTACTTGCTAAACTCCCACTCAAAAAGTACATCTCTCTAGTCATTTGAGTGGTTCATGATCCAATTCCACTAGCTCAAGTCCGATCATCACGTGAGTTGATGATAGTTTCAGTGGTAAGCATCCCTATGCTAATCATATCAACTATATGATTCATGATCGACCTTTCGGTATCATGTGTTATGAGGCCATGTATGCACATGCTAGGCTCGTCAAGCTTAACCGGAGTGTTCCACGTGTGCAACTGTTTTGCACCCGTTGTATGTGAACGTTGAGTCTATCACACCCGATTATCACGTGGTGTCTCGAAACGACGAACTGTAGCAACGGTGCACAGTCGGGGAGAACACAATTTCGTCTTGAAATTTTAGTGAGAGATCACCTCATAATGCTACCGTCGTTCTAAGCAAAATAAGGTGCATAAAAAGGATTAACATCACATGCAATTCATAAGTGACATGATATGGCCATCATCAAGTGCTCCTTGATCTTCATCACCAAAGCACCGGTACGATCTTCTTGTCACCGGCGCCACACCATGATCCCCATCATCATGATTTCCATGATCGTGCCGCCATCGAGGTTGTCGTGTATGCTATGCTATTACTACTAAAGCTACGTCCTAGCAATATAGTAAGCGCATCTGCAAACACAAACGTTAGTTTAAAGACAACCCTATGGCTCCTGTCGGTTGCCGTAGCACCGACGTGCAAGTCGATATTAACTATTACAACATGATCATCTCATACATCCAATATATCACATCACATCGTCGGCCATATCACATCACAAGCATACCCTGCAAAAACAAGTTAGACGTCCTCTAATTGTTGTTGCATGTTTTACGTGGTGGCCATGGGTATCTAGTAGGATCGCATCTTACTTACGCAAACACCACAACGGGGTTGTATGAATTGCTATTTAACCTCTCTCCAAGGACCCCCTCGGTCAAATCCGATTCAACTAAAGTTGGAGAAACCAACACTCGCCAGTCATCTTTGAGCAACGGGGTTGCTCGTAGCGATGAAACCAGTCTCTCGTAAGCGTACGAGTAATGTTGCTCCGAGTCGCTTCGATCCAACAATACCGCGGAATCAATAAATGACTAAGGAGGGCAGCAAATCGCACATCACCGCCCACAAAAACTTTTGTGTTCTACTCGAGATGACATCTACGCATGAACCTAGCTCATGATGCCACTGATGGGGAACGTCGCATGGGAAACAAAAAATTTCCTACGCGCATGAAGACCTATCATGGTGATGTCCATATACGAGAGGAGATTTGGATCTACGTACCCTTGTAGATCGCACAACAGGAAGCGCTAAGAAACGCGGTTGATGTAGTGGAACGTCCTCACGTCCCTCGATCCGTCCCACGAACCGTCCCACGATCCGTCCCACGATCCGGTGCTGAACGGATGGCACCTCCGCGTTCAGCACACGTACAACTCGACGACGATCTCGGCCTTCTTGATCCAGCAAGAGAGACGGAGAGGTAGATGAGTTCTCCGGCAGCGTCATGGCGCTCCGGAGGTTGGTGGTGATCTATCCCAGCAGGGCTCCGCCTGAGCTCCGCAGAAATACGATCTAGAGGAAAAACTGTGGAGGTATGTGGTCGGGCTGCCGTGGCAAAGTTGTCTCAAATCAGCCCTAATACCCCAATATATATAGGAGGGAGGGGGAGGGACTTTCCTTGAGGCTCAAGAGAGCCCCAAGGGGTCGGCCGAACCAAGGGGAGGAGTCCTCCTCCTCAAGTCCTAGTCCAACTAGGATTGGAAAGTGGAGTCCCTCTCCACCTTCCCGCTTCCCCTTTTTTCCTTTGATTTCTTTATCTCCTATGCATAGGGCCTCTTGCGCTGTCCCACCAGCCCACTAAGGGCTGGTGCGGCACCCCTAAGGCCTATGGGCTTCCCCCGGTGAACATTCGGAACCCATTCGTCACTCCCGACACATTCCCGGTAATGTCCGAAAACTTTCCGGTAATCAAATGAGGTCATCCTATATATCATTCTTCGTTTCCAGACCATTTCGGAAACCCTCGTGACGTTCATGATCCCATCCGGGACTCTGAACAACATTCGGTAACCAACCATATAACTCAAATACACAAAAAACATCGCCGAACCTTAAGTGTGCAGACCCTGTGGGTTCGAGAACTATGCAGACCCTGTGGGTTGATATCCAATAGCGGGACCTGGATGCCCATATTGGATCCTACATATTCTACGAAGATCTTATCGATTGAACCTCAGTGCCAAGGATTCATATAATCCCGTATGTCATTCCCTTTGTCTGTCGGTATGTTACTTGCCCGAGATTCGATCGTCAGTATCCGCATACCTATTTCAATCTCGTTTACCGACAAGTCTCTTTACTCGTTCCGTAATACAAGATCCCGTGAATTACATTACGTCACATTGCTTGCAGGGCTTGTGTGTGATGTTGTATTACCGAGTGGGCTCCGAGATACCTCTCCGTCACACGGAGTGACAAATCCCAGTCTTGATCCATACTAACTCAACGGACACCTTCGGAGATACCTGTAGACCATCTTTATAGTCATCCAGTTACGTTGTGACGTTTGATACACACAAGGCTTTCCTCCGGTGCTAGTGAGTTATATGATCTCATGGTCATAGGAATAAATACTTGACACACAGAAAACAGTAGCAACAAAATGACATGATCAACATGCTATGTTCATTAGTTTGGGTCTAGTCCATCACATGATTTACTTAATGATGCGATCCAGTTATCAAGCAACAACATCTTGTACATAGTCATAAGACCTTGACTATCCTAGATCAACTGGCTAGCCAACTAGAGGCTTGCTAGGGACAGTGTTTTGTCTATGTATCCACACATGTGTCTAAGTCTTCATTCTATACAATTATATCATGGACAATAAACGATTATCTTGACACAGGAATTATAATAATAACTTATTTATCATTGCCTCTAGGGCATAATTCCAACAGACACATAGTCCGTCAGTGACATAGATGATGGATGAGCACATGCACCGACAAAAGAAGAAAACATCTTTCTCGGTTGGAGATCTACACAAAAGGAATCCTGCAACACCAACGAGCTAGCTACGACGCCATCGCTCCCAAAGACCGCTCTGCGCGCTGGCCTCCGAAATGGAGGTTAAAGGGGGGTAGAAGTCACAAAGAGAACTAGCCGCTAGCTAAGCCACCCCCACCTCCCCCCCGCGTGCGCGGGGGGTTAATACATGAGAATGACCAAAAATGTAAGGTAACCGACGCCATGAAATGAGAATGGAAACACATGCCTTCGCTCCTATGTCATAGACAACCTGCAGAAAACCTCAAGAGATCAAACATAGAGCACAACAAGATCAAGAAGAAGATTAGGGATGGGGTAATTGAGGAAAACGGAAAACCCAAAGCAATCCGTCGTGTACGGCCGCCCCAAGCATCACCTTCACTAAGACTCAGACTCTTGAATCCTCCACATTGACGAGCATCACCAAGGATAGAACGATGACGCCCAGACACCAAAGAACACTACGGATGCAAAGCTAACAACTAATACTAAAGCTAGGGAGTGCAGGGACCCCCCTCTCTCTCACCTCGGCAGCCAGTGAGGACGCCAGATCTAGGAGAGAGAGGGGTCGGAAGAGGAGGAGTGTTGACGACCAAGGGAGACATGGAGGCAAAGCGAACGAGGCTGGGAAGTCACATACTCACTAGTCCTTTTTTTAGAACAATATGTCAAGCTATATTGATCACGGTTTAACATCATGGGAATACAAATAGATCGTGAGACTCGCCAATCCAAACACGACGCCCTTTCTCTAGAGAATGAGAATACCTGACAAGATTATGTCCCCAAGATTAGAGGCATGATCTTCGAATATGAAGATGCAATTTACAATTTTGAGGTCTGTTGGTTGGGTTGTGCAGTAAAAAATTGCATATGAGAGGACCTACAATAGTTCTAACGTTCTTTGAGGCACGATAAGATACGCGTCTCGTCCTATTCCTAAGGTGCACTGCTCGCAACGGGCAACATGGGCAGCAAGGACCTCACCCCATATTTTCAGGTATGAGTACATGTAGAAACTCATGAATCCTTTGTTGATGTCCTTGCACATAATTGGGGTGTGGCTGCAAAAATACAACCATGTCAGGGGAACAGAACAAGCTTTGACGGTATTGATCAAGGGGATTCGTGTTAACATCATTTGGTCATCGCTCGGTCTTGATCATAATTACCACAAATCACTTCATATACATAATGTATTTTCCACATGAATTGTTGGCACAAAGAATTGAATCAATCATGTCTAAACATATGATCCAACCTGACCTTATCTTGACGTCATGCCTTGAAGTCCTCTCTTCAATAAATACTTTCAAGATCTCGATCACTTGATGCATATATTGTTGGCATTCATTCCAACTCCATCAAATACCCGCATATGACACAATTATTCATATGTAAGTGAGGCTGTTAGTCCATAGGAATTAACATTATTTACCGAAACTGAAAACATATCATTATGTTGGTGGTATTCAGTCCCAATTCATCCAACAATCTTTAAGCAACACATGTGGAACACTCCTACAAGTGCATCTTGATGACATCATTAATTTAAAAAATTATCGTTAATTACCAACGTGAGATATGAGGCTGCATGCATTTTCAACTATACTAACCAACTCCATTGGGTATGAACACTCACAAACTGTATGACGGATTGACTTTTGTCTTCATGCGCTACATGCTTGTATACGATAAAATAGTGTCCTACAGAGCAAAATAGGCTAGGGGTATGACATAAATGCTCCACCAATAGGGTTAGCCTTCGGCAACCCAGTATTTGCAAGGCAATCAACAAAACTTGTTCATGCAATATATGATTATTCAAGTCATAATCTATTGTTTAGTTGTGGACAAATTGAACAACTTTGTTTTAGGCGATGTTTAACTTTAACTCGCATCCATTAGAATGTTGGTATATCAACATAACGTTAAAAAGGATAATACAATGATCAAAGTTACATATGTTTTAAGTCCACATACCAGATAATTCTTGTAATATCTTAGAGGCCCATTTATGGTGTCATGACATGCGTCAGGATTTCATACCACAATGAAAACTGAGGTGGGTTTGGATCTAACAGAAATCAGTTTCACATCCACATGAGAATGAAAATAACTTAAATATGCGTCCATATTTTGCCAATGAAAAAACTAATTAGATTTGTTATTATTGTACATGTGTTTCATACACGCTCGCACCAATGTTGACTCTTCATCCGGTCTAAGATTTCGCGAGGATGTCTTAAGCAAATGATAATGATATCAAACAATATGTATAATTCAGTAGGCTCCATTTATATATTTATACCAATTTTTTTTAGTTTCTTATCACTCAATTAAAAATTAACATATGTCTTTTATTTACACATTATTTCCATATATTATATAAACAACATTCGTTTCGTAAACAATAGTTAACAACCAAAATGCGCATTTATTCTAATGTAAAAAATCATACAACTATCGTAATTTTACTTTTAAATCTATTTTTTGTGCTAAACTAGAAAAATATTATTTTGAAAAAAATGTTTGTATTATTTGTTTTAGTTTTCTTAATAAAATATTTTGATAAATGATTTCGCCATACTGAGAAAATTAACATTTTTATGTTATCCCACCAATTTATTTATGACTTTTGATGAATTATAATGTGTTTTTATATGTATAGTTTTCCATGGAATCGTTAAATATCACAGGACTTGGTAGTGCGTGTTTAAAGTATGTATGAATCTAGCAAATAACTTCGCATATATCTTGAATTCAAGACTATGAACTTTAGGTCTAAACGAAATAGATATTTTTAAAGTCTATGAAGTGTCAATTAGTAACATGTGCTAAAATAAAATGGTATAAAGTATATTTTAGCAAAGTCATCCCTATTTATCATCTTGAAATTATGGTTACATCGAGATGGTGAATGAGCTCATCTAGGAGTTCTTCAAACCATTCATTGCATGATGACCTCCGGGTCATGGTAGCAAGTTCATGGGTTATACGATTTACCTCTGTATTGTAATGATCAAACTGTCCATGAAGGAAATCACAACACATGTGATAACAATCATCAAAGAGAGAAATAACTCCTCTAAAGCATCAACGTCCTTCCTGCATTATTTGGATGGCCTCCTGGTTGCCAGATTTGTTACCAATTTTGTTGCATCAAAGAGTTTGTGCAAGTGAGAGGCCAAAGCGTAAAGCCATGGCTTGCGTGGTGAGGACACCAACATACCATTCAATTTTTTTAGCTTCTAGCAATGATGAAAGTGCCACATGTGCCTCTCACAAGACCGCACCCACTCTACCTTGATCAAATCTGCATCAAATTAAGCTTTACAAAGCCCGATGCTAGTCTAGACCAGCCCCATCTCCTGATGGTCGCCTTGGGATAGACATTGTTGTGTAATTCACAGTCAACATGTGAACATACATCACTACCTGATGAGCACTTTGGGCCTTTTCTTCATGCACTGACCCGCATTGCTCGAACCAGAGATTCGAGGCTCCATCGTTATTATCTCGTGGGAGCTCCCCCGACCAGGAACACTTATTATGTCATGTGGGGGTAGACAACATATATTAGGCCTATGTCAATGCACCGTCTCTTACAATGGCGTAGCTAGGGGGTGGACAGGGTGGTTCATGGACCACCCTGAAATTCCATCATACCCAATATATAGGGTAAAAAAAGATATATATTTTTTACAATGCATGAAATTACATGAAATTTTTATTATTGGACAACCCTGGTTCACCAAGCTAGCTATGCCACTGGTCTCTTATCACGTTATCATAGAAGCATTAATAATTTAAGATACAACCATGTCAATGCATTATTTCTTATGAGTTGTATCTACATTTAATAATTTGAGGTAATGCATGCATATGATTGGGCTAGAATCATTTTTTGCCTATGACCACGTGCAAAGGTTGTACTATGTTAGCTAAGAGGGTGCTTGGATACGTTTTAGTCCCATGACTAAAAGTAGTGAGACTAAAACTTGCTAGCCTCACCCATGCTTGGATCCAAATACTAAAGAGACTAAAATCAAGTTAATGAGCATTTATTATCCTCCAAAACCTTCAATCCAGAACTCGTCTGAGGAGTTAAATGAGGAGAGAGATGACTAATACACATTTTAGTAGGGGTACCCCTGACTAAAATATTTTTTAGCCTTAAGACTAGTTTTAGCCTCTCTTTAGTCAGGGGTGCTTGGAACTTTAGCCTCTTAAAGAGACTAGTTTTAGTCAGACTAATTTTAGTCCCTTGAATCCAAACACCTCTTAAGATACTACCCCACTCTCTTTCTTCATTAACTAGCATGCCACGACAGCAAAATGCCTACGAAACCACGATAAGAAGCTAGCATTGACACATGCCTTCTAGCACAACTTCACCGGTGAGAGTGATATCACATTTTCCTTGATTGACGGTCATTGCATTTTTACACCAGGACGCGCCACAATGTATAGTAGTCCACTGCGTGTTACCAAACATGTTCCTTCCTAGTAGGAATGTGTGTTCTATTAACACTTCTTTACAATAGCTCTGTTTAGTCTCCAATACTTGTTAAGTTTTGCAACATAGTTGAATTGATTTGTGATACTATATGTGCAGGCTAAAAAAGGTAGATTCACTTATGCATTACTTGTTATCTGATTGCATTTACTATCTGGACTGCCCCACACCTCTTGTACCTGTAAATTAAAATGTAAAAGCTTGCAGGACTGCAAGCTCACTGTTCTCAGAAAAGCAGAAAATGAAAGAAAAAGGAGCAGATGGTCCAGTCAACTGGCGAAAGGTATAAAAAGAATGCTAGTGATGAATGCCGGGGAGGGAGGCTGAGGGGGTTGCCAGTGATTACTGTGTCAGAGTGGCAGAAAATGCACCATGTTCATTCCGTGGGCCTGATAACGCCACAATGGCAGGCCAGTTCGGAGAGATCGCTGTCCAGGTTACCACTGGAATGTTTTGCTTGCATGTATATTTGTTTGTAAACCTGCTCTGTTTGCAAGCACGTATGTTTTGCATGTAAGGTTGGACCAACTCTAACCGGTCCCCTATAATTTAGGGGATTTGCGACATCACGTAAACCTACGTGAAGGCTGAGTTGGCATGGTTTAACCGAAACAAAAAGTGACCCGGGCTTGTAGTAATTAACCTAGTTGTAGTAGAGTCCTAGATAGTTTAGTATTAAGTTTACAAAGCCTGTTTAGGAAACGATCACCGGCAACATACCCTGTACGTATAATCCGAAGTTGCGTCGTGTTGGTTGCCGACTCGGACGGCAGCGGTTGGACGCGGCAACGATGTATCTTTTTATATAGCAATCAATACAAAGCAATAGCAGGGCCGATACGGTCCTGTAGCCATCCAATTCGGCGTCTCGCGTGCGTGGGTCTCTCGGCAAGTTGTGCCATCGATCGAGCAATACGCCGGCTGGATTGACAAGTACGTGCATGCGGTAGTGTACGTGAAAATCCATCAACCTGTGTGCTTGCTTGCTTGGTCTAGCTAGCTTCAGAGACGTACGGTTCTGGCCAAAAGCATCGGCTAGTTGTGTGTTTGGAAGTCAGCTTCGGTCAGTGACATCGTTCTCGTCGGAAGGTACTCGACGAGTCGGAGGGATCTGGACCAACAGGGCTCCACCCACGAGGTGGGGGGAGAGAGTATTAGATTAGAGGAAGTTACATAAGAGTGCGTAACCATTCTACGTAGGTGTAAGATTATTGAAAATTTAGATAAGTTAACTGTACGAGTATCCTTTAGAGGAGTGCTTTGGATTTGCTAAAACAATGGTTGTATCGAACTGACCCCGTAAACTTAGTGGAGTACTATGCGGCCAGCAGTGACAATTTACCACACCGGCAACACTGGAGAGCACGTCGGACATGCCTGTTGCAGTAGGTCACGTGCGCCGTCGCTGCTGCCGATTACCGCCAGACCGCCCCCCCCACAGGAACGATCTGTCCAAGATCCACCACCATCTAAGGTACGGGCGAGCCACAGCGGGAGTACTCGGACCGTGAGGTTCTTGGACACTGAATTCCGGTGGGGGACCTGGAAGAGGAGCTGCTCTGGCCAGTGGACCGCCCACACGTCGCCTGAACACATGATGTCGCCGGTGAGTGCTTGACCGGGGCGCTTCACGCGAGTCGCCGGGCGGCTAAGAGGGGGCCTTCACATGAAGGACGTTTTAGTTCTAGCCAGTCCTCGAACGAGCGGACATGGAGTGATTTTTTCCCTCCTCTAACCGTTATAAAGGATTGATTAGGTGCCGGTTAGAAGAGAAATACTGAAAGTTTACTCCTCTAAAGCTTTCTAGGGGATCAGTTAGAGTTGCTCTAAAGGGCTTACCTGATTTATGATGGCGGGTCCTTGGGTGAATTCTGTTCAGCACACTGGATGAATGAAATGAGCATGGGTCTGACATGGGGTGTGGTAGTATATATATAAGGGGTACTCTGGTAGCCAGGGTGACTTGCCCATGGAACCGCCGGGTGCCACTCTTTGTGGCAGAGAGCCTGGCTGCCACGGGAGTTTCACAGGCAAATCATCCTTGGCTATCGAAGATGGCCTCTTACCCCCACCCCACGCAAGACCTCCCTCGCCCGTGTCCTGTTTGCTGGTGCACGAGCTAACGTACTGGTGATGCCTGCATGCCTTGCCTGGGCCTGCGTATTTATAAGAAGGCGGGAGCCATGGGGGTGAGGGTATGGGCTATCACTTTTGGCGGCGTGTTTGACACAGCTAAAGCTAAAGCTATGGAGAAGAATCTTGGCCGTTGACAAGCGAAAGGTGTCGATCGACCAGGCCAAATAACCAATGGGGCCAGGCCACTCATTCACTTGCCTGCTGGATGTGAAGATCTCTGTGTATCTTGCTGCCTTTATTTCCTTTTCGGAGGGCATCCAGGGATTTGGTTTTGGATTTGGACTTGAGAAGGTGCTGTTCAGGTTGGTTGGTTGACCGGTTGCATTCATTCGGGCTGGGTTCTATCCACTTGCATTCATTCCCAGGCGTGGATGAGGCTGATCACATATCACACCGGCCGACTGGGCTTATGGAATGGAATATATGTGCACGTGAAGAAGATCGAACATTGCACTGCTGTGCATGCATGCACACACGGTACTGTAGTGATAAGGATGAGGGTATGCATGCATCATGCATGGGAATTCCCTGTGCACGCGATAACGTTAAGGTCGCTTATTGTACTGCTGCGTGAAAATGATGGGTGCAAAGACGACCGAGATTAAGTAGGATTTGGACGCCGGAGGAGTCGAGAAGGGGGGTGGTCTAATTATTCATGATGTCCTATCGTCTCCTGGTTGCATCCATGCCCCGAGCTCGACGCATCAGGCAGGCTATTAGTCCAACATGGGATCGCATCGTTTACTCTCCATGGCGAGGATTCGACCTCGTGATAGCGATGACGAGCTGAGGACATTCTCGGATTAGAATTGGAATTGCGTGCCTCGGGTTAGAGGTAGTTAATTTGTTAGGACGAGATGCTAGGTCCGGACGTGATACGAGAATAATTTCATAATAATTACTGCAAAAAGTCAAGTACACCGGTAGTGTTTGAACTTGACGTAAATGATCACTTTGATGCTAGAACTTGTGATATACATTGAATTGCTGTAAAAAAAATTGACTCTAATATACGAATACGGTGCAAATCACGACTTTGCATATGAAATGGATGCTGACTTGACACGTCAGCTTTGCATGGGCTTGCTGTCAGTGGCCGTGAGGTTGTGAGGAGTGCGTGTGCCCTGGTTTGGCAACAAAAAATTAAAAAACTCGAACCCACAACCATGCCTTGCATAGAGTAAGGACGTAGCAACTGCACCATTATGGTATTCACGTTAGAAACGCATATCTACTCTTAACGTAGCATATGGGTCCGGATCGTGCAGCTAAAATGGACTATGATCAATGCAGCCCATTTGCACTTATTCTTAATCAGAAATTTGTAAAAGATATGTAAATTCTAATCTCAGTAATAAAAATAACATTTAATTGTTCGTGTGGTGTACATATTATACATAAGTACAAACTAAATTATTACATTTCATAATTGTGAACACATTATTTTGAAGATATTCATATACTTCAAATATATTTTTATGAAGTGTAAAAATGAATGGACAATTCAAAATAATACAAATATTTTTAACATTAAAATTCTGAATATTCTTTTAATAATAGAAATATTTCCATAATCAAACCCTCAATTTTATAGTTCACTGTTTGTATAGTTAAATATTTTAAATTTTATATGATTATTCATTGTTTGCTAATATTTAAATTATATTTTTTGAATATAAATCATGATTGAAAATTATACCAATGTTTGTATTCATCAATTTGTGGAACTTAAATATATGCTACAAGTGTATATTTTTTTGTATTCATTTTTATTTAATAAAACTTTAAATGTCTGTATTTAGCAAACATTTTTATATAATACATAGGCATATATTTAAATGTTTTTATTTGCTAATTATTGTTTATATGTATAATATTTATAACACATGAATATTTGAACTTTATTTTTACTATTTATGTTTTACAAATAAATTTAAAAACTAATGTGTGCAAAATGCGTCCTCGTCAATTCGTCATAGCTCATTAAGAACTGTTATCAATTTTTCTCATTGCAACCTGAATGATGGAGTGGCTTGGACGGCTTGCTATACATCAGTTAGTTCCGTTTTTATTTTTCGCATATAGACATGCAGGCCTCACGTGTTAGTAAAAAATGAAATACTCCCTCCGTTCCTAAATATAAGTTTTTTAAGAGATTTTACTAAGAGACTACATACAAAACAAAATGAGTGAATCTGTATTCTAAAGTATGTCTAAATACATCCGTATGTAGTCCTATAGTGAAACCTTTAAAAAGACTTATATTTAGGAACGGAGGGAGTAATATGTGCCGCGTTGATAGGGGCTTTTTGGGAGAAATATTTTTTAAAGTGGTTTTCACAAAATATAGGCCACACACTCCTCTACGCCTTCCATTTACTGAGAACGGCCCTTGCGCCACGTTGGCGAGCCAAGTCAGCATCAATTTCGTATCCAAATACGATTAGCACCGTGTGTGTACATCCGAGCCCAGTTTCTGCACTAGTTTAATGTATGTATGCCGTAAGTTTTAGCATCATAGTGACCGTCGTCAAGTTTAAACACCGCGGTGTAATTGACCCTACTGCAAACTAGGAGAGTTCTGAGAATCTTAGTCGATCCGAACGGTAATGTACCTGGAGAAAGAAGTAGTTAGAGGAGCTCGTGGAGAAGAGGCGGAGTGGGCAGCGTTCATGATTTAGCAACATCAAAGGCATTGGCAACAGCGCTCTTATTCCATCGTTCCAGTTTGGTTTGGTTTCTCATGGACGCAGAGTGATCCCTCCCTGCCCCAGGGTCTCATCACGCATGGTGATCTCTCTGCATGCTTGTGTGGCAACAGAACACCTACTCGTGATCTGCCTCAACGATCGGCAGGTTCGATTGTTCATGCGCAACAAAGATAATCAGTAGTTGTAGAACTTGATGGCGGAAAGGTGTTCGCGCGGCAGCTCGTGAGTCGTGACACCCTAAAAAAGCTAGAAGCGGAGGTTTGACCCTATGAATACCCGAATGTGGAGGTTCATTGTTACCACCACGCCAAGCATATATTTATAACACATTATGCTTATATTCATTTTGAAACTTGGTGTCTAAAGAATTAGAGTAGATCCCGCTTTTTACCCTGTAGCTGTACGTTTCTGACACTAATTACCCCATCGAGTGGAAATTCATCTATAATACCTTTTTTGAAAGCTTTGGACACTCGTTTTCTGATGCGTGTCCATCAGGCAAGGTGTGAGGTGACACCCAGGGTCCAAAATATATGAATGACGACGAGGAATGAAATAGATAAACAAGAAAAGTCTGGATATAATCGTCAACAATGTCCTCTGATCTTTACAGATTTTTCTACGAATCATTAACGCAACATGCCGATTCTATCTAACATAAATAAATAAAAATGTAAATCTGAGAAAATACAATGTTAAAAGTCACCAAAATCTAATATTTTGATAGAAGTTCAACTAAATGAGTTAATATGTGTCATAAATGTACAACTACAGAGTAAAAAAGCGGAATTCACTCAAATAATTAATGCCCTCATAAGAAAACCAGCAAACATGGGAGGCTTGATACGATCTTCAACGAAGGAAGGAAACGATCTGACCAGAAAAAAGAAAGGAAAGCAATCGGCCCATGAGTGTTGTATTCCCTCTGTAAACTAACATATGATCGTTTATTTCACTACTTTCGTTATGTAAAAAGATATTATATTAGTTTTTCGAAACAAGCTTTCGTCCCGTTTTCTTTATCTTTACCTATCTCTCCCTAATAATAAAGCAAATACTGTTTCTGGTCGTCCGTCGTGGCATTTTTGTAAAAAAGCCCCTCCATTTTCAGTTAATAAACCCGCAGTCATTTCTTTAGTGAGGAAAATGTTTCACTTTTATGAATAAGACCCTATGTTTTCCGAGGCGAGGAGGCATGGCGGCAGCCGACGGCGCGCTCGCCAGATCCAATCGACGGCGACGCGCGACGCAGCTGATGACGGGCGGCGCGATGGCTGGGCGCGGGGGCTTTGGCTCGGCGTTTCTGGCCGGGGGAACGGGCGGCGCGGCGAGGTGGTCGCCTGGGGCGCGGCGTGCGGCGGGGCGGCGGCGGCGCGAGAGCTTGAACGGGGTGGCGACGCTCCGGAGGAGGGATTAGGCGGAGCATCTGGTGGTGGAGGAGATCCTCACCGACGAGCGCCGGCGCCGCCCAGGCCCCAAATCGAGCTCGAGTTCCTCGGGGTAAGCCCTCGACGGCATCCGCTACCTCCGGCCTCCGGGCGGCGAGTGTTTAATTGACTTCCTGTGCCGTGCATGCAGCCCAAGCCGGGCGCCGACGGGTCGTACCCGGTGGACATGTGAGCAACGGTCAACAGCGACAAGCTCCTTCGGGACGTCATGGTCGAGAACAAGATCGAGCTGCGACATACGTGAGCCACCCTCCCTCACTACCCTCCGCACCTTCTCTGGCTCAATTCCTATGCAGATTTTCCTCTTCCACTATCTATTAATTAATGGTTCCTGGGGCGCGCGCTGCAGAGGAAGCTGATGAACTGCGGCGGCGGCGGCAGCTGCGGCACCTGCATCGTCGAGGTGCACCACTCCCTCTCGTCCTCAACTAACTCGCTGCATCATTTGCAGCATTGCAACTGAAAATAGCACGCTATCTCGTCGTGCACAATGGCTCCTCTGAATTGTAACTGATGCCACCATAGTGTGAACCTTTGTGGCGCAGATAATCGACGGGAAGGAGCTCCTGAGCCCGAGGACGGACGCCGAGAATCGTTACCTGAAGAAGGTACGCAACAGTTCGTTCTGAAATTCTATGCTACTGTCTCCACTGTGGTTCACAAGGAGAGGAACTGTCGGTTAACTGTGCTCTCTGCATCTCGTTGCCTTTGCCAGAAACCGGAGTCGTGGAGGCTGACCTGCCAGACGATCGTCGGAAACAAGGAGAACTCCGGCAAGGCATGATCTCATTAAGCCTCACACACCGTCTCCGGCTTTCTTGTCATGACCGCCATTGTCTTCCTGAAAAAATTGTGGTTCTTCTTGCAGGTCGTCGTCCAACGGCTGCCTGAGTGGAAGAAATGAGCGAACAATCTTGCCTGCACATTCGATGTTCTGTACTGACATCATGTGGTCCATCCAATGCCATGTACCTCCTGCTAAGAAGTGTTGAGCGAAGACGTCTATCATGGCAACAAGTTACTGACAATTTAAATGTGCGGTTCTTCACTCCAGGGATGAACAGAAGAAGAACGCATCTGTTACTGCTGCTGGCATCAGTTACACAAACCTGTTCTTGGCATGTGATCATCATTAGCCAGCAACCAGTGGTTTATTCCAAACATGAATAATTCCTCATATTTGTTTGCCAAAATCATATGAATTTTACATATTTTACTTATTCCAAATATGAAAGCAACTTACCATGGTTGATTCTTCATAGGGGGTTCCTGTGGGAGATGTCAAATGAGTTCAGTTTGATGAGCTATTTGAAAAACACACAGGAAACTACATGCTGCTTTTAAAGCTCAAAAGAAACCGTTAGAACATCATGTGACCTCCCGGTAGATAAAATTTTCATAATTTTGTTTCTAGATGGTTTGTTGTGCTTTGCCTACTATCAGTAGCAAAGCAAGCTGCTAATTGTTTGGGACAATGAGTACTCTGTGCACGACTAAGTTGTGACTTGTGAGCACCATCCACCCAAAGCAGAGAGTCTCACTCCTACCTTTTGTTACAAAAGTGTGCTGGTCTGTTGAAGAAAGACCAGCTAGATTACCCATCAATGCCACCTATAAATAACGTTTTGCAGGGAATCCTCACATGGGCCGGCCAAAACATAGGGACCACCTATACTATGCTCTGCTCGCTGGAAAATAAACAGCACGCCCATTTGGGCCAGCCCATGGGCGGGGGCTTTTTTTTAAATTATTATTTATCTGTTCCTTTTTATTTTTTCTAATTTAAATAAATCAAAAACAACTTTCACAATTCAAAAATATATATTTAAATAAATGTTTGATAAAACATAAAATGTTTGCGTATTCGAAAATTGTTCGGGTTTTTTGTAAAAATGTTTCCATATTAAAAAAATCGTAATTTTGGAGAAAACATTCGTGAATTAAAAAAAAGTCCATCATTTTGAGCAATTTCTTTAATGCAATTAAAAAATGTTTGATAATTCAAAAATTGAATTATTCCCCAATTCACAAGAAAATACTTGAAAACAGTTCGTGATATAAAATATTGTTTGGAATTTTAAAAAAATGTTTATAAATAGTAAAAAAAATCGATTTTATATATGTTCTCAAATTTATAAAAATGTTCACGAATGATTGAATGTATGTAGTTAAACAGTAATGCTTCTGTGTTTTTCTGATTATATAACCGAGTGAATTTTGAATATTTAATTGTCAGGGTGGATCGAAATATTATAGTATATTTTAAAAAATATTTCTTGAAATTCAGAATAATTCTTTGAGTTACCAAGTTTTTTGACAACCATGATATTTTTAATAAAATATAAACATTGTTTCAACTTGTGAATTGTGAATAAAATTAAAAGAAGAAATATTTTCTTGTATTTGTGAACAAATTTTTGAAATCATGCGATAAGATATGAACATAATGTGGTCATCGTTATTAAAGATGGTAGTTTTTTCCTGCCGTTGCAACGAACGGGCCCTTTTGCTAGTAGTAATAAAGCAAATACGGTTTCTGGTCGTCCGTCTTGTAAATTACCCTAAAGTTTGCATAAATTACCCACCATGCCATCGGTAAGTAATAGAAAACGTTTCACAAAGCGAAAAAACTTTGACTCGGCCGGTCCATGTAAAGACCTCCTATATTATGCTCTGCATGGTGGGAGAATATTCAGCACAATGTATGTGACGGCCCATGCACAGGCGCCTGCTTTTACTTCCGTTTATTTATTTATTTTCATTTCTGTTTTACTTTTTTTATTTTCAATAATTTAGAACTTCAAATAATCTTTAAAATTTTAATAAACTGAAAATTATAAATCAACATATTTAAAAAATAAAAATGTTTGTGACTTCAAAAACTGCTCGGAGTTTTGAAAAAAATGCTCGCATATACAATAAAATGTTTGCAAATTTTAGAGAAATTGTTTGTACAATAAGAAAAGTCCATAATCTCAAATACAGTTTCATGTATTAATAATTATTAAAGGCATTTAACAAAAAGCTTTCAAATTCAAAATATGTTAATGCATTTAAAAAATGTCCTAAAAATTTAAAAATAGCTAATGCCTGGTTTGATAGTTTTTTTTATTTAAAATTTTCCATTCAATTTTTGTTTATTTATAATTTAAATAATTTAGAATTACAAAAACTTTGGCATATTACATGATCTCAAATACAATTTCATGTATTAAGAATTATTAAAGGCATTTAATAAAATGCTTTCTAATTTAAAATATGTTAATGCATTTAAAAAATGTCCTAAAATTTGAAAAATAGCTAATGCTTGTTTTGATAGTTTCGTTTTTTATTTAAAATTTTCCGTTCCATTTTTATTTATTTATAATTTAAATAATTTAGAATTACCAAAACTTTTGCATATTAAAAACTAGGAATTTTGAATTAAATGCGAACAAATTTTTATTTTGAATTAAAAATAGGATACAAAAAAGCGCCGGATTTTATATTTTGTTTGCAAATTTCAAAAAAATGTCCCTGAATTTAATAAATATATGACTGATTTATAATTTTTTTGTTTATTCAGAAAACTTCATGCATTTCAAGAAATGTTTGTGAATTTAAAATAAAATTCTCCAACATCAAAAATTATGTTCGTCTTTTGTTGAATTGGTCGCCAATTCAAAAGAAAATATTTAAATCCGTTCGAAATATAAAAAATATTCACGATTTTTAGTTAACGTTTGTGAATTATAAAAAATGTTCTCAATTTTAAAATTATTCCCATATTTGTAAAATTGTTCACGAAAGATCTAATGTATGTAGTTAAACATTAATGCTTCTAAGTCTTTGTGACAATATACATGTGTGAATTTTTAAGAATTAACTGTTGGATGCATCGGATTAGTATTGTACGTTTTCTAAAAAAATTCTTGAAATTCAAAATAAATCTTTGAGTTGCCAAGATTTTTGAGAACCATGTTTTATATTTTTTGAAAATGTAAAGATTGCTTCAACTTGTGAATAAATTTGAAAGAAGAAATATTTTTTTGCATTTGTGCACAAAATTTCTAAATCAAAGGATAATATGTGAACATAATGTGGTCAACATCATTGGAGATTATGTTTTTTTTTCTTCCGTGACAATGCACGGACCATTTTACTAGTCTCCCCTAATCTCTCCCTAATGTCACGGACCATGTTGGCGGTTTTGCAAAAAAGTCCTTCTGTTTTCGGGTATTCAACCCGCGGTTCTTTTATAAGTTAAAAAAACGTTTCGTTTTTACGTGAACCCCCTCGCAATCACTATCGGGCACCATGGCTTATCCATTCCTGTCCTTCATTGACGGGGTGGCGCCCGGGGCGGTCGGGGCGACGGATCCGGCGCTGGAAGGCACCGCGGGCATGTGGAGACGCAGCGGGCGGAGCCGCGCGCGGTCGCAGAGGCGCTCCGGTATGGAGGATGGAGGCCGCCTCGCCGGGGCTTTGCGAGCACCGGCCGCGGGCGGAGTGGAGTGCAGGGGCGGTCGGAGCGGCGGAGCCAGCGCGGGAGGCTACGCGTGCGTGTGGAGATGGAGCGGGCAGAGCCGCGCGCGGCCGCGGAGGCGCTCGGGGGATGGAGTATGGAGGTCGCCTCGCCCAAAGTACTGGTATTCAGCATACGCGAGCGAGATAAGTAACTCTGCTTCTCTCTGTTGGCTACAGAGACAAATTTTAGGGCCAGATTTGATTTAGTTTGTATCCCGATTTGATGCAGCGAAGGAGTAAATTTTCATGATGTTCACTGTACGTCATTGAATATCAGGTTCGATCTTCTTGATTTTGTACTTGAGTTGTTACTCCTTACTTTTTTTAATTGAAGTACTCATATCAGTCCAATCTTGTTGGATATTGCTTGGAGATTTTCCCTTTTTAAGAAATCAAAATCAGTCTGTGTAATCTAGGCATGTACTGGCGAGCAGCCAGGCATCATGTAGTAAGAGCTGAGATGTTCCTGCCTACAGATGGTAGGTGTTTCGTGTTAATTTTTGAGAACACACATGGTGCTGAAGCCTTGTTGGAAAAAGCAACTAGATGGAGAAGAAGAAGACTGTGACTGTGGACTAGGAAACGACATGAATGGTGGTAGCCTTCCATGGGGCATAGCAACATCAGGGCTCGAGCTAGGCAAAGGACATCCTTCTACAGTTAATCCTTGCTTAGCAGCGAACTTCAGAATCTGTTTCTGATTTAGCCCTGTTCCATAGAAAATGTTCCATAGGCTCCTTAAAGATTCCATCTCAATTTGAAGCTCAACATTATTCATTCCCTAAAGGATACATCATGCATAAGCAGCATGTGGGATATCATATTCTTGAAGGACAACACACCAAGGTAATAGAGCAGAATTAAACTTAATATGTACCTTTCTCTAGCTAGCACCAGCTTCGTCATTGTCACATATGTTGTCAAGAATAACTTGCCTCCTTGATGTTAAGGCTTGGAAAAGGGCATAATCCTTCTCATTCACCTGAATACAAAACCATCAGTGCACTGTACATAGGGTGGAATTTCTCAGAGATTTGTTGCGACAATAGATATAGGAAAGAGCTGCTACAGTCTGTTTGATGGAAGAGTTCTCAAAAAATTGATCAGTCAGGCTACCAACCTGCGGTCTTGCGATTGCATCGTCAAGATGCTGGAGCTCCATCCGGTTACGCTTGTTGGTTTCTTCAAGTTCAAACAGTGCCTTCTGTAGATTTATGTGTTCCTGAACATTTTCGCCAGTTTCCAGACTCAAGACATTTAGCCAAGATAGCTCATTATCTGCAGCCTTTTCAGTAGGTTTTACGCTTAACTGATGCTCCTTGTCAACTAATTCCTTTTTCAACTGGGAGACATCACCCTACAAAGTGACAAGGCGACTTACTTTAGTATTTTATTTGGCCAACAATTAGGTAAAACTCTAGACATTTTTACAAGGTCATTCAGAACTCTGCTTGGAAGTATTGGTATCAATTCAAGGGCTCCAGGACAAATTGTAGTTCATGCCAGCTGTGAAACGAGCAGCACCTATAGAACAACTAAAAATCTTCATTGGGTTTATCGCAGTACAAAAATGTGGAAAGAAAAAGGAGCATGCAACTCACCAGAAAGCAGCAGCTTCACGGGGGAGCTTCAGCTGTGCGCACTTGGGGCATCTGAAAATAACGACCTGTTAGCAAACAACCTGAACAGAATAGCTCGTCTAGAAAAGAATAATCAGATGCGAGAGGATGCGTCGGGGCGAGGCCGTGGGGATGGGAAGAGGATGGGCCGGGGCGAGGCGGTGGGGAGGGGGTGAGGAGGCGGCGTACGAGTGCTTGCGGGGGAAAGGAGACAGTGGGAAGATCAGGCGGGGCCTCGCGCTAGCGGAGAGGATGAACGGCAAGGGGCGGCCACCATTGGAGGTACATCGAGAGCTCAGCTCCACAAGAAATGGAAGAGAGGGGGTGGCCATCGTTGGAATGGGGGGGGGTGACGGGAACAAAGTGAAGAGATAAGGACAATTTTTTTTCTTTGAGAAGAAGATGAGGAGAACTTTTTTTTGAGAAGAAGATGAGGAAAATGCTCTCGAGGACGCGCTTTGTGTCTCGTGCGGAGGCTTGGTGTCCACGCTCAGGGCAGCTCACTCGCAGGAGCTTAGCAAGTTGTGCAGAAAACAATTTAAAATATATATTGTTCAATTTTTTTTTTCAAAATATGTTGTACACAAAAATGCTATTACCCATCAAAAAACAAAACATTATTACCACTCAATAAAAATGATAATTATTATTAAAAAAGTAATACAATTTTTATGTAAGCATTACATTATATTTTAAAACTTTAAAAGAAACTCCTTCCGTCCAAAAATAAATGTCTTACATTATAATTGACACTATAATATATTTTAACATTATATTTTAACATTATAATTGACACTTATTAACATTATATTTTAACATTATATTAACATTATAATTACATAATGTAATTATGTAAGCATTACATTATATTTTAACATTATAATTGACACTTATTAAAATTAATGCCGCATAATGGCAAAACAAGTAGGTTATGTACTTTTTTCTAGCCCGGTGTAACATTGTTTCAGATAGCTCTTTGGTCTTATTTGACTACTGGTTGTGGTAGTGGTACATAACACTCTGATGTTGAAAACATGGATCAGGTTCTATAGTAGCTACCTTTGATTTAGAACCAGAGTTCAGTTGTGATTATAGGATGTAAACTTTATATTATTTTGCTATCTTATTTTGTTTGTGAAAGTAGCTGCAGCAAGTAGAAGTTTAGATTGATGCAAGCAAGTAAGCAACACTTTGATTGGAAAAACTGTGTGTTGACATAGGCTGAAGCAAGCACCTGTACTATCTATATTTGTGTGAATCTCTGTGTGTTGGTGCAACTAGCTGCAGCAGGCACCAACTTAACTTAATGCTAGCAATTACTTGAAACCTCGATCTGCTCTTTCCGACTGGGTAAACAAGCCCCTCTTCGATCTGTATGCCTGAATCTTTAGTTTGTGCAACTAGCTACTAGCAAGTAATTAAAGCCATGATCTGCTCGTGCCGACAAAATAATGTTGGAAGGAACATCCAGATCACTCCACTATGGGCCCACCCAGTAGCTTATGCATCCTATAGTTAGCTTCTCAAGATTATATGTCACTCCACTATTTACGGTATTGTTATAACTCCTCCTCTTTGATTGAACTTTGTGTTGATTGCATCTTTGCAAAATCTGGAATGTTGTTTGAACAAAGTAACCGTTGGAGTTTTAACTTCAATTTTTGTTGTTGTTACACAAAATTTTGCCTCCGTCGACTTTGTCTGAAGACCATCAACCATCGCCTAGACCTACTTCGCTGCAGGTATCTCTTTTTCTTTGTGTAAATTATGATGAAGCTATGTTTGATTTACAGTGATTTACAACCAGGATTTACTGATGGTTAAACTAGAAATTTAAATTAATTTGAGAAAGTATTTAACACAATTGATCTATTGCCATAGACTCAAGCAAACACCTCTTCGATTTGTACATTTGCCATGTTGTTTCCTTTATCAAACTATCTGCAGCAAGTAGTAGCTTGAATTGATGCAAGCAAGTAGTAGCCATTATGGCGGCATGATAAACTTGTAATGTTCCATCCAGAATATCTAGCAGCAATATATATGTACAGAAAAAATGGTGATCGTTTCAATCTATTATATGGTTCTATATATCCAAAGGAATTGACGCCGATTATTATCCAAGAAAAGAATGTTACCTGCCATAGTGTGTCTTGCCATACAATACCGACATATTATATTTTAGAAATGTGATGTAAATCTTATTCGTTTGCAAAAATATGGATGTACAGGATGAATGCGAACTCCGAAAAATAATTCTAGGACAACTGCTAACATTCAACGACAACGAATTTGAAGACAACATACCTGCCGGTGTACTAGAGTTCCTCAGTTGTATCAAGAAAACCAAAATTAAAACTGCTATGTAAAATCTCCAGATATTTGTCTAAATTGATTCTATAAGCTACTCTGGAAACTTTATTATTTTTTCAAGATTTATATACTTCGTGCTAACTTCCATTTTCTCTCAACAGGACATGTGCTATTATGAAAAAGGAGTTTCTTTGTTGGATAGCAACCCATGCTGGTGGTTTCAGATATGAAGCTAAGAAAAGCGCGCCTCATAATTCATTGGAAGTAAACCAATAGGGTCAATTAGATATCGTTGGCTGTAAATGACATGAGTATTTAGCTTTCATAAAATCTACTTCCTTCGTCTCATAATTTAAGAATGTTTTTTCTAAAAAGTTCTCGTATTATGGGACATATGTACATATGTACTCTTTAACAATAAGCTATGGATGAGGATGACCCTAAATGTGCGTTGAATTTATCAACATTGGTTTATATTGGTTTTTACTATTAACATTGCATAGTGAATTTATATATTTGATAAAAATGAACACATATTTTACAAGAGTGATTATAGATCCACCTATTCTGGCGCTAGATCTATTGCTGTCATGAATTGTGTAAAATAATATGTTAATTCGGTACTTATGACGTTTTAACTCACCTGTCTAGCTGAAGTGTTGTACTGCTCATCTCGCCTCTCTAACTGAAGTGATGCACTGCTGCTCTATGTTCGTGTGTGGTAGCAACTGGTATACTTGATGTAGAAAAATATAACAATGTAATTTTGACCTAGATCTCGACTCTCCAATGTCAGGACAATTACGTCAACAACCTGCTACTTTTACTCATGCGTAGCATCATGCATAATTTCATTTTTCTAATAATTGATGGATCTGCAAACTAAATATAAGAACAGAAAAGCATCGTGCAATTTTCCAACCAGATAATGTTCATCTCCAAAAAAAAATCCATTTGAAAATCCAAAAAATATTCTTCAAATTTACAAAAGAATAACATCTTTCAAAACAAATAAAAATCATGTTCATCTAGCATGTATTAAATGCACCCAAACTCTTTCATCAGATGAAAGTGTCGAGCTAAAGTAGGTCCAAACAAAAGATTAGAATGTTTTATGCACATCTAAATTATATGGCCCAAAAAACGATAGTTCAGTGTAATCTTATTTTGTAAGTTTGCCAAAACTAAATATAAGAAACGACGTGTAAAAGAATTTTTTTCGCCCGTTGCAACGCACGAGCATTTGTACTAGTAATAATAAAGCACCACGTTTTTGCAGAAAGGCCCCTGTAATTTCCTTTAATTAACCCGCAGTCCGTTTATAAGTGAGGCAAAACTGTTTTTTCCACATTTTACACAAAGCCCCTTGCTTTCATGCTAAATAACCAGCCGTCTATATTACATGGGTCAGGAAGGGCTCGTCGGCGATGCGACAGCCGTCGAGGGACCCGCCGTCCATGTACTCGAGCAGGATCTGCAGCTCCCCGCCGCGCTCGCACATGCCGTGGCAGCGCACCACCGCTGGGTGCTCCCGCGCGATCTGGCGCCGCACCGCGTCGTCGTGGTTCTGTCTTACCGGGGCCTCGGCACCGTCGACGGCTGCAGCTACCTCGTGCTGATGTCTTACCGGGGCCTCGGCAACCGGATACTCGCCATGTCCTCGGCCTTCCACTACGCCATGCTCACCGACCGCGTGCTGCTCGTTGACCGGGGAAAGACCATGGGCGACCTATTCTGCGAGCCCTTCCACGGGAGGTCGGACCACGGTGAAGGGCGGCTGCCGGTCTTGCCGAGACAGAGACCCATGGCACGAGCACGATCAATCAAAATCGGGACGTGCTTCTTCTCCAGCGACGGCTGCAGACGTACGTTACGTACGTATACAAATCAACTCCGATTGATGCATCTGTGTTTAGCGTCCGAACATGAATAGACTGCCCAAAACACGTCTCTCGAGAACAAGCTCGCGTACTGCGACGACCACCGGCAGTTCCTCCACCGGGTGCAGTGGGTGGTCATGAGGACGGACGGCTACATTGCGCCCAACCTCTTCCTCAACCCGGCGTACCAGCAGGAGCTGGACCGGATGTTCCCCCGGAAAGACTCGGTGTTCTACATCATCTCGCGCTATCTTCTCCACCCGACGAACGACGTCTGGGGCATGGTCACGCGGTTCTACAACTCCTACCTCAAGAACGCCGACGAGCGGATGGGCATTCAGATCAGGGTCTTTGTTCAGGATGACAAGCCGGTCCAGC
Organism: Hordeum vulgare subsp. vulgare; assembly: GCF_904849725.1. NCBI lineage: Eukaryota > Viridiplantae > Streptophyta > Magnoliopsida > Poales > Poaceae > Hordeum > Hordeum vulgare. Next base: position 578,248,981 of record NC_058522.1, read on the forward strand.
ACATCCTAGACCAGATCCTGGCGTGCACCTCTCAAGAGCATCTCCTGTCGAGAGTGCTGCCGAGCGCCGGAGGATCAGGATCAGGAGGAGCACCACGCCCGCCCACGACGACGTCCGGTGGGCAGTCCAAGGCCGTCCTCGTGACGGGCCTGAACGAGTGGTACTACGACAGCATCCGGCAGATGTACTGGCGGTCGGCGAGCGCGAACGGCGAGGTGGTGAGCGTGCACCAGCCGAGCCGGGAAGAGCACCAGCGTTTCTTCCACCGCACTATCAGAAAAACCCTTTGGAGCTATGCCGACGGCATGTGCCTGTGCCGTACCATCCACACCGTCCCACCCGCGCCGCTGCCCACGCGGCGCACGCGCTCGAGCTCGTGCAGCGGGGGCGGGGGCGGGGCCGTCGGGCTGGGCGGGTCCGACGACCCCGGCGGGGGGAGCGGCGATGGTGGGGGAGGGAGGGGGAGTGAGACGGCCAGGGAGGAGGAGACGTCCGGGTGCTGCGGCATCAGGAGGCTGAGATCCGTGCGGCGGCGCGGGCAGCCCGACGTGCCCGGCTGGGCCGGGAGACTGCTGCTGGTGCCGGCCGGACGCATGGCGCCTGCTCGCCGCACGCGTGGGGATGGGGGTGGCAGTGGCGCTGCTGGTGGTGGTGGTGCCGCCTGGAAGGATTTGTCTGGTTGCGCGTCGGATGTCTAAGGATCGGGTTGGTGTGTGTGTGGGGGGGACCTCTCCAAGAATTGAGAATGAGATGGTGGCAGGGGGGAGAGGACAGGAAGCCAGAAGCGTTCTGCGTCGGGCGGGCGAACGAAACGGCCTCAGCTGCTTCTTCGCCTCGGAGAAAAATGTATGTGCGTGCTCGTGTTGCATTGCACCTCTCACTCTCGAGCGACGGATTAGCTCACGTAGTCAAGTTACTACTTTCCACGAAAACAGAGCTCGGGCTACGGTACAGGGTCATACCACGTCCAAGCACGGACAATTTAGTTTTTTTTTGTTGCGAACGGAAAGAACTGTACTTTCTCCGTAAATAGTGATCTAAACGTTGTTACATTAGTTTATAGAGGGAGTATTATCAAGGTAGCTCATTACAATCCTGCTGACACAAGATGTCGATTTCATCGGGTCCGTTCCGTAGCCAAACAACACTATGAGGGATCGAGAGTTCCATTTAAGCTAACATATGACTAAGTTTATTTCTACTCCTACTCACATGTGATATTACATGTTCTGGGCTTACAGAAAAGAAGCCTCTTTATCTCGCCAACTCGAGCTGCTACAAGTGATCGGTTTTGGTCCGGCTCCATGATCATTTTGTCTGCAATGATGCTATTAGTCTCCAGTATCAACGGTTCGTTGTTGCTCCACTCCAAGGCTAGGGAGATTCCCTCCCTATATGATTTTTACGAACAATTTAGTGTTTTAGGACTCCTTTGATTTAAAGACATTTTATAGAATTTTTGGAGGATTGAAATCCTTAGGATTTTTCCTACATTAGGGCCTCCTTTGATTCAAAAGAAATAAATAGGATTTTTGAAGGATTGAAATGATTTTAAATTTTTGCTATGTTGGTCTTTTTATTCATATGATTGAATCTTATATGGATATTTTTCATGGAATCTTTTGTACTACATTTCATAGAAATTCTAACATCCACTTCAACCTTTTTTACAATTCCTTTGTTTTTCTGTGGCATCAAACACTCATAGCTAATCCTATAGGATTCAAGTGGACATGCCACTTCAACCCTATACTTTTCTTATTCCTACGTTTTCAAAGTACTATGAATCAAAGTCTGATGCATCTCAAAGATAGTTAGTGGTTGTGTCCCGAATCTAAGTAGTACACAACTGTTGAAGGGTTATGACAGAATCAAAATTTTCAGACAAAAAACTTTACACACATGTTAATCATGAATTAAATAAATGTCAAATTTGTAGACAAATAAGTTCCATATATACAAAAATATATACAGTCCCTATGGACAATAAATAATATATTTTTTTTTTATTTTGAAAAATATTGATCGTGTATTTAAAAAACTTTAAATGTGGATAGGAAAATGTTTTTGATGTATCAGAAAACATATACAAAAATATATAATGTGTATGGAACAAAGTAGACATAAAAATAGAACTTTTCAAAAATGTTAATCGTGTATTTGAATAATGTAAAAACATGTATATAAAAAATATTCATGATGCATACAAAATATGTTAAATGCGTATTAAAAAATTAGGCATCAAAACTCAATAATGTTTGTGATGTCACACGCAAAAAAAGTTTCTAATGTATAAAAAATATACAATGTTGTTTATACAAGCTTTACGTAAACAAATGGCTGAGCTTTGATTTTTCATATATATAAACTGTTTTGCTAATATTTTTTTAAGAATATCGATATTGATATGCAACCTCGAACATTTGGTATGCATGTACTTACAAATTGATTGTTTTCGATGGAGCTGTCTAATATGTTTGCAACCAAATTAAGACTTCACTTAGATTACAAATACAAACACATATATCAGCAAGATAAAAATAATGTTCTTATGCATATGCTATCATTAATTAACAAAACATACTTTGCCATATTCATCATAATTCAAATAATGTTCGTGCATTTCAAGAAATTCTCAGCGATGACCGCCGGCCCTTTGTTGACCGGAGACTGGACCGGAGGCGGAGGAGGAGCATGAGCCGGAGAAGAACAAGGCCCAGGAACTCTTACAGTGGCAGCGGAGGGATTCAGACTGGCGACCACGGGGTGGTGATTTCGATCAGCCACGCAGTGGCGACCTAGATCAGAGCAAGGTGCCAGCAGAGTCTAGAACTGCTGCCGGCCGTGACGGTGAAGTGGACCACGATGATGTCGATAAATTGCCGAGGGATCCGAAGATTCTTCACTCCGAGGTGGTAATGGTGGAGGACGGCACCATCCATGAAGACGAAGATACGGTGGAACCAGAGCACGATGGTGCAAGGCCTGAAGATGAAGATGCAGAGTATGAATATGAAGAGGTGGTGGAATCAGATGAACATGATGAAGATGATGATGGTGTCACCTATGAATATGAAGAGATGGAAACAGAGGACAATGGTCAGGACGATGAAGCCGCTGCTGTTGCTGGCCTGAATGATGCAGATGCTGTTGAAATAAATGCCAGCCACCAACTGCCCATGGTGGATGTTCATCCATCAGAGCCTGCTAAGGAACCGGCGCACACACAGTCCCAGCTCAGCGACGTGGAGGAGGACACGGAAGCGGGCGATGTGCGTGTGGATGCATGCCTGATTGAACCAATGGCTGAAAACAGTGATTGTTCTGAAGTTAGAGGTGAAAAGGAGGTTCCGCAAAGTCAACCTGAAACTGAGCTTGAAGTTAGAGGTAAAATGGACACTCTCCACAGTGAACTTGGAACTGAACTTCAAGTTAGAGCTGAATTGGAGGCTCCGCAGAGTGAACGTGAGGATATAAAAAATAATGCATAATGACACATGAAGCATGTTGTGTTCTTTTTTTTACCCGGTGCAACGCACGGGTATTTGTACTAGTATATATAAAACAACAACCGCAGAATACACGGTCGAACAATATAAGATGGTGACGTAAACCTTTACAATGCTGATCCTAAGATAGTCAGCCCACGCAAACAAGTACGCGACCGAAAGATAACTTAGAGGAAACTGAAAGCAACGCCACACTAAGCCCTAGTGCACCTAAGCTCCACGACAACGCCTTCAAGAGGGGGAACGACACCAAGTGTCGCTGTTGTCGAGTCCACACCGGACAAGGGTTTTCACCCGGAACCCTGGCACAGTAAGGAGCACCACGACGACGTCTTCAAGAATATAACGGCGCCCGTGAGCGTCGTCGTCGTCGGCGATAAAGCGAAAAGCTTTCGCTCGGAAGCTCTTCCATACCACCATGAGGTCTTCTAGAGGAGCACGACGCATCCAGATCCCCAGCTCCGGATCGAGGCTTCACCATGCCAACGACAAGGACTCACCCGGGCCACCCGCCGCTACCCCTCTTGCCGCCCACATGACCAAAAGGTATAGCCACCACCATCGCCATGGTGCTAGCCGAAAAGCCAACCAGGAGGACCACCTTCCTGGACCGCCGCCCCGGCAGCCACACCGCGAGACATCATCTACCACACGCTTCACAATGCACAAACCTCGGTATCAGCCATCGAGCCGGGATCAACGCAGTCATCGTCGGGGCGCCCACACCTATAATCCCCGCAAATCCTAGTGGATGCGAGGACATGACTCGGTGACTGCCGACGGCCGTTGTTGAGCAACCAGCTCAGACAACGCCAAGTCCAAGGCTTGAAGCACCGATGCAACTATCAGCACACCGATGTCCCTCCCACCACCACCATAGACCATCACCAACACCATAACGCGAGGACACCTCTCCAATCGGAGATTCCTGACTCCAAGGCACCAAGTGCCAGACCTTGAGCGAGGAGCAACGAACCATGGGCGGGAGGACCATGTCAAACTCCATGCCCGGTGGCCAAATCCGTGGTGCCGACCAACTGCCGACACAGGCACCCGGACGAGGTGGGCACCACCCCATCAAGGGAGTTGCTCATGGCAGCCAAGAACTCCGACGGCCAAGCAACCGCGCTAACGCCAGCCTCACCTCCCTCTTGACTCCCCACAGCCAGATTTGCCTCCGCTAATCCAAATCACAACCACCACCCACTGCCCCTTACCCGCCTCCACGCCCGCGGGATCTACCACAGAACCTACCACCAATAACAACCAACCCCGACGACCCGAGGACGCTAGTCATGGGGACACGCAGAGCAGCGACGCCCTCGTCTACCACCAGCCAGAAGGGGCCCAAAAGAGCCCCATCCGCCGCCCAACGCCACGTGCTGATACGTCTCCGTCGTATCTACTTTTCCAAACTCTTTTGCCCTTGTTTTGGACTCTAATTTGCATAATTTGAATGGAACTAACCCGGACTAACGCTGTTTTCAGCAGAATTGTCATGGTGTTGTTTTTGCACAGAAATAGAAGTTCTCGGAATGACCTGGAAATTTACGAGGATTTTTTGTGGAATATATAAAAAATACTGGCACAAGAATCAACCGGAGAAGTGGAGCGTGGAGCCCACAAACCCACTAGGTGCGCCCCCCTGGCCGCGCCTAGCAGGCTTGTGGGGCCCTCGGGGCTCCGCCGCCTCCAACTCCAGCTCTATTTAGTCCCTTTCGTCCGGAAAAAAAATCAAGGAGAAGAGTTCATCGCATTTTACGATACGGAGGCGCCGCCACCTCCTGTTCTTCCTCTAGAGGGCAGATTGTTGGGGAACGTCGCATGGGAAACCAAAATTTTCCTACGCGCACGAAGACCTATCATGGTGATGTCCATCTACGAAAGGGGATTTCCGATCTACGTACCCTTGTAGATCGCACAACAGAAGCATTAAGAAACGCGGTTGATGTAGTGGAACGTCCTCACGTCCCTCGATCCGCCCCGCGAACCGTCCCACGAACCGTCCCGCGATCCGTCCCACGATCCGCTCCGATCTAGTGCCGAACGGACGACACCTCCGCGTTCAGCACACGTACAGCTCGACGATGATCTCAGCCTTCTTGATCCAGCAAGAGAGATGGAGAGGTAGATGAGTTCTCCGGCAACGTGACGGCGCTCCGGAGGTTGGTGGTGATCTAATCTCAGCAGGGCTCCGCCCGAGCTCCGCAGAAACGCGATCTAGAGGAAAAACCGTGGAGGTATGTGGTCGGGCTGTCGTGGCAAAAGTTGTCTCAAATCAGCCCTAATACCTCAGTATATATAGGAGGGAGGGGGAGGGAAGAGGCAGCCTCAAACCCTCAAGGTTTGGCCGAAATTGGAGGTGGAGGAGTCCTACTCCAATCCTACTTGGAGTAGGATTCCACCTTCCCACTTGGAAACTCTTTCCACCTTGTGTTTTTTCCTTCTCAAACCTTATGGGCCTTAGTGGGAACTTATTCCAGCCCACTAGGGGCTGGTTTATCTCTTCCCATAGCCCATGAGACCCCTTGGGGCGTGACACCCCTCCTGATGGTCCCCGGCACCACTCCCAGCACTCCCAGTACACTACCGATGAGCCCGAAACTTTTCCGGTAATGTACGAAAACCTTCCGGTAACCAAATGAGGTCATCCTATATATCAATCTTCGTTTTCGGACCATTCCGGAAACCCTCGTGACGTCCGTGATCTCATCCGGGACTCCGGACAACATTCGGTAACCAACCATATAACTCAAATACGCATAAAACAGCGTCGAACCTTAAGTGTGCAGACCCTGCGGGTTCGAGAACTATGTAGACATGACCCGAGAGACTCCTCGGTCAATATCCAATAGCGGGACCTGGATGCCCATATTGGATCCTACATATTCTACGAAGATCTTATCATTTGAACCTCAGTGCCAAGGATTCATATAATCCCGTATGTCATTCCCTTTGTCCTTCGGTATGTTACTTGCCCGAGATTCGATCGTCAGTATCCGCATACCTATTTCAATCTCGTTTACTCACTTAGTGCACCGTGGTATGCTGATTATGCAAACTATATCGTTGCCAAATATATACCACCTAGTTTCACGTACCAGCAAAAGAAGAAATTCTTCTTTGACTTGAGACATTACTTTTGGGATGATCCTCACCTTTATAAGGAAGGAATAGATGGCGTTATTAGACGTTGTGTACCTGAACATGAACAGGGACATATCCTACAGAAGTGTCACTCCGAGGCCTACGGAGGACACCATGCGGGAGATAGAACTGCACACAAGGTATTGCAATCAGGTTTCTATTGGCCCACTCTCTTCAAGGATGCTCGTAAGTTTGTCTTGTCGTGTGATGAATGTCAAATAATAGGTAATATTAGAAAAGGTCAGGAAATGCCTATGAACTATTCACTTGTCATTGAACCATTTGATGTTTGGGGCTTTGATTATATGGGATCTTTTCCAAAATCCAACGGGTATACTCATATCCTAGTTGCTATTGATTACGTCACTAAGTGGGTAGAAGCTATCCCCACTAGTAGTGCTGATCACAACACTTCTTTCAGGATGCTTACAGAAGTTATCTTCCCTAGATTTGGAGTCCCTAGATATCTAATGACCGACGGTGGTTCACAATTCATTCATGGTGCTTTCCGTAAAACGCTTGCTAAGTACGATGTCAACCATAGAACTGCGTCTCCCTATCACCCTCAGCCCAGTGGTCAAGTAGAGCTAAGTAATAGAGAGATTAAACTGATTCTGCAAAAGACTATCAACAGATCTAGAAAGAATTGGTCTAAGAAGCTCGATGATGCACTGTGGCCTTATAGAACTGCCTATAAAAATCCCATGGGCATGTCTCCGTATGAAGTGTATGGGAAAGCATGTCACTTACCTCTTGAGCTAGAGCATAAAGCTTATTGGGCAATCAAAGAGCTCAACTTTGATTTCAAACATGCCGGTGAGAAGAGGTTATTTGATATTAGCTCGCTTGATGAGTGGAGACCTCAGGCATATGAGAATGCCAAGCTGTTCAAAGAGAAGGCTAAGAGGTGGCATGATAAGAGGATACAAAAGTGTGAGTTCAACGTAGGTGCTTATGTCTTGCTATATAACTCTCGTTTAAGCATTCTTTGCAGGCAAGCTTCTCTCTAAATGGGAAGGTCCCTATGTTGTTGAGGAAGTATATCGTTCCGGTCCTATCAAGATCAACAACACGGAAGGTAATTGTCCGAGAGTGGTAAATGGGCAGAGAATCAAGCATTAGATCTCAGGTACTCCCATAAATGTTGAAAGCAATAACATCAATACCATAACTCCGGAAGAACACCTAAGGAAGATTTATCAGCCTGTTTCAGACTCCAAAAACGAAGAGGTATGTGATTCGGTAAGAAAACAGAGTCCAAAACTTTTCCGGTAGGAAATTTTCTCCGTTTTGGAATATTTGAAAAAATACAAAAATTGGAAGTAGTCTGGAAAGTGCGCGAGGAGGCGACAAGCCTGCATGACGCGGGCCCACCCCCTGGCCACGCCGTGAGGGCTTGTGGCCACCTCGTGCGCCTCCCGGACTCCGTTTTCGTGCGGGGTACTCCTTCTGGTCTGGAAAAAATCATTATATATACTCCCGTTTGGTCTGACCCCTGCATCATGCAGATTTCCTCTGTTTTTCGTTTCGAGCCTGTTTCTGTTGCACATCTAGATCGCTATGACTTCCCCAAAAGCTCCGAAGGACAAGATCTTCGAGAAGGTCATCAATCCCTACTTCAGGGGAGTGCTGCAACACCCTCAATCTATTGAGATGCGTGAGGGGATGTTGCACATCCGTTATGTTGAGGGGCCTAAGAAGACCGGAAGCGTGGAGACGAGGCTTGAAGCAATGGAGCAACAAGTCTTCAAGTGCCAAGGGATGGTGGAGCGTGGCCTCAACACCAAGCATATGATGATCACGAAGTTCACCAACAAGCACAGGATTGACGCCAATGATATTGGGAAGCATCTCTCCAGGCTCTATGATAGGATTGATCAACTTCAGGCCCAGATCTATGACCTGCAGAACCAAAACTGTGAGTATGAGTATAGATTTAAATCCATAAGGTTGGCTGCAGATTTGAGGATTCCGGAGACTCGTTCATCTTTCCATGATGGAGCACCTATGTCATGGAAGACGGAGGATCAAACTCATGTTGCAACAACTCCACCACCATCAACACCAAAGGAAGACAACTGAGCATTGGTATGGGCAATCCCCTTGGCCTGTGCCAAGCTTGGGGGAGTTGCCCCGGTATCATATCAACATCACATCTTTTGCCTTTACCTTTGTTTTAGTTTGTTCCTTTTCATTTTTCTTTTTCTCTAGTAGTTTAAAAGTCTTAGTGTTTTAGTCTTGAGTTTTGCTTTGTGTCACCCCTGATGTATTCGAGCTCGTGAGCCATATAATAAAGAGTGTCTTAGTTGAAGGCTTTGCCTCTTGCCATGATCAAAAGAGTGAGAATAGAACAAAAGCATGAAAGATCATGTAATGATCTTATGGGAAGTGATGGCTTCACATATAAAAAGAATGATGATTGCAACTTGTTGAGGGTAGGCAAACGTAGACATTGGTCATTGTTGCAATTAATAGGAAGTGATAAAGAAGGAGAGGTTCACATATAAATATATCATCTCTGACACCATCTATGATTGTGAACACTCATTAAACTATTGCATGCCTAGAAGTAGATGTTGGACAAGGAAGACAACATAATGAATTGTGTTTGCTTGGTTCCGAACAATGTTATATGAGTACAGATCCCTTAGCATGTGACGATTTCTTCCACCTCATATTAGCGAAAACCTCCCGCACCAAGTAGAGATACTACTTGTGCATCCATAAACCTTCAAACCAGTTTTGCCATGAGTGACCACCATACCTACCTATGGATTGAATAAGATCCCTCAAGTAAGTTGTCATCGGTGCAAGCAATAAAAATTGCTCTCTAATATGTATGATCTATTAGTGTGTGGAAAATAAGCTTTATACGAACCTGTGATGAGGAAGACATAAAAGCGACAGACTGCATAATAAAGTTCTTTATCACATGAGGCAATATAAAGTGACGTTCCTCCGCACTAAGAGGACACGCATCCAAACCTCAAAAGCGCATGACAACCTCTGCTTCCCTCTGCGAAGGGCCTATCTTGTACCTTTACTTTTTGCCCTTGAAAGAGTCATGGTGATCTTCACCAATTCATTATTTCGCCTTTATCTTGGCTAACATCATATGCTTGGGAAAGATCTATATTCATATGTAAACTTGGAGGTAAGTATTCATGAATTATTATTGTTGACATTACCCTTGAGGTAAGCAGTTGGGAGGCAAAACTGTAAGCCCCTATCTTTCTCTGTGTCCAGCTGAAACTTTGATCTCATGAGTGCCACGTGAGTTGTAGCAATTGTAGAGAACGAAAGAATGATTGAGTATGTGGATTTGTTTTACAATCTCTTGTTTTACTCTTTCTGATGTTGTGATAAATTGCAATTGCTTCAATGACTAAAGGCTATCGGTTGTTACTTCTTGGTAAGGTTCTTGATCCATGATTTACTTTGTGAAGGAATTATCACTTTAGCATGAGAGATTATATGTTGGTATTGTTGTTCTGATCTTTATCATGATGCATGCATGTTCGTATCTTGTTTTGTCGACACCTCTCTCCCTAAACATGTGGACATATTTATTGAGCTAGGCTTTCGCTTGAGGACAAGCGAGGTCTAAGCTTGGGGGAGTTGATACGTCCATTTTGCATCATGTTTTCATGTTGATATTTATAGCTTTTTTAGCTGTTATTTCACTTCACAGTACAATTCTTATGCCTTTTCTCTCTTATTGTGCAAGGTTTATATGACGAGGGAGAATGCCGGCAACTGGAATTCTGGCCTGAAAGTGGAGCAAAGTTGAGATACCTATTCTGCGCAACTCCAAACGCCGTAAAAATCAACAAGGATTTTTTTCCTGATTTATCAAAAATACTGGGCCGAAGAAGTGCCAGAGGGGCACCAGGGGTTGGCCACAAGCCTGCAAGGCGCGGCCACCCCCATGCCGCTCCATGAGGGCTTGTGGGCAACCTGCTGGCCCACTTGCCCCCCTCTTTTGCTATATCGCTATGACTTCTCCACGAGGCGGAACTTGAGCAGAACCAATCTAGAGCTCCGGCAGGACGATCCTGCTGGGGAAACTTCCCTCCCGGAGGGGGAAATCGTCGCCATCGTCATCACCAACACTCCTCTCATCGGAGGGGACTCGTCACCATCAACATCTTCGTCAGCACCATCTCATCTCCAAACCCTAGTTCATCACTTGTATCCAATCTCTGTCTCGCGACTCCGATTGGTACTTGTAAGGTTGCTAGTAGTGTTGATTACTCTTTGTAGTTGATGCTAGTTGGATTATTTGGTGGAAAAGTTTATGTTCAGATCCTTGATGCTACTCATTACCTCTCTGGTCATGAATATGATTATGCTTTGTGAGTAGTTACTTTTGTTCCTGAGGACATGGGATAAGTCATGCTAATAGTAGCCATGTGAATTTGGTATTCGTTCGGTATTTTGATATGTTGTATGTTGTTTTTCCTCTAGTGGTGTTATGTGAACGTCGACTACATAACACTTCACCATTATTTGGGCCTAGAGGAAGGCATTGGGAAGTAGTAAGTAGATGATGGGTTGCTAGAGTGACAGAAGCTTAAACCCTAGTTTATGCGTTGCTTCTTAAGGGGCCGATTTGGATCCACTAGTTTAATGCTATGGTTAGACTTTGTCTTAATTCTTCTTTCGTAGTTGCGGATGCTTGCGAGAGGGGTTAATCATAAGTGGGATGCTTGTCCAAGTAAGGGTAGTACCCAAGCGCCGGTCCACCCACATATCAAACTATCAATGTAACGAACGCGAATCATATGAACATGATGAAACTAGCATGACAGAAATTCCCGTGTGTCCTCGGGAGCGTTTTTCCTCCTATAAGACTTTGTCCAGGATTGTCCCTTGCTACATAAGGGATTGGGCCACTTTGCTGCACCGTTGATACTTTTGTTACTTGTTGCTCGCTATGAATCATCTCACCACACAATCACTTGTTACCCACAATTTCAGTGCTTGCAGATATTTCCTTGCTGAAAACCACTTGTCAGATCCTTCTGCTCCTCGTTGGGTTCGACACTCTTACTTATCGAAAGGACTACGATTGATCCCCTATATTTGTGGGTCATCACTCACCGCCTCCTTTCCAATGTCGTCCCCTCCTTTGCGGCCCACTTCACGTCGTAAAACCCTTGTGAGCTAGCATGCTAGTTCGTGTGGCCAACGCGAGGAAGCTACTGGTCTGCCAAAATCTAGAGATCATGAAGGATGGCGAGGATGTCACGGCTCGTGCACTAGCAACATTTTCAACCAAGGTCAAGGACCAGCTAGCCCAGGATGTTCTTGGAGCGATGTGGAGGGGACCTTGCTTGCCCACAATGGCAATGGTGCTCTCGACCACGACAATGACCATGACGGAGCTACCGCTACCACGACCATTGTCACCTGATGTTGCAGACCTTCATTCAAGCCAATGTTGTTATAATTCCTAGGTTAGTCAGGTTCAGTCTAAGTAAGTGTGCCCCTGGCAGGAGCAAATGTATGTGTTTCCCCTTGTAGCATGTGGTACTATCAATGTAATTTCGTAGTTCTATTTGTCATTGCTACTCCAATTATGTTAGATACTTAAGCATTGAGTCGGAACGTGAGAGGCTTGAACAACACCAACGGTCGCACCACGGTCCCGGAAACGATCACATCATCTTCTTGCCACTTTTTGTGTCTTGAGGAGACAAAGCCAATATGGACATGTATTGTGCTGCATTCTTGGGTGGGAACAGGCTGCAGAGCTTTGATCAACGCCCAGCCATTGGTACCGAGGGAGGAACTTTGATGTTATGCGATGATAATGCTCTGAGGGTCATTGATTTTGTGATGTAAAATTACTGCCTCCCGGTCTTGGTTTCCATCATGGCCACTAACATGCCTTCCTCCTTACCTTGAAGCCAAAAGGGTGGCAGTGTTGCTTCCAGACGGAGTATGTGCTACAACTGCAAAGGTCGTCGGACCAAGTGGTCCATTATTGGGTTCTACCGTAGGTGCATCGCATGTAAATAAAAAAATTATACGCTAAGAACAACCAAGAACATGCTACGGAGATGGATCACAGATTGTTACCACTAGACACGCAGAGCCATGCAGCGGAAGTAGATGTGGCAGGGCGTCCACGAGGTCCGTCTCCTCCTCATTCGATCTCCCTCGAACAGATGGTCATCGGATCCCTCTCCCATGAACAGTCGATCGACGGATCCCACGTACGGGTTCGCCGGAGTAGCGCAGGTGCACCGCCTCTAATGGTATTCGCGCGTGCAGGAGGAACACCGTGCGGTGGACTGCTAGGTCCGGATCACACAGTTGGCGTCGGCGAGTGGTGGTGGCTAGGTGCAACACATGCACATCCATAATGATGGCGGCGAAGCGATCAACTGATTAAGTGTGCCGCACCTCCACTATATATAGGCGTCCGGTGCAGGCTCCACTATTGGGTCTCACACGGACCCTAAATCCAATGTGTTCCTTCCTTTAAGCGCGCGAACCCTTAGGTTCTTGTTCAGTTGGTCGCTAGTCAGACCATGCCCAACTCGGCTAGTCGGTAGCGGCCTCTAACAAGATGTGTCTACTCCAAGTGTCCGATGAAGCTGGTTATGCAAACATGTACTTCATACTTTTGTTCCCTTTGCCGCACGATATACGTTGTCATGCTCAAGGCGACATGATCATCCTTGTTGCTGCACGACCTCTTTCTCGTTCTGGGGAATCTGGCCAACATTCAGATTATCTCATAATCCTCATCGCATGATCATGCTTATCCAGGTCAGATCACCCAAGGGGCCCAGAGTATATATCTCATAATCGGAGGGGCAAATCCCATCTTGCTCAAGCACGTCTCGCAGCATGGGTATGGACAAGTCCGAAACCTATCTTTGGAACTACTCAGTCACGGAGTAGCGTTTGGTCGACCCAAAAAAAGTATGTCACCATCCCGAGTACATGTGTCAGCTTAGGTCTTAGGACATAGAACTCAGACCAGACCAAACCCCTCCTCGTTGCATCTCATAGTTGGGTCTGTCCAACTCAGACCTTATCTCGACTCGGATTCGACGTACAGATCTTTTTGAGTCCATATTATCCGGCTAGCATCCAATGCTACATTGTCAGTGAGACTAGATCATCCACCGTATCATATGCTAGTTTAGTTGGTTGCGCGTCCACACAACTTTTTCAACAAGGAACCATTTAGGACAGTCATCATACAATGTATAGTCTCACAAACAAGTCATGTACTTGTTAATACACATCATTGATAATGTTCAAGGACTATCTTTATTCATAAACACATAGTAAATATCATCATATACATCTTCCCTAATAATAAAGCACGCACTGCTTCTAGCGTCCGTCGTGGCATTTTTGCAAAAACACCCCTGTAGTTTCATATAATTAACCGGCGGTACGTTTTTAAGTGAGGTTGAACCTTTTTTCACATTTTACACAAAACCCCCTTACTTTCGTGCTAAATAACCCGCAGTCCAAATTATATTCAGAACGAATCGTTTTTTAAATTTTTTAAATACACCCCTCACATATGCGTTAATAACCTCGAAGTCCATTCAGAATAAATATGTATTTTCAAATAACAATATCTTTTAAACCGTAAATTCAATTTAAACATGTTATATATGAAACTTGATTAGAAAAATGTGTAGAGTTTGAATATGTTGTTATTTTACATATTAAATATTTAAAAAAAATACTATTTAGGATACAATGCTAATCAATATTTGTCTTTATTTCGTACCGACTATTTGTATTGTAACATGTTAACTTAAGCATCAATATTTGGGAAATGTTATAATCTTTGGACATGATATACTTGCACTAGGTTCTTTCTTTCTACATATTTTATAATCTAAGACCTTAGTACGTGCCTTTTTTTATTTTTCTCCCGTTGCAACGCACGGGCATTTGTGCTAGTGATTGCCTATAGGGCATATCTCCAACATCTATCGTCGGCACCGACGATGTTTGGATCCACCGTGGAGCATCTTGGACCTGATTACAATTTTCCTTTTCTGTTCGGGGTCCATCTAATAAGATCCAAAGACGTCTTTGTAAAGTTTCTCTGGGTTCATGTTTATAAGATGTACGGCCCACCGTTTTGAATAAATGCAATACATAGTCCTTGTGGCCTCTTCACCGGTTAAAAAAAGTATGTCTAAGACACATCTAGACGTGACATAGTTATTACACATCTAAATGATTAAATCAATCATAAAAAGAAAAAGAAAAAAAGAAAAAAATACCCACACGCATATCCATGTTAGATCATTGATATATATGAGCCATCGAAGTCCTGTCATGTCACAATATGACTCGTCGATCAAGGCAACTGTCATATGAGCCATCGAAGTCCTGTCATGTCGAAGCCTGAATATCGTTTGGAGATCAACGAGGCAACCAGCTGGTATCTCAATACCGAAGCTGTGTCTCATCTTCAGCTTGTCGTTCCTTATGTCAACGGAAGCAAAAGTGACGCCGCTGCGAAGGAACTCCATGAGTCCTGGACAATGCTTGTCACTCCTGCAACAGAAACAAATTGAAATGGAACAAATGTTACATACTGCTGCAATAAGGAAACATGTTTCACTACAACTAAAGAGAAACTTATCTTTAGGATTCAAATAGAACATATGTAATGGAACCTAGAGAGATCACTACAACTATTTGAAGCGAACCAACTATGATTCCAATGGAACATATTAAACACTAGTTCATTCTAATACGATTTTTTCAGATTATGGAACACTATTCCAATCAGATTGTGTTCCCCTTCGACTAATCAAAATTGTTTCACTACAACTATTTGAAGCGAACCAACTATGATTCCAATGGAACATATTAAACACTAGTTCATTCTAATACGATTTTTTAGATTATGGAACACTATTCCAATCAGATTGTGTTCCCCTTCAACTAATCAAAATTGTTTCACTACAACTATTTGAAGGGAACCAACTATGATTCCAATGAAACATATTAAACACTAGTTGATTCTAATACGATTTTTTAGATTATGGAAAACTATTCCAATTAGATTGTGCTCCCCTTCAAGTAATCAAAATTGTTTCACTACAACTATTTGAAGGGAACCAACTATGATTCCAATGTAACATATTAAACACTAGTTGATTCTAATACGATTTTTCAGATTATGGAACACTATTCCAATTAGATTGTGCTCCCCTTCAACTAATCAAAATTGTTTCACTACAACTATTTGAAGGGAACCAACTATGATTGAAACAAATAAACTTACAATGTCATTATCTTGGATCAAAGAAAGCCTCAAAACTTACCTCGCCCATTGGAAGATCAAGACATGGCGTTGGAAGCATAGCTGGATGACGACAACACCGCGTTGATCGGCCGTGTACTCCAGATCAAGCCCCAAGAACTTCTCATGATCCGTTGCGTGGTCAAACCATTTTTCCTTCAACTGTTGAAGAAAAAACGGCACCTCGTTGCTCAGGTTCGTGTACACGACATCGAGCATCGTCGTGCCATGTGCGAGCACCTTACGAAAGCTAGTTGGCATGGTGGAAGAAGAGAAGGGAAGAAGAAGAACAGAGGAGAAGAACAGAGAGGGCGACGCGAGAGAGAAGAAGAACAGAGAAATGGCGAGTGTACGCTTCGGTTCGTGCTTTTCATCGCCCGAAACGACGCGGGATGCAAACCGTTTGGGCGTTTAGTCCCGGGTTGAGCCACCAACCGGGACTAAAGAGGTATACCAAACGGTTGCCACCACTACGGCAGGCCACGTGTTAGGCCTTTAGTCCGGGTTGAGCCACCAACTGGGACTAAAGAGGTATACCAACGGTCGCCACCACTACGGCAGGCCACGTGTTAGTCCTTTAGTCCCGGGTTGACCCACCAACCGGGACTAAAGGGGGATACGAACGGTTGCCACCACCACTGTCCGCCGCGTAGCCCTTTAGTTCCGGTTTGGGACACGAACCGGGACTAAAGGCTCCTTACGGGCCGGGACTAAAGCCTCGAGGAAGGCATTGAGAATTGGGGCGACGTGGCCGGGACTAAATGGTCCAGGCCAAAGGCCCGTTTTCTACTAGTGATAGGACTTAGATGTGCAATATTTATCTCACATCTAGATGTGTTTTAGCAAAACAGGAAAAAAAATACCCGTAAAAAAACTGTTAAAAAAGTGAGATGGTAAACCCCGTAGTCATATAACAAGAAAAAAGAAACGGAAAACAGAAACCATGTGCCTTGCTGATACAGATCGAGAGGCCATCCCATTGATGTGTTCATACGGGATCTTAACTACCGTACTTACCACTCTGGATCTCACCGCTAGCTTATCACTCTCTGTCGGTCGAAACATCACCAATCTTAAACTCTGTAGTTATTCGGTCAGCTTCAGAGTTGCAGTTTAATCTGATCAGCGCCAATGGGCCATGTTATCACCATCTAGATCCCCTTGCTTCACGGGCCCTACATGTTCCTAGAATAACTAATCGCAACGACGTAGCACAATGTAGAGAGCCCGGTAATTAATTAATATTGGTGGATCAAGTACATGATTGACCTGCAGGAGGTTTAGAGTTAACATACATATACAAGTCCCAATCCAAATAATTATTCCGTCCGGAAGGTACACTAGTGCGTAGCATACCTAGTGGGAATGTACCCATTGTAGGCCAATCTAGCTAGCCTACTGTTAGTTTAGCCAAGTAAAATCACAAATTAGTACCAAGTGGTCAGCTTGGTAAGCTATCAACAAAAATTAAAATCACAAATCAGAACATGACACTATCCTGACAATACTTCACATATATAGGCTAATGTGGGGAGCTCTTGTGTGATGCTAATGTGAATAGCTTCTTGGGATGTCAAGCGGTGGTGCAAAAACATGTTAGTTTTGAGATGCGCAGATTTTGCGTCGGCAATGCAAGGTATACAAATGCATCGAATAAGTTTAGTGCCAATTTTGACGGGTCGGTGGACAGCTCCAGATTGAGATCCACTCGCAAGGAGATTACAGCTGTTGCTGATTTTCATTAAATTAGGAAATGTAATCGCTTCTCGTACAGCTGCAATAGAATTACACATAGTGTACTTTTCTGAAATTTGGTCAGACTCTTTGCTTCCACCATCTAGTTCTGGTTGAATTTTTCAGCACGAATGATTCTCTCACATGCACGGCGGTGTGGATCTCAGTTAGGGCACATGCACACTGACAATGCAGGAATTTGTCCATCCATTGATAAACCTCTTACGGCATCAAGAACATGGACACCACGTCAGGAGTATATATCTTTTACTAGTTTGAAAACTGGACGTGCCAAAAGTCAAATAAGCAGCAATGGAGGGCGGCTAAGTTAACCCAAGTACCCAATTACAACCGTAACAGTTAGAGGCAGATGCATGCTCATCATCATACTATAAAGCCCAGGGTGCAGTAAGGTACACAGTACACAGAGCGCAGCATATTACTAGAAGACTTGCTTGGCCCAAGTAGCTAGTATCGCTCTCTGTCTGTCATCTTCAACAATCCAATGGGGAAACAGACAGCAGTAGCACTAGTGCTTCTCGGTGTGCTCTGTGGAATAGCTTCTCATGGGGTCGATGCCCAGTATTACTGGACGAGCGCCACGGCGACGTTCTACGGCGGCGCCGACGGCTCCGGCACCATGGGTCGGTGACTGTTTCCCTTCCACTTCTTTACTAAGATCTCCTCTGCAACTGTAAAGAGTAGCGTAGATTTGTAGAAATGTCATTAGCTCTTGGTTGATGTTGATCTGATGATGCATGTGAATTGTATGTATGCAGGAGGCGCGTGTGGGTACGGCAACCTGTACGGCTCCGGGTACGGGATCAACAACGCCGCGCTGAGCACGGCGCTCTTCAACGACGGCGCCATGTGCGGGGCGTGCTACATCATCTACTGCGACACGGGCAGGAGCAAGATGTGCAGGCCGGGCACCCAGATCACCGTCTCCGCCACCAACTTCTGCCCGCCCAACTGGGCGCTCCCCAGCAACAACGGCGGGTGGTGCAACCCGCCGCGCCTCCACTTCGACATGTCGCAGCCCGCTTGGACCAGCATCGCCATCTACCAGGCCGGCATAGTCCCGGTCATGTACAAGAGGGTCTCCTGCCAGAAGCGCGACGGCATCCGCTTCGGCATCTCCGGGAGGGACTACTTCGAGCTGGTGGTGGTGACCAACGTCGGCGGCAGCGGGGTCGTGGCGCAGATGTGGATCAAGGGCTCCAACACCAACTGGCTCGCCATGAGCCGGAACTGGGGCGCAAACTGGCAGAGCAACGCCTACCTCAACGGCCAGAGGCTCTCCTTCAGGGTCAGGCTCGACGACGGCCGCGAGGCCACGGCCAGCGACGTCGCGCCGTCCAACTGGTGGTTCGGGGCCACATACAGTTCCTGGATCAACTTCTACTAGCTTAATTAGTACCGGCCGGACCATGCATGCATCAATCAAACCGGTCCATCCACGGCACTGCTTAATCTATCATCGTTTTAGTATATAATAGTGGTACTATTAAATCGTAAGGCGCCCTCTGTTGCATTGGCCACAGTTGTGTTTGGCAGCCGCACATTCCTTCATGTTTTAGATGGGCTTGCTTCACGAACTGCATGCAATGCACGCACGCAACCAAGAAGTGTTGTAACACACACTCTTTCTTCTTGCACCTACACATAATTAACTAGATGATGTTGCTGCGGAAAACTTGTTAAAAGAATCATGAAAGTTGCTAAAAAAATCATCTATAACTTATGAAATTAAGTAAGCTTAAAAAAATTAACACATTGTTGGGAAAGAATTAGGTGATGGGTCATCCTATTTGGCGCTCTTTGCGCTAGTTAATAAGAAGGCGGTCGCACGGTTGCTTGCATGGGCCGCCCCACCAGAGCGGTCGCTCTCTCACAAAAAACAAAAGACGGTCGCTACTGTTGAACGACTGCTGACAAGCATGGAATAAAAACAATCACGAATTAAAAAATCACGCATTTGAAAAAAGTTCATGAATTCAGAAAAAAAAAACTTGATTATTTAAAAAAAGAGGTTGCACGAATATGAATGGATTCTGAATTATTTTTTTATCAATTTGAAAAGGGATAGAAAATTTGAAAAGCAATCAACTTTGAAACAGAATTCCATAAACATGTAAATCAATTCATCATTTTTTCTAAATCAATGAGTTGTTAGAAAAACTTATCATTTTTTTCTAAAAAAATAAGTATTTTGAAAAGAAAATAAAGAATAGAGAATAAAAGTTTCAAAAAAATAGAAGAAGAAAAAACTAAAAAATATAGGTATAGGAAAAAACCAAAATTTTAAAAAAACAGTTGGAAAGCTTAGGTTCTCAAAACCAGGAAAATGTCTCTCCCTTTACATGCTTAGAGGCATAGATTGGCTGGCCCAGGTAAGAGCGCCTTTAGCGCTAGTTAGCAAAACGCACGTTAACGGATATTGAAGGCGCCTAATGGGAAACACCTTTTGTAATGTTGTTCAAGATTTTGAGCGCTAGTGGCAGCCTAACAATTATTATGCTTATTTTCATTTTCTTCCTCTGGTTTTTTAAGAAGAGACGCCCGTTTTAAAGATGTGTAGATGTATTATTTCTTCTTTTCGTGGAGAGACACCCTTTGATCAAGGGATATGTTTTTTAACCAAACGACATGATTGCTCATAGGCACCTTCTGCCAAGTTCTAGTGGTCTTGCTTGCTGTTTAATATAATCTAACTATTTTTTAAAGTGATATGGCTTATCATGAATGCTGCATTAGGAGTCAATTTCAGGATAATTAAGATTTAATATTATTTTCCTTAGAAAACGCCATGTATAGTTTAGACACATATAGGCATACACATACGCAACTCTACTTGCAAAGCTTCATTTGGTAAATTCGCCACATGTAACTTACGTTATATTGAACGAAATGTTATGTTTCACTAAGCGCACTGCAATCCTTAGGACGCCACCTCCATATACGTTGTTATCGCTTAACTTTATTGATAGTTTACATATGGTTAATCATCTCTAATATAAGACAAACTTAGTCCACCAATTGTCAAATTCAGATATTTTTCGTTCCTTGTCGTAATTCTGGTGGTTTTGTTCACACAGTCTGCCTCATCAATCAGCTCAATCCCCCCCCCCCCTCCAAAATCAAACGCCACCAAACTCAAACATCCATCGTGGTTGTGTTTATTCCTCAAGCATTTGTATTTGCAATTATCTTAATAAGTTACATTTGTTGTGCAAAAAGGGCTATATATTCATTACAGTGGTTTTACAAGATATGTATCATGTAAATTATGGTAAGGCACAATTTAATTTGGTTTTGTAATTATAATGGATCTTTACTACTAGTTGTTTACCTTTCACTTTTTCTATGTTTGTAGGTTAGCTAATGGACTTCTACTTTGGTATGTAAGTCTTGTCTTTATTTATGTTGGGTAATAGTATTATTTATTTATTGAGGATAATTGAATTTTTATTGCATTACACTTACCGTACATGTTTTCAAATATGTAAATAAGGGTAAACAACATTATAATGTTTTTGTCCCTTTGGGGACATACGATAAAATTAGAACGCAACAGAGAGTATGGCCCCTGCGTTAGGACGACATGCGCATATCAAGAAAGCACTGCAATTTTTGATTTGAAATCATGTAAAACTTGAAGGGTTGGCGCGCTTTGTTGTGCCATTCGTGTTGCTGCACTTTCATCATTTTTCTACTCCATTTGTTTCAAAATATAAGTTGTATTAGTTTTCTTATAAGTCAAACATCTTTAAGTTTGACCAAATTTGTAGAGAGATATGTCAATATACATAATATCAAATCGGTATCATTGTATTAACCATGAAATGAGTTTTTATATTTTATTTATTTATTGTTGTGGATGTCGATATTTTTGGCTCTGATCTTGGGAAAAGTTAAAGAAATTTGACCTTATTATAGCTAATACACCTTATACTTTGGAACCATAGAGTATTTGGTTTGGTAAGTGGGGGAGAAGATGGAGTGTGTTTTCTTTTTATTTATATAAATGTGATGGTATGGTGGGCCTTCAACAGTGTGATTCGATGTTATCTGTTAATCAATCTGTTCGTATGTGTGAAAAAATTCTGCATCAATATCCGCATATACTATATAGATGCTACAATATCACATGTTGGTACTTTTTTCTAGATGTTGAGAAGGTGTGCGAGGTTGATATATTTTTATAGGCCGATTTCTGATTTGAAAAACCATTGACCCTGTGAAAATGACGAACCAAATCTAAAATTAAATACCTCAAACGAATACGACAGATTCAAAACTAGGGAGGATAATAAATTAAAATACTTTAATACGGAGTATCTTGAGAAATTATTGATCCGGACCCAATTGTAAATCGAAACCTCAATTGATTGTGGACCTTAAAATTGCGGAGCATAGTATATTTATATATAGATAGATGACATTTTACTCTTTTTTTGCAGATCGATGATGACATTTTACTACTAAGTGCCTTTTCACTTCTACTAGTGCACAATGGTGCCAGCATGTAATATTGTGTATGGTGATAATATTTGAATGATTGCAAATTTAATAAACAAATTGATTGTAAGACAAATAGTCCATACCTGAAAGTGGGCTGTTCTATATGTATTTTTTAAAGATTTCATTACAGGCTATATAAGAGTGTATCTAGGCATACTTTGGAGTGTAGATTCATTTATTTTGCTTCATATATAATGTAAAATAAAAAAATTATATTTAGGAACGAGCGAATAGATGACTTTTTAGTACTGAGTGTGTTTCTCCCTTCTACCAGTGCACAACAGTGCCAACGTGTAATATTATGTATGGTGATAAAATTTGAATAATTGCAAATTAGAAAGGTAAACGTTTGGGGTTGCGACGTCAGCCGAAACGTTCGGCGGGCTCGCGCGCCGCGCTGGTCCCAACGCTTACGAAAACTATGCTTGCGTGTCACACGTGTGTACTGGTGGGCCTTCGCACAAATATCCCCTCTCATATCCTTATCCTTTCGCTGGCCTTTCCTTTCTTTTCTTTTATTCGACCTCCAGTCGGGACTCCATAGCCATGATTTCTCTCTCCTCCCTACTGCTCACATACCACTGCAAGCTCCCCTCGTCGCCGGCCAGATCTGCTCGGATCCACGCCACCGGAGCTCTACCTGCCACGTCGGACCCGGCCATGTCGAAGCTGCAACCGGTTGAAGCTTTTTTCCATAGCCGCCTGTAGCTCTCCTCAACGCTCGTTTATAGTTTTCGCCATCACCTCATAGCTCTAGCCAACACTCGTTTTTCAGAAGTTTCACCGTGGAAGCTTTTTTCATAGCGGTTGAAGCTTTTTTTCACGCCGGATGAAGCTTTTCCACCATGGTTGATGCTCTTTCCCATTCCAATCGAAACATTTTTTCACAGCGGTTGAAACTTTTCTCGACGGCGGTTCAAGCTTTTTTTCACTCCGGATGAAGCTTTCTTGCCATGGTTAAGGCTTTTTTGCATTCCGATAGAAACATTGTTGTTGGAATTATGCCCTAGAGGCAATAATAAATGTACAGTTATTATTATAATTCCTGTATCAAGATAATAGTTTATTATCCATGCTATAATTGTATTGAATGAAGACTCATTTACATGTGTGGATACATAGACAAAACACCGTCCCTAGCATGCCTCTAGTTGGCTAGCCAATTGATCGATGATAGTCAGTGTCTTCTGATTATGAACAAGGTGTTGTTGCTTGATAACTGGATCACGTCATTGGGAGAATCACGTGATGGACTAGACCCAAACTAATAGACGTAGCATGTTGATCGTGTCATTTTGTTGCTACTGTTTTCTGCGTGTCAAGTATTTATTCCTATGACCATGAGATCATATAACTCACTGACACCGGAGGAATGCTTTGTGTGTATCAAACGTCGCAACGTAACTGGGTGACTATAAAGATGCTCTACAGGTATCTCCGAAGGTGTTAGTTGAGTTAGTATGGATCAAGACTGGGATTTGTCACTCCGTGTGACGGAGAGGTATCTCGGGGCCCACTCGGTAATACAACATCACACACAAGCCTTGCAAGCAATGTAACTTAGTGTAAGTTGCGGGATCTTGTATTACGGAACGAGTAAAGAGACTTGCCGGTAAACGAGATTGAAATAGGTGTGCGGATACTGACGATCGAATCTCGGGCAAGTAACATACCGAAGGACAAAGGGAATGACATACGGGATTATACGAATCCTTGGCACTGAGGTTCAAACGATAAGATCTTCGTAGAATATGTAGGATCCAATATGGGCATCCAGGTCCCGCTATTGGATATTGACCGAGAAGTCTCTCGGGTCATGTCTACATAGTTCTCGAACCCGCAGGGTCTGCACACTTAAGGTTCGACGTTGTTTTATGCGTATTTGAGTTATATGGTTGGTTACCGAATGTTGTTCGGAGTCCCGGATGAGATCACGGACGTCACGAGGGTTTCCGGAATGGTCCGGAAACGAAGATTGATATATAGGATGACCTCATTTGATTACCGGAAGGTTTTCGGAGTTACCGGGAATGTACCGGGAATGACGAATGGGTTCCGGGGGTTCACCGGAGGGGGGCAACCCACTCCGGGGAAGCCCATAGGTATTTGGGGGGGTCACACCAGCCCTTAGTGGGCTGGTGGGACAGCCCACCAAATCCTATGCGCCAAGGAAGAAAAATCAAAGAAAGAAAAAAAAAGGAGGGGAAGTGGGAAGGGGGAAGGACTCCCTCCCACCAAACCAAGTAGGACTCGGTTTGGGGGGGGGAGAGTCCTCCCCCTGGCTCGGCCGACCCCTTGGGGTTCCCTTGGACCCCAAGGCAAGGTCCCCCTCCCTCCTCCTATATATATGGGGCTTTTAGGGCAGATTTGAGACGACTTTCTCACGGCTGCCCGACCACATACCTCCATAGTTTTTCCTCTAGATCGTGTTTCTGCGGAGCTCGGGCGGAGCCCTGCTGAGACAAGATCATCACCAACCTCCGGAGCGCCGTCACGCTGCCGGAGAACTCTTCTACCTCTCCGTCTCTCTTGCTGGATCAAGAAGGCCGAGATCATCGTCGAGCTGTACGTGTGCTGAACGCGGAGGTGCCGTCCGTTCGGTACTAGATCGTGGGACTGATCGCGGGATTGTTCGCGGGGCGGATCGAGGGACGTGAGGACGTTCCACTACATCAACCGCGATCTCTAATCGCTTCTGTTGTACGATCTACAAGGGTACGTAGATCACTCATCCCCTCTCGTAGATGGACATCACCATGATAGGTCTTCGTGCGCGTAGGAAATTTTTTGTTTCCCATGCGACGTTCCCCAACAGTGGCATCATGAGCTAGGTTCATGCGTAGATGTCTTCTCGAGTAGAACACAAAAGGTTTTGTGGGCGGTGATGTGCGTTTTGCTGCCCTCCTTAGTCTTTTCTTGATTCCGCGGTATTGTTGGATTGAAGCGGCTTGGACCGACATTACTCGTACGCTTACGAGAGACTGGTTTCATCGTTACGAGTAACCCCCTTTGCTCAAAGATGACTGACAAGTGACGGTTTCTCCAACTTTAGTTGAATCGGATTTGACCGAGGAGGTCCTTGGATGAGGTTAAATAGCAACTCATATATCTCCGTTGTGGTGTTTGCGTAAGTAAGATGCGATCCTACTAGATACCCTTGGTCACCACGTAAAACATGCAACAACAAAATTAGAGGACGTCTAACTTGTTTTTGCAGGGTATGATTGTGATGTGATATGGCCAATGATGTGATGTGATATATTGGATGTATGAGATGATCATGTTGTAATAGAAATATCGACTTGCACGTCGATGGTACGGCAACCGGCAGGAGCCATAGGGTTGTCTTTATACTAACATATGTGCTTGCAGATGCGTTTACTATTTTGCTAGGATGTAGCTTTAGTAGTGATAGCATAAGTAGCACGACAACCCCGATGGCGACACGTTGATGGAGATCATGATGATGGAGATCATGGTGTGGCGCCGGTGACAAGAAGATCGTGCCGGTGCTTTGGTGATGGAGATCAAGAAGCACGTGATAATGGCCATATCATGTCACTTATGAATTGCATGTGATGTTAATCCTTTTATGCACCTTATTTTGCTTAGAACGACGGTAGCATTATGAGGTGATCTCTCACTAAAATTTCAAGACGAAATTGTGTTCTCCCCGACTGTGCACCGTTGCTACAGTTCGTCGTTTCGAGACACCACGTGATGATCGGGTGTGATAGACTCAACGTTCACATACAACGGGTGCAAAACAGTTGCGCACGCGGAACACTCGGGTTAAGCTTGACGAGCCTAGCATGTGCAGACATGGCCTCAGAACACATGAGACCGAAAGGTCGATCATGAATCATATAGTTGATATGATTAGCATAGGGATGCTTACCACTGAAACTACTCTCGACTCACGTGATGATCGGACTTGGGATAGTGTAAGTGGATCATGAACCACTCAAATGACTAGAGAGATGTACTTTTTGAGTTGGAGTTTAGCATATAATTTGATTAAGTTGAACTCTAATTATCTTGAACATAGTCTAAGTCCACTTTGAATATATTTGTGTTGTAGATCATGGCTCACGCAAGTGTCATCCTCAATTTTAATACGTTCCTAGAGAAAGCTAAGTTGAAAGATGATGGAAGCAACTTTGTAGACTGGGCTCGTAATCTTAAGCTAATCTTACAAACTGGAAAGAAGGATTATGTCCTTAATGCTGCGCTAGGAGATGAACCACCCGCTACGGCTGATCAGGATGTTAAGAACGCTTGGCTAGCACGTAAGGAGGACTACTCAATAGTTCAATGTGCAGTCTTGTATGGCTTAGAGCCGGGACTTCAAACGTCGCTTTGAGCGTCATGGAGCATTTGAGATGTTCCAGGAGTTGAAGTTTATCTTTCAGAAGAACGCCCGGATCGAGAGGTATGAGACCTCCGATAAATTCTATGCTTGCAAGATGGAGGAAAGCTCGTCTGTCAGTGAACATGTGCTCAAGATGTCTGGGTACTCAAACCGTCTAGCTGAACTAGGGATTGAACTCCCGCAAGAAGCTATCACTGACAGAATCCTCCAATCACTGCCGCCAAGCTATAAAGGCTTTGTGTTGAACTACAACATGCAAGGGATGAACAAGTCTCCCGGCGAGTTGTTTGCGATGCTGAAAGTCGCAGAGTCTGAACTCCGTAAAGAGCATCAAGTGTTGATGGTGAGCAAGACCACTAGTTTCAAGAGAAACGGCAAAGGCAAGAAGGGCAATTCGAAGAAGAGCGGCAAGCCTGTTGCCAATCCGCCGAAGAAACCCAAGGCTGGACCTAAGCCTGAAACAGAGTGCTTCTATTGCAAGGGTATGGGTCACTGGAAGCGCAATTGCCCCAAGTATCTGGCAGATAAGAAGGCGGGCAAAGAAAAATCAGGTATATTTGATATACATGTTATTGATGTGTACTTAACCGGCTCTCGTAGTAGTGCCTGGGTATTCGATACCGGTTCTGTTGCTCACATTTGCAACTCGAAACAGGAACTGCGGAATAGACGGAGGCTGGCGAAAGACGAAGTGACGATGCGCGTAGGAAACGGTTCCAAGGTTG
Organism: Hordeum vulgare subsp. vulgare; assembly: GCF_904849725.1. NCBI lineage: Eukaryota > Viridiplantae > Streptophyta > Magnoliopsida > Poales > Poaceae > Hordeum > Hordeum vulgare. The sequence goes on from NC_058522.1 coordinate 578,276,293, forward strand.
ATGCAATCGCCGTCGGCACCGTGTCACTTCAACTACCATCGGGATTAGTGATGAACTTAAATCATTGTTATTTAGTGCCTGCGTTGAGCATGAACATTATATCTGGATCTTGTTTATTGCGAGACGGTTACTCTTTTAAGTCTGAGAATAATGGTTGTTCTATTTCTATGAGTAACATCTTTTATGGTCATGCACCGAATGTGAGAGGATTGTTCATATTGAATCTTGATAGAGATACACATATACATAACATTGAGACCAAAAGAGTTAGAGTAAACAATGATAGCACCATATTTTTGTGGCACTGCCGCTTGGGTCATATTGGTGTAAAGCGCATGAAGAAACTCCATGCTGATGGGCTTTTGGAGTCACTTGACTTTGATTCACTTGACACGTGCGAACCATGCCTCATGGGCAAGATGACTAAGACTCCATTCTCCGGAACAATGGAGCGTGCAAGTGACTTGTTGGAAATCATACATACCGATGTGTGTGGTCCAATGAGCGTGGAGGCACGCGGCGGATATCGTTATTTTCTCACCTTCACTGACGATCTAAGTAGATATGGTTATGTCTACTTGATGAAGCACAAGTCTGAAACATTTGAAAAGTTCAAGCAATTTCAGAGTGAAGTGGAAAATCATCGTAACAAGAAGATCAAGTTCCTACGGTCTGATCGTGGGGGTGAGTATCTGAGTTTCGAGTTTGGTACTCACTTAAGACAATGTGGAATTGTTTCGCAGTTAACACCGCGTGGAACACCACAGCGTAATGGTGTGTCCGAACGTCGTAATCGTACTTTGTTAGAGATGGTGCGATCTATGATGTCTCTTACTGATTTGCCATTATCTTTTTGGGGTTATGCATTAGAAACAGCTGCATTCACTTTAAATAGGGCACCATCAAAATCCGTTGAGACGACACCATACGAACTGTGGTATGGCAAAAGACCAAAGTTGTCGTTTCTTAAAGTTTGGGGATGTGATGCTTATGTCAAAAAGCTTCAGCCTGAAAAGCTGGAACCCAAAGCGGAAAAATGCGTCTTCATAGGTTACCCAAAAGAGACAGTTGGGTACACCTTCTATCTCAAATCCAAAGGCAAAGTGTTTGTTGCTAAGAACGGAACTTTTCTCGAGAAGGAGTTTCTCTCGAGAGAATTGAGTGGGAGGAAGATAGAACTTGACGAGGTTGTCGAACCTCTCATCCCTCTGGATGGTGGCGCAAGGCAGGGGGAAACCTCTGTCATTGCGACGCCGGTTGAGGAGGAAGTTAATGATGATGATCATGAAACTCCAGTTCAAGTTTCTGTTGAACCACGTAGGTCGACGAGATCACGCGCTGCTCCAGAGTGGTACGGTAATCCCGTCTTATCAATCATGTTGTTAGACAACAATGAACCTGCAAATTATGAAGAAGCAATGGTGGGGCCAGATTCCAACAAATGGCTAGAAGCCATGAAATCCGAGATAGGATCCATGTATGAGAACAAAGTGTGGACTTTGGAGATACTACCTGAGGGCCGCAAGGCTATTCGGAACAAATGGATCTTTAAGAAGAAGACGGACGCTGACGGTAATGTGACCGTTTATAAAGCTCGACTTGTGGCAAAGGGTTTTTCACAAGTTCCAGGAATTGACTACGATGAGACTTTCTCTCCCGTAGCGATGCTTAAGTCCGTCAGAATCATGTTAGCAATAGCTGCATTTTTCGATTATGAAATCTGGCAGATGGATGTCAAAACGGCGTTCCTTAACGGTTTCCTTAAGGAAGAGTTGTATATGATACAACCCGAAGGTTTTGTCGATCCTAAAAATGCTGACAAGGTGTGCAAGCTCCAGCGATCCATTTATGGACTGGTGCAAGCATCTCGGAGTTGGAACAAACGTTTTGATGAGGTGATCAAAGCATTCGGGTTTATACAAGTGGTTGGAGAATCTTGTATTTACAAGAAAGTGAGTGGGAGCTCTGTGGCGTTTCTAATATTATATGTGGATGACATATTACTGATTGGAAACAACGTAGAGCTTTTGGAGAGCATAAAAGGTTACTTGAATACAAGTTTCTCTATGAAGGACCTAGGAGAAGCTGCTTACATTCTAGGCATTAAGATCTATAGGGATAGATCAAAACGCCTGATAGGGCTTTCACAAAGCACATACCTTGATAAAGTTTTGAAGAGGTTCAAAATGGAACAGTCCAAGAAAGGGTTCTTGCCAGTGTTACAAGGTACGAGATTGAGTAAGACTCAGTGCCCAACAACTGATGAAGATAGAGAGCATATGCGCTCCGTCCCCCATGCTTCAGCCATAGGCTCTATCATGTATGCAATGTTGTGCACTAGACCGGATGTTAGCCTGGCCATAAGTATGGCAGGTAGGTTCCAGAGTAATCCAGGAGTGGATCACTGGACGGCGGTCAAGGATATCCTGAAGTACCTGAAAAGGACTAAGGAGATGTTTCTCGTGTATGGAGGTGACGAAGAGCTCGCCGTAAAAGGTTACGTCGATGCAAGCTTTGACACAGATCCGGACGACTCTAAGTCGCAAACCGGATACGTATTTATTCTTAATGGGGGTGCAGTAAGCTGGTGCAGTTCCAAGCAAAGCGTCGTAGCAGATTCTACATGTGAAGCGGAGTACATGGCTGCCTCGGAGGCGGCTAAGGAGGGTGTCTGGATGAAGCAGTTCATGACGGATCTTGGAGTGGTGCCAAGTGCACTGGATCCAATAACCTTGTTCTGTGACAACACTGGTGCCATTGCCTTAGCAAAGGAACCAAGGTTTCACAAGAAGACCAGACACATCAAACGACGCTTCAACATCATCCGCGACTACGTCGAGGAGGAGGACGTAAATATATGCAAAGTGCACACGGATCTGAATGTAGCAGACCCGCTGACCAAACCTCTTCCACGGCCAAAACATGATCGACACCACAACTGTATGGGTGTTAGATTTATTACAATGTAATTCACATGGTGATGTGAGGGCTAGATTATTGACTCTAGTGCAAGTGGGAGACTGTTGGAATTATGCCCTAGAGGCAATAATAAATGTACAGTTATTATTATAATTCCTGTATCAAGATAATAGTTTATTATCCATGCTATAATTGTATTGAATGAAGACTCATTTACATGTGTGGATACATAGACAAAACACCGTCCCTAGCATGCCTCTAGTTGGCTAGCCAGTTGATCGATGATAGTCAGTGTCTTCTGATTATGAACAAGGTGTTGTTGCTTGATAACTGGATCACGTCATTGGGAGAATCACGTGATGGACTAGACCCAAACTAATAGACGTAGCATGTTGATCGTGTCATTTTGTTGCTACTGTTTTCTGCGTGTCAAGTATTTATTCCTATGACCATGAGATCATATAACTCACTGACACCGGAGGAATGCTTTGTGTGTATCAAATGTCGCAACGTAACTGGGTGACTATAAAGATGCTCTACAGGTATCTCCGAAGGTGTTAGTTGAGTTAGTATGGATCAAGACTGGGATTTGTCACTCCGTGTGACGGAGAGGTATCTCGGGGCCCACTCGGTAATACAACATCACACACAAGCCTTGCAAGCAATGTAACTTAGTGTAAGTTGCGGGATCTTGTATTACGGAACGAGTAAAGAGACTTGCCGGTAAACGAGATTGAAATAGGTGTGCGGATACTGACGATCGAATCTCGGGCAAGTAACATACCGAAGGACAAAGGGAATGACATACTGGATTATACGAATCCTTGGCACTGAGGTTCAAACGATAAGATCTTCGTAGAATATGTAGGATCCAATATGGGCATCCAGGTCCCGCTATTGGATATTGACCGAGAAGTCTCTCGGGTCATGTCTACATAGTTCTCGAACCCGCAGGGTCTGCACACTTAAGGTTCGACGTTGTTTTATGCGTATTTGAGTTATATGGTTGGTTACCGAATGTTGTTCGGAGTCCCGGATGAGATCACGGACGTCACGAGGGTTTCCGGAATGGTCCGGAAACGAAGATTGATATATAGGATGACCTCATTTGATTACCGGAAGGTTTTCGGAGTTACCGGGAATGTACCGGGAATGACGAATGGGTTCCGGGGGTTCACCGGAGGGGGGCAACCCACTCCGGGGAAGCCCATAGGTATTTGGGGGGGGTCACACCAGCCCTTAGTGGGCTGGTGGGACAGCCCACCAAATCCTATGCGCCAAGGAAGAAAAATCAAAGAAAGAAAAAAAAAAGGAGGGGAAGTGGGAAGGGGGAAGGACTCCCTCCCACCAAACCAAGTAGGACTCGGTTTGGGGGGGGGAGAGTCCTCCCCCCTGGCTCGGCCGACCCCTTGGGGTTCCCTTGGACCCCAAGGCAAGGTCCCCCTCCCTCCTCCTATATATATGGGGCTTTTAGGGCAGATTTGAGACGACTTTCTCACGGCTGCCTGACCACATACCTCCATAGTTTTTCCTCTAGATCGTGTTTCTGCGGAGCTCGGGCGGAGCCCTGCTGAGACAAGATCATCACCAACCTCCGGAGCGCCGTCACGCTGCCGGAGAACTCTTCTACCTCTCCGTCTCTCTTGCTGGATCAAGAAGGCCGAGATCATCGTCGAGCTGTACGTGTGCTGAACGCGGAGGTGCCGTCCGTTCGGTACTAGATCGTGGGACTGATCGCGGGATTGTTCGCGGGGCGGATCAAGGGACGTGAGGACGTTCCACTACATCAACCGCGATCTCTAATCGCTTCTGCTGTACGATCTACAAGGGTACGTAGATCACTCATCCCCTCTCGTAGATGGACATCACCATGATAGGTCTTCGTGCGCGTAGGAAATTTTTTGTTTCCCATGCGACGTTCCCCAACAATTGTTTCACATCGGTTGAAGCTTTTCTCGACACCGGTTGAATCTTTTTTCCATGTTTGAAACTTTTCTTCTACGTCGGTTGTACCTTTTTTTCATGGTTGAAGATTTTTCCGATGCCATTTGAAGATTTTTTTTAAGCCGGTTGAAGCACGCTTGACTAGTTCTGTAGTTCCCATACCAACAACACCTCGCTCCAGCACCGGTTCTAACACCCAGAGATGTCGTCTCCAGCTCCGATTGGTGTCGGTTACAACACTGCCATCGGGTGTGTCGTTGCAACAGGGGGTGGGTGCTCATGGGACGGACCATCGGGTCTGTGATGGCGGCGAGCCTGAGTGTGCCGCGACGCTTTGTCCTCCGACAAGGGGAATACAATGAGGGTCCCCGGCGCTCGCCGCGGTCTTTCTTCCTCCGACGTGCGGCGACTGCTCCTTTTTTCCGATTGACGATGCGGGAAAAAAGGAAGCCAGGATGAAGAAGAAGGGGATGATGCGGGATGAGAAGGACGCTGAATCGTGCGACATCATGGGGCTGCGGTGCGGCCGACGCACCGGCGCCTAGCAGTGTCCTTGATCAATCGACTGTCAGACAGATAGTCCATACAGCATGAAAGTGGGCTGTTTTAGAAGAAAAATTAAACGGATTTGATGAAACTCAGGCCTGTTTGGAACCATAATAGATTATAATAATCTGGATTATGAAGATAGATTATATAATCTGGTTTATAAAAATAATCTAGGTGGACATGTTTGGAGGTCAGATTATATAAACTGTAATTCAGGTTTTACATTGCATAATGACCTGTCTGCCCTTTGTTTTTTGAAGAAAAAGGAGGATGGCGGTGACAGGAATGTAATTATCTCCAACTTTACAAGGGTAATGGGTCATTATCAATCCATAATCTGATTTTAGCTAGGGTAGAGTAGATTGTGAGTTTTTAATAATCTGTCCATCTAGTTTTTATAATCTACACGATAATCTGTCTTGTTTGGAGACATAATAAATTATAAAAACTGAATTATGTAATCTGAGTGGTTCCAAACAGAGCCTCAGCTAGCTGAGATTCAGGTTTGGTCGCATTCATCGTGTCAGCCGTTCGATCGGTTATGCTCCGCGATTCGTGTGTTTCGGCCTTTTCTGTTTTGTTGCGGCCCGTTTTCTGTTTCGGGGTGTAGCGGGCTGTTTTTTTCCTGCTAGACGACGGCCCGTTATGTGTCTCTGCTAAGTCGAAGCGTCGTGGAGGAAAAGCACTCGTTTCCCATTTCTCCTCCTCGCCTGTTATCTCCCCATCTTATCTGTTTGCCTGACAGGAGAAAAGTTTCAGATCGGCGGAAGGAGGAGAGCTGAAAGGGGAGGGGAGTCCGCTGTCTCTTTTCGCGCCCTTGTTCAAGTGATTCATTCTCTCCCTCTTCTGTGTTTCCCTTTTGTTGTAGTAAAGTTTTTTTTCTATGATTTGTGCAGATGTGATGTATAGAACCGGGGGGGGGGGGGGGGGGTTATGAATGATGTAGATTTGTCTCTTGTAGGTGGGAGGGGGAGAGGATTTTAAGTGGTTGATTTTTGTTTTTCTTAGTGGGTTAACCTAGAGTTCTTTCGTCAAGAGAATCTGTGGCGGATATGATGAAGGGGATGAGCTTTTCTTATTTTGGAAAGCAGCAGAAGTTTTCTGTTGTGTGTAGTTTTTTATCTTTTTTTGTAGGATTTGTAGATGGATGGTAGTGCATTTTCGTCCCTTTTTTTGTTAAGGCATCTTGGTTTTGCTAGTGTAGTTTAGTTCTTATAAGAAGGTGTCATACATTTTTTTAGTTTTTCAGTTATGACATATTGCAGGTTGATGTTCTGTAGCATATGTTTTCTCCAAGCTTTTGTTAAAGCTGTTAAATGTAGTGGTGTGAGTGTTTACAATGAGGTAGGGAGTATACAGTTACTTGTGTTACATTTGTCTAGATGCGAGCATGAAGGTAATATTAGCAAAGAAGGCAAAGGACCCAGGTTTGTTTGAGTTCCTCTCGGTCGTCAGGTCGTTGTGCCAATTTAACTGTATTTTCTACTTTTTTAATATTGAAACAAAATCAAGTTATTACCTTGTTGGAGCCTGTAGTAGTTGAGTTCGTCGACGAGGTTGGCCGCATCATAGAGCAGCTCCTTGATATCAGCAATAGATTCAGTCCGAGGCTCTTTGCCGCTGGAAATCTCTAGTTTTAGCAGAACTCTGGTTTTCTGTTTTTTTATGTTCACTGAAATGGCAACATGTGGACTGTAATGATGCCCTTGTAGCTAGTATTTTTTGTTTGTTTGTTTGATTGTCCATTGTGAGTTTGAGTGGTCGTCCTTTTTGTGTAGGTTGGTACTGCCTTTTTTAATTGATATATATATATATATGATACTTTAATTTTTATGAGGGGGGATGAAAATATAGCATAATTCATAATTAATGTGAAGCACTCATCTACCAGGAGTTTAACATTTTTTGGTGATCTTTTGGTCCATTTTTAGTTGAAGCATTTTTCCTTCTTCCTACAGTCTCTGTGAAGCACTTATCTGATTATATACAGTTTTATGTTTTTGTTTGATTATATATAGGGATTGTTATTGTAGGAGCTTCTGGTTTATCTGGCAGCTCTACATTATTTGTCTAAAAAAGCATTAGTGGTATTTACTATTATGTCCTTTTTTTTAAAAAAAATATGGCAGGATGGTTTGCCCAGTTTGCCATTCTTACTGTGGTGTCGACACAGCGAAGAGGTGAGGAATCTTTGTGAATAACGCTGATGAGACCTACAGAGTAAGTTTTCAGAGACAGGCCGCAACTGCAAGTTTTCCGAGACATGCTACAACCGCAAGTTTTTCGAGGCAGCCCACAACTGCAAGTTTTCCGAGACAGGCCGCGACCGTAAGTTTTCCGAGGCAGACCACAACTGTAAGTTTTTCAAGGCAGCCCGCAACTGCAAGTTTTCTAAGGCCGCCCGCAACTGCAAGTTTTCCGAGGCGGCCCGCAACTACAAGTTTTCTGAGATAGGCCGCAACTGCAAGTTTTTTGAGGCAGGCCGCAACCGCAAGTTTTCTGAGGCAGCCCGCAACCGCAAGTTTTTTGAGACAGGCCGCAACTGCAAGTTTGACGAGGTAGGCCGCAACTGCAAGTTTCCTGATGCAGGCCGCAACTGCGAGTTTTATAACAGAGGTTGCAACTGCAAGCTTTTCGAGACAAGCCGCAACCGCAAGTTTGACGAGGCGGGCCGCAACTGCAAGTTTTCCGAGACATGCTGCAACCGCAAGTTTTCCGAGGCAGCCCACAACTGCAAGTTTTCTGAGACAGACCGCAACCGCAAGTTTTTTGAGGAAGCCCACAACTGCAAGTTTTCCAAGGCAGCCCGCAACTGCAAGTTTTCTGAGACAGGCCGCAACTGCAAGTTTTTCGAGGCAGGCCGCAACCGCAAGTTTTTCGAGACAGGCCACAACTGCAAGTTTGACGAGGCAGGCCGCAACTGCGAGTTTTATAATAGAGGTTGCAACTGCAAGCTTTTCGAGACAAGTCGCAACCGCAAGTTTGACGAGGCGGGCCACAACTGCAAGTTTTCTAACAGAGGTTGCAACTACAAGCTTTTCGATACAAGCCGCAACTGCAAGTTTTCTCACGAAGGATGCAATCACAAGTTTTCCGATGTGGGACGCAGTTGCAACTGCAAGTTTTTTTGTGAAGGTCGCAACCCGCAAGTTTTCTGAAGCAGGCCGTAACCGCAAGTTTTCCGAGGCAGCCCGTGACTGCAAGTTTTTTGAGACACGCCGCAATCGCAAGTTTGACGAGGCAGACTGCAACTGCAAGTTTTCTAACAGAGGTTGTAACTGCAAGTTTTTTTAGACAAGCTGCAACCGCAAGTTCTCTAACGAAAGATGCAACCGCAAGTTTTCCGATGCAGGCCGCAATTGCAAGTTTTGTAAGAGAGGTTGCAACTACGAGGTTTTTATCAATCATGATTGCATTTCTTCAGGAATGGTTTGATTGTAGGTATCCTTTCACGGTTGCATGTCTTATCAATTAACTTTTCTCTTTAGGAATGGTTCGATCTTTTTTTGCTTCAGGAAATGTTTTTGGCCGGGATGTAATAGGTTTTCACTGATGAGTCTGTCTCCCTCGAGGCGTTGTTGTCGTTCGAGTTTTTATTAAGATAGGCCGGAGTTGCAAATCTCATTTGCATACAATTTTTGAAGTTTCTTTCTTTCCCTATAGTCATTTTCTTTACTTTTTTACTTTTTTAGTTATTCTTGTTTTCATTTTTGGTGTAGTCATTGTATTTTTTTAAAATACTCATTTTTTTTACTTTTTCAATATTTTAGTGCAACTCCGTCGCCATTTGTATCATTTTCTGTTGCCATTTATATTTGGTGTGCACCTTGGATTTTTTTCTCTTATTTTTTTAATTTCAAAATTAACCTTGGATTCTTAGGCTAGTTCAAAAATTTTATTACATTTTTTTGTTTTAGTATACGTTTTTATTTTTATTTTTTATTTTGCAAACACAACACTTTTCGTAAATACGGGTATTTCAGTTTTTTATTGCTTTTTCAGGCAATCAAAATTTTCTTGCTTGTTAAATTCGAAATCGTCATTTGTCCTCTTACAGGAGCGTCGAGTAAAAGGCCTACTCGCTGTTTTTTTTTCGTTAGTGGCCTTGTCCACATAAAACAGAAAAGTTACTGCTAGATGGGGTTTGAGTACTTGTGTGAGTTAGTTGTTTGGACAACCCAGAACAAAACCCAACACAATCAAAGGCCCAATAGACAAGCAACGTCGGGCTGGGACAATTAAAGCCAATGGGCCACTGCAACTTCAAGTTTCAAAACACACAACAGTGGGCTGGGACAACTAACAGTGACATCATCCGACGTCAGATGACTGAGAGCATACAAAATCTCAGCTAGCGGAACTCCGGACGCTCCCGAAATGCAAGTATAAGCGCGATATCACTGGCAATTCCCAATATTATTTCTTTTATCGCGTAGTCACGTACAAGAGCCTGAACACAATCTAATCTCACTGAACTACTCGTGTGTGTGTAGGTAACGCGTCAGCACTGGCAATGCTCCGACGCATTGCCCCGCGAGCTCTGCCTCCTCGTCTCCGCACAAGGATGCTCCTCGCTCGCCCACGGAGAGGGAGCGTCGGAGGAGGCCGGCTCGTCGGAAATAACGATCTCCAAACGGTCCATATGGTCTGTCGCCGGCGCCGCGGCCGGGTTTGCTTGCCGCAGCGCGTCGTGGTCTGACGAAGGCGTTGTGACCTGGAATGGCGGAGCAAGGTTCGCGATCGGACTGGTGGCGCCGGAGGAGGCCGGCTCGTCGGAAACAAGGATCTCCAGACGGGTGGACGCCACGTCCATGCGCTCCATGCCAGCCGTCGGCGTGGCTGCTTCTGCTCGCTGCGGTGCGGTCTGGTCGGACGAAGATGTCGGCGGGCCGGGCATGGCGACGGCGTAGTAGACGGGCGGCATTGCCCCGGCGGCGGCGCGGTGCTTGGTGGTGGAGCGGCAGATGGGGCAGGTGGGGTGGTGCCTGAGCCAGGTGTCGATGCAGGCGGCGTGGAAGGCGTGGCCGCAGTAGGGCAGCACGCGCACCACGTCCTTGGCCTCGTACTCCTCCAGGCACACCGTGCACCTGCATCGCTCACGCGCGTCAGTATCAGAGTTCAGAGCTGAAACAGAGTAATGCCCTCAACTCCGAACTGAAACAGGAACAGAGTAATGTGCAGTGATTCTTTCTGTTGTGGAAGAACCGAGAGGTGGAGCTCTCTTAACTGCGACTCCTCCTGGGCGGGCGGCCGCCGCGAGTCGTCGCCGGCCCCGAGCTTGGCCGTCGGGAACGTGGTCACCACGGACGGCTCCAGCCCACGGATGCCGCGCTCCACCTGCCCAAGAGATAGATACTACAATCGTAAGTTCGCAATCGAACGGCAGTGTGCTTGCAGCACGTACGAGGGAAACCGAAGAATCAACTAGCAAGAAGATACGGTGAGAGGAGGAAGGATGCCTAACGTGAATGGGCGGGAAGGAGGAGGCGGCGTCGCTGGCCTGGGCGGCAGCGGCGTGGTCCGCCGCGGCGGCCGTGAGGTGGATGCGCGCGCAGAAGAGCCTGGTGAAGACGAAGAGCACGAAGAAGGCGCTGACGGAGAAGGCCATGACCGTGGTGACCGTGTTCATGCCCATGCCGCTCGGCCCCGCCGGCGCGGACGACATTGCCCCTCCTCCGCTCCTGTAGGCTTCCTCGGCTTGTTTCCTTTCCTCCACACGTACGTCTGTCGGACACAGGAGAAATTCACCTCCAAGGAAAGGGAATTGATCTCTGGAAAACAAGTTTGGGAGTAGATCGATGTCTGGAACGAGGCCTGCTTGTCGGCAAGAATCCTAGTATTATGTGCGTAATAAAGAGGAGGAAGAAGATGCGTTGCGGATAGAGGCCAGGCGTAGCGACAGGAAGCCCGCCCTGCCCCCTGATGCCCGTCTCGCCCCACAGAGATTGTTGTTTAATTACGTGCTAACTAGTAATAATCTATGCTCGCCTGTGGACTACTCATGGAGAATCCAACCTAGTTGCTCATGCGCTAACTTGTAATTACATGTAGGAGTATTAACTAGTCAATTATAGAGTAGGCTGGCCGTCGGTCTCATCCGTGGTGGCGCCCGCCCGTCGTCGCGTTATGAATTGCAGCGTGAGCGGGCGGGCGAGTTTTTGTCCGTGCGGCCTTTTCCACGGAACCAACACCGTGGCCAAAACGCCCTGCTTCATCTATCAATCGTTTGGACTCCAGCAAAACGGCCTCAGTTTCTTATGAGTATGAAGAAAGATGGTGGTCTACGTGGGTAGACGACGCACCGACCCGCCGGGGAGGCAAGGTGTGTGTGCGTGCTGTTGGAGCAGATAGCACGTCACGGCGAACGGGGGAACAAAATCTAAAGAGGGCGTCCACAATTTTTTCCGCTTGTACAAACCAGTGGCCAAGTGGCGCGACAATCGTCCAAGATCTCAAAAGTTTTGTGGTTTGCTCTATGTGTTTGTCATTTCATTGATTTCCTCAACGTTGCAACCTGTTGACGATCCATTGTGTTCCTTTGCTAGCCCATATGTGAGTGGATCGTTATATGCAAAGATGGAAAAGAAGCACTTGATCTATATGAAAAATAATTCTATAACGAAATTATCGTGACTTTAGACCGTCAAGCAAGCAAACAGGGAATTACTACAAAAAGGTAAGCAAAAAGATGGAGAGAAGTGAGAAAAATCATTTCTACATCACGAAAAGATACTTGTGTCAAAAAGGTAAATAAAAATAACAAAGAGATCCTGCCTGCACCTATTACTATTACTCCACCTACCGACCGCTATCCAACATGCATCTACAGTATTAAGTAAAACATAAGTAATGCTTGGAGAACAATGACATGATGCAGATAAAAAAACTTAATAATATGAATTAACCCCATCGTGTTGTCCTTAGTGGCAACAATACAAAGACGTAACTTGTCCCTTTCTGTCACTTGGGTATAGAAACCCGCCAGCTTAACCCAATAGAACGCACGCCACTTACTGAAGAAATATAAATTTATTTATTTATTTTTCTTTCATTTTTTCCTTTCTCTTTATTTTTAATTTTTTTCATTTTTGTCCGGAATCTCATCCCAACTTATGGGGAACCATAGTCTTCATCTTCCTTTCCTCACTGGGACAATGCTCTAATAATGATGAACATCATAATTTTATCTACTTACAACTTGATATAACAACTCAATGATGACAAAAGAAATGACTCTATATGAATGCCTGTGACAGTGTACGAGGATGTCTAATGATCAAGCATAACATGTAAATAATGATGAAAGTGGCCTTGCCATGAATGCTATGTCAACTACATGATCATGCAAAGCAATATGATGATGAACACACAAGTCATGTGGTGTAACGGTGGAAGTTGCATGGCAAATATTTTAAAATGTCTATGAAAATGTCATAATAGGTAGGTTGGTGGCTGTTTTGAGGAAGATGTAATGAGATTTAGGTGTGATATAGCGTATTATATCACGGGGTTTGGATGCACCGATAGTTGCATCCAGTGGTGGAGGCAGGAACAATTTTTAGATGTGGCGAGTTCAAGGAGTGAATGAATGTATACTATGACTGTGTGCCCGTTCTCCTTCTTGGCCCGCTAGCCGGTGGGCGTTGCCAAGTGCACACCCGACTGCCTTAGTGTGAAATGCTAAACGGAACCCGAAAATTGAAAAATGCATATAACCAAATTGTTCCCCAATTTTTAAGAGAGGTGGTAAGGGTTAAGAAAACAAATGTGGTCCTATTTTTTGTAACCAAATGAAAGCACTGTTTCATCTCATACATAAATTTTAGGACTAGCAAAGACCGAGAAAAGGAGAAAGAAAACCTTAACAGGCTTCTTTAATGACTTGTTCCGTACTGTAATTACCATGTGCAATCGAAATGGGGACATGTAAAATTGAATGTATGACATGAAGAAATACCTCACTCTTGCTACCGCACATTTCAGAACTTTTTGTTCACTTATCCGACTGCCTTAGTCTCAACAGAATGACCATTAATTAATCTATAATGCATGAATGATCAGTAATGAATAATAAATGAGTAATTTATATTGTTGCTTCATGGTTCATATGGTCAACATGCACACACGTATAAAATGTATATGAAATCTGCATGGCTCACCTATCCACATATCACGCATGTTCGGATGTTCTCCGCAGAACATAGAAGGACGACCATCTCCACCTGTTGGACGTCGTCGTGCTCCGCTGCTTCGCGCCCTAGGGGTTAGGAATTAGGTTCCTCGTTGCCTTGCCTGCCTCGACCCAAGGTTAACCTTAACAGGCTTCTTTGATGACTTGTTACAGACTGGGTCGCAAACTCACAATCACCCTTTGATGATTACGTTTCCAATTCATCAGGCCCAAGGTCCAAATAACGGTTTCGCCATCTTCTTCTTTCCCATTCCTTTTTTTTTAAAGATCCAGCTGCTGGCTGGCATATATTTAGATAGCAGGAAGCATGGCGGGAATACAAAAGGGTGGGGTTGATCAAAAGATCAAAAGGACATAAGAGGAAGAAAACCGCGGAAAAAAATTGTGAAGCCAAGATAGCCTGGCACAGACGCCGTACTCCTCACGTAATTTCCCAAACGGGTGCTTTAGGAAAACTGCTCCTGCTTGCCTCCAAGACTGGAGAGTTGTAGAGATGGAGGTGGATATGCTTGCTGCTCTTGCTGTTTTGTTTCTGAAAGTGCACTCATTCCTTTCTTTCTATATTTCTGACAGAACGAGCACGATCATTGTCCCGGTTCCTTTTTTGTACTCTGGTCTTGCCTTGCTTATCATTGTAGTGATGATCTCTCTGGCTGTTTTATTGTGGGCCCAAATTGTTGGGCTTAGTGAGGCGCATCCGGTGCGAGATGCCGTCTCCCCCCATACTGTTGTTGCGACGTTGCATTTTCAGAAAAGATGATCGGCTGATTCTAAATTTCTGAGGCATAGCTGACAGAAGTAGCTGTTTTGCCAGCCCCTTCTTTGCAATCTGTCGTTGCACCAGAGCCTATTTTTTGTCAGCAGCCATATGAATATCTTGATCCTTTGCGGTGCCCAAGTCTTCCATGTGAAGTTGCTGATTTCCAACGTTGTTCTTCCTAGGAATTGGGCTTTGTATGCTGAGTTGGCAGTGTAAGTCCCCGAGGCCTCATGTCTCCATTTGATTTGGTCTCTTGCTTGCTCTATCAGCTGGATGTCTGCTTCCTGGATCCATCTATGCAGACGGAGGACGTCAACCCAAAGGTGCGTCGTGTCTCCGTGCGCAAGGTCAGCTATCCATGTGTTTCCTTGTAGCGCCTCTTTCACATTCCTATTTTTTCTCCGTGAGTGCCTGAAGAGCGATGGGTATATCGTCTTTAGCGCCCCCTCACCCGTCCAGTGGCAGTTCCAGAAGGAGGCCGTTTTTCCATCCCCCAGGGTGACTGACGTGGAGGCGGTAAAAAGGGCTCGATCGTCGTCATTGCATGGCAGCTGCATGTCGTTCCATGGCCTTTGCGGACTTGTCCATGACAGCCATAGCCATCGCAGCCGGAGCGCTCTCGAGAAGCGATGCAGATCCAATACCCCAAGGCCACCGCTCTCCATGGGGGAGCAAACTATTGGCCAACTAACCTTGCATTTTCCTCCGCTGAAATCTTCTTCATGTGCCCATAGGAAGCGACGCCTAACCTTGTCTATCTCGTCTAGGAATTTTTTGGGCGTTCTCAGGACGGCTAGGGCGAAAGTTGGCAGCGCGGTGAGTACGCTACGAACCAGGACCCGCCTTCCTGCGATGTTCATTAGCTTCCCTTTCCATCCGGCTAGCTTAGCTCTAATCCTATCTAGGATGAATTGAATGTGTACCAAGCGAATCCTGCTAAGGGTGAGAGGTAGTCCCAGGTATTTTAATGGGAAGCCTACCCTCTCCCCTCCGAAGGCTGCGAGCACAACGTCGAGATTTATACCTTCGCAGCGTATTGCCGAGACAGTGGACTTGGCAGGGTTGATGTGCAGACCCGTGGCTCTTCCGAAGTCTACCAGGATGCCCATAATCTCTTCAATTTCGTCTTGTATGGGGTTTGCGAAGATGACGGCATCATCCGCATAAAGACTGAGCCGTAGCGAGATGTCTCTATTTGGCAGAGGTTGTAGCTTGTTCATCTCAGAGGCCCTACACAGGAGCCTGTGCATGGTGTCGATGGCTAGGATGAAAAGGAGTGGGGACAGCGGGTCTCCCTGTCGCAGACCCCTTTTGTGCCAGATGGGTCTGCCCGCGACGCCATTTTGTGTTACCATAGACGATGCAGAGCTAAGGAGTAGTGATATCCAATCTCGCCATCTTGCTGGGAACCCTAGATGCTGCAGAAGTTCTAATAGGTATTCCCAGGAGACGTTGTCGAAGGCTCTTGCAATGTCTAGCTTCAGCAGCAGCGCGGGGGTCTTCTTTCGGTGTAGGGTTCTAACGGCATTTTGTACGTAGAGGAAGTTGTCTTGTGTTGACTTGGCACATAAGAAAGCTGATTGTGCTGGCGAGATTAAGCTGTCGATGACCGTAGCTAGTCTTCTTGAAAGAACCTTAGCTATAAGCTTGGAGATCGAGTGAATTAGACTTATCGGTCTGTAGTCCTGTACCTCGGAGGCTCCTTCCTTTCTTGGCACTAGTACTATCGTGGCAGAGTTAAGTTTGGAGAAGTCTCCTCTAGTGAGGTGATAGAAGCTGTGAAAAGCCTCCATCACGTCTTCCTTAATTAGAGCCCAGCTCGTTTTGAAGAAGGTCCCCATGAAACCATCCGGTCCCGGTGCCTTCTCCGAAGGTGATGCCTTGACTGCATCCCATACTTCTCGTTCTGTGAAAGGGTTGTCCAAGCCTCTCCCATGAACCGATGGTAGTTGTAAGGAAGCCCAGTCTACTGTGACGGTGCGTGTAGCTGTTTTCCCTAACCCTTCGTTAAAATGCCTATAGATGACTTCCTCTTTGTGTTGGTGTGTCGTGGCTATGTCGTCTCCAGCCTTTAAAGTGTGGATGAAGTTTTTTCGCCGCCTTGCTCTCATCTTGATGTGGAAGAATTTTGTTCCCGCGTCGCCCATCCTAAGCCATGTAAGTCTAGATGCCTGTCGTCGTCGTGCACGCTCGACCGCAGCGAGTCCGAGCATACGCAGCTTGAGGAGTTTTCGAAGCTCAAACTCTGCATGTGAGAGACGCCTACTTTCTTGCGCTACATCGAACCTAAGCACTAATTCCGCCGCCAGGTGGAATTGCAATTTTGTATCGCTGAAGAAGGATTTGCTCCATATCTTTAGGTCCCGTGCCGTTCGCGTCATTTTGGTGAGGAGACGATGGAAAGCACAGGTAGACTGCACTGGTCTATTCCAGGCCCGTTCAACCGTGTCGTGGAACCGCGGGAACCCTGGCCAGAAGTTTTCAAATTTGAACACGGCAGGGCGTGCGGTTGCTGATGTGTCGGTGAGTACTAACGGGCAGTGGTCGGAGGTGGCCGTGGATGCCGCGTGCAGAGACGCAGAGGGGAATTGGCATTCCCAATGAAGGTTGCAGAAGAACTTGTCGATGCTGACTAGCGTCGGGTTTTGTCGCTCGTTACTCCACATGTAGCGGCGGTTTTTACATCTAATTTCCTTCAACCCGGCAGTGTCGATGGCCTGCCTGAACCTGCCTATGAGCCTCCTGTTGAGGTTAAGGTTATTTTTGTCCCTCGCCTCGTAAAATAGGTTGAAATTGCCGTTTATCAACCACGGCTCCGCAGGCGGTGGCGTAGAGAAGGATAGCTCGCGGAGGAACGCCTCCTTCCTGGCATCGTCCGCTGGTCCATAGACCGAGGATAGCCAGAAAGGCTGGGTCTGTCCTAGCAGGGTGACCTTTGCAGTGATCGCAAAAATTCCTACCGCATGTGAAACTATTGTGGCGAGCTCTTTATTCCATAGGATTCCCCCCCCCCCCCCGCTCGTGCCGATCGCCGGAAGAGCGATGCATTCTGTGAGTTGTGTTCCTCCTATCTCCTGCACTAGTTGTGGTGTCCATGCGTCTATCTTTGTCTCTTGTAGGCACAAAATTGCTGCTCGCAATGATTTTGCCATCGCGCACACTGATTCCCTCTTTGCTGGATGGTTTAGCCCTCTAACATTCCAACACATGATAGGGGGTAGATTTTCACTCATGGGGGGAGCTAAAAAGACTCCGGTGACTATATTTCGTTGGCCTTTGGCCCATAACAAACACCTCCAACCTAACCGGGGATCGCCGTCGCCCACCAATAGGCCCCAAGCTACGACGGCGATAGGATACGGCCTCGCTAACCTTACACAATGGAAAGAAACCTAGCTCTAACCGGCTGCCCGCCGGTCGCCACCGGATAAAAACGAAATTTACTCTTAACATAACTAGACTACGGCCTTCTCGGCCACTACGTCAGGGCCGGCCATGCGAGCCATGGCTGAAAGGGCCTCCCCGTCGAGGCGGGTGAGCTTGGCGATGACGGCGATGTCGCTGTCCGAGAGAGGCTCATCGAATCGTCGGATTAGTGCCTTTGCTACATCCTCAGTCATCTTCTCCTTCGGTCCTAGCAGCCCTAGCTCCTTGACGAGACGGAGGGAGGCACGCTGCGCTACCGGGACGGTGGACGTGTTTGCTGCCTGGCGCGTGTTGTGCCTGGTCGGAGCAGCCTGCACTCTACTCCTCGGCGGCGGCACAGATCTTCTGGTGGGTGGCGCGGCCAGCAGAGGAGGCCTGCACTCGCGGAAGAGGCCAGGTGCCCTGCTGCCGCTAGCTTCGACGAGCTCAAGCTGGCTCACACGGCTGGTCACAGCTCCCAGCTGGACCCCCATCGTGCGCGCGGAGGAGGGGGTCGCCCTGTTGAAGTGGCCGTAGTCGGACAGCGTGGGACTGAAGGTGTCTAGCTGCAGCGCCTCCCCTGCTGCCTCGAGCAGGGACCCTTCGTCGAAGAGCAGCGGCTCGGCCAGGACGGTGTCCGCTGCCGCCTGAACGTCCGCCGTCGTGCCGTCGACAATGGGGGGGATCGGCTGCTTGCTCGCTGACTTGAAGAACTCGTCCACCGGGTCTTTTCCCGTGGTCTCGGCGTGAGCCTCACGCGGCTGAGATGGTCTAACAGAGTGGGGTGGCGGAGGCCTGGACCTGCCCCGCGGTGCGTGGCGCTGCCTCCCGACCGAGACCCTCCTCTCACTGCGGCGGCGGCCGGAGGAGTCCCGTGACCAGCGTCTCGGCGCTGGAGAGCGGCTGCGCTGTCGAGGAGCCGGAGGTTGTGCATGGACTGCCGGAGCGCGGCTACGGCGGAGAAGAACGTCCTTCCAGGAGCGGTGTTCTCCCCCCCTCGGGTCACCATCCCCGTCGCCGTCTTGCTCTCGGCCGCTGCGAGCCATTCCCCGGCAGCCGACGCTGGCCACCGGCGCGCGTGCCAGACGCTTCTTTCTTCCCCCATCTTGGCCGTCCTCGGTCCCCATTGTCCAGGACGCGGGCGCGACAGCCGGGAAGGGGGCGTCGTCGCCGTCCGAATCAGAGGATGGGAGTCCGCTCCGCTCGGAGTGGGAGGAACGGGGGGACGGAGGAGTCCAATCTTCAACGCGGTCGACGTGGATGAGCATGGAGTACTCGGTCGTCGCCGGAGGAGGAGCTACTCTTCTGTCTGGAAGGGAAAATCCGACCATCTCCTCGACGCGGCCGGCTCCCCTCGGAAGGATCCCGAGGCAGTGTTTGGTGGGGATGCTTCCGACGTCGTCGGTCCAAACCCAGCACGCAAACGTCTTCGTGTGGCCTCGCTCGAGCGTCCTGTTGTCGAGGCGATCCACTCGGACCCTCCTCCCGAGGATCTCCTCCGCCCCCTCTACAGACCAGAGGTGCATGGGGACGCCCTCGATGACGACTCGGACATGGAGCAGCAGTGAGCCGAACGAGGCGTGGTCGTGCTCGTGCAGGAGGCGACGTTGAAGACGGCTCCGTCGACCCGGATGGATGCCCGGCGCAGCGCATTGACCTGCTGTGCCGGCTGGGAGAAGATCACCAGGTAGTGCTCTGGGTGATGCGCCGTGACGCGCAACGAGTGCTCGGGCACTGCGAGCTGCGCCTCCAGGGCCCTTCCCACCGCCATGGGGGACGAAGCGTTGACGCCGTCGGCGGCAGACAGGGTGACGGCGTGGCTTCTGAGGAAGAAGATGGCCTGGTCTACTGCCGGCCAGGGAACGGCCACCGAGCGGCTGTCCCTGGGCCGCCTCGCGGGGTCAATGTGGTGAAGCATTGCAGGCTTCGGCGGCGACATGAGAGGAGCGACCGGGGGCGGAGGGAAGCAGACGCGCGCTTGTAGCGGCTGCCCAGGAGCAGGCGGGCCTAGCCGGCTGTGAGCCGAGACCGGCGCCCCCGGAGGGAGACGGCGGCGAGGGCAGCTCCTGGCGATGTGGCCAGCTCTCCTACAGAGTATGCAGTGAATGGGGTCTCTGCACTCTGCCCTGCGGTGCTTGCTACTGAGGCACCGAAAACATCTTCCTCTGAATTGACTTAAGAAGGCCGGCGGGGCTGGGCAGAGCTGCAGCTCTGCCCGAGGGGCGGTGCTGCCTCTTATCCGCCCAGCGCTGCCCGGGGACCGACGGGTCTGCCGAGGCAACGCGTCCCCTCCGGCGAGCCACCTCTGACCATTCCCCAACCAGTCCCGAAATAGGAAGCAGTGGAGCAACTACTATGGACTTGAGGCGACGGGACTGCAGGGGCGTCACAGCGCCAGCATGGTCCGGGCGCGGAGCATTTACGCTGGGTCGTGGGGAGCGCAGCCTCGGCCGGTCCGTCGGCTGCAGAAGAGGGTGCCGCGCCGGGACCGGCTTGGAGAAGGGGGGAGCCTTCCTGCGCCGAGTAGGAGCATTCCCCCCGCAGCAGGATTCGCGGCGGCGCGGGGGGATTGCGCGGGGACATTGATGCCGGAGAAGCCGGAGGGGACGCGTCCCATCCCGCGGATCCCGCCCCCTGCTTGACGACAGCGCGGGCAGGCGAGGGACCGGCGGATCTTGGCGCACAGCTCGGGGCCATGAAGGCTGGTGGGTGGCCGCCGCGGCCGGAGCGGCCCGCGGCGCGGAGGGGGAGGAAGGGGCTCGCTAGTTCATGCCTGCGCGGAGGGGGAGGGAGGGGCTCCGCCACAGAAGATAAAGCAAGAGCTTCCGTCCATGGGGCAGCTGCAATATGCAACAACCAGTAGCAGATAAACACATTACAAATGGATAAAATCAAAGCAGGATGGATCCCATCTCTACCTATATGATCTAGTACAAACTCAAATCGAGTACCGAAGACATATAGTATATATACATAGAAGTTTTGCCGAATCTTAGGTATGGAGGCTGCCAAACCTCGCCTAGCTGGCTCCGTCCTTGACTACACCGATTCTCGAGGTGAGAATGAGCATTGTACAATACCGAAGAGGCTACTCCCTCCATTTCAGTTTATAAGTCCGGCACGTGTATCTAGATCATCAATTTGACAAACTTAATGAGAGGCATATATTATAAAAAATATATCATTAGAAACTTTAAATGTTCTATTTTTTAATGATATAATTTTTATGTTAAACAATATATTTTATATAAGTCAAATTGACGACCTGGGTACACGTGCATGCCTTATAAACTGTGACGGAGGGAGTAGCCAATATGAAAAGATGAGAGTGCGCATATTCATGGATTCACATTAGTCATAAAGAATCCATATACTTATTGCAAAGTCTATTAGCTCTCTCGAAGCAAAGTATTACTGCATACCCCTAGTAAGAAGGTTGATACGACTTAAGCATCTCGCGCCTTCGACCCAAACAACACATTGGATTTCATCCACGCATAAGAATGCTCACACATAATCATCATCATATGCCATAACCAATATTTAGATGAATAATTAATATCATGCTTTAACATCGATATTTCTACTAACAAGCAATCATGTATTCATGTCCTTTCATATTACTACATCAATATCATTAACCCACGGTTCCTCTTTAATGTGCTACATGAAAGTTTTTTTTATATCCTCCTTAAATACCTATCCTTTTGGGACTAGTATTATAACGTGAGTTTTATTCCAAATTTTTTAAGCCTAAATCATAATTATTTTAAAGCGTCTGTTCACCCCCTCTAGACGACATCCACGTTCTTTCATGGTGGGAGGGGAGATTTACCCTGGAACC
The DNA here is from genome assembly GCF_904849725.1 of Hordeum vulgare subsp. vulgare. Classification (NCBI taxonomy): domain Eukaryota; kingdom Viridiplantae; phylum Streptophyta; class Magnoliopsida; order Poales; family Poaceae; genus Hordeum; species Hordeum vulgare. The sequence goes on from NC_058522.1 coordinate 578,297,905, forward strand.
AAGGCGAATACAAACTCCCCTAGTAAAGATCCATATCTCCCACCGTAAGAAGTGTCAATCTATACCTACTAATAAAGAAAACTAGTAAAGATCCATAACTCCCATTGTAAGAAGTGTCAACCTATACCTACTAATAAAGGAAACTAGTAAAGATTCATATCTCCCACTGTAAGAAGTGTCAACCTATACCTACTAATAAAGGAATTAGGTATTCTTGGTCTGTCATGATTTTTCTTAGACCCCCCCCCCCCCCGAAATTTTTGATAATCAACCCGCACTTCGTATTAATCAGTTTTTTAAAATCTGTATCTTTCTAACGCTAACTTCAAATCTAACATGTTATATATAAAATTTGGTTAGAAAAATATATAGAATTTGAATATTATATTATTTTACATGTTCATCATTTAAAAAATGCTATTTATGATGAAACCTTAATCAATAACGCATGATCAGTCTTTTCTTCATATCGGTGCCGATCCGAATTAAAAATGAACACTTCGGTAAAACCAGGATGGGGAACAAAACCAATATCTATAATCACACAAGCATGCGTCATCAAAACCTCATAGAAAAAATAATTTTATTATCTTATACCGAGAGGGAGACGTCTTAAGATTGACAATATTCAAACGTGTTGTGATGGTGTTAATACTAAGGCCAACCTCGACGAGCGTGGGAAGAAGGGTAAATATAAACACAGATGGGATGCCATGTGTCGAAATAAAGGACATGGACCTATGAACTCATTATTAGTGATCGTTTTTCTCATCTGTTGCAACGCAGGGGCTCTTTTGCTAGTATTATAGCGTGAGTTTTATTCCAAATTTGTTTAAGCTTAAATCATAATTATTTTAAAGCGTCTGTTCACCCCCTCTAGGCGACACCCACGTCCTTTCAATCTAACGTTAGGCCATGCGAGGGAATCACGAGTGGGGAGGGGGGAAGATTGATATGGTAAACGTGTGTGCCTGGTTTCGTCTAACATGTTTTCAATGAAAAACCAAAAACCCCTAACAAAAAACCCGATGGGAGGAAGATATACATGGTGGGAGGGGGGATTTACCCTGAAAAGCAAGGCGAATACAAACTCCCATAGTAAAGATCCTTATTTCCCACCGTAAGAAGTGAAAATTAGTACTCATGCCTCCGTCCCCTCTTCCTCTCGCTATCGTTTGCCCATGGTGCTCTCCTCGTCTACTCAAGATCTCTTGTCTTAGTTTTCATGACGAATACGGGAACATCATTACATGCATTATGCACACTTTCTACATCGTAACTGTCGTGGGTATAAGTCTGACAGTAGATGTGTAGGGTACTAAAGGATGGGTAGAGCCTTAGCTAGGACGAGGATGTATAAGTTCAGGCCCCTCTACGGTGGAGGTAAAAGCCCTATGTCTCAGTGCTCTTGGGAGCTTAGTGTCGAGTGGAATATCGGATTACAGTAAATGCCAACCCCTGCACCAGTGGGGAAGGAGGGCTTATATAGAGTGCGCTGCCCTTCATAATGGCCCGGTGGACAGGGGTGGAATAGTGGCGAATAAATGCCTACGTTACAGGTAACGTACGCCTTAAATGTTAATAATGGTGTATGAAAACGTAAGACCGTTGCCCTCCTGGGAGGTTACGATGTACAGAGTGGAATTCAGTCGGTACGTTAAATACGCTCCGAGTGCTCGTCACCGACTGGATGATGGGGGAGTCCTTAGTTCAGTCGAAACTGTCTAAGGGCCTTGTCCTCTATGAAGGGTAGTCCTTGGGTAGGACCTATAGGGCAGGCCTATGACCCTACCCTGGGACTATAACCCCATCATTAGTCCCCGAATGGATCGGGGTTGGAACGATGAAGTGATGCCTGAAGTATGGATCCGACTGGTAGGGATGTGACTTTGGCGTTGTTTGCCTCGATCCATTTTATCCTTTCAACCAGTGATCCAAGTGAATATACCCGTGAAACGAACCGTCAGGGACCGAGTGCTTCCGCGGAATCTTTCGATGTGACCGGTCAAACTGACAGCGGCGGATTTTCCGGGATCCTCAAATTTCGGTTGCCGCGCGCTCAGCGGGGATGACGACATCGCCATCAAGTAGGTTTTGCCGCCTCGATTACCATGCCTTTATCTTCTCCACTAACATCGCAGCAGCCGGTCGGGGGGATAAGATTTCGGGGCCACCTGTTAGTGACTTAGTCGGAAGCTTATTTAAGCCCCTCCGGCGGGGATTTCTTGTTGCGCTGCTCATCTTCATCGCATTAACCTCGCTCCTCCCGCAGCTCCCTGCGTGCCCCAAGCCTCCTCCTTCCTCTCCTCCTCTGCGGATCTGTTGCCTTCACCATGACGAAGGGGCAGACCAGCAAACTCGAAGCGCAGAAGAAGAAGAAGAAGGGGGAGGCCTGCTCAGCGGCGACAGCGGGCACTGCCGGCGGGTTGGATCCAGGGGGATTTCCTCCCCTCCACGGTGACGGAGCATGACTTGCTGGAGCTGGTGGAGCACGGCATGATCATCGACAAGTCATGGAGGCTGCCGGAGGGCGAGACGAAGCCGGCGCCGAAGGAGGGGGAGCGCGTTCTGCTGCTCAGTCATGTCTTCAGGGGCTTCTCCTTGCCTCCCCACCCCTTCTTCCGAGGTATCATGACTTACTTCGGGGCGCAGCTCCATCATTTTCCTACGAATGCAATAGCCCACCTTGCTGCATTCGTCACCCTTTGCGAGTGCTTCATTGGATGTCCCCCCCTAGTGGGGGCTCTTTAAGTACGTCTTCTCCGCTAGATCCCAAACCGTCAAAAAGCTTAGCCAGTCGGACGATAAGACCCATCTCCTCCAGCTCTGCGGGGGTTTAGGCTTCCAGAAGAAAACAAAGAGTAGCTACCCCCCCTCTCCAGTTGTCCGAGTCAGTTAGGAACTGGCAGTCGACCTGGTTCTATTGCCAGGACATTGCCTGTCCGAATGCTTCGAGTGGGTTGCCACCTTTTAGCCTAGACCGTCCGGCCCCTCCCAGGCAGCTCGCGCTCTCAAAGGGGGAAAAGATCCAGATCCAGCCTTTGGTCGACGCGCTGATAGCCGTCGTCCGCAAGGGAGTCACCGGCACGGACTTGCTGGAGACTTTTCTGGGTCGGCGCATCCAACCGCTGCAAGCCCGACACCACGCCATGTGGCACTACGCGGGGCCTTCGGATTCCACTCGGACTCATCCAGAGTGTGTGACCGGGGAGACTGTGATAGCGTGGGTCCGCGGCATCACAGGCGCATGCGACAATCCCGTAGGAGCCCGGCGGGTGAAGCCCTTCTGCGCCGATATTCCTCCTCCGAATGAGGTGGGCACATCTTGTCGAGTGCTTTCAATCTTCTTAGATTTATCGCTTTTCTTGTCCCGCCGCCAGACATTGTCGACTGTGTTTTGTGCAGGAGTGGGCCAACTGGTATTCTGCCGTCTCGAACGGGAATCCAGCCGAGGAAGAGGAGGGCAGCCAGGAGGGCAGCATGGATAGTGCCGAGTACGTCTCCGACAGTGGGGAGACGGAGGAGGAGACGGAAGAATAGGAGGAGGAGGTTGGGGAGCAGAGCTCGCCACCTCCACCATCAAAGCATCGAACTAAGCGCCGTCACGATCCCGCGGCTCCGCCGGCTCCTCCAGCGGCCCCGAGTGCTCCGCCAGCCCCTCCCGTGGCTCCGAGTGCTCGGAGTGTGAAGAGGACCAGGGACGCTGCTGCCGAGCTCACGGACCAGCCGTCCAAGGTGGCCAAACCTAGTGGGCCCAAGCCTCAGAAAGCTTTGCCTCGGATGAGGATCGCTGTTCCAGTTGCCTCAGCGTAAGTGACTTGTTCTCCCATCTTCTTTTAGTGTCTGATTAAACTCATGCTTATCCGTCGAGTGGATTTCACCCAACAGGGCTGCTACTTCCGCCACCTCTCTTCCGCGCGAGGACGATGATCCTATGGACACGGATAATGCCGCCACGTCCCAGCAAGGTATGTTGCCACGACTCCGAGAGTTTGCATTATTGTTTCGCGAGTGCTGTCTTTAATCTTGCCCCTTTTTCTGTGATTTCATGTTGTTCAGTCGGGCTTCCTTCGGAGGTGATCCATGTGGAGGATGACGACCAAAGGGGATCAAGGCCATCTTTGGTGCATGTCCTTGAGGTTGTCCCATCTGCTGCTGCTCCCATCATGAACGTGCCGCCGACCGAGACGGTGCCGCCGACTGAGAAGGTGCCCCTCGCGGCGGAACCGACTGGAGCGGAGCTCGGGATGCCCAAGGAGTCTTCTGTCGCGCCGGGTCCGTCAACCGTTCAATATGACGCTCGACACCTCCCGGAAGACCAGGTGGGGGCCGCCAAGGACGCCATGGTGCAGGTGGAGCTGATGGTGGGTGACGCCAAGGGAGCGTATGACTCCATCGCGTCTTTGTACAAGAAAAGCTTGGAACTCCAGGACGATATCCGAGTAAGTGCACTAGTAAGTGTTTACTTTCCTCTTGTTACCCACTGGGGGTTTCAGTGATATACTCGGATACAGTAGGATGATTTTGCAGTGGGTTCACTCTGGGTGAACCCAGCGGGTGTAGTCCCCGAGACTTCTGTCGAGTGCTTGCACCGACAGTTGTCTTTATGTGTATTTTCCATGACCTGAACATATCAGAGCTGATCTACCCGAATGGTACCAGTGGGGGCACTCCGGGTGCACCCACTGGGTGTAGTCCCCGAGAGCAGTGTTACTCAGGTCGGGTAATGGTAGTCTCATAGATTCGTCTGTTTGTCATGGAGCTCAATAGGGTCGACCTGTTCGAGCTTCATGCCAGTGGGGTCACTCTTAGTGAACCCACTGGGTGTAGTCCCCGAGACCGCTGTCGATTGCTTGCATCGGCACGGGTCTGAAGAACTTTGAGCTTTAATTGTTTTGTCATATGTGTCGCTACTTTTTCCTTGTTGAATGTGTCTGATCGTCCCTTTGCTCTTATTTGGCAGAAGACTTGCGAAATGGGATCCGCGTACAATGCTTTGAAGGCTGAGAAGATTCAGCTTGCTGCGGACTTGGAGGCGGCTGTGAATGACCTGGCTGGTGTGAAGGGGGCTCTTGCAGACCGAGAGAAGTCCTTGGAGGAGTCCCGGGAGACCAACAAGGCATTGCTAGCCGAAATTGAAAAATTGAAGAGTCAAAGAACCGAACGGATGGGCCAGCTGAAGTTGATGAACACTCGGTGCATGGCGCAGGAGAAGTACGTCAGCGACTGGGCAAGGAAGATGGTTGCACTGCTTGGTGGTAAGTTTTTGCCGAGTGCTTCTTGACTTTGGAGTTCATTCTGCGCTTACTTTCTGCTTGTCTTTTCTTTGCAGACTTCTGTCGGGACGCTGAGGCTGAAGCAGCCGACATTGAACGGTCGGTTGTGCCGAACGTTCCACTCGGCGACGAAGCCAACCGGGACTTGCTCCGAGCGCATATTCGCCTTAGCAGAGTGGGACCTTTCGTTGGCCGCCTGAGAGAAGTCATCGGCCGGATCGACAATGAGCTATGGCCTGAAGACGATTCCCGGCAAGAAATAGATGGGTTGATGACTCGGCTGGAGGACGTCCCGAGCAGAGTGCAGGCATGGAAGAAGTCTACCGCTCATTGTGGTGCGGACGTGGCGCTATCTCTGGTCCGAGTGCACTACAAGGAAGCTCACGAAGAAAAGCTGAAGACGTCGCAGGTCGCCAACACCAAGAATCTTCGATTCGAAGATTTCATGGAGACCTTCCTCGACACAGCCACTCGCATCGCAGACGGGATCGACCTTGACACCTTTGTGGAGCTTTCCAGTCCTGGTGACGCTTGAAAAACTTTATGGCGAACGCACATTTACCTCGGTATGCCGAGTGGTATCTATATCAACCTTTGGCCACTGCTGTTGGCCGTCACATTCGTGGTTCCAACTTTGAATTCGAATCGAATATATTTCGCTCTTCTTTCGCTAAGTTTTTTTTGACACGATTTTGGCTCGTGGTTTTCGTTTGGCGTTTCTTGGTGAAGCCAATGGAAAACATGAGGATCATGTAGTTGTCAGTTTTCTTCACATCCACATGAGCCTCAATGAGGGTCTGCCAAGTCTCCAAGTGCGCACTCGGAGCGAGCTTTTACTTAGGCGACTCTGGGTCCCGGCTAAGTCTCCGAGTGCACTCATGTAGTTGTCAGTTGTCTTCACATCCACATGAGCCTCAATGAGGGTCTGCTAAGCCTCCGAGTGGATCTCGAGTATACACTCAGAGGAAGCTTTTTTACTTAGGCGACTCTGAGTCGCAGCTAAGTCCCCGAGTGCGACTTTTCGTGCACACTCGGAATGAGTTGTTACTCATGTAGTTGTCAGTTGTCTTCACATCCACATGACCCTCAATGAGGGTCTGCTAAGCCTCCGAGTGGATCTCGAGTATACACTCGGAGGAAGCTTTTTTACTTAGGCGACTCTGAGTTGCAGCTAAGTCCCCGAGTGCGACTTTTCGTGCACACTCGGAATGAGTTCTTACTCATGTAGTTGTTAGTTGTCTTCACATCCACATGAGCCTCAATGAGGGTCTGCTAAGCCTCCGAGTGGATCTCGAGTATACACTCGGAGGAAGCTTTTTACTTAGGCGACTCTGAGTCGCAGCTAAGTCCCCGAGTGCGACTTTCAGTGCACACTCGGAGAGAGAGTTTGTACTTAGGCGACTCTGGGTCGCAGCTAAGTCCCCGAGTGCGACTTTTAGTGCACACTCGGAGAGAGTTTGTACTTAGGCGACTCTAGGTCGCAGCTAAGTCCCCGAGTGCTACTTTTAGTGCACACTCGGAGAGAGTTTTTTACTTAGGCGACTCCGACTCGCAGCTAAGTCTCCGAGTGCGACTTTTAGTGCACACTCGGAGAGAGTTTTTACTTAGGCGACTCTGGGTCGCAGCTAAGTCCCTGAGTGCGACTTTTAGTGCACGCTCGGAGAGAGTTTGTACTTAGGCGACTCTGGGTCGCAGCTAAGTCCCCTAGTGCGACTTTTAGTGCACACTCGGAGTTAGTTTTTCACTTAGGCGACTCTGGGTCGCAGCTAAGTCCCCGAGTGCGACTTTTAGTGCACACTCTGAGAGAGTTTTTTACTTAGGCGACTCTGGGTCGCAGCTAAGTCCCCGAGTGTGACTTTTAGTGCACACTCGGAGTTAGTTTTTTTAGACCGGAGTCTGCAAACGCGGAAGAATTTTGAATTAGCAAGAAATCAATTTGCTTTATATTACTTCAATGATACTTGTTCTTTACATTGTCTCTGTTGGCGGTCATGTGTAGAAGCGCTTCAGGAGATCCCAATTCCATGCTCGCGGCTCGTCCGTTTCCCTGTCGAGGTTGTAAAGTCGATACGCTCCATTGTTCAGCACCTTAGAGATGATGAAGGGTCCTTCCCAGGCGGGAGCCAACTTGTGTGGTCTCTGCTAATCCACTCAGAGCACCAGGTCGCCTGCTTGGAATGTGCGACTCCTGACGTGCCGCGCGTGAAATCGTCGCAGATCTTGTTGATAAATTGTTGAGCGAGTCAGTGCCATCTCGCGCTCTTCTTCCAGAAGATCCACTCCGTCTTGCCTAGCTTGCTCCGCTTCGACTTTGGAGAAGAGTTCGACTCGTGGAGAGTTGTGAAGCAAGTCACTCGGAAGGACCGCCTCTGCTCCATAAACGAGGAAGAACGGGGATCGCCCTGTAGATCTATTCGGAGTTGTGCGGAGGCCCCATAACACCGAAGGCAGTTCGGTGACCCATGCGTCGGCGGCATGTCCAACTTCTCGCAGGAGTCGAGGCTTCAACCCTTGAAGAATAAGCCCATTCGCCCGCTCTGCTTGCCCGTTTGTTTGGGGGTGTGCCACGGATGCAAAATCCACTTGGATTCCTTGGCCTGTGCAAAAGCCTTTGAACCTGTCCGAGTCGAAGTTTGTGCTGTTGTCGGTGATTATGCTGTGTGGAACCCCGTATCCGGAGATGATGTCTCTGATAAATTTGATGGTCGTAAGGGCGTCAAGCTTCTTGATGGGCTTGGCTTCAATCCACTTGGTGAACTTGTCGACTGCTACCAGCAGATGAGTGAATCCTCCTTGACCTGTTCTGAATGGTCCGATTGTATCTAATCCCAACACGGCGAATGGCTAGACGAGAGGAATTGTCTTCAGCGCAGACGTTGGCTTGTGGGACTTGTTCGAATAGAACTGACAGCCTTCACAACGGTCGACCATATCCTTTGCCATTTCATTCGCCTGCAACCAAAAGAAACCAGCTCTGAATGCTTTGGCGACGATCGCCCTTGAGGAGGCATGATGGCTGCAGGTTCCCGAGTGAATTTCTTCCAAGATTAACTGTCCCTCCTCAGGGGAGATGCACCGCTGAAGGATGCCTGAAACACTTTCCCTGTACAACTGGCCATCAATGATGGTGAAGGACTTCGATCTGCGGACGATCTGCCTAGCTTGGACTTAGTCTTCTGGTAATTCTTGCCTTAGGATGTACGCAATGAACGGCACAGTCCATTCGGGGATGAGAGCAAGAATCTCCATGATCAAATCAACCACAGCAGGGACCTCAACTTCAGTCGGATCTGTTGAGCTCTTCGGTTGTACTGGTTCCTCTGTAAAAGGATCTTCTTTTACTGAGGGGAGGTGTAGGTGCTCGAGGCAGACATCACTCGGGACCGGTCTCCAAGTGGATCCAAGTTTCGCCAATTCATCTGCCGCTTGGTTTTTCAGTCAGGAAACATGGTGAAGCTCCAGACCTTCAAACTTCTTCTCAAGCCTTCTTACTGCGTTGCAGTATGCAGTCATGGTGGGGTTCCTCACATCCCACTCCTTCATCACTTGATTAACCACCAAATCCGAGTCGTCATAGACCATCAGGCGACGGACGCCGAGTGTGATGGCCATGCGCAATCCGTAAAGGAGAGCTTCGTACTCTGCCTCGTTGTTGGAAGAATCAAAATGTATCTACAACACATACTTGAGTTTATCACCTTTTGGCGATACGATCACTACGCCAGCGCCGGAGCCATTCAACATCTTGGACCCATCGAAGAACATGGTCCAATGACCCGAGTAGACGTGAGTCGGTTGCTGTTGTTCTACCCATTCTGCTATGAAGTCAGCTAGAGCTTGAGAATTTATAGCCTTCTTGGCTTCGAACTTGATGTCGCAGTATAACATCTCCATTGCCCACTTCGCCACTCGGCCTGATGCGTCCCGATTGTGGAGGATTTCCGACAATGGAGCATCAGATATGACAGACACCGAGTGGTCTTGGAAATAATGAGCCACCTTCTTTGCAGTCATGTAGATCCCATAAATAAGCTTTTGATAATGGGGATACCTCTGTTTGGAAGGAGTGAGGACTTCGGAGACATAATAAACTGGCCGCTGAACCTTGTACGCTTTGCCTTCTTCTTCGCGTTCGATTGTGAGAACAGTGCTGACGACTTGATTTGTAGCCGCGATGTACAGAAGAAGGGGTTCTTTACTGAGCGGGGCAGTAAGAACCGGCTGGGTGGAAACCAGGGCTTTGAGGTCGTCGAATGCAATTTGGGCTACGTCTGTCCACTCGAAAGTATCTGATTTCTTCATGAGTCGGTACAGAGGTAACGCCCTCTCGCCGAGCCAAGCGATAAACCTGCTCAAAGTCGCTAGGCAACCTGTGAGCCTTTGAACATCATGTATTCTGACCGGCTGCTCCATTCGGACGATGGTCCCGATCTTTTCGGGGTTGACATCGATCCCTCGTTCAGAAACGAAGAAACCGAGTAACTTCCCGCTGGGAACGCCGAATGAACACTTGGCTGGGTTGAGCTTGATATCGTACCTACGTAGGTTGGCGAATGTTTCTGCCAAGTCAGTCAGCAGGTCGGAACCTTTGCGTGACTTGACTACGATATCGTCCATATATGCCTCCACATTTCGACCGATCTGGTCAAGGAGGCATTTTTGGATCATGCGCATAAAAGTTGCTCATGCGTTCTTCAAACCGAATGGCATAGTGATGTAGCAGAAACACCCGAATGGGGTGATGAAGGCTGTTTTTAATTCATCTGGACCATACAGACGGATCTGATGATAGCCCGAATAGGCATCAAGGAATGATAAACGCTCACAGCCCGCAGTCGAATCAACAATTTGATCAATGCGGGGAGCGGGAAATGATCTTTCGGGCAGACCTTATTGAGATGCTTGAAATCGATGCACATACGGAGAGATTTGTCCTTCTTGGGCACCATGACAACATTGGCGAGCCACTCGGAGTGGTGTACCTCGTGAATGAAGTTGGCTGCCAAAAGTTTAGCCACCTCCTCTTCGATTGCCTTCCTTTTGTGCACGGCGGACCGACGCAGGCGTTCTCGGACGGGCCGAGAAGCAGGATCCACATGCAGCCGGTGCTCAGCCAACTCCCTGGGTACACCTGGCATGTCAGCGGGCTTCCATACAAAAATTGTTGGGGAACGTCGCATGGGAAACAAAAAATTTCCTACGCGCACGAAGACCTATCATGGTGATGTCCATCTACGAGAGGGGATGTTTGATCTACGTACCCTTGTAGACCGCACAGCAAAAGTGTTAGTGAACGCGGTTGATGTAGTGGAACATCCTCACGTCTCTCGATCCGCCCCGTGAACCGTCCCGCGATCAGTCCCACGATCTAGTGCCGAACGGACGGCACCTCCGCGTTCAGCACACGTACAGCTCGACGATGATCTCGGCCTTCTTGATCCAGCAAGAGAGACGGAGAGGTAGAAGAGTTCTCCGGCAGCGTGACGGCGCTCCGGAGGTTGGTGATGATCTTATCTCGGCACGGCTCCGCCTCATCTCCGCAGAAACGCGATCTAGAGGTAAAACCGTGGAGATATGTGGTCGGGCTGCCGTGGCAAAGTTGTGTCAAATCAGCCCTAAAACCTCCGTATATATAGGGGGAGGAGGGGAAGCCTTGCCTTGGGGTCCAAGGACTCCCAAGGGGGTCGGCCGAGCCAAGGGGGGCAACCCTCTCCTTCCAAACCGAGTCCAACTAGGTTTGGAAGGAGGAGTCCTTCCCCCTTTTCCCACCTCCTCTCTTTTTTTTTCTCTTTGATTTTTCTTCCTATGGCGCATAGGGCTTTCTTGGGCTGTCCCACCAGCCCACTAAGGGCTGGTGCGCCACCCCTAATGCCTATGGGCTTCCCCGGGGTGGGTTGCCCCCCCCCCCCCCCACCCCGTGAACTCCCGGAACCCATTCGTCATTCCCGGTAACTCTGAAAACCTTCCGGTAATCAAATGAGGTCATCCTATATATCAATCTTCGTTTCCGGACCATTCCGGAAACCCTCGTGACGTCCGTGATCTCATCCGGGACTCCGAACAACATTCAGTAACCAACCATATAACTCAAATACGCATAAAACAACGTCAAACCTTAAGTGTGCAGACCCTACGGGTTCGAGAACTATGTAGACATGACCTGAGAGACTCCTCGGTCAATATCCAATAGCTGGACCTGGATGCCCATATTAGATCCTACATATTCTACGAAGATCTTATCGTTTGAACCTCAGTGCCAAGGATTCATATAATCCCGTATGTCATTCCCTTTGTCCTTCGGTATGTTACTTGCCCGAGATTCGATCGTCAGTATCCGCATACCTATTTCAATCTCGTTTACCGGCAAGTCTCTTTACTCGTTCCGTAATACAAGATCCCGCAACTTACACTAAGTCACATTGCTTGCAAGGCTTGTGTGTGATGTTGTATTACCGAGTGGGCCCCGAGATACCTCTCCGTCACACGGAGTGACAAATCCCAGTCTCGATCCATACTAACTCAACGAACACCTTCGGAGATACCTGTAGAGCATCTTTATAGTCACCCAGTTACGTTGCGACGTTTGATACACACAAAGTATTCCTCCGGTGTCAGTGAGTTATATGATCTCATGGTCATAGGAACAAATACTTGACACGCAGAAAACAGTAGCAACAAAATGACACGATCAACATGCTACGTCTATTAGTTTGGGTCTAGTCCATCACGTGATTCTCCTAATGACGTGATCCAGTTATCAAGCAACAACACCTTGTTCATAATCAGAAGACACTGACTATCATTGATCAACTGGCTAGCCAACTAGAGGCTTGCTAGGGACAGTGTTTTGTCTATGTATCCACACATGTATATAAGTCTTCATTCAATACAATTATAGCATGGACAATAAACGATTATCTTGATACATGAATTATAATAATAACTATATTTATTATTGCCTCTAGGGCATAATTCCAACAGTCTCCCACTTGCACTAGAGTCAATAATCTAGCCCTCACATCATCATGCGAATTACATTGTAATAAATCTAACACCTATACAGTTCTGGTGTTGATCATGCTTTGCCCGTGGAAGAGGTTTAGTCAGCGGGTCTGCTACATTCAGATCCGTGTGCACTTTGTATATATTTACGTCCTCCCCTTCAAAGTAGTCGCGGATGAGGTTGAAGCGTTGTTTGATGTGTCTGGACTTCTTGTGAAACCGTGGTTCCTTTGCTAGGGCAATGGCACCCGTGTTGTCACAGAACAAGGTTATTGGATTCAGTGCGCTTGGCACCACTCCAAGATCCGTCATGAACTGCTTCATCCAGACACCCTCCATAGCCGCCTCCGAAGCAGCCATGTACTCCGCTTCACATGTAGAATCTGCTACGACGCTCTGCTTGGAACTGCACCAGCTTACCACACCCCCATTAAGAATAAATACGTATCCGGTCTGCGACTTAGAGTCGTCCGGATCTGTGTCAAAGCTTGCATCGACGTAACCTTTTACGGCGAGCTCTTCGTCACCTCCATACACGAGAAACATCTCCTTAGTCCTTTTCAGGTACTTCAGGATATTCTTGACCGCCGTCCAGTGATCCACTCCTGGATTACTCTGGAACCTACCTGCCATACTTATGGCCAGGCTAACGTCCGGTCTAGTGCACAACATTGCATACATGATAGAACCTATGGCTGAAGCATAGGGGACGGTGCTCATATGCTCTCTATCCTCATCATTTGTTGGGCACTGAGTCTTACTCAATCTCGTACTTGTAAAACTGGCAAGAACCCTTTCTTGGACTGTTCCATTTTGAACCTCTTCAAAACTTTATCAAGGTATGTGTTTTGTAAAAGTCCTATCAGGCGTTTTGATCTATCCCTGTAGATCTTAATGCCTAGAATGTAAGCAGCTTCTCCTAGGTCCTTCATAGAGAAACTTTTATTCAAGTAATCTTTATGATCTCCAAAAACTCTATGTTGTTTCCAATCAGCAATATGTCATCCACCCATAATATTAGAAATGCCACAGAGCTCCCACTCACTTTCTTGTAAATACAAGATTCTCCAACCACTTGTATAAACCCAAATGCTATGATCACCTCATCAAAGCGTTTGGTCCAACTCCGAGATGCTTGCACCAGTTCATAAATGGATCGCTGGAGCTTGCACACCTTGTTAGCATTCTTAGGATCGACAAAACCTTCGAGTTGCATCATATACAACTCTTCCTTAAGGAAACCGTTAAGGAACGCCGTTTTGACATCCATCTGCCAGATTTCATAATCGAAAAATGCAGCTATTGCTAACATGATTCTGACGGACTTAAGCATCGCTACGGGTGAGAATGTCTCATCGTAGTCAACTCCTTGAACTTGTGAAAAACCCTTTGCCACAAGTCAAGCTTTATAAACGGTCACATTGCCGTCAGCGTCCGTCTTCCTCTTAAAAGATCCATTCGTTCTGAATAGCCTTACGGCCCTCAGGCAGTACTTCCAAAGTCCACACTTTGTTCTCATACATGGATCCTATCTCGGACTTCATGGCTTCTAGCCATTTGTTGGAATCTGGGCCCACCATTGCTTCTTCATAATTTGCAGGTTCATTGTTGTCTAACAACATGATTGACAAGACGGGATTACCGTACCACTCTGGAGCAGCACGTGGTCTCATCGACCTGCGTGGTTCGACAGAAACTTGAACCGGAGTTTCATGATCATCATCATTAACTTCCTCCTCAACCGGCGTCGCAACGACAGAGGTTTCCCCTTGCCCTGCGCCACCATCTAGAGGGATGAGAGGTTCGACAACCTCATCAAGTTCTATCTTCCTCCCACTCAATTCTCTCGAGAGAAACTCCTTCTCAAGAAAAGCTCTGATGGGGTCATAGTCCTAGGGTAGGGTCATAGGCCTGCCCTACATGTCCTACCCAAGGACTACCCCACACAAAGGACAGGACCTTAAGTCTGCCCCGACTGAATTAAGGTATCCCCATCATCCAGTCGGTAACAGGCCCTGGATCATCCTGTCGGTAACTAGCATTCGGAGGACACCAGGCTCACCGACTGGATACACTCGGTACGTCGTAACCTCTCAGGAGGGAAACTGCCTATGTTTCCGGGTGCATTTATTAGCATTTAGAGCATACGTTACCTGTAACATACGCATTCAATCGCCACTACTCCACCCCTGAGTCAGAACCGTTGTGGGGGGCAGCGCACTCTATATAAGCCGCCCTCCCCCACTAGTAAAGGGGTTAGAAAAACATTGTACTCTATATTACACTCGGTAACAAGCTCCGAGAGCACTGAGACGTAGGGCTATTACCTCCACCGTAGAGGGGCCTAAACTCATACAACCTCGCCGTAGCTAGGACTCTGCCCATCTCATTCGTACCCTACACATCTACTGTCAGGCTTATACCCACGATAGTTGGCGCCCACCGTGGGGCAGGCGTCTAAGCGACTTCCGGCGAGTTTGCGACTACTTCCTTTCGTCATGTCGTCCGGTGGAGATTCGAGCATGGGTCACCAGATCCTCTTCCGTGCTTTCTCCTTCGTCGTCGACGATTCGGCGTGGCTTCGGGAGGCACCTCTCGACGTCGAGGCGCTTCCCCGTCGCGGGGCCACGCACTTCTGTGCCGGCGCTCGCGGCGTTCTTCTTCTCCAACAATCGGCTCCATTGCCGGCTTGCACCTTCGTCACGCGCCGCAGTAAGCGGTCCCGCAGTCCACGTCTCCAAAGTTGGGTGCAACATGCCCGAGCGCGTTAGATCACGTCCTCTCAGGTGGCAGTTCTGGAGTCTGTTGTGGTCGCCCCGCGTTCCCAGTGCTCGGGCTCGGTTCCGACTGAGCTCCCTTCCGAGTACGCGGGTCGTGGGCGTGCAACAGAAGTACACATGGCCAACTCCCACGAAGATCCTCGTCAAGCCGACCGAGGTGAAATCGGCGAAGCATCCGGTGCGCGCCGTCCGCCTCGTCGTTCTGCCAGTAGACACACTCGGCGGAGCAACGTGGTGTTGTTCCGCACACCTCTCCTCAACTTGGCCGCGGCTGCCCAGATTGCCGATTCCCTCCAGCCGACTGATTCAGAGGCAGGAAGGGGAATCGAGCAAATCCGAGCTCTGTTGCGCACGGCGCAGCAGCAGAATTCGGCAGTCTCCCAGTCACACAATCGGATCCACAATAGTTCCGTCCATGCAAACACGCATCGATCGGTTCACAGCCCTGGTTCTCATCAGTATCGCCGCCGCTCACGCACCCCTCCGCGGGATGGGCCCTATGGGTCCCGACATCATGATGATCGGCGTTCGGTCGGCGACACTTACGACCCAAGACCCGACGCGAGGGGGCGAATCGCCCAGCGAAGAGTCGACAGGGGTCGAGCCCACCGCGATGGTCGCGATATGGACCGTCCGAGTGGAAGCAGGACCATCGTGTCCGGCCCCGTGTGTTTTAGTCGAGCCATCCACTCGGCTGATATCCCGCCCAACTTCCGATTGGCAGCGGGAATCGGTAAATTCTCACGGGAGTCCAAGCTCGAAACATGGCTAGACGACTACCGAGTGGCAGTCCAGATCGGAGGAGGAGACGACCATGTCGCTATGAAGCACCTCCCTCTGATGCTCGACGGCTCGGCTCGAGCTTGGCTGAACCAGTTGGCCCCCGCAAGCATTTACAGTTGGGCAGATCTAGCCCGAGTGCTCATCAGAACCTTCGAAGGGACGTGCAAGCACCCTGCAGGTCTTGTGGAGCTTCAACACTGTGTCCAGAAGCCGAATGAGCCCTTGCGCGACTTCATCCAGCGATGGACGACTCTTTACCACACGGTGGAGAACGTCACCGAGCATCAAGAAGTCTGCGCCTTCAAGGCAGGCGTGCGGTACAGAGAACTGTACTTGAAGTTTGGTCGAACGGGCGACATCTCCATGAGCAAGATGATGGAGATAGCGGCTCGCTACGCAAATGGCGAAGAAGAGGACCGCATCCGGAGCGGCAAACACAAGACAGTCGGCGATGCCGACGGAGGTAACACTCGGAAGCAGAAACAAAAGGTTCCGCCCACACCGCAAGCAGAAGCTGCAGCTGTAACCAGCGCCAAGTTCAAGGGCAAAGGGAAAGCGCAGTTCACCCCCAAGAAGAAGCCTTTCAACAATCCCATCCTGGACCAGCCTTGTCCAGTTCACACGAAGATGGACGAGGAAGGCAACCCCATATACGCGAAGCACACCACTCGGCAGTGCCGTCTCCTGATCCACGGGTTCAGCGAAGGGCATCCGAGTGAGAAGAATCCCGAACAGGATGAGGAGGACAAGGAGGATCCGTTCCCCCAAGTCCATGCAACCCTCATGATTTTTGCTGACGTCGAAAGCAAGAGTCGACTGAAGTTAGTGAACAGAGAAGTCAACATGGCCGTTCCGACTGCCCCAAGTTTCTCAAATGGTCTCAGACTGCGATCACCTTTGACCAGTCGGATCATCCAACACATGTCCCCACCCCAGGAAGGCAGGCTCTGGTCGTCGACCCGGTGGTGGAAGGAGTCCGACTGCGCAAAGTCCTCATGGACGGCGGTAGCGGACTGAATATTATGTACGCTGACACTCTCAAGGGGATGGGCATTCCGATGTCCAGACTCAGCGAGAGCAATATGCAGTTCCACGGAGTCGTCCCTGGACGGAAGGCCAAGTCACTCGGCCAGATCGTATTGGAAGTCATCTTCGGCTCTGACAAGAACTTTCGCAAGGAGAAGCTCACGTTTGAGGTGGTGGATTTCCAGAGCGCTTACCATGCAATTCTGGGCCGCCCGGCATACGTGAGTTTCATGGCACGCCCGTGCTATGTGTACTTGAAGTTGAAAATGCCAGGTCCAAAAGGCGTTATCACCATCACCGGCAACCGTCAGCGAGCCGAGGAGTGTCTGCAAGAGGGATCAAGGATCGCCGACCAGCAGATGGCTGTACTCGAGCTCGAAGAGTACAAGAAGACAGTCGACCCTGCCGACTTAATGCGCTCAAAGAAGCCAGCTTCTGAGTCCGCGTTCCAGTCGGCGGGAGAGACTAAGAAGGTCAGCATCCACCCGACGGACGAGTCTGCCGCCCCGACGAACATCTCCACCACCCTAGATCCTAAATAGGAAGCCGAGCTCACCCAATTCCTCCGTAAGAACTGGGACATCTTCGCATGGAAGCCATCTGACATGCCGGGTGTACCTAGGGAGTTGGCTGAGCACCGACTGCATGTGGATCCCGCCGCTCGGCCTGTCCGAGAGCGCCTGCGCCGGTCCGCCGCGCACAAGAGGAAGGCAATCGAAGAAGAGGTGGCTAAGCTGCTAGCTGCCAACTTCATTCGCGAGGTTCACCACTCCGAGTGGCTCGCCAATGTAGTCATGGTGCCCAAGAAGGACAAGTCACTCCGAATGTGCATTGACTTCAAGCACCTCAATAAGGTCTGCCCGAAAGACCATTTTCCGCTCCCCGCATAGATCAAATTGTCGATTCGACTGCGGGATGCGAGCGTTTGTCATTTCTTGATGCCTACTCGGGTTATCATCAGATCCGTCTGTATGGTCCCAATGAGTTGAAAACAGCTTTCATCACCCCGTTTGGGTGCTTCTGCTACATCACTATGCCTTTCAGTCTGAAGAATGCCGGGGCTACCTTTATGCGCATGATCCAAAAATGTCTCCTCGACCAGATCGGTCGCAATGTGGAGGCATACATGGATGATATCGTAGTCAAGTCACGCAAAGGTTCCGACCTGCTGACTGACTTGGCAGAAACATTCGCCAACCTTCGTAGGTACGATATCAAGCTAAACCCAACCAAATGTTCATTCGGTGTTCCCAGCGGAAAGTTACTCGGTTTCTTCGTTTTCGAACGAGGGATCGATGTTAACCCCGAAAAGATCGGGACCATCGTCCGAATGGAGAGGCCGGTCAGAATACACGATGTTCAACGGCTCACAGGTTGCCTAGCGGCTTTGAGCAGGTTCATCAGTCGACTCGGCGAAAAAACACTTCCTCTGTACCGACTCATGAAGAAGTCAGATACCTTCGAGTGGACAGACGAAGCCAGTTCGCATTCGACGACCTCAAAGTCCTACTTTCCACCCAGCCGGTTCTTACTGCTCCGCTCAGTAAAGAGCCCCTTCTTCTATATATCGCGGCTACAAATCAAGTCGTCAGTACTGTTCTTACAGTCGAGCAAGAAGAAGAAGGCAAAGCATACAAAGTTCAGCGGCCAGTGTACTACGTCTCCGAAGTCCTGACACCTTCCAAGCAGAGGTATCCCCATTATAAAAAGCTTATCTATGGGATCTATATGACTGCAAAGAAGGTGGCCCATTATTTCCAAGACCACTCGGTATCTGTCGTTTCTGATGCTCCGTTGTCGGAAATTCTCCACAATCAGGACGCATCGGGCCGAGTGGCGAAGTGGGCGATGGAGATGATGTACTGCGACATCAAGTTCGAGGCCAAGAAAGCTATTAAGTCTCAAGCCCTGGCTGACTTTATAGCAGAATGGGTAGAACAACAACAACCGACTCACATCTACTCGGCTCATTGGACAATGTTCTTCGATGGGTCTAAGATGTTGAATGGATCCGGCGCTGGTGTTGTGATCATATCGCCAAAGGGCGACAAGCTCAAGTACGTGCTTCAAATACACTTTGATTCCTCTAACAACGAGGCAGAGTATGAAGCTCTTCTCTACGGATTGCGCATGACCATCTCACTCGGCGTCCGTCGCCTGATGGTCTACGGCGATTCGGACTTGGTGGTCAACCAAGTGATGAAAGAGTGGGACGTAAGGAACCCCACCATGACGACATATTGCAATGCAGTCAGGAAGCTGGAGAAGAAGTTTGAAGGTCTAGAACTTCATCATGTTCCAAGACTGAAGAACCAAGCAACAGACGAGTTGGCGAAACTCGGATCCACTCAGAGACCAGTCCCGAGTGATGTCTGCCTTGAGCACCTCCATCTTCCTTCGGTTAAAGAAGATCCCTTCACGGAAGAACCAGTACAACCCAAGAGCGCAACAGATCCGACTGAAGTCGATGTGCCTGCTGTGGTTGATCTGGTCACAGAGATTCTGGTAATCATTCCCGATTGGACTGTGCCGATTATGGCATATATCCTGAGACAAGAACTTCTAGAAGATGAAGTCCAAGCCCGGCAAATAGTTCGCAGGTCGAAGGCATTCACTGTCATTGACGGTCAATTGTACAAGGAGAGTATTTCACGCGTCCTCCAACGTTGCATTTCCCCAGAGAAAGGACAGTTGATCCTAGAGGATATCCACTTGGGAACCTGCGACCATCACGCTTCTTCGAGAGCAATCGTCGCCAAGGCGTTGAGAGCTAGATTCTTCTGGTTGCAGGCTAACGAGATGGCCAAAGCTATGGTCGATCGATGCGAAGGCTGTCAGTTCTACTCCAACAAGTCCCACAAGCCAACATCTGCACTAAAGACAATCCCACTTGTGTGGCCATTTGCAGTTTGGGGATTAGACACAGTCGGACCATTCAAGACAGGCCAAGGAGGCTACACACATCTGTTGGTGGCAGTCAACAAGTTTACAAAATGGATAGAAGCCAAGCCCATCAAGAAACTCGACGCCTCCACAGCCGTTAAGTTTGTCAGGGACATCATCTCCAGATTCGGAGTGCCTCACAGCATAATCACGGACAATGGGAGAAACTTCGACTCGGACAGATTCAAAGGTTTCTGTGCGAGTCAGGGTATCCGAGTGGATTTTGCTTCCGTAGCACATCCGCAATCCAATGGACAAGCTGAGCGTGCGAATGGACTTATCCTTCAAGGTTTGAAGCCTCGACTCTTGCGAGAGGTAGGACATGCTGCTGGTGCATGGGTAACCGAGTTACCTTCAGTACTTTGGGGCCTCCGCACCACTCCGAACAGATCAACAGGGCGATCATCGTTCTTCCTCGTCTATGGAGCAGAAGCGGTCCTTCCGAGTGACCTGCTTCACAATGCCCCGCGAGTCGAACTCTTCTCCGAAGCCGAAGCAGAACAAGCAAGGCAAGATGGATTCGATCTTCTAGAGGAGGAGCGCGAGATGGCACTTACTCGCTCAACAATTTACCAGCAAGATCTGCGACGTTTTCATGCACGTCATGTCAGGAGCCGCACATTCCAAGCTGGCGATTTGGTGCTCCGAGTGGATCAGCAAAGACCACACAAGTTGGCTCCGGCCTGGGAAGGGCCTTTCATCATTTCCAAGGTGCTGAACAACGGGGCATACAGACTCTACAACATTCAGAGGGAGACAGACGAGCCTCGCGCATGGAACGGAGACCTCCTCAAGCGTTTTTATACGTGATCGTCGACTGAAGCAGTGTAACGAACAAGTTTTGACGAAATAATATACAACAGATTCAGTTTCTTTTGCAGATTCAGAGTTCTTCCGCAGTTGCAGACTACGGTCACACACACAAAAAAAAAACTTAGCTGCGATCCCGAATCGCCTAAGTACTACCTTCCTCCGAGTGTGCACTTCACGTCGCACTCGGGGACTTAGCTGCGATCCTGCATCGCCTAAGTACTAACTTCCTTCGAGTATGCACTATACGTCGCACTCGGGGACTTAGCTGTGATCAAGAATCACCTAAGTAATACCTTCCTTCGAGTGTGCACTATACGTCGCACTCGGGGACTTAGTTGGATCCTGCATCGCCTAAGTACTAACTTCCTTCGAGTGTGCACTATACGTCGCACTCGGGGACTTAGCTGCGATCCTGCATCGCCTAAGTACTAACCTCCTTCGAGTGTGCACTATACGTCGCACTCGGTGACTTAGCTGCGATCCTGCATCGCCTAAGTACTAACTTCCTTCGAGTGTGCACTATACGTCGCACTCGGGGACTTAGCTGTGATCAAGAATCACGTAAGTAATACCTTCCTTCGAGTGTGCACTATACGTCACACTCGGGGACTTAGCTGCGATCCTGCATCGCCTAAGTACTAACTTCCTTCGAGTGTGCACTATACGTCGCACTCGGGAACTTAGCTGTGATCAAGAATCGCCTAAGTAATACCTTCCTTCGAGTGTGCACTATACGTCGCACTCGGGGACTTAGCTGCGATCCTGCATCGCCTAAGTATTAACCTCCTTCGAGTGTGCACTATACGTCGCACTCGGGGACTTAGCTGCGGTCCTGAATCGCCAAAGTATTAACCTCCTCCGAGTGTGCACTATACGTCGCACTCGGGGACTTAGTTGTGATCAAGAATCACCTAAGTACTAACCTCCTCCGAGTGTGCACTATACGTCACACTCGGGAACTTAGCTGTGATCACGAATCACCTAAGTCTTAATATTCTCCGAGTACACACTAAGTGTTGCACTCGAAATAGCATTCAAGCAAAAGACTAAATGTTTTCATTCCGACTCCAACAGTCTAGAAACAATAATTGACTCGGTGCGGATCAAGCTTACCCGCACCGATTTAAAAGTATGACGGCCAACAGAAGTGGCCAGAGTATCTTACAGGCAAACACTCGGCATACCAAGGATAAAGTTTGATCATGCGTCAGCTAGGCCGGCGTCAGGACTGGAGGGCTCCACAAAAGTATCCAAGTCGATTCCATCAGCAATGCGGGTAGCAGTCTCCAGGAACGTCTCCATGAAGTCTTCGAATCGAAGCTTCTTTGTGTTGGCGACCTTCAATGCTTTCAGCTTATCTTCCCGCACCTCCTTGCAATGGACTCGGACCAAGGACAGTGCAACATCAGCACCGCAACGCGCTGCCGATTTCTTCCAAGATTGCACTTGGCTCGGAACCTCCTCCAGTCGGCCCATCAGGGTCTCCATCCCCTCCCGCGACTCGTCTTCTGGCCAAAGTTCCTTGTTAATTCGGCCGACGACTTCTCTCAGTCGACCGATGAAAGGACCTACTTTGCCTACGCGGATATGTGCTCGGAGCAGATCCCGATTGGCGTACTCACCGAGTGGAACTTTGTCCTTAACAGACCGCTCCACAGCCGCCGCTTTAGCTTTAGGGTCTCCGCAAAAGTCTGCAACAAACGAGCAAGCAGACAATGAAAACCGAGTGTAGGGCACACGGTACAACCACTCGACAAAGCATAAGACTTACCAGCCAGACGAGTCATCATTTGCGCAGCCCAGTCGGTGACATACTTCTCTTGAGCTATGCATCGTCTGTTCAGGACGCCCATCTGATTGTGACACTCAGTCCTCTGTTTCTTCAGTCTCTCCACCTCTGCCATCAACACCATGTTTGCTTCCAGGGCCTCTTCCAAAGACTTCTCTCGAACTTCCAGCGCGTCTTTCATGCCGGCCATGGCGAGCGTTGCAGCTTCCAGTTCACCAGCATACTGGTTCTTTTCCGCTCTAAGGGCTTCATAAGCAGTTCCCATTTCACAAGTTTTCTGCACCAAGAAACAAAGGGTAATCAGCAAGTTTATCAGTTCACAGGCTAAGTTCTTCAGACCCCTGCCGACGCAAGCAGTCAACAGCGGTATCGGGGACTACACCCAGTGGGTTCACTAAGAGTGACCCCACTGGCATGCACCTCAAACAGGTCTGCCCTATTGAGGTGCACGTTTTAACCTACGCCTCCGAGGCGAATACTACTCGACCTACGTGCAATTTAGTCTCGGGGACTCTTACCGCAAGAGTGCTCCGACTGTAGTAAGTACTCGCACTCGGAAATCTTGTCTACGGACAAAACCAAACTAAAGACCAAATGTATAAAGACAACTGTCGGTGCAAGCACTCGACAGAAGTCTCGGGGACTACACCCACTGGGTTCACTCGGAGTGAACCCATTGCAAAAACAATACCACCCAGTGGGTTACAGGAGAAAAGTAAATACTTACTGGACTACTTACTCGGATGTCGTCGCGCAGCTCCAAGCTCCGCTGGTACAACGCCGCAACGGAGTCGTAAACCCTCTTGGCTTCTCCAGCCATGAGCTCCGCCTGCACCATGGCCCCCTTGGCCGCTCCCACCTGCTCCTCTGGAAGACGCCGGATGTTGAATTCAACATTCGACGAACCGGGAATCGTGGGAGGCCCCTGGGGCATCCCAAGATCCACCCAAGTCGGGTCCTCCCCCGCCGGCACCGGTTCAGTCGGTGGAGGCGCTTCGGTTGGCGGAGCGTCGGCGACAAGGGTGGCAGCAGGAGGAGCAGCCTCAGGGACTGGCTCCAGGACAGGCTCCACAGCGGGGTCGGCTCTCCCTTGCTCGTCCTCGTCCAGGTGAATCGCCCCTGACAAGCCGAATGGCACGACGACTCAGAAAAAGAAAAGGATGGTACAGTCTACAGGAATAAAACACCCGACTCTCCTACAACATACCTGGCTGGGACGAGACGACGTTGTCCGTGTCCATGGGGTCATCCCCTTGGCGGGCCGGAGAGGTTGCAGAAGTGGCGACCCTGTCGAGTGAAGCCCATTTGACTTGTAAAGCAGGAGTTCACTCGGATAACGTAAAAAGCCGAAAGTTAGATTCACTTACATGGATGTGACGGGGATGGCAACCCTCATGCGCGGCAGAGCCTTCCCAGGTTTGGGCCCACTCGGTTTGGGCGCCCTGGAAGACTGGCCTGCGGGCTTAGCGGGGGCGTCCTTGGACCTCTTCGTGCCTCGAGCACTCGGGGCCACCGGAGCGGCAGGAGGAGCTGAAGGGACGGCAGGCTCGTGTCGACGCTTACTTCGATGCTCTGGCCGTGGAGGTGGCGAGTCGCGCTCTTCGTCTTCTTCCTCCTCCTCGCTGTCCTCCTCCTCCGACTCCCCGCTGTCGGAGACATATTCGGCGCTCTCCACGCTCCCCTCCTGGCTGCCTTCCTCCTCTTCCTCCTCCGGATTCCCGTTCGAGACGGGGGAGAACCAATTGGTCCACTCCTGCATGAGGATCAGTCGGAAACGTTAAACATCACACAAGGATATAAATAAGCGACTGGAATAAAGATGATTCGACGCACTCGGCCGATGCCACTCACCTGATTCGGTGGAGGGTTGTCCGCGCTGTAAGGCGCCACTCAGCGAGCTCCTTTAGGGTTCTCACAAGGGCCCGTGATTTGGAGCACCAACGAGGTCACCTTCTCCTCGAGTATGCCCACCACGATGGTCCGAGTGGAATCCTCGGGCCCTGTGTAGTGCCACATAGCATGGTCCCGAGCCTGCAAAGGCTGGATCCACCGACCGATGAAGACTTCCAGCAGGTCTATACCGGTGACTCCTCTCCTGACAACGTCCACGAGTGCCTCGACCAAAGGCTGGATATCGTTCTTCTCGGCCTTGGAGAGCGCGAGTTGTTTGGGCGGAGCGGGACGGTCTAGACTAAACGGAGGCAGCCCAGTCGATGCATTCGAACAGGCTATGTCCTGGCAGTAGAACCACGTCAACTGCCAGTTCCTGACCGACTCGCTCAACTGGAGAGCGAGATAGCTACTCCGGCTCTTCTTCTGAAACCCTAAACCCCCGCAGAGCTGGAGGAGATGCGTCTTGTCATCCGACTGACTAAGACGTTTGATGGTTTGAGAGCGGGCGGAGAAGATATGTTTGAATAAACCCCAATGGGGGGGCAACCGATAAAGCACTCGCACAAAACAATGAAGGCAGAAAGATGGGCGATGGCATTCGGAGGGAAGTGATGGAGTTGAGCACCAAAATGATTCATGATGCCTTTGAAGAAGGGATGCGGGGACAGAGAGAAACCTCTGTGAACATGGCTGAGGAGCAAGACGCGCTCCCCTCCCGTGGCGCCGGCTCGACCTCGTCGTCCGCCGGCAACCTCCAGGACTTATGCGCGAGCAGGCCGTGCTCTACCAGCTCCAGCAGGTCCCCCTCCGTCACCGTGGAGGGGAGAAAGTCTCCCTGGATCCACCCAGCCGGCAACGGCCGCTGCCGCCGCTGAGCAGCCGCCGCCTTGCTCTTCTTCTTCCTCGCCTCCATCTTGCTGGTCTGACCTTTGGTCATGGAGGCGACGGTGAGCTCTCGAGAAGGAGAGGAAGAGAGGGGTGTATGAGTGCAGGAGGTGGCGAGGAAGACGGAGCAGGCAAGAGCGAAAGATTCGGCGAGCGTAACCGAAGGGTCTCGTCGCCCAGAGTTAAATAGAGCACCGACTGGGTCGCTGGCGAGCGGGCCCGAAATCTTATCTACCCAACCAGCCGCGGCGATAACAGTGGAGGAGTTGAAGGCGCGAGGATCGAGGAGTCAGGCGCTACTCGAGCGCGCTGACGTCGTCCCCGCTGAGCGCGCGGAACCCGAAATTTGAGATCTCGGAAAATCTGCCGCTGTCAGTTGACAGGTCGCGTCAAAAGATGCCGTGGAAGCACTCGGTTCCCGACAGTCTGTTTCGCAAGCACTTCCACTCGGAGCGTTGGTCGAGAGAGATAAAATGGATAGAGGCAAGCAACGCCCAAGCCGAACCTAGTTCAGTCGGATCTGAACCTCAAGCACCGCTTCTACGTTTCAACCCCAATCCATTCCGGGACTAATGATGGGGTCATAGTCCTAGGGTAGGGTCATAGGCCTGCCCTACATGTCCTACCCAAGGACTACCCCACACAAAGGACAGGACCTTAAGTCTGCCCCGACTGAATTAAGGTATTCCCATCATCCAGTCGGTAACAGGCCCTGGATCATCCAGTCGGTAACTAGCATTCGGAGGACACCAGGCTCACCGACTGGATACACTCGGTACGTCGTAACCTCTCAGGAGGGAAACTGCCTACGTTTCCGAGTGCATTTATTAGCATTTAGAGCATACGTTACCTGTAACGTACGCATTCAATCGCCACTACTCCACCCCTGAGTCAGAACCGTTGTGGGGGGCAGCGCACTCTATATAAGCCGCCCTCCCCCACTGGTAAAGGGGTTAGAAAAACATTGTACTCTATATTACACTCGGTAACAAGCTCCGAGAGCACTGAGACGTAGGGCTATTACCTCCACCGTAGAGGGGCCTGAACTCATACAACCTCGTCGTAGCTAGGACTCTGCCCATCTCATTCGTACCCTACACATCTACTGTCAGGCTTATACCCACGACAAGCTCCGTTTTTAGCAACAAACACTTTGCCCTCGGATTTGAGATAGAAGGTGTACCCAACTGTCTCTTTTGGGTAACCTATGAATATGCACTTTTCCGCTTTGGGTTCCAGCTTTTCAGGCTGAAGCTTTTTGACATAAGCATCACATCCCCAAACTTTAAGAAACGACAACTTTGGCCTTTTTCCATACCAAAGTTCGTATGTTGTCGTCTCAACGGATTTTGATGGTGCCCTAATTAAAGTGAATGCAGCTGTTTCTAATGCATAACCCCAAAACGATAACGGCAAATCGGTAAGAGACATCATAGATCGCACCATCTCTAATAAAGTACGATTACGACGTTCGGACACACCATTACGCTGTGGTGTTCCAGGCGGTGTCAACTGTGAAACAATTCCACATTGTCTTAAGTGAGCACCAAACTCGAAACTCAGATATTCACCCCCACGATCAGACCGTAGGAACTTGATCTTCTTGTTACGATGATTTTCAACTTCACTCTGAAATTGCTTGAACTTTTCAAATGTTTCAGACTTGTGCTTCATTAAGTACACATAACCATATCTACTCAAATCGTCAGTGAAGGTGAGAAAATAACGATATTCGCCGCGTGCCTCTACGCTCATCGGACCACACACATCGGTATGTATGATTTCCAACAAGTCACTTGCACTCTCCATTGTTCCGGAGAACGGAGTTTTAGTCATCTTGCCCATGAGGCATGGTTTGCACGTGTCAAGTGAATCAAAGTCAAGTGACTCCAAAAGTCCATCGGCATGGAGTTTCTTCATGCGCTTTACACCAATATGACCTAAGCGGCAGTGCCACAAAAATATGGCGCTATCATTGTTAACTCTAACTCTTTTGGTCTCAATGTTATGTATGTGTGTATCACTATCAAGATTCAGTATGAACAATCCTCTCACATTGGGTGCATGACCATAAAAGATGTTACTCATAGAAATAGAACAACAATTATTCTCTGACTTAAAAGAGTAACCGTCTCGCAATAAACAAGATCCAGATATAATGTTTATGCTCAACGTAGGCACTAAATAACAATGATTCAAGTTCATAACTAATCCTGATGGTAACTGAAGTGAAACTATGCCGACGGCGATTGCATCAACCTTGGAACCATTTCCTACACGCATCGTCACTTCATCTTTCGCCAGCCTTCGTCTATTCCGCAATTCCTGTTTCGAGTTGCAAATATAAGCAACAGAACCGGTATCGAATACCCAGGCACTACTACGAGAGCCGGTTAAGTACACATCAATAACATGTATATCAAATATACCTGATTTTTCTTTGGCCGCCTTCTTATCAGCCAGATACTTGGGGCAATTGCGCTTCCAGTGACCCATACCCTTGCAATAGTAACACTCTGTTTCAGGCTTAGGTACAGCTTTGGGTTTCTTCTTCGGATTGGCAACAGGCTTGCCGCTCTTCTTTGAATTACCCTTCTTGCCTTTGTCGTTTCTCTTGAAACTAGTGGTCTTATTCACCATCAACACTTGATGCTCTTTACGGAGTTCAGACTCTGCGACTTTCAGCATCGCAAACAACTCGCCGAGAGACTTGTTCATCCCTTGCATGTTGTAGTTCAACACAAAGCCTTTATAGCTTGGCGGCAGTGATTGAAGAATTCTGTCAGTGATAGCCTCTTGCGGGAGTTCGATCCCCAGCTCAGCTAGACGGTTTGAGTACCCAGACATTTTGAGCACAAGTTCACTGACAGACGAGTTCTCCTCCATCTTGCAAGCATAGAATTTATCGGAGGTCTCATACCTCTCGATCCGGGCGTTCTTCTGAAAAATAAACTTCAACTCCTGGAACATCTCAAATGCTCCATAACGCTCAAAGCGACGTTGAAGTCCCGGTTCTAAGCCATACAAGACTGCACATTGAACTACTGAGTAGTCCTCCTTACGTGCTAACCAAGCGTTCTTAACATCCTGATCAGCCGTAGCGGGTGGTTCATCTCCTAGCGCAGCATTAAGGACATAATCCTTCTTCCCAGCTTGTAAGATTAGCTTAAGATTACGAGCCCAGTCTACAAAGTTGCTTCCATCATCTTTCAACTTAGCTTTCTCTAGGAACGTATTAAAATTCAGGGTGACTGTCGCGTGAGCCATGATATACCACACAAATATATTCAAAGTGGACTTAGACTATGTTCAAGATAATTAGAGTTTAACTTAATCAAATTTCTCGCTAAACTCCCACTCAAAAAGTACATCTCTCTAGTCATTTGAGTGGTTCATGATCCACTTACACTAGCTCAAGTCCGATCATCACGTGAGTTGAGTATAGTTTCAGTGGTAAGCATCCCTATGCTAATCATATCATCTGTATGATTCATGATCGACCTTTCAGTCTCATGTGTTCCAAGGCCATGTCTGCACATGCTAGGCTCGTCAAGCTTAACCCGAGTGTTCCGCGTGCGCAACTGTTTTGCACCCGTTGTATGTGAACGTTGAGTCTATCACACTCGATCATCACGTGGTGTCTCAAAATGACGAACTGTAGCAACGGTGCACAGTCGGGAGAACACAATTTCGTCTTGAAATTTTAGTGAGAGATCACCTCATAATGCTACCGTCGTTCTAAGCAAAATAAGGTGCATAAAAGGATTAACATCACATGCAATTCATAAGTGACATGATATGGCCATCATCACGTGCTCCTTGATCTCCATCACCAAGCACTGGTACGATCTTCTTGTCACCGGCGCCACACCAGGATCTCCATCAACGTGTCGCCATCGGGGTTGTCGTGCTACTCATGCTATTACTACTAAAGCTACATCCTAGCAAAATAGTAAATGCATCTGCAAGCACAAACGTTAGTATAAAGACAATCCTATGGCTCCTGCCGGTTGTTGTACCATCGACGTGCAAGTCGATATAATCTATTACAACATGATCATCTCATACATCCAATATATCACATCACATCGTTGACCATATCACATCACAAGCATACCCTGCAAAAACAAGTTAGACGTCCTCTAATTTTGTTGTTGCATGTTTTACGTGGTGACCATGGGTATCTAGTAGGATCGCATCTTACTTACGCAAACACCACAACAGAGATATATGAGTTGCTATTTAACCTCATCCAAGGACCTCCTCGGTCAAGTCCGATTCAACGAAAGTTGGAGAAACTGACACCCGCCAGTCATCTTTGAGCAACGGAGTTACTCGTAGCGATGAAACCAGTCTCTCGTAAGCGTACGAGTAATGTCGGTCCGAGCCGCTTCGATCCAACAATACCGCGGAATCAAGAAAAGACTAAGGAGGGAAGCAAAATGCACATCACCGCCCACAAAAACTTTTGTGTTCTACTCGAGAAGACATTTACGCATGAACCTAGCTCATGATGCCACTGTTGGGGAACGTCGCATGGGAAACAAAAACTTTCCTACGTGCACGAAGACCTATCATGGTGATGTCCATCTACGAGAGGGGATGTTTGATCTACGTACCCTTGTAGACCGTACAACAGAAGCGTTAGTGAACGCGGTTGATGTAGTGGAACGTCCTCACGTCCCTCGATCCGCCCCGCGAACCGTCCCGCGATCAGTCCCACGATCTAGTGCCGAACGGACGGCACCTCCGCGTTCAGCACACGTACAGCTCGACGATGATCTCGGCCTTCTTGATCCAGCAAGAGAGACGGAGAGGTAGAAGAGTTCTCCGACAGCGTGACGGCGCTCCGGAGGTTGGTGATGATCTTATCTCGGCAGGCTCCGCCCGAGCTCCGCAGAAACGCGATCTAGAGGTAAAACCGTGGAGATATGTGGTCGGGCTGCCGTGGCAAAGTTGTGTCAAATCAGCCCTAAAACCTCCGTATATATAGGGGAAGGAGGGGAAGCCTTGCCTTGGGGTCCAAGGACTCCCAAGGGGGTCGGCCGAGCCAAGGGGGGCAACCCTCCCCTTCCAAACCGAGTCCAACTAGGTTTGGAAGGAGGAGTCCTTCCCCCTTTTCCCACCTCCTCTTTTTTTTTCTCTTTGATTTTTCTTCCTATGGTGCATAGGGATTTATTGGGCTGTCTCACCAGCCCACTAAGGTCTGGTGCGCCACCCCTAATGCCTATGGGCTTCCCCGGGGTGGGTTGCCCCCCCCGGTGAACTCCCGGAACCCATTCGTCATTCCCGGTACATTCCCGGTAACTCTGAAAACCTTCCGGTAATCAAATGAGGTCATACTATATATCAATCTTCATTTCCGGACCATTCCGGAAACCCTCGTGACGTCTGTGCTCTCATCCGGGACTCCGGACAACATTCGGTAACCAACCATATAACTCAAATACGCATAAAACAACGTCGAACCTTAAGTGTGCAGACCCTGCGGGTTCGAGAACTATGTAGACATGACCCGAGAGACTCCTCGGTCAATATCCAATAGCGGGACCTGGATGCCCATATTGGATCCTACATATTCTACGAAGATCTTATCTTTTGAACCTCAGTGCCAAGGATTCATATAATCCCGTATGTCATTCCCTTTGTCCTTCGGTATGTTACTTGCCTGAGATTCGATCGTCAGTATCCTTATACCTATTTCAATCTCGTTTACTGGCAAGTCTCTTTACTCGTTCCGTAATACAAGATCCCGCAACTTACACTAAGTCACATTGCTTGCAAGGCTTGTGTGTGATGTTGTATTACCGAGTGGGCCCCGAGATACCTCTCCGTCACACGGAGTGACAAATCCCAGTCTCGATCCATACTAAATCAACGAACACCTTCGGAGATACCTGTAGAGCATCTTTATAGTCACCCAGTTACGTTGCGACGTTTGATACACACAAAGTATTCCTCCAGTGTCAGTGAGTTATATGATCTCATGGTCATAGGAAAAAAATACTTGACACACAGAAAACAGTAGCAACAAAATGACACAATCAACATGCTACGTCTATTAGTTTGGGTCTAGTCCATCACGTGATTCTCCTAATGACGTGATCCAGTTATCAAGCAACAACACCTTGTTCATAATCAGAAGACACTGACTATCATTGATCAACTGGCTAGCCAACTAGAGGCTTGCTAGGGACAGTGTTTTGTCTATGTATCCACACATGTATATAAGTCTTCATTCAATACAATTATAGCATGGACAATAAACGATTATCTTGATACATGAATTATAATAATAACTATATTTATTATTGACTCTAGGGCATAATTCCAACAAAAATGTCCCAGTTCTCACGGAGGAATTGGATGAGCTCGGCTTCCTATTTTGGATCAAGGGTGGTGGAGATGTTCGTCGGGGCAGCGGCGTCGTCCGTCGGGTGGATGCTGACTTTCTTCGTGTCTCCCGCTGACTGGAATGCGGACTCCGAAGCTGGCTTCTTCAAACGCATCAAGTCAGCGGGGTCGGCGGTCTTCTTGTACTCATCCAGCTCGAGGATAGCCATCTGCTGATCGGCAATCGTCGACCCCTGCTGCAGACACTCCTCGGCCCGCTGCCGATTGCCTGTGACCGTGATCACACCTTTGGGACCCGGCATCTTCAGCTTCAAATACACGTATCATGGACGGGACATGAAACGCGCATACGCCGGACGGCCTAGAATGGCATGGTATGCACTCTGGAAGTCCACCACCTCGAATGTCAGCTTTTCCTTGCGGAAGTTCTTGTCGGAGCCGAAAACGACGTCCAACGCGATCTGGCCGAGTGACTTGGCCTTTCGTCCTGGGACGACTCCGTGGAACTGCATGCTGCTCTCGCTAAGTTTGGACATCGGAATGCCCATCACCTTGAGAGTGTCGGCGTACATGATATTCAAGCCGCTGCCGGCGTCCATGAGGACTTTGCGCAGTCGGACTCCTTCCACCACCGGGTCGACGACCAGAGCTTGCCTCCCTGGGGTGGGCACGTGTGCTGGATGGTCCGACTGATCAAAGGTGATCGCAGTCTGAGACCATTTGAGGAACGTGGGGTTGGTTGGGTTCGCCATGTTCACCTCCCTGTTCACCAGTTTCAGTCGACTCTTGCTTTCCACGTCAGCAAAAATCATCAATGTTGCATGGACTTGGGGGAACGGATCCTCCTTGTCCTCATCATCCTGCTCGTTGTCCTTTTCACTCGGCTGCCCTTCGCCGAATCCTTGGATCAGGAGGCGACACTGTCGAGTGGTATGCTTCGAGAATATGGGATTGCCTTCTTCGTCCATCTTCGTGTGGATTGGACACGACTGATCCAGGACGGAGTTTTCGAATTGTTTCTTCTTGGGGGTATACTGAGCTTTCCCCTTGCCCTTGAACTTGGCATTCGTAACGACTGCTGCCTCTGCCTGCGGAGTGGATGGAGCTTTCTGCTTTTGCTTCCTTTTGCTGTTCCCATCTCCGTCGGCGACTGCCTTATGCTTGCCGCTACGTATGTGGTCCTCTTCTTCGCCATTTGCATAGCGCGCGGCTATCTCCATCATCTTGTTCATGGAGATGTCGCCTGTCCGACCGAACTTCAGGTACAGATCTCTGTACAGCATGCCTGCCTTGAAGGCGCAGACTGCTTGGTGCTCTGTGACGTTCTCCACCGTGTGGTAGAGGGTCGTCCAGCGCTGGATGAAATCGCGCAGGGGCTCGTTCTGCTTCTGGACACAGTGTTGGAGCTCCACGAGACCAGCAGGACGCTTGCACGTACCCTCGAAGGTCCTGATGAAGACTCGGGACAGATCTGCCCAGCTGTAGATGCTTGACGGAGCTAACTGGTTCAGCCAAGCTCGCGCCGAGCCGTCGAGCATCAGGGGGAGATGTTTCATGGCGATCTGGTCATTTCCTTCACCGATTTGGACTGCCACTCTATAGTCATCCAACCAAGTTTCTGGCTTGAACTCTCCTGTGAACTTGCTGATTCCCGTCGCCAATCGGAAGTTGGGAGGGATGTCAGCTGAGCGGATGGCCCGACTGAAACACTCGGGACCAGAAACGACGGTCCTGCCTCCACTCGGACGGTCTCTATCGTGACCATCACGGTGGGCTCGACTTCTGTCGACCTTGTTCTGGGCGATGTACCCTCTTGCGTCGGGCCTTGGATCATACGCGTCACCGACTGAACGACGATCATCATGATGCCGGGACCTGTAAGGCCCACCCGCGGAGGGGTGCGTGAACGGCGACGATCTTCGGGATTCCTGGAACGGCTGCCCCCTCCGCGTCGCTGATGAGAGTCGGGGCTGAAAACTGACCGATGCGTGTTCGCGTGAACAGAACTATTGTGGATCCTGTTGTGCGACTGGCAGAGCGCCGAATTTTGCTGCTGCGCCGTATGCAACAGGGCACGGATCTGCTCGATCCCTCTACCAGCCTCTGAATCAGTCGATTGGAGGGAATCGGTTATCTTGGCAGCGGCAGCCAGGTTGAGGATGGGTGTGCGGAACACCTCGACGTTGCTCTGGCAAGTGCGTCGACTGGCAGAACGGTGGTGTTGACGACGAGCACCGGATGATTCACCGACCTCGTGCTCGTTCCGACCAGTTTGGAGGGGACTTTCATGGGAATCGGCCATGAGAACTTCGGCTGCAGGCCCGCGACCCAAGTACTCGGAAGGTAACTCAGTCGGAACTGAGTCCAAGCACTGGGACGGCGGCGCGACCACAACCGACTCGAGGACCGCCACTTGAGAGGACGCGTTCTGTCGCGCCTGGGCGTGTCGCACCCAACGCTGGAGCTGCGGACGGCGGGACCGCTTGTTGCGGCGCGTGACGGGGGCGAAGATCGACACCGGGGCCGATTGCTGGAGAAGAAGGACGCCGCGGGAACCGGCATGGAAGTGCGTAGCCCCGCGACTGGGGAGCACCTCGACATCGAGGGGCGCATCCCGAAGCCATGCTGAATCATCGACGATGAAGGAGAGTGCGCCGAAGAGGATCTCATGACCCATGCACAAATCTCCGCCGGACGACATGATGAAAAGATGAAGTTGCAAACTCGCCGGAAGTCGCTTAGACGCCTGCCCCACGGTGGGCGTCGGATATAAGTCTGACAGTAGATGTGTAGGGTACTAAAGGATGGGCAGAGCCTTAGCTACGACGAGGATGTATGAGTTCAGGCCCCTCTATGGTGGAGGTAAAAGCCCTACGCCTCAGTGCTCTTGGGAGCTTAATGTCGAGTGGAATATCGGATTACAGTAAATACCAACCCCTGCACCAGTGGGGAAGGGCGGCTTATATAGAGTGCGTTGCCCTTCATAATGGCCCGGTGGACAGGGGTGAAATAGTGGCGAATAAATGCCTACGTTACAGGTAACGTACGCCTTAAATGTTAATAATGGTGTATGAAAACGTAAGACCGTTGCCCTCCTGGGAGGTTACGATGTACAGAGTGAAATTCAGTCGGTACGTTAAATACGCTCCGATTGTTCGTCACCGACTCGATGATGGGGAAGTCCTTAGTTCAGTCGGAACTGTCTAAGGGTCTTGTCCTCTATGAAGGGTAGTCCTTAGGTAGGACCTATAGGGCAGGCCTATGACCCTACCCTGGGACTATAACCCTATCAGTAACCATGCGGTTCGTAACATCCATAAGTAAGTTCAAAATAATTCAAACTTCCGTAGTTCTACCATGTATACTGTTCATTTGAATTCGAATTCGAACTTCACATCGGCAGCGCCTCCCACAGAAAAAAGCACATCATAATCATGCGATTCGTAACATCCATGAGCAGTTCAAAAATAATTCAGAGTTCCGTAGTTCTACCATGCAGACTGTTCATTTGAATTCGAATTTGAATTTCACATCGGCAGCCCCTCCCATATATATAGAAAAAAAAAGCACCCTCCGTTTCCAGAAACGCACCCCGGCTTTGGGAGGAATTACCTGCGGCTGCCACCGCGTGCTCCCCAAACCCCCCGCCCGCAGCCGCAAGGGGTTCTCCTCTCCTCATCACTCCCCGAAGCGTTGCGCCGCGGCTATAGGCTCTCTCCCCTCTCCCCCGTGCGCGACAAGCGGCTAGGGTTTCGCCCTCCCAACCCACCCCACCCCCGCTCCGCCGTCGCCCCCCACCCTCGCCGTCGCCGCCCCGCCTACCGCATCCCGCATACAATCTCCGACGCCGTCCCCGACCGCGTCCTCCCTCTGCCGCCGGCCACTACCACGGAGCCCCCGCGCCAGCAGATCGACGCCGCCGGGCCCGTCCACCCCGTCTCGCCGCCCGCCAGCTCGTCCCCGGCCTCCAGCTCGCCTCCGCCCAGGTTTGACCTCCGCCTTCAGCTCGCCTCCGTCCACCTTCCGGATAAGCTTCAGCTCGGACGCAGTGACCCGTAGATTCGGCCCCTATCTATACATAGGAGGCCCTGGGCAGGCGCCCGGCTGGGATTTGCCTCGTTCGATTCCGAGTAGTGCGGTAGCGGTTGCGCCGAAGCAATGCTCTCGCTGAGTTGCTGCTAAATTCTCCCCCCGACAAACTAAACGTGTGTAATTTGTGTCGGTCCATGATTTCTAATTGTATTTAGGGTATGCGGTTACAAATTCGAATTGCTGGATGATTAGGGATGTCCGAATTTACTCCAAATAGAAGAATGAAAGGGAGGAGCCGGGCTAACCCCTATTTTTGTAAAGGAAGGAGTCTCTGGAGTGCTGGGTGCATAGGCCTGTGATTATTTTAAATTTCTAAGCATTTGGAATGTAGACTCGAGGAAATTTGCGTTTCTCCGAGGCTAAACTTTTTTTTTTCTTCGTATAAGATTGGCGCATACTGCGAGTTCATTGGCACACCGACTGCTGAATTTGAAATACTGTCATTGTACTCAACGTTTTGTAGCAAATTTAACTCTCTCTACATTGTGATTTGGCCGAGAGAGATTTGGGCTGGGCTTTGCTATACTTCTGGTAGCTAATTCCCTTTACCAATTTTCTTCAGGTCTGTACTCTGAGGGTTATTTGCGTTGAAAGCTCTACGTGCCACTTTGACGGAGTTTGTGCAATTACCCTGAACTGACTTGGCGGAAGTGTGCTGTGTGGTCTGGTGTTCCTTTTCTCATATACGAGCCAACTGCAGGCAAGAAGTCTTCTTGATTGAAGGATGCCGACAAGAAAAAAAGGACCTGCAAGAAATGCAACTGTCGAGCATGTTAATACGAAAACTAGCAGGCAACCTAGAAGACCCACTCAGACCGCAGCTGCTGATAAGAAAGTCAATGATCTAATTACTTCTTCTTCCAAAAAGCAGAAACCTGGTAAAGTTCCCTCCACCTCGCATCCCCCCACTCATTGTTCTGCGTTATGGTGCAACTCCATTTGCAGTATATTATACGGCATTAGTTGATAGATACTTGGATAGAGCGGCAAAGATAAATATTCGTGGTCACTATCCAATTTGTCATATACTGCCATCTGTCAGTTCTCTTATTGTACAAGCTAATTTTTGTAGCATCTTTGACACACCATCTCACTTTTGGCAAATGTTTTGTCTGGGATTATTCCTCCAGTTGACTGGAGTTGGTTTGGGAGATGTAATATTATCAACTTTTAGGAAGTTGGCTGCCTTGTATCTACTAGAGCTGTCTTGGTTTTGTACTAACATTGCTCTAATTGTTGACTCTGCAGCCGGAGACCCTCTGAAGAAAAACCAAGTTCTAAGCGGTGGAAGAAAATTAACATCTCTATATGATTCTGAAACTGAAAATGAAGTGGCTGATGTGCCAAGTAGTAGTATGCTTGATCACAAGGTACGGTTCATTATGGTTTAAGTGAGGTATACGATCTGGCTTTGTGTACGTTGTTATCCTGCAGTGCAGTCCAGCAAGATAATGAAATGAGCTAAAAACTGTTTACTGTCTTTTTTAAGTATTCTTTTTCTGCATAGCAACTTTTTTGGGATGTAAACACAAAATATGTAGGTCCTTTATAAGCTGTATTTGAGATATGTGTATGCCGTAGGTCTATTTTCCTCATTTGCAAGACTACAACTATGAACTATTGTTCTTCATTGTGCAGCAATCAATTAATTCTGCCACTGTTCTTTATGTTACATTCTTATACATCTATTTGGCCTTTATTTTCGCCAGCAGTCTCACGGAGATGATGAAGAGCCATGTGAGAACATATTTTCTCAACCATTCCACCATCATAATGAAGACGACAGTGATGGCTTGAGCAAAGGTACACAATTAGAACACTGAAACTCCCTCTAAACGATGCTGTTTGAATATCTCGCCATCTTAAGATGTATCAATGTGATGCATTAATGCATAAGTCTGTATTCCCTCTGTTTCTTTTTACTCCACACATTGGGTTTTTCTTAAGTCAAAGTGTAAAGTTTGACAACATTTATATAAATTGTCAACATCTACAATACCAAATAATAAATATAGGACCCTGATAAGTGCCACACGTGTGGCACGAACACATGACAACTCCGAACTTTTTTGATGGCAAGTTTAGTGGCCCGAGGATCGCAACTTTAGTTGTTATAAGCATGGCAACTTCCTTTTTGGATGGCAAGTTTCAGTTTTTTTTTTGGTTTGTTTTTACTTTTTGGATGGTAACTTTAGTTATAAAAAACGTCAGGGTTGGAATGCTTCGTGCCACACGTGTGGCACTTATCATTTGGGTAAATATAATATAAAATAGATTCCATCATGGATTTAATAATATTGATTTGGTATATTGAATGTTTGTATTTTTTCTATAATATTGGTCGAACTTCGGAAAGTTTGACATAAGACAAACCTAATATGCGAAGTAGAAAGAAACAGAGGGAGTATCTAGTAATCTGGTTGGTATGGCTTCTTATTTTCCTCGTTATCTTCAGTATCTAGAAGGCATATATGCTTATATCACCACATCCACATCCACATCCTTCCCCTAATTTATATGTACTTAGACCTGTCCCACTAGTCAATGTAACCTCACCTTTGTAGAATATTCAGTTTTTATATTAATATTATCAAGCTCTTTTTTAAAGCAGACATGTGATTTCTGACAATCCTTTATAAGTGGTAAGTGAAAGTTTTGAAGTCCTTAGTCACTGTATCTGCTTTGCCTTTCCCTGACTAATCTAGACTGCGTGGTGCAATGCTATTTTTCTCTCTTATTTCATTTGTTGTATATTCAGAACATGCAAATTAGTATTTTTATCTACAGCTTGTACTGTGAAAAGTGGATCTGTGAGTGTAAGTATGCCAACACCTTGTAATTCATGTACATTAGCAATTTTCAGATCTATGTTTGAATTTTCACATCCATTCATATAGTGAATAATAAGTACTCCTTTGTAAGATGGCTTGACACTCTTATTGCAGTTCCTGTGCAATCAACATGTGGAAATACGAAGCGTGCAAACGATGAATACAGTGAATTGGGTAGTCTTTCTCCCGAAGTGTCTGCTATATATCTTGCAATGCAGCACTCCAAACTGGAGTGTATTGATGAACAAAGTCAAGATTCGATCTCAACAGATGAGTGCGCTGATCCTGATGAGGCTGAGGAGCTTGATGAGTTTGACCCTTATAGCTTTATAAAGGATTTGCCTGAGTTATCTATGGTTGTACCCAAGTTTCGACCCGTTCTTCTTCCAAAGCAAACTCGGAGCTGCCCTAGAACCACCCTTGTTCTTGATCTGGATGGTAAGATTATTGTTTGGGTGAACATTTTATCTCTGATATATGCACTTGAGTCTGATGAAATATCTTGATGGAATAATTATTTTAATGATGTTTCTTCTGTGTAAATATTATCATTTCGCTATATTAACCCCTCTTTTCCTGTTATGAGCCATTCAAGTTAAGTAATGATTAATATAACTGGTGACTGAACCAAAGATGGCCTTAATCAATATGTTTAGTACAAGAAAGGGCATCAATTGCATGCAGAATTATCCATTTAACCCAAGGGCGCCAGATGGAACAATTGTGGTAAATTTGTCGTGAAGTAGTAGAACAAATAGTAATGTCAGATGAAAAAAATGTGTGTGTGTGTGTGTGTCGGGGGGGGGGGGGGATCCAGGATCCAGTTACTTCCGTATGTAAACAAAGACATGCTAGTTTACGACCGGTAAGGCCAAGGGTCTGCAGCATTTTTGTTGACAGGTGCCAAAAGCTCTTTTTTGGGGAGGAAGCGAAGGATCTGGGTTGAACCTGAAAAACCTATAGAAACCCATGAAGCATGCTGTCTGCGCAATTATAAGTTTCTGTTGAACATGATTGCACATGTTTGTTAATATTGTGGCTACTGCAACATGATCATCATTATTTATGTACCATGTTCAGTTTCTTATTTATGTACTATTCACATAAATATTAACTTTTTCACTTAATGTTAGCCTAGTGGAATTTTGTGGCTGGACACCAATCTATGGCCTTTTTGATTACGTCTTTTTACTTGTTCGATCTAATGTAATTATACCCTGGTGTTAGTTCTTATTTGTAACCTTGGTGTTTCCGTTCATTATGAATTCAGTGTTAATCTAACCTGAAGCTATTGCCATAATGTCATGCAGAGACACTGGTGCATTCTACTCTTGAGCCCTGTGAAGATTCTGATTTCACTTTCCCAGTTCGTTTTAATCTCAGAGATCACACAATCTATGTACGGTGTCGTCCATATCTGAAAGACTTCCTGGAGAGAGTAGCCAGCATGTTTGAGATAATCATCTTCACGGCTAGTCAAAGTATCTATGCAGAACAACTGCTTAATGTTCTTGATCCGAAAAGAAGGTTGTTCCGTCATCGAGTTTATCGCGAGTCTTGCGTCTACGTGGAGGGCAACTACTTAAAGGATCTATCAGTTCTCGGACGTGACTTGTCTCGTGTTGTCATAGTTGACAATTCTCCACAGGTAGTTACTAAACCATACTGGTTGAAACTCTCTGAAATGCTATTGTAGCCAATCTAATCTAGTCTTCATGATTTTATTATCACTGGTATCCTTATGTGCTTTTCTTCCTTGCAACTCAATTTTATACTCCCTCCGTCCGGAAATACTTGTCATAGAAACAGATGTATCTAGATGTATTTTAGTTCTAGATACATCCATTTTTAAACATTTGTGCGACAAGTAATTCCGGACGGAGGGAGTATATAGTAGGTCTATACATGTTACTCAAGTGGTTGCAACATAAATTGTTCAATCGGGGATAGGCAGGCACTTGGTGAAGTAAAACATAAGCCATTATCCTGTTTTATCATCGTGACGTTTTGTGTCTGACTTTTCTGGCTGTTCTGGAATAGCAACATGAATGACCTTATCCATAAAAGTTATCTTACTGACCAATGCCTTTTAACTATTTTTCTTCAGTTTTAAATGTCACCTGTACTGAAATATTTTCAGTTGGAACATAATCTTCCACTTTACTTCTCACTGGGATTAGAGTGCCCCAGGAAGAAACTTGGTTTACTCACGCAATCTTCCGCTTTTTCATGTTCTTGTTCTGTCCAGTCCTCCTCTCCCCACATGGATTCATCAAGATAGTCATCGATCATGCCTTAGAATTGATTTGCTGAGCAGCGCGCTTGTTGTACCATGGGTGTAGTTAATTCCTTCTTGCTGTGCAATGAGATTGTCACAAATTATTATTTATTTACAAAAAAAATGTGTGTAGCAATGAGTACTACAATTACATTTGCATCACATGTAAGCAGATGAATCAAGATTTATTCTCTGATATTGTTGCTTTCAGGCCTTTGGGTTCCAGTTGGACAATGGCATACCGATCGAGAGTTGGTTCGACGACCCAAACGACAAGGAGCTCCTAGCACTGCTACCGTTCCTGGAAAGCCTGGTTGGTGTGGAAGATGTCCGGCCATTCATCGCAACTAAGTTCAACCTCCGCCAGAAGGTGGCCAGCGCGACTTCCCTTGCGATGCACTTCTTTCCTAATGGGGAGTGTGCCAGCTGAAGGGCTCCCGGAGAAAACAGGCAATCAAGTGCTCGAAAGGATACCTGAAAATTTAGAATCCTTTGTTGTTCTGGTACAATCATGTGTCATTTAATTTCGAACCGCCAGACGGACAGAGTCATAATTTGGGCTGTTGTAAGTTTCTAAAAACCGGTAAACCTTAGGGAACCTTGTACAAGCAGTAGCCAGGACCCAGAGGGGTCACTGCCCAGCATTGTAATAGACCAGCGGATATTTGTCGGAATTT
Source organism: Hordeum vulgare subsp. vulgare (assembly GCF_904849725.1). Lineage (NCBI taxonomy): Eukaryota > Viridiplantae > Streptophyta > Magnoliopsida > Poales > Poaceae > Hordeum > Hordeum vulgare. The sequence continues at coordinate 578,339,327 of NC_058522.1, forward strand.
GCTGCCCAGCATTGTAATAGGCCAGCAGATATTTGTCGGAATTTACTGCTAAGCACTGTAATAGCCCAGCGGATATTTGCCAGAATTTGTTGCGTTCAACGCAGTTATGTCGCAGTCTGTAGTTGTCAAGTCTAGTAAAGAAGTGGGCCAGTGAGGGATTATGCCCATTTGAGCCACTATATCCCCATTTGTGATCTAGCTTTCGTTTGTGTTTGAACCGTGCAATTTAAAACCGAACCAGTAAGAGCATCTCCAGCCGTTTGGGGCATTTTTTTCGCTGCTTGGGGTGCTGCTGGCGAAAATTGGGGGCAATTTTTTTCACTCGTGATGGGCCTAGCAAAAAAATGAAGGAGAGAGAGAGACAGGAAAGAGGCCAACCAGTGTGACTTGTGTATGTAAAAATAGCTTCTTTGGTCCGCCCTCCCGCAGCTCAGCATACTCTGGTCCTGAAACAATGTTCTCAAATGCTCCAATCAGGATATCTATATCAGTGACAACATCAAATACATTAATGTAGCGTCCATCAGGTCCTTTTTTCAACTTCTTGAGAGCATTTTCTACAGCAAGTTTTCTTGCTTGCTTTCCTGGTTATGTTGGAAATAAGTCGTGACGGAGCACGGTGCAACCGGCGTCAGTGCGTCAGGTCGGGTCCATAACGGTGCGACCGACGTCGGTGCGTCTGGTCGGGTCCGCAGGCTAAGTCACGGTCGTGTACGTATGTGCGTACATGTGTAGCGTCTGTGTGCTCGTGGTTGTAGTAGTAGGCCTATAGCAGCGAGATGTGAAGCTGCATGTGTTCGTTAGTCTTTTAGTATCTGTAGGCTAGATGCCTCGAGGCTTGGCCGGGTCTTGTGGAGGAGCAAATGGTTGACCAAGACGTGGGTTGCATGCGGATCATGCGAGCGAAGCCTGGCGTGGAGTTCACGCGTGCGTGCGCGTAAGTCGCTGGAGTGGGTTGCTCAGACGTTGGTTCAGCTGGGCTATAAGACTGCCATGTAACCCGTTGTGTTCCAGTTGAGCCAGTCAAGGAAATATACACGAAAAGGCTGAGGCTGTTTGTGCGGCCGACCACCAAATACCATTGTCTTTCTTGTTCATTAGTTAGCTGCAGAGAGACGGTCTGCAGGTTCAAGAAGAGAAGCTCCGGTCGGCTCCAACAATTGGTATACAGAGCTTCGTTGCGATCCTATCGGCGGCCATGGCCCTCGTCCCGTACGGCGCCGGAGGGAGCACGGTGTCGTTCCCCGTGCCGATGCTCACCGGTGACAGCTACACCGTGTGGGCGATCAAGGTGGAGGCGAACCTCGACGCGCAAGGGCTGTGGGAAGCGTTGGTTCCGTCGGAGGACCCGGCGGCGGCGGTCATCGCGAAGAAGCACAAGCCGGCGAGGGCATACCTCCTCGGAGCGCTCTCCGAAGACATCCTGCTGCAGGTGTCGTCGAAGAAGACGGCGGCGGAGCTGTGGGCGAGCCTAAAGACGTGGTTCGTCGGTGCGGATCGGGTGAGAGCGGCGCGACTCTCCACTCTCCGCGGTGAGTTCGATCGGCTACGCATGGACGACGGCGACGAGCTGGACGCGTACGCCGGAAGGATCAGCGGCATGGCAACAAGGTACGCGGCCCTCGGAGCGACGCTCGACGACGCGACCATGGTGAAGAAACTGCTCGACACCGCGCCGGACCGGCTGTACGCAGCGGTGGCCGGTATTGAGCAATTCTGCGACGTCGACAAGATGCCGTTCGAGGAGGCGCTCGGCCGGCTGAAGGCGTTCGAGGAGCGGACGAGGCGGCGCAATCAGGACAATGGCGGACGTGGCGGTGACCAACTCCTACTCACGGCGGCTCAATGGGCGGCAAGGCAACGTCAGCATGACGACGGCTTCGACCACGATGATGACGGTGCGGGCGGCACGACGTCGGGCGGTGCAGCAAAGCGACGAGGAGGCCGTGGGCGCTGCTACAACTGTGGCCAGCGTGGACATTTCCGGCAGGAGTGCCTTAGGCCACGTCAGGCGGAGGCGGCGGAGCACACGCTTGTCGTGGCAGTCGACGACGACGTCGGGCTGGTGCTGCTCTAGGTCACGACGTAGGGGGTGATTGTTGGAAATAAGTCGTGACGGAGCACGGTGCGACCTGCGTCAGTGCGCCAGGTCGGGTCCGTGACGGTGCGACCGACGTCGGTGCGTCTGGTCGGGTCCGCAGGCTGGGTCATGGTCGTGTACGTATGTGCGTACATGTGTAGCGTCTGTGTGCTCGTGGTTGTAGTAGTAGGCCTATAGCAGCGAGATGTGAAGCTGCATGTGTTCGTTTGTCTTTTAGTATCTGTAGGCTAGATGTCTCGAGGCTTGGCCGGGTCTTGTGGAGGAGCAACTGGTTGACCAAGACGTGGGTTGCATGCGGATCATGCGAGCGAAGCCTGGCGTGGAGTTCACGCGTGCGTGCGCGTAAGTCGCTGGAGTGGGTTGCTCAGGCGTTGGTTCAGCTGGGCTATAAGACTGCCATGTAATCCGTTGTGTTCCAGTTGAGCAAGTCAAGGAAATATACACGAAAAGACAGAGGCTGTTTGTGCGGCCGGCCACCAAATACCATTGTCTTTCTTGTTCATTAGTTAGCTGCAGAGAGACGGTATGCAGGTTCAAGAAGAGAAGCTCCGGTCGGCTCCAACAATTGGTATACATAGCTTCGTTGCAATCCTATCGGCGGCCATGGCCCTCGTCCCGTACGACGCCAGAGGGAGCACGGTGTCGTTCCCCGTGCCGATGCTCACCGGTGACAACTACACCGTGTGGGCGATCAAGGTGGAGGCGAACCTCGACGCGCAAGGGCTGTGGGAAGCGGTGGTTTCGGCGGAGGACCCGGCGGCGGCGGTCATCGCGAAGAAGGATAAGCCGGCAAGGGCATACCTCCTCGGAGCGCTCTCCGAAGACATCCTGCTGCAGGTGTCGTCGAAGAAGACGGCGGCGGAGCTGTGGGCGAGCCTAAAGACGCGGTTCGTCGGTGCGGATCGGGTGAGGGCGGCGCGACTCTCCACTCTCCGCGGTGAGTTCGATCGCCTACACATGAAGGACGGCGACGAGCTGGACGCGTACGCCGGAAGGATCAGCGGCATGGCAGCAAGGTACGCGGCCCTCGGAGCGACGCTCAACGATGCGACCATGGTGAAGAAACTGCTCGACACCGCGCCGGACCGGCTGTACGCAGCGGTGGCCGGAATTGAGCAATTCTGCGGCGTCGACAAGATGCCGTTCGAGGAGGCGCTCGGCCGGCTGAAGGCGTTCGAGGAGCGGACGAGACGGCGCAATCAGGACAATGGCGGACGTGGCGGTGACCAACTCCTACTCACGGCGGCTCAATGGGCGGCAAGGCGACGTCAGCACGACGGCGGCTTCGACCACGATGATGACGGCACGGGCAACACGGCGTCGGGCGGTGCAGCAAAGCGACGAGGAGGCCGTGGGCGCTGCTACAACTGTGGCCAGTGTGGACATTTCCGGCGGGAGTGCCTGAGGCCACGTGAGGCGGAGGCGGCGGAGCACGCGCTTGTCGCGGCGGTCGACGACGACGTCGGGCTGGCGCCGCTCTAGGTCACGACGTAGGGGGTGATTGTTGGAAATAAGTCGTGACGGAGCACGGTGCGACCGGCGTCAGTGCGCTAGGTCGGGTCCGTGACGGTGCGACCGACGTCGGTGCGTCTGGTCGGGTCCGCAGGCTGGGTCATGGTCGTGTACGTATGTGCGTACATGTGTAGCGTCTGTGTGCTCGTGATTGTAGTAGTAGGCCTATAGCAGCGAGATGTGAAGCTGCATGTGTTCGTTAGTCTTTTAGTATCTGTAGGCTAGATGCCTGGAGGCTTGGCCGGGTCTTGTGGAGGAGCAAATGGTTGACCAAGACGTGGGTTGCATGCGGATCATGCGAGCGATGACTGGCGTGGAGTTCACGCGTCCGTACGCGTAAGTCGCCGGAGTGGGTTGCTCAGGCGTTGGTTCAGCTGGGCTCTAAGACTGCCATGTAATCCGTTGTGTTCCAGTTGAGCAAGTCAAGGAAATATACATGAAAAGGCTGAGGCTGTTTGTGCGGCCGGCCGCCAAATACCATTGTCTTTCATGTTCATTAGTTAGCTGCAGAGAGACGGTATGCCGGTTCAAGAAGAGAAGCTCCGGTCGGCTCCAACAATTGGTATACAGAGCTTCGTTGCGATCCTATCGGCGGCCATGGCCCTCGTCCCGTACGACGCCGGAGGGAGCACGGTGTCATTCCCCATGCCGATGCTCACCGGTGACAACTACACCGTGTGGGCGATCAAGGTGGAGGCGAACCTCGACGCGCAACGGCTGTGGGAAGCGGTGGTTCCGGCGGAGGACCCGGCGGCGGCGGTCATCGCGAAGAAGGACAAGCCGGCGAGGGCATACCTCCTCGGAGCGCTCTCCGAAGACATCCTGCTGCAGGTGTCGTCGAAGAAGACGGCGGCGGAGCTGTGGGCGAGCCTAAAGACGCGGTTCGTCGGTGCGGATCGGGTGAGGGCGGCGCGACTCTCCACTCTCCGCGGTGAGTTCGATCGCCTACGCATGGAGGACGGCGACGAGCTGGACGCGTACGCCGGAAGGATCAGCGGCATGGCAGCAAGGTACGCGGCCCTCGGAGCGACGCTCGACGACGCGACCATGGTGAAGAAACTGCTCGACACCGTGCCGGACCGACTGTACGCAGCGGTGGCCGGAATTGAGCAATTGTGCGACGTCGACAAGATGCCGTTCGAGGAGGCGCTCGGCCGACTGAAGGCGTTCGAGGAGCGGATGAGGCGGCGCACTCAGGACAATGGAGGACGTGGCGGTGACCAACTCCTACTCACGGCGGCTCAATGGGCGGCAAGGCGACGCCAGCACGACGGCGGCTTCGACCACGATGATGACGGCGCGGGCAGCACGGCGTCGGGCGGTGCAGCAAAGCGACGAGGAGGCCGTGGGCGCTGCTACAACTGTGGCCAGCATGGACATTTCCGACGGGAGTGCCTGAGGCCACGTCAGGCGGAGGCGGCGGAGCACGCGCTTGTCGTGGCGGTCGACGACGACGTCGGGCTGGCGCTGCTCTAGGTCACGACGTAGGGGGTGATTGTTGGAAATAAGTCGTGACGAGCACGGTGCGACCGGCGTTAGTGCGCCAGGTCGGGTCCGTGACGGTGCGACCGACGTCGGTGCGTCTGGTCGGGTCCGTAGGCTGGGTCATGGTCGTGTACGTATGTGCGTACATGTGTAGCGTCTGTGTGCTCGTGGTTGTAGTAGTAGGCCTATAGCAGCGAGATGTGATGCTGCATGTGTTCGTTAGTCTTTTAGTATCTGTAGGCTAGATGCCTGGAGGCTTGGCCGGGTCTTGTGGAGGAGCAAATGGTTGACCAAGACGTGGGTTGCATGCGGATCATGCGAGCGAAGCCTGGCGTGGAGTTCACGCGTGCGTGCGCGTAAGTCGCTGGAGTGGGTTGCTCAGACGTTGGTTCAGCTGGGCTATAAGACTGCCATGTAATCCGTTGTGTTCCACTTGAGCCAGTTAAGGAAATATACACGAAAAGGCTGAGGCTGTTTGTGCGGCCGGCCACCAAATACCATTGTCTTTCTTGTTCATTAGTTAGCTGCAGAGAGACGGCATGCAGGTTCAAGAAGAGAAGCTCTGGTCGGCTCCAACAATTGGTATACAGAGCTTCGTTGCGATCCTATCGGCGGCCATGGCCCTCGTCCCGTACGATGCCGGAGGGAGCACGGTGTCGTTCCCCGTGCCCATGCTCACCGGTGACAACTACATCGTGTGGGCGATCAAGGTGGAGGCGAACCTCGACGCGCAAGGGGTGTGGGAAGCGGTGGTTTCGGCGGAGGACCCGGCGGCGGCGGTCATCGCGAAGAAGGACAAGCCGGCGAGGGCATACCTCCTCGGAGCGCTCTCCGAAGACATCCTGCTGCAGGTGTCGTCGAAGAAGACGACGGCGGAGCTGTGGGCGAGCCTAAAGACGCGGTTCGTCGGTGCGGATCGGGTGAGGGCGGCGCGACTCTCCACTCTCCGCGGTGAGTTCGATCGCCTACGCATGGAGGATGGCGACGAGCTGGACGCGTACGCCGGAAGGATCAGCGGCATGGCAGCAAGGTACGCGGCCCTCGGAGCGACGCTCGACGACGCGACCATGGTGAAGAAACTTCTTGACACCGCGCCGGACCGGCTGTACGCAGCGGTGGCCGGAATTGAGCAATTCTGCGACGTCGACAAGATGCCGTTCGAGGAGGCGCTCGGCCGACTGAAGGCGTTCGAGGAGCGGACGAGGCGGCGCACTCAGGACAATGGCGGACGTGGCGGTGACCAACTCCTACTCATGGCGGCTCAATGGGCGGCAAGGCGACGCCAGCACGACGGCGGCTTCGACCACGATGATGACGGGGCGGGCAGCACGGCGTCGGGCGGTGCAGCAAAGCGACGAGGAGGCCGTGGGCGCTGCTACAACTGTGGCCAGCGTGGACATTTCCGGCAGGAGTGCCTGAGGCCACGTCAGGCGGAGGCGGCGGAGCACGCGCTTGTCGCGGCGGTCGACGACGACGTCGGGCTGGCGCTGCTCTAGGTCACGACGTAGGGGGTGATTTTTGGAAATAAGTCGTGACGAGCACGGTGCGACCGGCGTCAGTGCGCCAGGTCGGGTCCGTGACGGTGCGACCGACGTCGGTGCGTCTGGTCGGGTCCGCAGGCTGGGTCATGGTCGTGTACGTATGTGCGTACATGTGTAGCGTCTGTGTGCTCGTGGTTGTAGTAGTAGGCCTATAACAGCGAGATGTGAAGCTGCATGTGTTCGTTAGTCTTTTAGTATCTGTAGGCTAGATGCCTGGAGGCTTGGCCGGGTCTTGTGGAGGAGCAAATGGTTGACCAAGACGTGGGTTGCATGCGGATCATGCGAGCGAAGCCTGGCGTGGAGTTCACGCGTGCGTGCGCGTAAGTCGCTGGAGTGGGTTGCTCAGGCGTTGGTTCAGCTGGACTATAAGACTGCCATGTAATCCGTTGTGTTCCAGTTGAGCCAGTCAAGGAAATATACACGAAAAGGCTGAGGCTGTTTGTGCGGCCGGCCACCAAATACCATTGTCTTTCTTGTTCATTACTTAGCTAGAGAGAGACGGCCTGCAGGGTCAAGAAGAGAAGCTCCGGTCGGCTCCAACAATTGGTATAAAGAGCTTCATTGCGATCCTATCGACGGCCATGGCCCTCGTCCCGTACGACGCTGGAGGGAGCACGGTGTCGTTCCCCGTGCCGATGCTCACCGGTGACAACTAGATCGTGTGGGCGATCAAGGTGGAGGCGAACCTCGACGCGCAAGGGCTGTGGGAAGCGGTGGTTCCGGCGGGGGACCCGGCGGCGGCGGTCATCGCGAAGAAGGACAAGCCGGTGAGGGCATACCTCCTCGGAGTGCTCTCCGAAGACATCCTGCTGCAGGTGTCGTCGAAGAAGACGGCGGCGGAGCTGTGGGCGAGCCTAAAGACGCGGTTCGTCGGTGCGGATCGGGTGAGGGCGGCGCGACTCTCCACTCTCCGCGGTGAGTTCGATCGCCTACGCATGGAGGACGGCGACGAGCTGGACGCGTACGCCGGAAGGATCAGCGGCATGGCAGCAAGGTACGCGGCCCTCGGAGCGACGCTCGACGACGCGACCATGGTGAAGAAACTGCTCGACACCGCGCCGGACCGGCTGTACGCAGCGGTGGCCGGAATTGAGCAATTCTGCGACGTCGACAAGATGCCGTTCGAGGAGGCGCTCGGCCGGCTGAAGGCGTTCGAGGAGCGGACGAGGCGGCGCAATCAGGACAATGGCGGACGTGGCGGTGACCAACTCCTACTCACGGCGGCTCAATGGGCGGCAAGGCGACGTCAGCACGACGGCGGCTTCGACCACGATGATGACGTCACGGGCAGCACGGCGTCAGGCGGTGCAGCAAAGCGACGAGGAGGCCGTGGGCGCTGCTACAACTGTGGCCAGCGTGGACATTTCCGGCAGGAGTGCCTGAGGCAACTTCAGGCGGAGGCGGCGGAGCACGCGCTTGTCGCGGTGTTCGACGACGACATCGGGCTGGCGCTGCTCTAGGTCACGACATAGGGGGTGATTGTTGGAAATAAGTCGTGACGGAGCACGGTGCGACCGGCGTCAGTGCGTCAGGTCGGGTCCGTGACGGTGCGACCGACGTCGGTGCGTCTGATCGGGTCCGCAGGCTGGGTCATGATCGTGTACTTATGTGCGTACATGTGTAGCGTCTGTGTGCTCGTGGTTGTAGTAGTAGGCCTATAACAGCGAGATGTGAAGCTGCATGTGTTCGTTAGTCTTTTAGTATCTGTAGGCTAGATGCCTGGAGGCTTGGCCGGGTCTTGTGGAGGAGCAAATGGCTGACCAAGACGTGGGTTGCATGCGGATCATGCGAGCGAAGCCTGGCGTGGAGTTCACGCGTGCGTGCGCGTAAGTTGCTGGAGTGGGTTGCTCAGGCATTGGTTTAGCTGGGCTATAAGACTGCCATGTAATCCGTTGTGTTCCAGTTGAGCCAGTCAAGGAAATATACACGAAAAGGCTGAGGCTGTTTGTGCGGCCGGCCACCAAATACCATTGTCTTTCTTGTTCATTAGTTAGCTGCAGAGAGACGGCCTGCAGGTTCAAGAAGAGAAGCTCCGGTCGGCTCCAACAGGCTAGAGCTCTGGTGGTTCCTTCTCGGCTTTTAACAGCTCAGAGATTGTGCGATATTTAGGCGTCTCATCAAATTCAAACACCTTATCTATATATGAGTCACTGCGTTCATTGGGATGTGGCTCGGTAGGGATATCATTGTGATCGTCCTCTTCACTGCCACTCCAGAGAGTCATATCTTCTTCATCGCTCTGAGGGCATATACTTCTTAACTCATCACTGTCATCACCATCAATAAGGTTTGCATTTTCCTTGGCTTGCTTCTTCACTTTCTTCATTTCCCTCTCCATTTTTGCATCGTCCTCTTTCTCCTCATCCTCGTCCTCACTGGCAGTCCATAGGCAGTCCTCCTCGTCAACATTCTCCTGCCAAGCTTTCCTGAACTCTTGATCACCTGGCCTTCTTTTACCAAACATATCGTAGTGTGAACGAGCATCAGCAAAGAACCGTGCTCCTGGACAAAGATGAGGCCTTCAGTTATAATTCGTTTGCAGGCAAACAATTGTACTCAGCAAGGGTTTTGTACAAGTGTCATTCATCGACATGAAAGAGGTCACCGAGTGGACCTTTCTATTAGATCGCCCACCACTTGGTATGGTAGCACCATAGCCGGCACATCTTCCATACAAAAAGTGAAAGAGATATAAACCACTGGAATAATACTCCCTCCGTTCCTAAATATAAGTCTTTTTAGAGATTACACTATTAGACTACATACGGATGTATATAGACATATTTTAGAGTGTAGATTTACTCATTTTATCTGTATGTAGTACCTTATTGGAATGTCTAAAAAGACTTATATTTATGCACTTGATGGAAGATATCATTCTGTTAACATGACACATAATAGCACAAAGGCTGTTCTGGAACAACATAATAGAAAGATTACAAACACTAACAAAGCAGCAAGATTCAAAGCATGGCACAACATTTTGACAAAAAAAGTTGACTAGCATTGTTGGAAAAAAGTTGACAAAAAGAGAAGGTGTTGAAAGCATCATCACCTCCCCCAACGGTCTTGTCACCGGGCATCTGTCCATCAGGCTGCATAAGGGGGATTAGACAGTGTTAAAGGTGTGAAGCTAAATATATAAAATTTGTAGCAACAGAACAGGAAAACATTCAGAGAACAATTTGCATTACAGATGAATTCATAGCAACAGAAGTACTGTACTCCCTCTGTAAAGAAATATAAGAGCATCTAGATAACTACTTTAGTGATCTAAACGCTCTTATATTTCTTTATGGATGGAGTAACTAATTAGAGATGCATTTCTATAAGAGCACTCAATGTACATTTCGTGGCTATAGTATATTTTTCTATTCAAAGAAATATGGGATCTGGATATTATTCATGGATCAATTAAATGTCATCTTAGGCCAGCATGCGAGTATCAAAATGGGCACTGCCTGATCAATAGTTTTTGGTTACTGCATGTCCTAAAGCATAATGAAGGATTTTTTTCTTTTACATATCAAAAGGAGTTGCTAAGAGATAAATCCTATGTCCATACTCCATGTACTTTCCACGATTTATCTTTCAGGGAAATGATTTGTTCAGATTGAACCTATGCACTTCGTCTTCATAATGTGTAACTCGAGTGTGTTATTACAGGTTGCAGACTTTTGGAGTATGTATATTCAATGATTATTCGGTGTCGAATACACCTGCCCGACCATTTCCTACAAGTGATTTGTAGTTTTCTGGTACCAGATTCATCTTATGACTGCCTTTACAGATATTTCCTACAAGTGACTGTTTTTTTATTAGATATTATATATATAGCTCGCCAAGAAGATGAGAGCTCTGGTTATGTACGGTCAAATGAGGCTCTGATTGAAATAGTTATTACTAAATTTTTGGATTGTTATTCTGTAAAATTTGATGTATTTCTTTAGAAACCTCTTACAAAGAATGTGAAGACACTACAGCTGAGGCATTTAAAATAATGATTGAGGAACTAAATAAAGGTGCGACTTGTCATATCATTTAGGCTCAATTTTGTGGTGTTTCTTTTCCGTTTTTCATGCTGTTAAAAGTGATGTTGAGTATTTTATGCCTTTTACTTGATCAATTACGTATTTGTTCAGGAGAGATGAGTCATAATTATATTATTAAGACACATAAAGTTACTTCATTAAATTATATGACTTTCTTGTGAGCAGTGCTGGTACTGGATGGTTACATCTCACGTGGAGCTGGGATGACCAAATCCTGAATCTCCTTACCGAAGGGGATCGCCTGGATATTTGCATCCAATCAGGCCTCCCTCCTCAGCACTAAGTGCATCTGAACACATGAGTTCTTCATGGTATGTGTTCGACATTTTTTCTCTTTAGGGTGTGTGCTGCTATGTTGGTTCAACCTTTGGGTAACTTTATGATGAAAGTGATGGCAAATTTCATTCACAAGCTGATTAGTTTGCTTGTGGATGTATTATTTCGACGAGGATCATTGTCAATTCTCTGATGCAACCATCTGTAAGACTATAGGATATTGTAAATTCTCTGGACAGAAAACATTTTTAGAACACAGAAATATTTTACAAAATCATGTGAGAATGCACAAGTTGTAGATGGACAATTGTGATAGCTCTTACAGTTATTCTGAGTGTCAACAGAGACCCTAGATGGACAATTTTGATAGCACAAGATGTACTAATTAACAATGTTGTTAATCAACACAAACCTCATTACTCTTGTCTTATCAAAGATATTATTCTCTGAAATGCTTGATGAATTTACAATTGCTGACTATTGTTCATCTACAAAACTAAATCCACCCTTTTAACATGCGCTTGTGCTTTGTGTATCGGTTGTTGCAATGGCTGTAGCTATTCCTAACCCTTTTTCTCTTCTAGCCATCATTTCAGTTTGTTTCTGGTGATGATGACATTCCAAAGCGAGATGAGATTGGTGAAAGACGCCGAAAGCATGAACTACGTGTTCTTGCTCGTATAGGAACCAACTCACGTGAAGATGATGAGTTGCCAGAAGATGGTGATCATTGTCAATTCTCTGATGCAACCATTTGTAAGACTATAGGATATTGTAAATTCTCTGAACAGAAACATTTTTAGAACACATAAATATTTTACAATATCATGTGAGAATGCACAAGTTGTAGATGGACAATTCTGATAGCTCTTACAGTTATTCTGAGTGTCAACAGAGACCCTAGATGGACAATTTTGATAGCACAAGTTGTACTAATTAACAATGTTGTTAATCAACACGTGCAGTGCACGTGCACAATTACTAGTGATATAAAAGTGTTGTGACACTAGTTTAATATAATTTTTTTTTAATATTATGAGACGGAGCGAGTAGTTTATTTGCCTCTAGTTACTAGCTACTAGGCACTGGCGGAGCCTCTTGGAGGGCAAACGGGGCTACGACCCCCCCTTACAAAATCGATTTTTTATTATCCCTACTATTAAAAGCATGAGAGGGCAGATCCAACTTAAGATCTGAACCGTCTAATCATACAATCAATGGTCTAAACTCGTTGTTAACGAAATCCTTTGTTAACACATCCTTAGTTAACACCGCGAAGCGGGGAAGCCCCACGAGTGGCTACACCTCGCACGTTCTCTTCGCCGAGTAAACCGCTCAACCCCGCCTCCTCTCCCCTCCCCTCTCCGCACACACCCGCTCGCCCCGCCCGTTGCCTGCTCGCCCCGCCCGCCGCCTCTCCCCCGCTCAGCCCCGCCCCTTCGCCTGCTCGCCCCGCCCGCCGCCTCTCCCCTGCTCAGCCCCGACCTTCGCCTGCTCGCCCCGCCCGCCGCCTCTCCCCTGCTTAGCCCCGACCTCCGCCTGCTCACCCTGCCCGCCACCTCTCCCCCGCTCAGCCCCGCCCCTCCGCCTGCTCGCCCCGCCCGCCGCCTCTCCCCCACTCAGCCACGACGTAAGCGCGGAGGCATGGCTGGAAAACCCGAACAAGCCGTTGCTCACTCGGCCGCACGAAAGCGCGGCGGCGCGCGCGAAGGAGCCGAACAAACCGGTGTTCCCTCGACCGCATGTAAGCGCGGTGGCGCGGGCGGAGGAACCGAAAAGGCCGGTGCCCCGGCCGTCCGGCAACACGGTGGCACGGGTGGAGGAGCCGAAAAGGCTGGTGCCCTGTCCGTCCGACAACGCGGTCGTGCGCCCGGACGACCCGAACAAGCGGGTGCTCCGTCCGTACGGCAGCGCGGCGGCGCTGTTCGTGCATATGAGTGCGTATCGGGGCGGGCCGTGGACGTTCGCCGTCGTGGGGCTGGCGTCCAAGCCCACCCACGTGTTCGGCACCCCCTACTTCAAGTGCGAGTGGCAGCCCAACCCGAGCGCCGCCGACCCGGCGCCGCGCACCGTCCGGACGAAGGCCTATAAGATCCTCCCGGATTGGGGGTACGGCCGTGTCTACACCACCGTCGTCGTCAACTGCACCTTCCCCGCCAACCCTAACGCGGCCAACGCCGGCGGCAAGCTGCTCGTCCACGCCTACTACTCCACCGCCTCCCGCAGGTACGAGCGCTTCGTCACGCTCGAGGAGGCGCCGGGCTCCTACGACGAGTCCATCTTTAGCCCGCCGTTCCAGCACGACTACCTCTACCGCGGCTCCTTGTAAGACGAAGGGTTTGGGGGAACTGGCTCAACCCTCTAGGGGTGGCCTATCACATATATTTATAGATGGTGTACCAAGGATACGTTACAATATACACGTATAGGTACAGATAACTAAACAGTCTAACACCCTCCCTCAATCTTAACTACTTCCTAAGGAATCTAGGAGAGTAAGATTGCGCCTACAGGCCTCAAACTGTGGTAGAGGCAATGGCTTGGTGAAGATGTCTGCAAGTTGATCCTTTGAAGAGATGAACTTGATCTGTAATAGCTTCTGAGAAACACGTTCCCTCACAAAGTGATAGTCAACTTCGATGTGTTTTGTTCGAGCATGGAATACCGGATTCGCCGAGAGATATGTAGCACCGATGTTATCACACCAAAGTATAGGAGGCTGCGGTTGGGAAATCCCTAATTCCTGAAGCAAAGATTGTACCCATATGAGCTCTGCAGTGGCATTGGCCACAACCTTATATTCAGCTTCAGTATTGCTACGTGACACAGTAGCCTGTTTTCGAGCACTCCAGGCGATCAAGTTGGAGCCAAAGAACACAACATAGCCCCCCGTGGATCGCCTGTCATCCGGACTGCCAGCCCAATCCGCATCAGAATACGCTGAGAGCACCCCAGTAGGGTTCGGCCGAAGGTGAAGCCCGTGAGACACTGTAAGTCGCACATAGCGCAAGATGCGCTTAACAACAGACCAATGAGTGTCACGGGGTGCATGAAGATACTGACAAACTCTGTTGACTGCGAAGGAGATATCTGGCCTCGTGATTGTCAGATACTGAAGACCACCAACAATACTCCTGTACATAGTAGCATCAGCAGAGGACAGAAGCTCACCATCAACAGCAGTGATCTTGTCAGTGGTAGACATAGGCGTAGTGGTCGTCTTGCACTTAAGCATCCCAGCTCGCTGCAACAAGTCTAAGGAATACTTCTTTTGTGTCATAACAAGACCATCAGCCCGAGGAGCCACTTCCACACCCAGAAAGTAGTGAAGTCTCCAAAGATCTTTGACAGCAAAATCAGTACCAAGAGCACGAACAAGGGCGTCAGCAGCAAACTGTGAAGAACTGAGCAGAATGATATCATCTACATAAACCAGCAAGTACATAGTGACCTCAGGTTTCTGGAGAAGAAATAATGATGAATCAGCAGTAGACGGTGCAAAACCATGAGTACGAAGAGTTGTTGCAAGGCGGGCATGCCAGGCACGAGGGGCTTGCTTGAGACCATAGAGTGCTTTGGTAAGACGACATAGATAATCAGGACAATCAGGATCAGGAAAACCAGGAGGTTGTCGCATATAAACCTCCTCCTCCAATAAGCCATGAAGAAAAGCATTCTGCACATCAAGCTGACGGAGAGACCAACCTCGAGTAACTGCAAGTGACAGAAGAAGCCTGATAGTAGTAGGTTTGACCACAGGGCTGAAAGTGTCCTCATAATCAAGACCATAGCGCTGCCGGAATCCCCTGGCAACAAGACGCGCTTTGTAGCGCTCAATAGACCCATCAGAATGCTTTTTCACCTTGAAGACCCATTTAGAATCAATGACGTTGACCCGAGGTGGTGGAGGAACAAGAGTCCACGTCTCATTGCGAAGAAGAGCGTGATACTCCTGATCCATAGCCTCTCTGCAATGAGGAATAGTCATTGCAGCCTGGTACGTACGCGGTTCCGAGGACGGATCCGCAAGAGCAGCAGCCATGCAAGAGGCATACCACGCAACAGTGCCATCAGTGCGCTTAAGAGGGCACACAACACCACTTCGACTGCGGGTGTGTGGGCGAGAGACCACAAGAGCCGGCAAGGGGCCAGCTGGCGAGGGGCTGGGCGGCGGCGAAGACGACCCAACCAGCGAGGGGCTGGGCGGCGGTGAAGACGACCCAGCCGGCGAGGGGCTGGGTGGCGGGGAAGGGTGCCCAGCCGGCGAGGGGCTGGACGGCGCCGACGAACGAAGCGGCGGTGACGCAGGCGAGGACGGCCGCGCGGGCAAGGAGGGGCGAGGGCTCGCCTGGGGTGACTCGGGCCAAGAGGCCATCGGAGACAGCCCTGGCGCAGGCGAGTCGGCCGGTCGGACCGGCGGCAGGGAGGCCGACCGAACCGACGTCTCCACGGAACCGCGGTCGTCGCGACCGGCAGCAGCCGGTGCAGCTGGAGGCTCATCCAGGAGCTCAAGACGAGCACCTCTACCAACACCTGCACCATGGTTAGGTAACAAAATAGGAGCATATGCGACATCATCAAATTGGTCAGAGGCAAGAGAGGATGGATGCATAGATGGCGACTCATGGGTGGACACAGGTAAGTTGGCAAAGGGAAACACATGTTCATCAAACACAACATCCCGAGATATATAGACACGATTTGTGGGAACATGAAGACATTTGTATCCTTTATGAAGAGAACTATAGCCAAGAAAAACACACTTCTTAGATCAAAACTCCAACTTACGTTTATTGTAGGGGCGTAAATGTGGCCAGCAAGCACACCCAAACACCTTAAAAAGGTATAATCAGGTTGTTCATTAAGAAGGAGTTCGATAGGAGTCTTCATGTCTAAAACACGAGTAGGAGTATGGTTGATGAGGAAACATGCGGTGGTAAAGGCATCACTCCAAAACCGAAAAGGAACAGATGCATGGGCCAAAAGAGTAAGACCAGTCTCAACAATATGACGATGCTTACGCTCGACAGAACCATTCTGCTAATGTGTATGTGGACATGCTAAACGATGCGATCCCAAGCGAGCTGAAAAAGGAATCAAGGTTGCGATATTCGCCACCCCAATCTGACTGCACATGAACAATCTTATGCTTGAGAAGGCGTTCAACATGGTTTTGAAATCGAACAACTATATGGAACACATCAGATTTACACTTAAGAAGATAAAGCCAAGTAAAGCGAGTGTAAGCATCAATGAAACTGACATAATAATTATGACCACTGGTAGAAGTCTGAACAGGACCCCATACATCTGAAAAGACAAGTTCAAGAGGATGTTTGACCTCACGACTAGATGTTGAAAAAGGAAGTTGATGACTCTTCCCTTGCTGATAAGCATCACACACTGCTACATCTTTATTACTAGACATGCTAGGAAGCTCATGACGACACAAAATATGACGGACAATAGGAGTGGCAGGATGACCAAGGCGAGCATGCCACTATGACGGCAAAGCACGCACTCCACTAAAAACCCGAGAGACGCCAGGATGCTCCAGACGGTAGAGACCCTGGCATAGCCGTCCGCTAAGAAGAACGTCCCTCGTGGCCCAATCCTTAATAAAAAGATCAAAGGGGTGAAATTCATAGAAAACATTGTTATCAGCATTAAGCTTAGGAACTGAAAGGAGATTACGCATCACAGCAGGAACTCGAAGGACATTACGAAGTTCAAGACTCCTATTTGTATGGCTAGTGAGAAGAGATGCTTGACCAATATGAGAGATGCGCATACCTACTCCATTGGCGGTGTGAACCTTGTCGGTGCCGTGGTAGGCCTCACGAGAGTGGAGCTTGTCGAGCCCACTGGTGAGGTGATCCGTAGCCCCACTGTCCATGTACTAGTGGGGGTCGACGGGATAGGACTGCGTGTGTCCCTGCTGCTCCCGAGGTGCTGGCTTATCAGCCAACTGCGCCGGACGCTCATTGTTGCGCGAGTCCTTGCCGTCGTTGTAGAGGCCAAGGAAACTATTCTGGAAGCGGCGGTGACACTTAGAGGCATAGTGACCCGCACGTCCACAGAGCTGGCACTCCCGGGTAGGACGACCCCCCCCAGGGGACGATGCAGGAGGGGGGGGGGGCGAGAGCAGCGGCACGGTGGGACCCTTGCCCGAGGGGGCCGAGTGGGCACCAGGGCCAGGACCGCCACGACCCGCCTTGTAGGCGGCGTTTGCCGAGGGAAGACCTCGGCCCCGAGTGCGGCGCGCCTCCACGCGCTGCTCGGTGAGAAGAAGGCGCGAGTAGAGCTCGTGCGCCGGCATCGGAGACGTGTTGCCACGCTCGTTGATGATCTCCACAAGTCCATCATACTCCTCGTTAAGACCGTTGACGATGTAGGAGTTGAACTCGGTGTCGGTGAGAGGCTGGCCAATGGAGGCCAGAGTGTCGGTGATGGACTTGACCTTGTGATAGAAGGCAGTGGCCGTGCCATCGAGCTTCTCGCACTCGCCAAGTTGGCGACGGAGAGCACTGGAACGCGCCTGTGACTGCGACGCGAAGGAGCGCTCCAGGATAGTCCAGGCCTCGTGAGAGGTCTTGGCGAAGACGAGCATCCCGGCAACCTCCGGGGTAAGCGACCCCTGGATAGCCGAGAGGTTCGCCTGGTTCTGCCCTGTCCAGACGCGATGCGCCGGGTTGTAGACGGGTCCATTGACGCTGTCCACGACCGCAGGAGGGCACAGATAGGAGCCGTCGACGTAGCCGAGGAGGTAAGGACTCCCAAGAAGTGGAAGAACCTGCGCACGCCAGAACACGTAGTTATCCGAAGATAGCTTGGTGGTGATGAGGTGGCCGAACTGGAACGACGCAGGTAGACTCCCCGGCGTGAAGACAGCAGGCGGCGTATACGCCGCAGCAGCCGCTGTCACAGCCGCCGAAGCCTCGTAGGCACCGATCGGCGGCGGCAGGTGGGCGGTGTTGACGTCGAAGGAGGGCGCCATGGCGGGCGTCGTGGAGGCGGCGACCAGCGGCGCCGAGAGGGCGGCGACCGGAGCGGGCGCCGAGGGGGTCCCTGAGGAGGGAACCAATGGCAGCACAGGCACCGGAGGTGCGGCAGCCGGTGCCGGTGGCGAAAACGAAGCCGCCGAGAAGATAGAGCCGACGCTGCGGGTGCTAATCGGAGCAGCGACCGTAGCGGCGTCAGTAGGGCGAGAGAGGAGCACAGCGAGGGAGGCCGGAAGGAAGCCGGCAGAGGCGGAAGCGATGGAGGTGGTCGTCATCGCAGCGGCCGGAGGGGCGCGGTAGCCGCGGCGGCCCGGGACGGTGCAACGGTGGCGGCGAACAGGAGATCGCGACAGTGGTGGCGGCCCGAGGCGGGGCGACGGCGGCGGCGGCCAGGAGAGAGGCGGTGGCGACGTAAACCCTAACCTAGTCTGATGCCATGTAAGACGAAGGGTTTGGGGGAACTGGCTCAACCCTCCAAGGATGACCTATCACATATATTTATAGATGGTGTATCAAGGATACGTTACAATAGATACAGATAACTATACAGTCTAACACTCCTCTCTCTCTATATGGCAACCTCAGCGCCAGCCGCATGCGCGAGTGGATGGCGTACCACGCGCACTTCTTCGGGCCCAGGTCGCACTTCGTCTTCCACGACGCCGGCGGCGTCAGCCCGGAGGTGAGGGCGGTGCTGAGCCGTGGATCAGGGCGGGGCGGGTCACGGTGCAGGACATCCGGGCGCAGGCCGAGTTCGGCAACTACTACTACAACCAGTTCTTGGTGGTGAACGACTGCCTGCACTGGTACCGGCACGCCGCCAATTGGACCTTCTTTTTCGACGTCGACGAGTACCTCTACCTGCCCGACGGCCAGGCTCTGGACCAGGTGCTCGCCAAACTCTCGGGCTACACGCAGTTCACCTTCGAGCAGAATCCCATGTCCACCAAGCTCTGCATCAAGAATCCGAGGAATGGTTACTCAAGGTTCGTGATTTGATTTCCATTCCCGATTTAATTTTATATTTATGATTGCGAGGTCTCTGTCAGGCCACCTCCCAAATTTAGCTTCAGATGTAGTATCAGGTTCAGGGTGGTAGGAAATACAGTTTGTCCTGCCGGTTTGGTAGCATTCCCAGATATATATTTTAGCCGTTGGACCTTGGTTGTGTTGTTTAATCCAACAAACAAACATTCTCAAAGGGTACTTGTTTATGCAGTTTGTTGATCAATTGGGCAGTGAGCTGCTTGATTTCACCTTGCTCGCTTTTTAATTAAAAATCGGTTAGATTTCCTTTGGTCAAATTGAGTCCTCTAGGGCAACATGGCGGTTGACACCTTCTCTTTTTGTTCTCTAGCTTCCATCACTGAACAAATTTCTTTGCATAGATAAAGCATCATTAGGTTTCACAACCAAAGGTCATTACTTTAGCAAATTTGGTTCTCCAACATCTTTCACCATTGGGTCTAGGTTGGGTTTCTTTCGATCTAGATTTTTCTGGCAGAGCGACGAGGTCAAGACTAAATATAGACTGGCTAGATGGGATATTATTTGTAGACCCAAGGATCAGGGAGGTTTGGGGATCGAAAATTTAGAGGTCAAGAACAGATGTCTGCTTAGCAAGTGGCTATTCAGATTGTCTGTCGAATCGCAAGGGATGTGGATACAAATTTTAAAAAACAAGTATCTACAGAACAAAACCTTAGCCCAAGTCACTGCGCGACCGGCCGATTCACCTTTTTGGAAAGGTTTAATTAGGACAAAGGCTGCTTTCTTTAACAGAACTAGATTCGTCATTGGTAATGGTGAAATTACTAGATTCTGGGAAGATACTTGGTTAGGCGTGCTTCCTTTGGCTCTACAGTATCCGCAACTATATAATATTGCACAACGAAAACAGACTTCCGTTGCTGCAGTGTTACGACACACTCCTCTTAACATTCAATTCCGTAGAGCATTGATCGGTAATAGATGGGTTAGTTGGTTATATCTAGTCAGAAGGCTGATGGATATTTCCCTGTCTGATTTCCCAGATAGTATTCGGTGGAGGCTGACTACCAATGGTACTTTCTGAGTGAAATCGATGTACGACCATATTATTGATACGTCGCCTATTTCAAAGTCCATGCATATTTGGAAGGTCAAGGTTCCCCTTAAGATAAAATCTTCATGTGGTTTGTTCACAAGGGAGTTGTTTTAACTAAGGATAACTTGGCTAAAAGACAATGGAAAGAAAATAAAAGATGCAGCTTCTGTCAGACGCATGAGACGATTAAACACCTCTTTCTGGATTGCCCTATGGCTAAATTATTATGGCGCTCCTTACAGATTTCTTTCAACATTACTCCACCTACTAGCATTCACATGTTATTTGGGACGTGGCTAAATGGGGTTAATGTACTTTACGCCAAACTAATTCGGATTGGTACTTGTGCCATGTTGTGGGCGATATGGAACTGCAGAAATGATCTAGTTTTTAACAGAGTACATCACATTAACTTTTTGCAGGTCATCTTCTACCGCCTTGATCCGCACGTGGTCCTTACTCACTCCTGTGGAAACCAGGGAGCCTTTGGTTACTGGGTGTGTCCGATGGGAGATGGCAGCTCAGGTTATCTTCAACCGATATGGATGGCGGCATGCTAATAGGATTGGACTTTAGTCTGGCCTCTCCGTGGGATATAGTCGGTTTTTCGGCGGTCTGAGCGCCATGTAACTCTTTTTCTGTGTCTTGAATTATCTCGCTATTTTGTACTGCTCCAGACTATTTCGTTTCGCAATAAAATGGTTGTATGCATCACTCGATGCAGAGGCCGGGGCATCGCCTCCTTTTCGAAAAAAAATTATTTATTTATTTATTTATTTGAAATTAGGAAAGCATCATTTGGTTCTACAAACAAACATCAGTGCTTTTATACATTTTGTTCTCCAGCATGATTTGCTTCCACAATTAATGGTCATTGCTTTCTACCCGCCCGAAAACAAAGATGAATTGAGCCTAATCCTCAATATATACCAAGTTCCACAAATAAATTTGAAGATAGTTTTTGTCCTTGTTGTCGATTTTACATTTCAGACTAATCGGCATTTCATCTTCCATTCTAAATAAGGGTATAACAACAGTGTAATCTGAACTAACGGGCACATGCCATCGATGATGCAGGGAATGGGGATTTGAGAAGTTTGTCTTCCGCAACTCGATAACCAGGGTCCGGCGCGACCGCAAGTACGCGATCCAGGCGCGGAACGCGTACGCGACCGGCGTGCACATGTCGCAGAACGTGTACGGGAGGTCGACGCACAAGACGGAGACCCTGATCAGGTACTACCACTAAACCGTAAACCCTAAACCCTAGCATACATTCATGACACCATGCCCAAATCAAATCAGTGCGTTTGAGAACGTTGTTAGATGTTTTGCACAGAAACCGACCCAAAATGTGACCACACTTGTTCTGCGCACTACATTTGACTCCTTGGGTGAGGTTTACAACTTATACATTCTCTATTCATGGGAGAAGGGATTTGGCATATGGTACGAGAAGAGATTTGGATTAGTATGGTGTAGGTTAGTTTTGAATAGTATCTAGAGAAATTATAGCCAGCACGAGAAAAAGAGAATGTGAGCTCCTTATATTGATAAGAGGAATGCTCTAGATAGTGGGGGTGAATGATTGAGTTGTTGAATAGAGAAAATCCAGTGGAAGAAATTGCTGACTTGGTAAGAATTATGTGATTGTGTATTGACCATATTCCCCTTCTCGTGTTACAGTATTGTGTTTTTATCTTTCATTTTATCTTGAATACAGAATATGCATTCGTGCGCACATGCTGGTCATGCCGGTTGGTCGTGCAGGTGCTGGTCAAGAAGATGTTCCGTGTGTCCCACATGGCCAGGGAGTTCGCCTCTCGTCCAGTGGACACTGACGCCTGCACGTGCTGCGTCGAGGTGCCGCATGTGGGTGCCTTGCAGAAGCTGCTCCTACCACTCCAGGTGGGCTACGACGGCGTGACCAAGGATCGGGACAGCGAGGTGCTCAAGCTGCTAAATGGCTTCAGGGGCAGCGTAGGGTGCATGTGCATCTAGACGGTGGACTTCATGGTGCTCAAGAGATCATTTTTACAGGTGATGCTGAATTTTTTAGCGTCAACTTTCACGTTTGTTTAGATTGTTTTGGGAGCTACATTAGATGTGCAGATAAAACATATTCCAGGATGACTAGATTATTTTTTAGACAGTAATTGAATACTCGTATACAAAATGATCAACACAAAAGGGGACTGAACATTGTCCAATTGTTGTCATGTTTATTTATCTTCACAATTTGAAAGTTAATTCGTGTCATTTTCAATTTTGAAGTGATCCTCACATTACATAATTTCTTGAAGAGTTGGGAAACATAAGTCTTTTTTTGGGGTCATCATGATTTCGATAAAGTCTTTATGCCTCTTTCTCCGAGTAGTATGCTCCAATTTTGGGGGCATTAAGTATATTGTGGCTTGAATCATATTTAGTTCCCAAAACTCTACAGGTTTGGAAATGGTTCATGCATACTGTTTTCGCCATCAGATACATTTTATTCTTCTAAGACTGCTATTAGGTTGTTTTGTGGGCAAATGACTGCCATGTCTGTTTTTGAAGTATTTGGTTGTGGAGTTTTCTGATCGATCTTGCTTTTTCACTCAAACCATGTTGTTTCTCCAGTACGTAGAAGCCCTTTTAAATCCTCAGAAACTAAATGATCCAGTTGAGACAAAAAGAATGACAGATAAATTTGCTGCAGTTTGCATACTCCAGGTACACCAAAACCAGGATGACTATAATATTCGAGTCACTCGGTTCATGTTTTCAGTTGACATAATCATTATACAACGGTAGATCTTTGGACCATTCAGTTGAGAGCTGATATTAGTCACACTGAGACTATATCGTTTGTGGACAGGGTTATTTAGATAACATGAACAGAGCATTGACATCTGCGGATAATGTGAAGAGTAACTTAAGTTCATCTTCTGGTAAGTGCTTCTTTGTAAATCTTTGTTTCTTTCTTTGTTGCGTGTGCTGTGTGTGTAACAATTGACATGTTTGTTGTTTACAATTTGCATAGGTCAATGAGGATTTGCCTCTTAAATGTTCCATCCGCCTGTCAGTCTTTCTTGGAAGCATGGTTTCTGAAAGTGTTTCCGTTTCCTGTATTATGAAGCGCATCTGCGTTCATTTGGCCGAGACAGAGCATAACTCGGAGCTGGTGCGCCGTTGGACATATTCTGCTGATGGCACATCACCTGGGCAAAAGCAACTTTCCTACTTGTCTTAACCGATGCTAATCTATTGGGAAGATCCTTCCTCCCGTGCTTTCCTTGTAGCCTCAGCCTACTGATTTCATTGCCACCCCATCGATGGTCTTAACATGTGAGAGATGGAGAATCATCATGCAGCTGCATCCCCGTTAGGATCAAGGGAGCATTCCCCATTTAAAGACCAAACGGGCATAATATATTTAGAGTTTTTTTGTTTGAAACTCTGCCATAATTTATTGCTGGAAGTTCATCGGTGACAACCAAGGGTCATGCTCCCGAATGACTGCTTCTTCCTGCGGTTCGCGGGCTGAAGTAGGGGAGGTCGGCATGGCTAAACCCTTTTTACATGGTGTGTAAGGATGATGATTGTCCCAACATTCTTTTTCTGCAAAAGAGTGTAAATCATGTCTGCTACTTTACTGTAATAATTGTTTCCAACATTCGAATAGGTGAGCACATGCATTTATATATCTGGATCTTACATATTGAGAAGCTTTTTAAGTTCAGTTACCAAGCACCTTTCTCATTTAGCTGCCCAGTTTGTATCTATAGTTCTATTATACTCAAAACACTGTGGGCGCATGCATTTCTAGTTCTATCGAATCAAAACCATGTTGAGTCACCGTGAATTCTGCTTCAGCTTACTGCAAGGTTCAGGTTATGTATATTTAAAGTTGAGGACACAAAAGTTTTTTCACTTTATTTTATACTGGTGTAATTTAAATTTGGGTCAGTTGATCAGTTCACCAGAGGGAGGCCGGAGGGAAGGAAGGGGCTTGCCGGAAGGCTACCACAATATACATCGTTCATATGGGGAGGGGGCACGACGGTGGTGCAGCTTTGTGGGAGAATTTCCGTCAGAACGCGCGTGCGGGGGGAGGGGGGGGGGCAACACGGTGATGGGCCACGGTTGAGGAGAGGATGGTGCGGTGAGGACCGGCAGGCGCGCAGCGGATCGAAAGAAGAAGAGAAGGGACCGGAGGTTCAAGAAGGTGATCTGGCTGTCCATTTTCCATCGAACGTCCTAAACCAAATCAACTAACCATACAAAAAAAAAATCCAAGCCACTGTCACGGTGTCACCTAACCACGCACATTTTTGTCGAGTCAATATTTAAAAGCTTACTAGTACTATACTAAGTATCCTATTCGGCCCAGCCCACAACCGACAGGGACAGCGACACCTCTCCCACGCCACGAACACACTCTCTGTTTCCCCCAAATCGATCTCTCTGTTGCTTGTAGGTCTTACTCGACAGCCGCATCAGTGCCAACCGCCGCCGCCGTTCGCCGGAGTGCCGGACCGCCGCCTCCGTCAGCTGGCCCGCCGGCGCGGGTTGGTGGTTGCCAACCAACGTCGTACTCCTTCCGCCACTGCGGCTACGCCGCTCTGGGCCGTCGCGCCGAGCGGCGGCCGCCTGCTGCTGCTGCTGCTGCCGCCTCCTGCTTCAGTCGGGCGCCGCTCCTCCTGGCTCCTGCTAGCTGCTGCTCCTGGGCGCTGGCTGGCTGGCTAGCTGCTGTGCATCACTGCTTCTGCTGCTCTGCAATTGCTGTCTTGCTGAAGGTCGAACCGTAGAACGGTAGAAGGACATAGAAAGACTGCAACTGAAACAAAACAAGTGACAGAATCTTGAGATCAAGCAAGGTATGTTCCAGAATCAACTGAAGAAAAAACACTCAGCTATGTTTTTTCTAGTAGTATTGGACATGTACTGATTCAGAGAAGAGGTGACACCGTGACAGTGTTTTTTGAATTTTTATGTCAGGTAACAATGGTGAAGCAACAAAAAATGGTATCATTTTTTAAAAGAAAGAGAGGTCAGGAAAGTGTTGAACAAGAACAACCATCAGCTCACACCACTCCTAATTCTCTAGCATTGGTAGAGTTTGTGGATCAAAGCCAACAGCAAGTTGATGATGATGAACCGGAAGATGAAGATGAAATGGATGATGTAGATTGGAGCCAATATGAAATTGATCCCCCGTTGGTTGATGGTCACGCTCCGCCACTGTTTGTGTGGGAAAGACTTTAGCTGATTCATGATGAAGCAATCCAAAGTGTATCTCAGATCGCTCGCGTCCTTACAACAAGCTTTGCTATTGGTTCATCTACTAGAGCGATAATAAAAAAGTGGGTTTGGATCGTTCCTCGTTTTTTTTTTTTGTAAAACTCAATGTTGATACATGCTTTGACCATGATCAAGTTAGGGGCACAGTCTTGTCAGGTTTCAGGGATGACAAAGACAAATTCATTGTAATAGATAAGCAAATAAGGTAGCACATGGACTCGTTAGGTTGACTAAATTTTGTCCTATTTTGATTGGCTCGAGTAACTCTACTTGTCGAAGGTGTATCTATTGTTTCTGTATATGGATTTGTTTTTTAAAGTGCGAGGTCAGATCGCATGCACGCACTAAGTTTTGATGATGGAATTAATCCATGGTCGGTGTGTCGCGCCGGCCGTAGATTTTGATGAACGGTTATCCGGGCCTGACAAGATTTACGAGGAGGGCTGGATCAATCAAGTTGTCAATCCATTTTGTACTTTGGAGTCTGGTCTTCTCAAATCAAACCCTAGCTTCGGCCGGCGCACAATGTGTTCGGCGTGGCGAGCGCTCCTCCGCCGGCGTCACCCACTCACCACGCTCTCCCGTCTCCGGCCAATTAATCTCTCCATAACGTGACCTGTTTAATTTGTGGGACTAGGAGAGATTGAACTTGCGAGTTTAGAGTCTTAACTTTCCAGAACTTTCAACAGAGAAAGGCGCAATTGGAACTCACCCGTGCTTCAAATTAATTTGAATTAGCACGGTGGAGTTGGGAGCAAAGTTCTCGGAGTCGCGATTCGGAATCGAATCGGAGTTCCGTTGCTAGGATCGTGAATCGTAGAATCATAACTATTAGGATCGTAGAAACTTAGATTTTATGGGCAAAATCGTAGAATCGAAGGGGGTAGTTCGGATCTTAAGATCGTAAGATTCTAAGACTTGAGTCACGATTCTGACAACTTTGGTTGGGAGGTCCCCGACCCTCCCGCGTTGCTCCAGCGAGCGACGGAGAGGGAACCCTACTCGCCAGACCCTCGCCCCCACCTCCCTCCCACCCCCACGGTTGCCGACATGCGCAAGCGGGCAAAGCTCGGTCGGCACGACGGTGGCGGGGTTCTCCTACTCCTCCGTCCGTTGGGCCGGCCTGGGACGGGCCTTCAGGCGGCGGTGCTGGGCTGCTGTGGGGCCCAGTGGCGCAACGACATTCCTACGGGTGTGGCGGTGCGGCCAGGTGGTGGCGGTGCGGCGATGGCCTGGGGCCTAGGTGTTGTGCGGCATCTGCTTTGGTTCGGCCATGGCGGCGGCGTGTGTGCGGGCTACCGTCCAGATCCGGTTGGATC
Organism: Hordeum vulgare subsp. vulgare; assembly: GCF_904849725.1. Lineage (NCBI taxonomy): Eukaryota > Viridiplantae > Streptophyta > Magnoliopsida > Poales > Poaceae > Hordeum > Hordeum vulgare. The sequence continues at coordinate 578,365,983 of NC_058522.1, forward strand.
TGGGGCATGGGGGCTGCTTGGCCTTAGCACCCTATGGGTCATACTACCTTCGATCCACCGGGATTGGAGGGGCATGCAGGCATCGGCACCCCTAAGGTGGTGGCGTTGATCCGGGCCCTGGGCTGATGCCGGGCTTTTCCTGTCGCGTTCTGTGCACTGGGATATGGACAGTGAGTGATGTCTCGTGGCATGGATGCCGGGGCGACAGCCGTAGAAGGTGGTCCGCATGGTTGGCGCTCTAGCGGGCACCATCGCGAAGGTGGTGTCTACTTCCCTTGGTTGTGTGGGCAGCAGGAGTCGTAGAAGCGGGTTGCTCGGGCGCGTACGTTTTCCTTGGCAATGGCGGCACCCTGATCCGGATCCGCGGCCCGGGACCCATCGCGCTATTCCTGAAGGCCTCGTGGTCACTCATGGGAGCTATCCGGCGAAAGCCCTGCGCTTTGGTGTTGACGACGGTGACATTTCTGGGCGCCATTCTCTTCTTGAAGACGTCGTCGTGGTGTTCTTCTCCGTGTCTGAGTTCCAGGTGAAGACCTTTGTTCATTTTGGACTCGGCAGCGGCGATGTTTTGTGCCGTTCTCCCTCTTGAGGGCGTTGTCATGGAGTTTAGGTCTAGTAGGACGTAGTGTGGACATGTTCTCAGTTCTTCCTTTGCTTTGTTTTGTTTCGGTAGCATAGCCGCTTGCGGTGTATGTGATCCGTGTATCTTGGGATCGGAGTTGTAAGAGGGTCACCTCATCAACTTATATCATTCGGCTGTGTATTTGGTTCAGTTGTTGCTTTATTTATAAAGCGGGGCGAAAGCCTGTTTCGAGAGAGTCTTAGCTTTCCACGGTGGCTATATGTAAGTTGATTGAATTTATAATTTGGGTAAATCGATTTTGTGTAAGCAGGGACGGTTGGAGGTACGCCACTCTGTGATTTCTTTTATTTATCTGCTACCGTGTTGCTGATCTGCCCATTAATTTGTGTTTGTAAGTAGGAGTGTTAATTAAGGGACGTAAATTGATGGGCAATCGGGTGATCGACCATACATCTTTTAATTTATACAGGACTAGCATCTTTAATAACATAACAGCACCCAAATTAACTCTGATTATTTTGTCTTCTTACTTGTTCATTTCATTCAGATTGCCAACAACTCTCAATACCTTACCACTAACTAGTGGAGATTTTAAAATTCCTGAGAATTCTAGTACGTACCAGAAAACCGTTTTCCTTTCACTAAACCGAATAAACTAAATGCATGCACAAATTCCTGTGCTGTATCTTCACTTGTCTAGCTATCTTTTCTTCTACGCAGGTGACCCTAAAGACGTAGCTGATAATATGATCTCCAATGTCCAAATGCCAGACGCGCCGCAGCTTGCGAAATGGTCTCTTTGCGTCTATGCTTGAAGAGGTACAATGTGCTTTTTCTTTAGGGAAAGTAAATAAAGTACAGTGCTTGAAAGAACCAAAGGAAAAAAAGCCCACAAAAACACATCAGGAACATTATCTGCAACTGCAAGCAAGGAACAAGCAGTGCTTTGGGAAAACACGAAAGCAAAGTGGGGCAAAAAACAAAAGAAAGCTCACACCATTACCACTGCACCCATCTACCAGACATCTTGCACCACACTCTGTTCCAGGCTCTGTCACCAGTTGCAGCTACGCCCAAGTGAAAACTTCTTTCATCTCAAGCAATCCAGATGGTTGAGTGACACATCTGCACCTTGGAACTCACGACATATGTAAGTTTGTTTCCTCCTAGGTTTTTGCAGCGTCAAATTCAGATATTTAAGCATCCTGCTGACCAGATTTCATTATTTTTGCAGCGAGTGTGCAAAATCTGTGGCCAATGGGTTAGAGATATGTTCTTCGCATGGATTTATTATACTGCTGTGGTGCTATTTTTTATTTGAGAGAGATGATGGAGTGACCTGCATCTGGAATAATGGATTTTTTTGGAGATAACTCTATTCTTATGTGCAACTCTTCTTCACTCGTTGAATTCATCTGCCTGCGGCTCTACAGGTATTATTACTCTCTCCGACATCAGAAAAGTTGACGTTTTAGACATGATTTCACACATAGAAGTTATTTTTTGTAATTATTCTCTCCGTACTAACTCCACAACTCACTAATTCTAGGGTAATACTTCCTACAATTTTTTTAGTACTGGTGGAAGTACAATGCGTTTGTAGACATAATAGATCGTCTTGTCATATGGTTGTTATTATGTGTTCGATCTACCACGCAGATAAAGAGGTGTTACAATCTCAGCCAGATCTGTCCTTTTTTACAGATTTTTGGAAAAACAACCAGATTAGGAAATCTTCATAATTCAAATCCAAAATTCCAGTATTCTTGTTGGCATCTGTATAATTGTTCCCTGAAATATCTAGAAATGTAGAGCTTAAGTCGAAATGCCTTTTTCTATAGAAAAACAAAATATATAAATGATACACCTTTTTTGTGATTTGTTTGTTGCAACGGTAATGTACGTAATCACAATTGTTGAAGTTAATCATGATGCAAGACACTAGTTTCTTGGCGTGTATACATGCTTAAAGGAGGAAAAACAAACTCTGATCTAAGGAACAAAAGGAAAAGGACACCAAAATCCGTAATCGTGGGGTGTTGGCAAAAGCTCCTACCATTATCAGCACGCCTGATTTATCATCTGATATCATCACTGCTCGATCTTGCAATTCATTCTGCTGTTCTTCAGCTCTGCCATCATCTAAGAAGACCAAGTGGGTCTATTTTTCCATTTCGAGCGAATATTTTTCTTCACCTGGGACAGGATTGCTTTGGGACAACTTTTGTTTTCTCTGCAAATCTTTTCGGTCCTCCACCTTGACTTGATCACTAGGTACTACAATTGCATCTCGCATGTAAATATACACGCTTGTTTTGTCTTATATATATATTTCCGTGATGCCAGATCATGAATTTGATGAACATCTACCTTTTGTAGGTAGTGAAGAAACTAATCTGCAGCCAATGGTATGGGTTACAAGCACACCGTCGTGGTTTTCTTCTGCTACGGGTAATTATTGGTTTTGATGTGGAGCTTCAAATGGCTGCTGAAGGACCTCAATATACGCTGGTTCGTACCTCTTCTCCTTAATAAACTCATGATACTGTTTTTAGATTATGAAACCTCTCAAACTTCTCTATTTGGACCGAGGTTGTCATCCTAGCGCGACTTCCTCTACTCGCGGTTAACCGCACCTTTACAATCTCGTTCCTTGAGCAATGCCGTTCAGGTGCGGAGAGCTGCCTAGTGCTTCAATAATTTTGGACTGCCGTGGCCCATGAGATACTACTACTAACCAATTATTTTGGATACCGAATGACCAAATTTTCTCGTGGGGGATCGAGATTCTCGGTTACCACGGTTACCGAAAAATACCGAATAAATTTCGTACGAAATTTATAATGGAATTTTGAATTCAAATTTTTAAAACTAGAAATACAAAATACTTGAACATGAACAGCTACCACCACGCCACAATTGCTTACATAGAATTATTGAGATGCCTCTCTATTTGACTATACCTCGAGCATTTAAATTCCAAAAATTCAAAAAATACGGAATATTTTGCTCGGAATACATCTTTCTCGTAGGGCGGCGAAAAACCCGGTTACCGCCCGGTAACCGTTTTTCTCGGGCGGTACCCAAAACGCGGTACTAACAATGGTTATATGTTGTATGTGGAAAACAATACCATGTAATGAGGACGCATATATGAACCGATTGTTTTTAATTCTTCATTAATATATTAGTTCCACACTAGCTAAACTTCTAGACTGGGCATATCCGCACATGTCTACACTGACCTGATAATCAAGATTGCAACATGAGATATTTGTTTTTTTTTAGTTTATTAGTTTAGGAAAATAGCTAGTATTAATTGACGTTATAGTGTCAATATGTCTACTCATTTGGCAGTCATATCTAACAGTCGTTATTTACTACAGGCTGTAATGAATTTCGATGACGCCGTCAAGCAGCTGATTGATCTTGTGCATCATGGCGACGATGCTACAGAAGACAAAATAAAAGCATTCTTGTTTCATGGCTGGTTCGGCGAGGGTCTGGGAGCATCTGCCGTTCTTAGAGCTACAGCAGAGCACCTCAAATCCAACAGAAGCGATCCAGACATGAAAGTGCAATTTGGTAAAGTTCTCCACGTGGACTGCTCTCTGTGGAAAAATAGAAGGACGATGCAGCGGGAAATAGCAGCAGAACTGAACCTTGGGCATTTAACGCCTATTTTTGATAAGCAAGATGAGGACGATGATTTCAAAGGAGTAGAGGACAGTTCTAGAGCAGAGATAACAAGCATAGCAAGTGAGATCTATGAATCTCTAATCAATGAAAAATTTCTGCTAATTCTTCATTATGGGGGTGATTCAGATATTGATCTGGCACAGTCAGGCGTTCCTGTATTTGGACCTTTTGGTAAAGCCAAGCTTTTATGGACCAATCATGGAAGATTTCGGCTCTCACAGAAACATCAAAAGTTGTTGACATCCAGTTTCGTTGATACAAAGATGCTTTTCAATACCATGGACCGCATCTATATCGGGCAACAACTAACTTGTTTATTGCACAAAGAAGCTGTTGAGGTGATTAGTTATACCGGAATGGATGACATCAACCCAGCAATTGTTGTGGATTGCTTCTTGTACTCACTTTTGCTGGCAGGACAACTACGTGAAAACTCTGACACTGTTGAGTATGGTTGGGCTACTCATGCTTGCAACTACTGGATATGTGACGGAATCCTTCAAAAGGACGGAGCGTGGGAGGTTGGCAATGCATTATATGGAGTGATAGGGCAATTGCGCCATTCCTCAGATGCAACGAAAACTCTACTATATTGGTTGGACCAACAAATAAAATCCTACCAAGGCTGGAAGTCAATCGAATCTAATAAACAAGGAGCACATAGTATCTCTGATGTCCCCACTCATGTATCATCCTATTTCTTAACATTTAAGGGAGATGATCTACTAGAACTACCGAATGATTTGTTTCAACTAGCTAGCAACCTCCGTGTGCTAAAACTCTGCAAGTGCAGCTTTGATTTTGCATTCCCTCCTTTCAAGTCCTGCCACAACCTAAGGTTCCTTTGGCTTGACCATTGTGCAAACACTGGGAAGGAGCAAGGTGGGGGAACAAGTTTTCCAAACCTGATAGTGCTTGACCTGCGTTACACAGATTTTGCCTTGCAACAACAGATGATTGAACGGATGACCAATCTAAGGGAGATAAATACTAAAGGACTCTCATGGAGGAATATAAGTCATGCATGGAAAACATTACAAAATGTTCACAAGCTCCGACTGACGGAATCTTCAGATGTGATCACAGTGAACAATTGCTCTTCCTTGGATATGATCAATCTAGAGCTCCTTGATTTGTCTGGCAATACCTGTATGGCATCATTGCCTGCAATGTCATCAGCGGCGAGCCTAAAGATGCTCGTTCTTGATGGTTGTGCCAACTTGGAGACCGTAACACTTGAAGGAGCTCTTCCATTGCTCGAGACATTTAGCTTTGATGGTTATGGCCCAACAGAGAACTGGGAACATCCCATAAAACTGCCGAAAAAGGAATTCCGGCTGAAGTCTCGTGCAACTCCAATCAAAGAAGCCAAGGTGACAAAGATCTCCCTGGCTGGTTGTGGTCGGCTGCAGAGCATATTCCTGCGTGCACTTGCCAATCTGGACGAGTTGAATCTCTCTGGTACATCCATTAAAATACTTGATCTCAGTGTCATGAATGTCCCAAATCTCAGGAAGTTATACTTGCTGGGTTGTCGACAGCTCTGTGGCCTATGTTGGCGTGAAAATGACCTGGAAGTGCTACATGTAGATGTTGACACTTGGAGGAGGAAAAGATTAGCGGTCTGCTGTGCAAGAGTGAGGGAGGATTTGTTCAGTTTTGTGGCATGCATTACCCTTACAGATGCAAGGATTCTTTGGCGGTGCATACGTGAACTCTGTTTTTCAACATATAGAGGGGCAAAGTTGCACCTCCATATCTCTTCTACTGTTCATAGCCAAATCAACATGACCAAAAATATCAAGGAGATTGGTCCTAGCCAAGCGGGTTTTGCTCCCACAGGGAGATCGTTACCTTATGAAGATATTATTATCCTTCTGAAGGATGTAGCAAGCTCATCCCTTGTGTTGGACGACCAGCGGGAGCTTCAACCTCTCGATGTGCATATTGAGATTGGTGATCAAGGCCACAATTTAGAGAATATGGAGAAAGCCGAATATTTCAGATTCTTCATTCGGCATCATGTTCAGTCATTGCATGTGCATGACAACTCCACAATCACGGATATCCCTCCAAGGGGTCCACAAACTTGGGATAGACTAGAGTGGTGTCATGTCGAGAGATGCCCTAAGCTACACTCCCTCTTTTCTTGTGAGGAAAGTACAATCAGATTTACTTGTTTAAGGACATTTTCTGCGTCTGATCTCCTGACGGCCCACTGCATCTGGGATAAAATTAACCCCGAAGGCCTTCAATATTGCATAGACCCAAAGCGTTCTTTCAGAGCCCTACAAGACATATACCTACACAATTGCCCCGGGCTGGTGTTTGTCCTCCCGATTTCCTTCACCTTGCCAAGACTGGAGACCATCCAGGTCGCATACTGCAGAAACCTCCAATATGTTTTCCCCCTGGACAACAAGTGCCCTCCAGAGATAGAGTCCGGCATCACATTCAAGAGTCTGAAGCACATCAAGCTGTACCATCTCCACCGGCTGGAGCGGATATGCGAGGCCAGACTGACTGCACCGGCACTGGAGACGATCAGCCTCAGGGACTGCTGGGGCCTGAGGCGGATACCGGCCGTCGACGTGTGCCAAGGTCCTATGCCAGTTGTGGACTGTGAGAAGGATTGGTGGGGCAGGCTCGAGTGGGACGGCCTAGACGCCGGACACCACCCGTCACTCTTCAAAACATTTCACTCAGCTTACTACAAGGAGGCGCTCCCAAGGGTCTCCGTTCTAAGGTTGGTCCCCCATGTTCTATTCCTTATATTGCGTACACATATCTAGACTACTCATCATACATTTGTCACAAGATTTGCCATCCAATTAAGGTATATATCAGTTTGACTTTTGTCCTTGGGTTCATATATAGGTGATCAGCTGCACTCCTCTGCCATGCCATGTCTAGCTTGGAATGTAAGATGCAATTGAGGGAGGCCAGCTTACATGTGTCTTCTGTGTTGCAACTGTGGTGCGTGCGCGTGCAAGAATAAATGGTGTGTTTTCAGCCACCAAGCTACCCGATGTGAGTATGCTTGAATTGGATTTTTGTGTGATGCACTTTGGGTGCTTGGCTTTCTCCAGATTTTGGCGTGGCCTTTACTCCCAGCCATATGATGATTTGTGTTGATTCGCGATTTGCTTGTAATAAGATGAGGCTGTGTGTGCGTGTCCGCGCGCACCAACCTAGTGTGACATGTGATTTTACTGCTGAACCGTAAATTCAGCATGTATTTGACCATATGACAATATTGTTGTAAAGAATTGTTACCTGGTTTGCAATTGAGCAGAGTCTTCTTTTTCGTTTTCTTTTGGAGTGGATGCGATCTGATGGTGCTGTCATCGACCTGCTACTACTAATAATATACTCCCTTCGTAAAGTAATATAACACGTTTTAGATGACTGTAAAATGTTTTAGATCATTATTTTAGTTATCTCAAATGCCTTACATTACTTTACAGAGGCAGTATATATGAAGCTAGTTTAGGATGAAGCAAGCGATCCTTCCTAAATGTCACCTATCTAATCATTTGCAGCGTGTTTGGTTGAGGATAATTAGAGTCAGGGAATGGGAATTAAAAGGTATGGGACTTTAAATCTATTGTTCGGTTAACAGGATTGGAAATTTATAAAGGAATAGACTTGGGGACTTGAGACCCCAACTTCCATCGTTTTATTAACAGGGGAGGGAGTGGGAGTTGGAAGGGAATTGTTTTAGTGAGTGAATCATAACCCTTCATCATAACTTATGTTCACTTCCCTGGTCTAGTCCCTCGTTACTTCCCATAAACCAAACAAGAGAATACAAATTCTCTTAGAAAATGGATTTCCCTCCTCTTTGTATTACAAAACAACCAACCGATACAGTCAACAATAGATGCTGGGAGAAACAGCACCGTCACACCCAAGAGAAACGAAAAAGAAAAAACAAAAGAATAAATGGCGACAACGACAGATCGACAAAAACGAAGAAACCTGGCGACCACTGTGCCCATCGAAGATCTCCCACAAAGCTCCAAGACTCTGAAGTGCCGGTACCAATCAACACCTCCAAGAAGGACCGCGACAATGACGACGCTGCTGCCAAGGGTTTCCCCCGGTACGCGGCGAAGCGAGAGGAAGGGTAGCCCTTGACGCCCTCTACAAATGTCCAGCGGCACCCACATGCGCCACTGTGTCGGTGTCGACCAGGCCGACACGGGTTTCCCCTGATCCCAACCTTCACCTCGGAATCTTCGGAGCTTGCCGACCACCACCCTGCGCCAACACGGTCTTAAAGCCTCCACGCCGTCTCACCATGGCACCACAAGTTGAGGTCTACAAATCAACGAATAGGAGCCGGGACTAGGGACAACAACACCGTCTGCACGCGGGAGAGCTCAACCTCCATCGTCAATGACGCCGACGGTAGCCGACCGGACACAATAGCAAGAGCATACGAGGCCCGTGGGCGCATAGGCCCGATCAGGCTCTCAGACGCCCGTAAATCTCCCGCCATCGCGCTGCAGCAAGCACGACGTCGACGTCGCCGCCCCCGTTCCGAGCTCCTCCTCCTCATCATCACATAAAACACAACGAAGCCACGTCGGGGCCCAGCCCGCTAGGACCCAGAAGGACCCCGCAGGGCCTAGATCGCCCCCGACCATCCCGCGCCACCACATCGTCCCGCCGCCAAGGGGCCATGCCACCACCTTGCGCGTCGCAGGCCCCCGCAACTGGGTCGCCGGGCCGTCGCCAAGCCGAGGAACACAACCGCCACCCCTTGCCTCGGGAAGGGGAGACGTGCGCGCGGAGACAGGAGGTCCCGCCGCTACCGACCGCACCCGGCTCAGGGCCGAGGGCGCCCGTCGACGATGACAGGAGGAAGGAGGGAAGAAGGGGTCCAACGAGGGGGTGGAGCGCACCGCCCTGGCCACCTCCCGAGGAAGCGACCCTAAGGCAGGAACGTGAGGAGGTTGGGGGAGGGCTCGGGGGCGGGGGACGGGGAAACCGACAAATTCCCACAAATTCATATCATGTGCTAAGGGACTAGGACTAAAATGACTTATTTCCATATCTAATATTAATACAACTTGCCACACTAAACTCTCATTCCTCTTCCTGAATATTGTCAAACGCGTTGTCGGTGGCTGGTGAATTGTGTAAGGCCTACGTGTATGGCGTGGCCCGACATTGCACCCTGGATGATGACGGTAATTTTTGTCTTCTCGTTATGCCCTGGTCACGCACGCAGCCAAGGCGACGACGACGACTCACGCACTTGTCACAGTTCGCTGCTGCCGGGAAGAAGAAGAAGAAGAAGGGGATGACCGCCGACGCGAAGCGGGTGCTGCTCGCCTGCAACGGCGGCGCCGACGCCGTCTCGCGGGGGGTCGCCGTAGGCCTCGCCAGGCACGGCTGCAGGTACTCCCTCTCACCTCGCCGCCGCTCCCCTTCTTCTTCCTGCTGTTCGGTTCTGAATCTACGCGCACAGGCTGGTCCTGGTGGGCGACGAGGGCGCCCTGGCCGCGACGGCGGAGGAGGCGCGGTGCTGCGCGGCCGGAGGGACGGCGGCCGTCGCGGTGGTCGGGCTGGATCTCGCAGCCTGCGACGAGGCGACCGTCGGCGCCGCCGTGGCCGCGGCCTGGCGCTGCTTCGGGGACGGCGGGCTCGACGCCCTCGTCAATTGCTCCTCCTACGAGGGTATGCACATACACACATACTACTACTGACAGACACCGTGATACACATTCCCAATTTTATTTCTGACACAATCACAATTTTATTCCTAATCGATTGTTCAGAACTTGAGATCTTCTCTCAATCTTTCAGTCATCTTACCATCCACCAATTTCATCCATGAAAACATCTTTGAACCATGAATGTTTTGATTGGCTACTGTATATGGGCAGGGGAAGTGCAAGACTGCCTCAGCGTGACTGAAGATGAGTACAACAAGACCATGAAAGTCAATGTAATCACACCTTGGCTCCTGATAAAGGCGATGGCGAAGCGGTTACGGGACGCGCAGTCCGGCGGTTCAGTGGTGTGCTTGACCCAGATCATCGGCGCCGAGAGAGGACTGTATCCGGGGGCTGCGGCATACGGCACGAGTTTAGGCGCCGTTCACCAGCTCGTCAGAGTAAGCCTTCTTCCCTGTAATACCAGCCTGAATGCCCACATGAATCCTGAATACCTGCACAAGTAACATAACCACAATGTTCTTCGTTGTTCCTTCAGCTGTCGGCGATGGAGCTCGGCAAGCACAAGATCAGGGTGAACGCTGTCTGCCGCGGCCTGCACCTCGGGGACAAGTTCCCTGTCTCTGTTGGGGAGGAGAAGGCCGAGAAGGCGACCGGGGAGGTGATGCCGCTGCGACGGTGGCTGGACCCGGCCAAGGACCTGGCGTCCACTGTGCTGTACCTGGTCGGTGACGAGTCCCGCTTCATGACGGGAACCACCATCTACGTCGACGGCGCGCAGTCCATCGTGCGCCCTCGCATGCGTTCATTCCTGTAGGTTGCCGGTCCTGGGGCTGGTTTGCCATGTTGATTTGCACATTCCATCAGGATGACTCCTGATATGTTGTTGTTGTTCAGGAACTGTGATAATTCACCAGTGTTTAAGATGGTAGAGTAAAGATCAAAGTTGACATAAGAAGTAACTTTCTTAAAGAACAGTAATGTTGCAGATCCCTCTACAGATGAAAAAGCAAACTTGTTTTAGAACAAACGGGTAACTTTATTAAAGGACAGTAATGTTTACAGGGATTCATACAGGATCATAACGATAACCGACGTCTGAAACAAACTCTTGAAACTGATTGTATGCTCTATGGTTCTGGAAGAAGAAGCACTGCCCAACACAAAATTGGAGCAAAACTTGAGGTTAAAGGAACGGGTAAATGGTGGGTTCACTCAGCATAGGATGCACAATTGATTTGTTGGTTGGTTCACTTGTCCTTCTCCGCCAGCACAGCCTTGCGGCTGCTCCTCTCAGCGAGCACCGACTTGGTCTTTTCCAGCACGCCGAAGAAGATGGACCCGCCGATGCCGATCCACAGAACTCGCGGCTCGATGCCCTGCAAGCATCGTCAAAATCATAAGATGCATTGTGGTTAGCATTAGCTTATATCTAATAATGTCTAAAGAGTTTAAACTGACGATATCGTCTTAGCACACACACGCAAAAAAGGAAATGCTCGAAGTGACTGTATTGGTGGTACTGTACCTTCAAAAAGGCGCCGGGACCTTCCTCTCTCAAGATCGTCTTAGCACAGCTTACAATTCCAGAGTATTGCTTTGTTTGCCCCTGCAATGGAAGTTCGAACCAGTGGGTCAGTACCCAATTATGTAATAGCGGATTTTGGTGTGGGATGTTCCTTTTAAAGGGGGAAGGATCCACCTGAATCATCAACCTTGTCTTCAGAACATCGAGGGGTGTTGTTATAGCGCCAGTAATCGCACCTAGCAGAAACGAGGTACATGGTATAAGATAGTAGTCTTAGGCCAAAGAGGGGGTTTAAGAGCAGGAAAAGGGTAAAATCAAATATTGTACTGTAGTAGTTTAAGAATGTAGAATGAAAAGGGTTGTACCGGCAAAAGCACCAATGAGTGCATTCTCTGGATCCTTCAGCTCCCTCTTTGCCTGGATAGGTCCTTGACAATTTCAGTTAAAGATAAACTTGGAGAACAGTTAACAGAAATTACTGTTCCACGGGGCACTAATCAAGCAACACTGTAATGCATGTCGATAGGATTTCATGAAAACAGATAGCATAGACACGTTTTACATAATCGAGTCACCGGCATCAGAATGTGTCAGCAATGCAAACGTTATGACGAAACAATCATGTCCCCAAATCTGTGGCATGCTATTTAGCTGAACAACATTAATCAAGGCAGAAAATCTAGGAAGGTGTGAACTCTCAATCCCATATCAAGAATTCAAGACTGGAAGTGTTTTGAGGCATATAGAAACAAGAGCAACGTGTTCATGGGAATAGCTAAGGATGGATAATAGGTACAGTCAGTATATCAGCAGTGGTGGACTAGGTACCATAAGCTTGTAACCAATTCGAAGTTGCTCATATATGCAGAATTGAATAGCGTCAAACGGAAGATCTCGAAGTAAAAATGAACCATAACCCTGCAAAAACAAAATAAACTAGTGTTAGAATGGATATGCTGACGATGTGCAGTGTGTGATCACATTTCCGTCATAATGAAATTAATAATTGCCCATTCATGTTGTTAGGAAAAATCAATGGATTCGATTCATTATATTTCTCCTAATATATGAAATAGAAAGAAAAATTAATCTAATATATTGTTCACCAACTAAGAGCTCAGAAGATACATACAGCAAAAAGGCCTCTAAATCCTTCCTTGGCAACTATCAGACGAACAGCATCAGGCGCAGTCCTAAATTGACCAGTTTGCATCCTTTGTTTGACCACCTGAATGCAAAGCAATCAATTTTCAATGGCGAACAACATTTAATGAACAGAAAATAGAAAAACAGATATTGACCTCTGTGGGGACACGAATGAGAGAAGCACCCAACCCTCCAACAGCACCTGCAGTCTGTAGCATCCTCATTCAGAAAGAAAGGCTGGCATAAACCAACATGCTTAAGGGAGTAAGAAGCATAAAGACGGTGTAAAATAACATCATTTAAGCTTAAGCATTATAAGGGCTGACAACAAGCTTTCTAGTGTAAACATGACAAGGTGAAAAAGAGAGTGTGCCTTGCTGTAAGCAATCAGCTAGTCCAACAGAAAGTGTGTATGGACTTACAAGATGAGCAACAGCACTCAAATTTTCAGGAAACATGTCCAGTAGCTTCCGTTTAGTTGGTTCGTATATCCCCACAAACAGAGCAGAAGCCCTGCGATAATTTACAAAGCAGCTCAAGAAAATGACAACAGTATATACTGGAGGCAATTATGGCAGCGATTTCATCTCATGAACAATGGATACACACATTTTATGAGAAGTTGCGGCGCAATGTGAAGAGAATGTAATATAATAGTGTAACTGTTTAACACGTTGTAGACTCACGGGAGAACACCGACAAGATTTCCACCTAATCCGGAATACAGGCCTTTCCATTGAATTTGACTTCCAGCTCGAGCAGCCTGCAGATATAAAAAAAGAAGTCAGACAAAATGCGTGTGCTGGAATTGTGCATTGCCTGTAAGCCATTAACATTTAGAAAAGAATAAGACATCACATAGCGAGACTAAATAGTGAACAAGAAAAAATTATACTGACACTATAAATGAAGGGCATATTTTTATACTTTTATTAGTTAGTGAGTGAGCACTTTGACAATACTTGCAAACATTTCTGTTGGCTGTGTAACTCTTACATAGTCAAGTGTGGTTTATATCTGGCAATAGAGAAATGCCCTGCACACTGTTTTACAAGGTCACCGGAAGTGAATTACTAGTATACCACTAAAGTACTCTATCTATGGGACCTTTTGTTTGATGAACCTACTTATATAGTTACTACTCTCTGACTAGTTGGATCAGTTTGCAAAACGACTTATGTTTTGTGTGTCAATAAATTCCTTGTCTCACAAATGATTAATGCTTTATGTGTCAATTAGTTCCTCTTATGTACTACTTTGAAAACTTGGATGTTTTAAGCTGACCCTTTTAAGGAACTTGCAAGAAAACATATAGTAAGAAGAAACATCCCAGCATAAACAGTCCATACAGCCACATACTATATGAATCCATGACATACTGCATGTCGGTCAGAGATTCGGATGCCTCAGTAATCTTTTGAAAGGTGGCGACAACAATCTCCGGAGCCTCTTTTATAGACGAACACGATGATGTGTCGTATTGGCCGGGAGATCGAAACCAGCTTTGTTCAGAATCAAAGCAAGTCTGAAGCACCTTTTTAATTCTTATTACTTGTCAGGTTGCAGCTGTTATAGTTTCGGTCATATTTGATACTGATTAATGTCATACAAAGTTGGAAATGGGTATACACTATTTGTGTGGTTTCCCCATACATATTGGGAACAGAGGTCTGTGCGAGGTTCAAACATGGCAATCAGTACAATCTATAACGGGCTGTCAGACAATGGCATCCCTAAGCCGGTAATTGCTGGGCACTCAGTGTAAAAAATGTAAAATAACCCGTTGTATCGCAAGCACGCAGAATCGGAGAGTGAAGCGCGCGTCTTGAGACCCTCCAAAAAAGAAAAGAAAAGAAAAGAAAAAAAAGACGAATTGCGGATGGAGGTGGGTGTGTGACCTGAAGCCTGGTCTTGATGGTGTCGATGGGGTAGAGCGCCGTCTCCACCACGACCCCGGCGGTGCCTCCGGCTATGACGCCCTCTGCGGGTAAAAAGAAAAGACAGCACACATAATCAGCTCCCTTGGTCTGAGACTGCCTACAAGGTTGCAGAGCTTGTATTGCGCGGCTAATAAATAAATAATCCACGGGCGGAGATGGACCGCAGAGGATCTGGAGGAAATTGAATGGCTTGTCCTCCCCGCCCCCGCTGGCGCCCATGCCTGCCTGCCCGCCGCCGCTCTGGTGCGTCCGCGCGCGAGGTCTGGAGGGTAAAGGAGGAAGCTTGAGCCGCAGCTGACCGCTCTGCTGCCTCCGCGCGCGGGGTCTGGAGGGTAAAAGAAGGAAGCTTGAGCCGCAGCTGAGAGGAGAGGAGAGGAGGGAAGGGGGGTTAGGGACAAGGGTGGATTTGGGAGGAGGAGGAAGAAGAAGAGAAGGGTTTTCCTTGGCGGATTGGATTAGATTGGATTGGGTCGCAACCTAATCATCCCATCCCGGATGGATGAGCGGCGGCCCACTCGGCCCCAAAGAGATTCCATCACCTACTTTTGTTTGTTCTATGTACTATACTATATTGTCTCAAAAAAAATGTACTATACTATAAAAAAAATCCTAAAAATATTTAATTATTCTTAAAGTATTATGTCCAATTTTTTTTATAATAATCAAGGAGAAATAAATCATAAGTAATACAAAAACAATACATGCATGGAACAGAATGCGGATGTTCATATATCCAAAGCAATTCTTCATCTTCTTCTTTTTTGAACATGTTCACACATAAGGGAAATAAATATATATTCATGTGTTTGAAAAATAAAAGCTCATGTATTTGAGAAGGGTTTCTCATGTGTGCCACAATATACGTTCATGTAATTCAAGTGTTTTCTATAAAATAAACGAAAATAACATACAAAACATAAATTAAGCAGAAAAGGACAAGAAATGGAACGAAAAAGAAACATGTTATCGGGACCAACCTAGCGGACAATGTTCACGTGTCGCATACAGATTTGTGGTTTTTTTTCTGATAAAGGATGATCGATATTTACTCATGTTGTAGCATCGTGGGATACAAACTTAATGATCACACACCTCACCTCTATATAATTAGCATACGGACAACCAACACTAAAGATCATGCCGGCAAAGAGAAAAGTCACACGAAACCAAACATATGCTCGTGGATGGAGAAAAAAATGAAGTAGCGAAAACAGTTATTGATGATATATAAGAGTGAGCCAGTGAAAACAATGATTGGCATTATATAACAATGACCATCATTGCTTAAGGCGGCATATAGAATTCATGGTGCATGTTACCCAAGAATCGAACTCCCAGATGGGTGTAGGTGTAGGTTGTTCCTATAGTCCATGATCTATATGTTGATCTCTAATGTGTGATGCAAGATCTTTTTTTAGATTAAACATACTCTGTTGTATTAGTTAGTAACAATGTTCATACAGATACAATGAAGACCATGCTAAATGAGCCATAAGTAGCGACCTCCGGAAAGACCTAGATGTTATTTAGTGAGGCTATTCACCTCGAAGTTAGAATACCTACTTTCAAAGATGAAAGAGTAAGATCCAAGTTGAGATGCCGTTGCTGAAATCTCTTTAGAGATGTTCCCATGTAAACCATATGTACTACCAGGCGTCAAGCCTGGTAAGCTAAAAAAAACCATATGTACCATTCTTCATATCTTCCACCACCTCTTTTCAGTTAGATGTGATCAACACATGTGAAATATTTAGATCAGTGGCCAGGGCCAAAGCCTCATGACATGCAATAGCCACTTAATTTCAAAATTCTTGATGGAATAAAAGTTGTTCTTGAATTTTATTTTATTTTTGCAATTTTTAAAATATGTTTGCAAATTTTCAAAATACTCCTTCATTTCAAGAATTGGTAACAGATTTAAAATATGTTCACGAATTATAAAAAATGCTCATGAACTTTAGAAGCAATAAAAAATAGTAAAAATAAAATAAATACTAGAAAAAAAATGAATAGAACCAAAAAAAACCAGAAGAAAAAGAAATAACCGTGTGCCAGACCTTTTAGAATCTTCACAAACGGGGGGGGGGGGGGAGGGGAGGTCACCAGTAGCCTTCTTGTAGGACGACCACGTGCATCAAAATAATGCAACTTCGCGCAAGCGCGACCCAACTAAGCCGGTCCATTTTTATGCATTACTGTTCACCCGGTAGCATATGCTCGCGGAAGCCAAAACACCACTCCCTGGTGTACCGGAGCAAACCAATATTTAATCGGCTTTTCAGAACATTTTCTAAAATATGAATCTTTTTCATAAACACAAACAAATTTTTAAAGCACATTTTCTTTTGAAATTTTTGATCTATTTGTGAAAAAAATCTCAGCAAGTGTTTTGAAAAAGGTTAGTTTATATTAAAATATCATTTTAAAGTTCACCGTATGTTAAACAACATGTTCAAGTTGTATTAAAAAGGTTCATCATCTAACTTCAAAAGTTTGTCTAAAAAATTCTAACGTCAAAAGTTCATCGTATATTAGAAAATGTTTAATGAAACAATGAGCATTCCGTATTAAGAAATGTTTACCATATAGTATTAATGATTTGTTCATCGTGTACTTAAAAGTATTGTTGACCATGTATTTGTGCTCAACTACTTGCAGTCAACGAAGAACGAGCTGTGGGAATCAAGCAACTCAGGGCATCTTCAGCCGTTTGGTCTCCCCAGGGTCATTTTTTCATCGGCGAGAGGTGAGCCGGCGAAAGTTTTAGGCTGGGGCTTTTTATTCCCGTCGATCCCCCACGCCATGTCTTTTCCTTGCGTCCGATTGATGCACGCCGCATGGTGGTCCTGTTTCATTCATGGTCCCGCCGCATGCACATGAGAGAAAAAGAGAGGAGAGAAAGATCCAATAGCCACACAGTCAGCCATGCAAAAAGAGTACCGTCGGTGTTTCGGAGGGTTGGGTTCGGCTTGAGTCCGCTGACGCTATTTTTTGCCAGATGAACAATGAGGTTTTGGGGACACGACTGAATCATTTTTTTTAACGCTGACGATAAAAAATAATCTAGAATGACCTGTTGAGGACGCGGCTGGACATGCTCTTAACCTGCGAGATGAACCAAACATGACCGATGAGGTAGCTAGCTAGGGCACACAGTAGTAGAACATGAATTCATTTATGAGCTAATGATGCACACGCCTGGGCCTATCAGCAGTACATTCACCAAGAAGATTCTCTGTGAGTTAACCATGCATTCATGAGTTAGTGTATGGACAAACTGAGGCCCTGTTTCTTTAAAAAGTTCTAGGACTTTTTTTAGTCCCAACTTAAAAAGTCTCTAGTCCCTATCTGTTTTTTTTAAGGACTAAACATGGACTAGAGGTCATTAAATGACATGAAAAAGACCATGTTACCCCTAGTAATATACTAGAACTTATTAAATGACATGCTAAAAGTAGGGGCATTGCTTTTTTTTTTGAGAGAGAACCACATGTTTCATTAATCGAAAAACAAGTTACAATAAGCAACACACGTGGAAACTAAAAAACAAACCGGGATAAAATGATTATCCTGAATTTACAGATAAAAACCTAAGAGATCGAGAAATACAAAACGATCCCTATGGTTTTCTGCAACCACCATAGCGAACGACCGCCGCCCAACTCCAGCACCGCCGAGGCGAAGACCGGAAGAGACGCCGAGCCTCCACCATCCCAAGGTCAGAGAAAGCACCATTGCCAACGAGGCTTTGTGAGTCGATGAACAGGCCCGCTGCACGCAGCAAGGCACATGTCGCTGTAGCACGTCGACCGGGGGACGTCCCCGTTCTGTCTTGGACCAAGATTTGTCGCCTCCCATCAACAAAGTTGGAGAGGAACGACAGATCCACCACCTTCGGACCGGCATCCTCGCTCCAGAAGAACCACCTCGCCCCGGCCGCCAGCGTCGGCGCGAATAACCACGAACGCCAGCGACAGACCGAGAAACTGATCTCGCCGGATCTGAATAACGGCGAGAAGACCAAGCCGCCGATCTGAAGGACCGAGCAACACACGTTGCCAGCAACTCCAAGACACCGACGTGAAGGTCGCCGTCAGTGTGGGAATAGAGTTGAGGCAAATTTATTTAACCAGACGCCGCTCTCACCACCCCAACGACGTCCCAAGAAAACACTAGACCAACCCTAATAACAAGCCGCGTCGCAGCGCCGTTGCAGCGCCATGGTCCCCACCTCCTCACGTCGCCGGAGTGGGCAACGGAGGAGGCAGGGACCGGTGGCGGCCGGTGTCGCTGGGCAGTTCCTGGTGATCGTCTGGGAGCGGTTCGTTCGCTCGCTCTGGACAATGGTTAAGTAGGGGCATTGTTAGGAAAGAGCCAAAAAAATCCCAAAAAGTCCCTTTCATAGGAAGTTCTTCCTTTAGTCCTAAATATCCCCTTTTAGTCCTAAAAATCCATCATGTTTCTTTCACATGGGACTAGGTCCCTACACCAAAAAGTCCCTGAAAAGAAACACCCCCTCAACAACCTCACTGTACTCGATCTGTCAGTACCGGTAGGATTAGGAACCTTCCATCTGTGTGGAGACGGACTGATCGAGCTCTGTCTGAAGGGGCCGTCGCTGTCGCTGGGACGTGGCCACCAACGCACAGCGCCCGTCGCCATCTGCACAACGCATCCGTCAGTTGACAAGTCTATACGCATCGATCGCGTTGGAAAAGGCCGAGAATATATATACGCAAAGTCGATGTGTAATTACCTGCAGAAAAAGGTTAAGTCGGTACATACTCCTATGTTGTACGTGGCGCTCGTTCTCGTTCCTCCGATCCATGAGAGTTGCCTGATCCAGGGCGTGTCACTTGTTGGAGGGAGGGAGTATACGTACGTTGAGTGTGCCCCTGCCGACATGCATGGTTCTTTTCGACCATGCGTTGCACGGGCATGTACGCATGTCTAATATAATATCTGTATGTAGGGGGTATATGTACACCATATATATGTCACCTTCAACAAAGAAAGATGAACAACAAGGCACTAGCTTTCGGTCCCGTCCCTTGATAGCGCCCTTGGTCTCGCCATATATCCCACGCTGGCTTGCTGTCTACTTGGCTATATACCTCGGCCGACCTGAACAGCCGGTCCGGCCTTGTGTCACAAGCTAGTCACCTTGGTTTGATGCATGCTGCTTCTTTTGGGACCAAAATAATGCTGTAAGCTTAATATTAAATTAGTACAAATTTTGTATTAAACCAACGGCACTTATTTTGAAATGGAGGGAGCACAAAAGTAATTTCGTACTAGACCAACGATATTTATTTTAAGAGGGAGGGAGTACAAAAGTAGACATACGTCAAGCTCAACGCTTTACCACACGAAACCAATTTACGACTCCAAGCGCATACATATATACTAGCTCCATCTACACGACTCACACATACGTATATTTGCATAGTACGTAGTACATATATATGTACGATGTGGAGATGTTTGTGGCAACGAAATGCATGAACGTGCCAAATCACCTAGAAGGAATTGATCGAGACGTACGTATATGTCAATAATACTACATGTTGGTGCGTGTTAATGGAAAAGCTAGCTAGCTAGAGCAAAGGGCCGGGCAGACGGATGGGTGGTAGAGGATAGAACAGTGCCTGAAACGGAGGCCTCACAGCCAACCCGGGCGCACACTACTTGGCGTTGGCCCGATCTCGCGACGTGCCTAGCCCATTATATAAGATACCACCACCATCTACACATAACATACATACGTCGCCTTCACGCACGCTAGCAATCAAAAGTTGGCTCAGAAAGTTGGCCTCACTAATTGCGGTGCACTCCATAGAATCCGTCTCACTCTGGCCTCGGCCGATGCAGAGAGAGAGAGAGAGAGGTCAATCGTCGACCCGTCACCCACGCACACGCCACCATGTGCGTGCGTGCACCCGGCGCTCCCCCGCCGCGCCCCGCCCGGCACAGACTCTCGTGCACACAAAAAGCCAACCTGAAATCTCTTCATTTCTAAAATTGAGGTGCATGTTACCCCTGGTATAGTGACTGAGCCAACGAATGGTACGCCACTAGTAGTGACTGAATACAATCCATGTCGAGATGAAAATACTACCTCAGCAGCCAAGCAGAGGCAACGACTCTAGCGCGTCGCCGTCGCCGTCGCCCAAGGGACCGGCGGGATGGCCGGAGCCGCCTATTTAAGGGCCCGCAGCGCCTCATACGCTCCATTTAGTCCCTCCCTGGTAGCCGCCTAATCCCATCACCACATGATATAGGACTAGTCCTCATTCATCAGTCATCAGTCATCAGTTCATCACTCATACACATACATATGTACATGATCAGTGCACACAGCACACCAGTAGTAGTACTCGATCAGTTAGCTAGCTGGTGATCCATATGGGGAAGGTGGTCGTCACGGAGGCCACGGCGCGCCAGGTGGCGTCCTTCCTCCTCGGCGCCGCCGCTGCGCTCACCGTCGTCATGCTCGTCCACTACCGGGCGCCGGCCGCCGGGCTCAGCCGTGCGAGGACACCGGGGCACTTTTCCGGCTTGAGATCATCATCATCAGATGACCAGCACCACCACCACCGCAACGGGACGACTGCACGTGCCGTAGTTCATCAGGCGCCACCGGTCGCCGCTAGTGCAGGCGACGATCATCGCCGTCCGGCGAACGCCACAACAATCACAAAGCCCAATTCTACCTCTACTGCTGCTGCTCTACCTCTACGTCATCTTCCCAGCACAAATCACCATGGACAAAAGGTCAGTTTCCGATCGAGTTTCTCGATTTATTCCATCAAAAGTAGCTAGTTTCTTTCTAGTTAATCTGCTTTTGCCCATGAGCAAATCCAGGACGGTATGGTTCAGCGGCAATTCTACTTTCTTGCAAAAGCAGTTACCAACTATAATTGACCAATCAATCACGTGTTGCCACGAATGGCCACTGAACTGAACAACTAACTTATCTGCAACCCGTAAATGCCGTTGTCAGTTACAGGTCGTTAATCCGTTGTAAAATTACCCCAAGAAAAACTCATGCTGATGGATCATGCTACATGCATGCCATGTCAGGGAGCCAATGAGGAGTCGCCGGAGTTCCGGGGCCTGGCGGCAGCGGTGGCGCGAGCGGCGACGGACGACCGGACGGTGATCATCACGTGCGTGAACCAGGCCTGGGCGGCGCCAGGCTCCCTGCTGGACCTGTTCCTGGAGAGCTTCCGCATCGGCGACGGCACGGCGCGCCTCCTCCCACACGTTCTCGTCGTGGCCATGGACCCCGGCGCCCACGCACGGTGCCTCGCCGTCCACCGGCACTGCTACCACTACACCATCCCGGGCCTCAACATCGACTTCGCCGCCCACAAGTACTTCCTCTCCAAGGACTACCTGGAGCTGGTGTGGAGCAAGCTGAAGCTGCAGCGCCGGATCCTGGAGCTCGGCTACGGCTTCCTCTTCACCGACGTCGACATCCTGTGGCTGCGCGACCCGTTCAAGCACGTGACGGCGTACGCCGACATGACCGTGTCCAGCGACGTGTACTTCGGCGACCCCGACAACCTTGGCAACTTCCCCAACACGGGGTTCTTCCACGTGAAGCCCAACGCGCGGACCATCGCCATGACGAAGCTATGGCATGGGGCTAAGGGCAAGTACCCGGGAGCCAACGAGCAGCCGGTGTTTAACATGATGAAGAAGCGGATGGTGGCGGAGCTGGGGCTCAGGGTGCAGTACATGAACCCGGCCTACGTCGGCGGGTTCTGCAGCTACGGGAAAGATTTGAGGAAGATCGTCACCATGCACGCGAATTGCTGCGTGGGGATTGAGAACAAAATTAAGGACTTGAAGAACGTGCTGGGTGATTGGAGGAACTATACGAGGATGCCGCCATGGGAGAGGCACCGGGCCAAATGGACCGTGCCCGGCGCCTGCATTCGAGCCGAAAAACAAGTTTGATTCATCAATTGGTTGATGGATTTTCCAATCGCCTGTTATAGAGTAGCTTATTTAATTCTACATATATATATATATATACTCCCTGTGTGAGGGTGGAGAGAGAGACGATAAGTATTTGTTGCTATACCTGTAAAATGCTCTATTATGAAAGCATATACTAGTACACTTCTGCTTCAGTATGCATCTTTGGGTATTACCAAACCTGCACTAACCAACTACTCCTACCTAAATATAAGTCTTTTAAGATATTTCACTAGATGTCTACATACGAAGTAAAATGAATGAATCTATACTCTATAGTATGTCTATATACATCTGTACGTAGTCCATTAGTTGAACTTCTAGGAAAGACTTATATTTAAAAACGGAGGAAATAGTCAACAAGACAACATGTGCTATATTTTTTTAATCTAATTAACAACACCCAAAACGCAGTATTCTTCGTTTTGTTTTCTTTTTCTATTTATTTTTTCCTTTTTCTTTTTTGATTTCCTTTTTCCTTTCTAAATGCGTTAGTTTTTTTAAATCTTGCACCATTTGTTTTTTAAAATGATGATTTTTTTAAGTTCGTCACTAAAAATAGGTGATTTTTTCACAGATTGATGAAGTTTCTTTTCTAAATTCGTGAACTATTCCTTAAATAGGTGAACTTTTTTGAAAGTTGATGAACTTTTTATAAAGTTGATGATCTGTTATTTTAAAAATGATGAACTATTACTTATACCGTAATTTCGGTATTCGAAACCCTAAATCCTGTATTATTGGGAAGTTGTTAACAACTTTGGAAAATGTATTGAAATTTTCGAAATTTTCATACATAAATTTGAAATTTTTAAATACATGAACACTTTTTTAGTTACATAAATAAGTCAAAAATATGGTAAGCAACACATTTTTAATTACATAAATATTTTTTGAAAAGTGACTTTCTAGCTTATTCAGTTGGATACTCTGCATTTCATTCAGTGGTAGTTAACAAAGGATCCTGCGAATGTACTGCTGCTAGGATCTGTACCACGTAGCTAGCTGGTCCTACAATCAAGTACCATGCACGCATCATTAGTTCATAAGTGCATCCATGCACTTGCTACTGTCCTAGCTAGCTACCTCATCAATGATGTTAGGTTCATCTACCACCGCCATCAGGTTGAGCTGCCTGATTCGCACGGCTCATCGTTCAAGCTGTTCAGCGCGCTGTCTGCTACTACTACTGGACGCTCATGGAGCCAGTGACAGCACTGAGTATTCATGGTTGATCGGTCTCATACCGGGGTTTAAAAAAACACTGATTATTATGTACATGCACGCATGCCACGCCACGCACACAATGCTTGCGGAAGGGTAGATCGGAGTTGTAGAGCGAGCTTCAAGATTGATAAAGTCACTACGTACACCATTAAAAAAAATAGTCAACACAAATAAGATATCAAAGCGCCATCGTGCGGAGAGGCAATGGCCTATGCGGACGGGAAGATGGAAAGTCTTGAAGCGTATGAAATAAGTGAAACATAAGAGGCTCGGAGTGGTTTTTTATGCCTCTCTACTTAAGAGGTTGGCTTAGGGACCAGTTCTAGCATGTTTTTCCTCCTTAGTATATAGTGGTCATTGTTTAGGTCCTGTTGGAGATGCCCTAAGGCCCTCATGGGTGAGCACCACATTATATGATCCATGGCGAGCTGGATGATTCTTGTCCCCAAACTATATCGTCGCTGCCACGCTTCTCCATTCATCAAATTATAATCACCCTGCTCCGTGGTGTATGTTCATCAGACTCCTTCTCCCTATCCAATAGTGTCGTTTACCTCACCACACCAAGCTCGTCATCCGCAAGATATTGTGGCCCTCTCATGCACCGGGTCTGGGTGCCCTGCTTTTCGTTAATTGTATCGGAAGGTCATGTAAAAACCTTTCTTTCGTTAAATGAATCATGAATGCATGTTTCCGCCTCTTTTTGTCCTTTGCTACGACAAGACATGGCTGACTTTCCTTAGAGGGTTACACACTACTCTCTCCGTTTCAAAATATTTAAAGTTTTAGGTTTGTCCTAAGTAAAACTTCTTTAAACTTGACGGAGTCTATAGAAAAATATACCAACATCTATAACAACAAATTGGCTTTATTAAATTCATCATAAAGTATGCTTTCATATGATGTAAATTTGATGTTGTGGGTCTTAGTAACATTTTTCTTTAAAATCGGCCAAACCTAAGGAAATTGAAATTAAAGCAAACTTAAAATTTCAAATATTTTGAAACGGAGGTAGTTCCTGCGCGGCAAAATGGCCACTGATACATACACACGTCGCAATAGTGATCACAAGATATTATGCTGTCTCGGTGTGCCGAGGATCACGGGACCATGATGCAACAGCGGCGACTAATCCACGGTTTAGGTAGGCGTGTGTAGATGATTGAGGGCAACCCGCCTGCCCGTGTTGGCATTTTCCGGGACATATTTCCATAGCACGCCAATCAAACAAAACTCTCAAGCGATGCCCATGCGCTGTGCCGATGTGACAGGCCACGTCTTGGCTCTGCGTATGGTCCTTCCATGGAAGGAACAGTGCTTCGGGTACTGGTTGCTGTGCGTACGTTCATGATTGATGGATCGGACGGTTCCTCTGTCTCTGCTCTGCAGATCTCCGGAGAACCCCGGGAATGTACGAACTGATGGGCTGGTACTCAGAGCCAGCAGCTGGCCTGGAAGTATATACTAGCGGTGAGTGTACCACGCACGTAGTAGCATAGTTGATGATTCTCTCGTGTACTTACCTGATGCTAGACCAGTTCGTCATGCATGTTTTGTTAGGTAGGTGGTTCATCTAGCTGCCGCCGATAAATACAATTCATCGAGTTGGCTGATCCGTGGTACGGTTCCTTCATCGACGATTGGCATGCAGGATTATTCGTTTTGGCCCCTATTTCCTATTGATGTTAAGTAGTTGAGCTACCTGCTAGTCGTCTACCACAATTTGAAAAGGAGATTTTCCATTTCTGACGCTAGAAACAACGTGAGCTCACAAACATCCAGCGGCAGCGCATCCAACACGAAGCAATCTGTCGTGCACGAGACCGAAATTGTCCCGTAGTAGTTGAGCTTGATTGCTATAGGTTTTTTAGCAACCTTGTCGATCAGACTCTGGCGCCTTAATTAATTCAACCGCCACCATTTCCCCGGGCTCCGACCAGCCTAAACTCCAACACTTAACGACATCGGCTTGTTGGGTGCACGATCGCCAGCTAGCTCTTCCAGAAATTGATTAACGACATCGGCTTGTTGAGTACATAACTAATTGCTTACATCGTCTTGGACTGATGTGCTGCTCCTATCAGTCTCACACGACAGGGACGGATCCCAAAGTTTCCTCCGTCATGCCAACAATTGCTCAATACCACGTGCTATGGCGTTTGCAGCCCATGAATTTAGCTCAAGTTAAAATAATAATTGAAAAGGTTAAAAGATTTGTCAAATCCATAAGGGCAATGAAAAGGCCGATGAAAAGGCTTGTTCTCTAGGCATAAGGACATCTCCAACGCTCATCCTCAAATTGCTTGCAACTTCTCGGACGTATGATACCGATACAGTTTGTCATTTAACGCGGGTATGTATTGGACTGTGGAATGATTCGGACATATTTTCACCAATAAACAAGAAACAAACGTTGGGGTTTTACGAAAGTGCAGATAATAGCCACGTAGGCCACCGACACTCCGGGCCCATCCAAAAAACCTCCCCGGACCCCGCACCTTCATCCTTTTCATTTTTTCTTTTTCCCTTTTTTCTCTTGCTTTCAACGCAACTCCACCATCCCGGCCGCCACACCACACCCTAGGCGGAACTTTGTGTCTCTGTCACACCATGGTTTCATCCGGTCTCCACCCCGCTTCTCCGCAGCTGTTGTTTCACCCCTCTCCTTCAGCCACCCTGTCGGGTACCATCCACTACTACTATATTCATCATGCTTGGAAACAGTTTGGTGAATTGCCGGCACAAAAAAGTATCCCTTCTTTATAAAAGCTATTGCTTCGAATTTGGAGTCCATATACGACCACTTTGTGTTTATTCTAATGCATCAACAAATTTGACATCGAGCAACTCTAGTTGGATGGCCGACTCCCGCATCTGAGTTCACAGACTGCCTCAAAGCGGACGGATGCATGAGGAAATTTGTGGGTTGGCGTTGGACCCTACTACATTTCTTGAAATGATGATGAAGGGCGAGGTAGAGATGTTGTTGTTGACGACCCTTGAGTTTGCGATGTTTCAAAGCTCTCACCAAATAAGACGTGTGATGCCATCGCCTTAAACCTGCAATGGCCATCGTGAAGTTAGGGTAAATATTGTCTTCAGAGTGGCATGGGGGCTGCCCTGGGGGTTGTTGTCGCCTCGGGTGGCATGGGCCCCTCCTCAGCGCCTGATCCGGGGTGGGACTTCCCTCTGGTGGTTACTGGCCCTAGTTGGGCTCATCGATACCGTGGTTCAGCGTGTGGTAGGTACTCGTGGTGGGTGCACCGGCGGCCGGCGCGGGGCGCGGTATGACGGTTGGCGTCCGAAAATAGTGTGCGAGTGGCGGTGGCGGCCTCCCTTCTCCTTGATGCAAGTTGGCGTCCCAATTCTAGGGCTTGCAGTGAAAACCTTTGTCTGTGCTCAGGCTCGGTGGCAGCCTCCCTTCTCCTTGGTGCACGCTGGCGTCCCAGCCCTAGGGCTTGAAGTGAAAACATTTGTATGTTCTCAGGATCGGCAGCAGCGACGCTTCGCGTGCGTCACCCTCTTAGGGGCGTTGTCATAGAGCTGAGGGGTCTCTATCCAGGCCTTGGCGAGGTGTTAGGCTTGTTCTAGGCTTACGATGTAACCTTTCGATTTGCTTTGTAAGGCAGCATCCCCGTCAATATTATATAATTCGATCGTGTAATTTATTTATAAAACGGGGTGAAAAAATATTTTAAGAGTTCAGAGCAGCATGGTGCTCTGCGGCCCTGTTCACGTCTGGTTCTTACTATATCCCTAGTGGTGAGTTTGAACATGGCGAATCCCAATCAAGTCTCATCGACACAACCATTGTTTTTTTCGCTAGCATATATAAAATAAATATACATTGTATTTCCCGATTATACATCATTTTACAGGTATACTCGATCGTCTATCTCATTCTCCTCACGACAATTTGAAGTAAATTAAACTACTCTATAAGTAACAAACGACTGAGAAATCCATCAATCAATGAATGGATGGATCAAACTTGTTTTTCGGCTTTGATGCAGGCGCCGGGCACGGTCCATTTGGCCCGGTGCCTCTCCCACGGCGGCATCCTGGTATAGTTCCTCCAATCACCCAACACGCCCTTCAGATCCTTAATCTTATTCCCAATCCCCACGCAGCAGTTCGCGTGCATGGTGACGATCTTCCCCAAATCCTTACCATAGCTGCAGAACCCGCCGACGTAGGCCGGGTCCAGGTACTGCACCCGGAGCCCGAGCTCCGCCACCATCTGCTTCTTCATCATGTTAAACACCGGCTGCTCGTTGGCGCCCGGGTACTTACCCCTACCCCCGTGCCACAGCTTCGTCATGGCGATGGTGCGCGCGTTGGGCTTCACGTGGAAGAACCCCGTGTTGGGGAAGTTGCCCAGGTTGTCGGGGTCGCCGAAGTACACGTCGCTGGACACCGTCATGTCGGCGTACGCCGTCACGTGCTTGAACGGGTCGCGCAGCCACACGATGTCGACGTCGGTGAAGAGGAAGCCGTAGCCGAGCTCCAGGATCCGGCGCTGCAGCTTCAGCTTGCTCCACACCAGCTCCAGGTAGTCCTTGGAGAGGAAGTACTTGTGGGCGGCGAAGTCGATGTTGAGCCCCGGGATGGTGTAGTGGTAGCAGTGCCGGTGCACGGCGAGGCACCGCGCGTGGGCGCCGGCGTCCATGGCCACGACGAGAACGTGCGGGAGGAGGCGCGCCGTGCCGTCGCCGATGCGGAAGCTCTCCAGGAACAGGTCCAGCAGGGAGCCCGGCGCCGCCCAGGCCTGGTTCACGCACGTGATGATCACCGTCCGATCGTCCGTCGCTGCTCGCGCCACCGCTGCCGCCAGCCCCCGGAACTCCGCCGCCTCCTCCTTCGCTCCCTGACATGGCATGCATGCATGATCCATCAGTATTTTTAGGCACTGTTTTCTGGTCAAATTTGGCGTTATTAATTCTAGAACGATTTGAAACGATCTGTAACTGACAACGGTATTGACGGACTCTCGTCAAGTCGTGATAAGTTAGATCAACAAAAAGAAGGGTGGTTGATTGATTCAGCGGCAACACATGACTGGTAACTGCCACTGCAAGAAAGTAGTATTGGCGCTCAACCATACCGCCCTGAATTTGCTCATCGGCAAAAGCAGATTAACTAGTACTCAGTCCGTAAACTAATAGTATAAAAACGTTTAGATCATTAAAGTAATGATCTAAACGTCCTTATGTTAGTTTACGGGAGTAGTAAGAAACTAGCTACTTGATCGGATAATTGAGAAACTCGATATCGAACTGACCTTTTCTCCATGGTGACGTGTGCTGGGAAGATGACTTAGAGCAGCGGCAGTAGAGGAAGGGTTGCGCTTTGTGATTGTTGTTGTGTTCGCCGGACGGCGACGATTGTCCGGTGGTGCATGATGAACAACAACGGCACGTGCTGTGGTCCCGTTGCGGCGGTGGTGCTGGTCGCCGGATGATGATCTCAGGCCGGAGAAGTGCCCCGGCGTCCTGGCGCGGCTGAGCCCGGCGGCCGGCGCCCGGTACTGGACGAGCACGACGATGGTGAGCGCCGCGGCGGCGCCGAGGACGAAGGCCACCACCTGACGCGCCGTGGCCTCTGCGACGACCACCTTCCCCATATCGATCACCAGCTAGCTAACTGATGGTGTAGCACTAGCGAAGTAGAGTGATCATGTACTCACCTCATGTATGTGTGATGGGATTAGCAGGCTAGATAGGCATGGGGGCTAAACGGAGCGTATAAGAAGCGTTTCAACAGGTTGCTCCGGTCATCCCGGCGGTCCCTTGGGGAACTGACGCCGACGCAGCATGTAGACCAAGATATAGTTGTGCTCGATCGGCTAGGGTCGTTGCCTCTGCCGTGCTGCCGAGGTAGTAAGTAATTTGTACCACTATACTCAAGTAAGTACTTATATTAAGTTAACACATGCATGCACCGTAATTTGGCTTCACATGTTGCGCCCTAGTTAGTAGTAGATGCCTTTGGAGGCTAGCCAAGTTGTCCACGTCCACGTGTACGTGTTGTATCTGCAAGGAAGAAAAACAACAAGGCTGAGTATAGTACGTGCCTATGATTGATATACACGGTGGAAAACCGTGGAATTCGGGTTGGTTGTTAATGTGTACACGCTCGCGAGTGGGCATGGGCGGTCGCTGCACGAGAGTTTGCGCGCGCACATGGATACATGCGTGGGTGACGGATCGACGATTGACCTCTCTCTCTCTCTCTCTCTCTCTCTCTGCATCGACTGGTTGGTTCGATGGAGTGCAGTGTAAAATTAGTGAGGCCAACTTTTTGGGCCAACTTTTGGTTGCTAGCGTGCGTGAAGGCGACGTATGTATGTGTAGATGGTGGACTGAATCTTATAAGTATAATGGGCTAGGCACGACGCGGGATCGGGCGCCAGGTGTGCGCTCGGATTAGGTGTGAGGTCTCCGTTTCAGGGACTGTTCTATCTTCTACCTCCCCACCTGTTTGCCCTGCCCTGCCCTGCCATCCGATCTAGCTAGCTGCTCCATTAATACACACCACCACACGACGTATACGTCTCCAACATTTCCTAACCTTGCTAGCACGATTCATTTCGTTGACAGAAACATTTCAACATATAGTGCATACTCCCTCCGTCCCTAATTATTTGCCCAAGAAATGACAACAAATATGTTTGCTTCTATTTATTTCCGTGACATGTAATTCGAGACAAACGGAGGGAGGGAGTATGAACGTACTATGCATCCAATGAGTTGATTTCGTATGGTAAAGGTTGAGCAAGACGGTAGCACTCTTGTACGTACAGAAGAAACGACATCGAACCAAAGCAACTAGCTTGTGCCACAAGGACCGGCCGGTGCGTTCAGGCCGGCCGGCCAGTGTGGTACATATTCCCAGGCCAAGGGGGTTGTCGAGGAACGGCCGGGGCCGAAAGCTAGTGTGTTTTCATTAACCTTCTTTGTTGAAGGTGACATGCATACATACATATACCCTACATACATACATGGCCGTGCAACGCGTGGCTGAAAAGATCAACACCCATGTCGGCACGGCCACAATCAAGTTGCAACAGCAAAAATAAAAAACATCTTGTGCAACATATACATCAACCAGACCTTCTTCCGTAGGTAACTACACCGAGTTTGCGTATATATTCTTGGCCCTGTTTGGATCCATAGGCTAGAGTTAGTTTAAGCTAGTTGGGACTCAAATAGCACTAAAGTATCCAAACATGAGGGTTAGATTGGAGCTAGTTGCATCTAACCCATCCAAAAAAACTAGCCCATCCAAGAGGTGCTAATTGGAGCTAGTTTTCATGGGGCCTACTAAAAAGTCACTTTTCTCTCTCTATCCATTAGATAATAGGTGTTAATTGGAGCTAGTTCTCAAGGGACCCACTAAAAAATCACTTTCCTTTGTCCATCAAGTACAACTATTGTCAATCTAACCCTATCATCCAAACACCTTTTTGGCTAGAGTTAGTTTAGAGTTAGTCATGAGCTAGAAACTAACTTTAACATCTAGCTAAGTTAGAGTATCCAGCCCTTGTACATGAACCTGACCTGTCAACTGATGGATGCATTGTGCCGATGGTGACAGGGGCTGTGCGTTGTTTGGTGGCAACGTCCCAGCAACGGACCACGGACGGCGGCTTCAGACAGAGCTCACTCCGTCTGCAGACAGATGGAAGGTTCCTAATCCTACCGGTACTGGCGGAATGACTGCAGTGCTTTGGACTCATGTTGTTCAGTTTGTCGATCTACATCCATTCACTGAATGAATTAATGCATATACATATACATGCATGGTTAACCTGCAGAGAATCTTCTTTGTGGATGTACTGTTGTTAGGCCCACGCGTGCATCATTAGTTCATAAATGAATTCATGTGCTGCTACTGCCTGTCCTAACTAGGTTCATCTACCACGCGTGCATCATTCCCACGGCTCGTCGTGGATCGACTGCAACTAGTTCACCACCATTCTGGGCCTGCGCCTGCTACTCTCACAGTCTCGGTTTAGCAGGCATGTGCGTAGTTTTGGATTAAAAATTTAACCAACTAACGAGATATGCTTCGATACATCTCACAAAATGTACAAAAGATAAGGTATACCCACCTCGTATTATATACTACAGGTCATTGTACACATGTAGTGCGAGGTGGGTATACATATGGCTACCTGTAATGTACTACTCCGTTTCTAAATATAAGTCTTTTTAGACATTTCAATAGGGAAATATATTGAGATGTATATAGACATATTTTAGACTGTAAGTTCACTCATTTTTCTTCGTATGTAGTCTTGTATAGAAATATCTAAAAAGACTTATATTTAAAAACAAAGAAAGTATAATAATGTATAGTACGAGATGAGTATACGTTTTTCTTTCTACGTTTTATGAGGGGATATACCGAAACAAAAGTGCTAACTAATACGTATTATATGTAATAATAAAATATGTTTAAAAACAACAACCGCTTGATAATCTAATGATATAATTTTAATAACATATAATACATATTTAGTTAGTCAAATCAATAACATAAAACTATGCTCATATTTTGTAAACTGAGATGGAAGAAGTACTGTACATCAACAACAACCGGCGGCCATGGAGCCAGTGACAGCACTGAATAATTAGAGTTGATCGGTAGACACCGGCCGGTCTTTTCATTCAAAAAAACACAACAAGATCGCCGGGCATCAAAATCGACGATCACCAAAGGTAGCTCATGATAAAGGCTGGAGGCACCATTATACTCTCTTAACCATCTGATATTGGTGAGTCTATGCCCGCCCGTCACTAGTAATACATACTTCTGATGGGCAGCCGAGTGATTACCTTAAAAATATTGTTTAATTTAACTTCAAATATCATTGCCTCATTGGTGTTGGGCTTGGGTTGACATTTCCGCCAACGACCATCAAATTTCGTGTTATCACCGACGCATTTTTCCTAGATAATATTGACCAGAAAGAATTCTCCCCTCTCTTTTATATTTCAAAGCAACCAACACAGATCACAAAGCAAACGCGGGACAAGCAACACATCAAGCAAAAAAAGAAAGAGAAAAGAAGAAACAATGCCAACATCGGCAGCTCGACAAAGTGTGGATGATCCGCAGTCGCCACACCGTCTGTAATCGACCCACCACGATTCAAGGCTCCGATCCTCCGCCTACCAAGCAGCACCTTCAACAAGGAAAGCGATGACGCTGCTGCACGGACGTGTCCTAGTGTTTCCCCCATTATGCGGAGGGGAGTGGGGGATGGAGACCACGGACACCCTCTAGGAAGGAATGGTGACACCCGCAGACGTCACCGCATCGGAGCCGGAGGAACCGGCAAGGATTTCTCCCGCACTTCAAACCCCACCGCCCAACCGGACCGGAACCAACCAGCCAACTCACCGCCCACCAGCATGCGCCATCCCGATCGCGATGCCATCCACGCTACCTCAATGAGATCACCAACACAAGGCCAAGAGGACAAAGAGAGGAGCGTTGGGCGACGGGAGCAGCAGCACCGTAGCCACGCGTGAGAGAACCACATCCACTACCGTCGTGCGGGGGGGGGGGGGGGGGGGGGGGCTGCCTCCGGCACCGTCGCGGTCGCGTACGGACGCGGCAGCAGGGCATACCAGGCCACCCCTGGCCCGGCCAAGCACAAATCGGGCCCACTAAGCCCTGCCAGCCAAGCTACAACCGGGCGGCGCCAGTGCCACCAGCACCCCACTGCTCATCGCCGCTCCCGTGTCTCCCGGAAGCCACGTCGCCGACCCGCCCCGCCGTCGGCCCGTCCAGACCCAGATGAGACACAAAGGGCCCATATCTGGGCCGAGCGGGCGCCGCGAGGCCGCACCGTCGCGCCACCCTACCGCCAACGGCGATGCCGCCGCCCACCCGATCTCCCGGGCTGCACCAGGATACCCCTCCGCCGCACCGGACTGCCACCGCCTAGGAACACCTCCTGACATCACTCCGCCCCGCACCGGAGAGCAACCGAGAGGGAAATGGTCAGGGGCCGCCGCAGTCAGCGTCGCCCGGGCCAGGCTCGGCAGTGGGCGTCGGCGAGGAGGAAGGGGTGAGGGAGAGCTAGAGGAGGAAGGGCCAGGGCGCGGCCGATCGCGGGGCGACGCGGTCGCGAGAGCGAAGGCTGAAACCTATTCGTTCACTTGCTAAATAATATTGACGGATCGGCTTAGGTACCATCACATTAAGGAAGGGCCCATAACAGCATCTCTGGGACTTGCTCCCAAACAACATTTTCGGAGGCTGAACTCAGCTCTTGAGCCCAAAAAATCCTCTAACTCGAGCAGCTTCTCCTATTTTTCAGTCACTGTTGTTTTCTCCACCAATTTCATATCTATATCCATATTCAGTCATAGCTTACACCACGAACCATACATGGCCCACGTTTGTCCAACCTACAAAATCATTTAATTTCACAGCCCAGCATAAAAAAAAAGAGGTCTACATTTGTCCAAAATTGAAGTACAATTTTTTCATTAAAACATAAATATTTCAGCGCGGTGAGGGAGGCAGAGTTTCTTGGTTGTGCAATGCGCTGGCGCACTACGGAGCTTGGCATCACGATTTCACTCTGCGGCTAGAGGAGTAGGTCCGTGGTCAGGCGATCCTTAGCACTGAGAGGAGGATCTCTCCAACGCGTTGAATGGGCGGAGGACAGTCGTCTGCGGGTGAAGATGGATGTCACAGTGGAGTAGGAGCTCTGGCGAGTGGCGAGCGGAAGATGACCACCCGGAGACGGAGGTGGTCTACCATGAGCAACATAGTCGGCGACTCGGCGTTGTGGCACATCCGTTTCTAGGGTTCCATTGAAGCATCCATCCATGGGAGAGACGCGGTGGCGTGGAGGAGACGAATGTGGTGACGGAGGTGCGACAACGACACATATGGTGGGAAGAAAGCTGAGGCGATTTTACCGATGCTGGTGCCACCTCGCCCCTTAGAGCTTGTCATCCGTGAGATCTAGTCGCCCCTTCACCGGCGGATCCGGCTGCCCTATTTTTGTTAGTTAGAGCATCTCCAACAGCCGCGCTACGCGCCGCGTTTAAAAAATGCATTTGCCGCGCGCTTCGGCTGGTTTAGCGCGGGGACAGGCACTGGCTCCAACAGCCGCGCTATAATGCAGCACGCGCGCCGCTCCAACAGTGTCCAAAAATGCAGCGCGCACAATATTTTTTTAATACATAGATTGCATTCAAATAAAAAGGATACAAAGTTTATATTGCAACTAGATAGGTAGTTGGAAAACATAGATAGATATTCGGCGCTATATAGTTTGAAAACATATTAAAAAAAAACTAATCCCAGTCGCTCCAGTCATCTGCACCATCGTCGTCGTCGTTGGTGTCGTCAGAGGTCGACAGCCAGCAGTCCAACCAACGCTCATCTTCTTCAGTGAAGAAGGACCTCCCGCCTGCATTGACGAGGTCGGCCTGCGCACACGCCAACGCCTTCCGACGACGCCTATCCAAACGCTCCTCGCGGCGCCGGCGCGTGTCCTCCTCGCGGCGACTTGCCCAATATTGCTGCTCGTAGGCGACGTCCTCCGGGTGGCGCCGGCGCCACTCCGCCATGACCCGCTCGTCCTCCTGGGCGACGAGGAGGCGGCGCTGCAGCGCATTGTGCTCCGCACGATCTTGTGCGGAGTTCAGACGAGGCGGCGGGGCGAGGTCTAACGCCTGCTGGAGCGTCTGGACGTCCTGGAAATTCATTTGGCGGCGCGGCCTACCTAGGCGCCACGCCGCCGCGTCGAACGCGCGGGCGGCCTCGTGCGCCGTGTCATACGTTCCGAGGCTAAGCCGAAGATCGCCGGAGCGTATCTCGGCGTAGAAGCCGCCGTGGGGGCGCTGGCGGACGCCGCGGTAGCCCGACGCAGAACGGCGGCGCGGCGGCGCGCTGGGGCGGCGGCGGCGCGAGAGGCAGAGAGAGAGAGAGAGCGCGTGGAGCGGTGGCGCGAGGGAGCGCGCTGCCTTTTATAGGCGCGCGGGAGGCGGCGCCGCAAAAATGGCGCGCGAGAGGCCGCCATTTCGCGCGCGCGCGGTTTTCCCGCCGCCGCTGGAGCGCGCCTTTCTGCACCGCGCGCGGTAAAACTGATATTTAACGCGCGCGCGCCTTTTTACGCGGCTGCTGCAGATGCTCTTAGATGATGCCCCGCGCGTTGTTGTGGAAAAACTTATTAAAAAACTCATAAAAGTTGCTAAAAAATAATTATAACTTATGAGAAGCGAATGTAAGCTTACAAACGAAAATGAAATATAAAAAGTATAAAAAAGGAAAAAGATGCAGTCAAATGAAAATCATTTTTAACAAAAATATGAATGTGAACTACTCCCTCCATTTCTAAATATAAATCTTTTTAGAGATTTTACAAAGAGACTACATACAAAGTAAAATGAGTGAATTTATACTGTAAAATATGTCTATATACATCCGTATATAGTTTTCTAGTGAAAACTCTAAAAAGACTTATATTTAAGAACCAAGAGAGTACATATGCATGGTACATGCAACCACCACATATATTGTCAATACAAAATATAATAAAAAAATAACATAAAAAACAATATAATTTATGACTTACATGCATGACTTGTTCATGTGGCATATTTGATGTTTAGAAAATATAGCTAGTAAATTATAGCTATTTAGAAATAAAAGATTATATTTGATTGTCATTATAAACTACCTGCTGCTTGTACTAACAGCGATGACTAATCCACGGCTGGGTTCGGTGTGTGTGCATGGTCCCGTGAACCTGTCAAGTGATGCCCATGCGTTGTGCTGATGTGACAGGGGCTATGCCGATCATGACACCACCGTCTTGGATTAATTTGCGTGTGGAAGCTTCGCTTGCAGCGTGGTGGTGGTGTAAACTGACTGCGCCACAGATCTTTGGCTACATTCGTGACCGATCGATCGGTTCCTCTGTTCCTCGTGTGCAGAGAGAGGTTTCATCATGGGAAGTAATATAGTGCTGGGCTAGCCTAGCAGCTGAGTTGCCATGGAAGTAACAGTGTTTGTACCTCTAGTAGTCCAGTACTGCCAGTCTGCCACGTATGCATGCATAACTCATAATCGCATTCGCCTAGTTGCCACGGTACTAGTACACGTGCATGCTAGCTCATCACGTTAGGTATAGCTCATCTACCACCGATTCTGTTGCCTCATTCCAAACACTGTTGCCGCATTCGCCTAGTTTACCACGGTTCCTTCTCCGATTGGCAGCTACCACATTCCAAAGACATCTTAATTAAGTTATTCACCACTACAGCAAACCTAATTACGAAATCTTATACTCTATTTTTGTTCTGAGAAAAACATTCGGAGCACAGAGACAGCTGGTGGTACCACCGTGGCCGAAGAAATTGCATGCATTGGCAGTGCATCAGTCACACTGCACGAGAGTAACATTGCCGGTGCAGCTAGCTAGCTAGCTTACTAACGGCCTGATCGGTCGAGTATTTATGTGAGCGAGAGATCGGTGGCTTACCATCCACCGCCCGGCGGCCGGCCTAAACTCCTAAGTCCTAACAACAACGATCAACTTGTTGTTAGGTGCACCATCGCTAGCTCTACCACGTATATATGCTAGTACAAAACTTGGTTGATTAGTCAATATCATCCGTGTACTTAATCAATTGCTTACATCGATCGTCCTGCGGTGATGTACTCACATCAGTCCCCTGCGACGGCGACGTGTCCACGAGTGTCTCCATCAGATGCCAACAGTTGCTGAAAACCACCTACTCTATAACCTGGAGCCCATGAATTTCCAGGTACTATCAGTGAAAAAAATTAACCGACCGATGACAACTAATATTACCATGTATGCCTCACCCATAATTTCGTCTTGTGATATCGCGTTTAACAAAGAGTTGCATACAATTCATATGTAGAGAAAAGAAAATCTATCTTTCTATGTAATATAGCTTCATGCTTAATCATAATTAGAAAATGTTCGTCAAGGTTGGACCAAGACCCAACGTCTCAGCCTCACAAGTAGTCGGCGAAATCCCTATTCGCACAATCTGCGTCGAAATGTCGACGCTTCGTACCGAGGGCTCCCACTTAGCGTTTGGTAATGAGCCCGTCCATTTACATGCCAACACCTTCGGTTTTGGGAACCTTCTAGAAGTTTCCAGCCAGTTTTTTTCGATTTTGGGAACTTTCTAAAAGATTTCCTGAACCGGTTTTTCTTTTTTTGTTTCTGTTTTTGTTTTAAAAATGTTCTGAATTTCTAAAACAAAATTTGAAAAAATCTTTCGGAATTTGGAAAAACTGTTTTAGAATTTAAAAAATGTTCAGCAATTTTAACACTGTTTCGGAATTCGAAAAAATGTTCTGATATTTTTATTAAAATGTCTCGATTTTTTCAGAAGAAATGTTCCAAAATTTGGGAAAATATTCGAAAATTTTAAAAATGTTCCAGAATTTGAAAAAATGTTTCAGAATATGAAAAAATGTTCCGGAATTTGAAAAATGTTCCGAAATTTGAAACATGTTCCAGAATTTAAAAAGTGTTCCAAAATATAAAAAATGTTCAGGAATTTTAAAAATGTTCCGGAATTCAACAAAATGTTCTGAAATTTGAAAAACTATTCCGGAATTTTTCATATTTTTACTATTCCAGATTTGAAAAATATTTTTACTGAAATGTTTCATATTTTTCAACTGCTGGTCGCTAATTTTGTTTTGTGGTCTCCGAATTCGCTACTGGTCGCTAACTTGGGCCGGCCCAGTCGGAGCGACCCCCTGTGCGTCCCCTCGGTAGTTGCCACAACGAGCGGCGCATAGGAGGTCCCAGTTGTCGGAGGCACGCATGCAAGGAGTGCATAGAAGAGTGTAATGGAAGGGCCTGAACAAGGCCACAACCTACACGCAGAGCCCACACACAAAGCAATACAGTGGCCCAAATGATGTACACCCAATGCACGCTCAAAACTGGTTGAGCCTGGTCGTCTCATCACTGATAATGTCATCACGGCGTATTAATGTCTTCACTTTATGAAAAGCAACAGAAGCAATAAGAATGGGCATTGTGATGTCAAACTCGACATGATGAAAGCGTATGATCGTGTTGAATGGGCTTATCTACATGCCATTATGAGGAAGCTGGTTTCTGTGAGAGTTTTGTGCGCCAGGTGATGAGAGGTGTGACCTCAGTCTCCTTCTCACTGCTGTTCAACGGGAAGCAGACTAGGGACTTCAAGCCTTCTAGAGGAATCGGACAAGGGGATCCCATCTCTCCCTATTTGTTCCTCCTAGCGGCTGAGGGTTTATCCTGTATGCTAAATCAAGCAAGCAATGAAGGGATTTTCTAAGGCATCCATATTGCTTCCACTGCACCAAAAGTAAACCATCTTTTATTTGTGATGACTCTTTGCTCTTCTGCAAGACTACAGCCGTGCGTTGAGAAACTGAGGGAGGTCCTAAATAGGTACTGTCAAGCTTCGGGGCAGCGAATTAATTATGACAAGTCCTCTGTTTATTTTGGAAAAGGATGTCCAGATTCACAGAGAGAAATAATAAAAGGAATTCTACAAATCCAGAAGGAAACCATATGTGAGAGATATCTGGGACTTTCATCGGATGTGGGACAAGCTAAGAATGGCGTGTTCTCATACTTAAAGGACAGGGTTTGGAAGAACATTCAGGGATGGATGGAGAAGTGTTTAGCAGGCAGCGGTAAAGAAGTGTTGATTAAGTCGGTGGTACAAGCAATACCAACATATTCCATGACTCTCTTCAAGCTACCAAGGGGTCTATGCCAGCATATAACGTCCATGATTCGCAAGTTCTGGTGGGGTTGCAAGGCGGGGGAGAGAAAGACCGCATGGGTCTCCTGGGAGACGATGTGCATGCCGAAATACAAGGGGGGTTTAGGCTTCCGAGATATGGAAATTTTCAACCTTGCCTTGCTAGCCAAGCAGGTTTGGCGAATTCTTTGTGACCCGGACACAATGAGCGCGCGGATCCTCAAGGCGGTGTACTTCCCAACCTACGATGTTCTTTCTGCTCAGGTGGGATCAAGGCCATCCCAGATTTAGCGCTCCCTATGCGAAGGGAGGGATATACTCCTGACGGGCCTGATCAAGCGAATCGGGAATGGCGAGAACACCAACATTTGGAATGACAACTGGCTTCCACGCGACAACTGCATGCGCCCTTTTGGAGCGGTATCACCAACCCCCCCGGAGAGAGTATCGGAGCTTATATCACATGATCGATGCTGGGATGAACAAGCTCTGGCAGAACATCTGCTACCGATGGATGCCGACATCGTCAGGCGAATTCCTCTCAGTTATACTCCTCAGGACGATATCTATGCATGGCAATATGAACGATCAGGGGTTTTCTCAGTGCGATTGTGCTATAGCGTGGTTACGGCAACAAAGATAAGACGAGAGGGGTGGCTCAATGGGGACACAGAATCATCAAATACGGTTCAGGAGGAAAATAACTGGAAGAAGCTGTGGGGGGTTCAGGTTCCATCCAAGCTTCGTATGTTCGCATGGAGACTGGCTCGGGCATCTTTGCCAACGGGGCAGGAAAGGGGAAGGCGCCATATGACGTCTGAGGTATCTTGCCCGATATGCCATGCCGCTGTTGATACATGGAGACATGCTTTGCTCGACTGTAATATGGCGAAGAGTGTCTGGTCTCTGCAGGACGACGAAGATGACTCCCTGCTGCCTGTGTATGGGGATGAGACGGATGACCCTAGGCTCTGGCTGCATGGTCTCTGTAATGCTCTCAGTGGTGACCGCTTTGTTACTATCCTCACTACGCTCTGGG
The DNA here is from genome assembly GCF_904849725.1 of Hordeum vulgare subsp. vulgare. NCBI lineage: Eukaryota > Viridiplantae > Streptophyta > Magnoliopsida > Poales > Poaceae > Hordeum > Hordeum vulgare. The sequence continues at coordinate 578,406,600 of NC_058522.1, forward strand.
CGATCTGGTGGGCAAGACGTCGGACGATCCATGAGAAGGAATTCCAAAGTCCTCTGTCAACACATCTTTTCATTAAGCGCTATCTAGCAGAACTTCGAGGACTGCGAGCAAAGTCTCACCAGGACGGGAAGCCGGCGAGAACACTACGGCCGCGGTGGATTCCACCGGTGACTGGAGAGACGAAAATGAACGTGGATGGAGCTGTGGAAAAGTCATCAAATACTGGGGCTGTTGGAGTCATTTGTCGCAGCGCTCAGGGAGTTTTCCTTGGTGCTTCCGCGGTGGTTACTCCTGGCGTGACTGATCCGGAGGTGCTTGAGGCTCATGCATGTAGAGAAGCTATTGCATTGACGGAAGATATGATGATTTCCAAAGTTCGGATTGCATCTGACTGTCTGAGAGTCGTTAATGAGCTGAAGGAACAAGCACACCGGGGCGCGTATTGCATGATCCTAAATGATATTCAGGGAAGGATGTCTAGCTTTCGGAGTTGTGTTTTTATTCATGAGTATCGCAAAAGTAATAGTGAGGCACATAACCTTGCAAGGATGGCCACTACCCGAGATCCAGGCTGTCATGTGTGGTTTGATCGACCTCCTCACAATTTCTGTATCCCTCAAGATATTATGATATGAATAAAGTGGTTGTCTTTCAAAAAAAAAACTGGTTGAGCCTGGTAATTGAAGCCAATTACACAGTTTTTCGAATATATTTTTCTTTCTTGTTTTAACTTATTTTTTTTTTGTTGCAGAAAGGACCTTGGACCTAAATTAAGTCAAACCTTTATACAAAGCATCCCACACAAAAGAAGAATTACAAATGGGTCCCCAGAGACCCATCCCATCCCACACACTGCCATGAGCTGTTGGCGCGTCGCCGCTACCACCCAAAGCAACAGAGACCTTGTAATCTGCGGTCGAACAATCCGCATACGATGTGTATTCAGTTTTCAGCCCGTCTGGGCCAGCACGGAGAACAAAAGGAGATCCAGCATCGCTCGACCATGGGAACCTACAAAACCTTGTCTCGATCCATCCAAGATGCAGTCGTCGTCGCCAGCAAAAGTACCAAATTAATATCAACTACCCTCGCCCGATCTGAAGACCGTCAAGAAGTCATGGCCATCTCCAAGATGCAGTCGTCGTCGTTTGGAGCGTTGTCCATATGCAAGGAGAACAGAGGCAATTATTCCAAAAATGCAGCGTGGCCCTCACCACAAAAACGACGCCCCTATGACAAACTTGGGCAACTCTTAAACCCAGCCGAAGTAGAATATTTGGTGTCCCCACACCCATTTGTTGCTGGAGCGGCGGACGGAGGAGGCGAAGACTTGCAGCCACGCCGATGGAGAAAAGGGCAGATCCGTGGCCTGCTAAATCGTGTTCCGGAACACTCAGAAGTACTCCCTCCGTTCCTAAATATAAGACATTTTGAAGATTGCATTATGAACTACATACGGATGCACATAGACGTATTTTAAAATGTAGATTTACTCATTTTGTTCCGTAAGTAGTCTTTTAGTGAAATCTCTAAAAGGTCTTATATTTTGAAACGGAGGGAGTAGAACATTTGTAACTTGCTTTCTGAAGTATTAAAATTCTCTTTTTTTTTATTTGTTCTTTTTATGTTTCTTGGCTTTAAGTGTTGTACTACTTCCCTATGTATGTTTTGTTTAAAACAAATATAGATATATCTTAGCAAATAAATGATAATTATTTTTGAATTTATGCATGTTTAAAAAGCAAAAACGTACTTTTCAAATAGGTCAACACTATTTGTAACTACATGAATAGTTGTTAAAATATGTGAACATATTTTAAATTATTTTAAATTTCTATTTCTAAATACGTAGCTAAATTTTTAGCTGACATGTACAAGTTTGCAAATGTGTGGATGTTTTTTAAAATTAAAGTTGTAGCATTTCAAATACATGATTTTTCAAAATTAAATTAATATATATTTTCAAACATAATACTCTCTCCAATCCATATTATTTGTCACTCAAGCGGATGCATCTGGACGGAGTAACACCTTTTTTTATTGCACAAACATCTTTAAAAGCTCAAGGATACCCTGTGTGTTGCTGCGGAATTGGTTAATGAAAAATTAGGTTGATAACTTAAGAACCAAATTTTGAAATACATACGACTTATTATATTTGATTATTTATAATTGTAATAATATTTATTGAATATAAGTAGAATAATTAAATAGAAAACATCTTTCATGCATGATTAACTGGTGCAGATGGAGGTGGGTCTTGTCTGATTCACAATTGTATGGTCAGATGACATGCTTGCATATTGGGATAAAATAAGTTAACGAGGAGAACTCTATTAAATATATAGGATAAGTGATTTGCTAGCTTATTCAGTTGGTCACTCAGCATTTTTTCACTGGTTAGTTAATTCGCAGTCTTGCCAATGTACTACCACTTGGCCATGTAGCACGGAGCTGGCCCACTAGTGCGGACGGGGCCTTTAGCCCCGGCCCGTAAGGGGCTTTAGTCCCGGTTCACCAACCGGGACTAAAGGGGCGGGACTAAAGGCCTAACCTTTAGTCTCGGTCCTGTTACAATCCGGGACTAAAGGTGCTCCACGTGGGCGCCTCGTAGCGCCCTAGGGGCAAGCCCTTTAGTCCCGGTTCGTTACACGGATCGGGACTAAAGATTTTCAGATTTTGCTGGTTTTTGGGTTTTTCTTTGAATGAAATTATTTTTGGGTTTTAGGGTTTTAGGGTTTAGGTGTTCGGGAGATTAACGTGATGCCTCGTTTGGTGTTCGGGAATTAGTTTTCATATAATTTAAATAGAAATAATTATGCATATATATATAAGATTAACTTATCTTACAAGCGAGCATATATATACAATTATATGGAGATCTGAATTATCGGGACTAGAGCCCGTCTATTCGATTACATGGACGAACATCACTAATGGCCCCTAGTTACACTAAATCGTCATTTGTCATCTATAGCTTCCGTCCTCAGAAATCCCGCAAGCTCCTCTGCAACAGCAATCGCGCGTTGCTCTGGTAGGACCTTCGTCCTCATGGCCGTGTGCTATATAAGAAGAGGAGATGAATATGAATATCAATCATGATAACAAAGAATGACGGGTAAAAATAGAGGTGTGAATGTTCATTGCTTACGTCGAATCTGTGATCCTTGTGCTCAGAGGTAAACGTGTGAATGGTCTCGCAAACATAGTATCCGCATAGATGCGTTCCCCGTGGCTGCTGGTCGCACTTTACGAGAATAGAATATATATAATCAAAATAATAATCTAGCATCATAAATGTATTGAAAATTAATAGAAGTATATCATACTACTACTTACGTGAGCCGCTCTAAAGGTCAGCTTCTCAGGAAAGTTACCGGGAGTCACGCACTTGAACCGCTTCCAAACCCTGCCCGACTAGGATAATGATTTGCTAAGTTTTTCATTAATTAATATATCAGAAAATCATCGAAAGAGACCGATAGAGCGCAAGAATGATTAAAATTACCCTTGGAGCATGTCCTGTAGGCTTTGGAACTGTTCCAAGGATCTCGATAATGGGTCGAAGGCATCAACTCTTCCCTTATCAATTTGAATGTCCAACAGAACCCAATGGAAGCTGCACATGTGTGTATATATATATATATGTGTGTGTGTGTGTGTGTATGTGTGTCTGTGTGTGTGTGTGTAACTTATCAATTACACTTATAAGTGAATGGACACAACAGAGTAAAGACCCTCACCTGAAGTTGTATGGAAACAGTATGTGGTCACAGAAATTTTGATCTATTAGAAACCTTAGAAGGTTTTCCTCCGTCTCCTTGGGTTTATCAGTTAGCGTCGCTATATGTATTTTATCTGGGTCAATAAACCCAATATTTAGGATGGTCTTACTTTTACAATCCAGAATCTTCATTCTGCATAATAGAGTACAAGTTATATATAGACAATGAATTGAAATAACTAAACAAGTTATATGTAGACAACGAATTGAAAAACTTACAGACAATAGCAACTCATAACCGATTTGTCGAGGGCGTCGCCATTGTACTTCTAGAAGAGTTCATCAAAGTCGATATGGATTTCTTCGGAGCGGCCGTAGTACTCCCGTGGGACACTCAGCACGATCATCGTTCTCCCATTCTTTGATTCACTTAAGTACCATTGATGCAAGTAACGCATATTTGTTGGGAGATCATCTTTGCTGACCAAAGGCTCTCCCATGACAAACTGTGGCTTAGGGGCTACCACAGCCTTGGGTATCATGTCGTCTTGGGAAGCCAGCAAATCTTCAACCGAGATACCACATTCAGCCGCCAACTCCTTTGCTCTTTCGAAAGCTTTCCCCTGCACCGGAGGGGGAACATTCTCGGTTAACACCTTGAGGGGTGGGATCGACTGTTTGGCCTGTTGTCCAAGCTGAGGAATGTCTGATTTTTTCTTGCTTGTAGTTGAACTTGATTTGCTCCCAGTTGCACTTGCACGTGATCTGCTCTTTTTCACTTCCTTCAGCAATGTGCGTGTATAGTCATCAGGCTTATAGTGTAAGTCATACTGTGATGGAAGGGTTATGAAGTCTTTTGCCCATGCTATTTGCTTCTCGGTGTATTCCGGGCGGGGCTCGGGTTCCTTCTTTTTCATCCGCGCATCATGATGTTCCTTTGCTATCCTGGCGTTTTCCTCGGGGGTACGATCATAAGGTCTGATAGGAAGATTAGCATGAGGTACCTTTGGGAGGGGCGACCGTTTGCGCTTTGGGGGGCTCCGTCGCTTAGGAATCGTCGGCGGAGCGTTCTTGGTGGCACGCTTCTGTTTAGTATCCTGTGCGGGCGGCGGCGGAGACGGACGACCCAAGTCCGGCGGCGGTGATCGAGATGGACTCGTGTTGTGCTGGCCGACGTCATGTGGAGGGCTCGGAGGTAATGGAGGTGTATGTGACCTGCGACGACTCGGAGGCGGTGTTGTCCTTGGGGCCGAGCCTGGAAGCTTGATGTAGTTCTTGTCCCATAGGATGACTCCACCCAGTACTTCTCCGAGTGTCCTCTCATCTTCGGGTCCAGCTATGTCGAGCTCCATATCATGAAACCCCGTCATGATTTCATCCACCCCGACTTTAGCAAAGCCAGCTGGAATCTCACGGCCATGCCAGCGTGCATCAGGGCCAGAAGGTAAAGCTTGTCCGACGGCCACCTTCATGGATATGTTTTTGAATTTCTGATGGAGTTCACATGATGTTGACTCCTTGATTCAATCCACGGGGTAGCCGGGACCGCCCTCTATCATTCTTCGTGCATCGTCGGGCGGGGCCTCAGATTCAGCCACGCTGCTTTTCCACTTAGATGGGGCACCGGTAATATCAAGTGCAGGATCTTCCTGGCGCGCTACTCCTCTAAGCTCATCAATCTGCTTCTGTTGCTCGTTAATCCTGGCAAGCAACTGGTTGAACTTGTCATTCTCCTCATCCTGTTGCCGCTTCTTTGCTCTCTCTCGGCTTCTGTAAGTGTCTTGGTCTCTAGCAAACCCAAGCCACCACGGGTAAGAAGGACCGAAGCCTCGCGTTCGTCCTCCATGTTCGTCATTGTCGAGGACCAGTGTGAGCAAATCTTTCTCTCTATCTGCAGTGAACTTTCTTTTTCCCTCCTTAATTTCTTTCACTATCCTTTTCGAATTCTCCGTGGGTATCCTAAGACCTTCATTGCAGATGAGGTCCCCTGTTTTTTCTCGTACGACCCACCATGCGTAAGGAACCAATTTCTTGCTCTCAATTCCCACTCATCACGGAGTGGTTCAGGTGCGATGCCTTTATCTAGCACATCTTGCTCTTTCTTATCCCACTTTGGGATGGCAGTCTCATAGCCCCCTGGCCCCAGCTTGTGGTGATATTTCTTCTTGTCGGCATTTATCTTGTTCTTTTCTGATAATGCCTGGGCATCTTCTGACTCCTTGTACTCTTGAAATGCCTTCCAGTGATTCGCCTGCTTGGCTAGATACCCCTCGAATACTGGCACTTTCTTTGTCTTCAGATAGTTTTTCCATAGCTTCTTCTTCCAGCTACGGAACAGTTCGACCATCTTCTTTAGAGTCCACTGCTTGACTTTGGCCCTCAGTTTGTGTGCGGCGTCTTCATTCTCACATTCTGGCAGGTTGAAATGTGACATGAGATCATTCCAAAGATTATCTTTGTACCTTTCGGCGACATAGTCACTATCGGCTGCCCCTTTGCGCTTGTTCCACTCCCGAACGCTGATCGGGACATGATCCCTAACGAGAACTCTGCATTGCTTCTTGAATGTGTCAGCAGCATTCTTAGGAAGCTTGGGTTTGCCCGTAGGCAATATCACCTCAAAGGTGTAATGCGTCCGTGCATCCAACTTTCTAGTCAGGCCTCGTTTTGTAGTTTTGCTCGATGTGGAGGCCTAAGAGGGAGAAACATTCGTCAAATGAATGTATATGTATACAATATAGAGCTATCTCCAATATTTTTCACATATTACAAGTGATTGTCGACCTTCATATGTATACCTTGCCGGACTTTATTATTTCTTCACCAGCTTCTCCATCAGTGGAGCTATCACCTTCCCCGTCATTGGACCTATCTCCTGCCCCATCCGCTTCATCTTCGTGTCGCTCGACCTCCATTCCAACATCGTGGTTTAGATATGACGACGGAGATTCAGCTGGTTCAACGTCGGGGCCGTCTTTGATTATATCTTCCAGAAGTTCTTCCTCTTCGAGGTTCCTGATATGTGGATCCATAGTTCTGCAAAAAACGGATTCTCTTAACCTTTGTACCAAAAAAGAATTATTCTATCAGGAACTCCGTTCCAAAACAACTTTAGTGCCGGGTCGTGGCTCCACCCGGGACTCCTAGATTTCTGCATAGTATTTAAAGTAGGAGTACTTTTCCAATTTGAGCATTCAATAAGCAAAACCAAATCGAAAAAGAAAGTAGTATTCAAATTAGCATGCATTCAATTATAAGCAAATACATCATCTCTTTTGTCCGTACATCGTCGAATATTATCACTACTACTCCTCGAATACTATCATACATATAGCATCACTGATACATCTAGAACCGTAGCGCCCGACGGGTATCGGTGCGGGCAGTGGACACCCAAAGAGAAGGAACCATCATAGGATCATAGCTCCAGTGAGATCCCCGAAGAACCTGCCAGGTATGCTCGAACCTGCCCTCCAACGCAACCATGTAGCGACGGACGTGCTCATCCTCCTCGCTGAGACGGTGACGTACCACCTCCGCGGTGTCCGGAAGCCTCGGCACCCTCACTGACCCACGCGACCGCCACCAAACAAGGATCGGATCAACGACGGGCTGGCTCCTCACCAACCTACGCCCCCCGGAAGGTAGCACCTCTCAATACCAGCCGGGCGGAGCCCAGTCCCGGACAGGGCCCCTCTGATCAAGCAGGTGTCCTCCGCCGAGTCGACGACGAGGATGCGGGATAGGCATCGTAAAATGAACTAAAAAAATAAACTAGTTCTATTAATTTTCTTGCTAAAAATAAACTATTAATACTTAAGCATATACAATAGCAAAATTAAACTATTAACACTTAAGCATATACAATAGCAAAATTAAGCAATAATCTAAGAAACACTATTAACACTTAAGCATATACACCATACAATATTTCTTCTTCTTGTAACCCTAAACTAATTTTTCCTCTTCTTCTATTTCTCCTCTACTTCTACTTCTCTTCTCCTCCTCTTCTCTTCTTCTACTTCTCCTCTCCTCCTCTTCTATTTTTTTCTCTTCTTTTACTTCTCCTATTCTTCTATTTTTCCTCTTCTTCTCCTCTCCTCCTCTTCTTATTCTCCTTTTTCTTCTTTTCTTCTCCTCCTCTTCTTATTTCCCTTTTTCCTAATTCTAAATATTACTAACCCTAATAATCTAGCACAAACCTAATAACAATAGGAATTAAATGACAAAAAAATCTTTTTCTTCTTTTCTTCCCTTTTTCTTCCTTTCTTCTCCTTTTTCTTCTTTTCTTCTCCTTTTTCTTCTTTTCTTCTCCTTTTTCTTCTTTTCTTCTACTGGTCGGAGTGTTGGGGAGGAGGGGGCGGGGGGCTTACCAGCCGGAGGTGTCGACGGCGCGCGGCGAGGAGGACGGCGGCGGCGAGGAGGACGGCAGGCGGCGGCGAGCAGGACGGCGGGCAGCCTGACGGTGTCGTCGAGTTCGTCGTTGTGTCGCGTCGGGCAGGAGAACGAGAGGAAGAAGAGAGATGGACGATTTGGGTTGGAAATTTTCTAACTCCTGCTTATATAGGTGGATCTTTAGTCCCGGTGCGTGCCTCCAACCGGGACTAAAGACCCCCTTTTAGTCCCGGGTCGTGGCAGCCACGACCCGGGACTAAAGGCCCTTTTTCGGGCAGACCAGAAGGCGGATAGCAGGGGTCTTTAGTCCCGGTGCGTGGCTCCACCCGGGACTAAAGGGGGTCTTTAGTCCCGGGGCTTGGCTCCACCCGGGACTAAAGCCCCTCCTCGGCTGCACGATAAGTTTAGTCCCACCTCACCCAGCGAGGGGGACTAACACTTGTTTATAAGCCCCATCGCAGCTTCTCCATGGAGCTCCTCTCTAAAGCAGGCTTACGGGCCTAAACTCACTGAAAATTCAAACTATATTCGAAATTATAGAGAAAATTCAATCTAAATTCAAAAGTGAATTTAGATTGAATTTTCTCTATAAATTCTCATATAGTTTCAATTTTTTCTATTTTCATAATTAATAATTTTGACTATCCAAACTATTATCTATTTTGTTATTTTCAATTAAAAACTATGTTTATTAAAAAAAATTGCATATTTGAGAATTTGACAAAACTATGATAATGAAAAGTGTCTGAAATTGAATAAATAATGCAAAAAACTAATTTCTATTTTCATAATTAATAATTTTGCCTATCCAAACGGTTATCTATTTTGTTATTTTCAATTAAAAACTATGTTTATTAAAAATTCTTTTTGCATATTTGAGAATTTGACAAAACTATGATAATGAAAAGTGTTTGAAATTGAATAAATAATGAAAAACTATTTTCAATTTTCATAATTAATAATTTTGACTATCCAAACTATTATCTATTTTGTTATTTTCAATTAAAAACTATGTTTATTAAAAATTCTTTTTGCATATTTGAGAATTTGACAAAACTATGATAATGAAAAGTGTTTGAAATTGAATAAATAATGCAAAACTATTTTCTATTTTCATAATTAATAATTTTGACTATCCAAACTATTATCTATTTTGTTATTTTCAATTAAAAACTATGTTTATTAAAAAATTCTTTTTGCATATTTGAGAATTTGACAAAACTATGATAATGAAAAGTGTTTGAAATTGAATAAATAATGCAAAACTATTTTCTATTTTCATAATTAATAATTTTGACTATCCAAACTATTATCTATTTTGTTATTTTTAATTAAAAACTATGTTTATTAAAAATTCTTTTTGCATATTTGAGAATTTGACAAAACTATGATAATGAAAAGTGTTTGAAATTGAATAAATAATGCAAAACTATTTTCTATTTTCATAATTAATAATTTTGACTATCCAAACTATTATCTATTTTTTATTTTCAATTAAAAACTATGTTTATTAAAAATTCTTTTTGCATATTTGAGAATTTGACAAAACTATGATAATGAAAAGTGTTTGAAATTGAATAAATAATGCAAAACTATTTTCTATTTTCATAATTAATTATTTTGACTATCCAAACTATTATCTATTTTGTTATTTTCAATTAAAAACTATGTTTATTAAAAATTCTTTTTGCATATTTGAGAATTTGACAAAACTATGATAATGAAAAGTGTTTGAAATTGAATAAATAATGCAAAACTATTTTCTATTTTCAAAAGTAATTATTTTGACTGTCCAAACTATTAACTTATTTTTTTTGAGCTAGTTGACCCTGAAATTGAAAAGCACTACAAATGAACTCTGAAAATATTGAAAGTTGGCATGCTATCATCATTTCACCCACATAGCATGTGTTAAAAAGTTGAGAGGGCTACGACAAAAACTGGATGCACTTCGTGTACAAAACGGACAATCACTCTCGAAGTATTAACGTTTCGAACGAGAACTCATCTCTTACAAAGGGATTTCATTTTTTTGAACTTATTTGAACTCCATACTTTTTGTGTGTTCAAAATGCACCATTCAAAGGCACATCACAAAATTTCAACAATTTCTGACTTCATTTGGTATTCTTCGTGCATTTACTTATTTTTTTTTAGATAGTTGACCCTGAAATTGAAAAGCACTACAAATGAACTCTGAAAATGTTGAAAGTTGGCATGCTATCATCATTTCACCCACATAGCATGTGTTAAAAAGTTGAGAGGGCTACGACAAAAACTGGATGCACTTCGTGTACAAAACGGACAATCTCTCTCGAAGTATCAGCGTTTCGAACGAGAACTCATCTCTTACAAAGGGATTTCATTTTTTTGAACTTATTTGAACTCCATACTTTTTGTGTGTTCAAAATGCACCATTCAAAGGCACATCACAAAATTTCAACAATTTCTGACTTCATTTGGTATTCTTCGTGCACTTACTTATTTTTTTTGAGCTAGTTGACCCTGAAATTGAAAAGCACTACAAATGAACTCTGAAAATGTTGAAAGTTGGCTTGCTATCATCATTTCACCCACATAGCATGTGTTAAAAAGTTGAGAGGGCTACGACAAAAACTGGATGCACTTCGTGTACAAAATGGACAATCTCTCTCGAAGTAGAAGCGACCCCCACAATAAGAGACGACATTCTACTTCTCTCATATATGGTGGACACTAGATCACCTGATTTTTCAACCGTCGATGATGGTCGCTACTCCTACTTCCCCTAGTGCATAACCAATATCTAGCACAAGGAGAAGAAGGAGAAACGACCCCCCACAGCAACAGTCGACATTCTTCTTCTCTCATGTATGGTGGACACTCCCTCACCTGATTTTTCGACCGTCGATGATGGTCGCTACTCCTTCTTCCCCTAGTGCATAACAAATATCTAGCACAAAGAGAAGAAGGAGAAGCAATCCCCACAACAACAGTCGGCATTCTTCTTCTCTCATGTATGGTGGACACTCCCTCACCTGATTTTTTGACCGTCGATGATGGTCGCTATTCCTTCTTTCCCTAATGCATAACAAATATCTAGCACAAGGAGAAGAAGGAAAAGCGACCCCCACAACAAAAGTGGTTCCGCGGCACGCCACGTGGTTCCGTTGCACGCCACGTGGTTCCGCTCCACGCCACGTGGGACTAATGGTCTTTCATTTTTAAATGACTGTTTTAATCAAAAACAGATCTGTTATAAAAGGGATTTCATTTTTTGAACTTATTTGAACTGAAGACTTTTTCTATATATATGTGGTCGAAATGCATGATACCATGAAGTTAGAAAGGGCTAAACCATTCAAAAGTAGCAAATGAAATTAGAAAGGGCTGAACCATTCAAATTTGGAAACTATAATGACACAAACAGAAACTAGACATATATAAATTGGTCCAAGCAGTACAAGATACTAGTCCAAACAGTACACAATAATAGCTACCATAGATATATATACAAGTGTTCGACGTTGAGAACACTACTCGTCTGAATCGTCTGAATCAGAATGTCCACCTTCCTCGAGGTGACGCTGGCCATAGTTGACGACTCGAATCTTGCGGTACAACTCGTATGAAACGTATGCATCTTTTGTTGCGTACTCAATGTTGATACGATCAAGTGGGCCCTTGTGACAGCCCGATGCCGACGTTCCAGAAGCTTCCCTTTTCTTTCCGTTTTCGTCCTGTGTCTATTTTTCTTTTGTCGCATCATCATCGCATCATTCGCATCATCTGCATTGCATCGGCATCTCCGTTGCCGCTAGTTTTCAAAAACTTGCATCCGTTGTTAGTTGTCGGTTCTCGTCGTTGTCCGTTCTGAGCCCGACCGCACACGCACGCGCCCGCGGCATCGTCAAAACCCTGTTTTTAAAGCGTGTATAAAACTTTCTCCGAGGGAGCTGGAATTTGTCGTGCGGTATTATTTATATATAGATAGGCCGCCAGTCGAATTTCGTTGCGATCGGAGTCCGTCTGGTACCCGAACGGTCGACCGTAGAGGCACCGTCTCCGGTTATTCGTCGGACGGTCATCGGTGTTTTAAAAATCGTTGTCGCGCCGCCCGTTCTCCCTCTCGTCTCCGGACATCTACACAACACGGTCACTTAGCATGTCCCGCGTTCGGAATCGTCCGAATCCGACCCCGCGGTTGGATCCGGATCGCGATTCCGGTTAACCGAGCCCCCCGTTTGTCTATATATACCCCCCTCCTTATTTTTAGACAAACCCTCTCTCTCTCCCTCGGGATCCGCGCCCCCGAAACCCTAGCCGCACTCTCTCTCCTCCCACACACCAGCCGCCGCGGACCCGCCGAGCCCAGATCAGGCCCGGGCAGGCCCATCCGGCCGCCGCCGCCGCCCCGTTCTCGTCCCTACACCTGAGCTCCTTCTCTCCTCTGCCCCGAGTGCCCCTAGTCGGAGGTCGCCGGAGCCCTCGCTGGACGTCGCGCCGCCTGCCGGAAGTTCGGCGGAGGACCCGAACCGGCCGCCCCCGCTCCTCCTCGGTGTGCTGCTCGCCTCCCGGTGCCCTCGTTCCACGCCGGAGCGCAGTACCTGCAGCAGCGCGCCGCCGCGCCAGATCCCGCCTCCGGTGACCCCGCCGCCCTGATCCGCATCTGGTCGCGTCGCCCGTCCCGCTCCGGCCGGCTCCACCCCCTCGCCTGCACCGCCATGGGAAGAACTGCCGCCGGCCCTGCTCCTCGATCCAGCGGGATCGGGAGCGTCTCAGGTCCCCGCACGCCCCGTCGACCGCGGTGGCAATTCGCCAGGAGCTGGGCCGCCGTCAGCGCCACCAACCGCCCCCCTCGGCTGGGCCCCGTAGCAGGCCCAGTCCGGTGCTCAGCGCCCCCCACGAGGCAGCAGCAGCAGGCCCAGCTCGGTCCACCAGGCCGAGGCCCACCACCCCTGCTGCACCAGGCCAGCCCAAGCGGCCACGAAGGTGAGCCCTGCCCTATCCCACACCCATGGTGTAGCTTAGTTTTGCTGCGCCCCCTGTTCGGCCCAATAGATTTTAGGTATTTTCGGAATTGTATTTAAATTCCAGTAAATAGCCGTATTTTAAAACGCATGTAGTTTCTAAACCGTGTATCGGATCGCGACATATTGAATATGTATCTTGTGTATTTTTCCGCGTAGATTTTGAATTTCTAACTTGCATAATTATTTGAGGCAGTTTGAAGTGCCTAATGCATCGTTTTGCGTGCTGTTTTAATAGGACACGTCAAGTATTTATTTTTTTGCGCAAGTCCGGATTGCTCGTATGCCGTATTAGAAATGTCCACATTTTTAGGAACTATTTTTCCGTGTGTTTTAGAGCGGTCACTCGTATTTTTGTGTTTAGGATTTGCCGGTAGTTTATTTTCCCGTATATAGGGTATTTTCCCGCATTAATGTGTGGCTTTATTTTGTGTTGCAAACCCCACGTATTTTATATGTTTCCGGGGTAGAAAAATCCCATGGATTTTTCTGTGCAATTAGTCTTAGTTTTTGAGTAAGTTAGTTCACGAGATATTTTGCCGTGATGCTCTTTTGTTTAATTCGTAGGATTTATTCTGTGCCTCGTTTGAATTAGTTGTCAACTAGGGAGTTCTTCTTAAATGTTTTGTTTAGCCTCTGGTATTTTTAGTTGCAATAGAAATGCATGTTTAGGTGTGTTGTGCTTGGTCTCAAGTTGCTAGAAATAGTGCTGTTTTAGACGTGCTGAAATATTTCTAAGTCTGGAATCTGTTATATTTTGTTGCTGTCTTGTCTTGCTTGCATCTTGTGATCTGTAGCTCTTTTGGGGTTGGTCCAATGGAGTTAGTTGTACCCCTTGTGTTTCTATAGCATGCTGTGAAGTTTCATGCCATTTAGAGACCTGTAGCTTAGGATTTTGCTGCTGTCAATATAGCTTCAGGCTGAAAACTGCACTTTCATGAGGTGTTATTTTCACTAAGTCTGAAATAGTGAGCGGGAGTTCATTTTGTATCTTCTTTTCCTAGTGCTCCTTGCTGCCATGCTAGTTGTTGTTACTTGTTTGTAGAAGTGCATCTTGCCCTCTTTCATGCCATGCCTTGCTTGAGTTTATCGGAGTTGTGTAGCTCGTAGTTGTGGGGCGTAGAAAATGCTATGTGGCTGCTTTTGGCAGATTGTAGTGATTTCTTGTTATGCTCGTAGTTTTCGAACCGTAGCTCCGTTTTGATCGTGTCCTACATGAAACTTTCTTAGAATCTCGTGTAGTTCCATTTTCTCTTGCTGTTTGTATGTTTTGAAGTGCTCGTAGCCGCCGTTGCACCCATATTGCATTCATGCCATCATATTTTGCGATGCTTGTAACTTTTGATCCGTAGCTCCGTTGGAGATGTTCTTTATGTGTAGATTGCTTGCCTTGACGCGTAGAACCATGTGAACCTATTTGTTTTACTGTTTAACAACTAATTAAATGCATTAGTTCAGATCTGGACAGAATTGTAAATTAACATGTGAGGTCGTTTCGGAGGTGCTATATGTCATTTCCGACCTCACTTAAAATGCCTAGATAGGTAGTTTAATTTCCACTTCACCTTTTGCATGTTTGACAATATTAATATTGCCGTGTAGATAACCGGGAGTGAACTAAATAATTAACATGGAGTTTCGTCAATATGCAACTCGTGCATATTGAACTTCACTTAATGTGTAGGTGTGATTGTGTGATTTGTCATGCCGTGACTTGCATGTATTCAGTAGCTCATGCATCATATGTGTTGTGCATCGTGTGGTGAATATCGTGTGTTGATGCTTGTTTCCGGTTTCCCCGTCTCGATAGAGTTCCGCAAGCGAGTCGGATGTGAGGACTCGTTCGACTACATCGGTTCGTCTGCTTCACGGAGGCATTCTTCTTCCAAGCGGGATCTCAGGCAAGATGATCATTTCCCCAGATACCATTACTACCATTGCCATGCTAGTTTACCGTTTCTGTCGATTATGTCTCGTTGCCTACCACATGTTAATTACCAGCCTCTCAACAATGCCATGTCAACCTTCAACCTGTTCGACCTAGCAAACCACTGATTGGCTATGTTACTGCTTGCTTAACCCTGTTGATAGCGTTGCTAGTTGCAGGTGTAGTTGCTTCCATGTGAAACATGGGTTCCTTGTTATACCACCATATTTAAATGCTATTTAATCTAATGCACCTATATACCTGGTAAAAGGTGGAAGGATCGGTCTTTCTAGCCTGGTGTTTTGTTCCACCTTTGCCCCTCTTAGTTTCCGGCTACTGGTGTTATGTTCCATAAACGAGCGCTCCTAACACGATCGGGGTTGTTATGGGGACCCCCTTGATAATTCGTTTTAGATTAAAGCTGGTCTGGCAAGGCCCAACTTTGGTACTACATTTGCCTAAACACCTAATAAAATCGCATAGGGACTTTCCGGACCCCGAGGATAATTTAATCAACCCCCGGGCTAGTGCTCCTCATGAGTGTTGGTCCAAAACAGAGCAGCTTATTAACGCTACCCGGGGCAACTCGGCGTTTGGCGTGGTAACCATAGCTCATCCGTCGTGTCCTGAGAACGAGGTACACGACTCCTATCGGGATCGTCGACACATCGGGCGGCCTTGCTGGATTAGTTTTACCTTGGACGAGATATCTTGTGCATCGGGATTCCGGTGATGCTTTGGGTAAATTCAGAGTTGAGGTTTTCCACTAGGGAATCCGACGAGATCGCGAGCTTCGTGATTGAGGATTTCTATGCGGCTTGTGGTAATTTTTGATGGACTAGTTGGAGCACCCCTGCAGGGCTAAATCTTTTCGGAAAGCCGTGCCCGCGGTTATGTGGCAACGTGGAAGCTTTGTTTAACACTGGTTCTAGATAACTTGAAGTTAACTTAATTAAAACATGTCAACTGTGTGCGTAACCGTGACTGTCTCGTTCGTGAGTTCTTTCTCCGATCGAGGACACGGTGGGGTTATGTCTGACGTAGGTAGGTGTTCAGGATCATTCATTTGATCATCTGTAGTTCACGTCCGCTATGCGTAGATCTTCCCCCTCTTATTTCTGGTACTCGTAAGTTAGCCACCAAATATATGCTTAGTCGCTGCTGCAACCTCACCACTTAACCATGCCTCACCTAATAAGCTTTGCTAGTCTTGATACCTTTGGAAATGAGATTGATGAGTCCCCTGTGGCTCACAGATTACTACAACACCAGTTGCAGGTACAGGTAAAGGTTACATGACGCGAGCGCATTGATTGATCATTTGGAGTTGCTTCTTCTTCTTCTTCTTCATCGATCTAGGATGGGTTCCAGGCCGGCAGCCTGGGATAGCAAGGATGGACGTCGTTCTTCTTTTGTCGTTTGTTTTCGTCCGTAGTCGGACCCTGCTCTTACTCTTGATGATTATGTAATGTACTGATGTGACTCTGATGTAGCTTGTGGCGAGTGTAAGCCAACTCTTTATATATCTCTTCTTTTCAGTACATGTACTTGTAACGATATCCATTCTTGCGACACGACGAGATGCGCTTCTATCCCTGACGAGGCCGTCGTACCAAATTGAGGATAGGGTCACATCTTGGGCGTCACAGCCCTTCTCCCAAATTTTGTGCTGAGACTTTGGGAAACTGGTCTTCATATCACCATATTCCTCGTCGATCAAGGCAACTGCCATATGAGCCATCGAAGTCCTGACATGTCGAAGCCTGAATACCGTTTGGAGATCAATGAGGCAACCAGTTGGTATCTCAGTACCGAAGCTGTGCCTCATCTTCAGCTTGTCGTTCCTTATGTCAACGGTAGCAAAAGTGATGCCGCTGCGAAGGAAGTCCATGAGTTCTGGACAATGCTTGTCACTTGTGCAACAGAAACAAATTAAAATGGAACAAATGTTACATACTGCTGCAATAAGGAAACATGTTTCACTACAACTAAAGAGAAAATTATCTTTAGGATTAAAATAGAACATATGCAATGGAACCTAGAGAGATCACTATAGCTATCCAATGGAACCTAGAGAGATCACTAGCTATATGCAATTTTCATGACTATGACATATCATATTGCTATCCAATGAAACCTAGAGAGATCACTAGCTATGTGCAATTTTCATAACCTTGGGTCAAAGAACACCGCATAAAATTGTATCACTACAACTATGATTTCAATGGAACATATTGATCCAATCAGATTTTTCAGATTGTGGAACACTATTCCAATCAGATTGTGTTCCCTTCAACTAATCAAAATTGTTTCACTACAACTTTTTGAAGCGAACCAACTATGTTTTCAATGGAACATATTAAACACTAGTTGATTCTAATACGATTTTTCAGATTATGGAACACTATTCCAATCAGATTGTGTTCCCCTTCAACTAATCAAAATTGTTTCACTACAACTATTTGAAGGGAACCAACTATGATTCCAATGGAACATATTAAACACTAGTTGATTCTAATACGATTTTTCAGATTATGGAACACTATTCCAATTAGATTGTGTTCCCCTTCAACTAATCAAAATTGTTTCACTACAACTATTCGAAGGGAACCAACTATGATTGAAACAAATAAACATACAATGTCATTATCTTCGATCAAAGAAAGCCTCAAAACTTACCTCGCCCATTGGAAGATCAAGACATGGTGTGCGAAGCATAGTTCGATGACCGCAACACCGCGTTGATCGGTCGTGTACTCCAGATCAAGCCCCAAGAACTTCTCATGATCCATTGCGGCGTCAAGCCATCGTTCCTTCAACTGTTCAAGAAAAAAAGACATCTCCCTGCTCTCGTTCGTGTACACGACATCGAGCATGGTCGTGCCATGTGCGAGCACCTCTTCAAAGTGAGTTGGCATGGTGGAAGAAGAGAAGGGAAGAAGAGAGGAGAAGAACAGAGAGCGAGAGCGAGAGAGAAGAAGAAACAGAGAAATGGCGACTCTGCTTCGGTTCGTGCTTTTCATCGCCCAAAACGACGCGGGATGCAAACCGTTTGGGCCTTTAGTCCCGGGTTGAGCCACCAACCGGGACTAAAGAGGTATACCAATGGTTGCCACCACTACGGCAGGCCACGTGTTAGGCCTTTAGTCCCGGGTTGAGCCACCAACCGGGACTAAAGGGGGGATACGAACGGTTGCCACCACCACTGCCCACCGCGTAGCCCTTTAGTCCCGGTTTGGGACACGAACCGGGACTAAAGCCTCGAGGGAGGCATTGAGAATTGGGGCGACGTGGCCGGGCCTTTAGTCCCGGCCCAGAGGCAGGCCGGGACTAAAGGGTCCCGGACAAAGGCCCGTTTTCCACTAGTGGCCTAAAATCACGTACCACACACATCATTAGTTCATTATAAATCATTCATGTACTTGCAAGTGTGTGTCCTAGCTAGCTCATCAGTCATGTTAGGTTCATCAGCACCGCCGACAGGTTAAGTTGCCTGATTCGCACTGCTCGTCCTTCATAGACTGGAACTAGTTCATCGATTAGCATTTGTATATGGTCATGCTAGAGATGACCTAATATATATTGGCTTCGTCCATAGACAGGTCTCCCTCACCGAATAGCGGCCATCTCCCTCATGTCATCGCCACGCTCGTTTTGTTGGCCCTCCACAGCCGTATCCACCCTTCTTTTGGTTAGTTGACGATCATATGTTTCGTGAATGAATTATGCACGATCAATATTTTGGCATCTTTTTACTTTGCAACGAGAGGGCGTGTATGATTTCCCTTAGGATCACAAGCACATATACCCTGCAAGGCTGTAATGAGTGATCATAACATAGGCTCACACGATATCATGTTGTACGCTGAGGTTCGCAGGACCATGGTTGTAACAGCGACAACTAATGTTGCAGAGTTGAAGACATTGTTATGGAGTGCGGTCTGAGGGAAATGACTGCAACGGAGAAGAATGCAGTCTCCATGAAGACATAGTACCTTTCCATATTTTCACTTTCTTCATTTATGTCTTAGGAAGACAGTACAATTAAGAGAGTTTCAAGTGTTTCGGAACTTTTTTTTTCTGTAGTGATGTGTAACCGAGATATATCCCAAGTGAGATGAGATAAATCTCTACGTGTGCCGAGTTATTACTCGTATGCCAAAGACGTAGTTTATTTGGGCTTTGAGAGAATTGCTCTTGCAGTGGAGTTAGGTAAAGTTTTTGTGTGAGTTTGAAAACCAACCATTGCAAAACGTCTTGGTTGGTCATTGATTTGGCCGCAAGCCCCGATTAGTCATTTCAAGCTTGGGATTGCTCCCATTATAAACAGACACCCCGCTCCAACCGTTGTGGTTGTTTGCTATGAATGACATGACAAGTTTGTATGACCACCCCTCTCTGAGAGATTTGAGCAAATTCCTCTGAGAGAAAACCCAGGAGACAAAGCTTACATAGTGGTTGAGCATCATGTAGATCTAAGTCGAGAGTTCTTGAGCCTGTTACTCTTGAGAGTTGCATATTGTCTAGATGATACGACAACTGTGTGAGTGACTAAGAATAATTGTGATTACTGAAGACAAAGTCTATTGAAGGTTTGGAGATCGCCCAAGAATAATCTACAATGAGTGAAACCACTTAGAGTTCGAGGAAGTTCATGTTGGCGAGAATAGGATGGAGAAAGGTTTGCTCATGTGTTCAACCACAAGTTCCTCTAACCAAGCGTAACTCTTTTGGAGAAGAGTATACTGATCTACCATATACTATGTCTCCATCAAACATTACTCGTCCTTTCTTACTCCGCATTAAATTATGTAACTTACTTTCGGTTAAGATGTTTTTTATCTGTTGTTCTTCGGGACTCTGTATGTTATCATGTAACGTTTCATGTTATATCTTGTCCGTCTGGTATTCTTGCTTTCCTCCTTAGTCATTCTCACCAGTTCCTTTCTGATGAATATCTCATAGTAATTTGACTAGTTTATTCTCGTTGTTTCTAGTAGATTTCCTATGTAGAGTTGCTCCTAATAGTTTATTTCCACTTTGTTGTGTTGTAAGTATTTAAGTTCCAAAAGGAATTTTAAATGTCCATTCATGCCCCTCTAGACGATATACCCCATTCATGCACTACTATTGATCCTCAAAATATGATTGATATGTTTGTCTGTGGAATAATCAAAAGATGACAATACCAGAAGTAGGTGCTAAACTACACTAGAAACCTTTGTTTAGATATTTGTGAGACAAACATATATGTCTTCATTCTCTGTACAAGATATAAAAAGTCTAAACTTGATGCGGACATATATCACCGCCCTATAATATGGAATTCCAATAGCAGTCCCAGAAACAATAGTAAAATGAGAATATATTGATTATTAATTGTTGTTCTGAGCAAAAACCTATTGAACAAAAAAATTACTTGGTTATATATCAAACTAATTTTAATAGGAAATCTAACATAACTCTTTATACCAAATAAAATATCAATTACCCAGTTCTTTGCAACAACGGACATTGTGATTATATCATACGACATCGTATATTCATATTTAACACCGTCATTATGTGGCCAATCATGCCAAGAAAATAGATAATATGACTGCTAATCAAACATATAATTTTCAACGATTATGTTACTAATAAGTAAATAAGTTCAATATAAATAAGATTATCCTCTTATTTTTTACATTCCTGTGAGGTCCCAATTTTGATCCTATGCTAGTCATACACACAAATACATACGGTCAAGATTAGGGACTCACGAAAAGATATCATAATACAGCTCTAGACACAAATTAAAGTCGTACAAGCTTCATATTAGAAGCCAGGAGAGTCGAGGGCTCGAATATATAAGCTCAAATACACACAAGTCAGGGAAAGCAAAAATAATATCTGAGTACAAACATAAGTCAACAAGTTTTTTCATTAAAGAGGCTTGTTGACTTATATTTGTACTCTTTCCCTATTCTCTATTCAGATGTTTCTTTCTATGATTTATAATTACTCTTCTCGTAACTGAATTTGATAGTGCACAACAAGTGATTGAGGTTGGAATATCTGATTGGTTTACAAATTTGGGGTCCATTTAGATTGAGGGGGTGTTTCTGATTCTTATTTTACTTCTTGTATAAGATTACGACTTCCCTCTATTCGGTTGAAAATAGATTTTTAGGTTATATTTGTTAGTGCCTTGACGCTTGTTTGTTTTGTTGTTTATAGATTAAGTTGAAAATGAAAAGGTGGCTTAAATCCGGCAACAATTGGTTGGGTAGCTCAGCCTAATGTGTATAACTCTGCTCCAATCATCAATGAATGTAATCCACATCTAAGTCTCCGCACGTGTGATTATGTTCCCAGCCGGTGCTAATTTGTTCATATGTGTTCATGCACTGTCCGATAGGACCTAACGTCTAGCACTATCTAATCCGCAGGCTGCCTCTTGTTGCACTCGAACAATAGTCAACAATTGAAGAGATCAACCACGGAGTAGTTGAGCTTCCCAGCTAGTAATTTTTTTGAATAAAACTCTGTTTCTGACTATCATGTTCTGTTCATGTACACAATTTCACTAGTTCTTGCCTAACATTTTGTGGCTGTCCACATATCATGGTTTCTTTTTTTCTTTGCGTGTGCCCTTGTTCTTTTATTTTTTGCTATCATATTGTAATCTAGCCGAGGTGTCGTTTGTTGAAAAATAAAAGATGGAGCATTCGCGAACATTATCTGCAACGGCATAAAGACAAGTCCAATTTGCAGACCCACACAATTGTTTTGAAAATAAATGTTAATAAACAACCATGTGCATGATAGTGAAAATAATTTGAATGTCAATTTTATTATGGATATAACTTGATCTCCGTCCTAACTAGATTATCCATTCAGATGACAGTAATATTTTTCTCTTACTAATATTCTTATTCTCGGATTACATTTTTCTTCATTCCGCTAATTGTGTACTAAATAATGGATGACTTGGATTGATAAACCTACAACTAGTGGTGAATACAAAGCAGAAATTTACCAATTCTTACAGTTTGCCTTCCGTGACGTGCCAACCCAACAAAAAGTACTGTGTCCGTGTGTTAACTGTGCAAATTGCCTGATGAAAAGCTGCAATGAGATTAATGAACATTTAAGGTGTGATAGATTTTTAGAGGGGTATAAAGTATGGACTTGTCATGGTGAAGACCCTCCGTCTCTTCATACTAGAAATCACACAAGCACACATTCACAGTTTGTGGAGACTGATATCCTTGAAGAGGATGACATGCACGGGCTTGTACATGCAGCTTTAGGAGTATTCAATGAGCAGAACACACTGAATTTAGGTGGTGGTGAAGAAACTGGTCAGGATACACTAGTACATGATGCAACTGAGCAAAACACTGGATCACAACTCAAAGACGCCACCCTTGAAAATTTACAGAAAGATGCTAACACAGAATTGTACCCAGGCTGCAAAAATCATTCCAAACTCTCTTTCATTGTGAATCTATATCAAACCAAATGCATGTATGGAACTAGCAAAGAAGCATTCACAGCACAACTTAAGATGTTTGCTGAGACCTTACCAGATGCGTCGAATGTTCCAACAAGTTACTATGAAGCAAATAAAATAATCAAGAGTTTGGTCCTAGCTTATTAACGACCTGATCGGTCAAGTATTTATGTGAGCGAGAGATCGGTGGCTTACCATCCACCGCCCGGCGGCCGGCCTAAACTCCTAAGTCCTAACAACAACGATCAACTTGTATATAAAAATGGAGGGATTATTTAAGTTCAGCCCATCTGGACCAGCACAGCGAAAGATGCATTTGTCGTCTCCAACAAAAGAACCAAAGTTAATAACAACTACCCTCACCGGACCTGAAGACCACCGAAAAGACATATCCATCTTCTCTTCTAGGCCGCCGGTTGGAACGTTGCCAATGTGGAAGGAGAGCAGAAGCATTTTATTCGAAAGATGTGACGACGTTTCCCTCACCACAAAAACGACGCCCCTAGGACAAACTTGGTCAACCCTTACAACCAGCCGGAGTGGAATCGCTGGGCTCCCCACTCCCATCTGTCATCGGAGCGATGGGCGGAGGAGGCAGGTAACTGCAGCCTCGCTGATGGAGAAATGGGCAGAATTATCGCCTCCTAAATCGTGTTCTGGAACTGCTCAGGAGCAGAATATGTAATTGTAACTTGTTTCTTGAAGTACTAAAATGTTTGTTCTTTTTTCTATTTAGTTTCTTTTTCTTTTTCCTTTTTATGTTTCCTGGCTTTCTGTGTTGTACTACTTTCCTTTGTATGTTTTGTTTAAACTAAATATAGATATATCTTAGCAAATACATGTAAATTACTTTTGAATGTGTGCATTTTAAAAAACACAAACATACTTTTGAAACAGGTCAACACTTTTCGGAACTTCATGAATATTTCTTAAAGTATATGAACAAATTTTCAATTATTAAAAATCTATTTCTAAATACATAAAAAAATTTAACTGACATGTGCAAATTTGCAAGTGTGTGGATGCTCTTTAAAATTAAAGTAGTACCTTCTCGATATATGATTTTTCAAATTAAATTAATATATATTTTCAAATATGATACTCTCTCTGATCCATATTATTTGTCGCTCAAGCAGATGCATCTGGAGGGAGTAATACATTTTTACGGTACAAGCATTTTTTAGAAAAACTAGAGGATACCCTGTGCTGCTACAAAATATGTTGATGGAAATTTAGGATGATAACATGAGAACCCAAAATTTAAATAAATATGATTTATTATATTTGATTATGTAATTGCAACAATATATATTGAATAAAGCAGAATAATTGAATTAACAACATTTTTCATGCATGATTGATGGGTGCAGTGGAGGTGGGTCATGTCTGATTCATAATTATATGATGAGATGGCAATGCTTGCATGTAGAGATATATAAGTTAGTTAGAAAGAGTCTCGTAGGTATAATATAGGATAAGTGATTTGCTAGCTTATTCAGTTGGCCACTCTGCATTCATTCACTAGTTAATTAACTTGCAGAGTCTTGCGAATGTACTACCACTAGGCTATGCAGCACGGAGATGGCCCTAGAATCACGTATACCGCACATCATTACTTCATTAAATTATTTATGTACTCACTGTGTTTACTTACTTTGTATACTACTCCCTCCATCCATATATATATATATAGCGCCTAATGCATTTTAAAAGATTGTGTTTGACTATTGATAAGATTAATATTATAGGAGATGTATAATATAAAAATTATATCATTAAAAGCTCCTTTCACGTACGAATTCAACGGTATGCTTTGTGTAACTTGCATGTCATATATTTTTTGCTTTAACATGTGGTTAAAGTTAATCTTGAAAAACGCATTATGCCCTATATATATGGATAGAGGGAGTAGCTTTCATTGAAGTTAAACTTTATAAAGTTTGACCGAGTTTGTAAAAAACAATATGAACATTTAAAATAACATGTTTATATGTAAAAATATAAGAAATGCTGAATGCAATGGTATTGATTTGATGGTGTGTATGTTAATATATTTTTGTATAAATTTGTTGAAGATATATAAAGTTTGATTTTAGACAAACCTAATGTGCAGAGTAAATAGAGAGAGAGAGAGAGAGAGAGTACTTACAAGTGTGTGTCATAGCTAGCTCATCAATAATGTTAGGTTCATCAACCATCACCACCGTCGGCAGGTTAAGGTGCCTGATTCGCACGGCTCGTCCTTCATAGATTGGAACTAGTTCATAGATTACAGATTGTATATGGTCCTGCGCTTCTGCTGGAGATGACCTAAAATATATTGCCTTCATCCACTAGACGCATCGGCTTTCCCTCATCGAATAGCGGCCATCTCCCTCACGTCGTCGCTAAGCTCATCATCCGTGAGCTCTCGTCGGCCCTCCACGGCCGGCCCCAACTGCCCTGCTTTTGGTTAGTTGATGATCCTTCGTTTCGAGAATTGAATCATGCACGATGAATATTTTGGCATCTTTTTCCCTTTGCAACGACAGAGCATAGATTATTTTCCTTAGGGTTATACCCTACAACTGCAAGTCCGAAATGACCGATGCTAACATATATAGGGTCACATAATATTATGCTGTATGCTGAGGATCGCGGGACCATGGTCGTAACAGCGACGACTAATCCATGGTTGGGTGTGCGCAGCCCCGGCCGGCCGTGTTGGCATCTTCCGCCACATATGTGCAATTAAACAGGCCTGCTAAACGATGCATCCGTTGTAGTGATGTGACGGGCGGTCTAGCATTGCTAGCCACGTCTTGGCTATGTGTATGGTCCCATAGAAGGAAAGTTCACACCGTGGCCATGTAACTGCTACTAAACTGAATGGTGCACAGCGCTTCCGGTACTAAACTGCAGGGTTCTTGCACTGTTCTGACTCTTAGCAATCTGTGTCACAAACTAAACTTGATTTGAAAGTATTTCACGATCTGACACTTTTAGAAACGCCACAGCCCGTGGCGTTGCTGCTGCACGTAGAAACGTCAGTCCAGCTTTACATTTTTGCTCCACATTCAAACGTCGAACTAGCTTGCGTTGCAGATCATATGGCAACGTCAGGGTATTTGACGTTTCTACCCAGGCAGAAAACGCCATGGGTTCGTGTTGCTGGAGTAGAGATTGTCAACAAGCAGGTTAGGACCACAAGGCACTGAGGCAGAAGCAGCAACGCCGGGGGTTAGCGTTGCTGGAGTAGAGATTGTCACTGGTTTGAAAAGTTGACCTGACAAGGAAGAGACAAGAGCCAATATTGCAAAATCAAGGTCAGCAAAGACAACACACATGGCGTTTCTAGCCTGGGTAGAAACGCTAAATACCCTGACGTTTTCATATGGTGTGCAACGCGATCTACCTAGCCGTTTCTATATGGAGCGGCAACGCAAGCTACCTAGGCGTCTCCATATGGAAGAGAACACCACGGTCTCTGGCGTTGCTAAAAGGATCAGATCATAAAATACTTTCATGTCGAGTTCATTTTGTGACAAAGATTATGAAAAGGATCAAAACAATGATTTTATCCTAAACTGCATGTGTATGCTCATGATTGATTGGTAATCGTGTACCGTTTTCATGGTCCGCGGAGCGTCAGAGAATCCCGGGAATGTACTAGTTGGCGTGGAAGTAGTACCGGTGTGTGCAGCCCTGGGTGTGTGCAACACACCACATTCTTGTGGTTGGATGATTAGATGGAGTGTGATATTTTCAGTGTATAAGGGTTCAAGTCCTAATGCTTGCATTATTTATTATTTATTTTAGGATGTTCAATGATATGCTTTCAGGCACTATTTTAGGATATTTAGGTGGACTGTGATATTTTAGGTGTATACGGCACTAAAAAAAAGCATAATCATCAACTTTAAAATGACAGTAGTGGCTAGCATTGATTTTATGTGACATGAGACTCAAATCTTTTTAACTCAATTAGATTTAAAATGAATCTAATATAATGGAAATTTAAAAAATTGAAGATGAATTTTACAAACCGGAAAAGAGGAAGTAACTAGGCACGGTGCGGGATCGGGCGCCAGGTGTGCTCATCGGATTAGGTGTGAGGTCTCCCTTCCACGCACTGTTCTACTCCCTCCATTCCTAAATATAAGATCTTTTAGAAATTGTACTATTAACTACATACGGATGTACATAGACATATTTTAGAGTATAGATTCATCCATTTTGCTCTGTATGTGGTCTTCTAGTGAAATCCCTAAAAGGTCTTATATTTTGGAACGGAGGGAGTACTTTTTATCTTCCAACCGTCTACCCTCCGCTCTATAACTATATCTGCTCTATTAAGAGCATCTACATCCGGATTTTTTCAACTCTGATTTCTCAAACGCCCAGTGGCTGGTCAATCTTTAAATAAAACATTCTTCAACTAGGTACTTCATATTAAAAACCTTAAATTCGTAGTATTACATGCAATGTAAACCTACTCGGAGCTTGTTAGGTTCCACCGTGCACATGTCCGGCAGCCGGTTGTGCCCCTCGTAGTGTTGGTCTGGTCATCAACGAGGTATAGTAAGACATGGGACACTAGCCGGCTCACATATGTCGAGTTCCCGTTGTCTCCCATGCCCTACTCTTCTTGATGGGATCCCGCAACCCGGACGGTAACGGTGGTCATGAGATCGATGATGGATCCCTCATGGGAGGAGGCGACATCCGCACTGGTTAAACATACGAGGCACCGGAGAATGCGACTCCACCTCGCCAACATCCATCGTCGTGAGGACGGTCGTCGCTTCCTCCTCCTGATGCCTTGCATGCTGGGCACACCGCGCCATGTTTGCGTCGAAGGACGCCCATGGTGTGTCCTCCCACCTGGCGCACCAATGGTTAGGTTAGGTGCCCACACCGCATTCAGACGCCACACAGACCTCATCGTCTCTGGTGAGGCATCGATGTCACCCCTATCGGTGGATCCATGAGTTGGTTGGGCGGACGCAATGGATTCCCGACGGAAGGAGTCCGAGCATTGTCATCACGCGGCCTCCTCCCTGAAGCGGCGGAACGCAAGCCGGACAATCATCTAGTCCTGAGGGTCGGGAGGTGTAAGACTCGGATCCGCTACCCGCCGAGCCGAAGAACGTCGGAGATCGCCGGACGGGAGCTCCGGTGGCGAAGTGGAGCGGAGGAGAGAGTGAAGTATAATGATTAGGATTTGGTCCGAGAAGGGGATAGAAATGAATATATATATATATATATATATATATATATATATATATATATATATATATATATATATATATATATATATATATATATATATATATATATATATCTATGTGTGTGGGGGGGGGGGGTCGGGTGGGCCAGCGCGGGCCGGTTCCCACGTGACAGATGTGCCCGATCACGCCTGGGCCTCCCCATATCTACTTTATATTTGTACTGAATATGAGTGATGTCGGTCAATCACGGCGTGTGAGTTCAGTTTGAGGCTTCAGTCTGGGTCGGGTTTTGTGACCGATCACTAATCGGTCTTTTGCCCGGACATTTGGACGGATTTGGGATGGCTGACCGTAGATGCTCTAACACGCCCAACACATATTGACATATAACGTTTTCATCAACTTCAGTTACGCGATTAACATTTACTTCCTCTATCAACTAATATAAAAATGTTTAAATCATTATTTTAGTGATCTAAATATTTTTATATTAGGAGTACTTGTTAAATAAATATTAATTTCGTCTGCAGAGACATGGCGACGTCATAAATATGTATGTAGTATATACACTAGCAAAAGTGTCCGTGCGTTGCAACGGG
Organism: Hordeum vulgare subsp. vulgare; assembly: GCF_904849725.1. NCBI lineage: Eukaryota > Viridiplantae > Streptophyta > Magnoliopsida > Poales > Poaceae > Hordeum > Hordeum vulgare. The sequence continues at coordinate 578,434,962 of NC_058522.1, forward strand.
AGGAAAGAACCACCATCTTCAACGACGATGACCACATTATGTTCATATCTCATCGCAAGAAAATATTTCTTTTTTTAATTTTATTCACAATTCACAAGTTAAAACGATGTTCATATTAATAAACAAATATCATGGTTGTCAAAAAACTTGGCAACTCAAAGAATTATTCTGAATTTCAAGAAACATATTTTAAAATATAGCAAAAGGACCCGTGCGTTGCAACGGGAGAAAAAAAACCACCATCTTCAATGGCGATGACCACATCATGTTCATATCTCATCGCATGATTTCAAAAATTTGTTCACAAATGCAAGAAAAAATTTCTTCTTTTAATTTTATTCACAATTCACAAGTTGAAACAATATTCATTTTTTAAAAATATCATGGTTGTCAAAAAACTTGATAACTCAAAGAATTATTCTGAATTTCAATAAATATTTTTTTAAATATACTATAATATTCCGATCCATCCTGACAATTAATTCTTCAAAATTCACTCACGTATATAATCTGAAAGACTCAGAAGCATTACTGTTGAACTGCATACACTCGATCATTCGTGAACATTTTTAAAATCAAAAACATTTTTTACTATTTAAAAACATTTTTTTAAATTCCAAACAATATTTTATATTACAAACTGTTTTCAAGTATTTTCTTGTGAATTGGCGAATCATTCATTTTTTGAATTATCAAACATTTTTTAATTGCATTAAAGAAATTTCGCAAATTGATGGACTTTTTTTGATTCACGAATGTTTTCTCCAAAATTACGATTTTTTTAATATGTAAACATTTTTACAAAAATCCCGAACAATTTTTGAATTTGCAAACATTTTATGTTTTATCAAAAATTTATGTAAATATAATTTTTTGAAATTTCGAAAGTTTACTTTTGATTTATTTGAATAAGAAAAAATAAAAAGAAACAGATAAATAATAGTAACTAAAAAACTAAAAAAAATAGGCCCCCTCCCATGGGCTGGCCCAAATGCGCGTATTGTGTATTTTTCAGGGAGCAGAGCGTAGTATAGCTGGTCCCTATGCTTGGACCGGCCCATGCGAGGATTCCCTGCAAAACGTTTTTTATAACTGGTATTGATGGGTAATATTAAAAAATTTTGAAGGCAATTTTAATGACGTACCATAGAAGCAATATGTGTTTTATTAGTAGGGATAGATATGTGTGAGTTGTGGAGCTATGTGTGTATATATGGGCTTGGAGCTGTAAGTTGGTTCGTATGGTAAAGCTTTATCCAGACGTGCGTGTACTATCGATCTTATGGTAAAGCTTTATCGAGATGGCATCAAACCAAAGCGATTAGCATGTGACACACACAAGGCCCCGCCGGTGCGTTGAGGTCGGCCGAGATAGCCCCCAGACCAAGGCCGTTATCAAGGAACGGGGACCGAGAGCAAGTGTGCTGATGTTCTTATTTCTTTCTCGAACGTGACGTACGTACCCGTGCACATGTGCAATGCATGGTCCAAAAGACCGTCCGATGTCGGCACACATACAAATTGCAACAGCAGCAATAGGTACGCCACTTTTCAGGGGCTAAAAATATACTCCCTCCGGTCTTAAATATAAATCGTTCTAAAAATTCAACAAAATATTATATACAAATACTTATAGACATAATTTAAAATATAGATTCATTCGTTTTGCTCTTATGTGATTCATAAAAAAAATACTTAAAAAATTATATTTAAAAACAGAAAGAGCAATTAACAACATACACAGGTGAGCACATGGAAACCTACGGGCAGCACATGTATATCGTTCCCGCGGTGCATAGAAGCATGCATGCATGATCATTTGTCCTGAATGATAGAAAGTGGAATCTGCAATGTTTTTTTGTTTTTTGAGAAAACGCCTTCGTTCTAGCTGCTTCTTTGGTTAACAGTGCAACACGCTGCAGCATATGCTTTGGGTCGTTCAACGGGCAAATCCTATTTGGTGCTGCAGGCGTCGATTAAAGTGCATTTTTCTTAATCGGTGCCCGCAGCGCCGGTCATGGGCCGGCCCAGTAGGATGGCGGCTTACCCGGTCTTTTCCATTTAGCTTTTTTAGGACTTCTTTTTCTTCGGTTTTTATTTTTTTCTTGTTTTTTATTTACTCTCTTTATTACTTTTTCCATTTTTATTTTACTTTAAATTTTTTTGCAAAAAGTACAGCCCTGTTTTTATTTTTATTTTACCAAATTCATGAATTAGTTTTCAAAATTTGTGAACACTTTTTAATATTGGTGAACTTTTTTCCAAATTTTGATGACCTTTTTTCAAAAATGATGAACTTTTTTAGGGTTTGTGAACTATTTTTTCAGTTCAACGAACTTTCTTTAAAACATTTTTCAAATTCATGAACTGATTTTGGAAATCCGTAAACTTTTTTTAGATCACAGTGAATTTTTTCAAATTCATGAACTTTCATTTCAAAATTTATGAACCATTTTCTATTTTATGAAAAAAATATGTCCAGTTTTGTTTTTGTTTTTTGGTTTTTTATAGAAAAATCAGCCCTGGAACTGGGCCGGCCCGTTTTGTATGGCCTGTAGGCGCTGGTTCTCCTAGCCAGCGCTTAAGGCGCCGACTAGGAGCTCCCCGTTTAGCGCGCCAGAACTACATATAGCCCAGTGTGAGGCGGACTTATGTCTCGCCTCTGGCGGGCGACCTATTGAGCCAGCCCATGATATCTACGGTTACCTCAAAATTACAATTTGAGAAGTATTCCTCCTAAACATCACTCTTATTTCTTCATCTTACGACAAATGGCGCATTGCATGTTTATCATTTGTTGTAATCTGGAACTTTTTCCTTTTCGTAGATCCGCTATTTTCAAAACATTGTATCCATTAAACCGTGCGTCCAAATCTTGAACTGTTTTACCCTTGGATTCTTCGCGTTTAAATCTTCAAAACTCGATCCCATGCTAATAGGTTTTGACAAACTCTTTCTTTCACGGAAAAACCGGTCAAAAAAACTGTGCCTCTTGTGGAAGGAAAAAAATGCGTACTTTTTTTGTTTTTGAGAGGCTAGGTCGTACCCTCTTGTGGAGCCAAACATGTGCCTCTCACGGAAGAAAACCAGTGCCTCCGTAAAAAAAAGCAGAAAACACATTTTTTTCCTCATGCCTCTTGCGAAAGCAAAACTGTGTCTCTCCTGAAAGAAAAACAAACAGAGGATGCATTATTTTTCCATTTCCTAGAGGCACCGACGTGCCTCTTGTGGAACAAAAACGAACATTTTTTGAACTTACATACATTTCTTGGGATGGAAAACATATGTAGAAAATAAAGAACATTTTTGAAATTTCATGAACATTTTCAAATCATGAACTTTTTTAGAATTGGTAAACAAAGTTTGAAAAACAAATTCAATTTTGAATAAACATTATAAAAGAGAAACATTTTTTCATAAAGCATGAACATTTTTTATAAAAAATTTAAAGCAAGAACATTTTTGAAAACTCTGAACAAATTATGATTTTTTTTTAAAAATACCTGCACTTTTTTTTAATAGCCGAGACACCTCTCCGATCAGTAACCAATAGCGGAACGTGGATTCCCGTGTTGGTTCACACATATTCCACGAAGATCGTTATCGGTCAAACCGCGATGCCCATGATTCAATCAATCCCGTATGTGGTTCCCTTTGTTGAGCGGTATGTTACTTGCCCGAGATTTGATCATCGGTACATTTTTGCCTAGTTCAATCTCCTCGCCGACAAGTCTCTGTACTCGCTTTGTGATAGAAGATACTATGACTAACTCCTTAGTCACATTGCTTCCAAACTTTTTGTATTGTTGTATTACCGAGAGGGCCCAGAGATACCTCTTTGTCATACGGAGTGACAAATCCCAGTCTCGATCCATGCCAACCCAACAGACACCCTCGAGATATGTGGAGAGTATCTTTATGATTACCCAGTTACGAAGTAACGTTTGATACGCACAAGGAATTCTTCGGTGTCAGGGAGTTCCATGATATCATGGTCTTAGGAACAAATATTTGACATGAAGAAAACAATAGCAATAAACTAAGTGATACAATTAAATGCTATGCTTATGGTCAGGTCTTGTCCATCGCATCATTCTTCTAATGATATGATCCCGTTATCAAGTGACTACTCATGTCTATGGTTAGGAAACCTTAACAATCTTTGATCAATGAGCTAGTCTAGTAGAGGCTCACTACGGACACGGTGTTGTCTATGTATCCACACATGTATTTGAGTTTCCGATCAATACAATTCTAACATCGATAATAAACGATTATCATGAATAAGGAAATATGATAATACACAATTTATTATTGTCACTAGGGCATTTTTTGAACACAAGTTACTTATCTTGAGACAAAAAAAATGGATAGGGATTGTCTGAATCCTTGACATCATGGTTCGATGGATGAAATATCTTGGTGGAATATGTGGGGACCATTATGGGCATTCATGGTCCCGCTATTGGTTATTGGTCGGAGAGGAGTCTTGATCATGTCCACATATTCTTGAACCCGTAGGGTCACACACTTAACGTTTGATGTCACAAGAGTATGATGAGATAATAAGATGGTGTTGTCGAATTGATTCTGGACATCACGAGGAGCTACGGAATGATTCGATGACAAACAAAAGATATATGGAAAGTATTTTCAAGGTTATTGGAAAAGTCCGGGACATTTCGGTATTGTACCGGAAAGGTTCTAGAAGGTTCTTCAATGAGACCCACCTACATGGGGGGACCTACATGAACGTGGGTGATGGATGAAGGCACATATCTTGTCCATGCGCACGAAAATCCCCCCTAAAAGGAATTGGATCAAATCCCAAAGGGATAAGATCAAGATCCCCCAAAAAGGAGGGTTCACGGTCGTTAGGGAAGGAAGGAGGAGAATTGCTCCCCCCCCCCTCTTGATGTGCAACCCCTAGAGGCTTGGAGGAGGGGCCAAGCCTCCTCCCCAATGCCTATAAATAGAGGAGGGAGGGCTGGCAGCAGCACAAAACAACCCGACTTTTGGCGCGTCCCTCTGGTTCCATACGTTCCTCATCCACGCAGTATTTAGCGAAGCTCTCTCGGATTTCCATCATACTTCCACCACCACACCGTCATGCTGCCGAGATCTATCTCATCCACCCCCCCCCCCCACCTCGCTTGCTGGATCAATAAGGAGGAGACGACATCAAGCTACATTTGTGGGCAATTCACAATCATTGTTCGTGCGGTGCTACATCGGATTGATCCAACGAAAGTACGACTACATCACCCACGATCATTAGATTGCTAAACCCACGTGTTCTACAAGGATATGTAGAATCTTTCCCACTCATTGCGTATCTTGGATTTGTTTGTTCTATCGTAGGAAAGAAATATTTTACTTGCAGGAATCCCTTCAACCTCTAGGAAGAGATTTGTTAGTTGCATATATCTTTTAACCCACCAAGATCAAGATTGATGCAACTATATACCAATACATTATAATATGGAAATCACATATGTAACCCACCAAGGAAAACAATTTTGTGCATATTCTTATTTTTGTTCTAAGGAAGAACCAATTTAACAAAAAAAAGTTAGATGCATATCAAAATATATTTTGCATTAACATGCATTATAATTATATCAGAATACATCATGTATTAATATTTAATATCATCTTTACATTGACAATAATGGAAGAAAAAAAATACTATATATGTTCATGAATTCATACAATTTGAAGGTGTCATGAATTCTAGATATGATCATGAATTTAGAAAAATCATTGATTTCTACAGAATACTTAACGATTTAAAATAAGGAAACAATAAAATGAATATCAAAATAACATAGAAAAATCTAAAGAAAATCAGTGAAAATGGAAGAGACAACATAGAGAGAAAAAAAAAGTTGGAATGTTAGATTTCCAAAACTGAATACATAAGATTGCCTCTCAGAGTGAGCGTGTAGTGCGAGCGCGCAACATTAAAAAATATTTCACGAAACAAACAGAATGTAAGATTTTTTTTTGTGAGACAGTCATTTTGATTCACAAGAGATTGTGTATTTCCTTGACATAAGTATGAACCGGCTTTTTTAGGGAAAGTATGCACCACCTTGACTGCATGGTTTTAAATAGCGGATAGCGGGCTGGTAGCGGATTGGATTCCGCGTAGCGGAATGCGGATGGCAGCTGATATTGCGGGCGCTATGTCTGTACGTAGCGGATTTATAAAAACACTAGATTCTTGTTTATATCACTAGAACATGAAAAAAGTAATGACATTTAATTTGAGTGATAGCGGTCAATAGCGAATGCTATATTCGCTATTTAAAACTACCAAAGACAAAACATGGATTGTCTTTTTCATACACATAGCACAAAACTTGTGTCCCATTAGTACGGCCCCTTTTACTACGCAAAATGTGTTTTAGGCTTCCTAGCCCATTTGGCCATATACCTTCTCTCATTTTTACGGGGACCCTAAACCTCTGAACATTATCGAGGAATACATACTTCCATGTTGTTTGCTAAAAAATAACTATTCAAATTTTGTGGGAGTGATTTTTGTTTTCTCTCAATCAAAGAACACTAGCTCTCATTATCAAATCCCTAAAGAAAAGTTTTGTTTTAAATGGAATCTTTTCCTACTAAGGCCATTTCTAACTGATCCCTAAAAATAGTAGAGTATCTAGTAGAGTAAAAAATAGTGGAGTATATTTACTCTACTAATTGAAAGGAGTAAAAAAATCATTTGCATTTCATTTTTGACGAGCGAAACACATTTCTTTTTCCACTTTATTTCATTCAACAACATTTTGATACATTGGAGTGCTTAATTCACCAATTCTTTGTTGCGAGAGCAAGACAAAAAAAAGAACCATAATTATACATTTTAAAAGATATCCAACTTCAATAACTGCTCCTACTAGTTGGATCAATATCTTCTCTATTTCTTGATTGTTGATGTCTGAATTCTCGAGCTTGCACACTTCTTTCTTCTTTGATTTTAAAAAATTAGGTGTTGTTTCCTCTTTAGTCTCTTGTCTAGTCTCATCTCTAGTATTAATTGTTGTTTCCTCTTTAGTCTCTTGGCTAGTCTCATCTCTAGTATTAATTCTAGCAAGGAGTGCACGAACATCTACCAAATTTCGTGCTATCAATAAATCAATGTATTATTCTTCCCAATACCAAAACTTGCATCCTTCCTACACACAAATATGAACAAACTATGAGCTACCAAAATTGCGCCTGATCCGGTGAACAACCAAATCAAAACAAGCACATATCCTATATTTTGCACTTGAAAACACCCATTCGGAGCACCACCTGCAACAGGCAGTGGTCGCACTTTATTACCGGTAACGGTGAGCCGACGATCTGTGGGGCAGCATCGTGCCCGTGCAACGGGCGGGCTCGTCTTTGCCGGTGAACCATCGATGGGAGAGATTTGACTGGCTAGAGGAGGAACTGATGCCAGCATACGGCGTGGAGGCATTATCGAGGATGTGTGGTCCGGTTCTGGTCAATCCATGGCAAGGCGCAGTAGCCTGCGGTCGAAAGCTCAATTACAGGCCAGGGAGATTCGGCCAGGACCAGGATACATGCATGCAGGTGCTGCACGCACACTGGAGAACTACTACTGTGTATATTTGTATTCATCTAGCTGAATTGATTTCACAAAATGAATCGATGCTACCCCTCTCAATCCCCTTCCTCTCTTTCCACGAGAAGGAGAACGAGAAGGAGAAGACAAAGCAAGAAGAATAGAAAGAATGGGCAACCAAATGTATGGAAGCATCCATGAGTAGAATCAGTGGATGCATATCCCGGGCACCTTCCACTGAAACTTGTCGGCCCTCTTGTCCGGCACCGGCGCCGCCGTGTAGTTCCCCCACACGTGGATCAAGGCTATTGCTTAATCAGGGCTAGGATGAAAGCTCTATTTTTTACTAGTGCATCTGTCTATGCCTATGCTTGCATTCGTGTACGTGTCACATAGAAGACAACACACATTTTCTTTTACAAACAAACAACACTTGTGCTGCATAAGCAGCCTACTGCTTTAACCATCCATCTTTAATTAATTACAGGCCATGGAGATTCGGCCAAGACCAGGATACATGCATGTGCTGCACGCACACTGGAGTACTACCGCTCTGTGTATATTTGTGTACATACATATATAATAACTTACTAATCATCTAGCTGAATTAATTCCACAAAATGAATCGATGCTACGTACCCCTCTCAATCCCCTCCCATCTCTTTCCACGAGAAAAGGAGAAGGCAAAGCAAGAAGAAGAGAAAGAATGGGCAACCAAATGCATGGAACCATGCATGCAACTCATCCAACCAACAGCAGTTGCATCAGTGGATGCATATCCCGGGTACCTTCCACTGGAACTTGCCGGCCCTCTTGTCGGTCACCGGCGCCGCCGTGTAGTTCCTCCACACATCCAGCACATTCCTCAAATCATGCAGCTTGGCCCCAAGCCCAACGCAGCAATTCGCATGCAGCGTGCAGATCTTGTTGAGGTCCCTGCTGAGCTGACAGAAGCCGCTGATGTAGGTGGTGTCGAGGAACTGGATGGCGACGCCGAGGCGGTCCGTCATCTCGTGCTTGATGAGGTTGAACACGTCCTGTTCGTGCTTGCCGAAGAAGCGGTACCGTCCGGCCTGCCAGTGCCGGTAGAACTCGATGGTCTTGTTGCATGATCGCACGAAGAGGAAGCCGCCGTTGGGGAAGTTGCCGAGGCTGTAGGGGTCCCCGATGAAGACGTCGCTGGAGATGGCGATGTCCGCCCCCATGGAGATGTGCTTGAACGGGTCACGGAACCACATCACGTCCACGTCCTGCATTGCCACCATTAATTTATAGCATTTTGCAGCATACATATGTTAGCAATGGAGATCGACAGCAAGATGGATTGTACTGTGTTTTTATATTCGTATGAATGTTTCAGTCGGCCGGAGGAGACAAACCACAAGTTCCGACCCGCCGCCGGCCCACATGCATGATTGATCCGTATGTGGTACTAGTAGAATCTAATGGCTGCCTAGCGTGCAACATGCATCGATCACCATCGTCAAAGTCCACACGAGAACAGTAGCTTAGCCCACTCCGGTGGACTAGACTCTGGACAATTCAACCGAGCACGACCGGCCAACCCCGTACAGGTCCAGCCACCGATCCAACGTGCAACACACCAACAACCACGTAACCAACCTATAGCTAAGCAACTAGATCGTCACAACTGTATGTACGTGCATCTCAACTAACTGTGATCATCGACCGAAAGTACGTAACATGCATGAAGGTACGTACAACATACTGTACATACAGATAAATAAGCAGTGGCGTACCGTGAAGAGGAAGTTGTATCCGAGCTCAAGGATGGTCTGCTGGAACTTGTTGCGGCCCCACATCATCTCGAGGTAGTCCTTGCTCATGAAGAACTTCTCGCCGCGGTAGTCGACGCCGGTGGTCCTGAGGAAGTAGCAGTGCCGGTGCACGAGCTGGCACCCGGCGTACGCCGCCGGGTCCATGGTGACGATGACGAGGTGGTCGAGCAGCCGCGCCACGCCGCCCTCCCCCGTCCGGAAGCTCTCGAAGAAGAGGTCGAGCAGGGAGCCCGGCTTGGTCCAGGCCGCGTTGATCTGCGTCATGATCACCGTCCGGTCCGCCGTCGCCGCCCGCGCCAGCACCTCCTCCAGGTCACCGTACGGCGACGCCTGCACCACCGTGAGTACCAACATTGAATCGTAAGTTGACAAAGCAATTAAGTTCGTAGAGCTGTGCACATTTATGCATGGACCGATTCGGACGCGCGGGCAAATCAATGCACGCCTGACGACCATGCATGCCGGCCGGTGCCAGCTTAAGCTAGCAAATTAAACATGTACTCCTCCGTTCCAAAATATATGACCTTGTACAGATTTTATTAGAAAGTTACATACGGAACAAAATGAGTGAATCTACACTCTAGAATATGTCTATGTACATTTGTATGTAGTTTATAATATAATCTCTAAAAGGTCTTATATTTAGAAACGGAGGGAGTGGTATATAAGTTATAAAAAAGAACGGTTTTTTCTCCATGGACTGGCCGGCACATGTGCGGCCTAATGATGGACGGTCACATGGAAGCATGTACTCCCAGCACGAAAATAGATTTTGTATGTGAGAGAGAGGGCCCATGCCGCCATACACGAACGCGGCCTGGCAATGGGGGAGCGGGGCCCACGTCAACGGCCGTGCTCCGATCAGCCACAGAACTACCAGCCGTTTCAGACGCCACGTGTACGGCTACCGCCCGGCGGACGCGTGCGCCGTCGTGGCGCCCATGCCGACAGCATAGCGTAGTTACATGTCGTGTGTCTTCAGGGAATGCTCAAAGCAGCTACTGACGTGCACAGTGATGACTCATGTAATGGCCTTTCTTGTCATCATGTGAAGAGGCTGCAACGGTGATGGACCGACGACTCGTGTAGCAAGATTATCTTTTGTTCATCATGTGGAGATGCTACGAGAGTGGTGAGTCATTAGTGTTGATAATGACTTAATGAGGACAACAAATGACACCTACGACGAGAGTGCTAGAAATACATACATGGACATGGGGAGGATGGAAAGAAAAGGAGGGGGCGGTTGTTGGAGGTGAGCAGAGACCAGAGAGGGGGGCGGAGAAAGCAGACGTCCACATACATTCGTCGACCTCGAGACGTGAGCTGGTCTCGCTCGCCGCTCCACCACCACCACCGCTTTTGGGACTCGATCAACACACGGCGCAAACCCTTTCCTTTTGGTTACCCGGTCGCCATCGCCTCACGCAACTCATTCAAAAAGAGGATGCTCTTGTCTTCAATCTTAATTATATTGTTAGCATGAAAACGGCGTCTCTGGTTTTTAGTATCCCAGATTATCCCTCCACCGAATATGTACATGTAACTGGCTTGCATGGCATGGCGCCACCACCTTGGCCAGTTGCTCTTGTTCCTTTCTAAGACTAGTGTTTTGGAAATTATTAATGGGGGTGGAAAATAGTTGGAATTATGTGGAAATATCTTGAGCTGCTAGTGCTACGTGCATTTGACCAACGATCGGCTGGCTGTGGGAACGCCGGAGACGTGCGCGGAGGGGAGAAGTATGTACTGTAGTACTCCGTATGATCCTATTACCTACAGTGGTGATCCTGGGAGAACGGTCATAACTAATCAATCAATCCGGAGTTAATTTGGGCAGGGCCTCGCTCAAACTCAACAGCTAGATGAGAAGGGTGCGAGAAGAATCAAGAGGTAGGCACCAAATTTGCCAGCTGATGAGAAGGGTGCGAGCGCGCGAGTGTACCTGGACTGGGGCGGGCGCCGGAGCGGCCACGACGGCGCTGAGATTGTCTGCTGCGTCGGAGGCATGGTCGGCGACGGAGCGCAGGTGGTGGTGCTGGGCGGCGGTGCCGTTGTTGTGGCTCCAAGCGACGACGTCGACGAGGCTTCGGCCGGGGCTGGCGGACATGAAGAAGAGGACGCAGACGGTGGCCATGGCGGCGCCCAGCACGAAGGACACCATCGGGCTAATGCTGCTGCTCCCGCCGCCGCCCCCCGCGTCCCCCTTCATCTTCCCGCCCCCCAACATCTACCTGACCGACTGAACACCTCTCCCTTCGTCTGCTGGTTGCGCCACCGGCGTGCAGAGCGCTCTTGAGATAATAGATGGTTTGATCCGGCCGAGGGATGCTTGCTGTGGAGGTAGATAGATAGATAGATAGCGATGCGGCTGGGAATTGGCACGGCAGGGAGTGGATGCCTCTCCCTCTTGGGTGGTGGTGGTGGTGGCCGGGCAGGGGCAGGAAGGGATTGAAGAAGGAGCAAGCGAGGGAGCGGAGGCTTTTAAGAGGGAGGGTGGGAGGAAGAAGATGACGGAGGGAGTGGAGGATGGCGCGTCGTGGCGCGCGGCTTAGAGGCGACAGATCATCTTATTCCCACTGATTGAGCCTGCCTGCCTGCCTGATTACCCGAGCCGGAGCCGGTGATGTCTTCTCCTCTCTTATTTCTCTGCGTGTGTTGTGTTGTGTGGGCGTTGATGGAGCAGGTTTATGACAAAGTCACGGCTTTGGTTGTGTAATATGAACATCGCGTGGGTGGGCTCGCCTCTCCTCTTGCTGTCAACTGCTCTGTTTGGTTCCAAATAAGTCATCAACTTATAAGTTGAAAAGTACAAAAAGTGATTTATTTTCCAAACAGACCCAACTTATAAGTCATCCCAACTTATAAGTCATAAGTTGCTCAACCCCAACTTAAAACTTATAAGTCATCCACTTTTACATGAAAATGTGATTTATAAGTCAGATGACAAACAAACAGGCGTGACTTATAAGTCACTGGTTTTAAGTCACCTGACTTATAAGTCAGGTGATTTATTGAAACCAAACAGGGCCGGAAAGAAAGGAAGGAAGAGAAGGGAAAGGAAAGGAGGTGGTACTTGGCTTGTTGTGTTGGGTCCTACCCCGATGGCGTGCGCGGGGGGTGTTGAAAGTCTTGTTGCCAAACGCGGTTGGCGGGCTACGACGACGAGATAGCCGCCCGTCCTGCCCGTGCCGCTCTGTCTGTCTGTCTCTAGCCCCGTCCGCGTTACTCCTGCTGGTGCCGCTGCCACTGCCATAACGCTTCCGTTTTGTTCTCCTGCGTACCAAGTGCTCTGCTCGGCCTGCTGTTGTCCTCTAGCTTGGACTGCTGCTCCTGGTTACCCGCGCCATTTTTGGACGGCTTTGCTTTACTTCCCCTGTGTTCATCTCGAGGCCGTTTCGTTTCGTCGTGGGTCGTACGCAGGGCGGCGATCACGATGACCGATTCATTACGCACTTACAGCATCTACCAGCCGGACCTTGCAACGTCCGGTCGTACGCAAACACTGATCGATCACGTTTCAATTTTTTTTCTATGCATCCAATTCTATCATATTTCATTTCTTATATTTATACAAAAGCATGTTGAATATATCCTATATACTACTATCAACCTTCGTTCTCGTTGGTCATTACCTGCGTCGGAGCCTGCGCCGTGTGTGTCGCATCCTCCAACGTCTGGCCAATGCAGCCCACTCGGAGCGGATGGAGTTTCGGATGGTCAGCTACTCCGGCCACAGATCGACCACCCCCGATGGGTCCTCCTCCAGCGCCTGTGGCTCCTCCACGGGCTCCTCCCCCTCCTCGGAATCCACCTCCGGTTCCAGAGATAGCCTCGCTTTCCTTCAAATTCGGACCTCTTCAAGGAGGAAGAGGCGGTGCTGGATCGTGTTGTGTCGATGGCGTCGTGGCATGACTGACGGGCTCGGAGATGGAAGTGCTCGGGTGGCGGCAGAGAGAGGGAGGAGGCGGATGTGCTAGGGCTTGGGGCGTCGGCTGGCTTAAATAGCCGGCCCCGACCGTGGAACGGCGCCACGCGACGTTCGCACTACACCGACGGTCGAGGTGCCCGTCGGACCGTCGGGTTCTCCGAGAATTCCGCGTGGGGCCAAGCCATCAGGCCGACAGGATGGGCACGTCCCGGGCTTTCAATATCCGTCCCATATTTGGGCTGAAAATAAAGGTGCCGTTCAGTTCTGGCGTTTGAGGCCGCTTTAAGAGGCTCGTATGGATCGAATTTTTGTGATCGAGCAGTGACCGTGTTGACTAACCAGGTGTTTGAGTAGGATTTTAGGGATACGGTTGTAGACGCTCTTATCTCATCCCTAGCAGACTCCGTAAAAGAGTGACCCGCAAAATGGGTTTACAGGTCACTACAGAGCAATTTTACGGGCCATTTCGTGCGTTAAAGATCAGACCCCGTATATGAAACTGTAAAATTTTAGAAGAAAAAAGTTTGCGGATGAAAATACTACATCATTCATCAAACTACATAATGGTTCTTCATGAAACTACATGAGTTCTTCATACTACTATTAGGTAGGGGGACCGCGGGCCGTGCAGCGTACCCGAGCCAAGGCTACCCAAAATGATGGGTGCGGCGGTGACGACGCGGCGGAGGAGCCGGAGGAGCTGAGTCCTCGTCGGAGTCGAGGTTGATCCAGATCTTGTACTGCTTGGCCTTCATGACGCGCAGGTCCGCCTCCTTGAACGCGCTCGCCTGCGACGCTGTTACCCCTTGATCGAGGAAGATCTAGTCGATCTCAAGCTCGCGGCGGTTGTGCGCGGCGTCCTCCGCCGTCTCCCTCACCAAGCGCTCCATGATGGCGCGCGTGAGGTGATCCTCTTGCTCCGGGGTGAGGTACTCCTCGGGGCCGATGACCCCTCCACGCAGCGGGACGACATCGTCCTTGAGCTTGACGGTGAGCGGCTCGAGCTCCTCCGGCCTTCTCTTCACCAGAGTGATGATCCGCGAGGACGAGGCGCCCGCGGACGAACTCCCAGCGGCAGAGGAGCCGATGCGTCGGGTCGTGAGCTCGCGTTCGTACTCCTCGAGCTCGGGGCGTTCGAATGCCGGCGCCCGTAGTTCAGCCACCTCCGCGATCCCCACTTTCATGCGACGTCGGAGGTGCGGCGGCGATGGTGCTCGGCATCATCCCCTCCATTTGCGTGGCCGTCCATGGTCGGGACGACCGCTATGGGTTTTTTGTCTCGTCGACAGCGAGAAATTAGGGCGGAGTGGGAGATGAACCGCCCCGGAGCTGCGTCGGCGGCGAGAAATTAGGGTGGAGTGGGAGATGTATCGCGACGGAGCGACGGCGGCGGCGAGAAATTAGGGCGGAGTGGGAGATGAATCGCAACATAGCTGCGGCGGCGGAGGATAGGGTTTGACCCGTAAACGCGTTGTGAAACCGGGTATATGCAGGTTGGGAGGGTTTTTTCGGGGTCGTGATAAAAAATTACAGACCGAATACGAGATACGGAGTTTCTTATGACCACTAAAACGAACTGAACGTGTATACTCGTCGGAATTTTATGGGGCTCGGTCTTTCCACGGGTATGGTAGAGATGCTCTTACGTAGTTAGCTGGAGGGCCACCTCGACGCACACACGCACGATTAACACACGGCAAGAAGATGGTTGTGTCTCCTCAAAAAAGAAAAGATGGATGTGTATATATAGTGGTTCATTGTTCGTGGGCACGATCGACGTGTGCAAACGTGTCAGTGTCACGTGCTAACGTCCAGGAGGAGGCTGATGATCATTGAACCGCGCGCGTGTTCCTCGATCCATCCATGGGCGACGGACGGCGATGAGGTGTGCGTGTGCGTGTTGGTTGTGGTCAATTGACCTCGCTTTCAAACAGTCGGTGCGGTGCGGTGTGGTGCGGAGGAGGAAAATGGACGTGCTACTTGCTTGGCTAAGCTGGTGCCGCACTTTGCCGTGTTGGGTTAGCCTAGCCTATGTGCGGTCGACTTCCTGCCCTCTCGCCGTCGAGCCCAGTCAAGACGCGGCCGCTGGCTATCTACATAGCTAGCTGTTTGGTCCATCGGTGCAAATAAAACAGCTTCGCTAGCATCTCCGACCCGCTAATTTCTTCTGATATCAATTCCTGGATAGGGGAGTACAACCCTATTTAGTACTTCTCCGTCCCAAAATTTTTGTCTTAGATTTGTTTAAATATGAATGTATCTAATCACGTTTTACTATTTAGATACATTCATTTCTAGACAAACTTAAGATAAGAATTTTGAAACGGATGAAGTATATGTCCGTAAGTAAAAAAGCATTTTGAAATTTAAATTAAGTCCGATTCACAAATCGTGTGGGATCACACCAGCGTCGGATCGAATAGTCTGATTACAACCAAAATATATATGACTATGCTTATGGAGAATCTACAACCGGACCTTCCAAATCAACCTCAATCATCCGAACAAACCGCCCGATCAATATTCAATCATAAAAAATCGATCCAGATGGATCTATTAAACCGGGCTCAAACCCCCGGGCTGACCGACACCTCCATTTTCAGCCTAAATATGAGGCGGATATGGGAAGCTCGGGCGCGTCCGGACACGCCCGTCTCGCCCGCACTGGCCTGCATCAACCCTATATATATTCGTTAATAATAGGCAATTTAATATTTAAATTAAGTTCGATTCACAATTCGCGTGGGGTCACACCAACACCGGATCATATATTCCAATTACAACCAAAAAAAGATAAGTATGCTTACATTTTATACGCCCCGCATCCTTCTCCTCTTCCTCTTCCTCATCTTCTCCTATCCGACTAACCAATGTTGTTGGTGATGTGTGCCCATGTCATTCTGTGTGTATGACTCTTGCGTGCCCGTCTGGGTGTAGGACTGCTCCAGTCGGTGGTTGTCCGATTGGGTAGGATCCAAGTCTTCCATCTGCCCAATCTCACAGCCATAACCTCCTCCTCCGCCATCTTCGTCGTGGATGACATCGACCATCTCACTGTCCTGATCGCCGTACGCCAAGTCGAACGCTCTTGGCATTGTAGTGAACAGTGTGTGGGCACTCATCTGCTCCCCACCCGTCGTCCGAGCCCAGACGAGCCACGGCGACAAACACTCCGAGAAGATTGGTGTTGCGTTTACATTGGCATTGTAAGTCACCTTCCTGGCGGCTGTTCCGAGCTGTTTGGCGACGTAGTAGTAAGGAGCAATGCTCCAGCCACTGAGCCCTCTGTACTACGGGTTCGTCCGCCTTCGCACCGAGGCCTTCATCGCGACGTCCACCACGACCACCACACCGGATGCCAGCACGCGCACGGGTAACCGTCAACTTCTTCAGCTTGTCCTCCTCTGTGCTCTTTGCTTTTACGCCGACGACTTTGTCACGTAGACGAGCTGATTTTCTAGGGAAGCATGATGCTCGGATCCTTCGGCACCTCCGCCACCTCCATCTCCGACAGGTACTTCTCCTGTTCCATGTGTCGGTGGGGAAGAAAGGAGAGGGTGGTCAAAAAAGACGGGAATTGGGTGGAGAGCAATGAGGGATGAATGAAGGGAGTCGGGGATTAGCGCGGAAACAGTGCGGGTTTCTAAAAAGCGCACGCTTCGCCTCTCTTTTGGGTGGGCCTGGGAGTCGAGTCCGACGTTTCTTGTGTCCAGACTTCCGCACAACCTCCTTGTTTGGTTCTGGTTTGCTGAAAAATAATGATAAAGATCGTCCGGCGAACCGGCACACGTCCGTGTTGGATGATTTTTACGGTTCGTATCGTCCGATCCGAACAAATGACAAATGCAGATGGTTTGAGAGTCGGTGTCGGAGATGCCCTTAGCCTTTTTTCCATTTTATACACCAGCTTGAATCGTTTAGTAATTAGCTTCCTGTTTATCCAGCAAATAAAAAATTCAGCTTCCTGTTTGTGGAGTAAACAATGAGGGTTAAGCGGCAGAATATAGGCTACAAATCCCCGCCATTCTGCCGTCAATCCCGGAATTCTCACAAGACTAAGCTAATAAATATTCTTCTACTCGCGGTATCTTTGAACCGAACATGACAGATATGCCAACGCTCTGTCGGTGCGTCGCGTAAACCATGCATCTAGCGTCGCCCACATATACTACTCGGGTGAAAATAAGAAAGATATACTACTACTACCTCCATCACAGTTTATAAGGCACACACGTGTATCTAGGTCGTCAATTTGACTAATATAAAATATATTATTTAATATAAAAATTATATCATTAAAAATAAAATATCTAAAGTTTTTAATGATATATTTTTTATAATATATGATTATCAGTAAGTTGGTCAAATGTATGACCTAGATACACGTGCCGGACTTATAAACTGAAACGGAGGGAGTACTATACAACTCCGGCTGTGGTATACATTTTCTGGCTCACGTCGCCTTCACGGTCGATCAAATTTCTTTTTCGTACTGACGTCTGCTCGATGAACTTAACGGTCGTCGGTCGTGCCGCCTAACCTTGATTCGGGCTTGATTAATCCGGCGGTCTCGCTGGAAAACTCGTACCACACCGACAATCAATTCATTCCGATGGAGCTCCAAGTCAGTACCAGTACACTGCGCCGGCCGAACGTTGGTTAGGCGCAGCCGTGGAATTAGGCTGCTCCATCACACTTGGCCCCGTAAGAGCATCTCGTCAAAAAAGACTTGACGCGCTTAAAATCAATGTTTTGTAACGTCGGTAAAAAAAAAACAGGGCTTCAGCAAACGTTGTAAAATAAAACGCGTCAAAAAATCATTTGTTTCGGGCTGTAAATTTTGATGTGCCGGCTCTTGGGCTGCAAATATAGAACGACGTACTGTACGCGTTGACTGTTGCAGATGGGACCGTCAGATTGGACGTCGTATTTTTATGTATCTGAAAAACCTCTTCATCATTTCCGCGCGTAAAAACGTTATTTTGATGTTGTAAAAAAAATTCTAACGTCGCTACCGCTGTTGCAGATGTTGTAAGGTCAAACATGGTGGTGGTACTGTGCGTCACATGGTCCAACGTTGTTCTCCTGATATGGATGGACGGTTGAATTCAACACCCTGCATACACCAACCTCTCTGGTAATAATTTATTTAGTTTCTATAGCCAGGAATGAGAGGGAAAGGTACTACAGTGCCATTTTTAACCCGGCCATGGATGATCATTGGCATGGCCTGGCATGGATAATTAGTAGTGCAGTGTTAAACAAGAGCTACATTGTCCAATAAATAAAATAAAAGAGCTAGTAGTACTATAGCTGGGAATAGTACAGAGGCCAGGAAAAGTATCGGTGCCATTTTTCACCCGGCCGCCCATGTTCATTGGCATGCGAGGAATAAGGAATGTGTGCTGTGCTGTGCTGTACTACTGTCCAAGAGATGAATAAGAGCAGGCATGGCTCATGAGTCATGACTGACAGAGGCCCCATTACGTGCATCACGCTAGAATATGGTAACAGTAGTGGGAATGCGCTCACGTACCAGTGCACCGGCAGTAACCCGTTGCTTCTGCCCATTTTCGTGCACATGGTCATGGCAGAAGAAACGATAGTGTATTCTTGGCATTCATATGTGGTGATCGATCGATGTGGTCGATTTTTGTCGTGATAACACGCATGTTGCCTATGGCGTATGGTAGGAGAGTTTGCCTTGCACGTACGCACGGCGGGGCGACATCTGTTGCACATGTTCGAAGCTTTATTGTGCCGTGCGCAAGCTCAATCACCCGATGTACGTTGAATTAATTCTACAGACTCCAGAACACATTACTACTCCCTGTACCTAAATAATTGTTGTTAAAAAAATTAATCTACTCTTTCTATTTATAGTTAATTTGATACAGAAGGAGTAACATGCATGCATGTAAAACAGAAAAATACTACTCGTATGATCGCAACATTCTCAACCAATCCATGGCATTCGTCGATGATAGATCATTAGTTAGCTTCTTTTTTTGCGAGTAGATCATTAGTTAGTTGCTTGCGAATTGTGATGATTGACACCAGCACACCGGAAAAAAGAGAATCGAGCTAGAGACGGGAGTAGTTTGTTTGCACATGCGCATGGCCCCTACCTACATTGACGTTGCGACGCCTGGCTTTGGAGCAGTTGGGGCTATACTGTTTGATTGCACAACGGTTAGTTTAATCAATAATGCAGGGAAATATAGTCAACGAACATGCGTGATTAATCCTAAACTAGCTTTGCTTTGCATGCATGGCTTTTTAAGGAAAGCAATTACCCCTCTCTATCTCAATAACCATAATTGAAAAAAACTAAAGGAAGTACTCCCTCCATTTCTAAATATACTCCCTCCGTCCCAAAATTCTTGTCTTATACGTATTTGTTTAGATATGAATGCATCTAGTCACGTTTTAGTATTTAGATACATTCATTTATAGACAAATTTAAGACAAGAATTTTGGGACGGAGGAAGTATGTCTAAAGCAATTACCCCTCTCTATCTAAATAAGTACAATTGGAAAAAACTAAAAGGACTATATACGGAGCAAAATGAGTGAATCTACACTCTAAAATATGTTTATATACATCCGTATGTACTTTTCTAGTGAAACCTTTTAAAAAATTATATTTAAAAACGAAAGGAGTACTACATATGCATGTTTTGGGTGATTAATCATAAACCTGGTAGTACAACGGTAGCCTACAGGCGTAACCTAACTGCCGCGAGCAACTTCCGCACCAGCTGTTTAAATAGGTCTACATGCAAAATGTGCTGAAGCCTGCATGCAGGCTGATCAAACTCTCAGGTGCTTGTCGTCCAGACAAAACTACTGTCATGGAAATCGGAATTTGTATTGCAAGGGATACAGAGCATGAATGACTGTCAGCATTCCTGCATATGTGATCAAATTTCCTAAATGGGTCACTAATATCATTAACTCTCGGATGGTCCACTTCTCTTGAGGTGATCTCGGAGGGCAACATAAATATCATTTGGCTAATTGGGGTTTGATCTGCAGGACAAAAGAATTTGGGGGTATATGGGTTCCTAATATTAGAGAATTTAACATGGCTTTGCTAGCTTCTTGGGGCAAAAGATTTTTTGACAACAACGATAGTGACTGGAAGAAGATTGGGTTCTCCAAAAATTCTTTGGGCCAAAGAGGATCTACCTTTTGAAAAAGTATCACCTGGGCTCTTAATGCCTCTAGAACTCTTTTACAAATGGAAATTGGGCAATGATGCTAACATCAGTTTTTGGCATGACACTTGGGCTGGGGAATGTTCCCTTAAGGTCCCATTCTGGGACTTGTTTGAGATTTGTAACCAAGTTGACAGCAATGTTGCCCAAGTGTGGGATGGGAGAGTTCTTAAATTGTCTTTTAGGAGATGTGTTGGTCATGATGGGACGAACAAGTGGGAAAAATTGGTTTCCTTTGTGAGGCAATATCCTATTTACTGACCCTGATACTCCTATTTGGACTTTGAAATAAAATGGGATCTACTCAGTCAAATCTTTTTATGACAAAATCAATTTTGGGTGTGCAGTTTCTGCCATGGGGGCTAAACTTTGGAAAATTCGCTGTCCATAGAAAATTCATGTGTTCCTATGGTTATGCATTTATAACAAGGTCCTTATCAGGGATAATCTAGCTAAAAGGAGGGGGTTTGCTGATTTAACATGTTTGTTTTGTGAGGAAAGTGAATTTGTTTAGCACCTGCTGTTTGACTGTGTGGTGGCTAAACATGTTGGTCCTTTGTTTTTGAGTGTTTTGATATCAACATTATTACGAGTTTTGAGGTTGTTTTTAGATTTTGGCATTCAAAAAAAAATCAATTTTGAACATGGTTACTGCTGCCTCCTTGTGGAGTATTTGAAAATTGAGGAATACCTTTTGTTCTCAGGGGCGCAAATGCAGAAGCATGAATTGCGTCCTTGCCGAGCTCCGTTTTCATTTGCAGCAATAAAAAGTTCTCTGCGTCTGCGCTTGGACTACTTTGTTGTTGAGAAGCATTTTTGTGCTGGACAAGAAACGAGGGGAAGTCTTGAGGATCGCCTGAAGATGGCCCGGGACGGGAGTCCCAGTGATCTGTAGTAGTCTTCATATCGTCCTTGGGTCCTGTAATAAATATTTGCTGTTAAGGTAGGAAGGACTATACTCTCGTGGTGATGTTTCTCTTAGTTTCCTAGCTTCCCTAGGAGGATTCATGTCTTTTTTAGATGGGGATTGATCTGCGCCGGCGCACCGGTACAAACTTTTGGCCGGCCGCGCGCGATCCGCATGCAACATTTTTTCTGCTATGCAATAAAATTTTGATGTTATGCAACAATTTTTGTAACTGTTGCAACAAAAACAAAATTTGTAGCAAAAAAATATCTATGTGATCGTAGCAAAAAAAAAACAAAGCTGATGGTACGTGGTAGCAAAAGTCAAACGCCGGTTGTAACAAATATTTACGTGACGCGTATGCAACTTTTTTAGTGAACGGTTGCAGCAAAACATGATGCCGGTTGTAGCAAAAATTAACACAGTTGTAACAAAAATAAAAAAACATCGATTGTAAATGAAAAATCCGACGAACTGGAGTTGCAACCAAACGTATATGCAGCTTTTTTACTGGGACAAAATGTAGTAAAAAAATGCTTGCAGCAAAAATGACGCTGGTTGCAACAAATTTAGACAAAAAATGTTGCATCCACTAATCAGAGAAGCGCGCGGGTGGAAAAAAATATGGCATGGGCCCGCGCGCGCGAGGGGCTACCGGCGCGTCGGTTCGGCTGGCGCGCGGGTGAAAAACGATTCCCTTTTTAGATGCTTTGTTTTGGATCTGTTATGGTTTGGGCTTTATGCCTCATTTAATAAAGTTGGGCAAGGAGAAACCCCTTTCTATTGAAAAAAAATAGCAGGAATGACTAGGTAGAACGTGGTAGTACCAGTAAAATTGCTCACGGGCACTTTTTGAGTAATACATTTTTTTATTTTTATTTTTGCGAATGAATTGAGTTGTACATTCAGATGTGGAAACTCTTCCCTTCGATGATTGTTTAATAAAGGTTGGGGGTTATGGCAGGGGCGGACCTATGTTGAGGTGAGTGTGGGCCTAGGCAAGGCCCCCACTCAAAATTTGAAACTGCAGCAATATTTGCTTGTGGTTTTTGAAAAATATGCTTAAATTCGTTGTTTTTTAAAGAACATGCTCCACTGAAATTGTTTGCCCCTATTGAAAATATTCTCTAGGTCCGCCACTGGGTTATGGGTGAGCTCATGGTGTTGTGGCGCCGTCAGCACAAGGGTCCGGTCCGGTTCGTTTTGATTCTGCGGACCAGCATCAGCATCCCAGGCAGGCAGAATCGCGAGTCGCCATATCATGTCGGTACGTAGCAATGCCACGATCGAGACGCCGGGTATCATCGGCGAATCCATGCCAGAAGACGATGCTACGGCATGGATGATGATTAGTGGCTGCTAATCGGCACTGGCAAAGGAGAAAAGAAGAATGAAGAAAGCAGCTTAATTAGGGGGCAATTGTTCGCATGCATGCACATGGCCTCCGGCCTACCTACATTGACATTGCGATGCCTTCTTTTGGAGGCATGAGGGCAGTTGGAGGTCGACCGTTTGATTGATCCGTTTTATATATAGGGGAAGAATATGTATCACGGATGATTAAGCGCGCGTAAGTTAAAACCAGCTCTGCTCCATAGCTTTTGAAAACGAAACAAAGCTAGGAATAGCAGGCTTCTTTTGTCCGGCTCTGATTGCTTTGCAAAGTGGAGAGGTTGCTTGCTGGTTAGTTAGTTAGGTGGTGCAGGACATGTAAACTTGCTGAATTCTCAATCAAACTCTGACAGACAGTTTTCATCGAAGCCATCTTCAAATTCAAAACGCATAAAAGCAGCAAAGAGACTGCAGCTCGTAATGCTACTGCAAGCCAATATGGGCTTGGGTATCTATTTTTTCTCACGACAAAAAAACGAGCTAGAGTGTTTTCTTTTGTTTGATCGAATCGATTTTCCTTGTGTCGCAGGGCACCGTGGCTGCCTTTGAAGAGAAACAAAACTGGAGTGGTATGATCATCATCGATCATCGATTTAACAAAGTCGAAAGGCAGGGGACGGAAAGGAAAGGAAAGCCGGAGGTTGAACACGGTGTTTCCGAGGTGCTTTGGCACCGTCATGACAGAAGGAAATAAAAAAAATCTTAAACTAATCCAAAGCAGGCAAGGCAAGCTGTAGGTGGCAGCTCGGTAGCGGCCACGGTTGGTGGTTGCACCGAAACCTCATGCCATCGGCGGCAGGAGCAGGAATAGGAAGCTTCTGACGATCTGGAAAAATCGTGGGTTTGTGCTTGTGCTAGCTGCAAACACGCGTACGTCTTTTTCTGCCTTTTCTTCCCATGTGATGCACCGTGGAAGCGCCTTGCAGGTTGCAGCTAGCGAGCGGTAGCGCCGGTCGTTGTGTACGTACGTAAGTGTTACGCTTGCTTCGCTTCGGCTGCACATGCTTGCTTGCACCGCCAGACTGCAAGCATTATCACCCTGCAAAAAAAAGAAAGGAACTGCAAGCATTATCTTTCTTTCTTGGGCGAAACTCTGTGACATTATCCAATTAGAAAATTATTTTAAACTTTAAATTCGTAAAGATCGAGCGACATGAACCCCAAGTCAAAATCACGCTCGATTGCACGTTAAACTACGCAATCCCGATCTAAACAGACTGTTTGGCACACGGGGATTGTATTCTTTTTTTCTTTTGAGGCAAAACCAAGGGAGATTGTGGAGATGGCAAAGGATGACCGGGATTGCTGAAATTTTCCACAGCGCCGGCCCTGCTCTCTGCTGGACGGGCCCGCTTTAGTTTTTCTTCTCGGAAAGGAAAAATTAAGATGCAGCATGGCCCGAATCCAATACCTCCTGTTGTTTGTCGAGGGAAGCAACCACCAGGGAAACAACATTTGTTGTGTTCACTTGTCTCCTTTTTCTTGTTTTCCATCTTTTTTCTTTTATTTTTCTTTTTCTTTTTTTCCTATTCTTTTTTAATTTTTTGTTTTTATGTTTTCCTAAATTCGTGGCCATCTTAGCAGGTAATAGCAAATGAAAAAAGAGGACATCGTGAACAAGATTTTTAAAAATAAAAAAGGTCATGATTTTTGAAAAAATACACAAATTTGGAAAGACTTCTACAATTCTAAAAATAATTTCATGAATTTTCAAAAGCACAGACTATGCAAAAAAAAAATGTAAAACTGAAAAGAGTTTGTGGATTTGAAAAATGTTCACGGGTTCGAAAAAGTCCACAATTTTGTAAAAAGGTTCACCAATTAAAAAAATTTAAAAAGTTTCACGAATTTGAAACTTTTTTAACAGAAAAAGATACAAATGGGTTGGTCCAGCACGAGGACGGGTGTGCCGCACACCTTTTATAAACTGTGTAATAGAAAACAAAGACATTCTAACAGGCAAAACAATGCAAATGGGTTGGTCCAACGTGGAGGGCGGGTGCGCATCGCGTACCTTTTTTAGCGGTGTAACAAAAAAAAAAGACATTTTTAACAGACAAAATAATACAAATGGGCTGGCCTAGCGCAAAGAACGGGTGTGCGCCGTGGTTAACACTACCGCTTCTAGGCCCACCAGCCAGAGGAATCCGTTCTGGTCAGCATTTTTATGGCTCAAATGATGTCAGGATTCAGTTTAGGCCAGGATTGCGTGGTTCAGGGTGTAATCAATCAAGATTTCAGTTTGGGTTCGTTTCGCTTAACCTTTACGAGTTTAGTGTCTAAATTAGAGTTTTTCTGTTATCTAATAATCCTAGAAATGAGGGCTATCGTCGCATATTCTCCTTCCTACTCGTGCTTCTCCTCTAGTGAGGAGATCAAGACGGCGTTATCTCCTGCGTCCCCCTGCCCCTTAAGTTACGTTTGGGCTTCGATTTATAATTAGCATGGGTCGATTATGGTTGAAGTCAACATGTTGTGCCCCGAGACTCTTATATAATGTAAGAGCCTAAGGGGCGTCACATGTTGTATACATGGGATAAAACCCAATCGCAACCAGAAAGCTAAATAAATGGTGGTGTGTTCATTTACAGTTTCAGTTGCACTTCACATGCATGAAGATTGAAGAATTTACTTTCAAGTCAAAAGAGAATTATTTAAATAATTGTTAGGTATATATGCGTCAATCCTCAAACATAAACCTGGCTATATAAACAACAGTTTCTTGGTTCAATTCAAGCATCTTAATTATAAAAACACTTCAGGATCGATTGACGGAACCAACCAACACTGCATGTAGCTTACAAATTTACAAACCAAGAGATCGCAAGCTAGTGAGACATGCACACAAACTCAATCTCAAAGCGAAAAGATCAGTGGCCAGTTTTGGGTGTGCTCCTGAAACAAAGATTGGTGGCCATTTTTGGTTTGTGCTCCTGAAAAGTAGGGGCAAGCGGTGGGCTCATACGTCTAGACATGTGGTCATTCAAACCAATTTTG
This sequence comes from Hordeum vulgare subsp. vulgare, assembly GCF_904849725.1. Lineage (NCBI taxonomy): Eukaryota > Viridiplantae > Streptophyta > Magnoliopsida > Poales > Poaceae > Hordeum > Hordeum vulgare. Next base: position 578,460,793 of record NC_058522.1, read on the forward strand.
CACCACGAGAGGACACCCGCGAAGCTCTCGTGGCCTCACGTCCTCTCTAGACACCATCTCCTGTTTTAGTGCACTGACCAGCTTCATAAACTTACACGGCGCAAACATCTCACCGGAAGCAACACCATCTTTTTTTGTAAATTCTTCAATCTTGTGTTGTGTACATAAGATTGGTTGTCTCTGGCCATATGTTGTATACATGGGATAAAACTCAATCGCAACTAGAAAGCTAAATAGATGGTGGTGTGTTCGTTTAGAGTTTCAGTTGTACTTGACATGCATGAAGATTGAAGAATTTGCTTTGAAGTTAAAAGAAAATTATTTAAATAATTGTTAGGTATATATGCGTCAATCCTCAAATATAAACCTGACTATATAAACACAGTTTCTTGGTTCAATTATTTTTAGATCAACAGGGAGAACCTTCCTGGCTCCACTTACTTTCGAAAGAAGCCTGAGCAAGCAGGTCCAACACGTACCAGCATTATTACAGTTTGCCATCTAGGCCAAACAAACAAAACTGCAACAAGTTTCAAAACTAGAGTAGGAGAACTACATAGCGACTAAAACTAGCTAGCTAGAGGCCCAACCCAGAGGAAAAGCTACAGGTCAATTGACGAAAGAAGCAGGTCGGAGGAGCAGGACTTCAGGGGATCCCGGGGCATGCAGGGTCGATGTAGGGCTGTGGTTCCGGCGCATCATTTGATTAGATGTCATCACCATTCGATCTGGTGAGGTTCCCTTAGCAGCTTTTGGACATGGATGCAGAATGCGTCTATCTTCTCTAGCATATGATCCTTGAACAGAGCGCGCCAGTTCCTGATTGTGTTTAAAAGCAGTGACCAGATCTGTTTCAAAGACAACCAAAGCACTCCATTAAACACCATATTGTTCTGTGCTTCCACAAAGCCCAAAGAACAGCAACAGAAACACAATTGAGTAAGTCAAGTTTTTCCCCTGCTACCCAACGAGAAGTAACAGATTGAATATAGGTCATGCCCTGTTCCCTACAAATGGAATATAGGTCCCAGAAAAGTATGGATAATGGGGTGCCCCCAAACCATGCATCTTCCCAGAATCTAACCATTTTACCATTGCCCAAAGACCATCTATATCCTAACTTGACAGCTTTAGAGGCCCACACCACTGCTTTCCAGAAGGTGGAGGCACCATTATCTTGAGCACAAAAGATATTTGGTGCGAGTTTATATTTGGCATCAATAATATTGTTCCAAATTTTTCCTTCCCCAAGTACATATCTTTTGACCCAAGAGCCAAGCACGCAGATGTTAAGATCATGAATGTTGGGGATTCCTAAACCTCCAAATTCATGCTTCATAGTAACTAAAGGCCAATTAGCCAAGTGGATCTTTTTGTGACCCTCAAAGTCATTCCACAAGCAGTTGGCCATTTGGGTGTTGATCAAATCTACAACCCACTTAGGGAATTTAAAGAAGGATAAGAGATATATAGGGATACTAGTTAGGCTGATTTTTATAAGGGTCACTCTAGCAGCATAAGAAAGGAGTTTCCCCCTCCATCCTGCTATCCTTTTTAGGATTTTATCCAGTAAAAATTGGATATCATCCCTCGAGAGCTTATCAAAATGGGGTGGAATCCCCACGTATTTAATGGGAAAGGATCACACATGACAACCAAAAATGATAGAGAAATTTTCAGTTTCCTCTAAGCTGAGGTTGAGAGGGATCATCTCACTCTTATCATACTTAATTTTCATTCGGAGACTTTCTCAAAACAGGTTAGGGTCCATTTGAGGTTGGTAGCAAGCTCAGGGTCCCCATACATGAACATGATGGTGTCATCAGCATATTGAAGAGTGATGACACCACGAGGGTATAAATCATGCCCAAGACCTTTGATTAAACCATTGTGAGAGGCTTTGTAAAGCATCTTGGTTAAAGCATCAACTACAAGATTAAAAAGTAAAGGGGACAAAGGGTATCCCTGCCTAAGGCCCTTGCTAGTATGGAAGAAACGGCTTTCTAAGTCAGTGGGCTTAACACCCACAGATCCATGGTGGGCGATATCCCAGATCCACTTAATCCACTTATCATCAAAGCTCCTAAGCTTGAGTAAGTGGGATAAGAAGGCCATCTCTACTCTATCAAAAGCTTTTTCATAGTCAAGCTTGAGAACTAGGCTTTTGCTATGAGATTTTGCCATTGTGTGGGTCAGCTCATGAGCTGTGACCACATTCTCTAGGATGTATCTACCTTTGATGAAGGCAGATTGGTTACTGGAAATGAGCCTATTCATCAAAAGTCCTAGTCTATTAGTCACTATACCTTATTAAAGATTTTAAAAACACAATTAAGAAGGCTAATAGGCTTGAATTTCTTCATTACTGAAGCATCAGGTTCTTTTGGAATCAAAGAGAGCATGGCAAAATTCAAACAAAAATATCTAGTTTTCCATCATGAAATTCTTGGAACATTGCTATTAGGTCAACTCTAATCAGATCCCAAAACTTTTGATAAAAGAAAAAAAGGAATGCCATCTGGTCCAAGGGCTCCATCAGAGTAGGAACCCACAATGGTATCCTTTACTTCTTTTTCAGAGAAAGGATGTGTCAACATCAAGTTCTCCTGATGTGTGACTTTTTTAGAGGTGGAGTAAAAAACATTAGATAGGGAAAAACGAGTAGAATCCTCTTTATTGAAAATGGTCTTATAAAAGGAATGAGCAATGCCAAGCATTTCTTTACTATGAGAGGCAGGTCCATTAGGGCCTTGCAAAGTGTGAGCTAGAGTTTTTCTCCTCCTCTGATTAGCCACATCTTGAAAGTAAGTTGTGTTCCTATCTCCTTTAATATCTCTATCCCTAGACCTCTATTTGACTTTGACTTCCTCTTTAAGCCAGATCCTACCAATCTCTTCTCTAATTACTTTAAGCCTAACATGTTCCTTTTGAGAGAGCTCTTCAGTATCAGCTTTGACATCTAGAGCATCATATTCATTCATGAGGTCCTTTTTGAGGTGTCTGAGCTCACATTCAACGTTCTGGCTCCAACTTTTAGTAAGTCTTCTAAGATTCCTAACTTTAGACTGCCATTTCTCAATGGCATTACTACCTTTGACAGGACCACTCCAAGCTTTCTCCACTACCCTTCTAAAATCTTCTTTAAGCAACCACCACTTCTCAAATTTATATCTACCCTTCCTAGGCACATTGCTTACACCAGAGTCCCATAAGATGGGTGTGTGATCACTCCCAAGCTTGGGCAGAGCTTGAATGCTCGCTAAAGGAAAAGTTATGCCTGGGTCAGTGGTGCAGAAGACCCTATCAATGGTAGACATTATCAAAACCACCTGGTTATTAGCCCAGGTGAATTGTCTATTTCCCAGTTTGATCTCTAAGAGACTCCAAATTTCTATCCAGACATTGAATTTGTCACACCATTTGTGATAAACTCTGCCATTACTTTTGTCTAAGTTATATCTAACAAGATTGAAATCACCCCCAACAACAGTGAGGGTATCATAATCCACAAACAAATTATGAAGTTTGGAGAGGAAGTTGTGTTTATCCTCTTCATAAGAGGATCCATAGATAGTGACAACTCTAAAGTTAACCCAATGGCTTTCATTTTGACATGACAGGCAACAAGGAAACTGCCTATCTGTCAACTAAGAATATCAAAAACATCCACATCCACACCCATCAGGATGCCTCCAGCATAGCCTTTGGCAGGGAGGGAGTTCCAAGTGAACATTCTATTACCTACTAGAGATTTAAGGAAAGAGTCAGCAATTTTTTTTGAAAAGGAGGAAGACCCCTGGCTTCTGCATCTGAGCGATGCATGCAACCATTTTATTAATTATTCACAAAGACCTTACAAAATAATACATCAGTAAGGCTGAAGCCACCGTCTAGGCAACATATGTCGCTAGTTCTATACAGTTGATGAAGGGATGCTGATAGTCTGGGCCTATACCAAACAGACCTCGCAGCCAAACCTAACATCTAAGACCTGATACCCCAACCAAGCCACCTGCTGGGTATGGGGCACCCACCGGTCCAATGCACACTCAGAGGTCGCCACCGCCAACTGCATCGATCCATCTTCAGAACTGTACCGACGCATCCACCTTGCCCGGTCTAGCTGCCGTCGCCCTCCTGCGCGAGTCCATCCTCGCACATCAGACGCCTAATCACCAGGGCGCCACACCATCGAGATCCGTCGCCTTCAATGTGCAGGATGAAGCACCGCTCCACCAAAGAAAACATCCACTGGTCCCCCGAACCCGCGTACACCTCCAAGAATGACGCCCTCAAGGGGGAGACGACACAAGCGCGTCGTCGTCTTCTGATCTATCGATCTAGGGTTTCCCCCGGAGGTACCAGATAGTGGTCTAGAACTTCTCCTCGGCGATGCCTTCAAAAAGGGAACGACGTCGTAGAGCGTCGCCATCGTCGGCCTTGGCATCTAGCCAAGGGCAGGTTTTCACCCAGATCTGTTCGGAGAACTCCATCCAGCTTCTTGTGAATGGGTCGCCGCCTTCTCTGCTGGAGACTAGATCAAAGGATCGAGTCGTCGCCGCCTGAACAGTCGAAGCACCACCACGGTGCCAAAGCAGCCCGACACTGACTCGACTGCGAGTGGGAAGACGGAGACTGCAAAGGTGACGCCTTCAAGAAGGTAACGACGCGTAGGCGCCGTCGTCATCCGCCACGACCGAAGTCGGATCACGGAATTCACCGGCAGCCGTCCTTCCCCACTCCATGCACAGCCAGCTGGCCGACCACCTCCGACGAAGAACAAGGCCACCACCACCAAGCCTAGGGCCGGCGCCCCAGACATCCTCGTGTTGCAGATCAAGTCCATGAACAGTGCACCGCTGACGGCGATTGAGATCAGTAGCACACCGAATCAGCCCGACTGAGTCAAAGGCCAGATCCGTCGCTGCTGGTGCCGTCCTCCTATGCCGCCGCCGCACCACAACCATGTCGCCGCCAATCTGCGCCGTCGTCGATCTGGACAGAAAGGAGCGCCGCCTCCCAACCAGATTGAGATACGAGGAGAAAACCGCCGCCGCCGCCACGCCACAAGGGCTTTGCCCTATGACACCCTGGGCGACGGTGACGGAGGGGAGAGGAGGTGGGGGACGGCTGTAGGAGAAGGGCGGGGGCTCCCCGGTGCAGGGCGCCGCCGCCGCACGGGGGAGATCGGGTGAGGCCTAGGGGAGGTCGGGGCTGGTTGCGTGAAAGAGTCAGCAATGGATTCTTTTTTGGTTTCCTGGAGGCCAATAACAGAAGGTTTGGTCTTGTTAATCGGGTCTATCTGCAGGTTTTATTTTCTGCCTGGAGCATTAATGCCCCTCACATTCCAAAAAAGGCTGTTCATGAAAAAATCTTTTTACCGGAGTGCTTGCCCCGCCTATGTTTACTTTTCATATAGGAGTACCACATATCATTCTCATATGTATGCAAAACATCCCTCAAATGTTCAGGAGTATATGGGGACAGATGCTCTAAAGAAGTATCATCAACAGTAGGGTTAGTAGGACTAAGCAAAGGATCAGCCCTGCCAACAGCAGCCTGAGAGATTCTTGGTTCAATTCAAGCATCTTAATTATAAAAACACTTCAGGATCGTTGGACGGAACCAACCAGCATTGCATGCAGCTTACAAATTTACAAACCAAGAGATCGCAAGCTAGTGAGACATGCACACAAACGCAATCTCAAAGCGAAAAGGTCGGTGGCCAGTTTTGGGTGTGCTCCTGAAAGAAAGATTGGTGGCCAGTTTTAATTGTGCTCCTCAAAACAAGGGGCAAGCGGTGGCTCATACATCTAGACATGTGGTCATGCAAACCAGCAGAGGACACCCGCGAAGCTCTCGTGGCCTCACGTCCTCTCTAGACACCATCTCCTGTTTTAGTGCAATGACCACCTTCATAAACTTACACGGCGCAAACATCTCACCGGAATCAACACCATCTTCTTGAATCACCCCTCAACCACTTGTTAGGCCAACTTACAATGGCCATGGTTAAGAACATTGCATGCACATTGTTGCTTGTTGCCATTATGGTGGCAGCCACATTGGTACCGGTGGCGACCGCTGCCAGCGAACAATCCATTGAAACCATGGATGCATCCATCAAGAAGGCCTTTGACGCAGTCATCGCCGCCGCCCCCAAAGCCAAAAGGTCTGAAGCAGAATCTGCGGTGCTCAAGCAGAAAGTCGCTGCCACCGCCTCGCTCAACCAGGCCGCCGGAGATAAGAAGAAAGTTGATGAAATTGTGACTGCCTACAAGACGGCCGCCAATGCGGTCCTTGCCGCTAAGCCCGCCGACAAATCCGCCGTCTTTGAAAAAACCTTCGGCGAGGCCGGTCATCCTGCCACCCACCAGGCCGTGGACTCATTGGAGGATTCCTTCAAGCAGGCCATTGATGATGTCGTCGCCGCTGCCCCATCACCAAAGCAGGACGAGATGAAAGCCCTCGTGTTCCAGCAGACCGTCCTCGCCGCTAACTCGCTTGGCCAGTCTTCAATGGACACCAAGCTATTTGCTGCGGTTACCACCGCCTACAAGGTGGCTTCTGACGCTGTCATCGCCGCTTCGCCCGACGACAAGTTTCCCGTAATGGAGAAAACCTTCGCAGAGGCTGCTAAGGTCAAAGCGGCATGAGTGGCGCCTCCTCCGGCCTTGGTCTTGGATGCACACGCGGATTGATCACTTGATGTTATTGATTTTGTTCTCATGCGTGGAAACGCGCACTAGTTCTTTCTTAGTTCTCTCTTGTATTGGCGATTTTTAATTAGCACTCGTGATGCAGATACTGGGAACCCTCACGGCCCGTCACCATGTACTTAGATTTTCCCCCAATGTATCAATATAAATTACAGTATTTACTTATTTCTGTGGTGGATGTATGTGATTTCTGATGGCATAAAAACTACTATGACTTGATACAAATTACTTGGACTATCATAATCATGATTATGTTTGGCCTCACAATTTAGCGTGCTTCAACGTCCACTACTAGAATCTCCATTAATCCCGAGTTTCAAAAACTCGGCAGAGCATATATTAAACTCGGCAAAATATTCACCGAGTTCCGAACTCGGTGTAAGACACCCGGCTAGACGGTCCTCGGCAATCATTAATACTATCGAGTGCATTCTATCGTGAACTCGACGAATAAGTAAGCAATGTTTGTCGGGTTTTGGCAAATACAACTCGACGTACCACATTGTCAGACTCGACGAGACATTAATGAAAGTGCGACGTGACATCTTTTCTTTGCCGAGTATCCAATTCGGTAAACCTTGCCCAATAGAAATAATCCATGTGCCAACACACATTGCCGAGCGCAAAATATCTACCGAGTTGGTTATTAGGCCAAAATGGGCAAAATATTCGCAGTGTTCCAAACTCGATAGTTTACTGTCCAATAAAGGCCCGCCGCGTGGTGCAGCTCCATTGCCCAACCTTTGCCGAGTTCTTGAAAACCTAAATTGGACAAATATCTTTCTGTTTACCGAGTTTTCTGGTAGAATAAACTCTTCAAATATTGAACAGTCGACTCGTAATTTGTGCGGTAAAGAACTAATCTATTCATCACCCAAAGTGTAGAATGAGTTATTCTTCACCCGAGGTAATCTTATGATTGTTCATAAATAAATTTTATTTTATATACAAATAGTTACATGCATAGTGATTCATTATGTAAAATTTGGCGTAAGAAAACAAAAACAGAGGTTATAAGACTAGAAAAACTGGATTTTATGTATATTTTACACTATGTTTTACGTTCGTAACATTGCGTATCATAATTTTTTTACGGCGACTTAATGTTTTCTTAGATTCTATTTTTAGGTACGAAGTAAGAAAAGAATTATGAAAGATTAAATACGATGCTTTGATGGTAAAATAGAGGAGGGTGAAGAATAACTATTTTTCGCCTAGGATGACGAATAGCGCGACCCTAAGTTTGGAATGAGATATTGGAATGAAATATTGCATCACATATGAACACAGACAGTTAAAAAATACATAAGTTTGTGAATATTGAAGTCACACAATAAACTAGTCAAAATCATACATCAGAATCAACATACAAAGTTCATAAACATCATAAAAACTAGAAGACTACAACCACGACGTGAGCTCAAGAGGATGTTTCTTCGTTGTCTCTATGCTTCTCCAAAGCTCTTGTAATTATTTGGGTTAGCATTATAGTATTTGATATAGGCTCATATTTAGAAATTTATGGCCAGATGTACTAACCTGCCCAGGATATAGACAACATCATGATGACACCAATGTTCATCAAGGTTTTCAGCCCACTACACCTCACCGGACGTGCATCATTGCCTGCTATGTGCTGGTTTGCGAGTACAAACTCAAAGTAAGCATACTCAGCTTCCTTCATGCTAGCATACGCTAAATAGCAGTTGTCTGGATAACGGTGCACTTGTTCATGGAATGCATGACATGAAGCATACACTCCAGGACGCCTCCCTCTATAGACCACATACCCCTTCATCTACCAAGAATAAACAAAATATTTTAACATGCATGCACCAAAAAAAAAGACAAGGTTAGTAGAACACATGAAACTAAGTGACATAACCATTCATGATTCATATACCCAAAAGCATCATTCAATGCACCTCAGAGTCAACATCACCAGGTACATTAGTACATCAACATCAAACTATCTAACTAAAGTCCTACAATGAAGCTCTACTCTCAGAGATAGTCGGAGAAGGCACTCGTCGTGGAGACGAAAAAGGTGTGGATGCCCCCCCCCCCCCCCCCCCCCCCGCGGTGGAGGAGCCAACATCCTCGTCACTCATCGTCGGCGAACTGAATGGGACCAGTTCATCACTCCCCTCCACCACATAATTCGCTAGGTCGTCGAGAATCTTTGTCTGCTCGGCACGGAGGCAGACCATCATCGCGCGAATGCCTTCGGCTTTTTGCTTGTCCTGGATGGAGTGGTAGACCGTATAGTTCTCGGCGAGGAGTTGCGGGTTCGCCTGAACAAGCACGTCTATGTACTCCTCACTAGCGCGCTCGGCGGAGGAGTCCACACCAAAGGTAGGAGCTTCGTCGAGAGAGACAAACGAGGTCCCCAACGACAAGATCTCAAGATCGGTGGTGACACCTAGCATTTCATTTAATAAGAAAGTGTCATATAGAAAACATAACCCAAGCGCATGGAGTAGGATTAAATACGACACTTGAGCGTGAGGAAGACGAATGACGTACTTGCTACACATTTCTTTTGGCCAAAGATGAGACGGGATGTTGACCGTTTTGTTGCTCGCTGCATTACATGCCAAAAAGCTAAGTCACGACTAAATCCTCATGGTTTATATATGCCTTTGTCTGTACCTAGTATTTCTTGGAAGGATATACCTATGAACTTTGTTTTAGGTTTAACTCGAACAAAGAATTGGGGGGGGGGGGGGTTATCATATTTGTTGTCGTGGATAGATTTTCAGAAATGGCACAATTTATACCATGTCATAAAAGTGATGATGTTGCTAATGTTGTTGATTTGTTTTTTCGTAAAATTATTCTCTTGCATGATGTGTCAAATACAATTGTTTTAGATTGTGATGCTAAATTTCTTAGCCACTTTTGGAGATGTTTATGGGCTAAGTTGGGGACTAAACTGTTTTTTAGTACTACATGTCGTCCCCAAACTGATGGATAAACTGAAGTAGTCAATAGATCATTTTCTACTATGCTTACGACTGCTTTGAAGAATATCTTGAAAATGTGGGAAGAATGCTTGCCTCATATTGAATTCGCTTATAATCGTTCATTGCATTCTACTACTAAGATGGTGCCCTTATGGAATTGTGTATGGTTTCATATCCCGTGCACCTATTAATTTGTTGCCTCTTCCATCTTCGAAGAAGGTTAATTTTAATGCTAAACAACGTGCTGAATTGATTTTAAAAAAGCATGAGGTAACTAAGAAAAACACTAATCATACGAATACTAAATACAAACTTGCTCCAGATAAGGATAAAACACATGTTGTTTTTGCACCTGCAAATCTTTTTTGGTTAAATTTGCGTAAGGATGGATTTCCTGATTTACGCAAGTCAAAGCTAATGCCACGTGCTGATGGTACTTTCAAGAAGTTAGAGGAAATAAATGATAACGCATATAAACTTGAGTTGCCTGAACAGTTTGGGGTTAGTCACACTTTTAAGTTTTAACACTGCAGATTTGAAGCCTTATTTGAGTGAAAAAGATGAGCTTCCGTCGAGGATGACTTCATTTCAAGAAGGGGAGAATGATGAGGACATCAATGTCATTGTTGCATACACAGCCCCTACTGCTATAAATACTGAACCAATCTCGCACATGCTAATTGAATTACCAGGTACTTTTGATTCTTGGAAATCCTTCTAATGTTCATGAACATATGATGCTGTCAAAATTAGATATTTTTGTTTTACTTATGAATGAAGGATCTAGAATGGACAAGAAGGATGACCAGTGGAGCGCGATCAAGCATGAAGAAGAAGGTGTGCATGAGGGAAAGAACAATGGAGTTTTGGGTGGTGATTTTCGCACTTTGAAGCCACCATAAGAAGAGCATGAAGGCTTGGACGAAATATACAAGATGTCACTTTATAAATACATCCATAGACTATTATAGGTGCCACGTCACCTTATTATTGGGCCAGGCCCATGTAATTTCAAAATACTACATTATAGGCTGTTTTTAGAGTGCGTATGTGTGGGGAAACCGAGTTAGGATTGTTTCCGGACCCCTCCTCCAAGGGGTCACGAAAATGCTCCTCTATTGCCTCATATATACAGCTTTAGGGGCCGTTTAGACTTGGATTTTGTTTAGATTATAGGTTTACCATAGCTGTAACTTCGCGTTCTTCGTTTATATTCTACGGTCAGACCAATATGTCATATAAGCCCACTTTCATCGATAAAACTTCCCTCTTATATTCGCAATATCCAGATTGCAATTTCAGTTTCTTGCTTGTTCTTTGTTTGCGTGCAGGGAACAAACCCTCGTGGTCAGATTGATCGTTCCCCGGCGTGGTCAATAACATCTCGGAGTTGGTTTAGCGATTGCTAAGGCGCGACATCCTCACACGTCCGTAGTTGGATCGTCAAAGTCTACTCCATCATAAACGATAGTCACACCTCATCGAAAGAAAGGGTCAACTTCGTTTCTATCGATACCGGTGGACGAATCTCAAGGCAAGACATGTGTCGATCACGGTTCACTCTCACACACTCCTCTTAGCGAACTATGAGCTGAAGACACTAAACGGTTCAGTGGGGATGGTAATCTGAGCGAACCCATGTGAGATGGAAAATTCTGTTTGTTTAGGGCATGCCAATTTTCACAAAATACATTTGAAGTATCATGTCAATCGTCTTCTTCTAGCATGGAAAATTCTAAACAAGTTTGAAAACCTCTTTTTTAGGCACGCAATTCTCCATGTTGCATCACGACAATACCACAAACATATGACATTACTCTGCCATAGTATAAAACTTTCTGACAATCTTTCTACTAGCATGATTGTTTTCGATTTATGACATGGTGCAAATATAATTGTTTTAGCACGGCAATTCTCGAGGGTTCAATGATATTAGTTTTTTACAACACCCCTAATCATGGCGTTGGCTTGAATTGACCTCTCACAGGGAACAATATTTCGCTTGGTTGACCTCCCGAGGGAACATCGGCGTAATATTGGGATCCATAAAAAACCAGCAAAGAAAACATATTTTTTTCAAACCTAAGAAGATTCACCAAGATTCAGAAAAAATGAAAATACATTAGAAGAGAGCCAACCGAGGCAGACCCACACCAAAGCATGGCGTGTGATGCCCACGCGGCCAGGGGACCTGCGGCGAACTACTAAGCGGATCACAGGGGTGTCGCCGACTCAGCCGACCCACCTTTTTTTTGTTTTAAGAAAATCTGATAAATTCCTTTTTTTTTCCTTTTTCCTTTTCTGCTTATTTCCTTTCTTTTTCTTTTTTGGCTGTTTTCCTTTCCTTTTTGAATTTGAAGCAAAAACATTTTCAAAATTTGAAGAACAATTTGTAAAATTCCGCATTATTTTTTTGAATTTATGAGCAATGTTAAAAAATGACATTTTTTAAAAATTTGGAATGTTTTTAAAAGCAAGACCATTTTTCTAAATTTTAGAACATTTTCGAACACTAACTTAATTTGAAAATAAACCAACATTTTGATATTTCGGTTTTTTTCGAAAATACTGAACATTTCCTAAAAATGCCAAACATTTTTTAAAATACCAAAAACAATTCGAAAATCCCAAAATGTTTTGGAATTTATTAGTGTTTTTGAAAAATGACGGTTTTTTAAAATTTAGAACATTTTTTAGGGGGAAAATTATTTTTGAAATTTGAAGAACATTTTTCGAAAATACAGATTTTTTTTTGAAAATACAAAACATTTTATTGAATTTTTGAACAGTGCTTGAAAAGCGACAATTTCTTGAAATTTGGAAAAAAAATTAAAAGCAAGATCATTTTTCAAAATTTAAGAACAATTTTCAAACACGAACTTGGTTGAAAAATTGAACAAACTTTGAATATTTCCAATGTTTTTTGAAAATACAAAACATTTTCTTAAAATGCCAGACGTTTTTTTAAAAAGCAAATATTTTTTGAAAATCATATGTTTTTTTGAAGTTATGAATGTTTTTAAAAAATTGCAACTATTTGAAATTTAGGAGGTTTTCCAAAAAGCCAAACTATTTTTCTAATTTGAAAAACAATTTTCAATCATGAACTTATTATAAACAGATAAAACAATCTTATGAAAAAAGAGAAAAAAAGAAATAGTAAAAAGACAGAAAAGAGAAAATAAAAAATAAAAAAGAAACAAAAACATAAAACAAGACAAAAACGTAAAAAATGTTGAGGGAACCTCTTGGAAGGTTCGCAAAACCGTTGGCTGACCGAAAGTGTGCGGGCCTAATAGACTTGGGTGGGTGTACGTAGCCCCGTCTTCCAGGCCCGGACCCGCGTCGGGCCCACAGGTCACCCTGGCATCAATATGGGCCGCAGCTCGCTAACCTCGTCGTCCCCTCGACCTCGAGTCTATATGTGGGCAAACGGTCCGTGCCTGATGGGCCGGCACGGCTGTCCGCAGGCCAGGCACGAGACGTGCCTGGACCCGCGTCGGGCCCACAGGTCACCCCGGCATCAATATGGGCCGCAGCCCGCTAACCTCGTTGTCCCCTCGACCTCGAGTCTATATGTGGCCAAACGGTCCGTGCCTGATGGGCCGGCACGGCTGTCCGCAGGCCAGGCACGAGACGGGCCCGGCCCCGCCCGGGCTTATCGTGCCCGGGCCGCCACCCCGAGCCCGCGTGCCAGCACGACACGACACGATTAAGAGGGAGCTGCGAGCGATTCAGCGACCAGCGGGGAGTGAGGCGGGCAACACGTTTGGGCGATGGGGGGACAAAGCGGTCATCGCAGCGGGGGCCTCGGGCGCGTCAGCGATGTGAGGGAGCGGGGCAGGGGCGCAGGGCTCGAGACGGCCAGCTGGCTGGGCAGGACCGCGTGAGGGAGGGGGGCGCGGGAGATTATGAGGTTTTTCAGGTTTTTTCATGAGGGGGGGGGGGGGCGTGAGGGCGCGGAAGATTAGCGTGCCGTGGGCCTAGCGTGCTATGGGCCGGCCCGATTAGACAGCATGCTGTGCTTGGGCCTGATAGCCTGACACGCGGGCCGACACGGCACGGCCCGTTTAGTAATCGGGCTTAGGCGTGTCGTGCCGTGCCAGGCACGATTCTGGTGGGCCGGGCCGGGACGGCCCGTTTGGCCAGGTATGCTCGAGTCGAGTCTCCTCGCCGTTACCCGCTAGATCTCCGTCCAGTCCAAACCCACCGCACTCCCCTCCCTCCTGCCCCTCAGATCCACCCGACACCATGGCGGATCTCGCCGCGCCCCCGCGCCCGGCCGCCGCGCCGCAGCCACCGGCGGCGGCGGCGGCGGCGGCGGCGGCGGCGAAGGACCTCTTCGGGGAGACGATCGAGGCGCACCCGCCGTGGTTCAGGCCGGAGGCCTTCCTGCGCGCGGGCTTCGACCCGGACGCCTACGTCGCCGAGCTGCGCTCCTACGTGCCCCTCGAGAGCCTCGCCGCCGAGCTGCGCTCCCACCTCGCCGCCCTCCGCGCCGAGCTCGTCGGCCTCATCAACCGCGACTACGCCGACTTCGTCGGCCTCAGCGCCCGCCTCAAGGGCGTCGACGCCGCCGCCGCACGCATGCGCGCCCCGCTCGCCGACCTCAGGGACAAGGTCGCCGCCTTCCGCGCCGCCGCGTCCGCGGCCCTCGCCGCCCTCCGCGCCGGGCTCGAGCAGCGCGCCGCGGCCACGCAGGCGCGCGAGCTCCTCGAGCTGCTGCTCGACACCTCCCACGTCGTCTCCAAGGTATCCGATCTCGGACCTGCTCCCGGTTTGAACAGACGCCAATGCGGCTAATTCACCCCTCTGTAGAGTTTACACCGCTGGAGGTGGATCCGACTGCGTAACCACTAGACTATCATCTGCCATTCTCATTCTGGGTTGTCCCTGCACACACATGTTCCATTTCGTTCACCTCACCACAGTTTCAGCACCTAGTAGTATAAATGATCACATGTCCTTGCATACTTGTCATCATCGGAATTTTGACATATCATGATGCTAGAATAAATGGTCATATGTCATTGCATACTCATCCAAATTTGCAACAATATCATGATGCTAGTATAAATGATCATATATTCATATGGCATTGCGTACTTATCATCGGAACACATTGTAATGCTGATTTTTTTCCCGGTGATAAAAAAAACATCTCTGCCATTTGAACCGCTGACCATCCAGATTTTTTCTATCGATCTTGCCACTAAAGCTAGTCTGATAGTACATGTTAACCAATTTCTACCTGCCATCGTTTCATTTTTAGGCAGAGCTATTACCCATTATTTCTGAAATCTAAACACCAATGTAGCTAGTTCATTACACTGCTGGATCTGCCTGCATAACTAAATTGCTGACTAAATTTCCATCACTTAGTATAAATGGTCACATGCCACTGCGTACTTATCGAAATTTGCGGTGTATTATAATGCTGTGATTTTCTTCCAATGAAATAACTCTGCCTTGTCATACATCGACTGTCCAGTATTATTTCATCAAAGCAAGTTTGATATGTGCTTGCCAAATTGCTTTTGCCCATGTCGTGTTGTTTCTGAAAGAAAAAACTAAAGGTTCGTTTTGTTCATTCAGGTTGAGAAACTGATCAAGGAATTACCAACAGCACCATCTGATTCATCAGATGTTGAGGTTCGTTCAGTTGATAAGGGATACTCCGGCAATGATACTACGCCATCAAATGTGGAGGCAGGGACAGATGTCAGAGAAACACAGAGCATTCTCTTAGAAAGAATCGCAAGCGAGATGAACCGACTCAAATTTTACATCAGCCACGCACAGGTTTGTGCCAACAGATACTACTAGTCCTTGCGTCCTTGGGCAGCTCTAGCTTCTAATATATAGAGAGTTTTGTCTATGCTTTATGTATTTTGTCGAACAGAACCCTAGGAAAATTACAACATAAAATGGTTACACACGAAAATATTTGGTATTTGTTTCATCATTCAAAGGGTAGTATACATTCTCATCATAATACGTGTAATTGTGTCTGAATAAAGTATGAGAAATAGCCAGTTGTATTTCATGGGCATGATTAAGTTCATTCACTTCTTGAAGTTTGTGCTACAATCTTATTGTCAAACTGCCAAACTACCAACCCAATTTTGTATGTGTAGCACTCATTTTATGTCTAACTGGATACATCATATACATTTTAATGCAACATATATATGATTCTTATTCTGTTACATTATGGCAGTACAGAACCTTCCTTTTATTGAGAACATGGAGAAGAGGGTCCAAGGTGCTACAAAACTACTTGATGGTAGCTTGGAGCGTTGTTTCGTGGTTGGTCTAGAACATCGTGACGCAAAAGTAATATACAACTGCTTGCGCGCTTATGCTGCCATTGACAACACATCTTCAGCTGAAGAGCTTTTCCGTACAACAGTGGTCTCCCCATTGATTCAGAAAATTGTCCCTCAAAACTATGCAAAAGCTGTTTCTGGGGTATCTTCTGATGACCTGGAGGATGACTATGAGCAGATAATGCAATGTGTAGAAAAAGATTGCAAATTTATTTTGGAAATATCTTCATCAGGTAGTTGTAAATTCGGTTACTTAGTATTCTGATGAAGCCTAAATGTTGCATATGGACTTAGATAGATAACATCTTATTGAATTTTGTTTCATTGCAGCAAACTCTGGACTTCATATTTTTGATTTTCTGGCCAATTCAATACTCAAGGAAGTCCATTCTGCAATCATGAAGGGAAAGCCTGGGGCCTGTTCTCCTGGAAAACCTAAAGACTTCCTGAGAAACTACAAAGCAAGCTTAAAGTTTCTTGATTTTCTTGAAGGTATGCTTAATAGTTTTGTCAGAAAGTGGTTTGTTTTCTGTCATTTGGTCTGCTAAGTCTACTACAGTACTATGCTTGCCTGCCAAGTCTGCCATTGTATGTTTTTGATACCGTGTGTGTAATGACAATTGAATTGGTGAAAGGGAAGGCGGTTGTTGCTCAGCTGAGCAAGTAATGTCTCTAGCACCTTGATACGTAATCAAGTACTAGAATCAGCTGGTATTAAGTTTGCATTGTATCCTATTACTTGTGTTACATAGAGTTGCAGAGCACAACACATCTCCATTTCTAAGTTCTATGAGAGCGACCCTTACAATTATTTGAACTCATGGTTGACCTATTATTTTTCTTTAGGCTACTGTCCTTCCAAGTCTGCTGTAGCAAAGTTCCGCTCTGAACCTGCTTACACAGATTTCATGCGACTGTGGCATGTTAGTGTCTACTTTTCACTGAGGTAAGCATAAATATCTCTGTTAGTGTTATACACACACCTCAGAACTATGTTTCTGACTTCATTTCTACTGGTTCAACTAAACAAGATTCCAGGAAATTGCTGGTGGTCTTGATGGTGCTCTTACAGCCACAATTAGCCCTGTCGGAGTGAATGAGAACCAAATGAAGCAGAAGACATTATTGTTGAAACAAAGTATTAAGCTATTAGAAAGTTTGCAGTCCTGCTGGAGTGATGATGTTCTTATTTTCTCTCAGTCTGATAAATTCCTCCGATTGTCCTTGCAGCTTATTTCAAGGTATAACTATCACTGATGATATTTCTTTTCCTTACTTTTCATGATTTATCATCTGGGGGCTGACCTTTTATTTTCCTGAATGTCCTTGTACAATAAGGTATACAACATGGCTTTCTTCTGGTCTGGCTGCACGTAATGCTTCTGATGGGAGCTCGAGTTCTCCTGCAGATTCTGAGTGGGCACTCTCTGTACCTGTGGAGGATTTCATATATGTATGTCACATCTAAAGAATTATTTGAAGTCTTACAATGTCATTTCAGTGACCAAGACCTAGCACTTCTCACTTCTCAGTACTGAGTGTTATCATCTTAGCTGTGTACACCATGTGTTACTTTTCTGAGTGTATGCTTTTTGTTTCAAGTTTGTCGTTTATGAAATTAAGTTGACAACAAGGTGATTAGTTGACTGCATGCTAAAGATTTAGTGCTCAAGTCAGTGTGAAGCTGACTGGCTGACTACTTGTACTTTAGCTTTACCAGCATCATAGATGCCCGGGTTAGTTCAGGAGATAATCTGCAGGCGGTAGCACGTAGCAATATAAGGGCAAGGTGCTGCTTTCCTGTTGTCCTGGCCCGTACTTCCGTAGTCCTTTTTACATTCTGAAATGCTATAAAAAAATGCTGAGCAGACATAGTAGCAGTTTATAGGCTTGACAGATTTTTTTTCTTTCGATTAAAGTGTTATGATCATTGATGTGCAGGTAATGCATGATGTAAATGCTGTAATTGGCGAGCTTTCAGAATCAGGCAACTTTGTGGGACGTGTGAATCAATTGCTAGCATCATGCCCCATTGAAGTACTTACCCTTGTGAAACAAAGTATATTGCAAGCTGTTGAGCCGTTGAAGGAGTTGTTGCCTAGCATAATGGATGCCATGATTGGGGTCATAGTTAAAAGGTCTAATGAGGTGAGTGAACCGATGCCAACAGAAGGGCAATACTATTATCATAACATACCTTTTGTTCTGGCATGAAATATTACTGAATATAGAAGTTAATGTTGCATTTGTAAATAATTTTATTTAATGGAACATTTGCGACTATGTTCCTATTGTTCTCTGATTGTAACTACATTCTTTCTGAAATGATTGTAGGATCTGAAACACCTGAAGGGAATAACAGCCACGTACAGGATGACCAATAAACTTCCTGTGAGGCATTCTCCATATGTATCTGGGATTTTGCATCCACTTAAGGTGAATGAACTTCCATTTTTGGTTTTCTGTTTTTCCACTTCTATTTATCAACATCTTAGCATTAAAGGTCAACTAAAGTCTAAGGTTCTACGATACTTTGTTTACAAAGATTACTTATTCAACCCAGTGAAAATTATGCTCTCCCTCTGAAAGCCTGTTGTTTACCCGTGGGAAGTGAAACTTTCTGTGTACTGATTAGTAACAAAAACCAGGTAGATAATATTCTTCTTCAGATGCCCTGAAATTTGGTTTAAGTGGTGTTTTAGAGTGGATAACTGAAGTATATGTATGTGATGATATGCATTTAGTGTTCAATGATAGCATTTTAGCTTACGATTTCCTAGTTTATTGCTCTGTCTGTGCAAATAGGTCATATTGCATTTACTAGTTTTATGGTTTGCATTTGAGTATGGTCACATGCCTATTTTATGTGCTGAAATTTATCAGCCCTGTTTCAACTTCTGTAACAGCTTCATATGCTGTTTTCATTTTCTGCTCTTTCATTATGAGCTTTTCCTTTGTGTTCTTAGGTGTTTCTTGAAGGAGATCGTGTGCACTATTTATCAGAAGATGATAAAACTAAGCTGCGCCGTGGATCGACAGACAAGATCACGGCAACTTATTATGACATGGTATCCGAAGTAGTCAATGTGGTAAGCAAGGATTGCCCGCCTGCGTTCGAAATTTGAGTTCTACCTATGAGTTTACTCAGATTATATCTTTCCAATATGAAGGCAAGGAAAACTGAATCTTCGTTGCAAAGACTGCGCCAAGGACAACAAAAACGAATAGGAGGTAGTACTGATGCCTCAGATAACATCATATCTGACACCGACAAGATCTGCATGCAGCTATTCCTTGATATTCAGGTTCTCTAACTGACTTTTTACCCTCATGCTCATAAAGCATATAGATTCATCTTTCATCTCCCTTTGGTTCTTCCTATGTACAAAACCGAATAGGAGGTAGTACTGATGCTTCTTCAAACCTGGATTCCATTTTCTGTATGCGACACATGAAACATTTGCAATCTCTGCTACACTACACACACATAAAGGATTGTGGACAAAGTGTTGAGGCAACTTATGTGATTAAACATGTTTAGAAAGTACATGTGTATCAGATGCATTGCACTGCTGCTGACACATTGTTTCACATGCATTGTTTTGCAGGAATATGCACGGAACCTTCGCACCCTGGGAATAGATGCGAAAGAAATTGAATCCTACAGATCTCTGTGGCAGTGTGTCGCCCCTAAAGACAAGCAAGATATCATCCAATTTTGATGTAAAACACATTGTCAGTACATAGAAAATGTTGCCTATAGGTCCTTGGAATTGCGTAGATATGTCTGGTGTTGTTCATTAGGTTGGAGATTCGTGCGATACGTAGAGCTCTGGACCTTGATTGTTGTCATTGTTTGAATTTACTAGACTGTCACCTCCAGATTTTACAATGATATATTCAAAATGTGTATCACAACTTCTCTCTCTGAATAACTACATGAACTTCACTGTCCAATCTTCTCAGCTGCTGTAAGATCCGAATATCAACAACTACCTGCCAAATACCAGCCTTTTTGGAATTTTCCATGGATTTTTGTATATGGGTTGGCTTGTGACAAGTTTTACACATCCCAACCTGCTTCCTCTTTAATCCAGCAATGTGGCAATGTTGCAAAATTCAGGAAGCCAACCACTGATTACAAATGCTCAAAAAATGCTGAATTACAGCCTTGCGAATAATTCGTGCTCCGATACGTGTCAACAAAACAACGGAATAACAGATTTGACTACTCATTTCACAAAGATACAATCGCCACAGGTAATGTCGAAGACAGGGTGGGTGTCACTTCTTGAACCAGCTGAAGCATGAGCAGCCCTGAAAAAGCAGATACGTACCATCCATTAGATGGGATTTATGGACAAGATCACATTTTCAATTAACCGAACATGACAGAGCTATTGCTACCATAAGCAACTACTCTAATGCATAACACATCCCCTTTTAACAACCTTAAGTAACATTGCTGGGTTCGTACTTGATATTTTTGCAATTATTCTGCTCAGGAGCTGTAGATTGCAGTGTTGGATGTGAAGCAAGCAACTATACTAGGTATCTAGGTGCACTATCTTGCTTCTCAATGACCAATTCTGAAGCGGCGAAAACTAGTTCCACAAGCAAATCAAGAGAATGTTTACTCCACGTGTATGACAACATTTGTGTTGAAACCAACATCAACAAAAGCATGGTGGAACTGCTGGGAACTAAGCATGGCGGTATGATCTCTAAAAGCAGTGGAGATGAAGCAATCAGTTATCTTAGGTATCTAGGTGCAGTATCTTGATTCTCAATGGCCAATGCTGCTGTATGAAGCGGCAAAAACTAGTTAAACAAGCAAAACAGAGAATATTACTCCATGTGTATGATGATGGGTTTTGGCGAAACTAGTAGCAGTACACAACTAAAGCAGACTCACCGAAGATTCATATCTCTCCCCTCGGTTGTAGCGGCCCGTATATGCATGGCTGGTGCCGACAGTATCTGCACCGGACTGCTTCTCCTCCCTCACCTTTTCAAATATGTCAGTGAAACCTTCACCAGTCGAAGGATCCTTCTCATCCCAGTCTCCAAACTTTGGCACAGCCGATCCTCTCTCTGGCTGCACGTGCAAAAATCACACGACGGTGCTTCAGAAACTACACTCACAAGCAATACTCACACTGCACACACAGTCTGCTTCACATTTTGTTGTTCATTGTCAGCATTATTAGAAGAACAGTTTAATAATTCAACCAAGACTCAGAGGAGCAGTTAGGACTTCACCGTTTCATCGCCGCGGCCGGTTGGTCTCATCTTGGACCTTCCAGGTGTGGTGGGAGCAGAGCCCCTGCGATCCGCAATAGGAGATGAAACCCCACCTTTGTTCGCAAGCCTTGCCTGCTGCCGAGGATGGATGGGTGACCTCTCATTGCCTGCTTTCCTCGCAGCGCCGTCGTCGTTGGCTTGGTCACCATATCTATGGTTAGGCGACTCGGCATGCGATTTCCGGGCAGCGGCCTCGTGCCTACGGATGTCGTCTTCCCGGGTGGCACGCCTTTCGTCCCTGTTCTTCCGCAGCCCCGGCTCGGACCCCGGCCTCAACGGAGAGGCCTTGACCGACGGCGGGTCGTTCGAAGGTGCCTGTGCAGCGCCTTCATTGCGATCGTTTTGGTTGACAGGCCTTCCTGGAGATTTGCCCATGCGGGCGTTTTCAAAGTACTGCGAGTAGCCTTGGCCCTCGTCCTCCCAGTTCCCAAATTTAGGAACTCCTTGATGTTGCTGGTAAGGTCGAACAAGGAAGCAGCTTATTAGTACTCCATCTGTAAACTAATATAACAGCGTTTAGATCATTAAGTTACGGAGGGAGTATTAATTAACATGTGATGAGCAGATTAAATTAAGACGCGTAATTGTGTAGGCAAGGCACTTGGCATACTAAATGAGTTCCAGAAACACAACCAGACAAGGCAAAGATATAAGATAATGGTTCAGAGCATACAGGGTACTGAATCTACAATACAAGATGTTGCCACTTGAGCATGTTTTCTTTCATATAACACACACATGAATAAGATGTAGAGAGTGGTTCCATTTGACTAATTTCATCACTAAAATAAGCATTGGTATTTGAATTCGGCTGACTTCATCACTAAGCATAATTCCATCAAATCAAGCAGTAGTAGTCCTGGTATAAACAACAACTCAGGCAAGCTTGGCACCAACTATCCTTGTACCACCGGATACGCAACAAGATCGCATTTTTGGATGCGCAAAAGGCTAGATCTTGTTTGCCGTTTCGGTGAGAAATCGGCACATTTATTCCATGGAAGAAGAAATTGATTGGATGGATTGCGCGGCGCAATCTGTCTCCCCACCGGCCAGCCAAGCCGAAGCTGATTCCCTCCAAGAAGAAACCCCACATGGCGCGGCGCCCGCCCCTCCAAGAATAAGGGGAAGAATCTTGCCTCGCTCGCCGTCCCTCCTACGACACCGGTCAACCCACGGATCCAAGCAACCTCGGAGACGGCGGCGGCGGCGAGCGGGTCAACCAACAAACCAACCAACCACCCAATGGAGCGAGGACTTACGGCCATTTCCGCCGGAGAAGGGCGTCGGCGGTGAGTCCCTGAAGCGTCGGCGCGCCTCCTGGAGCTGGATGGATGGATGGGATTCAGAGAAGCAACCGCCGCGTCATTCAACGGGGTGAGGGAGGAAATCGGGAGGGCCAATAGGAGGGCGGCAGCAGGGGGGGAGGACCGGACTAGCGAGACTAGGGGACGGAGAAAAGGTGGAGTAGCTGGGTGAGGTGAGGAGAGGAGAAGAGTCGTGGTTGTTTGACCATTGTGGCGTCCGATTCTTCTCCTTCTTCTTCTTGCTGCTGGTGGCGCTGCGGCTTCCTGTCGCTTGCCTCGCCGGCTTCCCCGCTGTTGCCGCCGCCGCCGCCGGATGCGGTGGTGGGTGATGAGGTTGTGGTGGTGGTGGTGGTGGTGGAGGCTCCGGGGTGCACGGCTTCTACGGCGGGCCTGTGTATATCGCCTTAATAATACCCTGGCCTGCTGTGGTGGAGTAGTCTCCATCGATCAATCATGGTGTCCGTCTTAACTTGGCTAGCTAGCTAAGGACGCCATTACCGCACAGTGCTGTCCTGGTAAACTGTCAACAGCAGAGTGACACAAGACTACTATTGGCTGGCTGCTTCTTTGCTGTGCTGATGTGAGATATCATATTTATATCATTCATGTACTCCATGTTGCTTTGCTTTCGAGTGCTATTACATTCGGTTTTTTTTTTCTATATTATTGAAGTGCATGTTTCCTGCTATGTTTTCTAACTTTGTGTGTTATCATGTACCCACAAGTCCTTCATCCGGATATATTTATTATCGAGGATAATGTGTGGGAATTCGATCTACTACCTCCGTCACGGTTTAGAAGGAACAGTTAAATTTACGTGCATTTTCACAATATGCAAGGTTTTAAGACGCATTGCATTTACTCATAGCTTCTAATTAGTACTTCGTTGTACTATTTTTATATGCATGCGTAGCGTGAATTTTATTTTTTTAACTCATTTCACAGTCAATCAATAACCATCTAGATTCTAGAGAATTTTCAAACACGCCTTCTAAACCGTGACGGAGGGAGTAAAAGAAATTCTCATATTTATTGGTGCACATCGACACATTATGATATTTTCCCGCAAATAAAAATGACACATTATGATACACTTTTGAAATTGAAAAAAATAAATAAACATTATGTAGCACAATAAAACAAACACAAATTATGCCACGAGGGACTCAAGGCATGTACAATGAAGGCTATAGAAAGCGTTAGAGCATCTCCACTCCTCCCCCCAACAACCCCCTAGGGTGCCCTTTTTAGCGCCCATGGTGTAAAATCGGTCCAGTCGCGTCCTCAACTCCTCCTTTAGCGTCGGTTTGGGCCAAAATAACAGCCGACGAACCCAGCCCCCCGGGGGGCGCCTCGAAGCGCCGGTCGAAGCGAAAGGCCAAGCGGGCCCGCTCTGTCAGCGGCAGCCGGTCTATTCCCGCCATTTTCTCCCCCTTCCTCCTCCCTTTCCCTCCATTTTCCTGCCTCCTCCCACCATTCTTGTCCCGCTCCCGTCATCCGGCCATCATGCCGTCGAAGAAGAAGTACAGCTTCCCTCGCCCCTCCACCGCTGCCGATTCCAGCCAGCCGAAGTCGAGGAAGCCGATGCCTAGGTCGGCAGGCGTTTCAGACCTCGAGTGGAGGGCGGATGTCCAGCGTCGGGAGGCGATCACAACAGACTGACGGAGAAGGCTCGACGCCAAGAGGATCAGGGACGCGGCGGAGGCGGTGGCCGCGGTGGACCAGGAAGAGGCGTCCCGTGCGGGGATGATGAATCCGCCCGGCCGCAACCCGCAGGCCGCATGGAGGGGTCTCCAGGGCGTTGCGCCGGCCACCCTAGGGGTACGTGCTCTCGCCTGGCTACTCTGACGGCGACGCGCATGGCGGCTTCAATCCCAACACCACGTTCCCGTATGGTGCGCCGCAACGTTCCCCCCACCGGTTTCGGCCACGACAAGTGCACTCCCTCGCCCGCGCTTAGCGTCGGCCTCAACACCCAGACCCGAGCAATGCATCGCCAACGCCAAGAACAACGCTGCCAAGAGTGAGGAGAAATCCGACGCGCGGTGGTCGGCGTTGATGGCGAACCGACACGTCAAGCTCAACCTTCTCAGGATCAACGTCGCCGCGAAGAAGAGGAACACTGACCCGACGTTCTTGATGGAGGCAGACATGTCGACGACGGACGAGCAGGTGAAGGTGTGGTACTTCACGGAGCGCGACCTGATCTTGAACCAGATGACGGTGCCGGCGTCGACTGCATCGGCGACCGCGAGCTGACGACCCCGACAGGAACCACGCCGACGACCCCGACAGAAATCACGCCAACGACGAGCCCTACGATCCCGGCCAGTCCCGCAACAGAGGAGCCGCACTACGCCTAGCTGGTCGTTTGATTCGTTTCCTGCCTATCCTTTCCTTTTGATTGCCGAACTACCGGGTGTGTTGATCGCCAAACTATGACATGCTGATCGCCGACTTGTGGCATGATGATCGCCGACTTGTGACATGATGATTGCCGAACTTGTCGCGTCTTTTTAGCAACAGGAAAGAAAAAAATGAAAATGTTGGCGTGTGGGAGCCGAAACTTGGGGCGTGGCTGGATCTCGCTCACCCGAGAACGAAAAAATCGCGGACGCAACGCCAAAAAAGCTTTCACCGGATGCGCTGAGGCCAAACGGCTCGAGATGCTCTTAGCCCTAGACATCCATGTAGATAAAAAACACCCAACCCACTGTATGAATTAGTTTCACCCAATGCTGCAACCTCCTCACTGGCCCCACCCATCTTGCTCGTTTTATTTACTTTTTCTATTTCTCTCTCTTGATTTTCTCCAAGGTGGCATGGCTGCTAGTTTGGGCAAAATTGACAAAAATGACCCCTGGGGGGAAAGAACTCACGGAGTGACTCCTCGGGGAAAATATGTCACCCGGCTGACCCTTTTGTGTGGCGCCCGACACCTAGGCGCCACACTACACTGTGTGACGCCTAGCCGTTCGGCGCCACACCCCCCG
The DNA here is from genome assembly GCF_904849725.1 of Hordeum vulgare subsp. vulgare. NCBI lineage: Eukaryota > Viridiplantae > Streptophyta > Magnoliopsida > Poales > Poaceae > Hordeum > Hordeum vulgare. The sequence goes on from NC_058522.1 coordinate 578,486,411, forward strand.
ACCACCTGGCAGAGAGGGCCCACCCCCAGGCCGTGTGACGCCTAAGCCTCAGGCGTCACACATTGTAATGTGTGGCGCCGAACGCTTAGGCGCCACACATTGACTTAACTGGCCACGGGCCAGCCCCCCTCCCCACCCCCTCCCCATTCCCCTCCCGGAGGTGAGTTGTCTATGGCTTTGCGACGAAAGGGCACCATCAACCCTCTTGCCTCGACACATGTGAGGCATACAACTGACAATGTTCTATCCTGACCCTCCTTTCCATGGTCTTGCACGGACAATCCAAGGACACCCTCTATCCTCACATGCAACCGTGTAACGCAGCTTCATGTTTGAATGAACAACTTTGTGTGGCCTATAATGCGTAACAGAATATTCATCCAACCACATCTTCAGTTCAAAGAATGTTTCGAACTTTGACCCCGGCAAAATAATATTCTTCCCATGTGTGTCCCAATGAGAAGGTGGCCTAACTCCAAACAATATGCCTTCGCCTCCGTCAACCACGGCTTCATCCACAAGGCTAAGATCCTCGAACAATGGTGTCCGGTGATCACGCTTTAATACCTTCGTGAAAGCTTCAGCCTCCTTTGCCGTGAACCCTTCCTCATCAACTTCTTCATCGGGACCCTCATCGTCAGACTCAGAGGCATAGCCACGTGAGTACGGAATAGAATGGTCCATTGTCTCTTGCAAATTATATTTGTCCAAATCACCAAGATTGTTGTCATGAAGAACATTACCATCACTCTCATCATCATCGTGCTCATCATTAGCCTCTACCAATGGTTCATGTTCAATGTTGACCTCTTCGTTGGCCTCATCGACACAAGAAAGAGGTTCAATGTTGGCCTCTTCGTTGATGGGTGCAGGAATAGCTTCAACAATCGAAGAGGAAACCCGGTTCAAATCCAACAAGTTAGGAACATTTGTTTTGATGGCAAATAACTCTAGAGCCTTGTCTAGTGATTCGTCCACCGTATCCTTGTATGCAAGCCAACGTTGCTCGGAGTTGACACGCATGGTCTTCCAACGAATGTGCATTCCGAATCCCACATTATGCCTACCATCAAACTCAACTACATCACTAGGGTCCATCCAATTCAAATCATTTCGGACTTGTTCCAACAATTCACCATAGCTAGGACACAAATCGAACACCATGTCAAGCTCATCCGGGTCCGGATCAATATTGCCTTTTAAAAAGGCATCCTTGTCCACGTGATGAACATAAACACACGTTCTTCCCATCCCTAAACAACAAAATATAGAACCTTTTTTTTACAAGCAATCATACAATTACAATAACCCTAGCCTAACTTCCAAACAACCATAACCCTAACCCCATCATAATCCTAACACAACCAAACATCCCTAACCCTAGCCTAACCATAGCCTAACCCTAAAACAACCATAATGCAAACATCCAAACAATCCTAATCCTAACCCCATCATACCCCTTATCCTAACATACAAACAAATACAACAATATCATGTACATCCCACATTTCATGAAAAACTAGGATTTCCTCAAATTTGCAAAAAAAAGAACACAAAAGATTTTTCTTTGGATGAGAATGAGGGGAGAGGTGGGGATTACCTTAGGGGAGTGATTGGACAACAAATGCCCGGTCCAAACCTTCAGATTTGGTGATTTAGAGAAGGATTTGAGGGAGGGGCCAGTGGCTGGGAGAGGGGGATGGGGGAGGGGAATGAGGATGGGGTGGGGAGGGGGGCTGGCCCGTGGCCAGTTAAGTCAATGTGTGGCGCCTAAGCGTTCGGCGCCACACATTACAATGTGTGACGCCTGAGCCTTAGGCGTCACACGGCCTGGGGGTGGGCCCTCTCTGCCAGGTGGTCGGGGGGTGTGGCGCCGAACGGCTAGGCGTCACACAGTGTAGTGTGGCGCCTAGGTGTCGGGCGCCACACAAAAGGGTCAGCCGGGTGACATATTTTCCCTGAGGGGTCACTCCGTGAGTTCTTTTCCCCCAGGGGTCATTTTTGTCAATTTTGCCGCTAGTTTGCCATTGTTTGTGAGCCAAAAAGTAATCCAATGGTACACTACAACGTAAGCAACACAGTGAAGAGACGACCTCGAACTCGTTTTCCTCCGCAAACAATACTTGCATTTTGGACCATCCAAACCTACGTGAAGACCCGAGGCATCTGTCCACCGTGTAGGAGTAAATTGTATATATGTATTACTAGCAAAAGGTCCGTGCATTGCAACGGAAGAAAAGAATACCACTTACTTTTAATTTACAAAAATGATCTATAATTTAGGTATTTGTACCTATGATCCAAACAAAGATGATGTTGGACTACAAAAATGCAGCTCAAGATTCCACAGGTCTTTTATTTAAACACGGTTTGCATGTAAATTTAATACATACAAAGAAACGGTAAGTGATCTTTAATTTCGTCTCCAATCCTCATTTTGTTGAGATGTTCATCCATAATCCGGATCAATACTGGTATGAAAGAAAGACAGATAATGCATTATTGATTAAGATTGCATCCTATATAGTAATTTGTAATTGTTTAACATGTAAAATAACATCATATTCAGATTCAACATATTTTTCTAATCAAAATCCATATATAACATGTTAAATTTCGAGTTACGATTTAAAAGATATGAGTATTTTAAATAATATTTGATATGTACTACGGATTTAATGTCAAAAACATCAAAGGGTTTTCTATAAAATAGCATGACGGACTAGGAATACATATTTCCTTTATTAGTTGGTACTAGCAAAAGGCCTGTGTGTTGCAACGAAGTAACAAAACTGTGTATTGACCGCTTATTACAATGAGTAATTCGCCACTAACGATTATACAATTTTAATGCACAGACTAATTCCAGCATGGTACATTCTTCTAAGAAGAAAATGTAAGTACATTCTTCTAAGAAGAAAATGTAACCATATAGGTGAACACGCTGCTAGCTCTAGTTATTAATGGAGTGGCACTGTCTATCAATTTAATTCATTCTGATAAACATGAAGGTATTTGTTTGACCTTGATTGTCATGAAGAAGAAATAAAACATTATTGTGCTTTTCAATGGCTAGTCCTCATCTATTTTTCTAAATCATTATCTTTGTTGGTATAGACCATTGCAGAGGCAATCTCTGAATTTATTGGACACCATACCAGGCAATAATCTTAAGAAGTAAGAGACACAAGTTATATGTGTGAAGGGGTAATAAATACATAAGAAACTGATGAAAATTTAAGAAAAGAACCGAGGTGGGACTATTGCATAGCGAATCCAGATTTAGAGAAAAAAGGTACATAGTTAGTTGCCTGCCTTCTTCTTGACCGAAACCAAGAAACAAAAACAGAGAAAAGGGGAGAAAAGTGCTAGAACCAAGGATCAAACCTAGATCTCCTAGATGCATAAGAGTTGCACCAGCCATTACGCCTCACACATGGTATTGACAGATCATGGTTTCAAGCTTTAAGAAGGATAGCGTACAACTACTTTGACAGACATAGTGGGTAATTTAAACCAACTTCAAGGGCAATTTTAATGACGTACCACAGCAATAGGTGTTTTATTAAAAGGTAAAAGATAATAATTGGGGCATTGAAATCAGATTGGTACTAAGATTAGTGATTTTTCTGTGTCAGTACCATGTCTCGGGCAGTACATTACAAAAATGACTAAAATCAAGGTTTATACGTATTAACAATGTATCTTACCGGTTGGGAGGTGCCCACGTGGCATGTTTTTTTTATAAAAAAAGCCCCTTGTTTTACATGTAATCATATGAATACTCTTTATTTCGTAGGTTTTTTTTGTTCGTAATTTCTAAAGACCAAATCGGAAAAATGTGGTAAATGTACATGTTTCTGGTAGTAAATTAGGAAAAGGTCGGTTTATTTGGACAAAGAACTATGTACGTACGTGATGATGTTTTTGAGACAAATGTTTCTCTTGCCGTTAATTTTGAGCCCACTCCTAGTTTCTTTCTAGATTCACCACCGCTTAAGCATCATTAGAGCATCTTTAACAGATTTCTTATAAATGATCAAACCTGTAAAATAACTATTTTTTTATAGTTTTAATCGAAGAAACATACTCGCACAGGCCCCTCAAAATTGTCCGACCCTTAATTTTTTTTACAGGCCCTGTTAACACACGATCGAGACCCGTGTATCTTAAGTTTTGAAGGCAATTTTGCGAGGGCCCCGAATACCAGTCTACGCTAGCAGTTGGGGAATTTCAGCTCCCGCCAACGCCTTCCGTCCATAGGCTCGTCGGAGACCGGCCAAAATTCACCTTGAAGCTTCATGGTGCTGCTGCCTGTGTAACTGCGCGGACGTGATGGCCAGCATCGGCCTCACCTTGGCGACAGTCGCGGCTTTCTCCGGCGAGCAGCTGGCCTAGCAGCGCCCGCACGACCTGTGTCCGTACGCCCGACCCCGAGCGTCGCGCATGCCGCGCGGTACGCCTTCCGCGACTCGCGCATCGTTGAAGGCGGCGAGAGGGGAGAAGGAGCCAGCGTGTGCATGCGACCATGGCGGGCGGGTAGATGCGGTCCTCGGGCGCTAGCTCGAGGCGGCGGTGTACGGGACTGCGGCGGAGAGCGGATGGGCGGCGGGGGATGGCGCAACCGGAGGGGTAGAGGATGGGCGGCGGCCATAGGGCAGAAGGGGCAGCGTCGAGTCAGGCCTCGACCAGTCCGTGCGCGAGGAGGAAGAAGAGAAAAAATATATGGAAAAAGTGGGTCCCGAGCCTGTTTACAGGTTGATTTAAAGTTTTTTGTTCTGTCGAGCCTGTTTTTAGCCCTTATTCGAGACATGCCGTGAAATTTTACATATAAGAATGCTCAGAACCAGAACCCTGTGATAAACAGTATGCACTATTCAACAGTGAGGATGAGCGGTCTCATTGTCGTGGGAATAAACCTGACAGTAGAAGTGTAGAGTACAAATAGAGAGGGCAGAGTCCTAACTATGACAAGATTGTACGCAAGATGTATGAGTTCAGGCCCTTCTCTTGGAGGTAATAGCCCTACGTCTCAGGTGCTCAGGAGCTCTTGCGGAGTGGTTTTGAGTGTAATACAGGGGGTGTGAACCCTTGTGCCACAGGGAAGGGGTGGCTTATATAGAGTACGCCACCTCTCATCAATACCTCAACATATAAGGGCTCGATCAATATGAGGTAAAGATATACGTTACTGATAACGTAATTGGGTAATAAATGCTACTAAAGACCATTGGTTGAACGTGTGTCCGTTGGCAGTTGTGGGTGACTTCTGATCTTCAGTACCGACTGGAATCTTTCCGAGTGCCTTTGGGTTGTCGAGTGGATGTAAATTTAATCCGAGTGGCTTCGTACCGAGTGACTTTTAAATACCATCTTCATCCAGTCGGAGTCTTCTATCTGGCCTTTGTCCTAATAATGAGGTGCCCTTGGGTAGGACATATAGGTCAGACCTATGACCCTACCCTAGGTACATATCCCCATCATTAGCCCCCGAATGGATCGGGGTTTGAGTGAGGAAGGGGTTGACATGAGTTCTTGTCGAGTCGCTCCGATCTTGGTCCTTTTTCTGAGATTGACAAAACTTCGGGTCGATTGAAATCTTCATCATTCGCCTTGATCGATTATGTTCTGAAGTTTGCCCGAGTGGTTTCGGATGCTTGGGCTTACTCCGAGTGACTACGGGTATATTTTGATATGACTGATCCCTGCGGTAGGTCCGGATCTTCTGGGATTCAAAATTTCGGTTTCCGCGCGCCTCGCGGTGATGACGCAACTGTCAGGCAAGTTGAGCAACGACGCCTCGATTATTGCACCATCGTCATCGCCTCGCGTCACGTCTCCACATATAGCGGGATACGTTGAGATCTGGAGGTCCCACCAGTCGGTGACCCAGTCGGTTGCTTATATAAATGTAACCGTGGCTAGGGTTACGGTTGCGCCTTGATCTTTCCTTACTCTTCTTCCTCCTTAGCTTCGCCAGACTTGCTCAATCTTCTCCTCGCCGCCACCGCCATGACGAAATCCAAGACCTCCAAGCTCGAGCGTGCCAAGAAGGGCGGCAAGGCGAAGAAATCCGGTCGGATCGCATTGCCACCGGGGTGGATACAGGGGGATTTTCTCCCGTCCAATGTGACGAGGGAAGATGTTTTGGATCTCGTGGAACACGAGATGGTGGCGGAGAAATCCTGGAGACTGTCCGAGGGGGAGCTTGAGCCCGCACCTCGTGAGGGGGAACGGGTCCTCCTCACCACTCATGTCGAGCGAGGTTTCTCTCTTCCTCCACATCCTTTCTTTCGTGGTTTCCTCTTCTACTTAGGGATTCAACTCCATCATCTCCCTCCCAACACCGTCGCATATATCTCTGCGTTCATCACCTTGTGTGAGTGCTTCTTGGGATGTCCCCTCATTGGGGTTTGTTCAAGAAGATATTTACTGCCCGGTCTCAGAGGTGAAGAAAGCGAACCCTGGGGACACCCGGACCAACGTTATCCAGTTGTGCGGTGGCCTTGGAATTCAGAAGAGGAATAGGAGTACCTATCCTCCGATGATTCTCCATGAATCGGTTAGGAACTGGCAGGCATCATGGTTCTACTGCAATGATATTGCCTCCCCAAACATGTCAAATGGCCTTCCTCCCTTTACCTTAGATCACCCGACTGCCCCTAGGATATTGACCGTATTCGAGGATGAAAAGGCAGAAATGGAGATGTTGGCGGGGGAAGTGATCAACTTGGTCAGAAACGGGCTGACTGGTTTGGACCATGCCATGTGGCATTACACTGGTTCCGAAGACTCCACTCGGTCGCACCCAGAGGAAGTCGATGAGGAGACGATAAGCCAATGGATCAGAAGCATCACTGGTCCTTGCGACAACCCCATGGGACGTAGACGAGTCGCACCCTATTCTGCTGAGAATAAGCCGCGGAAGCTGGTATGTTGCCTCTTTTCTGATTGTATTTATGTCTTTGTCGAGTGACTTTGTATTCGTCCGACTGACTTTCTTACCTTTGAACTTTGCAGGAATGGACCAACCTGCACTCTCATGTGCCCAATGGGGATCTTTTCGACCTTGGAGGAGAAACTGAAGGTGGGAGTGCTGATAGTGAATATGCAGACGACAACGAAGAGAGCAAAGATGCTTCAGACGACAGTGAGGAAGAAGAACAATCTCCTCCACGCTGAGAACCACGAACCAAGCAACACCGCGACCCATCAGCTGCACCAAGTAAAACAGTCTCCTCTAGCAGCAGAAGCATGAAACGGGACCGAGCCGTCGTGCCTGACTCTATGGAGAAGACCGCAAAACAGCCGAAGCCTGATATGCCGAAATTCCAGAAGGCTTTACCGCGAATGAGAATCGTCGTGCCGGTTACCTCAGTGTAAGTGCTTGTCTTTTTTATCTTGCCATGGTGTCTTTTCAAACTTCTGTTGACTGAGTGCAATTCATATGTTAGTGTTGCTACCTCGGTGTCGACTCCTGTTGAGATGGGAGAGGACCGTATGGACCTGGAGGCAGTGGATCAGCCCTAGAGGCAATGATAAATAAGTTATTATTATAATTCTTGTATCAAGATAATCGTTTATTATCCATGCTATAGTTGTATTGAATGAAGACTTAGATACATGTGTGGATACATAGACAAAACACTATCCCTAGCAAGCCTCTTGTTGGCTAGCCAGTTGATCAAGGATAGTCAGGGTCTTCTGACTATGTACAAGGTGTTGTTGCTTGATAAATGGATCACATCATTGGGAGAATCATGTGATGGACTAGAGCCAAACTAATAGACGTAGCATGTTGATCGTGTCATTTTGTTGCTACTGTTTTCTGCGTGTCAAGTATTTGTTCCTATGACCATGAGATCATATAACTCACTGACACCGGAGGAATGCTTTTTTGTGTATCAAACGTCGTAATGTAACTGGGTGACTATAAATATGCTCTACAGGTATCTCCGAAGGTGTTCGTTGAGTTAGTATGGATCGAGACTGGGATTTGTCACTCCGTGTGACGGAGAGGTATCTCGGGGCCCACTCGGTAATACAACATCACACACAAGCCTTGCAAGCAATGTGACTTAGTGTAAGTCACAGGATCTTGTATTACGGACCGAGTAAAGAGACTTGCCGGTAAACGAGACTGAAATAGGTATGCGGATACTGACGATCGAATCTCGGGCAAGTAACATACCGAAGGACAAAGGGAATGACATACATGATTATATGAATCCTTGGCACTGAGGTTCAAATGATAAGATCTTCGTAGAATATGTAGGATCCAATATGGGCATCCAGGTCCCGCTATTGGATATTGACCGAGGAGTCCCTCGGGTCATGTCTACATAGTACTCGACCCCGCACGGTCTGCACACTTAAGGTTCGACGTTGTTTTATGCGTATTTTAGTTATATAGTTGGTTACCGAATGTTGTTCAGAGTCCCGGATGAGATCACAGACGTCACGAGGGTTTCCAGAATGGTCCGAAGATGAAGATTGATATATAGGATGACCTCATTTGATTACCGGAAGGTTTTCGGAATTACCGGGAATGCACCGAGAATGACGAATGGGTTTTGGATGTTCACCGGGGGGGGGGGCAGCCCATAGGCCTTATGGGTGCCGCACCAGCCCTTAATGGGCTGGTGGGCAAGCCCAAGAAGGCCCCTACACAGGATAAGAAGAAATCAAAGAGAAAAAAAGGGGAAGTGGGAAGGAAGGGAAGGACTCCACCTTCCAATCCTAGTTGGACTAGGATTGGAGGAGGAATCCTCCTCCCCCCTTCAGACGAACCCCTTGGGGCTCCTTGAGCCTCAAGGCAAGGCCCCTCCCCTCCCACCTATATATACGGAGGTATCAGGGCTGATTTGAGATAACTTTGCCACGGCAGCCCGACCACATACCTCCACGGTTTTTTCTCTAGATCGCATTTTCTGCGGAGCTCGGGCGGAGCCCTGCTGAGATTATATCACCACCAACCTCCGGAGTGCCATCACGCTGCCGGAGAACTCATCTACCTCTCCGTCTCTCTTGCTAGATCAAGAAGGCCGAGATCATCGTCGAGCTGTACGTGCGCTGAACGCGGAGGTGCCGTCCGTTCGGCACTAGATCAGAGTGGATCGTGGGACGAATTGCGGGACGGTTCGCGAGGCGGATCGAGGGGCGTGAGGACGTTTCACTACATCAACCGTGTTTATTAACGCTTCTGCTGTGCGATCTCCAAGGGTACGTAGATCTGAAATCCCCCTCATAGATGGACATCACCATGATAGGTCTTCGTGCACGTAGGAATTTTTTTGTTTCCCATGCGACGTTCCCCAACAGTGGCATCATGAGCTAGGTTCATGCATATATGTCATCTCGAGTAGAACACAAAAGTTTTTATGGGCGGTGATGTGCGATTTGCTGCCCTCCTTAGTCTTTTCTTGATTCCGCGGTATTGTTGGATCGAAGCGGCTCGGACCAACATTACTCGTACGCTTACGAGAGACTGGTTTCATCGCTACAAGCAACTCCGTTGCTCAAAGATGACTGGCGAGTGTCGGTTTCTCCAACTTTAGTTGAACCGGATTTGACCGAGGAGGTCCTTGGATGAGGTTAAATAGCAATTCACATATCTCCGTTGTGGTGTTTGCGTAAGTAAGATGCGATCCTACTAGATACCCATGGTCACCACGTAAAACATGCAACAACAATTAGAGGACGTCTAACTTGTTTTTGCAGGGTATGCTTGTGATGTGAAATGGCCAACGATGTGATGTGATATATTGGATGTATGAGATGATCATGTTGTAATAGTTAATATCGACTTGCACGTCGATGGTACGGCAACCGGCAGGAGCCATAGGGTTGTCTTTAAACTAATGTTTGTGCTTGCAGATGCGTTTACTATATTTCTAGGATGTAGCTTTAGTAGTAATAGCATGAGTAGCACGACAACCCCGATGGCGGCACGTTGATGGAGATCATGCTGTGGTGCCGGTGACAAAGAAGATCATGCTGGTGCTTTTGTGATGGAGATCAAGAAGCACGTGATGATGGCCATATCATTTCACTTATGAATTGCATGTGATGTTAATCCTTTATATGCACCTTATTTTGCTTAGAACGACGGTAGTATTATTAGGTGATCTCTCACTAAAATTTCAAGATGAAATTGTGTTCTCCCCAACTGTGCACCGTTGCTACAGTTCGTCATTTCGAGACACCACATGATGATCGGGTGTGATAGACTCAACGTTCACATACAACGGGTGCAAAACAGTTGCACACGCGGAACACTTGGGTTAAGCTTGACGAGCCTAGCATGTGCAGACATGGCCTCAGAACACATGAGACCGAAAGGTCGATCATGAATCATATAGTTGATATGATTAGCATAGGGATGCTTACCACTGAAACTATCCTCAACTCACGTGATGATCGGACTTGAGCTAGTGGAATTGGATCATGAACCACTCAAATGACTAGAGAGATTTACTTTTTGAGCGGGAGTTTATCAAGCAATTTGATTAAGTTAAACTCTAATTATCTTGAACATAGTCTAAGTCCACTTTGAATATATTTGTGTTGTAGATCATGGCTCACGCGATAGTCACCCTGAATTTTAATACGTTTCTAGAGAAAGCTAAGTTGAAAGATGATGGAAGCAACTTTGTAGACTGGGCTCGTAATCTTAAGTTGCTCCTGCAAGCTGGGAAGAAGGATTATGTCCTTAATGCTGCGCTAGGAGATGAACCACCCGCTACGGCTGACCAAGATGTTAAGAACGCTTGGTTAACACGTAAGGAGGACTACTCAGTAGTTCAATGTGCAGTCTTGATTGGATTAGAGCCGGGACTTCAACGTCGCTTTGAGCGTCATGGAGCATATGAGATGTTCCAGGAGTTGAAGTTTATACTTCAGAAGAACGCCCGGATCGAGAGGTATGAGACCTCCGATAAATTCTATGCTTGCAAGATGGAGGAGAATTCGCCTGTCACTGAACATGTGCTCAAAATGTCTGGGTACTCAAACCGTCTAGCTGAGCTGGGGATTGAACTCCCGCAAGAGGCTATCACTGACAGAATTCTTCAATCACTGACGCCAAGCTATAAGGGCTTCGTGTTGAACTACAACATGCAAGGGATGAACAAGTCACCAAACGAGTTGTTCACGATGCTGAAAGTCGCAGAGTCAGAACTCCGTAAAGAGCATCAAGTGTTGATGGTGAATAAGACCACTAGTTTCAAGAGAAACGGCAAAGGAAAGAAGGGTAGTTCGAAGAAGAGCGGCAAGCCTGTTGCCAATCCGACGAAGAAACCCAAAGTTGGACCTAAGCCTGAAACGGAGTGCTATTATTGCAAGGGTATGGGTCACTGGAAGCGCAACTGCCGCAAGTATCTGGCTGATAAGAAGGCGGCCAAAGAAAAATCAGGTATATTTGATATACATGTTATTGATGTGTACTTAACCAGCTCTCGTAGTAGTGCCTGGGTATTCAATACCGGTTCTGTTGCTCATATTTGCAACTCGAAACAGGAACTGCGGAATAAGCGAAGGCTAGCAAAGGATGAAGTGGCAATGCGCGTGGGAAATGGTTCCAAGGTTGATGCAATCGCCGTCGGCACAGTTTCACTTCAATTACCATCAGGATTAGTTATCAACTTAAATAATTTTTATTTAGTGCCTGCGTTAAGCATGAACATTATATCTGGATCTTGTTTATTGCGAGACGGTTACTCGTTTAAATCACAGAATAATGGTTGTTCTATTTCTATGAGTAATATCTTTTATGGTCATGCACCCAGTGTGAGAGGATTGTTCATATTGAATCTTGATAGTGATAATACACATATACATAACATTGAGACCAAAAGAGTTAGAGTTAACAATGATAGCACCATGTTTTTATGACACTGCCGCTTAGGTCATATTGGTGTAAAGCGATGAAGAAACTCCATACCAATGGACTTTTGGAGTCACTTGACTTTGATTCAGTTGACACGTGCAAACCATGCCTCATGGGCAAGATGACTAAAACTCCGTTCTCTAGAACAATGGAGCGTGCAAGTGACTTGTTGGAAATCATACATACCAATGTGTGTGGTCCGATGAGTGTGGAGGCACCCGGCGGATATCGTTATTTTCTCACCTTCACTGACGATTGAGTAGATATGGTTATGTCTACTTGATGAAACACAAGTCTGAAACATTTGAAAAGTTCAAGCAATTTCAGAGTGAAGTTGAAAATTATCATAAAAAGAAGATCAAGTTCCTACGGTTTGATCGTGGGGGTGAATATCTGAGTTTCGAGTTTGGTGCTCACTTAAGACAATGTGGAATTGTTTCACAGTTGACACCGCCTGGAACACCACAGCGTAATGGTGTGTCCGAACGTCGTAATCATACTTTATTAGAGATGGTGCGATCTATGATGTCTCTTACCGATTTGTCGTTATCGTTTTGGGGTTATGCATTAGAAACAACTGCATTCACTTTAAATAGGGAACCATCAAAATTCGTTGAGACGACACCATGCGAACTGTGGTATGGCAAAAGACCAAAGTTGTCCTTTCTTAAAGTTTGGGGATGTGATGCTTATGTCAAAAAGCTTCAGCCTGAAAAGCTGGAACCCAAAGCGAAAAAGTGCGTCTTCATAGGTTACCCAAAAGAGACAGTTGGGTACACCTTATATCTCAAATCCGAGGGCAAAGTGTTTGTTGCTAAAAACAGAGCTTTTCTCGAGAAGGAGTTTCTCTCGAGAGAATTGAGTGGGAGGAATATAGGACTTGATGAGGTTGTCGAATCTCTCACCCATCTAGATGGTGGCGTAGGGCAAGGGGAAACCCGTGTCGTTGCGACGCCGGTTGAGGAGGAAGTTAATGATGATGATCATGAAACTCCAGATCAAGTTCATGTCGAACCTCGCAGGTCGACGAGACCACGTAGTACTCCATAGTGGTACGGTAATCCCGTCTTATCAATTATGTTGTTGGACAACAATGAGCGTGTGAATTATGAAGAAGCAATGGTGGGCCCGGATTCCAACAAATGGCTGGAGGCCGTGAAGTCCGAGATAGGACCTATGTATGAAAACAAAGTGTGGACTTTGGACGTACTACCTGAAGGCCGCAAGGCTATTCAGAACAAATGGATCTTTAAGAAGAAGACGGACGCTGACGGTAATGTGACCGTTTATAAAGCTCGACTTGTGGCAAAGGGTTTTTCACAACTTCAAGGAGTTGACTATGATGAGACGTTCTCACCCGTAGCGATGCTTAAGTCCGTCAGAATCATGTTAGCAATAGCTGCATTTTTTGATTATGAAATCTGGCAGATGGATGTCAAAACAACGTTCCTTAACGGTTTCCTTAAGGAAGAGTTGTGAATGATGCAACCCGAAGGTTTTGTCGATCCTAAAAATGCTAACAAAGTGTGGAAGCTCCAGCGATCCATTTATGGACTGGTGCAAGCATCTCGGAGTTAGAATAAACGCTTTGATGAGGTGATCAAAGCATTTGGGTTTATACAAGTGGTTGGAGAATCTTGTATTTACAAGAAAGTGAGTGGGAGCTCTGTGGCATTTCTAATATTATATGTGGATGACATATTGCTGATTGGAAACAACATGGAGTTTTTGGAGAGCATAAAGGATTACTTGAATAAAAGTTTCTCTATGAAGGACATAGGAGAAGCTGCTTACATTCTAGGCATTAAGATCTATAGGGATAGATCGAAATGCTTGATAGGACTTTCACAAAGTACATACCTTGATAAAGTTTTGAAGAGGTTCAAAATGGAACAGTCCAAGAAGGGATTCTTGCCAGTTTTACAAGGTACGAGATTGAGTAAGACTCAGTGCCCAGCAACTAATAAAGATAGAGAGCATATGAGCACCGTCCCCTATGCTTCAGCCATAGGTTCTATCATGTATGCAATGGTGTGCACTAGACCGGACGTTAGCCTGGCCATAAGTATGGCAGGAAGGTTCCAGAGTAATCCAGGAGTGGATCATTGGACGGCGGTCAAGAATATCCTGAAGTACCTGAAAAGGACTAAGGAGATGTTTCTCGTGTATGGAGGTGACGAAGAGCTTGCCGTAAAGGGTTACGTCGATGCAAGCTTTGACACAGATCCGGAAGAATCTAAGTCGCAGACCGGATACGTATTTATTCTTAATGGGGGTGCGGTAAGCTGGTGCAGTTCCAAGCAAAGCGTCGTAGCAGATTCTACATGTGAAGCGGAGTACATGGCTGCCTCGGAGGCGGCTAAGGAGGGTGTGTGGATGAAGCAGTTCATGACGGATCTTGGAGTGGTGCCGAGCGCACTGAATCCAATAACCTTGTTCTGTGACAACACAGGTGCCATTGCCTTAGCAAAGGAACCACGGTTTCACAAGAAGACCAGACACATCAAACAACGCTTCAACCTCATCCGTGACTACGTCGAAGGGGAGGACGTAAATATATGCAAAGTGCACACGGATCTGAATGTAGCAGACCCGCTGACTAAACCTCTTCCACGGGCAAAGCATGATCAACACCAGAACTGTATGGGTGTTAGATTTATTACAATGTAATTCACATGGTGATGTGAGGGCTAGATCATTGACTCTAGTGTAAGTGGGAGAGTGTTGGAATTATGCCCTAGAGGCAATGATAAATAAGTTATTATTATAATTCCTGTATCAAGATAATCGTTTATTATCCATGCTATAATTGTATTGAATGAAGACTTAGATACATGTGTGGATACATAGACAAAACACTATCCCTAGCAAGCCTCTAGTTGGCTAGCCAGTTGATCAAGGATAGTCAGGGTCTTCTGACTATGTACAAGGTGTTGTTGCTTGATAACTGGATCACATCATTGGGAGAATCATGTGATGCACTACACCCAAACTCATAGACGTAGCATGTTGATCGTGTCATTTTGTTGCTACTATTTTCTGCGTGTCAAGTATTTGTTCCTATGACCATGAGATCATATAACTCACTGACACCGGAGGAATGCTTTGTGTGTATCAAACGTCGCAACATAACTGGGTGACTATAAAGATGCTCTACAGGTATCTCCGAAGGTGTTCATTGAATTAGTATGGATCGAGACTGGGATTTGTCACTCCGTGTGACGGAGAGGTATCTCGGGGCCCACTCGGTAATACAACATCACACACAAGCCTTGCAAGCAATGTGACTTAGTGTAAGTCACGGGATCTTGTATTACAGAACGAGTAAAGAGACTTGCCGGTAAACGGGATTGAAATAGGTATGCGGATAGTGACGATCGAATCTCGGGCAAGTAACATACCGAAGGACAAAGGGAATGACATACGGGATTATATGAATCCTTGGCACTGAGGTTCAAACGATAAGATCTTCGTAGAATATGTAGGATCCAATATGGGCATCTAGGTCCCGCTATTGGATATTGACCGAGGAGTCCCTTGGGTCATGTCTACATAGTTCTCGAACCCGCAGGGTCTGCACACTTAAGGTTCGACGTTGTTTTATGCGTATTTGAGTTATATGGTTGGTTACCGAATGTTGTTCGGAGTCCCGGATGAGATCACTGACGTTACGAGGTTTTCCGGAATGGTCCGGAGATGAAGATTGATATATAGGATGACCTCATTTGATTACCGGAAGGTTTTCGGAATGACCGGGAATGTACCGGGAATGACGAATGGGTTCCGGATGTTCACCGGGGGGGGGGGGGGGGGGCAGCCCACCCCGGGGAAGCCCATAGGCCTTAGGGGTGCCGCACCAGCGCTTAGTGGGCTGGTGGGCAAGCCCAAGAAGGCCCCTCCGCAGGATAAGAAGAAATCAAAGAGAAAAAAAGGGGAAGTGGGAAGGAAGGGAAGGACTCCACCTTCCAATCCTAGTTGGACTAGGATTGGAAGAGGAATCCTCCTCCCCCTTCGACCGAACCCCTTGGGGATCCTTGAGCCTCAAGGCAAGGCCCGTACCCTCCCACCTATATATACATAGGTATTAGGGCTGATTTGAGACAACTTTGCCACGACAGCCCGACCACATACCTCCACGTTCCACTACATCAACTGCGTTTATTAACGCTTCTGCTGTGCGATTTACAAGGGTACGTAGATATGAAATCCCCCTCGTAGATGGACATCACCATGATAGGTCTTCGTGCGCGTAGGAAATTTTTTGTTTCCCATGCGACGTTCCCCAACAATTCATATGTGAGTGTTGCTACCTCGGTGTCGACTCCTGTTGAGATGGGAGAGGACCGTATGGACCTGGATGCAGTGGATCAGCCCGCGCCTCGACCAAGTATGATCAACCTTAGCCTCACTCCATTTCATATATCAGATCAAGACAGATTTGGCCATCACCATTTTAGCTTCGGGTGTCATTTTCTTGGATGACAATCCAGAGCCTCAACATACAGCTATGGAACACACTCCTGCTAGGCCAGTTACGACTGCATTGGGGATGCCTGTGACGCCTGCGTCGACTGCTCCTCCAGTCGGTTCGGGTGCTATGGCGACGGCCCCTCCGATTGGATCAACTATTATGACGACTGTGCTGAGTGCTCCTCGTGTAACCCAAGCTACCCCTGTCGTGATGCCCACTTCTTCATCAGTTGCATTCCCTATGCATCGCGCCCCAGAGGACCAAACTGGAGCTGCCAAAGAGGCGATGATCCAAGCCAATCTGATGATGCAATGCACAAAAGAGGTGTTCGAGGCCAGCAAACTGGTGTATGACGCCAGCTCGACACTTGAAGCAAACATCCGAGTAAGTTGCACTGTAAGTTATTTTCTGATTGAGTCTCGTTTGTCAATTCGATTGGAATGTTGTCGATCTTGTCAATCTTGCTTTACTACTTTACACCCACTCGGGGTTTGATACATCTCCAACGTATCTATAATTTTTGATGGTTCCATGCTATTATCTTGTCAAACTTTGGATGTTTTGTATGCCTTTTATATCTTTTTTGGGACTAACTTATTAACTCAGTGCCAAGTGCCAGTTCCTGTTTTTTCCGTGTTTTTGACCCTTTTCAGAGGATAATATTAAACAGAGCCCAAACGGAATAAAAACTCTGAAAATATTTTTTTCCGGAACAGAAGATACGTAGGGAGCTTGAGAACCAAGGCAGAGGCCACAAGCCCCCTAGGCGCGGCCAGGGGGCGCGCCTAGCAGGCTTATGGGCCCCCTGTGGCTCGTCTGCCTTACTTCTTCCGCCTATAAATCCCCAAAAAATCCAAAACCACGTGAGAGATCCACGAAAATACTTTTCCGCTGCCGCAAAGCTTCTGTCTCCGCAAGATCCCATCTGGGGCACGTTCTCGTGCCCTGCCGGAGGGGGTATTCGGATATGGAGGGCTTCTTCATCAACACCATTGCCTCTCCGATGATGCGTGAGTAGTTCACCGTATACCTTCGGGTCCATAGGTAGTAGCTAGATGACTTCTTCTCTCTCTTGGATCTTCAATACAAAGTTCTCCATGACCTTCACGGAGATCTATCCGATGTAATCTTCTTTTGCGGTGTGTTTGTCGAGATCCGATGAATTTTGGATTTATGATCAGATTATCTATGAATCTTATTTGAGTTTGTTCTGATCTCTTATATGCATGATTTCATATCCTTGTAATTCTCTTCGAGTTGTGGGTTTTGTTTGTCCAACTTGATCTATGATTCTTGCAATGGGAGAAGTGCTAGGTTTTGGGTTCATACTGTGTGGTGACCTCACCCAGTGACAGAAGGGGTAGCGAGGCACGCATCGTGTTGTTGCCATCAAGGGTAAACAGATGGGGTTTATATCGATTGCATGAATTTACCCCTCTACATCATGTCATCTTGCTTAAGGCGTTACTCTGTTTGTCATGAACTCAATACACTAAATACATGCTGGATGGCGTCCGATGTGTGGAGTAATAGTAGTAGATGCAGAAAGTATCGGTCTACTTGTCTCGGACATGATGCCTATATGTATGATCATTGCCTTAGATATCGTCATGACTTTGCGCGGTTCTATCAATTGCTCGACAGTAATTCGTTCACCCACCGTAATATTTGCTATTTTGAGAGAAGCCTCTAGTGAACACTATGACCCCCGGGTCTACTTCACATCATATTTTCAGCCCTACACTTTTACTTTGTTGCACTTTTCGCCTTCAGATCTCACCTTGCAATCAATCGTGAAGGTATTGACAACCCCTTTGTAGCGTTGGGTGCAAGTTTGCTATTTTTGCGCAGGTACATCGGTGCTTCATCTTGATACTCCTACTGGATTGATACCTTGGTTCTCATACTGAGGGAAATACTTACAGCTACTGTCTGCATCACCCTTTCCTCTTCAAGGGAAAAAACCAACGCATGCTCAAGAGGTAGCAGGGTTTTCCATGTAGTAGATTGTCGTTACTCCAGTGGGGGCACGCTTAGTGAACCCACTGGGTGTAGTCCCCGAGGCTGTTGTTGAATGCTTGCATCATCAGGAGTCTGAAGTTTAAGATGTATACTCTATTTGTCACTCGGCCAGGTCGGACCTGTTCGAGTGTTTTTGTCTTCCAATGGGGGCACTCTCAGTGCACCCACTAGGTGTAGTCCCCTAGACCGTTGTTAAGTGCTTGCCTCGGCAATGGTCTTATTGAGAATTAGCAAATGTAGGACTCGGGAAAACTGGTCTGGCCAAGTAAGTTTGTATCAAGTGGGGCACGCTAAGTGCACCCACTGGGTGTAGTCCCCGAGACTAGTGTCGATCGTTTACGAAGGGCAGTAGTCTGAAGAACTTGGGTGGGTGCGGTGGGCCGCTAATGTCGAATGACTTTTATTTTTCCGCTCGGGAGTAGAAAAATAATTGTGTCGAATGACTTGTATTTCTCCACTCGGAAGTAGAAAATTACTTGTGCCGAATGAAATTGACTTTTCCACTTGGATGTTTTTTCAGAAGGCTTGCGAGATTGGGTCGCAGTACACCCAGATGGAATCTGAGAAGAACAAACTGAAGCTGGAGTGTGATGCAATGAAAAAGGTGCTGGAGGACAAGGATCTAGTCCTTGCCAAGCTGAAGGAGAAGTCCGAAGCTAATGAACTGAAGCTTGCGGAATTTAATAAGTTGATGGCATAAAATGAAAAGATGAAGAAAGAAAGAGACGAATGGGTGAAGAGGCTTAAGTCCATGGCAACAAGGGGAAATGCCCTAGAAAGTTTTGCAAAAGATTTCCTGGCGAAGATGCTTGATTCTCTTATTGGTATGTTCTCTTTGCCGAGTGGGTCTTAGCATTTTTCGTCGACTCACATGCAGCTGATATTTCATTTTTCTTCTTCTACAGAATTTTGTCCTGATTTCGAAAAAGAGACCTTTGAGTTGGAGCCATACTTGGATCCCATCAAGTTTCCTGTTCCCGATGACTTGGCCGTGAGCATGTATCGCCTCAACTTCCGCCTCGTGAAAGTCCAAGGATACTTCACTCTATTGCGAGTTGCTGCGGAAAGAATCGACAAAGAGCTATGGCCTGAAGACACGTTCCTCGTCGATCTAGATGTTGTGATGGAGCGCCTGGGTCGGGTTCCTGAGAGAGTCCAGGCGTGGAAGAAATCAGCCGCTCAGTGTGGGGCTGATGTTACTCTTTCTCTCGTCAGGGTCCACTGTAAGGAGGCGAGGGAGGAAAAACTTAAGATGCTCCAGGTAGCAAATACCAAGAAGCTCCAGTTCGAATATTTTATGGAGACTTTCATTAGTGTTGTGACTCGCATCGCTGATGGAATCGATCTCAATACCTTTGTCGAGCCAGCAAGTCCCGGAGGTCCTTGAAGAGAAAAACTGCTGCTATTCTCAAGAACTTTAAATTTGCCACGGTATGCCGAGTGGTCGATGTATTGCTTAAACTTTGTTAGGGTGCTGATCCCGAGTACTTTATGGCTGCGCGGATAACTTTGATCCATGTTGAGCTCTTTTGAATTTATCTGCGTTTGATATTTGCCAGATTTGTTGGGTTTCCTTCGAGTGAATTGATTGCTATTCATTCGGAACAAAGTTGTTTACTTAGGTGAACCATGTCCAGCTAAGCCCCCGAGTGTAAGAATTTCTCTTCACTCACAGTACGTTTCGTACTTAGGCGAAGACTGGTTCGTAGCTAAGCGTCCGAGTGGATGGTTTTTATCCACTCGGAAAAGTTTGTTAACTTAGGCAAATCTTGTTCGCAGCTAAGCCCCCGAGTGTGAGGGTCGCTCTCCACTCGAAGTATGTTTTTACTTAGGCGAAGACTGGTTCGCAGCTAAGCGTCCGAGTGTATAGTTTTTATCCACTCGGAAAAGTTTGTTAACTTAGGCGAATCTCGTTCGCAGCTAAGCCCTGCGAGTGTGAGGGTCACTCTCCACTCGGAGTATGTTTAGTACTTAGGCGAAGACTGGTTCGCAGCTAAGCTTCCGAGTGGATAGTTTTTATCCACTCAGAAAAGTTTGTTAACTTAGGCGAATCTTGTTCGCAGCTAAGCCCCCGAGTGTGAGGGTCACTCTCCACTCGGAGTACGTTTAGTACTTTGGCGAAGACTGGTTCGCAGCTAAGCTTCAGAGTGGATAGTTTTTATCCACTCGGAAAAGTTTGTTAACTTAGGCGAATCTTGTTCGCAGCTAAGCCCCCGAGTGTGAGGGTCGCTCTCCACTCAGAGTACGTTTAGTACTTAGGCAAAGACTGGTTCGCAGCTAAGCTTCCGAGTGGATAGTTTTTATCCACTCAGAAAAGTTTGTTAACTTAGGCGAATCTTGTTCGCAACTAAGCCCCCGAGTGTGAGGCTCGCTCTCCACTCGGAGTATGTTTAGTACTTAGGCGAAGACTGGTTCGCAACTAAGCTTCCGAGTGGATAGTTTTTATCCACTCAGAAAAGTTTGTTAACTTAGGCGAATCTTGTTCGCAGCTAAGCCCCCGAGTGTGAGACTCACTCTCCACTCGGAGTACGTTTAGTACTTAGGCGAAGACTGGTTCGCATCTAAGCTTCCGAGTGGATAGTTTTTATCCACTCGGAAAAGTTTGTTAACTTAGGCGAATCTTGTTTGCAGCTAAGCCCCCGAGTGTGAGGGTCGCTCTCCACTCAGAGTACGTTTAGTACTTAGGCGAAGACTGGTTCGCAGCTAAGCTTCCCAGTGGATAGTGTTTATCCACTCAGAAAAGTTTGTTAACTTAGGCGAATCTTGTTCGCAGCTAAGCCCCCGAGTGTGAGGGTCGCTCTCCACTCAGAGTATGTTTAGTACTTGGCGAAGACTGGCTCGCAAGTAAGATTCCGAGTGGATAGTTTTTATCCACTCCAAAAAGTTTGTTAACTTAGGCGAATCTTGCTCGCAGCTAAGCCTCCGAGTGTGAGGATCGCTCTCCACTCGGAGTACGTTTACACTTAAGCAAAGACTGGTTCGGAGCTAAGCGTCCGAGTGGATAATTTTTATCCACTCGGAAGAGTTTGTTAACTTAGGCGAATCTTGTTCGCAGCAAAGCCCCCGAGTTTGAGGATCGCTCACCACTCGGAATACATTTTTGGGCGCGTAGCCACTCGATCGGAATCGACTAAAACTGAGGAATTTATGACATGGACAAGCAACTTTATTCAGCAAACTTGTGTGTTACATCGAATAAACCGGTAATCAAGCATAAAAATGCTTCAGTAGATCCAAATTCCATGCACGCGGTTCGTGTGTCCTCTTCTGAAGATTGTAGAGTCGGTAAGCTCCATTGTTTAACACCTTTGTAATGATGAAGGGTCCTTCCCAAGCAGGAGCTAACTTCTGAGGTTGTTGCTGATCCACTCGGAGCACCCGATCTCCCTCATGGAATGCCCGACTCCTTACATGCCTTGAATGAAAACACCGCAAGTCCTGTTGATAAACTATGGATCGAACCAGCGCCATCTCGCGTTCCTCCAGAAGATCTACTCCATCTTGACATGCTTGTTCGGCTTCACCTTCTGAATATAAATCCACTCAGGGGGAACTGTGAATTAAGTCACTCGGTAGAACAGCTTCGGCTCGATAGACCAAGAAGAAAGGAGTTCGCCCTGTCGACCGGTTCGGTGTTGTCCTCAAACCCCAAAGGATAGAGGGTAGCTCAGTCACCCAAGCACCTACGGCATACTCAAGGTCTCGCATGAGTCGAGGCTTTAATCCTTGCACCATCATACCATTTTCTTGCTATGCTTGACCCTTGGTTTGCGGATGAGAAACGGATGCATAATCCACTCGGGTCCCTTGGTTGGTGCAGAAACGTCTGAATTCTTCTGAGTCAAAGTTTGAACCATTTTCTGTGATGATGCTATGCGGGACTCCATACCGGAATGTGATTTCCCTCACAAATTTTATGGTTGTGCGGGCATCTAGCTTCTTGATTGGCTTGGCTTCAATCCATTTGGTGAACTTGTCGACTGTGACGAGCAAGTGTGTGAAACCACTCTGGCCTATCCGGAAAGGTCTGACCATGTCCAAACCCCAAACGGCAAATGACCAAATGAGAGGAATCGTCTTCAGGGCTGATGCAGGTTTGTGAGACAAGTTGGAGTAGAACTGACAGCCTTCACAGCGGCCTACGAGGTCTTTGGCCATTTTGTTAGCACGAGGCCAGAAGAATCCAGATCGGTATGCTTTGGCAACAATGGCCCGAGAGGACGCATGGTGGCCATAGATTCCCGAGTGGATTTCTTCCAGAATCAGTTGGCCCTCCTCAGTGGAGATACATCGTTGAGCTACACCGGTCACACTTTCTATGTAAAGTTGATCACCCATTACTGTGAAGGCCTTTGACCTACGGACAGTCTGTCGGGCTTCATCTTCGTCTTCTAGCAACTCTCGCCTTAAAATGTATGCAATATATGGTACAGTCCAGTCGGGAGTAATCACCAAAACTTCCATGATAAGGTCAACGACTGCGGGAACATCGACTTCAGTTGGATCAGAAGTACTTGTTGGTTGTGGGGGATCTTCAGTGAAGGGATCCTCTTGCATAGACGGAGTGCACAAATGTTCCAAACACACATTGTTGGGTATAGGTTTTCGAGTAGATCCGATCTTAGCCAATTCATCAGCTGCCTGGTTCTTCAATCGAGGAACATGATGGAGTTCTAAGCCTTCAAACTTCTTCTCCAGCTTCCTCACTGCATTACAATAACCTGTCATGGCAGGGTTCCGGACGTCCCACTCCTTCATCACCTGATTGACCACTAAGTCTGAGTCGCCGTAGACCATCAGGCGCCGGACGCCGAGTGAGATGGCCATACGCATCCCATAATGGAGAGCTTCATACTCAGCCTCATTGTTGGATGAATCAAAGTGGATCTGAAGGACGTAATTAAGCTTGTCGCCCTTTGGAGACACCAACACCACACCAACACCGGACCCATTTAACATCTTGGATCCATAAAAAAACATAGTCCAATGCGCTGAGTGAATCTGTGCAGGCTGTTGTTGTTCCACCCACTCGGCCATAAAATCAGCCAAGGCCCGAGATTTGATGCTTTCTTTGCTTCAAACTTGATATCCAAATACAATAGCTCCATAGCCCATTTGTCCACTCGGCCCGTCGCATCCCGATTGTGAAGGATCTCTGATAGGGGAGCGTCACTGACGACCGCTATGGAGTGATCTTGAAAATAATGTGCCACTTTGTTTGCTGTCAAATATATTCCATAAAAATCTTCTGATAATGGGGATACCGTTGCTTCGAAGGAGTCAACACTTCTGAAATATAATAGACTGGACGTTGAACCTTGTAGGCTTTGCCCTCTTCTTCTCTCTCGACTGTCAAGACTGTACTGACGACTTGATTGGTGGCTGCGATGTATAGGAGCAGTGGCTCTTTGATGTACGAAGCAGCAAGCACCGGCTGGGTGGAAAGCAGAGCTTTGAGCTCCACAAATGCTGCTTTGGCTTAATCATTCCACTCGAATACATCTGACTTCTTCATCAATTGGTATAAAGGCAGTGCCTGCTCACCGAGACGAGATATAAACCGACTCAATGCTGCCAGACATCCTGTAAGTTTCTGCACATCATGCACTCGCACAGGGCTCTGCATTCTGACGATGGCGCCAATCTTCTCAGGGTTAACGTTGATCCCTCATTCGAAAACGAGAAAACCGAGTAACTTTCCCCCAGGAACGCCAAAAGTGCACCTAGCTGGATTGAGCTTGATGTCATATTTTCTTAAATTGGCAAATGTTTCTGCCAAGTCAGTCAGTAGGTCGGAACCTTTGCGCGACTTGACAACAATATCATCCATGTAAACTTCAATATTTCGACCAATCTGGTTGAGCACACACTTCTGGATCATGCGCATGAAGGTTGCACCAGCATTCTTCGGACCGAAAGGCATAGTGATGTAACAGTAACACCCGAAAGGGGTGATGAAGGCTGTTTTTATTTCATCTGGACCAAACAGACGGATCTGATGGTAACCAGAGTGAGCATCCAAAAAAGACAAACGCTCGCATCCCGCAGTTGAATCGACAATCTGATCAATGCAGGGGAGAGGAAAGTAGTCCTTCGTACATACCTTATTAACGTTTTTGAAGTCGATACACATGTGAAGTGAATTATCCTTCTTGGGAACCATGACAACATTCGAGAGCCACTCAGAGTAGTAAATCTCCCGAATGAATTTGGCTTCCAAGAGCTTCGCTACCTCCTTGCCGATTGCCTTCCTCTTCTCAGACGCAGATCGTCGCAGGCGCTCTCTGACTAGCTTCGCCTTCGGATCCACTCGGAAATGGTGCTTGATACGTCCATTTTGCATCATGCTTTCATGTTGATATTTATTGCTTTTTGGGCTGTTATATTACTTGTGGTACCATATTTATGCCTTTTCTCTCTTATTTTGCAAGGTTTATTTGAAGAGGGAGAATTCAGGCAGCTGGAATTCTGGACTAGAAAAGGAGCAAATCCTAGTCCACTATTCTGCACATCTCCAAATGCCCGGAAAAGTTACGTGGATTTTTTCTGGATTATATAAAAAATATTGGGCGAAAGAACTACCGGAGGGGGGCCACCAGGGCTCCACAAGCCCTTCCACCGCCACCACCCCCCTGGTGGCGCAGGGCAAGCTTGTGGGCTGCCTGACGGCCCACCAGCTCCCCCCTTTTGCTATATGAAGGGTTTTGGTCCAGAATTTTTTTTCAATCAGGAGCTTTTTCGTGGTTTCGCCGCCGCCACGAGGCGGAACTTGAGCAGATCCAATCTAGAGCTCCGGCACGACGATCCTGTTGAGGAAACTTCCCTCCCGGAGGGGGGGGGGGATCGTCGCCATCGTCATCACCAACACTCCTCTCGTCGGAGGGGAGGCATCTTCAACATCTTCATCAACACCATCTCCTATCCAATCCCTAGTTCATCTCTTGTAACCAATCTTCGTCTCGCGACTCTGATTGGTAATTGTATGGTTGCTATTATTGTTGATTACTCTTTGTAGTTGATGCTAGTTGGATTATTTGGTGGAAGAGTTTATGTTCAGATCCTTGATGCTATTCATTACACCTCTGATCATGATTATGATTATGTTTTGTGAGTAGTTACTTTTGTTCCCGAGGACATGGATAAGTCATGTTAATAATAGTCATGTGAATTTGATATTCGTTTGGTATTTTGATATGTTGTATGTTGTCTTTTCCTCTAGTGGTGTTATGTGAACGTCGACTACATAACACTTCACCATATTTGGTCCTAGAGGAAGGCATTGGGAAGTAGTAAGTAGATGATGGGTTGCTGGAGTGACAGAAGCTTAAACCCCAGTCTATGTGTTGCTTCCTGAGGGGTTGATTTGGAACCACTAGTTTAATGCTATGGTTAGACTTTGTCTTAATTATTCATTTGTAGTTGCGGATGCTTGCGAGAGAGGTTAATTATAAGTGGGATGCTTGTCCAAGTAAGGGCAGTATCCAAGCGCCGGTCCACCCACATATCAAACTATCAAAGTAACGAACGCGAATCATATGAACATGATGAAACTAGCATGACAGAAATTCCCGTGTGTCCTCGGGAGCGTTTTCCTCCTATAAGACTTTGTTCAGGCTTGTCCGTTGCTACAAAAGGGATTGGGCCACTTGCTGCACCGTTGCTACTACTTGTTACTTGTTACTCTTTGCTTTCTACGTTTCACCTCGCTACACAATCACTTGTTAGTGCTACTTTCAGTGCTTGCAGTTATTACCTTGCTGAAATTCATTTATCAGAGCCTTCTGCTCCTCCTTGGGTTTGACACTCTTACTTATCGAAAGGACTATGATTGATCCCCTATACTTGTGGGTCATCAAGACTCTTTTCTGGCGCCGTTGCCGGGGAGTGAAGCGCCTTTCGTAAGTGGAATTTGGTAAGGAAACATTTTTATACTGTGCTGAAATTTATTGTCACTTGTCACTATGGAAACTGTTCCTTTGAGGAGTTTGTTCGGGGTATCTTCACCACGAACGGAAGCACGAGGAGTTGCTCCTCAACCTGAGGTACCTACTGAAAATATCTTTTATGAAATTCCTTCAGGTATGCTTGAGAAACTGTTGGCTAATCCTTTCACAGGAGATGGATCTTCACATCCAGACTTGCATCTGATCTATGTAGATGAAGTTTGTGGTTTATTTAAGCTTGCAGGTTTGCCCGAGAATGAGGTAAAGAACAAAGTCTTTCCTTTATCCTTGAAGGATAAGGTTTTGACATGGTATAGGCTATGTGATCATACTGGATCATGGGACTACAATCAGTTGAAATTGGAATTTCATCAAAAGTTCTATCCTACGCATTTAGTACATCGTGATTGGAACTTTATTTATAACTTTTGGCCTCATGACAGGGAAAGCATAGCTCAAGCTTGGGGAGGCTTAAATCAATGCTATATTCATGCTCCAATCATGAACTCTCGAGAGAAATCATCACTCAAAACTTTTATGCTCGGCTTTCTCATGAAGATCGTACCAGGCTTGACACTTCTTGTGCAGGTTCTTTTATGAAGAAGGATATTGATCACAAGTGGAATTTATTGGAGAGAATCAAACGCAACTCTGAAGATTGGGAGTTGGAGGAAGGTAAGGAGTCAGGTATGAATTTCCAGTTTGATTGCGTTAAATCTTTTGTTGAGACAAACACTTCTAGAGATTTTAGCGCTAAGTATGGACTTGACTCTGAGATAGTAGCTTCTCTATGTGAATCTTTTGCTGCTCATGTTGATCTTCCCAAAGAGAAGTTGTTTAAATATCATCCTCCTATAGAAAGCAACATAGCCAAAACCAATCTAGTTGAGGATAAAGTCATTGCTTTTAGTGATCCTGTTGTTCCTTGTGCTTACACTGAGAAACCACCATACCCTGCTAGGATAAAGGATTATTCTAAAGCTCCAACTGTGATACGTAGAGGTTACATTAGACCACTTGCACCCCCTGAGGAGATTATACTTGAACCTAGTGTTGCTATTATCAAAGATCTCTTAGCCGAAGACATAGACGTGCATGTTATCAAATTCTGCGAGGACTCCGCTAGAATTGCTAAACCTCACGCGAAAGACAAACACGGCCCTGTAGTTGGCCTGCCCGTTGTTTCTGTTAAGATAGGAGATCACTGTTACTATGCTTTATGTGATATGGGAGCTAGTGTTAGTGCAATACCCCGTTCTCTATATGATGAAATCAAAGATGAGATTGCACCTGCTGAGTTAGAACCCATTGATGTCACTATTACGCTAGCTAATAGAGACACTATTTGCCCTCGAGGAATTGTGAGAGACGTAGAAGTCCTCTGTGGCAAGACGAAGTATCCTACTGATTTCCTCGTCCTTGGTACTGCACAAGATAGCTTCTGTCCCATAATATTTGGTAGACCCTTTCTCAACACTGTCAATGCTCACATTGATTGCATTAAGAAGACCGTCACAGTTAATTTCGAGGGTGTGTCTCATGAATTTAACTTCTCCAAGTTTGGAAGACAACCCCATGAAAGAGAGTCGTCTGGTAGGGATGAAATCATTGCTCTTGCCTCTATTGCCGTACCTCCTACGGATCCTTTAGAGCAATATCTGCTTGAGCATGAAAATGATATGCATATGGAGGAGGGAGATGAGATAGATAAAATTGTCTTAGAACAATATCCTATTCTCAAGAATAATCTGCCTGTTGAACTGCTTGGGGATCCTCCCCCACCAAAGGGTGATCCTGTGTTCGAGCTTAAACAGTTGCCGGATACTCTTAAGTATGCCTATGTTGATGAGAAGGAGATATATCCTGTCATTATTAGTGCTCTCCTCTCAGAGCGCGAAGAGAAGAAGTTACTAAAAACTCTGAGGAAGCACCGTGCTGCTATTGGATATACTCTTGATGATCTTAAGGGTATTAGTCCTACTCTATGTCAGCACAAGATTAAAACTGATCCTGACTTTAAACCAGTTGCTGATCATCAAAGGAGATTAAATCCTAAGATGAAAGAGGTTGTTAGAAAAGAAATATTAAAGCTTCTAGAAGCAGGAATCATTTATCCTGTTGCTCATAGTGATTGGGTAAGTCCAGTACATTGCGTACCTAAGAAGGGAGGTATCACCGTCGTTCCTAATGATAAGGATGAACTAATCCAACAAAGGATTATTACCGGCTATAGAATGGTGATAGACTTCCGGAAACTAAACAAGGCAACCAGGAAAGATCATTATACTTTGTCGTTCATCGACCAAATGCTAGAAAGGCTATCAAAACACACACACTTCGGCTTTCTAGACGGTTATTCAGGTTTCTCGCAAATACCTGTTGCACAATCTGATCAAGAGAAAACCACTTTCACCTGCCCTTTCGGTACCTTTGCCTATAGACGTATGCCTTTTGGCTTATGTAATGCACCTGCCACCTTTCAAAGATGTATGATGGCTATATTCTCTGACTTTTGTGAAAAGATTGTTGAGGTTTTCATGGATGACTTCTCCGTTTACGGGTCTTCCTTTGATGATTGCCTCAGCAACCTTCATCGAGTCTTACAGAGATGCGAAGAAACCAACCTCATCTTGAATTGGGAGAAGTGCCACTTTATGGTCAATGAAGGTATCTTCTTAGGACACAAAATCTCTGAAAGAGGCATTGAAGTTGATAAGGCTAAGGTTGATGCAATTGAGAAAATGCCTTGCCCCACAGATATGAGAGGTATTCGAAGTTTCCTAGGTCATGCTGGTTTCTATAGAAGGTTCATTAAAGGCTTCTCTAAGATTTCTAGGCCTCTTACCAACCTCTTGCAGAAGGATGTTCCTTTTGTTTTTGATGAGGATTGTGAGGAAGCCTTTGAAATACTTAAGAAGGCTTTGATAACCGCACCTATTGTTCAACCACCTGACTGGAACTTGCCCTTTGAAATCATGTGTGACGCTAGTGATTATGTTGTTGGTGCTGTTCTAGGACAAAGAGTTGACAAGAAGTTGAATGTCATTCACTACGCTAGTAAAACTCTAGACAATGCCCAAAGAAACTATGCCACTACGGAGAAGGAATTTTTAGCAGTCGTCTTTGCATGTGAAAAGTTCAAATCTTATATAGTTGACTCCAAAGTCACTATTCACTCTGATCATGCTGCTATTAAGTACCTTATGGAGAAGAAGGACGCTAAGCCTAGGCTGATCAGATGGGTTCTCCTGCTACAGGAATTTGATTTGCACGTCGTTGACCGAAAGGGTGCTGATAACCGTGTAGCAGATAACTTGTCTAGGCTAGAGAATGTCCTTGATGACCCACTACCTATTGATGATAGATTTCCTGATGAGCAACTAAGTGTCATCCGCACTTCACTTAGTGCATCGTGGTATGCCGATTATGCAAACTATATCGTAGCCAAATACATACAACCCGGTTTCACCTATCAGCAAAAGAAGAAATTCTTCTTTGATTTGAGACATTACTTTTGGGATGATCCTCACCTTTATAAGGAAGGAGTAGATGGTGTTATTAGACGTTGTGTGCCTGAACATGAACAGGGACAGATCCTGCAGAAGTGTCATTCCGAAGCCTACGGAGGACACCATGCTGGAGATAGAACTGCCCATAAGGTATTGCAATCAGGTTTCTATTGGCCCACTCTCTTCAAGGATGCCCGTAAGTTTGTCTTGTCTTGTGACGAATGCCAAAGGATAGGGAACATCAGTAAGCGTCAAGAGATGCCTATGAACTATTCACTTGTCATTGAACCATTTGATGTATGGGGCTTTGATTATATGGGACCCTTCCCGAGTTCCAATGGGTACACTCACATCTTAGTTGCTGTGGATTACGTTACTAAGTGGGTAGAAGCTATCCCCACTAAAAATGCTGACCACCACACCTCTATTAAGATGCTTAAAGAATTCATATTCCCAAGATTTGGAGTCCCTAGATACTTGATGACTGATGGCGATTCACACTTCATTCATGGTGTTTTCCGCAAGATGCTATCTAAGTATGATGTCAAACATAGAGTTGCATCTCCTTATCATCCTCAGTCTAGTGGTCAAGTAGAGTTGAGTAATAGGGAGATCAGGTTGATCTTACAAAAGACCGTCAATAGATCTCGAAAGAACTGGTCTAGCAAACTTGACGATGCACTATGGGCTTATAGGACTGCTTATAAGAATCCCATGGGCATGTCACCGTATAAAATGGTTTACGGTAAGGCCTGTCATTTACCTCTTGAGCTGGAACACAAAGCTTATTGGGCAATCAAAGAGCTCAACTTTGATTTCAAACTTGCCGATGAGAAGCGGTTGTTTGATATCAGCTCGTTAGATGAATGGAGAGCCCAGGCATATGAGAATGCCAGGTTGTTCAAGGAAAAGGTTAAGAGATGGCACGACAAACGAATACAGAAACGAGAGTTCAATGTAGGTGATTATGTCTTGCTATACAATTCTCGTTTGAGATTCTTTCCAGGCAAGCTTCTCTCTAAATGGGAAGGTCCCTATGTTGTCGAGGAAGTATATCGTTCCGGTGCCATCAAAATCAATAACACAGAAGGAAATTTTCCTAGAGTGGTAAATGGGCAAAGAATCAAGCATTACATCTCTGGCACTCCCATAAATGTTGAGACCAATATCATCAATGTCATAACTCCAGAGGAGTACATAAGGGATGTTTATCAGCCTGTTTCAGACCTTGAAAACGAAGATGTATCTATTTCGGTAAGAAATTGGTCTCCGATACTTTTCCAATAGGAAATTTCTTTCGTTTTGGAATTTTTGGAAAATTAGAAAAATAAAAAAGCGGTCCGGAGAGCAAACGAGGCGACCACAAGCCCTACCACCGCCCCCTACCACCTTGGTGGTGGAGGGCAGGCTTGTGGGCACCTCGTGTGCCTCCCGGACTCCGTTTTCTTGCGGAGGACTCCTTCTGTCCTAGAAAAAAATCAACATATAGTCGCCCGAAGGTTTTGATCTCTGTATTGCGTAGTTTCCCTCTGTTTTCATTTCGAGCCTGTTTCTGTGACAGATCTAGATCATCATGACTTCCCCAAACGCTCCTAAGGACAAGATCTTCAAGAAGGTCAGCAATCCCTAGCTCACGGAAGTGTTGAAACACCCTCAATCTATCAAGATGAGCGAGGAGATGTTGCACATCCGTGATGTTGAGGGGCCTAAGAAGACCGGAAGCGTGGAGACGAGGCTCGAAGCAATGGAGCAACAAGCTTCAAGTGCCAAGGGATGGTGGAGCGTGGACTCAACGCCAACCACACGATGATCACAGAATTCACTAGCAATCACAAGTTGGATGCCATTGATATTGGGAAACACCTCTCCAGGCTCTACGATAGGGGTTATCAACTTCAGGGCCAGATCTATGACGTGCAGAATCAAAACTGTGATTATGAGTACAGATTTAAATCAATAAGGTTGGCTGCAGATTTGAGGATTTCGACAACTCGTTCATCGTGCCATGATGGAGCACCTATGCCTTGGAAGACGGAGGATCAGACTACTCCGACAACAACACCACCACCACCAAAGGAAGACAACTAAGCATTGGTATGGGCAATCCCCTTGGCTTCTGCCAAGCTTGGGGGAGTTGCCCTGGTATCGTATCACCTTTATATCTTTTGCTTTTACCTTTTTTTAGTTATTTCCTTTTCAGTTTTATTTCTTCTCTTAGAGGAATAAGTCTTTAGTTTTTAGTTTGAGTCTTTTGCTTTTGTCTCTCCCCCGATGTATTCGAGCTTACGAGCTATATAATAAAGAGTGTCTTAGTCAAGGGCTTTGCTTTGTGCCATGATCAAAGAGTATGAAAATAACGATGTCATGAAAGATCATGAGACGATCTTATGGAAAGTGATAACTTCACTTATGACACGTATGATGATTGAAACTTGTTGAGAATAAATCAACATAGACCTCAGTCATTGTTGCAATTAATAAGAAGTAATAAGGAAAGAGAGGTTCATATGTAAATATATCATCTTAGACACTTTTTGCAATTGTGAGTACTCATCAAACTATTACATGCTTAGGAGTAGATGTTGGACAAGGAAGACAACATAATGAATTGTGTTTGCTTGGTTCCAAACAATGTTATATGATTAGAGATCCCTTAGCATGTGACGATTGCTTCCACCTCATATTAGCCAAAACTCCCGCACCAAGTAGAGATACTACTTGTGCATCCATAAACCTCCAACCCAGTTTTGCCATGAGAGTCCACCATACCTACCTATGGATTGAATAAGATCCTTCAAGTAAGTTGTCATCGGTGCAAGCAATAAAAATTGCTCTCTAATATGTATGATCTATTAGTGTGTGGAAAATAAGCTTTGTACGAACCTGTGATGAGGAAGACATAAAAGCGACAGACTGCATAATAAAGTTCTTTATCACAGGAGGCAATATAAAGTGACGTTCCTCCGCACTAAGAGGACACGCATTCAAACCTCAAAAGCGCATGACAACCTCTGCTTCCCTTTGCGAAGGGCATATCTTGTACCTTTAATTTTTGCCCTTGTAAGAGTCATGGTGATCATCACCAATTCCCTTTTTGCCTTTGTCTTGGCTACCGTCACATGTTTGGGAAAGATCTATATTCATATATCAACTTGGAGTTGAGTACTTATGCTTTATTGTTGTTGACTTTACCCTTGAGGTAAACCGTTGGGAGGCAACACTATAAGCCCCTATCTTCCTCTGTCTCCAGCTGAAACTTTGACACCATGAGTACCACGTGAGTTGTAACAATTGTGGAAAACAAAAGAGATGATTGAGTATGTGGGTTTGCCTTACAAGCTCTTATTTGACTCTTTCGGATGTTGTGATAAATTGCAATTGCTTCAATGACTATGGACTATTGTTGGTTACTTCTCGGTAAGGTTTTTGCTTCATGCTTTGTTTTGTGAAGTAATTGTTACTTTCCCATAAGAATCTTTATGATGTATTGTTGTTCTATGTGTGATCATGATGCCCTCATGTCCGTATTATGTTTTATCGACACCTTCGTCCCCAAACATGTGGACATGTTTATGCGACTTGGTTTTCGCTTGAGGACAAGCGAGGTCTAAGCTAGGGGGACTTGATACGTCCATTTTGCATCATGCTTTCATGTTGATATTTATTGCTTTTGGGGCTGTTATATTACTTGCGGTACCATATTTATGCCTTTTCTCTCTTATTTTGCAAGGTTTATTTGAAGAGGGAGAATTCAGGCAGCTGGAATTCTGGACTGGAAAAGGAGCAAATCCTAGTCCACTATTCTGCACATCTCCAAATGCCCTGAAAAGTTACGTGGATTTTTTCTGGATTATATAAAAAATACCGGGCAAAAGAACTACCGGAGGGGGGCCACCATGGCTCCACAAGCCCTTCCACCGCCACCACCCCCCTGGTGGCGCAGGGCAAGCTTGTGGGCTGTCTGACGGCCCACTATCTCCTCCCTTTTGCTATATGAAGGGTTTTGGTCCAGAAAAAAAATCAATCGGGACCATTTTCGTGGTTTCGTCGCCGCCACGAGGCGGAACTTGTGCAGATCCAATCTAGAGCTCCGGCAGGATGATCCTGCCGGGGAAACTTCCCTCCTAGAGGGGGGGGGTGAATCGTCGCCATCGTCATCACCAACACTCCTCTCGTCGGAGGGGAGGCATCTTCATCAACATCTTCATCAGCACCATCTCCTCTCCAATACCTAGTTCATCTCTTGTAACCAATCTTCATCTCGCGACTCTGATTGGTACTTGTAAGGTTGCTAGTAGTGCTGATTACTCTTTGTAGTTGATGCTAGTTGGATTATTTGGTGGAAGAGTTTATGTTCAGATCCTTGATGCTATTCATTACACCTCTGATCATGATTATGATTATGTTTTGTGAGTAGTTACTTTTGTTCCTGAGGACATGGGATAAGTCATGTTAATAATAGTCATGTGAATTTGATATTTGTTCGATATTTTGATATGATGTATGTTGTCTTTTCCTCTAGTGGTGTTATGTGAACGTCGACTACATAACACTTCACCATATTTGGGCCTAGAGGAAGGCATTGGGAAGTAGTAAGTAGATGATGGGTTGCTGGAGTGACAGAAGCTTAAACCCCAGTCTATGCGTTGCTTCGTGAGGGGCTGATTTGGATCAACTAGTTTAATGCTATGGTTAGACTTTGTCTTAATTCTTCTTTTGTAGTTGCGGATGCTTGCGAGAGAGGTTAATCATAAGTGGGATGCTTGTCCAAGTAAGGGCAGTACCCAAGCGCCGGTCCACCCACATATCAAACTATCAAAGTAACGAACGCGAATCATATGAACATGATGAAACTAGCATGACAGAAATTCCCGTGTGTCCTCGGGAGCGTTTTTCCTCCTATAAGACTTTGTTCAGGCTTGTCCCTTGCTACAAAAGGGATTGGGCCACTTGCTGCACCGTTGCTACTACTTGTTACTTGTTACTCTTTGCTTGGTACGTTTCACCTCGCTACACAATCACTTGTTAGTGCTACTTTCAGTGCTTGCAGTTATTACCTTGCTGAAATCCATTTATCAGAGCCTTCTGCTCCTCGTTGGGTTCGACACTCTTACTTATAAAAAGGACTACGATTGATCCCCTATACTTGTGGGTCATCAGTGCTCAGCCAGCTCCCTCGGTACACCCGGCATGTGATACGTCTCCGTTGTATCTACTTTTCCAATCACTTTTGCCCTTGTTTTGGACTCTAATTTGCACGATTTGAATGGAACCAACCCGGACTGACGTTGTTTTCAGCAGAATTGCCATGGTGTTGTTTTTGCGCAGAAATAAAAGTTCTCGGAATGACCTAGAAATTTACGAGGAATTTTTGTGGAATATATAAAAAATACTAGCACAAGAAACACCTGGAGGGATGGAGCCAGGAGCTCACAAGTGTTGGGGAACGTCGCATGGTAAACAAAAATTTTCCTACGCGCACGAAGACCTATCATCGTGACGTCCATCTATGAGAGGGGATGAGTGATCTACGTACCCTTGTAGATCGTACAGCAGAAGCGTTAGTGAACGCGGTTGATGTAGTGGAACGTCCTCACGTCCCTCGATCCGCCCCGCGAACAATCCCGCGATCAGTCCCACGATCTAGTACCGAACGGACGGCACCTCCGCGTTCAACACACGTACAGCTCGACGATGATCTCGGCCTTCTTGATCCAGCAAGAGAGACGGAGAGGTGGAAGAGTTCT
The DNA here is from genome assembly GCF_904849725.1 of Hordeum vulgare subsp. vulgare. Taxonomy (NCBI): domain Eukaryota; kingdom Viridiplantae; phylum Streptophyta; class Magnoliopsida; order Poales; family Poaceae; genus Hordeum; species Hordeum vulgare. The sequence continues at coordinate 578,521,990 of NC_058522.1, forward strand.
CCGGCAGCGTGACGGCGCTCTGGAGGTTGGTGATGACCTTGTCTCAGCAGGGCTCCGCCCGAGCTCCGCAGAAACGCGATCTACAGGAAAAACCGTGGAGGTATGTGGTCGGGCTGCCGTGGAAAAGTCGTCTCAAATCAGCCCTAAAACCTCCGTATATATAGGTGGGAGGGAGGGGACCTTGCCTTGGGGCTCAAGGAGCCCCAAGGGGGTCGGCCGAGTCCAAGGGGGAAGCGCCCCCCCCCAACCGAGTTGGACTTGGTTTGGTGGGTGGGAGTCCTTCCTTCCCTTCCCACCTCCTCTTTTTTGTTCTTTTCTCTTTGATTTTCTTTCCTAGGCGCATAGGGCCCTTTTGGGCTGTCCCACCAGCCCACTAAGGGCTGGTGTGCCACCCTCAAGGCCTATGGGCTTCCCCGGGGTGGGTTGCCCCCCCGGTGAACTCCCGGAACCCATTCGTCATTCCCGGTACATTCCCGGTAACTCCGAAAACCTTCCGGTAATCAAATGAGGTCATCCTATATATCAATCTTCATTTCCGGACCATTCGGGAAACCCTCGTGACGTCCGTGATCTCATCTGGGACTCCTAACATCATTCGGTAACAAACCATATAACTCAAATACGCATAAAACAACATCGAACCTTAAGTGTGCAGACCCTGCGGGTTCGAGAACTATGTAGACATGACCCGAGAGACTCCTCGGTCAATATCCAATAGCGGGACCTGGATGCCCATATTGGATCCTACATATTCTACGAAGATCTTATCATTTGAACCTCAGTGCCAAGGATTCATATAATCCCGTATGTCATTCCCTTTGTCCTTCGGTATGTTACTTGCCCGAGATTCGTTCGTCAGTATCCGCATACCTATTTCAATCTCGTTCACCGGCAAGTCTCTTTACTCGTTCCGTAATACAAGATCCCGCAACTTTCACTAAGTCACATTGCTTGCAAGGCTTGTGTGTGATGTTGTATTACCGAGTGGGCCCCGAGATACCTCTCCATCACACGGAGTGACAAATCCCAGTCTTGATCCATACTAACTCAACCAACACCTTCGGAGATACCTGTGGAGCATCTTTATAGTCACCCAGTTACGTTGCGACGTTTGATACACACAAAGCATTCCTCCGGTGTCAGTGAGTTATATGATCTCATGTCCATAGGAATAAATACTTGACACGCAGAAAACAGTAGCAACAAAATGACACGATCAACATGCTACGTCTATTAGTTTGGGTCTAGTCCATCACGTGATTCTCCTAATTACGTGATCCAGTTATCAAGCAACAACACTTTGTTCATAATCAGAAGACACTGACTATCTTTGATCAACTGGCTAGCCAACTAGAGGCTTGCTAGGGACGGTGTTTTGTCTATGTATCCACACATGTAAATGAGTCTTCATTCAATACAATTATAGCATGGATAATAAACGATTATCTTGATACAGGAATTATAATAATAACTATATTTATTATTGCCTCTTGGGCATAATTCCAACAGTCTCCCACTTGCACTAGAGTCAATAATCTAGCCCTCACATCATCGTGTGGATTACATTGTAATAAATCTAACACCCACACAGTTCTGGTGTTGATCATGCTTTGGCCGTGGAAGAGGTTTAGTCAGCGGGTCTGCTACATTCAGATCCGTGTGCACTTTGCATATATTTACGTCCTCGCCCTCGACGTAGTCGCGGATGAGGTTGAAGCGTCGTTTGATGTGTCTGGTCTTCTTGTGAAACCGTGGTTCCTTTGCTAAGGCAATGGCACCCGTGTTGTCACAGAACAAGGTTATTGGATTCAGTGCGCTTGGCACCACTCCAAGATCCGTCATGAACTGCTTCATCCAGACACCCTCCTTAGCCGCCTCTGAGGCAACCATGTACTCCGCTTCACATGTAGAATCTGCTACGACGCTTTGCCTGGAACTGCACCAGCTTACCGCACCCCCATTAAGAATAAATACGTATCCGGTTTGCGACTTAGAGTCGTCCGGATCTGTGCCAAAGCTTGCATCGACGTAACCTTTTACGGCGAGCTCTTCGTCACCTCCATACACGAGAAACATCTCCTTAGTCCTTTTCAGGTACTTCAGGATATTCTTGACCGCTGTCCAGTGATCCACTCCTGGATTACTCTGGAACCTACGTGCCATACTTATGGCCAGGCTAACATCCGGTCTAGTGCACAACATTGCATACATGATAGAACCTATGGCTGAAGCATAGGGGACGGAGCGCATATGCTCTCTATCTTCATCAGTTGCTGGGCACTGAGTCTTACTCAATCTCGTACTTTGTAAAACTGGCAAGAACCCTTTCTTGGACTGTTCCATTTTGAACCTCTTCAAAACTTTATCAAGGTATGTGCTTTGTGAAAGTCCTATCAGGCGTTTTGATCTATCCCTATAGATCTTAATGCCTAGAATGTAAGCAGCTTCTCCTAGGTCCTTCATAGAGAAACTTTTATTCAAGTAATACTTTATGCTCTCTAAAAACTCCACGTTGTTTCCAATCAGCAATATGTCATCCACATATAATATTAGAAACGCCACAGAGCTCCCACTCACTTTCTTGTAAATACAAGATTCTCCAACCACTTGTATAAACCCAAATGCTTTGATCACCTCATCAAAGCGTTTGTTCCAACTCCGAGATGCTTGCACCAGTCCATAAATGGATCGCTGGAGCTTGCACACCTTGTTAGCATTCTTAGGACCGACAAAACCTTCGGGTTGTATCATATACAACTCTTCCTTAAGGAAACCGTTAAGGAACGCCGTTTTGACATCCATCTGCCAGATTTCATAATCGAAAAATGTAGCTATTGCTAACATGATTCTGACGGACTTAAGCATCGCTACGGGTGAGAATGTCTCATCGTAGTCAACTCCTTGAACTTGTGAAAAACCCTTTGCCACAAGTCGAGCTTTATAAACGGTCACATTGCCGTCAGCGTCCGTCTTCCTCTTAAAGATCCATTTGTTCTGAATAGCATTGCGGCCCTCAGGCAGTACCTCCAAAGTCCATACTTTGTTCTCATACATGGATCCTATCTCGGACTTCATGGCTTCCAGCCATTTGTTGGAATCTGGGCCCACCATTGCTTCGTCATAATTCGCAGGTTCATTGTTGTCTAACAACATGATTGATAAGATAGGATTACCGTACCACTCTGGAGCAACACGTGGTCTCGTCGACCTGCGTGGTTCGACAGAAACTTGAACTGGAGTTTCATGATCATCATCATTAACTTCCTCCTCAACCGGCGTCGCAATGACAGAGGTTTCCCCTTGCCCTGCGCAACCATCCAGAGGGATGAGAGGTTCGACAACCTCGTCAAGTTCTATCTTCCTCCCACTCAATTCTCTCGAGAGAAACTCCTTCTCGAGAAAAGTTCCATTTTTAGCAACAAACACTTTGCCCTCGGATTTGAGATAGAAGGTGTACCCAACTGTCTCTTTTGGGTGACCTATGAGGACGCACTTTTCCGCTTTGGGTTCCAGCTTTTCAGGCTGAAGCTTTTTGACATAAGCATCACATCCCCAAACTTTAAGAAACGACAACTTTGGCCTTTTGCCATACCACAGTTCGTATGGTGTCGTCTCAACGGATTTTGATGGTGCCCTATTTAAAGTGAATGCAGCTGTTTCTAATGCATAACCCCAAAACGATAACGGCAAATCAGTAAGAGACATCATAGATCGCACCATCTCTAATAGAGTACGATTACGACGTTCGGACACACCATTACGCTGTGGTTTTCCAGGCGGTGTTAACTGTGAAACAATTCCACATTGTCTTAAGTGAGTACCAAACTCGAAACTCAGATATTCACCCCCACGATCAGACCGTAGGAACTTGATCTTCTTGTTACGATGATTTTCCACTTCACTCTGAAATTGCTTGAACTTTTCAAATGTTTCAGACTTGTGCTTCATCAAGTAGACATAACCATATCTACTTAGATCGTCAGTGAAGGTGAGAAAATAACGATATCCGCCGCGTGCCTCCACGCTCATCGGACCACACACATCGGTATGTATGATTTCCAACAAGTCACTTGCACGCTCCATTGTTCCGGAGAACGGAGTCTTAGTCATCTTTCCCATGAGGCATGGTTCGCACGTGTCAAGTGAATCAAAGTCAAGTGACTCCAAAAGTCCATCAGCATGGAGTTTCTTCATGCGCTTTACACCAATATGACCCAAGAGGCAGTGCCACAAAAATATGGCGCTATCATTGTTAACTCTAACTCTTTTGGTCTCAATGTTATGTATATGCGTATCGCTATCAAGATATGAACAATCCTCTCACATTAGGTGCATGACCATAAAAGATGTTACTCATAGAAATAGAACAACCATTATTCTCTGACTTAAAAGAGTAACCGTCTCGCAATAAACAAGATCCAGATATAATGTTCATGCTCAACGCAGGCACTAAATAACAATGATTTAAGTTAATCACTAATCCTGATGGTAACTGAAGTGAAATTGTGCCGACGGCGATTGCATCAACCTTGGAACCATTTCCTACGCGCATCGTCACTTCATCTTTCGCCAGCCTTCGTCTATTCCGCAGTTCCTGTTTCGAGTTGCAAATATGAGCAACAGAACCGGTATCGAATACCCAGGCACTACTACGAGAGCCGGTTAAGTACACATCAATAACATGTATATCAAATATACCTGATTTGTCTTTGGCCGCCTTCTTATCTGCCAGATACTTGGGGAAATTGCGCTTCCAGTGACCCATACCCTTGCAATAGTAACACTCCGTCTCAGGCTTAGGTCCAGCTTTGGGTTTCTTCGTCAGATTGGCAACAGGCTTGCCGCTCTTCTTCGAATTACCCTTCTTGCCTTTGCCGTTTCTCTTGAAACTAGTGGTCTTATTCACCATCAACACTTGATGCTCTTTACGGAGTTCAGACTCTGCGACTTTCAGCATTGCAAACAACTCGCCAGGAGACTTGTTCATCCCTTGCATGTTGTAGTTCAACACAAAGCCTTTATAGCTTGGCGGCAGTGATTGAAGGATTCTGTCAGTGATAGCCTCTTGCGGGAGTTCAATCCCCAGCTCAGCTAGACGGTTTGAGTACCCAGACATTTTGAGCACATGTTCACTGACAGACGAGTTTTCCTCCATCTTGCAAGCATAGAATTTATCGAAGGTCTCATACCTCTCGATCCGGGCGTTCTTCTGAAAGATAAACTCCAACTCCTGGAACATCTCAAATGCTCCATGACGCTCAAAGCGACGTTGAAGTCCCGGTTCTAAGCCATACAAGACTGTACATTGAACTATTGAGTAGTCCTCCTTACGTGCTAACCAAGCGTTCTTAACATCCTGATCAGCCGTAGCGGGTGGTTCATCTCCTAACGCAGCATTAAGGACATAATCCTTCTTCCCAGCTTGTAAGATTAGCTTAAGATTACGAGCCCAGTCTACAAAGTTGCTTCCATCATCTTTCAACTTAGCTTTCTCTAGGAACGTATTAAAATTCAGGATGACTGTTGCGTGAGCCATGATCTACAACACAAATATATTCAAAGTGGACTTAGACTATGTTCAAGATAATTAGAGTTCAACTTAATCAAATTATTTGCTAAACTCCCACTCAAAAAGTACATCTCTCTAGTCATTTGAGTGGTTCATGATCCACCTACACTATCTCAAGTCCGATCATCACGTGAGTTGAGTATAGTTTCAGTGGTAAGCATCGCTATGCTAATCACATCATCTATATGATTCATGATCGACCTTTCGGTCTCATGTGTTCCGAGGCCATGTATGCACATGCTAGGCTCGTCAAGCTTAACCCGAGTGTTCCGCGTGCGCAACTGTTTTGCACCCGTTGTATGTGAACGTTGAGTCTATCACACCCGATCATCACGTGGTGTCTCGAAACGACGAACTGTAGCAACGGTGCACAGTCGGGGGGAACACAATTTCGTCTTGAAATTTTAGTAAGAGATCACCTCATAATGCTACCGTCGTTCTAAGCAAAATAAGGTGCATAAAAGGATTAACATCACATGCAATTCATAAGTGACATGATATGGCCATCATCACGTGCTTCTTGATCTTCATCACCAAAGCACCGGCACGATCTTCTTGTCACCGGCGCCACGCCATGATCTCCATCAACGTGTTGCCATCGGGGTTGTCGTGCTACTCATGCTATTACTACTAAAGCTACATCCTAGCAAAATAGTAAACGCATCTGCAAGCACAAACGTTAGTATAAAGACAACCCTATGGCTCCTGCCGGTTGCCGTACCATCGACGTGCAAGTCGATATTTCTATTACAACATGATCATCTCATACTTCCAATATACCACATCACATCGTTGGCCATATCACATCACAAGCATACCCTGCAAAAACAAGTTAGACGTCCTCTAATTTTGTTGTTGCATGTTTTACGTGGTGACCATGGGTATCTAGTAGGATCGCATCTTACTTACGCAAACACCACAACGGAGATATATGAGTTGCTATTTAACCTCATCCAAGGACCTCCTCGGTCAAATCCGATTCAACTAAAGTTGGAGAAATCGACACTTGCCAGTCATCTTTGAGCAACGGAGTTACTCGTAATGATGAAACCAGTCTCTCGTAAGCGTACGAGTAATGTCGGTCCAAGCCGCTTCAATCCAACAATACCGCGGAATCAAGAAAAGACTAAGGAGGGCAGCAAAACGCACATCACCGCCCACAAAAACTTTTGTGTTCTACTCGAGAAGACATCTATGCATGTACCTAGCTCATGATGCCACTGTTGGGGAATGTCGCATGGGAAACAAAAATTTTCCTACGCGCACGAAGACCTATCATGGTGATGTCCATCTACGAGAGGGGATGAGTGATCTACGTACCCTTGTAGATCGTACAGCAGAAGCGTTAGTGAACGCGGTTGATGTAGTGGAACGTCCTCACGTCCCTCGATCCGCCCCGCGAACAATCCCGCGATCAGTCCCACGATCTAGTACCGAACGGACGGCACCTCCGCGTTCAGCACACGTACAACTCGACGATGATCTCGGCCTTCTTGATCCAGCAAGAGAGACGGAGAGGTAGAAGAGTTCTCCGGCAGCATGACGGCGCTCCGGAGGTTGGTGATGACCTTGTCTCAGCAGGGCTCCGCCCGAGCTCCGCAGAAACGCGATCTAGAGGAAAACCCGTGGAGGTATGTGGTCGGGCTGCCGTGGAAAAGTCGTCTCAAATCAGCCCTAAAACCTCCGTATATATAGGTGGGAGGGAGGGGACCTTGCCTTGGGGCTCAAGGAGCCCCAAGGGGGTCGGCCGAGTCCAAGGGGGGAGGACTCCCCCCCCAAACCGAGTTGGACTTGGTTTGGTGGGAGGGAGTCCCCCTTCCTTCCCACCTCCTCCTTTTTTTTTTCTTTTCTCTCTTGATTTTCTCTTCTTGGCGCATAGAGCCCTTTTGGGCTGTCCCACCAGCCCACTAAGGGCTGGTGTGCCACCCTCAAGGCCTATGGGCTTCCCCGGGGTGGGTTGCCCCCCCCGGTGAACTCCCGGAACCCATTCGTCATTCCCGGTACATTCCCGGTAACTCCGAAAACCTTCCGGTAATCAAATGAGGTCATCCTATATATCAATCTTCGTTTACAGACCATTCCGGAAACCCTCGTGACATCCGTGATCTCATCCGGGACTCCGAACAACATTCGGTAACCAACCATATAACTCTAATACGCATAAAACAACGTCGAACCTTAAGTGTGCAGACCGTGCGGGTTCAAGAACTATGTAGACATGACCTTAGAGACTCCTCGGTCAATATCCAATAGCGGGACCTGGATGCACATATTGGATCCTACATATTCTACGAAGATCTTATCGTTTGAACCTCAGTGCCAAGGATTCATATAATCCCGTATGTCATTCCCTTTGTCCTTCGGTATGTTACTTGCCCGAGATTCGATCGTCAGTATTCGTCTACCTATTTCAATCTCGTTTACCGGCAAGTCTCTTTACTCGTTCCGTAATACAGGATCCCGCAACTTACACTAAGTCACATTGCTTGCAAGGCTTGTGTGTGATGTTGTATTACCGAGTGGGCCCCGAGATACCTCTCCATCACACGGAGTGACAAATCCCAGTCTTGATCCATACTAACTCAACTAACACCTTCAGAGATACCTGTAGAGCATCTTTATAGTCACCCAGTTACGTTGCGACGTTTGATACACACAAAGCATTCCTCCGGTGTCAGTGAGTTATATGATCTCATGGTTATAGGAATAAATACTTGACACGCAGAAAACAGTAGCAACAAAATGACACGATCAACATGCTACGTCTATTAGTTTGGGTCTAGTCCATCACGTGATTCTCCTAATGACGTGATCCAGTTATCAAGCAACAACACCTTGTTTATAATCAGAAGACACTGACTATCTTCGATCAACTGGCTAGCCAACTAGAGGCTTGCTAGGGACGGTGTTTTGTCTATGTATCCACACATGTAAATGAGTCTTCATTCAATACAATTATAGCATGGATAATAAACGATTATCTTGATACAGGAATTATAATAATAACTATATTTATTATTGCCTCTAGGGCATAATTCCAACACCATGACGCTCAAAGAGACGTTGAAGTCCCGGTTCTAAGCCATACAAGACTGCACATTGAACTATTGAGTAGTCCTCCTTACGTGCTAACCAAGCGTTCTTAACATCCAGATCAGCCGTAGCGGGTGGTTCATCTCCTAGCGCAGCATTAAGGACATAATCCTTCTTCCCAGCTTGTAAGATTAGCTTAAGATTACGAGCCCAGTCTACAAAGTTGCTTCCATCATCTTTCAACTTAGCTTTCTCTAGGAACGTATTAAAATTCAGGATGACTGTAGCGTGAGCCATGATCTACAACACAAATATATTCAAAGTGGACTTAGACTATGTTCAGGATAATTAGAGTTTAACTTAATCAAATTATTCGCTAAACTCCTACTCAAAAAGTACATCTCTCTAGTCATTTGAGTGGTTCATGATCCACTTACACTAGCTCAAGTCCGATCATCACGTGAGTTGAGTATAGTTTCAGTGGTAAGCATCCCTATGCTAATCATATCATCTATATGATTCATGATCGACCTTTCGGTCTCATGTGTTCCGAGGCCATGTCTGCACATGCTAGGCTCGTCAAGCTTAACCCGAGTGTTCCGCGTGCGCAACTGTTTTGCACCCGTTGTATGTGAACGTTGAGTCTATCACACCCGATCATCACGTGGTGTCTTGAAACGACGAACTGTAGCAACGGTGCACAGTCGGGGAGAACACAATTTCGTCTTGAAATTTTAGTGAGAGATCACCTCATAATGCTACCGTCGTTCTAAGCAAAATAAGGTGCATAAAAGGATTAACACCACATGCAATTCATAAGTGACATGATATGGCCATCATCACGTGCTTCTTGATCTCCATCACCAAAGCACCGGCACGATCTTCTTGTCACCGGCGCCACACCATGATCTCCATCAACGTGTTGCCATCGGGGTTGCCGTGCTACTCATGCTATTACTACTAAAGCTACATCCTAGCAAAATAGTAAACGCATCTGCAAGCACAAACGTTAGTATAAAGACAACCCTATGGCTCCTGCCGGTTGCCGTACCATCGACGTGCAAGTCGATATTTTCTATTACAACATGATCATCTCATACATCCAATATATCACATCACATCGTTGGCCATATCACATCACAAGCATACCCTGCAAAAACAAGTTAGACGTCCTCTAATTTTGTTGTTGCATGTTTTACGTGGTGACCATGGGTATCTAGTAGGATCGCATCTTACTTACGCAAACACCACAACGGAGATATATGAGTTGCTATTTAACCTCATCCAAGGACCTCCTCGGTCAAATCTGATTCAACTAAAGTTGGAGAAACCGACACTTGCCAGTCATCTTTGAGCAACGGGGTTACTCGTAGCGATGAAACCAGTCTCTCGTAAGCGTACGAGTATTGTCGGTCCAAGCCGCTTCAATCCAACAATACCGCGGAATCAAGAAAAGACTAAGGAGGGAAGCAAAACGCACATCACCGCCCACAAAAACTTTTGTGTTCTACTCGAGAAGACATCTACGCATGAACCTAGCTCATGATGCCACTGTTGGGGAACGTCGCATGGGAAACAAAAATTTTCCTACGCGCACGAAGACCTATCATGGTGACGTCCATCTACGAGAGGGGATGAGTGATCTACGTACCCTTGTAGATCGTACAGCAGAAGCGTTAGTGAACGCGGTTGATGTAGTGGAACGTCCTCACGTCCCTCGATCCGCCCCGCGAACAATCCCGCGATCATCCCACGATCTAGTACCGAACGGACGGCACCTCCGCGTTCAGCGAACGTACAGCTCGACGATGATCTCGGCCTTCTTGATCCAGCAAGAGAGACGGAGAGGTAGAAGAGTTCTCCAGCAGCGTGACGGCGCTCTGGAGGTTGGTGATGACCTTGTCTCAGCAGGGCTCCGCCCGAGCTCCGCAGAAACGCGATCTAGAGGAAAAACCGTGGAGGTATGTGGTCGGGCTGCCGTGGAAAAGTCGTCTCAAATCAGCCCTAAAACCTCCGTATATATAGGTGGGAGGGAGGGGACCTTGCCTTGGGTCTCAAGGATCCCCAAGGGGGTCGGCCGAGTCCAAGGGGGAAGCCTCCCCCCCAAACCGAGTTGGACTTGGTTTGGTGGGTGGGAGTCCTTCTTTCCCTTCCCACCTCCTCTTTTTTTTCTTTTCTCTTTGATTTTCTTTCCTAGGCGCATAGGGCCCTTTTGGGCTGTCCCACCAACCCACTAAGGGCTGGTGTGCCACCCTCAAGGCCTATGGGCTTCCCCGGGGTGGGTTGCCCCCCCGGTGAACTCCCGGAACCCATTCGTCATTCCCGGTACATTCCCGGTAACTCCGAAAACCTTCCGGTAATCAAATGAGGTCATCCTTTATATCAATCTTCGTTTCCGGACCATTCCGGAAACCCTCGTGACGTCCGTGATCTCATCCGGGACTCCGAACAACATTCGGTAACCAACCATATAACTCAAATACGCATAAAACAACGTCGAACCTTAAGTGTGCAGACCCTGCGGGTTCGAGAACTATGTAGACATGACCCGAGAGACTCCTCGGTCAATATCCAATAGCGGGACCTGGATGCCCATATTGGATCCTACATATTCTACGAAGATCTTATCGTTTGAACCTCAGTGCCAAGGATTCATATAATCCCGTATGTCATTCCCTTTGTCCTTCGGTATGTTACTTGCCCGAGATTCGATCGTCAGTATCCGCATACCTATTTCAATCTCGTTCACCGGCAAGTCTCTTTACTCGTTCCGTAATACAAGATCCCGCAACTTTCACTAAGTCACATTTCTTGCAAGGCTTGTGTGTGATGTTGTATTACCGAGTGGGCCCCGAGATACCTCTCCGTCACACGGAGTGACAAATCCCAGTCTTGATCCATACTAACTGAACCAACACCTTCGGAGATACCTGTAGAGCATCTTTATAGTCACCCAGTTACGTCGCGACGTTTGATACACACAAAGCATTCCTCCGGTGTCAGTGAGTTATATGATCTCATGGTCATAGGAATAAATACTTGACACGCAGAAAACAGTAGCAACAAAATGACACGATCAACATGCTACGTCTATTAGTTTGGGTCTAGTCCATCACGTGATTCTCCTAATGACGTGATCCAGTTATCAAGCAACAACACTTTGTTCATAATCAGAAGACACTGACTATCTTTGATCAACTGGCTAGCCAACTAGAGGCTTGCTAGGGACGGTGTTTTGTCTATGTATCCACACATGTAAATGAGTCTTCATTCAATACAATTATAGCATGGATAATAAACGATTATCTTGATACAGGAATTATAATAAAAACTATATTTATTATTGCCTCTAGGGCATAATTCCAACAACAAGCCCACCAGGCCTGCCCCCCTGGCCGGGCCTGGCAGGCTTGTGAGCCCCTCGGGGCTCCGCCGCCTCCAATTCCAGCTCTATATAACCTCTTTCGACCGGAAAAAATCAAGGAGAAGAGTTCATCGCGTTTTATGATACGGAGGTGCCGCCACCTCCTGTTCTTCCTCTGGAGGACAGATCTGGAGTCCGTTCTGGGTTCCGGAGAGGGGAGATCGTCGCCATCGTCATCATCCTCCTTCCTTCATCGCCAATTCCATGATGCTCTTCACCGTTCGTGAGTAATCTCTTCGTAGGCTTGCTGGACGGTGATGGTTTGGATGAGATCTATCATGTAATCGAGTTAGTTTTGACGGGGATTGATCCCTAGTATCCACTATGTTCTGAGATTGATCTTGCTACTACTTTGCCATGCTTAATTCTTGTCACTAGGGCCCGAGTGCCATGATTTCATATCTGTACCTATTATGTTTTCAACAATATATGTGTGTTCTTGATCCTATCTTGCAAGTTGTAGTCACCTACTATGTGTTATGACCCGGCAACCCCGGAGTGATAATAGCCAGAACCACTCCCGGAGATGACCATAGTATGAGGAGTTCATGTATTTACCAAGTGTTAATGCGTTGGTCCGGTTCTTTATTAAAAGGTGAACCTTAATATCCCGTAGTTTCCATTAGGATCCCGCTGCCATGGGAGGGATGGACAATAGATGTCATGCAAGTTCTTTTCCCTAAGCACGTATGACTACATACGGAATACATGCCTACATTAGATTGACGAACTGGAGCTAGTTACATATCTCTGTGTGTTATAACTGTTACATGATGAATAGCATCCTGCATAATCATCGATCACCGATCCAATGCCTACGAGTTTTCCCTACTGGTCCTTGCTACGTTACTTTACCGCTACTTCTGTCACTGCTGCTACTGTTACTCTGTTGCTACTGCTTTTACTTTGATGCTACTGGTTACTGTTGCTACTGCTGCTATTATACCACCTTGCTACTGATACTTTGCTGCAGATACTAAATCTTTCAGGTGTGGTTGAATTGACAACTCAACTGCTAATACTTGAGAATATTCTTTGGCTTCCCCTTGAGTCGAATCAATAAATTTGGTTTGAATAATCTACCCTCGAAAACTGTTGCGACCCCCTATACTTGTGGGTTATCAAGACCTTTTTATGGCGCCGTTGCCGGGGAGGCACATCTATATTCTCCGAGTCACTTGGGATTTACGTCTGCTGATCACTGTGAGAAATCTGATAGATCCAAGAACTAAGGATTCTGCCCTCAACTACGAGGACAGGTAAGGAACTGCCATCTAGCTCTACACTTGATTCACCTTTAGTTATGAGTAAGTTTGCGACACCACCTCCTTCTAGAAATCTTGATATGTCGCCTGTGCTTGATGATGCTACTTCTGCTGCCCATGATGCTTATGATGATGCTATGCTTGATACTGCTTTGCCTAATGATGCTATGCTTGATACTGCTTTGCCACTAGGTGCATTCCTTGATGCACAAATTGCTAGAGTTGCTAGATGTGATGATACTTCTGAAACTCCTGATACTATTTAAGTAGAACCTGCTATTTTGCCTGCTAGAACTAGCTCTCCTAGACATGAATTGCCTGATATGCCTGAGTGTTATGTTATGGAGGGAGAGATAGTTGAGGATTTTCTTGCGTGTAAGGATAGCTATGATGTTGAGAAATTACTGCTAAAGTGGAAACAAAAATCTCTGAACGCTAGAATGAAATATGAATTCTCTATCGACCCTGAGTTAATCACTCTGGTCGAATCTGATCCTTTTCATGGTTATGAGTCTGAAACGGTTTTAGCCCATCTTACCAAACTGCACGATAGAGCCACCCTATCCACTAATGAGGAAAAGATCCGCCACTACTATATCCTCAAGCTGTTTCCTTTCTCGCTAAAGGATGATGCTAAGACTTGGTTCACTTCTCTTGCTCCTGGTTGTGTGCGTAGCCCCCAGGATATGGTCTACTACTTCTCTGAAAAATATTTCCCTGCCCATAAGAAGCAAGCTGCCTTCCAGGAAATATACAACTTTGCTCAAGCTAAAGAAGAGAGTCTCGCACAAGCTTGGGGGAGGCTCGTCCAGCTACTGAATGCTTTGTCTGATCATCCTCTTGAGAAGAATGAAATACTTGATATCTTCTATAATGGACTTACCTATGCTTCTAGAGACCACCTAGATAGTTGTGCCGGTTGTGTTTTTAGGGAACGAACTGTAGAATAAGCTGAGGTCCTGTTGAATAACATCTTGTGAAATGAGAATGCTTGGACTATTCCCGAACCACCTCCTAAGCCAACTCCGAAGAAAAGAGGTATTCTATTCCTTAGTCGTGAAGATATGCAAGAAGCTAAGAAATCTATGAAAGGGAAAGGCATTAAATCTGAAGATGTGAAAAATCTACCACCTATCGAAGAGATCCATGGTCTTGATAACCCGATACAGGTAGTAGAAGTAAATTCTCTGCGTAGGTTTGATGAGAGTGATATTTCTTTTGATAAACCTGCTAGCTTATGCCTGGATGAATTTGATAACTTTGTTGCCAAACAACAAAGTTTCAATGATTATGTTAGCAGACAATTGGAACAGAATGCTCGTATGCTTAGTCATTTAAGTGCTTGTGTGTACAGAAATGTCAATGATCTTAAGCTTCTGAGTAAAGATGCCTCTATGGTTACTACTCAAGTAGAACAATTACTTAAAGCTCAGAATGACTTGCTCAATGAGTTGAATGACAATTCTGTCAGAGTCGTCACTAGAGGCAGTAGAATGACTCGGGAACCTTTGTATCCTAAGGGTCATCCAAAGAGAATTGAACAAGATTCTCAAGGAGTTCGCACTGATGCACCTAGTCATCCTAGAAAGAAGAAAGATGATAGGAACCTGCACGCTAGCAACCCTGATGCTGTTACACCTGAGAATCCAAACGATGTCTCTGCCTATGATGCTGAAACACAATCTGGTGATGAACATGAGCCTAATGATAATATCAATAGTGATGTTCATGATGATGCTCAACCTAGCAATGATAAGGATGTGGAGATTGGACCTGTTGATCTTGATAACCCACAACCTAAGAATAGAAGATACGATAAGAATGACTTCACTGCTAGGAAGCATGGTAAAGAAAGGGAACCATGGGTTCAGAAATCCATGCCCTTTCCTCCCAACCCATCCAAGAAAAAGGATGATGATGATTTTGAGCGATTTGTTGAAATGATTAGACCTGTCTTTCTGCAAATGCGTTTGACAGATATGCTCAAAATGTCTCTGTATGCTAAGTACATGAAGGATATTGTGACTAATAAGAGGAGGATACCTGAGGTTGAGATTTCCACCATGCTTGCCAACTACACTTTCAAGGGTGGAACTCCTAAGAAACTAGGTGATCCCGGAGTGCCCACTATACCTTGCTCCATTAAAGGTAACTACGTTAGAACTGCTTTATGCGACCTTGGAGCCGGTGTTAGTGTTATGCCTCTCTCTCTTTATCGTAGACTTGAATTGGATAAGTTGACACCCACTGAAATCTCTCTGCAAATGGCCGACAAATCAACTGCTTTCCCTATCGGCATTTGCGAGGATGTGCCTGTTGTGGTTGCGAACGTTACTATCTTAACAAACTTTGTTATCCTGGATATTCCCGAGGACGATGCCATGGCGGTCATCCTTGGAAGACCCTTTTTAAACACTGCAGGGGCTGTTATAGATTGCAACAAAGGCAATGTCACTTTCCATGTCAATGGTAATGAGCATACGGTGCACTTTCCAAAGAAACAATATCGAGTATATTGCATCAATGCTATCGAAAAAACTTCATCGATTCTTATTGGGAGCTTCGAATGCCCTATACCTCCTGTTAAGATGAAGTATGATTTGCTTGTTGGGGAGATACATATCCCTAATGAGGTGACCTAGTGACTATTCAAGAATTCTCCGTTCTCTTTTGCGATTCGAAAAAGTTTGTCAAGGAGACTTGATCAACCTCATTGATGGATTTCTTTCGATGACCATGAGACGGATGAATCGAGGAGTCACAAACCTCTGTTCCAAGCTTTCACCTTCGGTTGCTTAGAAGAAAAATTATAGATTTAGTTTAGTTTTCCCTGTTTTCTATTTTAGCGTCCCGTAGAAAAGTACCGTGGAAATAAAAGTTCTCCGAACGTCCTGAAAATCAAGTATGATTTTTTCTGGAATTTTTGAAAAATACTAAGATGAAGAGCTAGTCTGGGGGATGCGCCAGTGCGCCACAAGCCCAAGAGGCCCGGCCACCCCCCTAGTCAGGTCTAGCAGGCTTGTGGGGCCCACATGCACCCCCTCCACTCATTCTAGCTCTCATATGCTTCTCCTACCTCCAGAAAAAATTGTTTCGCAACTCAAACCCGTGTTCTTGCTCCTCTTGCTGGGATTTTCGACCTCCTTGCTCAAAGCACCATTCTCTGAACTGTTTTGGGGAAATTACTCCTTGGTAAGTGACTCCTCCATTGGTCCAATTAGTTTTTGCTCTAGTGCCTTATACTTCGCGTACTTTTGCTGCCTTGGTGACCATGTTCTTGAGCTTTGCATGCTAATTTTAGCTGGTCCCAAGTAGTTTTGATGCGTAATATGGCCTCTAGGCACTTGTTGGAGTAGTTGCTACAAGTTTAGTTGAGCCTTGTTTACTTCTCCTTAGAGTCACCGAAAATTTCAGAAAAGGAAGATGTTCAGGAGAAACTATCATGGTGGTTCCTCAAGCAAGAGAGGTCCCCGTCTTGCGATTCGGGAGCCCGACCCTTACCAACCAAGGAACGCACAGGTACAACCATGTGAATGGCCTTCTAATGAATTCATGATTGAGGAAGGTTTCAAAGACGAGTTTGATACACTTGTTCACAACGTCGGACTCGAAGAATTCATCTCCGATAAATGTGAACAGTATGTTACTCTCACTGCCTCTTTTGTTCGTAGATTCAAATTTTCAGCTGGCCGTGACACATCTGTACTATTTGACCTCTATGACAAATCGTATACCATGGATTTAGAGGATTTCAATAGAATTTGCAAGATACCTATTTGGGGTAGTCTCAATGATCCTCCTAAATCTTCGGTTAGAGATTTTTTTCTCTGGTATAACTGTTGGAGAAACTAGAGATATTACGCAGGCTACCATGGGGAGCATTCATTTTCCTGCCTTGCATTACTTTGCCCTCTTCATAGGCAGGTGCATCAATGGCAAGATTGATCATTGTCACCTCTGCGCACCAGACCTTAGTATTCTTAAGAGCGCAGTAATGGGTGATAGAAGTTTCAACATGGGAGCTATAATAGCAAGGAGACTAGATAATAATGCTAATGAAGGGGATTTCTTTGGTGGGATCTATGCCACTCGCATAGAAAAAATCCTTGGAGTACCCATCCGCGAAGGAGATCCCCCGCTCCATACAACTTTCCTTGACTGCGTCGCTTTAACACGCTACCAGTTCCTTGAGAGGGATGATAAATCCCTCCTATATCATTTAATATTTAACCCGCAGCGTGTTTTCCATATTACCCTTCCTGCTCCTGCCTTCTTTGACTTTCAGGTAAAACAGAGATATTACATAACCAGAGGAGAGGCAGAGGAGTATGAGAGGGAGGCAAAGGTTGCTCGTCTCCGTGAGGCAGCTAATCAGGCAGTGGTTGCAGCCCTCCCGTACAACCCCCACTATGATTTTGGGTGTCGCCCGGACCATCCTTGGGAGTAGACCAACTTAGGCCAAAATCCTAAGCTTGGGGGAGTACGTGTTTCTCACCGACCTTACATTCTGGCTTACGCTTTCACTTTGTTTGTCGGTGTTCACACTTTGCCACTGTTTCATCCATTCTAGTTTATTTCTTTTTCTCGTTTTCTTTTCGTGTGTCTGTCTAGTTTGAGAAAACCCAAAAAGATTTTCTTGTTCTTCTTTTCCTTGTTGGGAGCTTTCCCATGTAAATAGTTTTCTTTTTCTTTGGGTCAAGGTAGAAGATCATGGTTACAATGTTTAGTGGCTCTCGCATGCATATCTGCTTATCTGTTAAAGAACCATATTACTTTGTCTTCTCCTTTGTGTTTGCCTGCAGATTCCAGCGTAGTCCAATGCACGAGCACTCTTATTATTGTTCACATCATTCGGTCGTGCAAGTGAAGGCAATAATGACGATATATGATGAAGTGACTGAGCCTGGAAAAGCTGGTATGAACTCGATCTATTTTGTTTTTGTAAATGTGACTAGCTCATCGTTCCTGATTCAACTTTGTTGTGAGAGAAACATGTTTGCAATGAAAACTTAGAGATCATAGTTTCTGATGCCATGCTTAATTAGCTAGGAGCTTATAATGGTTTGTCTTGGATGCCCACATGAATGTTGAGATGACTATGATGTAGTATGATAGGATGGTATCCTCCTTTGAATGATTCAAGTGGCTTGACTTGGCGCATGTTTACGCATGTAGTTGAAAGAAAATCAACATAGCCTCTATGATATTCATGTTCATGGTGATTTATGTCCTACTCATGCTTGCACTCAATGTTAGTTAATCTCAATGCATTTTGATGACTGTTGTCGCTCTCTTTTGCTAGCCTTCACTTGTACTAAGCGGGAATACTGCTTGTGCATCCACTTCCATAAACCCAAAGTTGTTCCATACGAGTCCACCATACCTACCTATATGCGGTATCTACTTGCCGTTCCAAGTAAATTTGCATGTGCTACTCTCTAAATCTTCAAGAAATAATCTGTTTTGCATGCCCGAACCGCTCATGTGGTGACAGGGGGCTATCAGTATCTTCCATGCTAGGCATGTTATCCCCGATATGTGTTTATTCACTATCATTCACGAGAAAGGGGCCGGTAATTGGAATGCCTAGTTCCATGCTCAAATCAAAAAGATAATTGCAAACAAAACTTCCCCTGGATTGATGTTGGTATGGACGGCACCCGAGTATTCGGCTAGTCGTGGAGTGTGATTGATTGGTGATGGGTGAGTCAAAACTTTACTTTTCTGTTTGGGAACCGCCTATAGCATGTGTAGCGTGGAAGATGGTGACAACTCTTAGTCATTGCGTTGACAATGAAAGCATGCTACCCAAAATTATTATCTTTGTTTTCAAAGCTTGAGCTCTGGCACCTCTGCAAATCAATGCTTCCCTCTGTGAAGGGTCTGTCTATTTATGTTCCTGTTGAGTCGTCCTCTTCTTATAAAAGCACCAATTAGAGAGCACCTCTGTCATTTTTATGCTTTGCTTTTAACTGTGTTGAGTATGACTCTGACTGGATCTTCTTTGCCATGAATTACAATGTTTAGTCAGCCCTTGGTCTTTGAAGGTGCTCTGCATTTATGTTTTGCGGTCTCAGAAAGAGCTAGTGAGATACCATCTGTTCACACTGCTTCATAATTGTTTTGATTGAAGTGTTGACGTTTGAAACTTATTATTATTGCTCGCTAGTTGATTATGCCATATGAGTTTACCATGAGACCTAGATGTCATTTGTTTTTGTGGTTTGCTTATGATCTTGCTGAAATTCTGAATATGAGTTAGGCATAATTGCAACAACAAGATCAAACAGAGTTCGTAAAAGTTTTTCTTTTGTCTCTTCTAGTTTGTCAACTGAATTGCTTGAGGACAAGCAAGGCTTTAAGCTTGGGGGATTTGATACGTCTCCGTCATATCTACTTTTCCAAACTCTTTTGCCCTTGTTTTGAACTCAAATTTGCATGATTTGAATGGAACTAACGCGGACTGACGTTGTTTTCAGCAGAATTGCCATGGTGTTGTTTTTGCGCAGAAATAAAAGTTCTAGGAATGACATGGAAATTTACGAGGAATTTTTGTGGAATATATAAAAAATAATGGCGCAAGAATCACCTGGAGGGACGGAGCCAGGAGCTCACAAGCCCACCAGGCCCGCCCCCTTGGCCGGGCCTGGCAGGCTTGTGAGCCCCTCGGGGCTCTGCCGCCTCCAATTCCAGCTCTATATAACCTCTTTCGACCGAAAAAAAACAAGGAGAAGAGTTCATCGCGTTTTACGATACGGAGGCGCCGCCACCTCCTATTCTTCCTCTGGAGGACAGATCTGGAGTCCGTTCTGGGCTCCGGAGAGGGAAGATCGTCGCCATCGTCATCATCAACCTTCCTTCATCGCCAATTCCATGATGCTCTTCACCGTTCATGAGTAATCTCATCGTAGGCTTGCTGGACGGTGATGGGTTGGATGAGATCTATCATGTAATCGAGTTAGTTTTGACGGGGATTGATCCCTAGTATCCACTGTGTTCTGAGATTGATGTTGCTACTACTTTACCATGCTTAATACTTGTCACTAGGGCCTGAGTGCCATGATTTCAGATCTGAACCTATTATGTTTTCAGCAATATATGTGTGTTCTTGATCCTATCTTGCAAGTTGTAGTCACCTACTATGTGTTATGACCCGGCAACCCCGGAGTGACAATAGCCGGAACCACTCCCGGGGATGACCATAGTATGAGGAGTTCATGTATTTACCAAGTGTTAATGCACTGATCCGGTTCTTTATTAAAAGGGGGACCTTAATATCCCGTAGTTTCCATTAGGACCCCGCTGCCACGGTGAAAGGACGTGGATTTCGCCTAGAGGGGGGGTGAATAGGCGCTTTAAAACAATTAAGGTTTAGGCTTGAACAAATGCGGAATAAAACTAACGTTTAATATGTCAAGCACAAAGCCTACGAACAACTAGGCTCACCTATGTGCACCAACAACTTATGCTAAGCAAGATAACCAACTAAGTGATAGCAAGATATATTACAATAAACAATATGTCTATCACAAAGTAAAGTGCATAAGTAAAGGGTTCGAGTAAGAGATAACCGAGGCACGGGGAGACAATGATGTATCCCGAAGTTCACACCCTTGCGGATGCTAATCTCCGTTAGAGCGGTGTGGAGGCACAATGCTCCCAAAGATGCCACTAAGTCCACCGTAATGTCCTCACGCCCTCGCACAATGCAAGATGCCGTGATTCCACTAAGGGACCCTTGAGGGCGGTCACCGAACCCGTACAAATGGCAAACCTTGGGGGCGGTCACCGAACCCGTACACGTGGCAACCCTTGGGGGCGGTTACCGGTACCCGTACAAATTACTCGGGGCTATCTCCACAACCTAATTGGAGGCCCCAACGCTTGCCCGGAGCTTCACACCACAATGATTGAGCTCCGAGACACCACCAAGCTTCTAGGACGCCAAAGCACCCGCGAAGAACAATATCTAGGGTACTAAGTACCAAAGGTAATAAGCTACTCAAACTTCACTTCCACGTATCACCGTGGAGAACTCAAACCGATGCAACTAATGCAATGGCAAGAACACACAAAGTGGTCAAGTCCCTCACACTCAAATCCCTCCACAACAACGAAAGCTATGGATAAATATGAGAGGAAGAACAAGGAGCTCACAAAGAACTCCAAGATCAAGATCCAAGGGGTTCCCCTCACATAGAGGAGAAAGTGATTGGCGGAGATGTGGATCTAGATCTCCTCTCTCTTTTCCCTCAAGAACAAGCAAGAATCATTGGAGGGATTAAGAGTAAGCAAGCTCTAAGAATGTCAACAATGGAGGTAGAACAAGAGCTCAACGAATGGATAAGGCCAAGGGGGAAGAAGACCCCCTTTATATAGTGGGGGGAGGAATCAGACCGTTACCCCCACTCTCTGCCCGAGCTCCAACGGTACTACCGCTGGCACTCCAGCGGTACTACCGCTGACTGCTGCGGTACTACCGCCAGCTAGCGGTACTACCGCTGGCTGCAGCGGTACTACCGATGGCATTCCAGCGGTAGTACCGTACCGCTGACTGCAGCGGTACTACCGCCAGCTAGCGGTACTACCGCTGGGCCCCTGGTAGTGCAAAGGCACTACCACCGCCAAGAAAGTCTTCGCAAAAAGGTCCGTCCACGAACAACCGCTAGGCAGGCGGTACTAAGCTCCTGGAGCGGTACCACCGCTGACCAGGGGCGGTACTACCGCCAGCCAGCGGTACTACCGCTAGGGCCAGCGGTACTACCGCCAACTCTAGCGGTACTACCGCTCGCCACTGAAACAGCCATAACTTTCGCATATGAGCTCCAAATCGAGCAAACCCAAGCTTGTTGGATTCAGGACGACAAGAGCTATCCAAACAGCTATGAAAATGCCAATGATATAGAGATGTGAGATCTCTATGAATGAAGAACCGGCAAAAACTCCAACATCGAAAACATCATAGTAGATGCATATGGACTCCGTTTTCGATGAACTCGAGCTTGTCACGAAGATGACCATAAGCTCTAAAACTCACAAAGAGAAACACCAAACAAGAACCAAGAAGTATGATGCAAGGATGCAAATGGTTTGAGCTCTCAACGAACGATACGATCAAGCTACTCACTTGAGAGCCCCCCCCCCTTGATAGTACAACAATCTATCCTAACTAGAAAACCTATCAAGGGCAAACCTATACCTTGCACCTCGTCCTCTTGAGCTAGATGATGATGATCTTGGCTTCCTCAAGATGGACCACCTTTCTTGATTGCGTTGGCTTGATGAAGACTAGTTGATTGCTCCCCCATACTCACTATGGGTGAGCCACTCTTCAGCATATCTTCACAAGTCCATTGCCACCACAATGGACAACAAGCTTCAAGTATGATATCTTCGTGCTGACCCACTTGAACTTGCACATCGCAATCTTGATGACGATCACAACTTGACGTCATACTTCATGGGTTGTATGAGATCTTCTCTTTGACGCAAGCCCATGGAAACACACCTAACCCCCACATAGAACTCTCACAAAGACCATGGGTTAGTACACAAACACGTAATGGACAATGCTTACCATACCATGGGATCACTTGATCCCTCTCGGTACATCTTGTACGCTTTGTGTGTCGATCATCTTGATTTACTCTTTGTCAATGGACAGCAAGCTTCAAGCATGATATCTTCGTGTTGATCCACTTGAACTTGCACATCGCAATCTTGATGACGATCACAACTTGACGTCATACTTTATGGGTTGTATGAGATCTTCTCTTTGACGCAAGCCCATGGAAACACACCTAACCCCCACATAGAACTCTCACGAAGACCATGGGTTAGTACACAAACACGTAATGGACAATGCTTACCATACCATGGGATCACTTGATCCCTCTCGGTACATCTTGTACGCTTTGTGTGTCGATCATCTTGATTTACTCTTTGTGTGAGATCTTGATCAACCTTGTGTCTCTATGACCATTCTTTGGATAATACCTTGAATACCACCTTGGTCATCATATAAGCTCCTTGAACCCAACAGATGGACTTCAAGAAGTGCCTATGGACAAATCCTATAAATATAACTTAAGACAACCATTAGTCCATAGGAATTGTCATCAATTACCAAAACCACATATGGAGATATATGCTCTAACACACGGGAGGGATGGACAATAGATGTCATGCAAGTTCTTTTCCCTAAGCACGTATGACTACATACGGAATACATGCCTACATTAGATTGACGAACTGGAGCTCGTTACATATCTCTCCGTGCTATAACTGTTACATGATGAATAGCATCCGACATAATCATCCATCACCGATCCAATGCCTGCGAGTTTTTCCTACTGGTCCTTGCTACGTTACTTTGCCGCTACTGTTTTCACTGTTGCTACTGTTGTTACTTTGCTGCTACTCGTTACTGTTGCTACTGCTTCTATCATACCACCTTGCTACTGATACTTTGCTGCAGATACTAAATCTTTCAGGTGTGGTTGAATTGACAACTCAACTGCTAATACTTGAGAATATTCTTTGGCTTACCCTTGAGTCGAATCAATAAATTTGGGTTGAATACTCTACCCTCGAAAACTGTTGCGATCCCCTATACTTGTGGGTTATCAGCATGTCAGCAGGCTTCCATGCGAAGATGTCCCAGATCTCACGGAGGAACTGGGTGAGCTCGGCTTCCTATTTGCTGTCGAGTGTCGTTGATATGTTGGTTGGAGCTGCATTGGGATCAGTTGGATGAACGTTAACTGGCTTGACCTCTCGTGCCGACTGAAAAGCGGTCTCAGAAGCTGGCTTCTTGGCATGCATCAGGTCAGCTGGGTCGGCGGTCTTCCGGTACTCTTCCAATTCTACCACGGCCATCTGCTGGTCTGCAATCTTCGACCCTTGCTGCAAATACTCTTTGGCCCTCTGCCGATTGCCAGAAATAGTGATAACACCTTTAGGGCCTGACATTTTCATCTTCAGGTACATGTAACATGGTCTGGCCATGAAACATGCATAAGGAGGACGGCCCAGAATAGCATGATATGCACTCTAGAAGTCCACCACCTCAAATGTTAGCTTCTCTTTGCGAAAATTTCAGTCGGAGCCAAAAACAACATCCAGTCCGATCAGACCGAGTGACTTGGCCTTCTTCCCTCGGATTACTCCATGAAAGGACACGGAACTCTCGCTGAGTCCAGATATCGGAGTGCCCATCCCCTTGAGAATTTCTGCATAGAAGATATTGAGCCCACTCCCTCCATCCATCAACACTTTGCGGAGACGAACACCTTCGACAACTGGGTCGACAACCAAAGCCTGGCGACCTGGAGTCGGAACAACAACTGGATGGTCCGACTGATCAAACGTGATGGGAGTCTGTGACCATTTCAGGTACGTTGGGGTGGTTGGTACTGCCATGTTGACCTCCTTGTTTATGACTTTCAATCGACTTTTGCTCTCTAAGCCAGCAAAAATCATCAGGGTTGCATTGACCTTGGGGAAATCTTCCTTGTCCTCAGTATCCTCTCCTTCTTTAGGCTCTTTTCCACTCGACTGACCCTTGAACTCTTGGAGCAACAATCGACACTACCGGGTGGAATGCTTTGGCAAGATCAGGTTGCCTTCATCATCTTTCTTCGTGTGAAACACACGGCTGATCCAAAACATCTGACTGCATCTTGGATTTCTTCGGAGGGAATGGTGCCTTGGCCTTTCCCTTAAATTTTGCTACCGCTAGAGTGGCCGCTTCTGCTGGGGTTGCAGTTTCAACCTTCTGCTTCTGCTTCCGATTGGAATTAGCATCAGTATTGTCGACTGCTTTACCGTTGCCGCTACGAAGGTGGTCTTCTTCTTCTCCGTTTGCATAACGGGTGGCTATCTCCATCATTTTACTCATTGACATGTCGCCTGAGCGACCAAACTTCAGATACAACTCTTGATACTTGACACCTGCCTTGAAGGCGCAGACTGCTTGGTGCTCGGTAACATTCTCCACCGTGTGGTGAAGGGTGGTCCAGCGCTGAATGTAATCATGCAAAGTCTCACTATACTTCTGTACGCAGTGTTGTAGCTCAGAAAGGCCAGCAGGACGCTTGCACGTGACCTCGAAGGTTTTGATGAATACTCGGGCCAGATCTTTTGAACAATATATACTTGATGGAGCCAATTGATTCAACCATGCACGGGCTGAACCATCCAGCATCAGGGGCAAATGCTTCATTGCAAGATTGTCGTTGCCGCCACCAATCTGTACTACAACTTGGTAATCATCTAACCAAGTCTCAGGCTTGGACTCGCCTGTGAACTTACTGACTCCAGTCGCCAACCTGAATTTAGGAGGGATATCAGCAGAGCGGATTGCTCTACTGAAACACCCGGGACCAAAGAATGCAGTTCCACTTCCACTCGGTTGATCTTTATAAAGACCTTCCCGGTAGGCTCTGCCTCTGTCAATCCTCCTCTGTGCAAGCACATCTCTTGCATCAAATCCGGGGTTCCGCTCATCACCGAATGGGCGCCAGTCATCATAGTGTCGGGTGATACGTCTCCAACGTATCTATAATTTTTGATGGTTTCATGCTATTATCTTGTCAAACTTTGGATGTTTTGTATGCCTTTTTTATCTTTTTTGGGACTAACTTATTAACTCAATGCCAACTGCTAGTTCCTGTTTTTTTCGTGTTTTTGACCCTTTTCAGAGGAGGATTTTGACCGGAGTCCAAATGGAATAAAAATTCTGAAAAGATTTTTTCCGAAACAGAAGACGATCGGGAGACTTGAGAACCAAGGCAGGGGTCACCAGGGACCCCATAAGCCCTCATGGCGCGGCTAGGGGGCGCCTCCCAGGCTTGTGGGCTCCCTGGGCCTCCCCTGCCCTAGCTTCTTCGTCTATATATTCCCTAAAATCCCAGAAAAAATAAGGAGATCATCGAAAGTACTTTTCCGCCGCCGCAAGCTTCTGTATCCGCAAGATCCCATATGGGACACGTTCTGGTGCATTGCCGGAGGGGGGATTCGGATACGGAGGGCTTCTTCATCAATACCATTGCCTCTCCGATGATGCGTGAGTAGTTCACCATAGACCTTCGGGTCCATAGCTAGTAGCTAGATGGCTTCTTCTCTCTCTTGGATCTTCAATACAAAGTTCTCCATGATCTTCATGGAGATCTATCCGATGTAATCTTCTTTTGCGGTGTGTTTGTCGAGATCCAATGAATTGTGGATTTATGATCAGATTATCTATGAATCTTATTCGAGTTTCTTTTGATCTCTTATATTCATGATTTCATATCCTTGTAGTTCTCTTCGAGTTGTGGATTTTGTTTGGCCAACTTGATCTATGATTCTTGCATTGGGAGAAGTGCTTGGTTTTGGGTTCATATCGTGCGGTGACCTCACCCAGTGACAGAAGGGGCAGCGAGGCACGCATCGTGTTGTTTCCATCAAGGGTAAAAAGATGGAGTTTATATCTATTGCATGAATTTATCCCTCTACATCATGTCATCTTGCTTAAGGCGTTACTCTGTTCGTCATGAACTCAATACACTAGATGCATGCTGGATAATGGTCGATGTGTGTAGTAATAGTAGTAGATGCAGAAAGTATCGATCTACTTGTCTCGGACGTGATGCCTATATGTATGATCATTGCCTTAGATATCGTCATGACTTTGCGCGGTTCTATCAATTGCTCGACAGTAATTTGTTCACCCACCGTAATATTTGCTATTTTGAGAGAAGCCTCTAGTGAACACTATGGCCCCCGGGTCTACTTGACACCATATTTTCAGCCTTACTCTTTTACTTCGTTGCACTTTCCGCCTTCATATCTCACTTTGCAATCAATCTTGAAGGGATTGACAACCCCTTTATAGCGTTGGGTGCAAACTCTTTTGTGTTTGCGCAGGTACTCTGGACTTGACGAGATTCTCCTACTGGATTGATACCTTGGTTCTCAAACTGAGGGAAATACTTACAGCTCCTGTGTTGCATCACCCTTTCCTCTTCAAGGGAAAAACCAACGCAAGCTCAAGAGACGACAGAAGGTTTCTGTCGACGTAGCAGAAGGATTTCTGGTGCCGTTGCCGTGGAGGATCAAGTCAAGAACTCATCCAAGTAATTGTCACAAACTCATGTCTTGCATTTACTTTTTTTGCCTCTCGTTTTCCTCTCCCCCACTTCTGAAAAAACAAAAATTTACAAAAACATTTGCCTTTTTCGTTTGCCTTTTTTGTTCGCCCTTTTCTCTTGCTTGCTCTTTGTTCGCTTGTGTGCTTGCTTGCTTGCTGAAGTCATCATGACTGAAAACACCAAACTTTGTGACTTCTCGAATACTGATAATAATGATTTTATTAGTACTCCGATTGCTCCCGCCACTAGTGCGGAATCATACGAAATCAATGCCGCTTTGCTGAATCTTGTTATGAAAGAGCAATTCTCCGGCCTTCCTAGTGAAGATGTCGTATCCCATCTTAATACCTTCATTCAGCTTTGCGATATGCAAAAGAAGAAAGATGTGGATAATGATGTGATTAAATTAAAGCTTTTTCCTTTCGCGTTGAGAGATCGAGCAAAAACTTGGTTTTCGTCTTTGCCCAAAAATAGTATTGATTCTTGGAACAAGTGCAAAGATGCTTATATATCCAAGTATTTTCCGCCGGCTAAGATTATCTCTCTCTGTAATGATATCATGAATTTTAAGCAACTTGATCATGAACATGTTGCACAATCTTGGGAGAGAATGAAATTGATGATTAGAAATTGTCCCGCTCATGGCTTGAGTCTTTGGATGATTATACAAATCTTCTACGTCGGCTTGAATTTTGCTTCTAGAAATATCTAGGACTCCGCCTCAGGTGGAACTTTCATGGAAATCACGTTAGGAGAAGCTACAAAACTCCTAGACAATATCATGACGAACTACTCTCAGTGGCACACTGAAAGGTCACCTACTAGTAAGAAGGTACACGCTATAGAAGAAATTAACTCCTTGAGTGCTAAGATGGATGAGTTAATGAATTTGGTTGCTAGTAGAAGTGCTCCTTTAGATCCTAATGATATGCCCTTGTCTTCCTTGATTGAGAGTAGCAACGCTAGCTTGGACGTTAATTTTGTTGGTAGGAATAATTTTGGCAACAATAATGATTTTAGAGGAAACTATGTTCCTAGGCCTTTTCCTAGTAACCCCTCTAATAACTTTGGCAACTCCTACAACAATACTCATGGAAATTACAATAGATTACCCTATGATCTAGAGAGTAATATCAAAGAGTTTATCAACTCACAAAAGATTTTCGATGCGTCCACAGAGGAAAAACTACTCAAAATTGACGATTTGGCTAGGAGCGTTCATAGAATGTCTAGTGATATTGATGCTTTGAAAGTTAGATGTGCTCCTCCCAAGATCAATATGGATGAAACTTTGAAAGCTATGCGTGTTTCCATGAGTGAGAGCAAAGAAAGAACCACCCAAATTCGTGCTAGACAGGAATGGCTTAAAAAGGCGTGTTCTCGTGATAAGAATCACGAAGATCTTAAAGTGCTTGGTGTGACTCCCATTGAATCTTTGTTTTCTTGTGTCAAACCTAATGATGATAGGTCTGCATATGAATCCACCTTGGTTGAAAAACGCCCCAATGATTCAGAGTCCATCTATCTTGATACTAAAAGCATTAAAAGTGGAGTGGAAGATATTAAAACATTGAGTAGTAATGAAATTACTACTTTGGATTTCAAGGATTCAATTATGATAGTTGCTCCTTGATTGAATGCATTTCCTTGATGCAATCCATGCTAAACTCTCCCCACGCTTATAGTCAAAACAAGGCCTTACAGATCATATCATCGAAGCTATGATAAAATCTCTTGAAGAGAAACTTGAATTGGAAGTCTCTATCCCTAGAAAGCTTCATGATGAGTGGGAATCTACTATCAAAATCAAAATAAAAAAACTATGAATGCAATGCTTTGTGTGATTTGGGTGCTAGTATTTCCGCGATTCCAAAGTCTTTATGTGATGTTCTGGGTTTTAATGAGATTGAGGAGTGTTCTCTTAATTTACCTCTTGCGGATTCTACTGTCAAGAAACCCATGAGAAGGATCAATGATGTTCTTATTATTGCAAATAGGAACTATGTACCCATGGATTTCATTGTGTTTGACATTGATTGCAATCCTACATGCCCTATTATTCTTGGTAGACCTTTCCTAAGGACTATCGGTGCTATCATCGATATGAAGGAAGGGAATATTAGATTTAAATTTCCTTTAAAAAAAGGCATGAAGCATTTTCCTAGAAAGAAAATAAGATTGCCTTATGAATCCATGATGAGGGGTACTTATGGTTTGAGCACCAAAGACGACGATACGTGATTCTATCACCTTATGCCTAGCTAAGGGCGTTAAACAATAGCGCTTGTTGGGAGGCAACCCAATGAATTTATATTTTTATTTCTGTTTTGTTCCGTCCACACCATCATAATTCTGTTGTGATTGTGTTTTTTGTGTTTCTTTTTGTGTTTGAGCCAAGCAAAACCTTTATGACTAGTCTTGGTGATGGTTGTTTGATCCTGCTGGAAAAAGACAGAAACTTTTCGCTCACGAGATTATTTTTCATTTTTATTCAGAAGGAGATTTTGAGTTGATTCTTTTTGCTTCTGGTTGATATGCCTTTTGCCCAGGCATTCGTAATTGTTCAGAATTTTTGAGGTACCATAAGTATACGAAGTATACAGATTGCTACAGACTGGTCTTTTTTTTGACAGATTTTGTTTTTGTTGAGTTGGTTGCTTGTTTTCATCAAGCTATGGATAGTATCAGGGGGTACTAGCCATGTAAAAGTGAGAATACAGTAATCTAACACCAATATAAATAGAAATAAAGATTTCTACAGCACCTAAAGAGGTGGTAGTTTGTTTTCTTGTGCTAATGATATCACGAGTTTCTGTTTAAGTTTTGTGTTGTGAAGTTTTCAAGTTTTGGGTGATGTTCTCATGGACAAAGGGATAAAGAGTGGAAAGAGCTCAAGCTTGGGATAGTCATCCCAAGCCAAATTCAAGGACACCAAAAAGCCTAAGCATGGGGATGCCATGCCCCGGGAAGGCATCCCCTCTTTCGTCTTCAATCCATCGATAACTTTACTTGGAGCTATATTTTTATTCACCACATGATATGTGTTTTGCTTGGAGCGTCTTGTATCATAGGAGTCTTTTCTTTTTGTTGTGTCACAATCATCCTTGCTGCACACCTTTTGAGAGAGACATGCACTCATCGTGAATTTGCTAGAATACTCATTGAGCTTCGTTTATATCTTTTTAGTTAGGCAATTTAGCTCACATATGCTTCACTTATATCTTTTGAGCTAGATAACTTTGCTCTAAGTGCTTCACTTAGATCTTTTAGAGCACGGCGGTGTAATATTTTGGAGAAATCAGAACTCTCGATCTTCACTTATATCTTTTTGAGAGTACTCTCTCTGAGTAACTTGGTAGTTGGGTTGTGCTATGAAAGTAGTCCCAAAGGTGATAGGCACCCAAAGAGGATACAATAAAACTTCCATCTTCATGTGCATTGATTAGAAAGAGAAGTTTGATTCCTCTCAAATAGTTTTGAGACATGGATTTGGGATATTAGAGTTATGTTATTACGGTGTTGTGAATCTAGAAATACTTGTGTTGAAGTTAGTGATTCCCGTAACATGCACGTTGTTGGAATTATGCCCTAGAGGCAATAATAAATGTATAGTTATTATTATAATTCATGTACCAAGATAATAGTTTATTATCCATGCTATAATTGTATTGAATGAAGACTCATTTACATGTGTGGGTACATAGACAAAACACCGTCCCTAGCATGCCTCTAGTTGGCTAGCCAGTTGATCAATGATAGTCAGTGTCTTCTGATTATGAACAAGGTGTTGTTTCTTGATAACTGGATCACGTCATTGGGAGAATCACATGATGGACTAGACCCAAACTAATAGACGTAGCATGTTGATCGTGTCATTTTGTTGCTACTGTTTTCTGCGTGTCAAGTATTTATTCCTATGACCATGAGATCATATAACTCACTGACACCGGAGGAATGCTTTGTGTGTATCAAACGTCGCAACGTAACTGGGTGACTATAAAGATGCTCTGCAGGTATCTCCGAAGGTGTTAGTTGAGTTAGTATGGATCAAGACTGGGATTTGTCACTCCGTGTGACGGAGAGGTATCTCGGGGCCCACTCGGTAATACAACATCACACACAAGCCTTGCAAGCAATGTAACTTAGTGTAAGTTGCAGGATCTTGTATTACGGAACGAGTAAAGAGACTTGTCGGTAAACGAGATTGAAATAGGTATGCGGATACTGACGATCGAATCTCGGGCAAGTAACATACCGAAGGACAAAGGGAATGACATACGGGATTATACGAATCCTTGGCACTGAGGTTCAAACGATAAGATCTTCGTAGAATATGTAGGATCCAATATGGGCATCCAGGCCCCGCTATTGGATATTGACCGAGGAGTCTCTCGGGTCATGTCTACATAGTTCTCGAACCCGCAGGGTCTGCACACTTAAGGTTCGACGTTGTTTTATGCGTATATGAGTTATATGGTTGGTTACCGAATGTTGTTCGGAGTCCCGGATGAGATCACGGTCGTCACGAGGGTTTTCGGAATGGTCCGGAAATGAAGATTGATATATAGGATGACCTCATTTGATTACCGGAAGGTTTTCGGAGTTACCGGGAATGTACCGGGAATGACGAATGGGTTCCGGGAGTTCACCGGGGGGGCAACCCACCCCGGGGAAGCCCATAGGCCTTGGGGGAGACACACCAGCCCTTAGTGGGCTGGTGGGACAGCCCACAAGTGGTCTATGCGCCAAGAGAAGAAAAATCAAGAGGAAAAGAAAAAAAAAGGAGGAGGTGGGAAGGGAGGAGGACTCCCTCCCACCAAACCTAGTCCAACTCGGTTTGGGGGGGGGGAGAGTCCTCCCCCTTGGACTCGGCCGACCCCCTTGGGGCTCCTTGAGCCCCAAGGCAAGGCCCCCTCCCTCCCACCTATATATACGGAGGTATTAGGGCTGATTTGAGACGACTTTTCCTCGGCAGCCCGACCACATACCTCCACGGTTTTTCCTCTAGATCGCGTTTCTGTGGAGCTCGGGCGGAGCCCTGCTGAGACAAGGTCATCACCAACCTCCGGAGCGCCGTCACGCTGCCGGAGAACTCTTCTACCTCTCCGTCTCTCTTGCTGGATCAAGAAGGCCGAGATCATCGTCGAGCTGTACGTGTGCTGAACGCGGAGGTGCCGTCCGTTCGGTACTAGATCGTGGGACTGATCGCGGGATTGTTCGCGGGGCGGATCGAGGGACGTGAGGACGTTCCACTACATCAACCGCGTTCTCTAACGCTTCTGTTGTACGGTCTACAAGGGTACGTAGATCACTCATCCCCTCTCGTAGATGGACATCACCATGATAGGTCTTCGTGCGCGTAGGTAAAATTTTGTTTCCCATGCGACGTTCCCCAACAGTGGCATCATGAGCTAGGTTCATGCGTAGATGTCTTCTCGAGTAGAACACAAAAGTTTTTTGGGCGGTGATGTGCGTTTTGCTACCCTCCTTAGTCTTTTCTTGATTCCGCGGTATTGTTGGATTGAAGCGGCTTGGACCGACATTACTCGTACGCTTACGAGAGACTGGTTTCATCGTTACGAGTAACCCCCTTTGCTCAAACATGACTGACAAGTGTCGGTTTCTCCAACTTTAGTTGAATCGGATTTGACCGAGGAGGTCCTTGGATGAGGTTAAATAGCAACTCATATATCTCCGTTGTGGTGTTTGCGTAAGTAAGATGCGATCCTACTAGATACCCTTGGTCACCACGTAAAACATGCAACAACAAAATTAGAGGACGTCTAACTTGTTTTTGCAGGGTATGATTGTGATGTGATATGGCCAACGATGTGATGTGATATATTGGATGTATGAGATGATCATGTTGTAATAGAAATATCGACTTGCACGTCGATGGTACGGCAATCGGCAGGAGCCATAGGGTTGTCTTTATACTAACGTTTGTGCTTGCAGATGCGTTTACTATTTTGCTAGGATGTAGCTTTAGTAGTAATAGCATAAGTAGCACGACAACCCCGATGGCAACACGTTGATGGATGATCATGGTGTGGCGCCGGTGACAAGAAGATCGTGCCGGTGCTTTGGTGATGGAGATCAAGAAGCACGTGATGATGGCCATATCATGTCACTTATGAATTGCATGTGATGTTAATCCCTTTATGCACCTTATTTTTCTTAGAACGACTGTAGCATTATGAGGTGATCTCTCACTAAAATTTCAAGACGAAATTGTGTTCTCCCCGACTGTGCACCGTTGCTACAGTTCGTCGTTTCGAGACACCACGTGATGATCGGGTGTGATAGACTCAACGTTCACATACAACGGGTGCAAAACAGTTGCGCACGCGGAACACTCGGGTTAAGCTTGACGAGCCTAGCATGTGCAGACATGGCCTCGGAACACATGAGACCGAAAGGTCGATCATGAATCATATAGTTGATATGATTAGCATAGGGATGCTTACCACTGAAACTATACTCAACTCACGTGATGATCGGACTTGGGATAGTGTAAGTGGATCATGAACCACTCAAATGACTAGAGAGATGTACTTTTTGAGTGGGAGTTTAGCATATAATTTGATTAAGTTGAACTTTAATTATCTTGAACATAGTCTAAGTCCACTTTGAATATATTTGTGTTGTAGATCATGGCTCACGCGACAGTCATCCTGAATTTTAATACGTTCCTAGAGAAAGCTAAGTTGAAAGATGATGGAAGCAACTTTGTAGACTGGGCTCGTAATCTTAAGCTAATCTTACAAGCTGGGAAGAAGGATTATGTCCTTAATGCTGCGCTAGGAGATGAACCACCCGCTACGGCTGATCAGGATGTTAAGAACGCTTGGTTAGCACGTAAGGAGGACTACTCAATAGTTCAATGTGCAGTCTTGTATGGCTTAGAACCGGGACTTCAACGTCGCTTTGAGCGTCATGGAGCATTTGAGATGTTCCAGGAGTTGGAGTTTATCTTTCAGAAGAACGCCCGGATCGAGAGGTATGAGACCTCCGATAAATTCTATGCTTGCAAGATGGAGGAAAACTCGTCTGTCAGTGAACATGTGCTCAAAATGTCTGGGTACTCAAACCGTCTAGCTGAGCTGGGGATTGAACTCCCGCAAGAAGCTATCACTGACAGAATCCTTCAATCACTGCTGCCAAGCTATAAAGGCTTTGTGTTGAACTACAACATGCAAGGGATGAACAAGTCTCCCGGCGAGTTGTTTGCGATGCTGAAAGTCGCAGAGTCTGAAGTCCGTAAAGAGCATCAAGTGTTGATGGTGAGCAAGACCACTAGTTTCAAGAGAAACGGCAAAGGCAAGAAGGGCAATTCGAAGAAGAGCGGCAAGCCTGTTGCCAATCCGCCGAAGAAACCCAAGGCTGGACCTAAGCCTGAAACAGAGTGCTTCTATTGCAAGGGTATGGGTCACTGGAAGCGCAATTGCCCCAAGTATCTGGCAGATAAGAAGGCGGGCAAAGAAAAATCAGGTATATTTGATATACATGTTATTGATGTGTACTTAACCGGCTCTCGTAGTAGTGCCTGGGTATTCGATACCGGTTCTGTTGCTCACATTTGCAACTCGAAGCAGGAACTGCGGAATAGACGAAGGCTGGCGAAAGACGAAGTGACGATGCCCGTAGGAAATGGTTCCAAGGTTGATGCAATCGCCGTCGGCACAGTGTCACTTCAGCTACCATCGGGATTAGTGATGAACTTAAATCATTGTTATTTAGTGCCTGCGTTGAGCATGAACATTATATCTGGATCTTGTTTATTGCGAGACGGTTACTCTTTTAAGTCTGAGAATAATGGTTGTTCTATTTCTATGAGTAACATCTTTTATGGTCATGCACCGAATGTGAGAGGATTGTTCATATTGAATCTTGATAGCGATACGCATATACATAACATTGAGACCAAAAGAGTTTGAGTAAACAATGATAGCGCCATATTTTTGTGGCACTGCCGCTTGGGTCATATTGGTGTAAAGCGCATGAAGAAACTCCATGCTGATGGACTTTTGGAAGCACTTGACTTTGATTCACTTGACACGTGCGAACCATGCCTCATGGGCAAGATGACTAAGACTCCGTTCTCCGGAACAGTGGAGCGTGCAAACGACTTGTTGGAAATCATACATACCGATGTGTGTGGTCCAATGAGCGTAGAGGCACGCGGCGGATATCGTTATTTTCTCACCTTCACTGACGATTTAAGTAGATATGGTTATGTCTACTCGATGAAGCACAAGTCTGAAACATTTGAAAAGTTCAAGCAATTTCAGAGTGAAGTGGAAAATCATCGTAACAAGAAGATCAAGTTCCTACGGTCTGATCGTGGGGGTGAATATCTGAGTTTCGAGTTTGGTGCTCACTTAAGATAATGTGGAATTGTTTCGCAGTTAACACCGCCTGGAACACCACAGCGTAATGGTGTGTCCGAACGTCGTAATCGTACTTTGTTAGAGATGGTGCGATCTATGATGTCTCTTACTGATTTGCCGTTATCATTTTGGGGTTATGCATTAGAAACAGCTGCATTCACTTTAAATAGGGCACCATCAAAATCCGTTGAGACGACACCATACGAACTGTGGTATGGCAAAAGGCCAAAGTTGTCGTTTCTTAAAGTTTGGGGATGTGATGCTTATGTCAAAAAGCTTCAGCCTAAAAAGCTGGAACCCAAAGCGGAAAAGTGCGTCTTCATAGGTTACCCAAAAGAGACAGTTGGGTACACCTTCTATCTCAAATCCGAGGGCAAAGTGTTTGTTGCTAAAAACGGAGCTTTTCTCGAGAAGGAGTTTCTCTCGAGAGAATTGAGTGGGAGGAAGATAGGACTTGACGAGGTTGTCGAACCTCTCATCCCTCTGGATGGTGGCGCAGGGCAAGGGGAAACCTCTGTCGTTGCGACGCCGGTTGAGGAGGAAGTTAATGATGATGATCATGAAACTCCAGTTCAAGTTTCTGTTGAACCACGCAGGTCGACGATCACGCGCTGCTCCAGAGTGGTACGGTAATCCCGTCTTATCAATCATGTTGTTAGACAACAATGAACCTGCAAATTATGAAGAAGCAATGGTGGGCCCAAATTCCAACAAATGGCTAGAAGCCATGAAATCCGAGATAGGATCCATGTATGAGAACAAAGTGTGGACTTTGGAGATACTACCTGAGGGCCACAAGGCTATTCAGAACAAATGGATCTTTAAGAAGAAGATGGACGCTGACGGTAAGGTGACCGTTTATAAAGCTCGACTTGTGGCAAAGGGTTTTTCACAAGTTCCAGGAGTTGACTACGATGAGACTTTCTCACCCGTAGCGATGCTTAAGTCCGTCAGAATCATGTTAGCAATAGCTGCATTTTTCGATTATGAAATCTGGCAGATGGATGTCAAAACGGCGTTCCTTAATGGTTTCCTTAAAGGAAGAGTTGTATATGATGCAACCCGAAGGTTTTGTCGATCCTAAAAATGCTGACAAGGTGTGCAAACTCCAGCGATCCATTTATGGACTGGTGCAAGCATCTCGGAGTTGGAACAAACGCTTTGATGAGGTGATCAAAGCATTTGGGTTTATACAAGTGGTTGGAGAATCTTGTATTTACAAGAAAGTGAGTGGGAGCTCTGTGGAGTTTCTAATATTATATGTGGATGACATATTACTGATTGGAAACAACGTAGAGCTTTTGAAGAGCATAAAAGGTTACTTGAATAAAAGTTTCTCTATGAAGGACCTAGGAGAAGTTGCTTACATTCTAGGCATTAAGATCTATAGGGATAGATCAAAACGCCTGATAGGACTTTCACAAAGCACATACCTTGATAAAGTTTTGAAGAGGTTCAAAATGGAACAGTCCAAGAAAGGGTTCTTGCCAGTTTTACAAGGTACGAGATTGAGTAAGACTCAGTTGTCCAGCAACTGATGAAGATAGAAAGCATATGCGCTCCGTCCCCTATGCTTCAGCCATAGGTTCTATCATGTATGTGATGCTGTGCACTAGACCGGATGTTAGCCTGGCCATAAGTATGGCAGGTAGGTTCCAGAGTAATCCAGGAGTGGATCACTGGACAGCGGTCAAGAATATCCTGAAGTACCTGAAAAGGACTAAGGAGATGTTTCTCGTGTATGGAGGTGACGAAGAGCTCGCCGTAAAAGGTTACGTCGATGCAAGCTTTGACACAGATCCGGACGACTCTAAGTCGCAAACCGGATACGTATTTATTCTTAATGGGGGTGCAGTAAGCTGGTGCAGTTCCAAGCAAAGCGTCGTAGCAGATTCTACATGTGAAGCGGAGTACATGGCTGCCTCGGAGGCGGCTAAGGAGGGTGTCTGGATGAAGCAGTTCATGACGGATCTTGGAGTGGTGCCAAGCGCACTGAATCCAATAACCTTGTTCTGTGACAACACTGGTGCCATTGCCTTAGCAAAGGAACCACGGTTTCACAAGAAGACCAGACACATCAAACGACGCTTCAACCTCATCCGCGACTACGTCGAGGAAGAGGACGTAAATATATGCAAAGTGCACATGGATCTGAATGTAGCAGACCCGCTGACTAAACCTCTTCCACGGCCAAAACATGATCGGCACCAGAACTGTATGGGTGTTAGATTTATTACAATGCAATTCACATGGTGATGTGAGGGCTAGATTATTGACTCTAGTGCAAGTGGGAGACTGTTGGAATTATGCCCTAGAGGCAATAATAAATGTATAGTTATTATTATAATTCCTGTATCAAGATAATAGTTTATTATCCATGCTATAATTGTATTGAATGAAGACTCATTTACATGTGTGGGTACATAGACAAAACACCGTCCCTAGCATGCCTCTAGTTGGCTAGCCAGTTGATCAATGATAGTCAGTGTCTTCTGATTATGAACAAGGTGTTGTTGCTTGATAACTGGATCACGTCATTGGGAGAATCACGTGATGGACTAGACCCAAACTAATAGACGTAGCATGTTGATCGTTTCATTTTGTTGCTACTGTTTTCTGCGTGTCAAGTATTTATTCCTATGACCATGAGATCATATAACTCACTGACACCGGAGGAATGCTTTGTGTGTATCAAACGTCGCAACGTAACTGGGTGACTATAAAGATGCTCTGCAGGTATCTCCGAAGGTGTTAGTTGAGTTAGTATGGATCAAGACTGGGATTTGTCACTCCGTGTGACGGAGAGGTATCTCGGGGCCCACTCGGTAATACAACATCACACACAAGCCTTGCAAGCAATGTAACTTAGTGTAAGTTGTGGGGTCTTGTATTACGGAACGAGTAAAGAGACTTGCCGGTAAACGAGATTGAAATAGGTATGCGGATACTGACGATCGAATCTCGGGCAAGTAACATACCGAAGGACAAAGGGAATGACATACGGGATTATACGAATCCTTGGCACTGAGGTTCAAACGATAAGATCTTCGTAGAATATGTAGGATCCAATATGGGAATCCAGGCCCCGCTATTGGATATTGACCGAGGAGTCTCTCGGGTCATGTCTACATAGTTCTCGAACCCGCAGGGTCTGCACACTTAAGGTTCGACGTTGTTTTATGCGTATATGAGTTATATGGTTGGTTACCGAATGTTGTTCGGAGTCCCGGATGAGATCACGGACGTCATGAGGGTTTCCGAAATGGTCCGGAAATGAAGATTGATATATAGGATGACCTCATTTGATTACCGGAAGGTTTTTGGAGTTACCGGGAATGTACCGGGAATGACGAATGGGTTCCGGGAGTTCACCGGGGGCGGGGGGGGGGGCAACCCACCCCGGGGAAGCCCATAGGCCTTGGGGGAGACACACCAGCCCTTAGTGGGCTGGTGGGACAGCCCACAAGTGGTCTATGCGCCAAGAGAAGAAAAATCAAGAGGAAAAAAACAGGAGGAGGTGGGAAGGGAGGAGGACTCCCTCCCACCAAACCAAGTCCAACTCGGTTTGGGGGGGAGAGTCCTCCCTCTTGGACTCGGCCGACCCCCTTGGGGCTCCTTGAGCCCCAAGGCAAGGCCCCCTCCCTCCCACCTATATATACGGAGGTATTAGGGCTGATTTGAGACGACTTTCCACGGCAGCCCGACCACATACCTCCACGGTTTTTCCTCTAGATCGCGTTTCTGCGGAGCTCGGGCGGAGCCCTGCTGAGACAAGGTCATCACCAACCTCCGGAGCGCCGTCATGCTGCCGGAGAACTCTTCTACCTCTCCGTCTCTCTTGCTGGATCAAGAAGGCCGAGATCATCGTCGAGCTGTACGTGTGATGAACGCGGAGGTGCCGTCCGTTCGGTACTAGATCGTGGGACTGATCGCGGGATTGTTCGCGGGGCGGATCGAGGGACGTGAGGTCGTTCCACTACATCAACCGCGTTCTCTAACGCTTCTGCTGTACGGTCTACAAGGGTACGTAGATCACTCATCCCCTCTCGTAGATGGACATCACCATGATAGGTCTTCGTGCGCGTAGGAAAATTTTTGTTTCCCATGCGACGTTCCCCAACACACGTATGGTGAACCGCTATGTTAGGAAGTCGGAGCATAAGTGATTTATTGATTGTCATCCTTTGTGTTGCGGTCGGGATCGCGCGATGGTTAACACCTACCAACCCTTCCCCTAGGAGTTTGCGTTTAGCACTTTGTTTCGATTACTAATAAAAACTTTCGCAATAAGTATGTGAGTTCTTCATGGCTAATGTGAGTCCATGGTATAGATGCACTTTCACCTTCCACCATTGCTAGCCTCTCTAGTGCCTCCCAACTTTCGCCGGTGCACAAACCACCGTATACCTTCCTCAAAACAGCCACCATACCTACCTATTATGGCATTTTCATAGCCATTCCGAGATATATTGCCATGCAACTCCCATCGTTCCATCTCATGACTTGTGCCTTCACTCATATATTGTCATTGCATGATCGTAAGATAGCTAGCGAGTCATACGCTAAGCTAGATCGTTGCACACCCCGGTACACTGCCGGAGGCATTTCCTATAGAGTCATCATTGTTCTAAGATTTGAGCTGTGAGTAAATAAAAATGTGATGCTCATCATTACTAGAGCATTGTCCCATGTGAGGAAAAAAAGAGAGGCCAAAGTTGCCGACAAAAAATATATATGGAAAGAGGCCAAAGTGCCCAAACAAAAAAGAGAGAGAAAAAGAGAGAAGGGACAATGCTACTATCTTTTTCCACACTTGTGCTTCATAATAGCACCATGTTCTTCATGATTGAGAGTCTCTTGTTTTGTCACCACCATATGCTAGTGGGAATCTTCATTATATAACTTGGCTTGTATATTCCAATGATGGGATTCCTCAAAATTGCCCTAGGTCGTCGTGAGCAAGCAAGTTGGATGCACACCCACTAGTTCTCCTTTTGAGCTTTCACATACTTATAGCTCTAAGTGCATCCATTGCATGGTAATCCCTACTCTTTCACATTGATATCTATTGATGGGCATCTCCATAGCCCTTTGATATGTCGAGTCGATGTGACCATCCCCTCCTTTTTGTCTCACAACCTCCACCACACTCTATTCCACCTATAGTGCTATATCCATGGCTCACGCTCATGTATTGCGTGAGAGTTGAAAAAGGTTTGAGAAAGTAAGAGTGCGAAAACAATTACTTGGCCAATACCGGGGTTGTGCATGATTTAAATTAGTTGTGTGGGGATGATGGAGCATAGCCAGACTATATGATTTTGTAGGGATAATTTTCTTTGGCCTTGTTATTTCGAAAGTTCATGATTACCTTGCTAGTTTGCTTGAAGTATTATTGTTTTCATGTCAATAGCAAACTATTGTTTTGAATCTTAAGGATCTGAACATTCATGTCACATGAAATAAGTTACAAAGGACAAATATGCTAGGTAGCATTCCACATTAAAAATTCAGTCTTTATCACTTCCCTACTCAAGGACGAGTAGGAGTTAAGCTTGGGGATGCTTGATATGTCTCCAACGTATCTATAATTTCTGATGGTTCCATGCTATTATCTTGTCAAACTTTGGATGTTTTGTATGCCTTTTATATCTTTTTTGGGACTAACTTATTAACTCAGTGTCAAGTGTCAGTTCCTGTTTTTTCCGTGTTTTTGACCCTTTTCAGAGGAGAATATTAAACGGATTCCAACGGAATAAAACCTCCAAAAAGATTTTTTCCGGAATAGAAGATACGCAGGGAGCATGAGAACCTAGGCAGAGGACACCATGGGAGGCCACAAGCCCCCTAGGCGCGGCCAGGGGGCCCGCGCCTAGCAGGCTTGTGGGCCCCCTGTGGCTCCTGTGCCCTACTTCTTCCGCCTATAAATCCCCAAAAAATCCAAAACCACGGGAGAGATCCAGGAAAATACTTTTCCGCTGCCGCAAGCTTCTGTATCCGCAAGATCCCATCTGGGGCACGTTCTGGTGCCCTGCCCGAGGGGGGATTCGGATACGGAGGGCTTCTTCATCAATACCATTGCCTCTCCGATGATGCGTGAGTAGTTCACCATAGACCTTCGGGTCCATAGCTAGTAGCTAGATGGCTTATTCTCTCTCTTGGATCTTCAATACAAAGTTCTCCATGATCTTCATGGAGATCTATCCGATGTAATCTTCTTTTGCGGTGTGTTTGTCGAGATCCAATGAATTGTCAATTTATGATCAGATTATCTATGAATCTTATTTGAGTTTCTTTTGATCTCTTATATTCATGATTTCATATCCTTGTAGTTCTCTTCGAGTTGTGGGTTTTGTTTGGCCAACTTGATCTATGATTCTTGCATTGGGAGAAGTGCTTGGTTTTGGGTTCATATCGTGCGGTGACCTCACCCAGTGACAGAAGGGGTAGCGAGGCACGCATCGTGTTGTTTCCATCAAGGGTAAAAAGATGGAGTTTATATCTATTGCATGAATTTATCCCTCTACATCATGTCATCTTGCTTAAGGCGTTACTCTGTTCGTCATGAACTCAATACAGATAACGGTCGATGTGTGTAGTAATAGTAGTAGATCAGAAAGTATCGATCTACTTGTCTCGGACGTGATGCCTATATGTATGATCATTGCCTTAGATATCATCATGACTTTGCGCGGTTCTATCAATTGCTCGACAGTAATTCGTTCACCCACCGTAATATTTGCTATCTTGAGAGAAGCCTCTAGTGAACACTATGGCCCCCGGGTCTACTTCACATCATATTTTCTGCCTTACACTTTTACTTTGTTGCACTTTCCGCCTTTAGATCTCACCTTGCAATCAATCGTGAAGGGATTGACAACCCCTTTGTAGCGTTGGGTGCAAGTTTGCTGTTTTTGCGCAGGTACATCGGTGCTTCATCTTGATACTCGTACTGGATTGATACCTTGGTTCTCAAACTGAGGGAAATACTTACTGCTACTGTGCTGCATCACCCTTTCCTCTTCAAGGGAAAAATCCAACGCAAGCTCAAGAGATAGCACCCATCATGTCCGTTTCCTGTCCGGCGCGACCCATTTTGAGCGCAAACTTGCGCGGGATTTGGGTCGTGGCGGACACCAAACGAATGCGCGCTCGTCCACGTCGGGGACGCGTGGCAGGCGGCCACCAACCTCCCACCCACCCGCATGAACGCGCACGGGCGGCCGGGCCCGCCTGTCATCCGCCCAGTGGAAGGTCGCGGTCCTTCTTAAATGAGGAAGCCGTGGACCGGTCGTCTACAGTTCCCATCGCCACGCCGCGGCCTCCTCGAAACCCGACAGCCCCCTCACAAAACTCTAGCCTCCTCGTCGAGCTCGCCGGCCGCTGCAGCCATGGGTCTATGGAACTACGGCCGCAAGGGCACCCACGACCGCGAGGCTGGCTCCTCGTCGGGACGCCGCCGCGGCTCCGTCAAGGAGGAGGCCGCATCGCCACCGTGCCAGGCCGCGGCTCCCTTCTCCATCG
This sequence comes from Hordeum vulgare subsp. vulgare, assembly GCF_904849725.1. Taxonomy (NCBI): domain Eukaryota; kingdom Viridiplantae; phylum Streptophyta; class Magnoliopsida; order Poales; family Poaceae; genus Hordeum; species Hordeum vulgare. The sequence continues at coordinate 578,565,327 of NC_058522.1, forward strand.
CTCCCAGGCCCGGCGTCGGCCATCGCGACCGGCAGTACCTCGGCGTTGAGGTCTGTCGACGCTACTGGGAGACGAGGACGCCGGTCCCGTGGAGTGATGTCCACCTCGCCAACGCGTGGCATCTCTCCGTCGACCGCGTCCCCATCCCTTCGGTCCTGACGAGCGGTCGTGCGCGCCGCGAGGAGATCGACCGCCGTCGCCGCCTCCTCCCCGACGACCTTTATTACGACCCGAGGTACGCCACCGACAGTACCCTGTGGGACACATGACTCAGGGACGAGCACGACGTGCGTCGTGCCTCGTACTTCGCGGGGACGGTCGCGGGGCCGCAGCGGGCACGGGAGGCGCGCGGGCATATGTGGGTGTGTGACATCACGCCCACGCCGTTGCCTTCGCCGTCTCCGTCACCACCTCCACCTCCTCGCATGATGGAGGAGGAGGAGGCCAGCCTCATTCAGCGCGTCATGGAGGACTCCATGGCGACGCATGATGAGTGTCAATGGCCGGGCTTGGACCGCGCCATGGCCCTCTCTGCGGCCGACGACGTCGCCATCCCCGAGCCGGTGGAGGAGGAGGAGGTGACCGCGTTCCCGCCGAAGCACGTTGGCACGTCGTAGGGCTGGTCCTGCACCGCGCCGGAGATGGCGTAGGCAGTGGGGGCCGTGAACTGATGCCCCACGCCGCCGCGGTCACCGGAGCGGGAGGCCTCGCCACGGGAGGAGGTGTTGCAGGCCAGCTTCCACCATGCCCCCGCGCACCAGGGACCGCCGGCCCACCTCTGGACGCCGTCGTCCTACGTCGACCTCGTCAGCGACGGCGATGACGACGACCAGTGAAGACGGCGACGACGGGCGGCTTTTTTTATGTTAATTATGTCGAAAACTGGACCTTTATTAATGTTTATCTTATTAATGTTTTAAGCTTTTTTAAACTGAGTATATTTATTTTTAGTTGAGTTTTTCTTTTTTTTAAATTAAATCTGATACAGATAAGGACGAACCCATTACCGTTCGAAACGAACAAAATCCGATCAAACCGGACTTGCGGGCTTGTGCGGTGGAGTTGCCTTATCGGCCCCTTTGGAGTCGCCCCTTTGCCCCGGGTCCGCAAGTCCCCATTTGTGATTCGTCGCTGTAACCACTCGGCGCAGGTTGAGCTCCGTTAATTCCTGCGCCAGCTCCTGGATCTGATGCTGAATAAGCGGGGGAAGCTGCTGCTGCTGCCGCCAAGCTGGTTCTTCACCGGAAAAACGCCAGCTTCGCCGTGCGCGACGGAGCCGGAGGGGGCGGAATCCACTCGGGGTTGACTTTGTTCTCCATCGCCGTAGCCAAGGTATTCGCGTGTTACTTCCTAGCTAATTTCCTTGTCATGTCGAGAGAACTAGTCTCTTCCCAACTAGGAGTATAATTATTTCAGTACAGAGGGAAGTACATTTTGCCGCGTGTTGGAGAGGCCTCAAGACTGAAAACAGCTTGCATCTTCAACCGCGTGAATAGGCAGAGACATACCAACGGACCTGCTTAATTTACCTTTTAGTTCGGAACACAAACACAAATGTCAAAAACATACTACGGTCCAACTAGTATTATACTTACTCCCTCCGTCTCAAAATAACTGTCTTAACTTTGTACTAGCTCTAGTACAAAGTTGTACTAAGCTTGAGACACTTATTTTGGGAGGAGGGAGTATTATATTAGGTCGACAAGGTGGCTAAAAAAAAGAAGCAATGTGGGGTGATCTGAATGACTAGTCTCGATCGGAGCAGATGCCGAAAGGAGATCACGCAAGGTGTGTTGATGTCCTGTCCTTGATGGACAACTTGGATGCATCAGATCTTCCTACTTTTAATTACTCCTTTCATGATTAATTAATCTCACACTGTGTTCGCATAGACTTCTCTCAGCAGAGCTCAAGGTTCACGCCGGCTTGTGGCGTGATTACCTCTCCTCCTGATAAGCTCGTAACTGTATGAACTCTTTGCCATTCTTTTGATTGGATATTCAGGTGGCGAATCTTTCCTCCCGTTGACAACTTCAATTTCTTTTCATGTTATTATGTATAGTGGTCAACCTCACCACAAAATGAAGCCATTGCTCTTGTTTTCTTTATATCATCATTTTTCTTGTTTTAAGGGTGCTCTGCTCATTTCGTTTGCAGTAATTGCAAATGGACCGTGAAGCCGATACAAGACACAATGTCCTGGAGAGGATTCTGCTCGATGAAAGCGCAGAGCCCACAAACCTGCCGTTATCACTTTTGGAGGACATCACAAATAGTTTCTCTCTTGATCACCAAATTGGCAGCGGTGGATTTGCGGTGGTTTATAAGGTACCACACAACTATATCTAATTAATCAGTTCCACGGTCAATCAGCAAAATACCACAGTTGATCTGAAAACTAAGCAAATATATCAGATGTTCAAACCACCACACACACATGAGTTCTTTTTAACAATTTATTTTGTCACCCTAGGGAGTGGTCGGGAAAGGTACGGTTGCAGTGAAGAAGCTGTCAAACACGTATGGTATCCACGAGAATAAATTCCAGGAAGAGATTAAGTGCCTGATAAAGGCCAAGCACAAGAATATTGTACGGTTTCTGGGGTACTGTGCTGACGCGCAAGGTAAAATGAAAGAGTACGAGGGGAATCTTGTCATGGCAGAGGAACGAAACTGGTTGCTCTGTTTTGATTATGTATGCAACGGGAGCCTTGATAAGCACATTACCGGTAGGACGACAACGTCTATTCCCATCTTTATTTACTCTGTTAAAGGTTATTAAATACACCCTTTGTTCCTAAATATAAGTCTTTTTAGAGATTTCACCAGGGGACTACATACAGATGTATATAGACATATTTTATAGTGTAGATTCACTCATTTTGCTTCGTATGTAGTCTCCTGGTGAAATCTCTAAAAAGACTTATATTTAGGAATGGAGTGAGTACAACATGGTGTATACTTATTTTACCTAGCATTCATAGATCAACACGACATTATACCCATGTACCTGAATTAAGTAAGAAACTACAAATCCCTGCCGCTCCTCGTGTGCAGATGCAACTTGTGGACTTAATTGGTGGAATCGCTATCAAATAATAAGGGGGGTGTCTGAGGGTTTAGTTTTTCTCCACAAGAATGGAATTATCCACTTGGACCTGAAACCAGCTAATATATTACTAGACGGTCACATGGTACCCAAAATTGCTGATTTCGGTCTATCAAGATGCCTAGGTCAAGCGCAAACCTGTGCTGTTACGTACTCAGAACATATTTGGAACAAAGTAAGTCAGTCTCTTGAAAGCTCTTCGTTTTGTTAGGCGGGACTTTACATTTATCTGCATATGTGTTGACCGGGCTTTATGAACGTTCTTACAGGGGATATATGGATCCAGAATACATCAGATCAGGCCAAATTGGATTCGTGTCCGACATATATAGCCTTGGCGTTATAATCATGGAGATATTGACAGGAGCGAGGTGTTATCGCAAAGATGAGCATGTAAGAACAGTTTAGGCGTTTGCCCCAAGGTTAACTATAGATGTTGAAATAATTATGTTACGATTTAACATAGCAAAATATCATTCTTTTTTTTTTAAGTTTTCGTTGTATACATATTTTATAGAAACAATCCATTAGAGATGTGGAATTCAAATCATGTTGCTCACATTTACATGCACATACTCTCACTATGAAAAATAAAGGTTATTTATACTTCTAGAAATACCATGTAGCCCCTTAGGTATACCACATAAACAAACTGATCATTTTAAGATACCCCAAGTGAATTGCATGAAAAGAAATCACTGGGGCACTTGGTTTTGTAGATACCCATTTTCTATACTACAGACATAGGCAATACATACACAAATTAAGCTAAAAACATGTGAATGAAAATAATTACGGTCCTTTTCTTTTCGGATTTTGAACATTATTTTTCTCTAATAGTTGTAATGTGGTAACCACATGATATATCATTATAACAAATACTAACTCATCATTGCAACCTTATAGGCAGTTGAAAGATGGATGAATCGATTGGGGGTATCAGAGGGGGCCATGCAATTAGAACAAGTGAGAGTATGCAGTGAGATAGCAATAGAGTGCATGGACTTGGACCCAGAGAAGAGACCAGATGCATGCCATATAATTAATAGACTTGATAAAATTGAGGGTGCTGACAAATCAGACCAAACTGGCATCAACAATTCGTTCACTGAGCTGCAGGTAAATTTGCCAAGGGAACAATTTGAAGAAAGAGTTGGAAACCCTGCAGCTAAGAGCCTCCAAGCGGATGTCGAGGAACACACTGAAATATTGGAAGATGCCGCAAAAACAATTGCGATGCCTCATTTTCAAGAAGGCCAAGAGAAATTAGGCCAGTTATCATTATGGGGTGGGCAAGATATGATGGAAAAGCTCAACCGCCATGAAACAAGCAATTCTAGCTCTACATCTACTGTGTTCTACGGGTTTAGCATTTTGAACATGTACAACAAGACAGCATACAAGATTTTCAATAGGAACAACAGCCGTATATCAGAACAATCACATTTTATAAATATCTTCAGAACGGAGGAGCTCAGGCCAATAATAACGAGTAGTAATCTCATCAGAGAAGTTAACTCCGCTAAAGTTTACAAAGGCGTTGTTGATGATGCACTGGTTGCAGTAAAGCAAATGTTTAATGCTGATGAAAAACAATTAAAAAATGAAGTCATCATCCAGTCTCAAATCATCCACAAGAACATTGCCTGCCTCATAGGTTGTTGCTTTGAAATGGATAACCCCATTCTGGTTTACGAGAACCTCCCCAGAGGAACCCTTCATGACATACTTCACAGCGGCAGCAAGGTGCCTCTCAACTTGGATGTGCGTCTAAATATTGTTGCAGAATCAGCACAAGGTCTAGCTTATTTACATTCGCAAGCTCGTACCAAAATCCTGCATGGTGATGTCAAATCGGCAAATATACTCTTCGATCATAACTTTGTGCCAAAGGTCGCAGTCTTTGACCTGTCGAGGTTGATTGCGAGAGATACTGAACACACTTCCTTCGTCGTCGGTGACATGACCTATATTGATCCAGTATACATGCAAACAGGTCTACTGACAGAGAAAAGTGATGCCTACAGTTTAGGAGTCGTGATCTTGGAGCTCATTAGCAGGAAGCCCACCTATATTGATGGTGTTTGGTTAGTGCAGAGTTTCGTTGAATTTCACAGAGAAGGGAAGAAAGCAACCAAGCTCTTTGACAAGGAAATTGCAGTAACAGCGGGAGATTTGGAAATTCTTGACTGTTTGGCAGAGATTGCTGTGGACTGTGTTAACCTTGATGTAGATCAAAGGCCCACGATGACAGAAGTTGCAGAACGCCTTCTCATACTGAACCATTCTCGTAGGTTACATGCACGACATATAAATGCTGATGAGGAAACTGACATTAGCAGTTCATTTGTTGAGCAACAGAAAGTAGGTCACTTACCACGGGAAGTGCAAGATATGAAGCGTCGTGGCGGAGGCAATTCTAGCTCTGTCTCTACAGGGTTCTTCAAGTTGAACAATTTGGACATTTTCAATTGGAAGGCGCGGAGAAATTTCAACAGGAACACCAGGCATACATTAGAGAAGTCACATTTTATAAAGATTTTCAGGAGGGAGGAGATCATGCCGACACTAAGTAGTAGCAATCTCATTGGAAAGGGTAGCTTCAGTGTAGCTCACATGGTGATTGTTGATAATACACTGGTCAGAGTAAAGAAACCGCTTAATGGTAGTGACTTGGAGAATGAACAAATTGAGAATGAAGTCCTCATCCAGTGTCAAGTCATCCACAAAAACATAGTTAGGCTCATAGGTTGTTGCCTAGAAAGGAAACCTTGCTTGGGAGTGTACGAGTTCCTCCCTGGAGGAAGCCTTGATGACATTCTTCACGGTGGCAGCAAGGTGCCTCTCAACTTGGATGTGCGTCTAAATATCGTTGTAGAATCCGCACAAGGTCTAGCATATATGCATTCACGAACTCGTATCAAAATCCTGCATGGTGATGTCAAACCAGCAAATATACTTTTGGATGATAATTTTATACCAAAGATCTCAGACTTTGGCATATCAAGGTTGATGACAGAAGATAAGGAACACACTGGCTGTGTCATTGGTGACTTGAATTATATGGATCCATTGTACCTACAAGCTGGCCTGGTATCCTTGAAAAGTGATGTCTACAGTTTTGGAGTTGTGATCTTGGAGGTCATCAGCAGGAAGAAGCCCAGTCATTCTGATAATCACAGCCTAGTGAGGAGTTTCCTTGAAGCTCACAAAGAAGGGAAGAAAGCAACCGAGCTGTTTGACAAAGATATTGCAGTAACAACAGGAGATTTGGAAATTCTAAACTGTCTTGCAGAGATTGCTGTTGAATGTATTAGCCTTGATGTGGATCAAAGGCCCACGATGACGGATGTTGCGGAGCGCCTTCTCATACTGAATCGATCTCGTCTGCCGCAAGCTGTTTAGCTATATATTAGTTGATTTATTTCGTTTGAATCGATCGCGTACATATTGTGGTGCGAACAGCATTCATGCCTTGGAATAAGGTTGGCAGCTATCAGCGTTTGATTTATTTCGCTGTTGTATAGAACCATGATGTATGATGCAAATCTGTTTCTTGCTTTGTCCAGAGAAGGTTTGCTGTACCATAATGCATCGACTGACCCAAGCTAACCAAACTAGTGTATGCATCAAGAGCCCCTTGGTTCCTGCAGCTCTGGAGCAGGATGCGAAGGAAGGAGGACACAAGCTACTCCGCCTACTTCGGCTATCTCTCCTCGGCGAGGCTGCGAAACTGCACTGTCCTCGTGTCTGAAGCTCTGCTGTCCTGGTGTGGCGCTTCGTTTATCTGAATTTTTGTTCTGTTTTCTCAAGTTGGGTGTGTCCCTCACTTGTTTTGCCTTTCTCTGTACGTAAAGGGTAACATAAATGCAGAGTAGCAGGGAACTGCATCAAAAATCAGACTAACTGTGAAGGTAAACCCTGTTCGTTGTGTTAGATGAAAGAAGCATTGTTACAGATAATTTAGAGGATTAAATATAACTTTTCCTATGGATTTGTTTGAACTATATTTTTGTGAGGGGTTTTTTGCAAAATATTTATATAGAAACTTTTCCAGTGACTCAGACATATTAGAAATATTCCTTTGTTTTGAAAATTCTTGAAAACAAGCAGTCCCTAAAAGTGAAAATAAATGATGCAAAATTATGAGCTTATAGCCTTGAATCTTTTCAGGATTCTTAAAATCAAATAGTCCGTAAAACTGGAAGAAAATGATCCACATTATGAACTTTATAGTTCTTGAATCCATATAGAAGTGAATATCGAATCAATTTTCGCTGAAAGCTGTATGAATACAGCAATAGGAAACACCTCAAACACGTAATATTCTCTTCAAGATGTTGGAGTAACCGGAAAAACAAGATGAAAGAAAAGCCCTGCTAAACATGATGATATAAAAAATCTAAAGTTGTAACGTAGGAATATTTAAGACAATCGTTTATCTCACCATTCATTGTTTTTTCTTGGAAGAAAGATAAGAAAATTGTGTCTTCTTCGGTTCTTCCTCATGTATCGACCGGCAGTCCATCCTAGCAAAGCTCATTGTTGCCTCTGAATCCTCATCTCAATGGGGAAAACTTGTTGAAACCTAGAAGCTCGTAGAAGCAGCAGACGGAAGTCATCGATGTAGAACTCAAGATGTCGATGGTTGCGATCTGGGAAGCAAATCATTGTTCCGTGGAAGAAAATGCCAGAGAAGGCACGGAAAACGACCCATATACGATCATGCGGAGTCGGAGAACACAAACCTCACGCACTCCTCGACAAAGTCGAGATTGATCAATCTTCGTCGGTCGAAACCGGATCAGGAGTCCTAGGACACAAAATCCACACCGTTCGCTTCGCAACGCAGCGCCACTCACATGAACTTCACACAAAAGAAATCCTAATCAGACCATAGAAAAAAATTCTGTGAATACCACACTAGTAGAAAAACAAGGCTTTCGTCCTAGCACCGATCAAGCATTAGTCTTGGTCGCTTTACGAACCCCGGTTCGAATGGCTAAGAGCGGACGGGTGACACTACCATCTTTAGTCCTGGTTGGTGTGGGGCATTTAGCCCCGGTTGTCTCCAACCGGGACTAAAGAGGTTGCGGCAGGAGCGACACCCTTTCATCCGGGTTTGTGTCTCCAATCGAGATTAAATGTTCATCTTCAGTCTCAGTTCTGGACACTAATCAGGAATAAAAATTTGCCTATATATATCATCACCCTTGTCCGCCCTCTTCTTAGTTTTTTCCTCAGAGAAGGTGGAAGGTGTGTGCTAGTTTGTTTTCCTTTCCTATGCACAAGAAGTGTTTGATGAAATGCCTAACAGCATGATGCCACTTGAGTTCACGAGCCACACTTAAGATTTCTCCTCTTTCTTTGCATATGTGTAGGTGTGGTTTAATTGAGGGTGTCGTCCCGTCCACGTCCCCGTCCTCATCGTCGTTGATTGCCCGTGTCGTTCTCGTCGCAGGCACCACCATGGTGAGCCTCTTGTTATTATCTTTAAAAAAAACTTACTTGTAATATTTTTTGTTACTTGTAATTTTTGCTACTTCTATATTATTGTTTGTTATTATATAGTGCCATGGTTTTGATATCTGTCCCCGCCGGCTCTCGTCCGATCTATGATTCAGACGTCGTATATTATCTTTTATAACTATAATTTGTTTCATTTCGTGTTTATGACAATTATGCCGACCAACTTGACATATATATTTTTATCTAGGAGGTATGTGAACCGAAACTTGCAACCGACCCTCTTGTCGAGAGGTTAAATTTAGTTGAAAAAGAAAATAAGTTTTTGAATTTTTTTTGAAAAGAATTGAAGAAGAGAAGATGGAATTGAAGTTGTATGTTGCCGATGTCGTCGATGATCACAAGATCAAGATGGATGCAATGCGTTTGAGGTTTGGTATTAGAAAGATTAGAAAATATGTCATTAATAAAGAGGTTTGGTATTAAAAAGATTAGAAACTATGCCATTAATAAAGAGGTTTGGTATTATTATGCTATTGGATCAATTATTACCTTAATTAGTTGCAATTCTGATCGCATTTCTTGTTACATTTAAATGTTTTACATAGTTGTATGTTAGTTTGATTAACTATGTATGAACTTTATGTTTTTTTTTGCAGTAATAACATTTGATCACTACTGTACTTTGGTTCTAATGTGATGATGAATTTGTATTAATTTGGTTATTTCTCTATTCATGATGTCCCACTATAATTGTTGGACCAAGTACGGTGAAAGAGGGGTTATTATGGAAGACAATGAAGAAGAATAGGATGATGATAACTATCATATGTCCTCTAAATACGGCGATACTGCAACGGGAGAAGCTGAAGATCAAGAGGCACCAGATGTGCCCGTTGATAATGATCTCCGTCGGGTCATTGTTGATGCATAGAGAGAATGCGAAAGTGAAAAGGAGAAGTTGAAGTTCGATCCATGTTACACTACTAGGGAAAAGCTTATAGGTAGCCGGTTACTAGTAGCGCGGGTTTTTATCCCTTGCTGCTGCTACTTACTAGTAGCGTTGGTTTTTACCCCTCGCTACTACTAAGTTGATAGTAGTAGCGCGAGTTTTTAACCCTCGCTACTACTAAGTGGTCTCAACTGTGCCCCTCTAGGACATGCAATAGTAGTAACACATGATATAAACGAACGGTACTACTAAGTTGATAGTAGTAGCGCGGGCTTAAAACCCATGCTACTACTAAGTGGCCTTCATTGTGCCCCCCGAGCTCCTCCCCCAAATCCCTCCTCTCTCATGTCACTCTCCCCCAAATCCCATCGCCCCTTTGCTTCGCTGCACCAAGCCTCCTCCCCGCCCTCGCGCTGCGCCCGCAGGTCGCCGGAGTCGCCCGACGGCCCAGCTCACGAGCGCCCAGCAAGACGCCCCGAGTCGCCTTCCTCCTTTCTTAGCGGACCGCCCCGCTGAGTGCTCGCCGGCACAACCCCGACCACCCCAAGGACCTCAAGACTGGAGCCCTCTACTCCTCATCTCTCTCCCGTAATTCCCATTATCTCTCTAATCTCCCTTCTCTCTTTGTTTGAACGAACTATAGGAGAGAGTCGTGGCCATCCCCGAGCTCCGCGCCGCCTCTCCTCATGCCGGGCCTGGCCGGCCACCACCTCCGCCGGAGCACCACCATAGGCGAGCTCCCCGTCGGCCTCTTCCTCCTCCTTCTCTTTTCCTTCTCCCTCTCATGGTCTCTGCTCTCTTGTTTCGCCATGGACATGAGCTTGCAGCCTGTCGTCGTCGCCCCAAGAAGTCGATGGTCGCCGCCATTGACGTCCAACGCCGGAGATGGACGGATCCGACTGCTCCCCTTCAGCGCCGGAGATTTTTTTGTTTTTGAAAGATAAGGCTTATGGTTTGGTTTAAGTGTAGATGGAATTAATCCTTTTGAGGAGCAGAGCAGCAATCATAGCGCCTGGCATGTGATTCTATGTATCTATAACCTTCCTCCTTGTTTATGCATGAAGTGGAAGTTCATTATGATGCCATTGCTCATCCAAGGCCCTAAGCAACCTGACAACGACATTGATGTGTATCTAAGGCCATTAGTTGAAGAACTTATACAACTATGGGATATCAAAGGTGTACATGTGTGGGATAAGGACAAACAACATGAATTTGACCTATGAGCGTTGCTATTTGTAACCATCAATGATTGATCTGCTCTTAGTAACCTTTTAGGATAGGCAAACAAGGGATATAATGCATGCACGCACTGTTTAGATGAGACTGAAAGTATATATTTGAACAAATGTAAGAAGAATGTGTACCTGGGACATCGTCGATTTGTTCCGAGCAGGCATCCCTTAAGAAAGTAAGGCAAGGATTTCAAAGGTGAGGCAGATGATCGGAAGAAGCATGTCCTCCGTACAAGTGATGTTATATTTGATATGGTCAAGGATTTAAAAGTAATCTTTGAAAAGGGTCCTGGCGGACAATCTATTCTGAATGACGCTGACGGACACGCACCCGTGTGGAAGAAGAAATCTATATTTTGGGACCTACCCTATTGGAAAGGCCTAGAGGTACGTTCTGCAATCGACGTGATGCGCGTGACGAAGAATGTTTGCATGAACCTGCTAGGTTTTTTGAGCGTGTATGGGAAGACAAAAGATAAACCAAAGGCACGGGAAGACCAGCAACGTATGAACGAAAAAGACGCCATGCATCCAAAGCAGAATCATGGTCCTGCCAGCTACACTCTTACGAAAGCAGAGAAGAAAATATTTTTTGAATGTCTGCTTGGTATCAAGGTCCCGCTTGGCTTCTCATCGAATATAAATGGAATAATAAATATGACAGAAAAAAGTTTCAAAACTTTAGTTCCAAAGGCTTAGTCCAGGTTGCACAACCAGGACTAAAGGCTCTTACGAACCGGGACTAAATCCCCGTTCTCCACTAGTGCCTACACTTAAGAGTGGGCACCACCACCTTATACACGCCTCCTAATGACACTCTCGGAAGCATCGTTGAAATGAGAACGAGGTTAGGAAGATTTACTCCACACATCAATCTAAACCCCGTTTGTTGTGTTAGATAAAAGAAGCACCACACATCAATCTAAGTTTTTTATAGTTAATCTAGAGGATTATGAAATTTAGGTTTTTCTCCCATGGGATGTTTGATTTCTGTAGGATTAAATATGATTTTTCTTATGGATCTGTTTGAACTACATTTTTGTGAGGGGTTGTTTGTAACATATTTATATGGAAACTTTTTCAATTACTCAAACATATTGGAAATTGATGGTTCGAAAAACCGCCAGTATTCTGGGTAGGATGGCGAGTGCGGTTGAAAGTACCATAAGGGAGTTTGCACACAAGGGAGGTACCCATGTCAAGCACACATGATGAGGTAACACTCTACATTTTGCTTGTTTTTGCATTGCAACATAAGAGAAGTAAAGTAACTAAAAAGTACAAACTAAAATTAAATTAAAATGATATTGTGAATTTTCCACGCTCTTCAGCACGAGATTTTGAGTCTCGCGTGTCTACCATTTCACCATCAAGACATCTTGAAAGTGAATTGTATTCCTTGATTATATCTATCCAACCATAATCCATGAAATTTTCTGAAATTGTCCTATTCCTAAAAAAAAGATGACCCCTTCTTCCTATATATTACTAAGGGAAAGTAATATTTCTTTTATTGGTGAATGAATAAAAAAAATCTAAAAAAGACCTAAAGTTAACTATTTATCAATGGGTAGTGTTGCTCCAATACCTAACCAAAGAGCTACTACGGTACCGATTAAAAAACGGCCGAAGAAGATTTGTTCTTTCACATCGACGAATCAAAAAGATCTGCAGCCGACTCCCCCTCCATGTCACCTTTCTTATCAGAGTAGACTTATTACCGCGGTTGGTCCACTGTGAACTGCAAATTGTGTTGGAAATATGCCCTAAAGGCAATAATAAAGATGTTATTGTCATACTTCCTTATTCATGATAAATGTTTATTATCCATATTGAAATTGTAATGGCGAAACTAAATGCATGCGTGGATACATAAATGAATACCGTGTCCCTAGTAAACCTCTACTAGACTAGAAAATGGTTAAGTATTTCTAACCATAGACATAAGTTATCATTTGATAACGAGAACTCAACCGTAAGCTTAATAGAATGTGAAGCTCTGTGAGAGTTTCATTGTCACCACCATAGCCACCACCACCATGCCGTCGTGCTGGATAAGATCTCATCTACCTCTTTGTAACAGTCCGAAACCGACGCTCCGTAACATTCCCTTTTATTCCGTTGTCGCCATGTTATTATTTGTTTGTCGCATTCATCATTGCATCATTTGCATCATCGGCATCGCAACGGCACTCCGTTGCCGTCAGTTTTCAAAACTTTCATCCGTTATTAGTTGCCGGTTCTCTCCGTGTTCGTCGTTGACTGTTTTGGGCCCAACCACACACGCACGTGCCCGCGACATCGTTAAATTATTGTTTCAAAAGTGTGTGTAAAATTCTCAGATTGGGTTAAAACTTGGCATGCGGTCTTGTTTTAATATAGGTAGGCCGCCTGCCAAATTTCATCGCAATCGGAGTTCGTTCGATACCCGAACGGTCGACCGTAGCGGCACTGCCATCGGTTTTTCATCGGACGTTTTTCGGTGTTTAAAAATATTGTGTCGGGCCGCAAATCTCCATCTCTTCTCAGCCCAACACTACCCACCTAGCCCACCCCTCCGTTCGAGATCTGATGGCCCGAAAACGGGGCAAAACCCCTAACCTAGCCTCCACTATTATAAATAGACAACCACGTGCTATTTTTGGACCTAACCCCAATCCTCCCTTGATTTCCATGCATCCCCAACCCCCAGCCACCACCTGAACCAGCCCCTCTCTCCCTCCCAGCCGCCGAGGCCCGCTCAAGAATTTATCTGTGCATTTAGTTTTATATTTTGAGCAAGTTGGTGTGCATGATATTTTGCCATGTTACCATTTTGTTTATTTTGTGTGATTTATTCGGTGCATGATATGAATTACTTGCGAACCTGAGATTTTTCCTTGGATATGTATGCTAGCCCCTGGTAATTTTGGTTGTATAGAAATTCATGTTTAGGTGTTGTTTGCTCGTTGCCAACATGCTAGAAAATAGTGTTGTTTTGAAATGTGTAATATTTTGGTGTTGTCTTGCCATGAGCTTTGCTAGTGATCTACAGCTTCTTTGGGGTTGGTTCAATGAAGTTATTTGTAGTGCTTAAGATTTTCTGGCATGTTGTAAATTTTCATGTTATTCGGTGTCATGTAACTTATAGTTTTCCTGCTGTCAATATGCCTTCTGGTTGAAAACTGCACTGTCAAACTGTTATTTTCACTTAGTCTGAAATTGTGTGCAACTTGTCATGTTGTGAGTTCTTTTCCTAGTGATACATTCTTTCATGCTAGTTGTATTTAGTAGGGTGATGTTCTATTTGGAGTTTCTTCTTCTTCTTCTTCATCGATCTAGGATGGGTTACAGGCCGGCAGTTGGAATAGCAAGGATGGACGTCGTTCTTTCTATCGTTTGTTTTCATCCGTAGTCGGACCCTGCTCTTCTACCTGATGACTGTATATTATTGTACTGATGTGATCTTGATGTAGCTTGTGGCGAGTGTAAGCCAATTTCATATACTCCAGTACATGTACTTGTAACGATATCTATTCTTGCAAAACGACGAGATGCGTTTCTATCCCTGTCGAGGCCCTTGCGTTAAAATAAAGATATGATCGCATGTTGGACGTTACACTCTTGTTTCTCGCTTGCTAGATCAAGAAAGAGAAGACATCGCCATATCATATCATACGTATGTATATCTTAAAGGTGTCGTTTGTGCGGTGCTTTGGATCGCGATGCAAGTATATGATGACATCTTAAAGCTGTTGAAGCCTTATTTTTTTTACCTCAGCTTAACGAGCCGAATCTTAACTAGCCGAGTAGCTTGTAAATCGAGCCCTAGCACTCAGAACCGTGCCCAAACAAAAACTATTGCCTCCAATGAAAGCAAAGGGAAACCAGCGGCAATTCAGGAGGAAACTGGAACATGCAGGAGACTCCCTCCCCCTTTTCCCAAAAGTGAAGCAAGCAAGCAACACATTACAAAAAGATAAGATCAGATCAGATGAGATGGGTACATAGCGATTGAGGTTTGCCCATCTACAAAAGGAGGTCGGTCCAGCAAAGGTTTGGCGATGCATTGCTCACAAGTCATAAGTAGCACCCCAGCTTTTCATTAAGCATGCATGTGGGGGGAGACCTTTAGCTTAAAGCCTTCAAGATTTGCAGGGGCATTAAGCACATTGTTAATCAATCTCCCAACAAGGAAAAGCAGCATTTGTTATGTTAATAAAAAAGGAAGAGCCCAAAGTAACTATTATCACCTTTTCATTTAACAGAAAAGAAAAGAGTCTAAAAGAACCAGTAGGAGTAGTACTACTCGTCGAGAATGAGCAGGTAGGAGACCTTTAGCTTAAATCCTCCAAGATTTGCACCGGCATTAAGGTCATCTTTAGACGGACCCTCAATTCGTGTGTGTATCCGTCCGAACTGCGCTGTATGGACCACGAAATCCATTCAATGCAGACTTATAGTGGTTCGAACGTATTTTTTCTAGCAAATCAGAAATAAACGTGGGGTAGGGGTTTTGTGGGGTAGGGGTTTTGCGGGAGTACACACAACATATATGTAGGACTCCGACATCCCCGGATTACCCAAAACCCTTTTCAGACCCTCACCTTCGTCCTTCTCATTTTCTCTCCTTCCTTCTTTTTCTCTTGCCTTCACTGACGCTCCACCAACCCAGCGTGACGCCACATATCTATCGGAACTCTACGTGTCGATCACTCCAGCCTTCCAGTCAGGCTCCATCCCGCTTCTCCTCTATCACCGTTCAACCCCTCTCCTTCGATCATCCCACCAGGTATCATCCGCTAGCTAGTGCTATACTCACCATGCTCGGCAATGTTTGATGAATTGCCGGAGCTAAAAAAAATTCACTTCGATGAACTTCGATTTGGAGTACACATACGAGCACTATGCCGAGTCGTCCGATGAGGAGGACTACACCGATGAGACAACCATGATGCATGCGGTCCTTGAAAACGCGGAGCATGAGGAGCAACATGTTCTTAATTTCAAGGGATCGATCAAGTGTCATCAAATGCTCAACCGCAACAGGGCGTGCGACCATTTGACACCGATGGCCGACTATTTGCCCATGATGTACTCTTCGCTGACCATTTTCGCCGGGTTTTTTGGATGCGCGAGACTGTTTTCGGTCGTTTGTACCATGGCATCCCGTGTTATGATGACTACTTCGTCTTAGAGAAGGACGTTGTGGGAATAATTGGCATCTCTGGTTACTAGAAGTGCACTGCCGCGCACCAGATACTTGCATATGACACGATCGCTGATTTGTGGGATGAGTACCTACGGATGTCTGAGAGCACATGCGGAAGATGACATGCATGGTTAGGTTTGCAACTGTCGTGGTCGAGGTGTTTGGCCCTCAATACGTGAGAGAACCAATTGTAACAGACACCGAAAGCATCTTAGCAATCTCATAAGCAAGAGGGTGGTCAAATTTGGTTGGATCTCTTGACTACATGCATGGAAAATGAAAGAATTTACAAGGTCAATATCAGGATCATGTTAAGAAGTCCACCATCATTCTTGAAGAAATTGCACCACACCATCTTTAGATTTGGCACTCTTTTTTGGCATGCATATGTCTCGCAATGACATCAATGTGCAACCATTGTTTGCGAGGCTAACGAGAGGAAAATCTCGTCCTTGCCACTGTACTGTCAATGAACATGAGTACAACATGTGCTACTATCTGGTTGACGGTATCTATCCTTCATGGGCTACCTTTGTGAGCACCATTTCTAACCCAATTGGGCGAAGAAAGTCTCACTTTGCCCAAACACAAGAAGCGGCTAGAAAGGATGTCGAAAGGACATTTGAAGTTTTGCAGGTCCATTTTGCAGTTGTTTGTGGACTTGCTAAACAACGGGATCTAGATACCTTGTAGGAGGTGATGACATGTTGTATGATCATGCACAACATGACCGTCAAGGATGAGTGTGAGAATGTTGTCGCAACTATAGAATTTGACAGTGTAGTTGATCTTATCAAAATTTCAGACTAGAAACTGACCATAATTAAAGAGTTTATTGGAATGCATCAACAAATCCGACACCGGCCGAAAGAAAATCTGATTAAGCATCATCAGATGGTTAAATGGAACAATAATATTGGAATAGAAAATTTGAGTGCTGCATGCAGCTATTTTAATCTGTGTACTTTATGTATGCGGCTATTTAAATGTTCAAACTTTATGAATGTGATTATTTAAACATGCGGATCGTAAAAATAAATAAGTAAAGTCGGATATATGCGGATAGCATTGGATGACAGCCGTCCGTATCATGTCCATGGATTAGTCCCCTATCGGCGAACAGATGTTGGAGAAAATTTACAGATGGAAGTTGGAGATGCCCTAAGCACATTGTTAATCTTCCTAAAACGAAAAGTAACATTTGTTAAGAAAGAGCCCAAAGGCCAAAAGAACTATTATCACTTTTTCATTTAACAGAAAAGAAAAGAGTCCAAAAGAACCAGTAGGAGTAGTACTACTCGCCGAGAATGAGCAGGCAGGCAGGCAGGCAGAAGGGGGCCAAGCCAAGAGAGAGCTTCACGCTCTCCCACACTCCCCACTCCACTCCCCCCCATCCCTCTGCGCGTGCCCTCCCCGTCGCCTTTCGCCGCCGCCCCTCCACCCGCCTTTCCCACTCCCCCTTTCCTGCTGGCTTCATCCACCACCCTCCTCCCGTGATCCGCGCCCGCCGGTTCTCGGCCGCTCCTCCGAGGATTGGTTCTTGTCAGAGACGAGGTGGGGTTTCTTCTTCCTCTTCCGCTCTGAACCCCCATTCATCCCCCATTTGATTTGATTTGATCCCCCCTTTCAGCCGCTCCGTCCTTCCAATCGCTGACGACGCGCCACCCTCTTGATTTCATCTGCAGGACAGCCAGGGGAGGGAAAGGTGGTGGCGGGTTCCTGTCCCTCCGCCTCCGAGCTCAAGTTGAATCTCCCCGCCGACCAAATTCGCCATCTTTTTCCTCCGCCGGAAAGGGACCGCCCGCCCCCCGTACTCGCGCGGCGGATCGACCTCCGTCAATTAATCCTCGCGCCGTGGAGCAAGAAAAGCCCCACCCTTAAGTTCCCAGGCGGAATCCAGGGAGACCCTGACATCCGGTTGGTCCGTGGGAAAGGTAGTGAAAAGGGGGTGCCGGCGCCATGATCCCGCTGCTGTTCCTGGTGCTGTTCGCGGAGGGGGCGGTGGCGCTGCTGCTCATGGTCAAGATCGGCCCGCTGCGGGAGCTGGCCATGCGCGGCGTGGAGCAGGTCAAGACCGGCAAGGGCCCCGCCACCGTCAAGACGCTCGCCTGCACGCTCTCCGTCATCCTCATGTCCAGCGTCGCCGCCATCGTCAGGATCCAGAACAGGGGACACAAGATCGGCAACGTCAGCCCCATGGACCAGGTGCTCTGGCGGACGCACCTCCTCGAGGCCTCACTCATCGGTCAGCTCACCATATGCATTCCTTTCCTGCCTTCTTTCTGAGATCCATTTTCTTCTCAAGTACTGTACTTGCGCTTCGAGGTTTCTTGTTACTAGTTAGCACTGGGAAAAGTGGCGGCTGCTGCTTAGTTGATGAAGGGGCCGAGCAACTACTAGTCACTTAGGATTCGGATGCTTTGGCCTTTAGTCAAGTACAAAAAAGTGTTAC
The DNA here is from genome assembly GCF_904849725.1 of Hordeum vulgare subsp. vulgare. NCBI lineage: Eukaryota > Viridiplantae > Streptophyta > Magnoliopsida > Poales > Poaceae > Hordeum > Hordeum vulgare. Next base: position 578,583,732 of record NC_058522.1, read on the forward strand.
CATATCAATCTTGCTCTAGAACATGCAATGTATCTGCTATTAGGTTCTATCGTCTCTTAACATCGTGTGATTTAAGATTTTAGATCCAACCAGTAATGTATAGTTCATTGGTGGAGTATGTAAATTACACAGTGTAAATCATGTGTTATGGACCACAGGCAAGGGTTTACTGCTTGGGTTGTGAAGAGGGTAGCTTTGGAGATGAAGGTGGCCATTTTAGATGCTTCTCTTGTGACCATAGATTTATGACACCAATGTTTAGTTTAGAATAGGCCATGAACAATTCATAAACGAAATGATATTTGTGTGTCCATTTGGCAGCTTATAGTTCTGATACGGGGTACAGAAACTGCAGTCTGTAACGTGTGCATTTTCTATCTCAAACTAGAAAACTAATACAAAACTGCAGTCTGAATCTATAGTTGAAGAATCCTGTTATTATATTTATATGTCCGAAGCATTAGTCTTTCATGCGGTGTTGGTCAACTGGTCAAGAAATATTATATTGTAGTGACCTGGGTTGGCTACAATAGTCAATGGGAACTGATATTGCTTAGGCTTGTATCAGATCTATGTTGCTTTCTTGCTTGGTGGGAGTTTGGACGCTAGATTCTTAGCTGAAAGTAAGCTGTCCAGAGACAGATCTGCCTTGATTAATGGCATGCTATATTATGCCTTGATTAGCATCCTGTCCTCTATAAGTGAGGATTGGGCAGATAGTTTGGTAAAAATGTTCAGGATTCTGATGTACTGAATAAAGGGTTATACTTATATCAGTCCAGATGTTGTCTCGGGTCCTACCATACATGTTTGTGAATCCACTTGGTATCTTATAGTTGCAGAAATTTCAGTCTGTAACTTGTGCATTTTCGGACTCAAACCGGAAACCTAATAACCGCAATCTGATTCTACAGTTTTTTTTTGTTTTTGTTATTATATTTACATGTCGGTAGCATTGGTCTTCCATGTGATGCTGGTCAACTGATCAAGAAATATTATATTAGGGATCCCATTATATTATAGAGATCTGGGTTGTATACAATACAACAGGAACTGGTATTTGCTTAGGCTTGCATCAGCTTATGCCGCTTTCATGCTTGGTCGGAGTTTGGATGACAGATTCTAAGCTGAAAGTGAGCTGTCTAGAGACAGATCTGCTTTGATTAATGGCATGCTATATTATGCATTATAATAACGTCATGTCCACTATAAGTGAGGATTGGGCAAATAGTTTGGTAAAATGTTCAGGCTTCTGATGCATGGAATAAGGGGTATGTCACGTATGTCAAAGGCCCCTTTTATCTTAACTCTAGAGCCGCTAAATGTTGCAATTAATTTCACTGTTCACTTGCTGGTTTCTATTATGCAAAATTTCAGTGTGCTGCTCTCGGTGCTTTGAATATGTTCAGCGTTGAGAAACGTGAGCCGAGTGGAAGAATCTACTCCCTCTTTTTCTAAATACTTGTTGTTGGGGGAGAACAAATATTATGATACGGAGGGAGTATGTTTTAGGTAGCAGGCTAAAAGCCTAAAAGTGACAGGTTGGCATAAGTAAGGGCAATAGCAGACATGTAAAGTTTAAATAGGCAACTATCTTAGTTGAGCATACTTAGGAGTCCTTGTGAAAGTTTAGATCGCCAAACAGGACATGAAAATAAGGTGCATTTTACTTTTACAGAAAACAACTTGCCTTTTTAGTAATTGTTGTACTGTTTGCTTGTGTAGGTAGTCATTTTATAATACTGTTCTTGTATTATAAATCTTACTTGCAATTTGGAAATAATGATCTTCAAGGTAGGCAGTTGCAGTTAATAAAACTAAGGGATACATTTTGTCATGCAAACAGATAACAACTTTAGTATCGGTTTTCATGATTCACTGAATTGGAATTTAGGGCCTATTAAAAACGGATTCTGGTGCAGTTGCACTAATAATTCCAATTCAGTGACAGTACACTGCAGATACCAGGTGTTTTTTGTGGGAAAGTCTGAAGTCATGGTGTACCCATTTGGACTTGGTATATATGATTTGGGTCTATACAGGTGGAGGATTTGTTGAATCTGCAGTGTACTTTATCCAGACGACTATAAAAGGGGATTGTTGGTCTAGTTTGATGAATTTACTAGGCACCAATAACTAATCATGCCAGCTAGTGTCAAGTGAAATGCCCGCCATTTCATTCGAAATTTTAAGCTGATAGCCCAGTCCGGTAATTTTCGTTCATGGACATTGGGGGCCAGAACTAAAATGTCGAAACGTAGGCCTCAAAGGACATTAAATGCTGTAGTTTGACGGGAATGCAGAATACATTCATTTTTATCGATATTGACACTGAGTTAGACTACCGGATCTTTTTTCAGCCTTCTAACAGCTCATCGCTCCTTGCAGGATACACACTATTCCTCGCGTTTGTCATTGACCGGTTGCACCACTACCTTCAGAAGCTCATCACCCTCAGGAAATCAGCCAACATCTCCAGGGAGGAGGTCGAGAAGCTACAAATGGAGAACCGGTCTTTGCGCGAGAAGGAGGAGAAGTCGGCCAGTGAGATGAAGAAGCTTCAGCAGGACATGGCAAAACTGAGCGAGGACATGAAGAAGCTGAAATCTGAGTCCGAAGATCACCAGAGGAAAGCGTCTGACGCGGAGGCCCATGTCAACGCCCTGCAGAAGCAGTCGGAGGAGCTGCTCCTCGAGTACGACCGGCTGCTGGAGGACAACCAGATCCTGCAGTCCCAGCTCCACTACAAAGGCTGAATTGGTTGACCCGTGTCATGTAACTGTCTCGAACTCGAAGCGCTCATCGCCAAGGCTCTTTGATGTGGTTCTTGGCTTTCATTCCCCTCTCTAACTTATGGTGATATGGATGGATGTAGTGTGTGTTCTGTAGTTTTGTTTTGAGGCACTGAAAAAGTCAGGGATGGTGAGATGGATATGGGAGAAAGATCGGGTTTCGGAATGAACTGATTAGACCGTGTGTTGGAATGCAGTAATTTTTCTCCGATTCTCGCAGAGTTTTTGAACAGTTTTTCTATGATATTTCAGCATGTTTACAGAAAAGGAAAATCATAATATGCATAAGTGCATTTTGTTTTTGTTTAAGAAGGCTTGCATCTTGAAAATAGTTCCATTTTTTAAACCAAAAATAACCTCCTTTCTTTAAATCATAGTACTGTTTACTCTTTTTTGGTCATTTTTATTACCAATAACCAGTGTACTATCTTTGCATTGAAGATCTCCTTACAATTTGGAAATCATCTTGTGCAAACAAGGTCAGTTGCAGCTAATACAATCAAACAATCAAACTATCAAAGATTATTTAAATTTAGTTTGCATGATTCACTTAGGTTGGTATCTTAGGCCTGCTTGCGAGTGAATCCATTGCAGTTGAAATAATTATTGCGATATCAAGTAATATTTCATGGGAAAGCCTGAACTTATTGTGTACCATTTGGACTTGGTATATGGGTCTATACTCTGTAGCATACAGCATCCATACAAGTGCACAATTACAGTTCATACATGGAAAGATTCAGAACTACAATGACGAAAAAGGACCTCGAAAGATTATTTCCGGGCATTAAGGCTTTACTTTCAAGAATGCAGAACTCCACTTTTAGCCATGTCTAATACACTAATACTGTCTTTTCTTCTATCAAACAATTAAGTAGAGTAGAATACACATTCATAGTTAAACCTGGTACCACACTTCTAAAAGTTCATCGCTCCTTGCAGGAGACACACTATTCCTTGCATTTGTTATCGGTTGCACCACTACCTCCAGAAGTTCATTACCCTCCAACACCTCCAGGGAGGCGGCCGAAAAACTCCAAATGGAGAACCGGTCCTTCTGCCAGGAGGAGGAATCGGCTAGCGAGATCAGATGAACTGCTTTAGGAACTCGGTTGCCACCAGCCGGCCACGTGTGTTCACCGACAGCTTCAGCTCGCTGATCTCCTTGTCAATGTCCTACATCATGAAGAAACAGATGTGCCGTCAAAATAAGTCCTTTCCAACAGATTGGCGAGATTTTTCTGGGGCTCTACTGTGAAAAAAATAATATAAACATGATTGTGAGACTTCTGCATTTTGCTTTTATTCATATGCAAAATGTGTAGTCCACGGCTGGCAACACTTTATGGCCAATTACCAAGTGCGCGTTGTTTTATGACGGCTGTACTCTAAAATTATTTGTATAAGGAATTCTTTGTATACACAACACATAACAGAACATTTCAGAAACTACAAGCGTCCAAACTTACTATTGTTGTCAGTTGTTCATTTATTAAACTATGATGACCTTTACTTACCTCCATAAACTGAACAATGAAATCTATGAGCTTATGCTTGTGCATGTCCTCACAGTGGTAGTTTGTTATGAGGAAGCTAATATCATAACCCTGGAACAAAAAAAAAACAAGTTAGTCATTTTCCAGTGGCGTTCTTGGATAAAATACCGTATACTAACATTCCGGCAAAGTACCAAAACAAATTTGATCCAGATTGCTAATAAACGCTGTGAAAAAAACATCAAGATGGAAAACTCAAAAGCTACTAAAACTCCAGGCAACATAGAGATTACTATTTAGTTGTCCTGAGTACTGTATTGCTGATATCAAGTTTTTCAATTTGATAATTGAAATTTCCAGTTTTGCCACTTAATCCAAGTCTAACTGCTGATCAAACAAAATTCCTAAAATGTGTAGACCTCTTGGCTTTCAGAGCAGATAGAGTAGTTAATCAGAAAAGGCAGTTATGTGTAACCCCCTAATATCAAATAGCCCTACAGGGCACTGGCCCAACTTCAGTTGAATACAATTTGTGTACTACTATGAGTAGTCGATTACTAGAGGTACTGAAGTAATGCATGCACACAGTATTGTAATACCTGAACTGGTTTTCTCCTCAACACTTGGAATGCCTCTGCCCTCATCGACAAAAACCTAAGGAACTTCTTTGCAAGAATATTTTCTAGTTCATCTGCCTGCTTAACCTGTCAAACAAAAAACCAAGTATATGATGGCATACTGGATCACAAAAGAATGAGCTACATTGTTCTAAAATAACTACAATTAATATCCACCAGCTATTGTTCACTACCTTCAAGCTTATACGGATCGAATTGATTGAAGTCTCTACCAAACACTTCTCGGCTTCATTACGACATATAAGCACCTGTAAGAGGAAAACCTTGATTATGAATCACCATTCTGAAGTTTTTTTTTTTTCAAGTTCATACAAAGAGAAGCATAGTCATACAGAGATGGTACAGGCTACATATGCAAGATATCACCAATTGATTTAGTAAGTTTCAGCAGTGTTAAACAATATGGTTTTATTAGACTCCTGCTTCTCTTGATTTAGTAGGTTTCAGCAGTGTTAAACAATATGGTTTTATTAGACTCCTGCTTTATTGCATATGCTCTGTTCACCCATTTCAGAATTTTGCGAATAGCATATATCAATTTCACATAGGGAACTTTCATGATACACTCAATAACTTTTGCTATGCCAAGTTATATAATTATAGGCAAGTATTCTCAAACGCAATAAATAATTACAGGCAAGTATTCTAGAAAACAATAACAATATTCAATCCTATACTCTAATATGCTACACAGCCATTTGAGTCTAGAATGTCGAGTTCACAGCCATTTGAATGGTATAAAATTGAGAAAATGTGATTATTCCAGTTTAGTACTGTCATATAAGCATCTTGCTTTATATCTTGATTTAGGTACCTAATTGACATCAGTGCTGGCCTATGTTACTTGTCATCACCTAGCGAAAGACCAGGTCTTAAAAAGGGAGCATTGGGAATTTCATGACAGGACAGGATGAAAGAACATCCACTGTCCCATGAGTCTGAATTTTGCCTAAGAACAATGTTAACTGAAGTACTAAGAACAATCTGTTCATGGTTTCCAGCATAGTCTTTTGAAGAGTTTATGGGAAATGGAGAATGCATGGATAAAAATCAATTCCATACACAGCAGGGAATTACTCTCACAAGATATGCTTAGCAACATGAGAGAATCAGTATGGAGAGTCTCTCTTACCGGATTCAGCAGAAGTTCAGGGCTAGTCCTGTAAAAGGAATTGAAAGAAGGCGATGTGAGCAAAACATGATTTACTCACATCCATGAGCCTCATGGAGGAAACGTGTAAATGCAAAAGGGAACGTGGTCACATGTGAATGCAATTGCAGGCATAAAATGGCATATAAACTATCAAAGGAAGCTAGAGACAGTGCCCCTATTGTTGTCTTCGAAACCGACATCCTATGAATAAAACTGGATACATTCCAGCCTGTTTCTACTAGGCCTCATCAAGTATCAACATGTATGTAAGAGCACACAAATGCACATAAGAAGAATAGAAGCCACTATGTTGTGCGGAATCCAGTTTCTCAAGATGAAACACCGCTGCACTAGCTTGTACTGGTCTGAACCGAACCAGTTACAGAAACAACTAACTAAAGCATACAATACAGGCATTAAATAAAACAGTATGCAGGCGAAAGCATTGGCTTACTTGAGCTCCACCTCCGGTTTGTTGTGCCTCTCGACCTCTTGGCAAGGGAAATTCTAGAGGCAGAAGGAACAAGCACGCACGGCATTAAAATATTTTTTTGCTGAGGAATTACACGAGACTCTACAGGTGCTCTTGAGTAAATCAATAAATTTGCCGAGCGGAAAATGGCGATCCTGGAGGCGGTTGAAATGGTGCGTACCTGCAGGCACATGGCGGCCTCCAGAGTGTTGCGGATGCAAGTGAGGTACAGACGCAGCGTGTTGGCCTGCGGATACACGAGAACCCATTTTAACGCGGTGGCCGCCCGAACCCGGCGGCGGCGATGCGCAGGGAAGGGTGGGATCTAGGGAGGAAGGAGAGGGGAACGGACTCACCATGGCTACGGAGGGTCGCCGCCCGCGTGGATCGGCCGAGGGGAAGAGAAGGGATGTGGTCGATCGGGAGGGCGGGGTGGCCGCCGGTTGCCGGAGTTGGTGGGGAAGGCGCCGGCGTCGGAGGCGACTGGCTGGTGGAGGTGTGCTTCGGTGCTGTTCGTGGGCCTGGGCCGTGTCCACTGTCCAGGCTGGTGTAGGTGTGCTCTGGTGGTGTTCGGCTATGTTTTTTTCTTTAGCGGTATATAAACCATAGTTGTTTTTTTTTTAACCAAACCATAGTTACTCCTCCGATCCATATTAGGCGAAAAAAGAGGGTTTCGACATCTTTCGGCGCACGCCGTCGGAATCCTATCTCCAGCCTTTGTTGATCGTTCTTCTTTCTCCTCTGGACTCGGGCTGACCAAGGGGCATTCTGGTGATCCTTCCCGGCCTTGGTCCTGCAATATGGCTGTCTGGGCGCAAATTGCAATATGACGGCTATTTACGGACCAAGCGGTGATCATGCAGGAGTATGATGGGTTTAAGAACCCGGATACCATCAATATGGCTGTCTGGGCGCAAATCCATTGTTTGCTGAATAAATTCTTAATCGAGCCTACGGTACATGGTCTGGCATCCCGCATAGCAGAGGTTCAATTGGAGCTCCCGGCTGGTTTCTTTGGGGAGTTTGTAAGGGTCAGGGTGAGGATTGACATCAACGCTAAGATCAAATGGTTTGTGATTGGCAAGAGAGGAAAGGAAAGGGTTAAATATCAAGTTAAGTACGAGAAGCTACTGACTTTCTGTTACAATTGTGGCGAATTAGACCACTGGAATGAGGAATGCGGGGAGGGAGAGCATGGCGAGTCAACGTTTGAATGTGGAGATTTTCTCCTAGTTGAATGTCTGCTCCATATTTATATTTGGGGGTCGTGGGAACAATGGAGCTCAAAGGGGCTGGTCAGTGGATGGGAGGCTGCGGAAGGGGTCTTGAACCATATAACCCTAACCAAAGCTGGAGATTTAATTCTCGTCAACAACAACATCACACGGAAGACAGAGGAACAAAAGATGGGGAATCAGGTGATGGTGGGATGCATGGAACCAATGTGACCGCTCCGTCGGACACCACCGGGTCAGGTCATGCCTTACCAGAGGACAACCAGCTGTCCAATAAGAGGACATGTGGGGTGACCGATGCCATGGGAATTACAAGAGTGACAAGTGATTCTGGTGCACTCATACTCAGGGACAACCAAGATCTAGTCCCTCCTCTTCCGCCACTCTACGTGTCACCTAGGAAAGAGACCAAGAGGCTGAAGAAGGGTGATAAAGATGGCACTCTGGTGAAGCCAGGGTCACTTCGGGGAAGACTCGAGGGCAAGATAGTGAACACCTCTGATGTATTATCGGCGGGCTCCTCCGAGGAGTACCGTCGGACGCAATGAGTATCATGAGTTGGAACTGTCGTGGCGCTGGCAACGCTGCGACGGTTAGAGAACTTCGCGATATGGCGAAGAATTTTGCCCCTACCCTATTATGTATTGTTGCAATCAGGTTGAGAGATCATGGGTAGAAAACTTAGCTGGAATCATTGATTATGATAATTTTTATGCAATTAGTAGTCAAGGAAGAAGCGGTGGTTTAGGTGTGTTTTGGAACAATCCAATAAAAAACAATATTCTTGGTTATTCTGTGTACCATATTGATTGCTCTGTGGAGGAACCACGCAGTGATCCATGGAGGATGACACTTCTCTATGGAGAAGCACAAACCCACATACAGTCTCACACATGGGAAATTATGAAGGGGATCAACACCGTGAATGATCTTCCTTGGGTCTGTATCGGTGATTTAAATGAAGTGCTACATCTGGAAGGACATGAGGGCATCGGAGAACGTAGTAATGCTCAAATTCAAGGTTTTCGAGATGCATTGATATTTGCATGTTGATGGTATAGGCTACCAAGGACACTTCTATACTTTTGAGAAGAAAGTTGTTGGTGGAAGTTACACTAGGGTACGACTAGATTGGTCTTTGGCCACAACTGAATGGAATGGGAGATTCCCACATGCACATGTGCGACACTTAACAACAGCTACCAATGGGAGATTCCCACATGCACATGTGCGACACTTAACAACAGCTACCTCAGACCATTGGCCTATTATCCTGGTCTTCCATGAGATGGGGGAACCTAGGCATATAAAGGAATTTAGGTACGAGGTTGATAAGTCTCCAACGTATCTATAATTTTTGATGGTTTCATGCTATTATTTTATCAAACTTTGGATGTTTTGTATGCATTTTATATCTTTTTTGGGACTAACTTATTAACTCAGTGCCAAGTGCCAGATCCTGTTTTTTTTCCGTGTTTTTAACCTTTTTTAGAGGAGCATATCAAATGGAATAAAACCTCCGAAAAGATTTTTTCTGGAACAAAAGATACGCAGGGAGCTTGAGAACCAAGGCAAAGGGTCCCAGGGGAGGCCACAAGCCCCCTAGCCGCGGCCTGGGGGGGGGGGGGGGCGCCTAGCAGGCTTGTGGGACCCCCGTGGCTCCTTTGCCCTACTTCTTACGCCTATAAATCCCCGAAAAATTTGAAACCACGGGAGAGAGCCACGAAAATACTTTTCCGCCGCCGCAAGCTTCTGTCTCCGCAAGATCCCATCTGGGGCACGTTCTGGTGCCCTGCCGGAGGGGGGATTCGGACACGGAGGGCTTCTTCATCAACACCATTGCCTCTCCGATGATGCGTGAGTAGTTCACCACAGACCTTCGGGTCCATAGCTAGTAGCTAGATGGCTTCTTCTCTCTCTTGGATCTTCAATACAAAGTTCTCCATGATCTTCATGGAGATCTATCCGATGTAATCCTCTTTTGCGGTGTGTTTGTCGAGATCCGATGAATTGTGGATTTATGACCAGATTATCTATGAATCTCATTTGAGTTTCTTCTAATCTCTCACATGCATGATTTCATATCCTTGTAATTCTCTTCGAATTGTGGGTTTCGTTTGGCCAACTTGATCTACAGTTCTTGCAATGGGAGAAGTGCTTGGTTTTGGGTTCATACCGTGCGGTGTCCTCATCCAGTGGCAGAAGGGGTAGCAAGGCACGCATCGTGTTGTTGCCATCAAGGGTAAAAAGATGGGGTTTATATCTATTGCATGAATTTATCCCTCTACATCATGTCGTCTTGCTTAAGGCGTTACTCTGTTTGTTATGAACTTAATACACTAGATGCATGCTGGATAGTGGTCGATGTGTGGAGTAATAGTAGTAGATGCAGAAAGTATCGGTCTACTTGTTTCGGACGTGATGCCTATATGTATGATCATTGCCTTAGATATCGTCATGACTTTGGGCGGTTCTATCAATTGCTCGATAGTAATTCGTTCACCCACTCTAGTGAACACTATGGCCCCCGGGTCTACTTCACATCATATTTCCAGCCCTACACTTTTACTTTGTTGCACTTTCCGCCTTCAGATCTCACCTTGCAATCAATCGTGAAGGGATTGACAACCCCTTTGTAGCGTTGGGTGCAAGTGTGCTGTTTTTGCGCAGGTACTTTGGAGACTTGCCTTGATACTCCTACTGGATTGATACCTTGGTTCTCAAACTGAGGGAAATACTTACTGCTACTGTGCTGCATCACCCTTTCCTCTTCAAGGAAAAAACCAATGCAAGCTCAAGAGGTAGCAAGAAGAATTTCTGGCGCCGTTGCCGGGGAGCATCAAGTCAAGAATAGTCTTCCTCCAACGTGTCAATTTCTGGCACCAGGGACTATTCTAAGTAAAGCTTATCCAAGTAAAATATCGCAAACTCATCTCTTGCATTTACCTTTTTTGCCTCTCATTTTCCTCTCCCCCACTTCTGAAAAACAAAAATTTACAAAAATATTTGGCTTTTTCGTTCGCCCTTTTCTTTCGCTTGCTTTTTGTTCGCTTGTGTGCTTGTCTGCTTGCTGAAGTCACCATGACTGAAAACACCAAACTTTGTGACTTCTCGAATACTAATAATAATGATTTTATTAGTACTCCGATTGCTCCCGCCACTAGTGCAGAATCATATGAAATCAATGCTGCTTTGCTGAATCTTGTTATGAAATAGCAATTTTCCAGCCTTCCTAGTGAAGATGTGGCATCCCATCTTAATACCTTCATTGAGTTATGCGATATGCAAAAGAAGAAAGATGTGGATAATGATGTGATTAAATTGAAGCTATTTCCGTTCTCATTGCGAGATGGAGCAAAAACTTGGTTTTCATCTTTGCCCAAAAATAGTATCGATTCTTGGAACAAGTGCAAAGATGCTTATATATCCAAGTATTTTCCACCGGCTAAGATTATCTCTCTCCGTAATGATATCATGAATTTTAAGCAACTAGATCATGAACATGTTGCACAATCTTGGGAGAGAATGAAATTGATGATTAGAAATTGTCCCGCTCATGGCTTGAGTCTTTGGATGATTATACAAATCTTCTATGCTGGTTTGAATTTTGCTTCTAGAAATATCTTGGATTCTGCCTCCGGTGGAACTTTCATGGAGATCACATTAGGAGAATTCACAAAACTCCTAGACAATATCATGACAAACTATTCTCAATGGCACACTGAAAGGTCACCTACTAGTAAAAAGGTGCATGCTATAGAAGAAACTAACTCGTTGAGTGCTAAGATGGATGAGTTAATGAAATTGTTTGCTAGTAAAGGTGCTCCTTTAGATCCAAATGATATGCCCTTGTCTTCCTTGATTGAGAGTAGCAATGAAAGCTTGGATGTTAATTTTGTTGGTAGGAATAATTTTGGCAACAACAATGCTTTTAGAGGTAACTATATTCCTAGGCCTTTTCCTAGTAATCCCTCTAATAACTTTGGTAACTCCTACAACAATGCTCATGGAAATTACAATAAATTACCCTCTTATCTAGAGAGTAATATTAAAGAGTTTATCAACTCGCAATTTTTTTCAATGCGTCCATAGAAGAAAAACTGCTCAAAATTGATGACTTGGCTAGGACCGTTGATAGAATGTCTCTTGATATTGATGCTTTGAAATTGAGACGTGCTCCTCCCAAGATCAATATGGACGAAACTTTGAAAGCTATGCATGTTTATATGAATGAGAGTAAAGAAAGAACTGCCCAAATTCGTGCTAGACATTAATGTCTTAAAAAGGCGTGTTCTCGTGATGATAATCACGAAGATCTTAAAGTGATTGGTGTGACTCCCATTGAATCCTTGTTTTCTAATGTCAAACCTAAAGATGATGGGGCTGGATATGAATCCACTTTGATTGAGAAACGCCCCAATGATTCGGAGTCTATCTATCTTGATGCTAAAAGCATTGAAAGTAGGGTAGAGGATATCAAAACTTTGAGTAGTAATGAAATTACTACTTTGTATTTCAAGGAATTCAATTATGATAGTTTCTCTTTGATTGAATGTATTTCTTTGATGCAATCCATGCTAAACTCTCCACACGCTTATAGCCAAAGCAAGGCCTTTACCGATCATATCGTCGATGCTATGATGAAATCTGTTGAAGAGAAACTTGAGTTGGAAGTTTCTATCCCTTGAAAACTTCATGATGAGTGGGAACCTACTATCAAAATCAAGATAAAAAACTATGAATGCAATGCTTTGTGTGATTTGGGTGCTAGTGTTTCCCCTATTCCAAAGTCTTTATGTGATGTTCTAGGCTTCAATGAGATTGATGAGTGCTCTCTTAATTTGCATCTTGCGGATTCTACTGTTAAGAAACCTATGGGAAGGATCAATGCTGTTCTTATTATTGCAAATAGGAACTATGTACCCGTAGATTTCATTGTGTTTGATATTGATTGCAATCCGACATGTCCTATCATTCTTGGTAGACCTTTCCTAAGGACTATTGGTGTTGTCATCGATATGAAGGAAGGGAATATTAGATTTCAATTTCCATTAAAGAAGGGCATGGAACATTTTCCTAGAAAGATAATAAGATTGCCTTATTAATCCATGATGAGGGCTACTTATGGTTTGAGTACCAAAGACGACGATACGTGATTCTATCGCCTTATGCCTAGCTAAGGGCGTTAAACAATAGCGCTTATTGGGAGGCAACCCAATGAATTTATCTTTGCTTTTTGCTTTCTGTTTTGTTGTGTACACACCATCATAATTCTGTTATGATTGTGTTTTTTGTGTTTCTTTTTGTGTTTGTGCCAAGTAAAACCTTTTTGACTAGTTTTGGTGATGGTTGTTTGATCTTGCTGAAAAAGACAGAAACTTTGTGCTCACGAAGTTATTTTTCATTCCTATCCAGAAAGAGCTTTTGAGTTGATTCTTTTTGCTTCTGCTTGATATGCCAATTTCCCAAATTGTCGTAATGTTTCAGAATTTTTGAGATACCATAAGTATACGAAGTATACAGATTGCTACAGACGGGTCTGTTTTTGACAGATTCTGTTTTTGTTTTGTTGATTGCTTATTTTGATGAAACTATGGATAGTATCGGGGGGGGGGGGGTACTAGCCATGGAAAAGTGAGAATACAGTAATATAACACCAATATAAATAGAAATCAAGTTTGCTGCAGTACCTAAAGAGGTGGTAGTTTGTTTCTTATGCTAATGATACCATGAGTTTCGGTTTAAGTTTTGTGTTGTGAAGTTTTCAAGTTTTGGGTGATGTTCTCATGGACGATGAGATAAAGAGTGAAAATAGCTCAAGCTTGGGGATGCCCAAGGCATATCAAGTCAAATTCAAGGACACCAAAAAGCCTAAGCTTGGGGATGCCCCGGGAAGGCATCCCCTCTTTCGTCTTCAATCCATCGGTAACGTTACTTGGAGCTATATTTTTATTCACCACATGATATGTGTTTTGCTTGGAGCGTCATGTATTGTAGGAGTCTTTTCTTTTTGTTGTGTCACAATCATCCTTGCTGCACACCTTTTTATAGAGACATGCAATCATCATGAATTTGCTAGAATACTCATTGAGCTTCGCTTATATCTTTTGAGTTAGGCAATTTAGCTCGCATGTGCTTCACTTATATCTTTTGAGCTAGATAACTTTGCTCTAGTGCTTCACTTAGATCTTTTTGGAGCACGACGGTGTTATATTTTGGAGAAATAAGAACTCTCGATCTTCACTTATATCTCTTTGAGAGTGCTCTCTTTGAGTAGCTTGGTAGTTGGCGTGTGCCATGAAAGAGTCCTAAAGATGATAGGCATCCAGAGAGGATACAAAAAAAACTTCCATATTCATGTGCATTGATTAGTAAGAGAAGTTTGATTCCTCTCAATTAGTTTTGAGACATGGATTTGGTAATATTAGAGTTATGTTAGTAGGGTGTTGTGAATCTAGAAATACTTGTGTTGAAGTTAGTGATTCCCGTAACATGCACGTATGGTGAACCACTATGTTAGGAAGCCGGAGCATAACTGATTTATTGATTGTCATCCTTTGTGTTGCGGTCGGGATCGCGTGATGGTTAACACCTACCAACCCTTCCCCTAGGAGTACGCGTTTAGCACTTTGGTTCGATTACTAATAAAACTTTCGCAATAAGTATATGAGTTCTTCATGACTAATGTGAGTCCATGGTATAGATGCACTTTCACCTTCCACCATTGCTAGCTTCTCTAGTGCCGCACAACTTTTGCCGACGCACAAAACCACTATATACCTTCCTCAAAACAGCCACCATACCTACCTATCATAGCCTTTTCATAGCCATTCCGAGATATATTGCCATGCAACTCCCACCGTTCCGTCTCATGACATGTGCCGTCACTTTCATATTGCCATTGCATGATCGTAAGATAGCTAGCGAGATGTTTCAACGTCATACGCTAAGCTAGATCGTTGCACATCCCGGTACACTGCCGGAGGCATTTTCTATAGAGTCATCATTGTTCTAAGCATTGAGATGTGAGTAAATAAAAGTGTGACGATCATCATTATTAGAGCATTGTCCCATGTGAGGAAATAAAAAAAATGGAAAGAGGCCAAAGAGCCCAAACAAAAAAAATGAGAGAAGGGACAATGCTACTATCCCTTTCCACACTTGTGCTTCAAAATAGCACCATGTTCTTCATGATTGAGAGTCTCTTGTTTTGACACTTCCATATACTAGTGGGAATCTTCATTATATAACTTGGCCTGTATATTCCAATGATGGGCTTCCTCAAAATTGACCTAGGTCTTCGTGAGCAAGCAAGTTGGATGCACACCCACTAGTTCTCCTTTTGAGCTTTCACACACTTATAGCTCTAAGTGCATCCGTTGCATGGTAATCCCTACTCATTCACATTGATATCTATTGATGGGCATCTCCATAGCCCGTTGATACACCGAGTCAATGTGACCATCTCCTCCTTTTTGCCTCACAACCCCCACCACACTCTATTCCACCTATAGTGATATATCCATGGCTCACGCTCATGTATTGCGTGAGAATTGAAAAAGTTTGAGAAAGTAAGAGTGCGAAAACAATTACTTGGCCAATACTGGGGTTGTGCATTATTTAAATTCATTGTGTGGGGATTATGGAGCATAGCCAGACTATATAATTTTGTAGGGATAACTTTCTTGGGCCTTGTTATTTCGAAAGTTCATGATTACTTTGCTAGTTTGCTTAAAGTATTGTTGTTTTCAAGTCAACAAAAAACTATTGTTTTGAATCTTACGGATCAAAACATTCATGTCACATGGAAGAAGTTACAAAGGACAAATATGCTAGGTAGCATTCCACATCAAAAATTCAGTCTTTATCACTTCCCTACTCGAGGACGAGCAGGAGTTAAGCTTGGGGATGCTTGATACGTCTCCAACGTATCTATAAATTTTGATGGTTCCATGCTATTATCTTGTCAAACTTTGGATGTTTTGTATGCATTTTATATCTTTTTTGGGACTAACTTATTAACTCAGTGCCAAGTGCCAGTTCCTATTTTTTTTCCGTGTTTTTGACATTTTCCAGAGGAGAATATCAAACGGAGTCCAAACGGAATAAAACCTCCGAAAAGATTTTTTCTGGAACAAAAGATACGCAGGGAGCTTGAGAACCAAGGCAAAGGGTCCCAGGGGAGGCCACAAGCCCCCTAGCCACGGCTTGGGGGGCGCCTAGCAGGCTTGTGGGCCCCCTGTGGCTCCTTTTCCCTACTTCTTCCGCCTATAAATCCCCGAAAAATCTGAAACCACGGGAGAGAGCCACGAAAATACTTTTACGCCGCCGCAAGCTTCTGTCTCCGCAAGATCCCATCTGGGGAACGTTCTGGTGCCCTGCCGGAGGGGGGATTCGGACACGGAGGGCTTCTTCATCAACACCATTGCCTCTCCGATGATGCGTGAGTAGTTCACCACAGACCTTCGGGTCCATAGCTAGATGGCTTCTTCTCTCTATTGGATCTTCAATACAAAGTTCTCCATGATCTTCATGGAGATCTATCCGATGTAATCCTCTTTTGCGGTGTATTTATCGAGATCCGATGAATTGTGGATTTATGATCAGATTATCTATGAATCTTATTTGAGTTTCTTCTGATCTCTCACATGCATGATTTCATATCCTTGTAATTCTCTTCGAATTGTGGGTTTCGTTTGGCCAACTTGATCTACAATTCTTGCAATGGGAGAAGTGCTTGGTTTTGGGTTCATACCGTGCGGTGTCCTCACCCAGTGACAGAAGGGGTAGCAAGGCACGCATCGTGTTGTTGCCATCAAGGGTAAAAATATGGGGTTTATATCTATTGCATGAATTTATCCCTCTACATCATGTCATCTTGCTTAAGGCGTTACTCTGTTTGTTATGAACTTAATACACTAGATGCATGCTGGATAGGGGTCGATGTGTGGAGTAATAGTAGTAGATGTAGAAAGTATCGGTCTACTTGTTTCGGACATGATGCCTATATGTATGATCATTGCCTTAGATATCGTCATGACTTTGCACGGTTCTATCAATTGCTCGATAGCAATTCGTTCACCCACCATAATATTTGCTATCATGAGAGAAGCCTCTAGTGAACACTATGGCCCCCGGGTCTACTTCACATCATATTTTCAGCCCTACACTTTTACTTTGTTGCACTTTCCGCCTTCAGATCTCACCTTGCAATCAATCGTGAAGGGATTGACAACCCCTTTGTAGCGTTGGGTGCAAGTTTGCTGTTTTTGCGCAGGTACTTTGGAGACTTGCCTTGATACTCCTACTGGATTGATACCTTGGTTCTCAAACTGAGGGAAATACTTAGTGCTACTGTGTCGCATCACCCTTTCCTCTTCAAGGGAAAAACCAACTCAAGCTCAAGAGGTAGTAGAGGTCATGTGGGAAACGCATGATCGATGGAGAGACACGATTATGTACAACTGAGGAGAAGGAGGACGGGTGGAACAGATGGAGGATCTAAGAACTAAGCTGAATAGGGTGTTCCTGCATCTAGGTTCATGGAACAGGAACACCTTCGGCTCTGTGAGAAAGGAAATAAAGAGTCTGAAGCTAGAGCTAGAACGACTCAGGAGCGATCCAGCCAGGATGGCTCCTACCCATGTTGACCTAGAAATCAATGATAAGTTGGTGGAACTTTACCACATGGAGGACTAATGTGGATACAACGATCTAGGTTGGAGTGGCTATCGATGGGGGACAAAAACACGAGGTTCTTCCACCTCCATGCGAGCGAGCGCCGGAAACGAAATATGAACAAAGCCTTGTCAAACTCCTTGGGAGTTCTAAAAGAAGACCAGGAGGAACTAAAGACTTTGGTGTTGGATTTTTACAAGAGCCTATACACGTCAGAGGGTGTGGCTGGAATGGATGAAGTTACATCAAAGGTCCCTGTGAAGGTTACGCACGAAATGAATGCCATGCTATTAGCACCGTACACTAAGGAAGAAGTCAAGATCGCTCTCTTCCAAATATTCCCAACAAAGGCTCCTGGTCCGGACGGATTCCCATCACACTTCTACCAACGCCACTGGGACATTAGCTGTGATGAGGTTACCAAGGCAATCATGAGGATTATTAGAGGAGAGGAAGTAGTTGATTGTGTCAATGACACGGTACTATTTCTTATTCCCAAAACGTATCCAACTGAACTTTCTCAGTTCCGTCCCATTAGTTTGTGTAATGTTATCTATAAAATTGCCTCCAAGGTAATCTCCAATAGGCCGAAGACCATACTACGAGATATTATATCTCAGAAACAATTAGCATTTGTTCCCGACAGGTTAACCACTCACAATATCATCTCTCCTATGAGTGTTTGCATTTCATGAAGAGGAGCCGATCCAAATAGAATAGTTATTGTACATTGAAGTTCGACATGATGAAAGCTTACGATAGACTGGAGTGTCCATACATACGTGCCATGATGAAGAAACTGGGTTTTGCACATTCCTGGATCAACATAGTAATGAACATGGTACAATCAGTCTCTTTTTCATTCTTATTTATTGGTAAGAAATTAGAGCAATTTAATCCTTCCAGAGGAATCCGACAGGGAGATCCTATCTCCCTTACCTTTTCTTGATTGCAGCACATGGCCTCTCGTTCCTTTTTAAATCCAGTTCTTAGTCGTCAGATCTTGAAGGGGTCAAGGTGGCTCCAACAACTTCGTCTGTTAACCACCACCTTTTTGCTGACGATAGCCTGTTTCTTTTCAAGTCAAGCGTCGAGGGGGCAATGATGGTGTCAAACCTATCAGAGATTTATTGCAATGCTTCAGGGCAAAGGATCAATCATGCAAAATCTTCTATCTTTTTGAGTAAGGGCAGTCCGCTGTGTGTGAGAAACCAAGTCAAGACAATATTGCAAGTGACCAATGAAACATTGATTGAAAGGTATTTGGGCATGCGTACGGATGTGGGACAATCAAAGATGGGTACATTCAAATATCTAAGGGACATAATTTGGGAGAAAATTAAAGGATGAATGGAGAAACTATTGTCGATCACAGGTAAAGAAGTGCTCATCAAATCGGTGGTTGAAGCCATCCCGGTCTATTCCATGGTCTGTTTTTGCTTACCTCGCGGGTTATGTGATAACATCACCTCACTAATTCAGCAATTCTGGTGGGGCAGTAAGAATGGTAAGAGGAAACCATCTTCGGTTGCTTGGGATATTATGATAAAGCCAAAGTTCATGGGTGGAATGGGTTTTAGAGACATGGTACTATTCAACCTTTCACTTTTGGCACGTCAGGAGTGGAGGATCCTAGTCGAACCAACCTAGCTAAGTGCAAAAATACTGAACGCGGTATACTTCCCTAACACTTGCTTGTTGGAAGCGGAGCTTGGCAACCATCCATCATATATTTGTAGAGCAGTATTAGATGGAAGGGAAATTCTACAACAAGGCATTATAAAACATATTGAGAATGGTCATACTACTAACATATGGGAAACAAACTGGCTACTGAGGACGTGTCCTATGAGACCTATAACATCTCTTGTGCTGAGTCCTCCACAATTGGTTTTGGAGCTAATTGACTCCACTACATCATCATGGAAGGAAGGCGTGATCCGATCTACGTTCACCCCGTTTGACACCGATACTAAATTGAGGATACCCATATGCATAAGGGTTGTCGATGATTTCTTGACTTGGGAAGCCGAAAGAAGGGGCAACTTCTCTGTTAGATCTGCTTACCAGATGATCCTGCACAAGAGAGAACACATGGAGAACTGGATGCAAGGAAACACGGGGTTTTTTGAAACAAGCTCGCGGGGTAATGGTTGGACTAAGTTATGTCATATCCAGGTACTGTCCAAGCTTAAAGTGTTGTTATGAAGACTTGCAAGACACTCTGCGCTGACAACGGATCTGCTTCACCATACGCACGTGTCAGATACCCATCTGTGTGCATTGTGCGGCCGAGAGGACTCATGGAGACATGCCCTCCCCGAATGTAATAACTCCAGATGCATGTGGGAATTATCATAGGAGGAGCTAGTAGAAAAGCTGAGCAAGAACAGCGATCCCAACGCAAAGAACTGGTTGTTCTCGATGCATTACCAGCTATCACAGAAGAACTTTATGCTCCTCGTGGTCACCCTTTGGTCAGTGTGGAGAGCAAGATGTAAGGCCATATATGAAGAAGTTTTCCACAGCCCACAGGCTACAAACCAATTCATACACGCATACATATCAGACCTCCACATTGGGGAGGGAATCAGTCATGCTCAGGTGAAGTTCCTAGTGGTTCGTCCTGCTACATGGATTCCACCACCAAATTTGTGTGCAAAAATAGATGTTGATGCGGCGGTTGGTCAGAACCGAGGAAGGGGTGTTGCTGCTGCAATCTGTCGCGATCAGGCACGCAATTTTCAAGGAGATTTGGCACTGGTGTTTAAGAGAATCAATGATCCACTGATACGTCTCAAACGTATCTATAATTTTTGATGGTTTCACGCTGTTATCTTGTCTTCTTTGGTTGTTTTATGTACCTTTTACATCTTTTTTGGGACTAACTTATTGATTCAGTGCCAAGTGCCAGTTCTTGTTTTTTCCGTGTTTTTGACTCTTTTCAGATCTGATTTTGGAACGGAGTCCAAACAGAAGAAAAACCCCGAAATGATTTTTTCCGAACAGAAGAAGACCAGGGGGCTTTTGGGCCAAGCCAGGTGGGCCCCAGGGAGCCCATAAGCCCCCACTCCGCCACTAGGGGGGAGGCGGCGGTGGGCAGGCTTGTGGCCTCCCTGGCCGCCCCCTGACCTAGGTCTTTGGCCTATAAATTCCCAAATATTCCGCAAAAAATCAGGGGAGCCTCGAAAATACTTTTCCGCCGCCGCAAGCTTCCGTTTCCGCGAGATCTCATCTGGAGACCCTTCCCGGCACCCTGCCGGAGGGGACTTTGGAGTTGGAGGGCTTCATCATCATCATCATCGCCCCTCCAATGACTCGTGAGTAGTTCACTTCAAACCTACGGGTCCGTAGTTAGTAGCTAGATGGCTTCTTCTCTCTCTTGGATCTTCAATACAAAGTTCTTCATGATTTTCATGGAGATCTATCCGATGTAATCTTCTTTGGCGGTGTGTTTGTCGAGATCCGATGAATTGTGGATTTGTGATCAGATTATCTATGATATATATTTGAGTCTTTGCTGATTTCTTATATGCATGATTTGATATCCTTGTAAGTCTCTCCGAGTCTTGGGTTTTGTTTGGCCAACTAGATCTATGATTCTTGCAATGGGAGAAGTGCTTGGTTTTGGGTTCTGCCATGTGGTGACCTTTCCCAGTGACAGTAGGGGCAACAAGGCACACATCAAGTAGTTGCCATCAAGGGTAAAAAGATGGGGGTTTTATCATTGGTTTGAGATTATCCCTCTACATCATGTCATCTTGCTTAAGGCGTTACTCTGTTCTTATGGACTTAATACACTAGATGCATGCTGGATAGCGGTCGACGTGTGGAGTAATAGTAGTAGATGCAGAAAGTATCGATCTACTTGTTTCGGACGTGATGCCTATAGAAACAATCATTGCATAGATATCGTCACGACTTTGCATAGTTCTATCAATTGCTCGACAGTAATTTGTTCACCCACCGTCTATTTGCTTTCATGAGAGAAGCCACTAGTAAACACTACGACCCCCGGGTCTATTCACATCCATCGTTTACACCTTCGCTTTTACTTTGCTTTGTTACTTTGTTGCTTTCAGTTCTCACTTGGCAAACAATCTGTAAGGGATTGACAACCCCTTCATAGCGTTGGGAGCAAGTTTTTGTGTTTGTGCAGGATCTTGAGATACTCCTCCATTGGATTGATACCTTGGTTCTCAAACTGAGGGAAGTACTTACCACCGCTACGCTACATCACCCTTTCCGCTTCGAGGGAACACCAACGCAAGGCTCCAAGGCCATAGGGGAAATCCTTTGCATACTTGCCTAGGAAGTCCCTTAAGGCGTAGCCGCAGCTGAAGGATTCCTGGTGCCGTTGCTGAGGAGTATCAAGCAACACTCCTATTTCTGGAGCCGTTGCAAGGTATTTTGTTGCAGTAGCATCCACCAACTCTCGAAGCTCTGGCAGTTCGGGAGGCGCTCGCCCTCGCGGAAGATCTCAACCTGAAGAGAATTTACATTGCCCCAAATTGTAAGGTGGTACTGGAGGATATCAAATGGAGAGCCCTAGCCATCTATGGAGCCACTGATAGATCATTCTACTTCCTTTAATTCCTGCACTATTGTTCATGAGTTTAGGAGCTCTAATTTCGAAGCTCACAATCTAGCGAAGCATGTATTAAAACTAGGGGTTGGCCGCCATGTTTGGTTATGCAACCCGAGTGAACTTTCTTTTGTACATCTAAATATTGGCCCGAATGAAGAAAAGGCTTCGCGAGCTTGTGTAAAAAACATGTCAATTCAATGTAGTTAGACGTGTCTCAATGATAGATACATCCATTTGAATGAGAAATAATATGGATCAGAGAGAGTAGTTACTGTTGGGGAATGTTGCATGAGAAACAAAAAGTTTCCTACGCACATACAAGATCTATCCATGGTGATGACCATCTACGAGAGGAGATATTGGACCCACGTACCCTTGTAGATCGCTAAGCAGGAAGCGTTAAGAAACACGGTTGATGTAGTCGAACGTCTTCACGATCCAAATTTGCAAGCCATCCCACGATCCAATCACGATCTAGCGCCGAACGGATGGCACCTCTGCGTTCAGCACACGTACAGCTCGATGATGATCTCCACCTCCTTGATCCAGCAAGCGAGAGTGTAGAGGTAGATGAGTTCTCCGGTAGCACAACGGCGTGGTGGTGGTGGTGGTAAACTAATCCGGCACGGCTTCGCCGAGTTCTACCGAACTAATCCAGAGGAGGGAAACGATCTAGAGAGGAGAGGGCATCACGTGTGTTTTCAGGTGGTGGCTGCCCTGAAAACCTCCAATATATATAGGAGGAAAGGGTAGGTAGGGCTATCCTTGGCCCAGTTCGGCCGAAGTGGGGAAGGAGTCCACCTCCCACAAGGGAGGTGGTCACCCTAGGGAGGAATCCTCCTCCACCTCCTCCACCAACTCTTGGCGCATGAGCCTCTTTGGGGTCGGCTGCCAAAGCCCACTAGGGGCTTGTGCACCACCTCCTAGGCCTATGAGGCTCCACCGGGGTGGGTGGGCCCCTCCCGGTGGATCCTCGGAACCCTTTTGGCACCCTTGGTACAATTCTGGAAAACCCTGAAACTATTCTGAAACCTGAATACCACTTTCCTATATATAAATCTTTACCTCTAGACATTCCGGAGCTCCTCGTGATGTCTGGGATCTCATCCGGGACTCCGAACAACCTTTTCTCACCAACACGCATAATTCAATAGTATTGAAACGTCACCGAACCTTAAGTGTGCAGATCCGATGGGTTCGAGAACTATGTAGACATGATCGAGACACTCTACGGTCAATAACCAATAGCGGGACCTAGATGCCCATATTGGTTCCTACATATTCTATGAAGATCTTTATTGTTTGAACCTCTATGTCAAGGATTCAGTTAATCTCGTATGATGTTCCCTTTGTCCATCGTTATGTTACTTGCCCGATATTCGATCGTCGGTATATGCATACGTAGTTCAATCTCATTACCGACAAGTCTCTTTAATCGTTACATAATACAAGATCCCTTGACTAACTCCTTAGTCACATTGCTTGAAAGCTTCTTGTGATATTGTTTTACCGAGTGGGCCCTAGAGATACCTCTTTGTCATACAGAGTGACAAATCCCAGTCTCGATCCACGCCAACCCAACAGACACCCTCGGAGATACCCATAGAGCACCTTTATAGTCACCCGGTTATGTTGTTACGTTTGATACACACAAGGCATTCGTCCTGTGTCCGGGAGTTGCATGATCTCATGGTCATAGGAACACATACTTGACATGCAGAAAACAATAGCTTAAACTGACACGATCATATGCTATGTTCATAGTTTAGGTCTTGTCCATCACATCATTCTCCTAGTGATGTGATCCCGTTATCAAAGAACAACTCATGTCTATGGCTAGGAAACCTTAACCATATTTGATCAACGAGCTAGTCCTTTAGAGGCTCACTAGGGACAGTGTGTTGTCTATGTATCCACACATGTATTTGAGTTTCCAATTAATACAATCCTAGCATGGATAATAAATGATTATCATGAACAAGGAAATATAATAATAACCACTTTATTATTGCCTCTAGGGCATATTTCCAACAGTCTCCCACTTGCACTAGAGTCAATAATCTTGCTCACATCACTATGTGATTTACATTGTAATGAATCTAACACCCATACAGTTTTGGTGTTGATCATGTTTCGCTCGTGGAAGAGGCTTAGTCAACGGGTCCGCAACATTCAGATCTGTGTGGACTTTGCAAATACTTATTGTCCTCCCCCTTGATGTAAACGCGGATGGAATTGAAGCGTCGCTTTTATGTGTCTGGTCCTCTTGTGTAACCTCGATTCCTTGGCTAGAGAAATGGCACCAGTGTTACCACATAATAGAGTCATTGGATCCAGTGCACTGGGCACAACTCCAAGATCTATCATGAACTCGTTCATCCAGACACCTTCTTTAGCCGCCTCCGAAGCAGCTATGCACTCCGCTTCGCATGTAGAATAAGCTACCACGCTTTGCTTGGAACCGCACCAGCTTACTGCACCCCCATTGAGAATAAATATGTATCCAGTTTGATACTTAGAGTCATCCAGATCAGTGTCAAAGATTGCATCGACATAACCCTTTACGTCGAGCTCTTGATCACCTCCATACACGAGAAAAAATTCTTTAGTCCTTTTCAGGTACTTCGGAATATTCTTGACCGTTGTCAAGTGTAGTATTCCTGGATCACTTTGAAACCTTCCCGACATACTTATGGCAAGGCTGACATCAGGTCTTATGCACAACATTGTGTACATGATAGAGCCTATGGCTGAAGCATAGGGAACGACACTCATATTTTCTCTATCTTCTGTAGTCACTCGGCATTGAGTCTTACTCAACTTCACACCTTGCAATACAGGCAAGAACCCTTTCTTGTACTGGTCCATTTTGAACTTCATCAAAACTTTGTCAAGGTATGTAATTTGTGAAAGTGCTCTTAAGCGTATTGATCTTTCTCTATAGATCTTGATCCCTAATATGTAAGCAGCTTCTCCTAGGTCCTTCATTGAAAAAGTCTTATTCAAGTAATCCTTTACACTTCCCAAAAATTATATATTGTTTCCAATCAGCAATATCTCATCCACATATAATATTAGAAACGATATAGAGCTGTTGGGGAACGTTGCATGGGAAACAAAAGTTGTCGTACACACACGAAGACCTATCATGGTGATGTCCATCTATGAGAGGAGATTTGGATCTTCGTACCCTTGTAGATCGCACATCAGGAAGCGTTAAGAAACGCGGTTGATGTAGTGGAACGTCCTCACATCCCTCGATCCGCCCCACGAACCGTCCCGCGATCCAGCAAGCAAGACGGAGAAATAGATGAGTTCTCCGACAGCATGAGGACGCTCCGGTGGTGGTGATGATCTACTCCTGCAGGGCTCCGCCCGAGCTCCGCACAAATACGATCTAGAGGTAGAACTATGGTGCCTAGATCTGAGTTGCACGTGGCAAAAGTTGTCTCAAATCAGCCCTAAATTACCACTATATATAGGAGGGAGGGGGATGAGGCTTGCCTTGAGGGCCAAGCCCTCAAGGGTGCGCCGGCTAGGAGGAGAGGAGGAATCCTACTCCAATTAGGATTGGAAAGTGGAGTCCTTCTCTTCCTTCCCACCTCCCTTTTTTTTTCTTTCTCTTTGGTTTTCTTCTCTTGGCGCCAAGGCCCTCTTGGGCTGTCCCACCAGCCCACTAAGGGCTGGTGCGCCACCCCTAAGGCCATTGAGCTCCCCCCGGGTGGGTTTCCCCCCTCCCGGTGAAATTCCGGAACCCATTCGTTCCTCCGGTACAATGCCGGTAATGCCTGAAAACCTTCCGGTAACCAAATGAAACCATCATATATATTAATCTTCGTTTCTGGACCATTCCAGAAACCCTCGTGATGTCCGTGATCTCATCCGGGACTCCGAACAACATTCGGTAACCACACATATAACTCAACCATACTAAAACATCATCTAACCTTAAGTGTGCAGGCCCTGCGGGTTCGAGAACTATGTAGACATGCCCCGAGGTACTCCTCGGTCAATATCCAATAGCGGGACCTGGATGCTCATATTGGATCCTACATATTCTCCGAAGATCTTATCGGTTGAACCTCAGTGTCAAGGATTCATATAACCGTATGTCATTCCCTTTGTCCTTCGGTATGTTACTTGCCCGAGATTCGATCGTTGGTATCCGCATACCTATTTCAATCTCGTTACCGGCAAGTCTCTTTACTCATTCCGCAATACAAGATCCCGTGACTTACACTTAGTCACATTGCTTGCAAGGCTTGTGTGTGATGTTGTATTATAGAGTGGGCCCTGAGATACCTCTCCGTCACACGGAGTGACAAATCCCAGTCTTGATCCATACTAACTCAAGAACAACTTCGGAGATACGTGTAGAGCACCTTTATAGTCACCCAGTTATGTTGTGACGTTTGATGCACACAAGGTATTCCTCCGGTGCCAGTGAGTTATATGATCTCATGGTCATAGTAATAAATACTTGACACACAGAAAAGAATAGCAATAAAATGACACGATCAATATGCTACATTCATAGTTTGGGTTTTTCCATCACATGATTCTCCTAATGATGTGATCACGTTATCAAGTGACAACACTTGCCTATGGCCAGGAAACCTTGACCATCTTTGATCAACGAACTAGTCAACTAGAGGCTCACTAGGGTTGTTGTCTATGTATCCACACATGTATTTGAATTTCCAATCAATACAATTCTATCATGGATAATAAACAATTATTATGAACAAGGAAATATAATAATAACTAATTTATTATTCCCTCTAGGGAATATTTCCAACAAGAGCTCCCACTCACTTTCTTGTAAATACAAGCTTCTCCATAAACTTGTATAAACCCAAACGCCTTGTTCACCTCAGCAAAGCGTTGATTCCAACTCCAATGTGCTTGCACTAATCCATAAATGGATCGCTGGAGCTTGCATACTTTGTCAACATTCTTTGGATCGACAAAACCTTCCGTTTGCATCATATACAACTCTTCCTTAAGGAAACCGTTAAGGAACATTGTTTTGACATCCATCTGCCAAATTTCATAATCAAAAAATGCAGCTATTTCTAACATGATTGTGACGGACTTAAGCATCGCTGCGGGTGAGAAAGTCTCATCGTCCTCAACTCCTTGAACTTGTGAAAAACCCTTTGCCACAAGTCGATCTTTATAGACGGTGATATTAACGTTGGTGTCCGTCTTCTTCTTAAAGATCCATTTATTCCGAATGGTCTTTTCACCCTTCAGGTAATACTTCCAAAGTCGATACTTTGTTTTCATACATGGATCCTATCTCGGATTTCATGGCCTCTAACCATTTGTTGGAATCCGAGCCCACCATCGCTTCTCCATATCTCATAGGTTCATTGTTGTCCAACAACATGACTGTTAAGACATGGTTACCGAACCAATGAGGAGTAGTACGTGCCCTTGTCGACCTACAAGGTTCGACATCAACTTGATGAGAAGCTTCATGATCATCATTATTGGCTTCCTCTTCAACTGGTGTATGCTCCACAGAAACATCTTTCTGCGCCACGCTACTCTCTGGTTGAAGTAAAGGTTCTACAACCTCATCAAGTTCTTTCTTCCTCCCACCCAATTCTTTCGAGATAAACTCTTTCTCAAGAAATGTTACGTTCTTAGCGACAAACACTTTGCCTTCGGATTTGAGATAGAAGGTGTTGGAAATATGAGCAATTTACCATAGGATTTTATTACAAGAAAAATTAGGAAAAACATAATCAACATAACAACAACGAAAGAAGGCAAGCTATATAGAGATGAGAAGACAATGGACATGTGCACGTAGGATCCAGAAAAGAGCATATGTATAACCGTTCTAGAAAGACAAGGTATCATCTGGAGTAATGAGTAGAAACGGAACATATCTAGCAGAGAAACTATAGCAAAAAGGTGTGATAGGAATTCAAAGAAGAAGCACATGAGTATGTACTGAGTTGCAGCAGGAGGAGGATTGGTGTTGGCGTTGTCGTTGGCCATGGTACCGAAGAGCTGGTCGACGTCGGGGAAGTAGTCGTCGTCCGGGAAGAGATCGTCGGTGTCCGTGATGGAAGCCAGTAGTCGCGCTGAGCGCTCCCCAAAAACCTTATCGCCCTTCTCCCGTACATGACTCGAAGAGACGGAGTTTCGGAGGCCTACTGTCCCGACGAACGGTGCACGCCGCAGGACGGGATGAGGAAGAACGTAGCAGCAACACAGAGAGAAGAACCGGTGGCGAGTGGGAACTTCTGATGTGTTTACTGGAGAGGAGCGACCTCCCTTTTATAGGCGTAGGAGAAGGAGGCGAGAAGCCAGCGGCGGGAGCCGAAGAGAGCGACGGGATACGAAACGAACAGACATCAGCTAAATGAGTTGCAGCAGTCGGTTTCAATATCCACTAACAAAACTTTCAGCTTCTTCGAGTGGACTTTTAAATACCAGTTGTGCGTGGCAAAAATTTAGTTCGGCTCGGCTCATTCCGGCGGCGCGGCGCTGTTGGAATTATGCCCTAGAGGCAATAATAAATATATAGTTATTATTATAATTCCTGTATCAAGATAATAGTTTATTATCCATGCTATAATTGTATTGAATGAAGACTCATTTACATGTGTGGATACACAGACAAAACACCGTCCCTAGCATGCCTCTAGTTGGCTAGCCAGTTGATCAATGATAGTCAGTGTCTTCTGATTATGAACAAGGTGTTGTTGCTTGATAACTGGATCACGTCATTGGGAGAATCACGTGATGGACTAGACCCAAACTAATAAACGTAGCATGTTGATCGTGTCATTTTGTTGCTACTGTTTTCTGCGTGTCAAGTATTTATTCCTATGACCATGAGATCATATAACTCACTGACACCGGAGGAATGCTTTGTGTGTATCAAACGTCGCAACGTAACTGGGTGACTATAAAGATGCTCTACAGGTATCTTCGAAGGTGTTAGTTGAGTTAGTATGGATCAAGACTGGGATTTGTCACTCCGTGTGACGGAGAGGTATCTCGGGGCCCACTCGGTAATACAACATCACACACAAGCCTTGCAAGCAATGTAACTTAGTGTAAGTTGCGGGATCTTGTATTACGGAACGAGTAAAGAGACTTGCCGGTAAACGAGATTGAAATAGGTATGCGGATACTGACGATCGAATCTCGAGCAAGTAACATACCGAAGGACAAAGGGAATGACATACGGGATTATACGAATCCTTGGCACTGAGGTTCAAACGATAAGATCTTTGTAGAATATGTAGGATCCGATATGGGCATCCAGGTCCCGCTATTGGATATTGACCGAGGAGTCTCTCGGGTCATGTCTACATAGTTCTCGAACCCGCAGGGTCTGCACACTTAAGGTTCGACGTTGTTTTATGCGTATTTGAGTTATATGGTTGGTTACCGAATGTTGTTCGGAGTCCCGGATGAGATCACGGACGTCACGAGGGTTTCCGGAATGGTCCGGAAACGAAGATCGATATATAGGATGACCTCATTTGATTACCGGAAGGTTTTTCGGAGTTACCGGGAATGTACCGGGAATAACGAATGGGTTCCGGGAGTTCACCGGGGGGGGGGGGGGCAACCCACCTCGGGGAAGCCCATAGGCCTTGGGGAGACACACCAGCCCTTAGTGGGCTGGTGGTACAGCCCACAAGTGGTCTATGCGCCAAGAGAAGAAAAATCAAGAGAAAAAAAGAAAAAAAAGGGAGGAGGTGGGAAGGGAGGAGGACTCCCTCCCACCAAACCTAGTCCAACTCGGTTTGGGGGGGGGGGAGAGTCCTCCCCCTTGGCTCGGCCGACCCCCTTGAGGGTCCTTGGACCCCAAGGCAAGGCCCCCTCCCTCCCACCTATATATACGGAGGTTTTAGGGCTGATCTGAGACGACTTTTCCACGGCAGCCCGACCACATACCTCCACGATTTTTCCTCTAGGTCGCGTTTCTGCGGAGCTCGGGCGGAGCCCTGCTGAGACAAGGTCATCACCAACCTCCGGAGCGCCGTCACGCTGCCGGAGAACTCTTCTACCTCTCCGTCTCTCTTGCTGGATCAAGAAGGCCAAGATCATCGTCGAGCTGTACGTGTGCTGAACGCGGAGGTGCCGTCCGTTCGGTACTAGATCGTGGGACTGATCGCGGGATTGTTCGCGGGGCGGATCGAGGGACGTGAGGACGTTCCACTACATCAACCGCGTTCTCTAACGCTTCTGATGTACGGTCTACAAGGGTACGTAGATCACTCATCCCCTCTCATAGATGGACATCACCATGACAAGTCTTCGTGCGCGTAGGAAAATTTTTGTTTCCCATGCGACGTTCCCCAACAGTGGCATCATGAGCTAGGTTCATGCGTAGATGTCTTCTCGAGTAGAACACAAAAGTTTTTGTGGGCGGTGATGTGCGTTTTGCTGCCCTCCTTAGTCTTTTCTTGATTCCGCGGTATTGTTGGATTGAAGCGGCTTGGACCGACATTACTCGTACGCTTACGAGAGACTGGTTTCATCGTTACGAGTAACCCCCTTTGCTCAAAGATGACTGGCAAGTGACGGTTTCTCCAACTTTAGTTGAATCGGATTTGACCAAGGAGATCCTTGGATGAGGTTAAATAGCAACTCATATATCTCCGTTGTGGTGTTTGCGTAAGTAAGATGCGATCCTACTAGATACCCTTGGTCACCACGTAAAACATGCAACAACAAAATTAGAAGACGTCTAACTTGTTTTTGCAGGGTATGATTGTGATGTGATATGGCCAACAATGTGATGTGATATATTGGATGTATGAGATTATCATGTTGTAATAGAAATATCGACTTGCACGTCGATGGTACGACAACCGGCAGGAGCCATAGGGTTGTCTTTATACTAACGTTTGTGCTTGCAGATGCGTTTACTATTTTGCTAGGATGTAGCTTTAGTAGTAATAGCATAAGTAGCACGACAACCCCGATGGCAACACGTTGATGGATGATCATGGTGTGGCGCCAGTGACAAGAAGATCGTGCCGGTGCTTTGGTGATGGAGATCAAGAAGCACGTGATGATGGCCATATCATGTCACTTATGAATTGCATGTGATGTTAATCCTTTTATGCACCTTATTTTGCTTAGAACGACGGTAGCATTATGAGGTGATCTCTCACTAAAATTTCAAGACGAAATTGTGTTCTCCCCGACTGTGCACCGTTGCTACAGTTCGTCGTTTTGAGACACCACGTGATGATCGGGTGTGATAGACTCAACGTTCACATACAACGGGTGCAAAACAGTTGCGCACGCGGAACACTCGGGTTAAGCTTGACGAGCCTAGCATGTGCAGACATGGCTTCGGAACACATGAGACCAAAAGGTCGATCATGAATCATATAGTTGATATGATTAGCATAGGGATGCTTACCACTGAAACTACTCTCGACTCACGTGATGATCGGACTTGGGATAGTGTAAGTGGATCATGAACCACTCAAATGACTAGAGAGATGTACTTTTTGAGTGGGAGTTTAGCATATAATTTGATTAAGTTGAACTCTAATTATCTTGAACATAGTCTAAGTCCACTTTGAATATATTTGTGTTGTAGATCATGGCTCACGCGACAGTCATCCTGAATTTTAATACGTTCCTAGAGAAAGCTAAGTTGAAAGATGATGGAAGCAACTTTGTAGACTGGGCTCATAATCTTAAGCTAATCTTACAAGCTGGGAAGAAGGATTATGTCCTTAATGCTGCGCTAGGAGATGAACCACCCGCTACGGCTGATCAGGATGTTAAGAACGCTTGGTTAGCACGTAAGGAGGACTACTCAATAGTTCAATGTGCAGTCTTGTATGGCTTAGAACCGGGACTTCAACGTCGCTTTGAGCGTCATGGAGCATTTGAGATGTTCCAGGAGTTGGAGTTTATCTTTCAGAAGAACGCCCGGATCGAGAGGTATGAGACCTCCGATAAATTCTATGCTTGCAAGATGGAGGAAAACTCGTCTGTCAGTGAACATGTGCTCAAAATGTCTGGGTACTCAAACCGTCTAGCTGAACTGGGGATTGAACTCCCGCAAGAAGCTATCACTGACAGAATCCTTCAATCACTGCCGCCAAGCTATAAAGGCTTTGTGTTGAACTACAACATGCAAGGGATGAACAAGTCTCCCGGCGAGATGTTTGCGATGCTGAAAGTCGCAGAGTCTGAACTCCGTAAAGAGCATCAAGTGTTGATGGTGAGCAAGACCACTAGTTTCAAGAGAAATGACAAAGGCAAGAAGGGCAATTCGAAGAAGAGCGGCAAGCCTGTTGCCAATCCGCCGAAGAAACCCAAGGCTGGACCTAAGCCTGAAACAGAGTGCTTCTATTGCAAGGGTATGGGTCACTGGAAGCGCAATTGCCCCAAGTATCTGGCAGATAAGAAGGCGGCCAAAGAAAAATCAGGTATATTTGATATATACATGTTATTGATGTGTACTTAACCGGCTCTCGTAGTAGTGCCTGGGTATTTGATACCGGTTCTGTTGCTCATATTTGCAACTCGAAGCAGGAACTGCGGAATAGACGAAGGCTGGCGAAAGGCGAAGTGACGATGCGCGTGGGAAATGGTTCCAAGGTTGATGCAATCGCCGTCGTCAGAGTGTCACTTCAGCTACCATCGGGATTAGTGATGAACTTAAATCATTGTTATTTAGTGCCTGCGTTGAGCATGAACATTATATCTGGATCTTGTTTATTGCGAGACGGTTACTCTTTTAAGTCTGAGAATAATGGTTGTTCTATTTCTATGAGTAACATCTTTTATGGTCATGCACCGAATGTGAGAGGATTGTTCATATTGAATCTTGATAGCGATACGCATATACATAACATTGAGACCAAAAGAGTTAGAGTAAACAATGATAGCGCCATATTTTTGTGGCACTGCCGCTTGGGTCATATTGGTGTAAAGCGCATGAAGAAACTCCATGCTGATGGACTTTTGGAGTCACTTGGCTTTGATTCACTTGACACGTGCGAACCATGCCTCATGGGCAAGATGACTAAGACTCCGTTCTCCGGAACAATGGAGCGTGCAAGTGACTTGTTGGAAATCGTATATACCGATGTGTGTGGTCCAATGAGCGTAGAGGCACGCGGCGGATATCGTTATTTTCTCACCTTCACTGACGATTTAAGTAGATATGGTTATGTCTACTTGATGAAGCACAAGTCTGAAACATTTGAAAAGTTCAAGCAATTTCAGAGTGAAGTGGAAAATCATTGTAACAAGAAGATCAAGTTCCTACGGTCTGATCGTGGGGGTGAATATCTGAGTTTCGAGTTTGGTGCTCACTTAAGACAATGTGGAATTGTTTCGCACTTAACACCGCCTGGAACACCACAGCGTAATGGTGTGTCCGAACGTCGTAATCGTACTTTGTTAGAGATGGTGCGATCTATGATGTCTCTTACTGATTTGCTGTTATCATTTTGGGGTTATGCATTAGAAACAGCTGCATTCACTTTAAATAGGGCACCATCAAAATCCGTTGAGACGACACCATACGAACTGTGGTATGGCAAAAGGCCAAAGTTGTCGTTTCTTAAAGTTTGGGGATGTGATGCTTATGTCAAAAAGCTTCAGCCTGAAAAGCTGGAACCCAAAGCGGAAAAGTGCGTCTTCATAGGTTACCCAAAAGAGACAGTTGGGTACACCTTCTATCTCAAATCCGAGGGCAAAGTGTTTGTTGCTAAAAACAGAGCTTTTCTCGAGAAGGAGTTTCTCTCGAGAGAATTGAGTGGGAGGAAGATAGAACTTGACGAGGTTGTTGAACCTCTCATCCCTCTGGATGGTGGCGCAGGGCAAGGGGAAACCTCTGTCGTTGCGACACCGATTGAGGAGGAAGTTAATGATGATGATCATGAAACTCCAGTTCAAGTTTCTGTTGAACCACGCAGGTCGACGAGATCACGCGGTGCTCCAGAGTGGTACGGTAATCCCGTCTTATCAATCATGTTGTTAGACAACAATGAACCTGCAAATTATGAAGAAGCAATGGTGGGCCCAGATTCCAACAAATGGCTAGAAGCCATGAAATCCGAGATAGGATCCATGTATGGGAACAAAGTGTGGACTTTGGAGATACTACCCGAGGGTCGCAAGGCTATTCAGAACAAATGGATCTTTAAGAAGAAGACGGACGCTGACGGCAATGTGACCGTTTATAAAGCTCGACTTGTGGCAAAGGGTTTTTCACAAGTTCTAGGAGTTGACTACGATGAGACTTTCTCACCCGTAGCGATGCTTAAGTCCGTCAGAATCATGTTAGCAATAGCTGCATTTTTCGATTATGAAATCTGGCAGATGGATGTCAAAACGGCGTTCCTTAACGGTTTCCTTAAGGAAGAGTTGTATATGATGCAATCCGAAGGTTTTGTCGATCCTAAAAATGCTGACAAGGTTTGCAAACTCCAGCGATCCATTTATGGACTGGTGCAAGCATCTCGGAGTTGGAACAAACGCTTTGATGAGGTGATCAAAGCATTTGGGTTTATACAAGTGGTTGGAGAATCCTGTATTTACAAGAAAGTGAGTGGGAGCTCTGTGGCGTTTCTAATATTATATGTGGATGACATATTACTGATTGGAAACAACGTAGAGTTTTTGGAGAGCATAAAAGGTTACTTGAATGAAAGTTTCTCTATGAAGGACCTAGGAGAAGCTGCTTACATTCTAGGCATTAAGATCTATAGGGATAGATCAAAACGCCTGATAGGACTTTCACAAAGCACATACCTTGATAAAGTTTTGAAGAGGTTCAAAATGGAACAGTCCAAGAAAGGGTTCTTGCCAGTTTTACAAGGTACGAGATTGAGTAAGACTCAGTGCCCAGCAACTGATGAAGATAGAGAGCATATGCGCTCCGTCCCCTATGCTTCAGCCATAGGTTCTATCATGTATGCGATGCTGTGCACTAGACCGGATGTTAGCCTGGCCATAAGTGTGGCAGGTAGGTTCCAGAGCAATCCAGGAGTGGATCACTAGACAACGGTCAAGAATATCCTGAAGTACCTGAAAAGGACTAAGGAGATGTTTCTCGTGTATGGAGGTGACGAAGAGCTCGCCGTAAAAGGTTACGTCGATGCAAGCTTTGACACAGATCCGGACGACTCTAAGTCGCAAACCGGATACGTATTTATTCTTAATGGGGGTGCAGTAAGCTGGTGCAGTTCCAAGCAAAGCGTCGTAGCAGATTCTACATGTGAAGCGGAGTACATGGCTGCCTCGGAGGCGGCTAAGGAGGGTGTCTGGATGAAGCAGTTCATGACGGATCTTGGAGTGGTGCCAAGTGCACTGGATCCAATAACCTTGTTATGTGACAACACGGGTGCCATTGCCTTAGCAAAGGAACCCCGGTTTCACAAGAAGACCAGACACATCAAACGATGCTTCAACCTCATCCGCGACTACGTCGAGGAAGAGGACGTAAATATATGCAAAGTGCACACGGATCTGAATGTAGCAGACCCGCTGACTAAACCTCTTCCACGGCCAAAACATGATCGACACCAGAACTGTATGGGTGTTAGATTTATTACAATGTAATTCACATGGTGATGTGAGGGCTAGATTATTGACTCTAGTGCAAGTGGGAGACTGTTGGAATTATGCCCTAGAGGCAATAATAAATATATAGTTATTATTATAATTCCTGTATCAAGATAATAGTTTATTATCCATGCTATAATTGTATTGAATGAAGACTCATTTACATGTGTGGATACATAGACAAAACACCGTCCCTAGCATGCCTCTAGTTGGCTAGCCAGTTGATCAATGATAGTCAGTGTCTTCTGATTATGAACAAGGTGTTGTTGCTTGATAACTGGATCACGTCATTGGGAGAATCACGTGATGGACTAGACCCAAACTAATAAACGTAGCATGTTGATCGTGTCATTTTGTTGCTACTGTTTTCTACGTGTCAAGTATTTATTCCTATGACCATGAGATCATATAACTCACTGACACCGGAGGAATGCTTTGTGTGTATCAAACGTCGCAACGTAACTGGGTGACTATAAAGATGCTCTACAGGTATCTCCGAAGGTGTTAGTTGAGTTAGTATGGATCAAGACTGGGATTTGTCACTCCGTGTGACGGAGAGGTATCTCGGGGCCCACTCGGTAATACAACATCACACACAAGCCTTGCAAGCAATGTAACTTAGTGTAAGTTGTGGGATCTTGTATTACGGAACGAGTAAAGAGACTTGCCGGTAAACGAGATTGAAATAGGTATGCGGATACTGACGATCGAATCTCGAGCAAGTAACATACCGAAGGACAAAGGGAATGACATACGGGATTATACGAATCCTTGGCACTGAGGTTCAAACGATAAGATCTTCGTAGAATATGTAGGATCCAATATGGGCATCCAGGTCCCGCTATTGGATATTGACCGAGGAGTCTCTCGGGTCATGTCTACATAGTTCTCGAACCCGCAGGGTCTGCACACTTAAGGTTCGACGTTGTTTTATGCGTATTTGAGTTATATGGTTGGTTACCGAATGTTGTTCGGAGTCCCGGATGAGATCACGGACGTCACGAGGGTTTCCGGAATGGTCCGGAAACGAAGATTGATATATAGGATGACCTCATTTGATTACCGGAAGGTTTTTCGGAGTTACCGGGAATGTACCGGGAATAACGAATGGGTTCCGGGAGTTCACCGGGGGGGGGGGGGGGGGGCAACCCACCCCGGGGAAGCCCATAGGCCTTGGGGAGACACACCAGCCCTTAGTGGGCTGGTGGGACAGCCAACAAGTGGTCTATGCGCCAAGAGAAGAAAAATCAAGAGA
This sequence comes from Hordeum vulgare subsp. vulgare, assembly GCF_904849725.1. Taxonomy (NCBI): domain Eukaryota; kingdom Viridiplantae; phylum Streptophyta; class Magnoliopsida; order Poales; family Poaceae; genus Hordeum; species Hordeum vulgare. Next base: position 578,620,620 of record NC_058522.1, read on the forward strand.
AAAGAAAAAAAAAGGAGGAGGTGGGAAGGGAGGAGGACTCCCTCCCAAACCTAGTCCAACTCGGTTTGGGGGGGGGGGAGAGTCCTCCCCCTTGGCTCGGCCGACCCCCTTGAGGGTCCTTGGACCCCAAGGCAAGGCCCCCTCCCTCCCACCTATATATACGGAGGTTTTAGGGCTGATTTGAGACGACTTTTCTACGGCAGCCCGACCACATACCTCCACGGTTTTTCCTCTAGATCGCGTTTCTGCGGAGCTCGGGCGGAGCCCTGCTGAGACAAGGTCATCACCAACCTCCGGAGCGCCGTCACGCTGCCGGAGAACGCTTCTACCTCTCCGTCTCTCTTGCTGGATCAAGAAGGCCGAGATCATCGTCGAGCTGTACGTGTGCTGAACGCGGAGGTGCCGTCCGTTCGGTACTAGATCGTGGGACTGATCGCGGGATTGTTCGCGGGGCGGATCGAGGGACGTGAGGACGTTCCACTACATCAACCGCGTTCTCTAACGCTTCTGCTGTACGGTCTACAAGGGTACGTAGATCACTCATCCCCTCTCGTAGATGGACATCACCATGACAGGTCTTCGTGCGCGTAGGAAATTTTTTGTTTCCCATGCGACGTTCCCCAACAGGCGCGTCGTGACGAGGCGAGGCGGGCGGCGGAGGAGGAGGAGCGCGCGTGTATGTATTTCTTGTTCTCAAGCTCATACATGTGTGGAAACATCCTCCCTTATAAGGAGGTCCAACTCCCACTAAACTAGCAATGTGGGTCTAAACATTTTCACCTCTTGCCTTGCACAAATGGGATGCGTGGGCCTCTAGGATTTATTAGGAATTTCTGAAATTACATATTGGGCTGGCCCATAAATACACAAAATTCCAGCAATCCCCCACCAGATCCCAGGGGCACACAAAATTTGCCTTTGGTTCCAAAACACTGTTTTATATACCGATACTGCAGTGGAGACTGTTAAGTTGAACTTCCACCTAGAACTCTATGCTACACTAGTAAGCAACTTGAACAGTGGACTAGGCCTTGAACTGCAAGTTTTCTGCGAATCTAGCTTCACACAGATCCTTGACCGATACTAGGCTGCCGTGGGACTTCCCCGCGGATGGAGCTTATGCGTCATACTCCGACACCTTTCGTGAGTATACTAGAGAACACCCTACTCTCATAGATTGCGACATTTAACAATCTGACTCATATAGGTATGTTCTTCAAAAGATGTTCTGCAGGACAGCATATCTGCTTCAGTAAGCAACTTAGAACATATTAAGATGTATATCAACCTGCCATGCAGTTTAGGAAAGTATTGCATCTTCATGGAGTGGTATCATTAATGATAAAGATACTTTCCTCTCAGTTGACCAACAGCTTGTCTTCCACATCTAATTCACGGGATCTCCGATCACAAAGAATAGGTTACCACTGTGAACAACTCAAATTGTGGGTCTCATACCCATCTCCCTCAATGCATTATCTATCACATTACGTGATAGACCCTTAGTAAAAGGATGTGCCAGAGTTTTAGATGTTTGGATATAATCCAATGCAATAACTCCGGAGTTTCTTATTTTCCTGACAGATTTTAACCTTCTCTGAATGTGTCTTGATGACTTCATGTTATCCTTTGAGCTGCTCACTTTCTTGATCACAGTTTGATTGTCGCAGTTCATAAGGATACCAGGTACTGGTTTCTCAACAATCGGCAAGTCACTCAAGAGCCGACGAAGCCAATCTGCTTCGACCGTAGATGTATCTAGTACTGTGAGTTCTGCTTCCATTGTTGACCTTGTTAAGATCGTTTGCTTGCAAGAATTCCAAGAAACAGCGCCACCTCCAAGAGTGAATACATATCCACTAGTGGCCTTTATCTCATCAGCATCAGAGATCTAGTTTGAACCACTATACCCTTCAAGCACCTTTGGGTTTCCAGTATAGTGAATTCCATAATTTGCAGTGCCTTTCAAATAACGCAAAACTCTCTCTAGAGCTTTCCAATGCACATCTCCTGGTTTTGAGACAAACCGACTCAGTTTGCTAACAACAAAAGAGATGTCAGGTCTTGTAGCACTGGCTAAGTACATAAGCGAGCCAATAATCTAAGAATATTTGAATTGATCTCTAGCAATTCTTTGATTCTTTCGAAGTAGCACGCTCGCATCATATGGTGTGGGAGAGGACTTGCAGTCACTATACCCAAATCGACTCAAGATCTTTTCCATATAATGAGATTGACGCAATGTAATCCCACCATCTTCGTCTCTCAACAACTTGATGTTCAGAATGATCAGCCACTCCTAAATCCTTCATCTCAAAACATTGAGATAGGAAATCCTTGACCTCTTTAATAACATTCAGATTTGTTCCAAAAATCAGTATGTCATCAACATACAAGCAAAGGATAACTCCCTCGCCCCCACCATGGCGATAGTACACACATTTATCAGCTTCGTTTACTACAAAGCCTGCAATAGTTAGAGTTCTTTCAAACTTCTCATGCCACTGCTTTGGTGCTTGCTTAAGTCCATATAGAGATTTCAGCAACTTGCATACTTTCCCTTCCTGACCATGTACTACAAACCCATCTGGTTGTTCCATGTAAATTTCCTCATCCAACTCTCCATTTAGGAAAGCAGTCTTAACATCCATTTGATGAACGAGAAGACCATGTGAGGCGGCTAGTGAAAGTAGTACTCGAATAGTGGTCAGTCGAGCCACGGGTGAGTAAGTATCAAAGAAGTCTTCACCTTCCTTTTGGGTATAATCCTTAGCCACGAGCCGTGCCTTGTACTTTTCGATAGTACCATCAGGCCTAAGCTTCTTCTTGAATACCCATTTGCATCCTATAGGTTTGCACCCATAAGGACGATCAGTGATCTCCCAAGTTTCATTTTCCAAGATGGAATCCATCTCACTACGGGCTGCCTCCTTCCAGTAGTCAGCATCTTCAGACGCATAGGCCTTTGAAATAGAACTGGGAGTGTCATCTATGAGATACACAAGAAAATCATCACCAAAGGACTTTGCAGTCCTGTGTCTCTTGCTCCTGGTAGGAACTTCATTGTTCTCCTCCACAATATTTTCAAAGTGTTCCGTCGAAATGACAGGTTCAGTAAATGTGACTAATTCATGGTTTGATGAATTAGGCATCTCCTGATTAGATGAGGTAGTTGTATCCTTCATGGGAAAGATATCTTCGAAGAAAGTCGCATCATTCGACTCCATGATTGTACCGACATGCATGTCAGATACCTCAGATTTTACAACCAAGAATCTATATCCAATGCTATGAAAAGCATATCCCAGAAAAACACAATCCACAGTTTTTGGTCCTAGCTTGCGCTTCTTTGGGATTGGCACATTGACTTTTGCCAAACAACCCCAGGTTCGTAGATAAGAGAGTTTTAACCTTTTCTTTTCCCATTCCTCGAATGGAGTTATCTCTTTGTTCTTTGTGGGAACTCGATTTAGGACATGACATGCAGTCAATATCGCCTCCCCCCACCATGCCTTGGAGAGACCCGATGTGTCTAACATGGCTTAACCAAATCAGTTAGAGTACGGTTCTTTCTTTCGGCTATCCCATTTGCTTGAGGTGAATAGGGAGGCGTCGTCTCATGGACTATACCATGTTCCGCACAAAAGGAATCAAATTCATTTGAGAAATACTCTCCACCACGATCGGACCTAAGCCTCTTGATCTTTCGATCAAGTTGGTTTTCTGCTTCAGCTTTATAGATCTTGAAAAAGTTTAAAGCCTCATCCTTAGACTTTAGAAGATACACTCGACAGTATCTAGTGGAGTCATCAATTAGTGTCATAAAATATTTTTTTCCACCTTTTGTCAAAATGCCATTCATTTCACATAGATCTGAATGTATGAGCTCTAGTGGTGCAAGATTTCTCGTTTCGGCAGTCGTATGAGACTTACGAGGTTGTTTGGCTTGCACACAAACTTGACACTTAGATCCCTTGACTGTGTTAAAGCTAGGGATTAAGTTCAATTTGACTAGTCGCGACATGCAACCAAAATTAACATGACAAAGACGTGAATGCCACACATTTGATTCACTATTGTTGTAAACATGATTAACAACTTTATTGCAAACGTCTGACAAGGATAAACGGAACAGGCCTCCTGACTCGTAGCCTTTACCAACAAAAGTTCCATACTTGGATATTACAAATTTATTAGACTCAAAGACAAGCTTGTAGCCATCTCTACATAAAAGAGATCCGCTAACAAGTTTTTTATTCACGGAGGGGACATAATGCACGTTCTTCAGCCGCACGATCTTTCCCGAAGTAAACTTCAGATCGACCGTGCCAAGACCACAAACAGAAGCACGTGAACCGTTGCCCATCAGGACGGTGGAAGTCCCTGCGGACTGATAAGATGAAAACATGGAAATATCACCGCATATATGCACATTAGCACCCGTGTCAATTAACCAATCAGGAAAATGACATACTGCAAGAATAGTGGGTAATATACCATACCCAACATCCTCCACGTCAGTGTCAGCAATGACGACATTAGCAGACTTGCCGCCTTTCCCATGTTGACGCTTGTCATAACGATTAGGGCAGTTAGGTGCCCAATGATCAGGATCTCCACACACATGACAAACACCTTTCTTCTTGTCATTCTTCTTCTTGAAGTTGGTGTGCTGTACAGCCTTGTTCTTCCCATCGAACTTTGCTTTACCATCAAACTTGCCCTTGTTCTTGAAATTGTGGGGCTGGAAGTTTTTCTCCTGTACCAGATTGGCACTAGAACCTCCCTCAATAGCTCGAGCACGTGAGTCTTTTGCTCTCGCCTTTTCTTCCACATCAAGAGTACCTATGAGATCCGGAACGGAAAACTCCTATCTCTTATGCTTCAATAAGGTAGCAAAGTTCCTCCACGAAGGAGGACGTTTAATGATGATGCCTCCGGCAACGAACTTGTCCGGTAGCATGCAATTAAAGTGCTCAAGTTCTCTTGCAAATGACTGTATTTTGTGAGCTTGCTCAACCACGGAGTGCTCTTCAGTCATCCTGTAGTCATAGAATTGTTCCATGATGTACAGCTCAGTGCCAGCATCCGAGACCCCAAACTTGGCCTCAAGTGCATCCCACATATCTTTTCCATTATCAATTGACGCATAAGCACCAACTATGTTTTCACCAAGAACGCTCAAAAGAGCAGCCTTAAACAAGGTATCCATTTTATGAAAGGCTAGCTCTTGTTGAGCATCATGATCTCCTTCAGGTTTGCCAAGAGTGGCGTCATAGCAGCTCATGGTTTGAAACCATAGGACAGATCTCACGCACCACCTCTTATAGTGAACGCCCTCAAACATAGGAGGTCTCATGGAAGCAGCAAAACCACTCGGGGTAAATTGCCTATAATAAGGTTTTTGGATTGTTGGAAATATGAGCAATTTACCATAGGATTTTATTACAAGAAAAACTAAAAAAAACATAATCAACATAACAACAACGAAAGAAGGCAAGCTATATAGAGATGAGAAGACAATGGGCATGTGCACGTAGGATCCAGAAAAGAGCATATGTATAACCGTTCTACAAAGACAAGGTATCATCTGGAGTAATGAGTAGAAACGGAACATATCTAGCAGAGAAACTATAGCAAAAAGGTGTGATAGGAATTCAAAGAAGAAGAACATGAGTACGTACTGAGTTGTAGCAGGAGAAGGATTGGTGTTGGCGTTGTCGTTGGCCATGGTACCGAAGAGGTGGTCGACGTCGGGGAAGTAGTCGTCGTCGTCCGGGAAGAGATCGTCGGTGTCCGTGATGGAAGCCAGTAGTCGCGCTGAGCGCTCCCCAAAAACCTTATCGCCCTTCTCCCGTATAGGACTCGAAGAGACGGAGTTTCGGAGGCCTACTGTCCCGACGAACGGTGCACGCCGCAGGACGGGATGAGGAAGAACGTAGCAGCAGCACAGAGAGAAGAACCGGTGGCGAGTGGGAACTTCTGATGCATTTACTGGAGAGGAGCGACCTCCCTTTTATAGGCGCAGGAGAAGGAGGCGAGAAGCCAGCGACGGGATAAGAAACGAACAGACAACAGCGAAATGAGTTGCAGCAGTCGGTTTCAATATCCACTAACAAAACATTCAGCTTCTCCGAGTGGACTTTTAAATATGTGCGTGGCAAAAATTTAGTTCGGCTCGGCTCATTCCCGCAACCCGCGTCGCGTCGTGACGAGGCGAGGCGGGCGGCGGAGGAGGAGGAGCACGCGTGTATGTCTCTCATGTTCTCTAGCTCATACATGTGTGGAAACATCCTCCCTTATAAGGAGGTCCAACTCCCTCTAAACTAGCAATGTGGGACTAAACATTTCCCCCTCTTGCCTTGCACAAATGGGCTGCGTGGGCCTCTAGGATTTATTAGGAATTTCTGAAATTACATATTGGGCTGGCCCATAAATACACAAAATTCCAGCAGAAGGTGTACCTAACTGTATCTTTTGGGTATCCTATGAAGACGCATTTCTCCACTTTGGGTTCCAGCTTTTCAAGTTGAAGCTTTTTGACATAAGCATCACATCTCCAAACTTTAAGAAACGACAACTTTGGTTTCTTGCGAACCACAGATCATATGGCGTCATCCCAACAGATTTTGATGGTTCCCTATTTAAAGTGAATGCAACTATCTCTAATGCATAATCCCAAAATGATAACGACAAATGAGCAAGAGAGATCATAGAATGCATCATAAATGATAAAGTACGATTACAACGTTCGGACACACCATTACGCTGTGTTGTTTGAGATGGTGTCATCTGTGAAACAATTCCACATTGTCTTAGGTGAGTGCCAAACTCATAACTCAGATATTCTCCTCCTCGATCATAGGAATTGTATCTTCTTATTATGATGATTCTCCAATTTACTTTGAAATTGCTTGAACTTTTCAAATGTTTCAGACTTGTGTTTCATTAAGTAAATATAACCATATCTACTTAAGTCATCGGTGAAGGTGAGGAAATAACGATATCCACTGCGCGCCTCAATGCTCATCGGACCGCACACATAAGTATGTGTGATTTTCAATAAGCCACTTGCTCACTCCATTGTTCTGGAGAACGGAGTTTTGTTCATCTTGCCCATGAGGCATAGTTCACATGTGTCAAGTGATTCAAAATCAAGTGACTCCAAAAGTCCATCAACATAGAGTTTCTTCATGCGTTTTACACCAATATGACCCAAGCGGCAGTGTCACAAGAAAGTGGTACTATCATTATCAACTCTACATCTTTTGGCATCAATGTTATGAACATGTGTGTCATCACTATCGAGATTCAATAAGAATAAACCCCTCACATTGGGTGCATGGCCATAAAAGATATTACTCATATAAATAGAACAACCATTATTCTCTGATTTAAATGTGTAACTGTCTCGCAATAAACAAGATCCACATATAATGTCCATGCTTAACACAGGAACTAAATAACAATTATTCAGGTTCATCACTAACCCTGATGGTAATTGAAGTGAGAGTGTGCCAACGACGATCACATCAACCTTGGAACCATTTCCCACGCGCATCATCACTTTGTCCTTCGCCAACCTTCGTCTATTCCATGGTTCCTGCTTTGAGTTGCAAATGTGAGCAATCGAATCGGTATCAAATACCCAGGCACTACAACGAGAGTTGGTGAGGTATACATCAATAACATGTATGTCATATATACCTTGTTTGGTGTTGGGCCTCCTTCTTGTCGGCCAGATACTTGGGGAAGTTCCACTTCGAGTGACTAGTCCCCTTGCAATGAAAGCACTCAGTTTCTGGCTTGGGTCCAACCTTGGGTTTCTGTTGGAAATATGCCCTAGAGGCAATAATAAAATGGTTATTATCATATTTCCTTGTTCATGATAATCGTCTATTGTTCATTCTATAATTGTATTAACAGGAAACAGTAATACATGTGTGAATAAATAGATCACAATGTGTCCCTAGCAAGCCTCTAGTTGGCTAGCTCGTTAGTCAATAGATGATCATGGTTTCCTGATCATGGGCATTAGATGTCATTGATAACGGGATCACATCATTGGGAGAATGATGTGATGGACAAGACCCAATCCTAAGCATAGCACTAGATCGTATTGTTCGTATGCTAATGCTTTTCTAATGTCAAGTATCTTTTCCTTCGACCGTGAGATCGTGCAACTCCCGGACACTGTAGGGGTGCTTTGGGTGTATCAAACGTCACAACGTAACTGGGTGACTATAAAGGTGCACTACGGGTACCTCCGAAAGTGTCTGTTGGGTTGGCACGAATCGAGATCGGGATTTGTCACTCCGTGAGACGGAGAGGTATCTCTGGGCCCACTCGGTAGAACATCATCATGAGCTCAATGTGACTAAGGAGTAGTCACACGATGACGTGCTACGGAACGAGTAAAGAGACTTACCGGTAACGAGATTGAACAAGGTATAGGTATACCGATGATCGAATCTCGGGCAAGTTCTATACCGACAGACAAAGGGAATCGTATACGGGATTGATTGAATCCTTGACATCGTGGTTCATCCGATGAGATCATCGTGGAGCAAGTGGGAGCCACCATGGGTATCCAGACCCCGCTGATGGTTATTGGCCAGAGAGGTGTCTCGGTCATGTCTGCCTGTCTCCCGAACTCGTAGGGTCTACACACTTAAGGTTCGATGACGCTAGGGTTATAGGGAATTGTTATACGAGGTTACCGAAAATTGTTCGGAGTCCGGATGAGATCCCGGACGTCACAAGGAGCTCCGGAATGGTTCGGAGGTAAAGATTGATATATAGGACGGATGGTTTCGGATACCGGAAGTGTTTCGGGCATCACCGGTAACGTACCGGGACCACCGGGACCACGGGAGGTGGCCCCGGGGGACCACCGAAGGGGGGCGATGACCCCGGGAGATAAGGTGGGCCAAGTGGGGATGGGAACCAGCCCCTAGGTGGGCTGGTGCGCCTCCCCACTCAGCCCATAGCGCAAGGGAGAGAAAAGGGGGGGGAAACCCTAGGCCAGGTGGGCCTAAGGCCCACCAGATGGTGCGCCACCCCCTCCTCCCCCTTCTGGCCGCCGCACCTCCCATCTGGGGGGGCTGCCGCACCCCCTAGGGTGCAAACCCTAGGGGTGGCACCCCTCTCCCCTCCCCCTATATATATCGGGCACTTTTGGCCATTGAGACACATGGTTTTTCCTCTCTCTCGGCGCAACCCCGCTCCTCTCCCTCCTCCTCTCTGCCGGTGCTTGGTGAAGCCCTGCCGGGAGACCTCGTCTCTCCATCGACACCATGCCGTCGTGCTGCTGGAGTTCTTCCCCAACCTCTCCCTCCTCCTTGCTGGATCAAGGTGCGGGAGACGTCACCGAGCTGCACGTGTGTTGAATGCGGAGGTGCCGTAGTTCGGCACTAGATCGGAATCGCTGCGAGTACGACTCCATCAACCGCGTTCTAGCAATGCTTCCGCTTAGCGATCTTCAAAGGTATGAAGATGCTCTCACCCCTCTCTCGTTGCTGGTCTCTCCATAGGGATATCTGAATATGCGTAGGAAAATTTTGAATTTATGCTACGTTACCCAACAGTGGTATCAGAGCCAGGTTTTCTATGCGTAGATTCTATGCACGAGTAGAACACAAAAGTTGTGGGCGATGATTTGTCAATTTTCTTGCCGCTACTAGTCTTATTCTTTTCCGGCGGTATTGTGGGATGAAGCGGCCCGGACCGACTTTACACGTACACTTACGTGAGACTGGTTCCACCGACAGACATGCACATCGTGCATAAAGGTGGCTAGCGGGTGTCTGTCTCTCCTACTCTAGTCGGATTGTATTTGATGAAAAGGGTCCTTATGAAGGGTAAATAGCTTTGGCATATCATCGTTGTCGCTGTCATGTAGGTAAGAAGGCGTTCTTGCTAGAAACCCAAATCAGCCACGTAAAACTTGCAACAACAATTAGAGGACGTCTAACTTGTTTTTGCAGGGTTTGACATGTGATGTGATATGGCCAAAGTTGTGATGTGGCATGTATGATGTATGAGATGATCATGTTATTGTAATAGGTTTCACGACTTGCATGTCGATGAGTATGACAACTGGCAGGAGCCATAGGAGTTGTCTTAATTTATTGTATGAGATGCAACGCCATGTGCTTACTACTTTTACTTCATTGCTAACGGTTAGCTATAGTAGTAGTGATAGTAGTAGTTAGCGTCACGACTTCACGGAGACACGATGATGGAGATCATGATGATGGAGATCATGGTGTCATGCCGGTGACGATGATGATCATGCGATGCCCGAAGATGGAGATCGAAAGAGCAAAGATGATAATGGCCATATCATGTCACTATATGATTGCATTGTGATGTTTATCATGTTTTACATCTTATTGCTTAGAACGACGGTAGCATAATAAGATGATCCCTCTTAAAATTTCGAGAACGTATTCCCCTAAGTGTGCACCGTTGCGAAGGTTCGTTGTCTCGAAGCACCACGTGATGATCGGGTGTGATAGATTCTAACGTTCGCATACAACGGGTTTAAGCCATATTTACACACGCGAAACACCTAGGTTGACTCGACGAGCTTAGCATGTACATACATGACCTCGAATACAAGAGACCGAAAGGTCGAACATGAGTCGTATGGTTGAATACGATCAGCATGAAGTTGCTCACCATGGTGACTAGTCCGTCTCACGTGATGATCGGACACGGGTTAGTCAACATGGATCATGTATCACTTAGATGACTAGAGGGATGTCGATTTAAGTGGGACTTCATACTTAATTTGATTAAATGAACTTAATTGTCATGAACTTAGTCTAAAAGTTGTCTTTATAAATATTGTAGATGTCCAACGTCAACCTCAACTTCAACGCATTCCTAGAGAAAAACAAGCTGAAAGATGATGGTAGCAACTATGCAGACTGGGTTCGCAACTTGAAGCTCATCCTTGAAGCAGCTAAAAGGGCTTATGTCCTTAATGCGCCGCTAGGTGACCCTCCCGCTCCCGCAGCAGCCCAGGACATTCTGAACGTCTGGCAAACGCGGAGTGATGACTACTCTCTGGTCAGGTGTGGCATGTTATACAGTTTAGAAACGGGGCTCCAAAGGCGTTTTGAGCAACACGGGGCATATGAGATGTTCCAGGAGCTGAAGCTAGTTTTTCAAGCTCATGCCCGTGTCGAGAGATATGAAGTCTCCGACAAGTTCTTTAGCTGTAAGATGGAGGAGAACAGTTCTGTCAGTGAGCACATACTCAAAATGTCTGGGTTACACGGTCGTCTGACTTCACTTGGAGTCGAACTTCCGGATGATGCTATAATTGACAGAATCCTCCAGTCTCTCCCACCAAGCTACAAAGGCTTTGTGCTTAACTACAACATGCAAGGGATGGAGAAGACCATTCCCGAGTTGTACTCGATGCTCAAGTCTGCAGAAGTAGAAATCAAGAAAGAGCATCAAGTGTTGATGGTCAACAAGACCACTAGTTTGAAGAAAGGGAGGGGTAAGAAGAACTTCAAGAAAGACGGCAAAGCTGTTGCCGCGCCCGGTAAGCCAGATGCCGGGAAGAAGAAAAAGAACGGACCCAAGCCTGAGACTGAGTGCTTCTATTGCAAGGGAAAGGGTCACTGGAAGCGGAACTGCCCCAAATACTTAGCGGACAAGAAGGCCGACAACGTTAAAGGTATATGTGATATACATGTTATTGATGTGTACCTTACCAGCGCTCGTAGTAGCTCCTGGGTATTTGATACCGGTGCTGTTGCTCACATTTGCAACTCAAAGCAGGAACTGCGGAATAAGCGGAGACTGGCCAAGGACGAAGTGACGATGCGCGTCGGGAATGGTTCAAAGGTCGATGTGATCGCCGTCGGCACGCTGCCTCTACATCTACCGTCGGGATTAGTTTTAAACCTTAATAATTGTTATTTAGTACCACCTTTAAGCATGAACATTGTATCAGGGTCTTGCTTAATGCGAGACGGCTACTCATTTAAGTCAGAGAATAATGGTTGTTCTATTTATACGAGTGATATGTTTTATGGTCATGCTCCGGTGGTGAATGGATTATTCTTGATGAATCTCGATCGTGATGTTACACATATTCATAGTGTGAGTACCAAAAGATGCAAAGTTGATAATGATAGTCCCACATACTTGTGGCACTGCCTCCTTGGTCATATCGGCGTTAAGCGCATGAAGAAGCTCCATACTGATGGACTATTAGAGTCTCTTGACTTTGAATCATTTGACACATGCGAACCATGCCTCATGGGCAAGATGACTAAGACTCCATTCTCAGGAATAATGGAGAGAGAAACCGACTTATTGGAAATAATACATACTGATGTGTGTGGTCCAATGAACGTTGAAGCTCGCGGTGGTTATCGTTATGTTCTTACTCTCACCGATGATTTGAGTAGGTATGGGTATATCTACTTGATGAAGCACAAATCTGAGACGTTTGAAAAGTTCAAGGAATTTCAGAGTGAGGTTGAGAATCAACGTGATAGAAAAATTAAATGTCTACGATCTGATCGTGGAGGAGAATATTTGAGTCACGAGTTTGGCACACACCTAAGGAAGTGTAGAATCGTTTCACAACTGACACCGCCTGGCACACCGCAGCGCAACGGAGTGTCTGAACGTCGTAATCGCACTTTATTAGATATGGTACGATCTATGATGTCTCTCACCGACTTACCGCTATCATTTTGGGGATACGCATTGGAAACTGCAGCATTCACTTTAAATAGGGCACCGTCAAAACCGTTGAGACGACACCGTATGAACTATGGTTTGGCAAGAAACCTAAGTTGTCGTTTCTTAAAGTTTGGGGCTGCGATGCTTATGTGAAGAAACTTCAACCAGAAAAGATCGAACCCAAAGCGGAGAAATGCGTATTCATAGGATACCCTAAGGAAACTATTGGGTATACCTTCTATCTTAGATCCAAAGGTAAAACCTTTGTTGCCAAGAACGGATCCTTTCTAGAGAAAGAGTTTCTCTCGAAATAAGTAAGTGGGAGGAAGGTAGAACTTGATGAGGTAATTACACCCCCTCTCGAACAGGATAGTAGCGCAGCGCGGGAAGCTGTTCCTGTGGCGCCTACACCGACTGAAGAGGAAGTTAATGATGATGATCATGAAGCTTCAGATCAAGTTACTACTGAACCGCGAAGGTCCACAAGGGCACGCTCCGCACCAGAGTGGTACGGCAACCCTGTGATGGAAATCATGTTGTTAGACAACGGTGAACCTTCGAACTATGAAGAAGCAATGGCGGGCCCGGATTCCAACAAATGGCTTGAAGCTATGAAATCCGAGATAGGATCCATGTATGAGAACAAAGTATGGACTTTGGTGGACTTGCCCGATGACCGGCGAGCCATAGAAAATAAATGGATCTTCAAGAAGAAGACTGATGCAAACGGTAATGTAACCGTTTACAAAGCTCGACTTGTCGCAAAGGGTTTTCGACAAATTCAAGGAGTTGACTACGAAGAGACTTTCTCTCCCGTAGCAAAGCTGAAATCAGTCCGAATCATGTTAGCAATTGCCGCCTTTTATGATTATGAAATTTGGCAAATGGATGTCAAAACAGCGTTCCTTAACGGGAACCTTAAGGAAGAGTTGTATATGATGCAACCAGAAGGTTTTGTCGACCCTAAGGGTGCTAACAAAGTGTGCAAGCTCCAGCGCTCCATCTATGGGCTGGTGCAGGCATCTCGGAGTTGGAACATTCTCTTTAATGATGTGATTAAAGCGTTTGGGTTCATACAGGTTTACGGAGAAGCCTGTCTGTACAAGAAAGTGAGTGGGAGCTCTGTAGCTTTCCTTATACTATATGTGGATGACATATTATTGATGGGGAATAATATAGAGATGTTTGAGAGCATAAAGGCCTATTTGAACAAGAGTTTTTCAATGAAGGACCTTGGAGAAGCTACATACATATTAGGCATCAAGATCTATAGAGATAGATCGAGACGCCTCATAGGTCTTCCGCAAAGTACATACCTTGACAAGATATTGAAGAAGTTCAATATGGAAAACTCAAAGAAAGGGTTCTTGCCGGTTTTGCAAGGTATGAGATTGAGTAAGACTCAGTCGCCGACCACGGCAGCAGATAGAGAGAAGATGAGTTCTGTCCCCTACGCTTCAGCCGTGGGCTCTCTAATGTATGCCATGCTGTGTACCAGACCTGATATAAACCTTGCCATAAGTTTGGTAGGGAGGTACCAAAGTAATCCCGGTACGGAACACTGGACAGCGGTCAAGAATATCCTTAAGTACCTGAAAAGGACTAAGGAAATGTTTCTCGTTTATGGAGGTGACGAAGAGTTCGTCGTAAAGGGTTACGTCGACGCTAGCTTCGACACAGATCCGGATGACTCTAAGTCACAGACCGGATACGTATATGTGTTGAATGGTGGGGCAGTGAGCTGGTGCAGCAGCAAGCAAGAAGTCGTGGCAGCATCTATATGTGAAGCGGAGTACATAGCTGCTTCAGAAGCGGCTCATGAAGGAATTTGGATGAAGGAGCTCATCACCGACCTTGGAGTGGTTCCAAGCGTGTCGGGTCCAATGAGACTCTTCTGTGATAAAACTGGGGCCATTGCCATAGCCAAGGAGCCCATGTTTCACCGGAAGACGAAGCACATCAAACGCCGCTGTAACTCCATCCAGGACCATGTCCAGAGTGGAGTAATAGATATTTGTAAAGTACACACGGATCTGAATATTGCAGACCCGTTGACTAAACCTCTTCCACGAGCAAAACATGATCAACACCATAATGCTATGGGTGTTCGATACATCACAATGTAACTAGATTATTGACTCTAGTGCAAGTGGGAGACAGTTGGAAATATGCCCTAGAGGCAATAATAAAATGGCTATTATGATATTTCCTTGTTCATGATAATCGTCTATTGTTCATGCTATAATTGTATTAACAGGAAACAGTAATACATATGTGAATAACTAGATCACAATGTGTCCCTAGCGAGCCTCTAGTTGGCTAGCTCGTTAGTCAATAGATGATCATGGTTTCCTGATCATGGGCATTAGATGTCATTGATAACGGGATCACATCATTGGGATGGACAAGACCCAATCCTAAGCCTAGCACTAGATCGTATTGTTCGTATGCTAATGCTTTTCTAATGTCAAGTATCTTTTCCTTTGACCGTGAGATCGTGCAACTCCCGGACACCGTAGGGGTGCTTTGCGTGTATCAAACGTCACAACGTAACTGGGTGACTATAAAGGTGCACTACGGGTACCTCCGAAAGTGTCTGTTGGGTTGGCACGAATCGAGATCGGGATTTGTCACTCCGTGAGAGGGAGAGGTATCTCTGGGCCCACTCGGTAGAACATTATCATGAGCTCAATGTGACTAAGGAGTTAGTCACACGATGACGTGCTACGGAACGAGTAAAGAGACTTACCGGTAACGAGATTGAACAAGGTATAGGTATACCGACGATCGAATCTCGGGCAAGTTCTATACCGACAGACAAAGGGAATCATATACGGGATTGATTGAATCCTTGACATCGTGGTTCATCCGATGAGATCATCGTGGAGCAAGTGGGAGCCACCATGCGTATCCAAACCCCGCTGATGGTTATTGGCCAGAGAGGTGTCTCGGTCATGTCTGCCTGTCTCCCGAACCCGTAGGGTCTACACACTTAAGGTTCGATGACGCTAGGGTTATAGGGAATTGTTATACGAGGTTACCGAAAGTTGTTCGGAGTCCCGGATGAGATCCTGGACGTCACGAGGAGCTCCGGAATGGTCTGGAGGTAAAGATTGATATATAGGACGGATGGTTTCGGATACCGGAAGTGTTTCGGGCATCACCGGTAACGTACCGGGACTACCGGAGGTGGCCCCGAGGGACCACCGAAGGGGGGCCACGACCCTGGGAGATAAGGTGGGCCAAGTGGGGGTGGGAACCAGCCCCTAGGTGGGCTGGTGCGCCTCCCCACTCAGCCCATAGCACAAGGGAGAGAAAAGGGGGGGGGCAAACCCTAGGCCAGGTGGGCCTAAGGCCCACGAGATGGTGCGCCACCCCCTCCTCCCCCTTCTGGCCGCCGCCGCAAGATCTGAATATGCGTAGGAAATTTTTGAATTTATGCTACGTTACCCAACAGTTTCTTCACGGGAGGGGCAACTACTTTTCCACTCTTCTTGGAGTTACCCTTCTTGCCCTTGCCATTTTTCTTGAAACTAGTGGTTTATTGACCATCAACACTTGATGTTCTTTCTGAATTTCTGACTCAGCGATTTTCAGCATCGCAAACAGCTCGACGACTGATTTATTCATCCCTTGCATGTTATAGTTCAACACAAAGCCTTTATAGCTAGGTGGTAGTGATTGAACTCTGTCAGTGATTGCCCCTGGCAAGAGAACAATTCCCAATTCAGCCAGACGGTTGGAATATTTATACATTCTGAGTATATGTTCACTGACATACCCGTTCTCCTTCATCTTGCAAGCATAGCATTTATCGGAGGTCTCATACCTATCGATCCGGGCATTCTTTTCAAAACCGAACTTCAACTCCTGAAACATCTCATATGCTCCATGACGTTCAAAACGTCTTTGAAGTCCCGGTTCTAAGCCATACAAAATTGCACACTGAACTAGTGAGTAGTCATCCAAACGCGAGGGGGGGCATCACCAAGCGATGCATCAAGGACATAAGCCTTTTGGGAAGCTGTTGGGACAATCCTCAAATTACGGGCCCAGTCTACAAAGTTACTTACATCATCTTTCGTCTTGGCTTTCTCTAGGAACGCATTAAAATTCAAGGGTGCTACTGTGCAAGCCATTGATCTACAATATAAATTTGCAAAGATTACTTAGAATATTGTTCAAGATAATGAGTCTATTTAATCATATTACTAAGAAAACACTCAAATTGACATCCCTCTAGTCATTCGAGTGATACATGATCTAAATCCACCAACCCAAGTCCGATCATCACGTGAGATGAGCTGGTTTCAATGGTGAATATTTTCATGTTGATCATATCTACTATATGACTCATGTTCGACCTTTCGGTCTCTTGTGTTCCGAGGCCATGCATGAACATGCTATGCTCGACAAGTTTAACCCGAGTATTCCGCATGTGCAAACCTGTCTTGCACCCGTTGTATGTGAACATAGAGTCTATCACACCCGATCATCATGTGGTGTCTCGAAACGATGAACTTTCACATTGGCGCACACTGAGGGAGAACACAATTTGATCTTGAAATTTTAGTGAGGGATCATCTTATAATGCTAGCATCGTCCTAAGCAAAACAAGGTGCATAAAAAGGATTAACATCACATGGAAGTCATAAGTGACATGATATGACCATGATCTTATGCTTTTGATCTCCATCTCCAAAGCACCGGCATGATCTCCATCATCACTGGCACAACAAGATGATCTCCATCATCATGTCCATCATCGTGTTGCCATCAAGGTTGTCGCACTAACCATGCTTGTACTACTAACATTACATAATGCTTAGTGATTGACACGGAGGTCAACCCTATGGTTGTGCCGGTTGTCGTAGCATCGACATGTAAGTCGATATTAACTATTACAACATGATCATCTCATACATCAAATATATATCATTATGTATTTGGCCATACATATCACAACATGCCGTGCAAAAACAAGTTAGATATCCTCTAATTTGTTGTTGCATGTTTTACGTGGCTGCTATGGGTATCTAGCAAGAACGCTTCTTACCCACGAAAAACCACAACGGTGATATGCAAGTTACGATTTAACCTTCTACAAGGACCGCCTCTGTCGAATCCGATTCAACTAAAGTAGGAGAGACACACACTCGTCAGCCATCTTTATGCAACAAGTTGCATGTCAGTCGATGGAACCGGTCTCTCGTACATGGACGAGTAAGGTTGGTCCGAGCCTCTTCATCCAGAATACCGCTGAATCAAGAAAATACTAAGGAGGGAAGCAATCTGAATATCAATGTTCACAAACTGCTTTGTGTTCTACTCAAGATGTCATCTACGCATAGACCTAGCTCATGATGCCACTGTTGGGGAACGTTGCATGGGAAACAAAATTTTTCCTTTGTACATACAAGATCTATGCATGATGATGACCATCTACGAGAGGAGAGATCGGACCCACATACCCTTGTAGGTGGCTATGTGGGAAGCGTTAAGAAACGCGGTTGATGTAGTTGAATGTCTTTCTGATCCAAAATCACAAGCCATCCCACGATCCAGTCACGATCTAGTGCCGAACGGACGTCACCTCTGCGTTCAACACACGTACAGCTCGATGACAATCTCCACCTCCTTGATCCAGCAAGCGAGGGTGGATAGGTAGATGAGTTCATTGATAGCACAACGGCGTGGTGGCGGCGGTGGTGAACTAATCTGGCACGGCTTCGCCGAGTACTACCGAACTAATATAGAGGAGGGAGACGATCTACAGAGGAGAGGGCAACACATGACTTTTCAGGTGGTGGCTGCCATCAAAACCTCCACTATATATAGGAGGAAGGGGTAGGTAGGGCTAGAATTGGCCCCTACTCCAAGGAGGAGGGTTCGACCGAAGTGGGGAAGGAGTCCACATCCCACAAGGGAGGTGGATACCCTAGGGAGGACTCCTCCACCTCCTCCACAAACTCTTGGCGCATGGGCCTCTTGGGGTCGGCTGCCCAAGCCCACCATGGGCTGGTGCACCACCTCCTAGGCCCATGAGCCCCCCGGGGTGGGTGGGCCCCTCCCGATGGACCGCTGGAACCCTTTTGGCACTCCCGGTACAATACCGGAACACCATGAAACTATTCCAGAACCCGAATACCACTTTCATATATATAAATCTTAACTCCAGACCATTCCGGAGCTCCTCGTGACGTCCGGGATCTCATCCGGGTCTCCGAACAACCTTCGGTCACCAACACACATAACCCGATAATATTGAAATGTCACTGAACCTTAAGTGTGCACATCCTGCAGGTTCAAGAACTATGCAGATATGACCGAGACACTCTCCGATCAATAACCAATAGCGGGACCTGGATGCCTATATTGGTTCCTACATGTTCTACGAAGATTTTTATTGGTTGAACCTCTATGTCAATGATTCAGTTAATCCCGTATGATGTTCCCTTTGTCCATCAGTATGTTACGTTCCTGAGATTCGATCGTCGGTATCTGCATATCTAGTTCAATCTCATTACCGACAAGTCCCTTTACTCGTTACGTAATACAAGATCCCGTGACTAACTCCTTAGTCACATTGCTTGCAAACTTCTTGTGATGTTGTATTACCGAGTGGGACCTAGAGATACCTCTCTGTCAGACGGAGTGACAAATCCCAGTCTCTATCCATGCCAACCCAATAGACACCCTCGGAGATACCTGCAGAGCACCTTTATAGTCACCCAGTTACGTTGTGAAGTTTGATACACACAAGGCATTACTCCGGTGTCTCGGAGTTGCATGATCTCATGGTCATAGGAACAGATACTTGACATGCAGAAAACAATAACAAATAAACTGACACGATCATATGCTACGTTCATAGTTTGGATCTTGTCCATCACATCATTCTACTAATGATGTGTTCCCGTTACCTAATGAGAACTCATGTCTATGGCCAGGAAACCTTGACCATCTTTGATCAACGAGCTAGTCCTTTAGAGGCTCACTAGGAACAGTGTTTTGTCTATGTATCCACACATGTATTTGAGTTTCCATTCAATATAATTCTAGCATGGATAATAAACGATTATCATGAACAAGAAAATATAATAATGACCACTTTATTATTGCCTCTATGGCATATTTCCAACAATTACTAGTTTCGGTTTACACGGATAACACAAGAAACATGACGTATACCCAGCCACTTGGCTATATTTTATTCTAGCGAAAAACTATACTTTATTTTATTTTTTTAAATGTAAACCATACTTTATTAGCTAGTACTTGTTAAGTTTACATGAATAACAGACAGGTCATAGGGCATACCTAGCCATAAGTGGTGACGAACATTCAAGGAAGTGGAAAATATAGCTAAATTGTGTGTATCAACATTCATCTGCCGACCTTCAAAAATAAAATCACATCTTCGAAACTCCCGAGCACGGGCTGCGACCTCCTTGATGACATCATTATATCTCCCCTCTAGAGCAGCCTTAGTCTCTGCTACTATTGTTTTACAATTGCATGCAATAACGACTTGATCCAAGGATAGATGAAGTGCTATGCCTAGAGCCTCACGGCATGCAAGCACTTCCAATATTGGAGGATCAATAATGTAACTGAAAACTATTGCTGAGGAGGCCAAAAATTGCCCTATGTGATCTCTGCATCCTGTTGGAGCTGCTCCCCTTCTATTGTTCCTTGAGAGCCCACCATAAACTTTGATTTTTTGCGTCACCAACTTCCGGTGCTTTCCACCCTTGCAAGTGCTTGGACCGCACGACTTGGGATGAAGTATATGACGTGTCTCCCGCTAGGTTCAACGATGGTTGGTAGTGCATGGTTGCTAGTTCAGCGATGAAGCTTTTCACAAAAGAATGCGTAGCATGTGGAATTTGCAACTATGTGGGGCGCACCTATGTCTCGCTTGACGCTGATTGGACAGGCCTTCAACTCATTTTTTCTTCCCTTTTTCACATTTTTTTTTCATTTCATTTTTTTTTACTTTTGCTTGTATTTCAAAATATTGTGAATATATGCGTTATAAAAATCACTTCATATACAAATGTTGAAAAATGTCAAAACCGTATGGAAAGCTAGCTAAACTAGGTCTAAGGCACAACACCATACCCAGCTAAACTAGGTATAAGGCACACCACCATACCTAGCTATACTAGGTCTAAGGCACAACAAGGCATACAGAAAACGTCAAAAGACCAAAAACACTACACCAACAGAGAAACAAAACACCAACTAGAGCGGCTCTTACATCACGAATCACGCTCACGACCCGATGACTTTGACTTTGCTACCTCATCGTCAATGTGTCTATCTGTTGCAACAGTTACCTCCATCACAAGCTTGTTGGATGGCTTCGCCCACACCAAAGAGAGAAAACATATATATCCATAGGAGGGGGACATGTGCCCCTCTGGCCACGAAAGGACATCCAACATGACTCGTCTGGCACACCACCACGAACCATGTATTCCCGCCTAAAGATCAAGTATCCAAAACAATGCTTGCAATAAAATAACGATGCTAAGACCGCCACCATCACCAATCCAACAAATCAGATATAGATTTTCTCTCAAAGACATGAACTCTAGGAAGCAGGAGGTGACGAAACTCCTCGGTGAAACCTCCAAAACAAACAAACAAACACATACACACACACACGCCCACCCACCCACGCACGCACGCACACGAGCGCGCGCGCACACACACACACATATATATATGAAAATTATGTATATAAATATTCCTGGTGTATAAAAAAAATTAAATGCGTATGGAAAAAATTAGACATCAAAGTATATATGTTTTCAAAAACTTTACATTTCAAAAGTGTTAAACATGTATAAAAAATAGATTGGATGTATAAGAAAAACATATGATGTGTAGTAAAATTTTCGACACCAAACTATATATTAGAAATGTTAAATTGGTATTTAAAATCTTTTAGATGTATACCAATAATGTGCAATGTGTATGAAAACAATAACATCGATACATTTATTTGAAAACAAATGTTAACAGTATATTTGAAAAATATTAAACATGTACTTCCTCCATCGCAAAATAAGTGTCGTTGATCTAGTATAAAATTTGTACTAACCTAGTACATATTTTGCGACACTTGTTTTGGGACGGAGGGAGTATTAAAAGAATGATCTTGACGTCTACGAAAAATGTCCAATGTTTAAATAAATGAATATATGTTGAGGAAAAAAAGAAAAAACAATGAGAAGAAACAAAATAAAGCCAAATATAAAAAGGAAGCAAAACAAGTAGAGAAAATATAGGAAAACAAAGAGAAGAAACCAAAAAAGACAAAACACGAGAAGGAAACAAAGAAAACAATAGAAAAACAGAGTTTTTTCAAAATTATAAAAAATAATAAATAAAAACAGGTGAAAATCAAAAGAAAACTGAAGTAGTAACAAAGAAAAATAAAAACCAACAAATCGGTAAAATAAAAAAAATGAACCAAAGGAAAGGAAGGAAAAGCCTACCGCTAGCGAAGGGACGGGCCGCTTGTGCTGAGCCTAACGCGGTAGCAGCTTTCATCTCGAGGCAGCACTTCCTATCACAGGTCGTATTAAAAAATATTGTATATGGAAATTTTGAAAATATTACTTATGTATTTAAAAATTATAAAAGTGTATCAAAAAATGTTAATCGTGTGTATGAACTTTTTGAGACATTTAAAAAATAGTGTTATTTAAAATATAACAGTGCCATTTAAAAAACTTATTTATATATTATACCCGAAAATTTCACGTAATTCATAACAACATTTCACAAATTCGCTGTAAGTGTGTACCATTTTAAAAAGAGTGCACGAGGTTTGAAAGTGTTTATATCACATTTTTGAAGAAGTTGCATACAATGTAAAGACATGATTGCATACTGCAAAAAAACTGTTTCGCAAGATAAAAATGTACATAACATTTTAAAGAAACCTCCAACGATTAAATTTAATAAATGTTTATGTTGTTGTAAAGAATTTCCATTTTCATTAAAAGAATATACAACATGTAGTTAGAAAAGATGTTACTTTTTTTGCATAGTGGAAAAGATGTTACTGCTAATTCAAAAAAATGTGCAGAACACTTATTTTATAGAAAATATACATCATTTATTTTAAAATGAAAAAAGAAGACATTTATGGGAAAAAACAAAACCAATACAAACTGACAAAGGTGGTACCTGTCACATGGTTTAGTAGTACTCGAAGATAGTATCGTTCTCCTTCAGGCGGGTGTGCTGAGACGATCCTGCCAACGTGGAACACAGCGGCTCGCTTCCCCTGTAACCAAAACTTTCCCTGATTTTGCCAAGTATAATGTTTCGGAAACTCTTTGTATAGTATGCCTCATGCTTTTTCATGTAAGTTGTTTGCTTCAAAGTACACAGTCAACATTGTTCTTTCTGTGGCTTCACGGTCGATAACACTTACTTATTTATTTTTCCCCTTTTTCTTTGTGATTTCTCTTTTTTGTTGATTTTTCATTCTTTGT
This sequence comes from Hordeum vulgare subsp. vulgare, assembly GCF_904849725.1. Classification (NCBI taxonomy): domain Eukaryota; kingdom Viridiplantae; phylum Streptophyta; class Magnoliopsida; order Poales; family Poaceae; genus Hordeum; species Hordeum vulgare. The sequence goes on from NC_058522.1 coordinate 578,643,851, forward strand.
TTACTTTCCTTTTTATTGTCATTTTTCATTTTTACATATTAAACAATTATTAGGGACATGTTTAATATTTTACGTATATTTGTTTAAGGGTTTGTCAAGTGCACAATGAAAAAAGAACTAGATATGTCGTGACTATCTTTTAGACCCACCTTAATCTTTTTAATGTCATTAATATTATTTAAATATGGAAATATTTTTAATCAAAAGTTGAGTGAACAAAATTTTACACTGCATGAATATTTTTAGAAAATGTCAAAAAATATATTTAAACACATGAACACTTTTCTAAATGCCACAATTTTTTTAATGGAATAATATCTTATTAATTACGCAAAAAACTAAAATTTCATGGCATTTTTTAAAACACATATAGTTTTTCCAAATTTACATTGGACATTTTGTTACTTATAAATATTATTACAGTACACAACCAATGTCTTCCAAAATGTTAAGCATCTTCCGAATGAATGTTAAGCATGTTTCAAAATATTTAAGTGTTACAATTTTTTTGAAATATCATGAATAAGTTTAATAGTATGAATTTTCTTGAATTATGTGAACAAAATTTAAAATTGCATGAATATTTTTAAAAATGTCATGAAATTAATTTTAAACGCACGAACACGTTTCTAAATGCTACCAATAACTTTTTGAATGATATAATCTTTTTCATAAATTACACAATTTTTTAAAATATTTATGAATATTTTTAAAATACGTTGATTTTTTCAAATATACAATACATACTTTATTATTTATTAAGTAATATTAAAATGCTTGACCATTTTTTTTCAAAATGTTAAACATTTTTTGAATGAATTTTTATTATTAATAACAAATGGAATACTAAAAGACACAATGGAGAAGAAAGGATACTTCGGGCTAAATATTACGTACCCTAATGGGAACTTGTTAGACATTGTATTCCCGGCTAGCTCCTCACCGATGTGAAAGGGGATTGTTCATGGCTTGGAGCTGTTGATGAAAGGAATTGTATGGTGAGTAGTGGATGGCACTCTTGAAATTTGTTTTAGACTCATGCATATAACAGTAGCTGTGGTAATGTGCACACATGGAGATGTGTTGGTGTGTGTGCGTGCAAGCTACAACAATATTGTGTTTAGCCGAGTCAAGTGCATGCATGGATGGGTTAGTTAGTGGCTGCATGGATAAGTTTTTTTTGAGTGTTAATGTTGCCGCTTTAGTTAACTAGCTAACAAAGCTAGGAATGTCATCTGAAATAACATCCAACACAAAATCTGGGGGAACCCCCAACCAAACCTTGCAAAATTCATCCCCTACTCCTATTTTCGCAAATTTATGCGCGGCAACATTAGCTGAATGACGAACCCAGTCCACTTTAAAATCTTAAAAAGAACTCATCAGAGACTTAATCTCTTGAATCCAGGGACGAACTGTAGCTAGGTTCTTCTGTTGATCCTTGAGAATTAGCACCAACCCTTTGTTGTCTAATTCCAGGTGGACCTTCTCAATCCCTCGTTCTCTTGCAAACTTCACGGCACGCTGGCATCCTAATATTTCAGCTGATTCAGGATCCACGACATCTTTGAAGAAGTGGCTAACACCAGCCAAAAAAGCACCGTTATGGTCACGCAACACTGCCCCTCCACCTCCCTTTGATCCAGCTTTAGACATCGCGCCGTCGAAGTTAACCTTAATCCAGCCTTCCTCGGGCGTCTCCCATCTCCAAGGAATCACGCTTTTTGGCAGCCGCACTTTTTGCTCATGTGTACTCCACCACTCTTGTACGTGAGAGGATACAGACTCCACTATTGTATGTGGGGCAGCAATCTTTTTCCCCTTCCTTGCTTCGTTCCTAGCCAGCTAAATCCCATATGCAGCATGCACCATTGCTTCCTTCTCGTCGTCAGCAGCACCGGCAAACCATCCCAGAAGCCAGCGAGATAGGGCGCTCTGGGAGTCCATCGGTATCGGTGGGGTTGCCACTGAGAGGCCCTTTTCTGAACGCAAAATCTGCCAAAACTGTAATGAATGTTGGTGCGTCCAAAATCTGTGAATAATTGTTTCCTCTCTGCCGCACGCAACAAAAAAATCACCGGGCTTGATCCGATACCGATGAAGCTCTGCGCCCACTGCTAGACCATTTCTAATCATCCTCCACATATGTATTTTTGCTTTGGCTGGAGCAGTATTATCCCACAACGCAAGATATCCTTTGTGTTTATCCACTGAACTCGAGCATTCTGGCTATCCAGATCTCGTTCTTGTCAATGACATCCTTAGGTGGTAAGCCGACTTAACATTAAACACACCATTCTTTGTATAATTTCAGGCTAAGTAATCCTCAACGCTTGGGCCTCCAACAGGGATTTTCTTTATATCTGAGGCATCCGAGACCGAGAACATGGCGTCAACCTTGTGTATGTCCCAACACTCACCTGAACTAGTCAGCAGGTCGGCCACCCTTGTTATACCATGTACAAATTCTTGTCCCAATGGTTTTAGACTTCCACTCCTCGGTATCCAATTGTCATGGTGTATGTTGATGTTGGAACCATCTCCCACTCTCCAAATCAACCCTTCTCTTAATAAGTCTCGTCCATGCAAAATACTCCTATAAACATATGATGCATTTGAGGGACAGGTGGCTGCCAATATTGTGTGGTTAGAAAAATATCGTGCTTTTAACACTCTGGCCACAAGAGAAGAAGGAGCTTGCAGAATCCACCATGCTTGCTTTGCCAAGAGAGCTTGATTGAACACTTTCGGATCCCGGAAACCAAGTCCACCGCCCCTCTTGGGTGCACACATTTTCTCCCACGAGATCCAATGCACTTTCCTTTCGCCCTTCATTGCACCCCACCAGAATTTTGAAGAGATTAAAGTCAGGTTCCGGCACATCTTCTTTGTGAGGTGAAAACAATTCATGGCGAAAGTCGGTGTGGCCTGAAGGCCAGATTTTATAAGAACCTCTCTTGCAGCCTTGGACAACCCCTGTCCTTTCCATCCAGTCACTTTGCCTTTTGAGCTTTCTGTAACATACTTGAAAGTACCCTCCTTGGACTTCCCAACCAGTGTTGGAAGTCCTAAATAGCGCTCACTAAGAGCCTCGGAATCGACCCCAACACTTGTTTCAACTGAATTTTTGTCTCATCTTGGCACCCCTTTCCGAAGAAAATAGACGATTTCTGAATATTAACTCTCTGTCCGGATGCCTCCTCATACTTGATCAATATATCCTTGTCGATCCGAGGCGGCGCCAACATTTGGTATTCAGAGCCTTGTCGATCCGAAGCAGTGGTGGTGGTGCAGCGGACTCCATGTGAGATGGATGTCATTGCCGCAAGGTGGATGTCGTTGGCGCCGCGATATTGCTAGCGGCTGGTGTGTGTCTCCATCCTCGTCAAGCTGCGTCACGAGCAATGGAGAAAGGTATGTTGCCCGATAAGTTGTGTCACCTGCGACAAGGAGGTGATGGCCATGGAGCGGAGGTCATTGCCATGAGAAGTTCTTCGTCCATGTCTGAGTCGTCGATAAGATGCATCATCGTCGACAACATGGTGGCGAGTCACCGACGACTTGCGACACCGGTTGCAAACATGGAGGTGACTCACCGGCGAGTTGCGGCGCCGGTGGTGAACACGGGGTGAGTCAAAGGCGAGTTGCGGCGCCGGTGGTGAACATCGAATGATCTCCCTTGGTACATGCGCGCGCGTGTGTGTGTTCCCCTGGTGTGTGTTGTTGAGAGTTGTGTTTATCAGAGTGTTCTTAAGAGAAACAAACGGAAGAGAAAGTTGTGTGAGGTAGAAGAAGAGGGGCGTCGCGACGAGGCTGCGCCAACACCGGCGATATGCTTTCAGTGAGAGGAGACGTTTTCGTCGACGACGAGGCGCCTACGATGACTTTGTAAATCCCAAGATGACATGCCGGTCCAGTCTCTCGAAGATGTATATAAGGGTGAGGTATGCGTATGTACGTTTATAGGGGTGAATGTATCCCACTACAAGAAATATGGTCGATTATGACTCTCCATTTTGGTCGTTGATTAGTCATTGTTATCGTTTATTGATATTTTTTTGACAAAATTTAGGAGGTCAATAGTTGGCCGTCAAGAACGAACAAACTTGACATTTTCTGAAATTTTGGTCAAGGCCGCCCTTGACCAAAATATTGGTCGTAAAATCTACGACGAAAATTATGGTCATTACTAATGAGCCTGAAACACATAGGATCTGATGTGGCAATGTCCGCATGGCACATGCAGTGACATGGCAAAAATGATGACATGGACGCTATGTAGGATCAGTTAAAACCAGCTGTTTTAATGGGACAAGCATCATGCTAGCTATATCTTCTTACGTCTACCATGCATGATAGATCATCGAGGCTTTATTACTCATCATCTAATCGATTGCATGCTAGCATCAAAGTGGGCTGATCCATCCATGCATTATTGACTAGTCAAGATTTCAAAAGCTCAATCAAGAACAAAGAAGCTGAATCACTAACCATTACATACGTACTCCAAAACGAATATATGGAAAACAGAATGGAGAAATTAATCAATTAAGCTGCTGTACAGGAATTAATTCTTTGTTCATCATCACAATACGATTAGCACGACACCTTGTGTGCCATGACAATGACATACATAAAAGCTAGACTAGTATATCATCTCTTGGACCATGTCTTGGATGTATGCATAATCTAATCGATTGCATGCGGGCTGATCCATCCATGCATTATTAACTAGTCAAGACTTCAAAAGCTCAAGAACCGAGAAATCGACTATATAACAAAAGACTAATCAATTAATCTGCTGCGCATGCATGAATTGCTGCCTGTTTCATCACAGTACAATTAACAACATCTTGCTTGTTCAAGACATACATCAAAGCTAGACTATACCATTGAGCTACACTAGCTTCCATTCTAATTATATCCTGCATCATCTCTTGGCTGCAGATTTCGCAGTCTTGGATGGTAGTTTTGTCCCTCACGTACGTGGTGTGCAAGTATCAACTCTGGCAGGAGACGATCGGAGTAGAGCATGCCACAGCCGTGTCGTCGCAGAGGCCGAGCAGCTCATCCAACATGCACAGGAAGGTGTGGTCTTCATCCTCTGCAGCGCCTTCTTGGAGTTGGAGGTCGTCGGACAAGACATGATCATCCGTCACCTCGGACGACATGAACCCGCCTGGATCCACGCTGCCGTCGTCCACTAGTCCGGACGGCAACGTCTCGCCTTCGTCGGACATGAACCAGCGCTGGGTCTCCTGGACCTGGAGACCCCCGTGTTGCTGGATGATGGGTTGTTGGCGGCGTGGGGTCTGGGGATGTGGAGCCTCGGGATGTTGGACGTCGTCCGCCTTCCTTTTCCTGGAACCAGGGGCACTGATTACCTCCTCGTATGTCGTCTCACTCCTGTGACGAGACACGCAGACCTTGCAGAGCACCACGCCGTCTTGCTTCTTGTCGTCGCCGTCGAGGTCGTACTCGGTCATGCACCAGCCGATCCTCAGTTTCTCGTTCCCTCCCGGCAACTTCTGAACGTAGCTGAGGTTTCGTCTATTGCCTACGCGGTTGCCATGCTTGTCTAGCACGGGGATCCCGCCCTTCTCCGAGTGCCAGTAGTAACCCTCGCCGGCGGCAGGGACGGCGCGCTGCCGCTTCCCGTTGCTGCGGCCGTCTTTGGTCTTGTGATAGTGCGCCGGGGTGAAGAAGTACCACTCGCCGCCTTTCCCGTTGCTCCTGTCCGTGCCCCGCGCGTGTGGATACATCTCGACGAGGTCGCCGGGGGCGGCGGAGCAGACGTCGGCCTCGTGGATCATGTCGTCGGTGAAGATGCCGTCCGCTCCAGAGTCGATCCGTGGGCGGAGGTACTTGGTGATCAGCAAGTCTCCTGCCGGGTTGAAGATGTAGCCGGCGGGAAGATGGAGCTTGCCGTCGGCCATCGCAATTCGCAGATCACCAAGGTACGAGAGATGGATGGATCGTGCGCGTGTGTAACCCTGGCCTGGCTAGCTCCTTGCCTTGCCTGCGTACCTAGCTAGCTTATATGGATGGTACGACATACATGCACCTATGATACATGCATCTTATATATATGGATTCGGCTGGCTTCCATGCTTATTCGGATTCAAAGAAAGATGCGTGATCCAAGTTTCCAACCGTACCAATCCGTTTGTAAAATGGACCGTACCGGCTCTCCATTGGATGCAATGCATGCTTGCGTGCGCGTGGGTCTACTTTTTTTTCTTCTGGAATACATATGAGTGTGCGTACTGTATTATAACTAGTATAAAAATGTCAGTACCACTAATAGAAAAAGGGCCTATATCCCCGGTTCGTTTGGGCCTTTAGTCCCGGTTCACGAACCGGCGTGAACCGGGACTAAATAACCGGGGCTAATGACCCTCCACGTGGCGGGGCTGGGAGCGAGGTGGGGGGATGGAGGAGGGGTATTAGTCCCGGTTCGTATTACAAACCGGGGGTAATGACCCACCACGTTGCGGGGCTGGGAGCGAGGGGGGAGGGGTATATATTAGTCCCGGTTCGTATTAAGAACCGAGGCTAATGACCCTCCACGTGGCGGGGCTGGGAGCGAGGGGGGAGGGGAATTAGTCCCGGTTCGTATTAAGAACCGGGGCTAATGACCCTTCACGTGGCGGGGCTGGGAGCGAGGGGGGAGGGTTATTAGTCCCGGTTCGTATTATGAACCGGGGCTATTTCTTCGTTGCTTTTTGTGAGCACTTTTTAGGGTTTAGGGTTTTGCACTAAATTGGATGGGCTATTCTGCTGCCCCCTATTTTTCCATTTGTTTGTTTTGGACGCCGCCTGGCCTGGCCTACTTGTGTTTAATGACGTACGGGAAAGTCTCAATGAATTCAACCCATTTAGCATGTCTACGGTCCAGTTTCGCTTGACTTTAAATATGTTTCAAAGATTCATGATCACAATGTATGACAAATTCTTTGGGCTATAAATAATGTTGCCTTGTTTCCAAAGTCCGAACAAGAGCATATAATTCCTTATCATAAGTAGAATAACTCAGACTAGGCCCACTTAATTTTTCATAAAAGTATGCAAGTGGTTTACCATCTTGTAATAACACACCCCCTAATCCAATTCAACCAGCATCACATTCAAGCTCGAAAGTCTTATTAAAATCAGGAAGTTAGAGTAAAGGAGCATGTGTTAACTTATCTTTCAAAACCGCCTATAAAACCCGGCACATCCTTCTTTGTAAGCTCATTGAGAGGTGCAACAATGATGCTGAAATCTCTCACAAAACGCCTATAAAACCCGGCGAGTCCAAGGAAACTCCTCACTTGTGTGACCGTTTTGGGCTGCGGCCAACTCTCAATAGCTTCAATCTTGGCTTTATCAACTTCAATTCCCTGTGGAGTAACAACATAGCCAAGAAAAGATACTCGGTCTGTGCAAAAGGTGCACTTCCCAAGGTTACCAAACAAACGTGCATCACGTAGAGCAGTAAAAACAAAACGCAAATGATCCAAGTGTTCCTCCAAAAATCTACTATAAATCAGTATATCATCAGAGTAGACTACCACAAATCGTCCAATGAAAACACGTAAAACCTCATTCATTAATCTCATCAAAGTGCTGGGTACATTAGTCAATCCAAAAGGCATAACTAACCACTCATATAAGCCAAACTTAGTTTTAAATGCCGTTTTTCATTCATCTCCCTATTTCATGCGAATTTGATGGTATCCACTATGCAAATAAACTTTAAAGAAAATTATAGAGCCAGTTAATTCATCAAGCATATCATCTAGCCTAAGAATAAGATGACGATAACGAATAGTAATATTATTAATGCCTCTACAATCAACACACATATGCGATGTACCATCCTTTTTCAGCACTAGAATAATAGAAACATCACAAGGACTAAGAGATTCACGTATATAACCTTTGTCGAGCAGCTCTTGTACTTGGCGCATAATCTCCTTCGTCTCCTCTGGTTTGGTACGGTATGGTGCACGGTTGGGTAGCGATGCACCGAGAATTAGTCAATCTGATGCTCAATCCCTCTAATAGGTGGTAATCCCGGTGGCATGTCTTGTGGAAAGACGTCAACGAACTCCTGCAAAATGTTAATGACAGCAGGAGGCAAAGAGGGTGGCTTGTCCTCGAATGAAAATAATACCCCTTTGCATACGAAAGCATAGCAAACAGATGTAGTAATATCCAAATTAGTAATATCAGCTTTAGTGGCAAGTAAACAACCACTCTTCAGTTTTATTTTAGAGGCAATACTAGATGATGATTTAGTAGGCTTATTGTGTTGCTCAAATTCCTTTGCTACAATCTGATTGTCACTCTTATGTATGTCTTGTTTTGCTTTACTAGCTATAGCAATGTCATCTTTCATAATATGTTCAGGAGACATAGGAAGCAAAGTTATATTTCTATCCTTATGAACAAGAGTATACTGATTTGTTCTACCGTGGAGTACATATTTTTTATCAAATTGCCATGGTCTATCAAGTAAAACGGAGCATGCTTGCATGGGTACCACATCACAATCAACAAAATCAGAATACGTAGCAATGCTAAAATGCACACGAACAATACGTGTTACCTTAACCTTGCCACTGTTGTTGAATCACTAGATATAATAAGGATGAGGATGTGGTCTGGTGGTGAGAGACAACTTCTCCACCATCTCCATGCTAGCTAAGTTGTTGCAACTCCCTCCATCGATGATTACGCGAATAGAACGTTCCTTTACCACTCCCTTAGTATGGAGCAAGTTGTGCCTATGATTTTGCTCAGCCTATGTTACCTGCACACTTAAAACACGTTGAGCAACTAAGCTTTTATACCTATCACCGTAGTCAGCAGCCATGTATTGTGTCTCTTGTTCAGTATCATCAACACCCCATTCTTCACTTGCAATAAGAGCCAGGGTCTCCTCGTCATAATCACTGGCGGAATCATATCCACCATCCTCAGTAATAATCATCACGTGCTTGGATGGGCATTTTCTCGCATAATGACCTCCACCCTTGCAACAACGACAAATAACCTCATGTGTTTGACATGTGGATGCCATGGATGAAGACGAGCTCTGTGCGGGCCCGGAAGGTGTGCTCTTGGCGAAGGGTGATGCAGGGGCCTGATTCCTGGTCTCTCTGGTGGAATTGGCGGCTGAAGGGGGCGGTGCTGATGCAGGAGGACGTGTGGAAGTAGGTGTTTATCGTGGCGTCCATGAGAAAGTGCGACCTACAGAAAAAATAGTTCTCGCCAACGCTTGTCGATCCTGCACTTCACGTTCAGCTTTGCAAGCAAGATGGAATAAACGAGTGATAGTGTTATAATCCTTATATTCTAGAATAGTCTGAATATCTCCATTTAATCCACCCATAAAACGTGCAAGCATAGCTTCATTATCCTCAACAATACCACATCTAATCATGCCAGTTTGTAATTCCTGATAATATTCTTCTACAGACTTTTTTCCTTGTCTTAAATGTTGCAAGTTTTGAAGTAATTCACGCTGATAATATGCTGGAACCCAACGAGTATGCATAGCAGTTTTCAAAGCAGGCCAAGTAGTTGGAATATTAGCATGATGTATTCGACAATATTCACACCACCAAACACAAGCTAAACTAGTCAAAGAACAAACAGCATCAACAACACGTCTATCTTCAGAAAATTGCAAGCATGTAAAACGTTGCTCTATTTCTAACTTCCAAGTAAGATATATATCAGGAACATATCGACCATCAAAAGTAGGAATATTCAATTTAAGTTTAGGGAGATGGCCATGATCCCGTACCTGAGGGTGTGGTGCATCCATACCGTTGCAATTGTATACATGTGGACGACCGACGACTTGTCGGGGTGGTTGTTGTTCCTGGAGTTGAACTGGAGCAACCTCTCCCTCATCATCGTAATCACCATCATAATCATCATCATACTCCTCATTCTGCCTAGCCACAGAAACCTCGGTAGTAGCAGCAACAGGAGAAGCAGCAGGACCAGCAGCAGCAGTAGGAGCAACAACACCCAAATTCTGCACTTGGTCAACATGCACGCGTCGCGCTCGTAGCCGTTGTTGTCGTTGAAGAGGGACAACACCTGCAGCTGGTGGTGGTAAGCGGGCAAGCACCTCACCAAACTTGGCGTTCATCTTGGTGTCGAATTTCTTCTCCATACCTTCAAGCTTGTCCATGGCCTCTCCAAAGGTGGTCACGAAATCCTGTACCTGGTCAGACATCATTTGCTGAAATTTATCATGGAGCTCCCGATTGGTCAGGTTCTCCCAGTCGATCTCCTCGTCGTGTGATCCTGGCATGGTTAGCAGCAATAAGAAACCAGAAGAATATGATCCTACAAACTACTAGGAAGTGGTTGTGGTGGTGGTGGTGTGTCACAAATCCGTCAAGCAAATCTCAATTTCTTACCAATTCTTACCCAGCAGCAGGTGGCGATCGGCAACTGGTGTAGTCGAAACTCTCAAAGCTTGGATAGAGCGTTTGCCAGGTGGTGTCAAACACACGATTTAGATGTATGTGGAGCTGAGAAGGCTTATAATGTAGTAGCAAGAACGGTCAGCAATAATCAGTTCAGAGATGCAAAATTGAAAAGACGCTCAAGGACGGTACCGTGCTGGTCCTAGGCTAGACCGTACTAGAGACGCGAGCCTAGAACACCAACGAAGTCACGACGACACGTACTAATCAAGGGAAGAGCCACTCTGATTTTTTTTCTCTTTTTTTCTTCAGAAAATCAGTATAACGATGACTGTCTCAAAACTCTTTCCGAGGACCAAAAACAGGATAAGCACGGGATTTTTTTGATCAATTTTTTTTATTTCTGGAGCAATTCGGGGCTGCGATGACCAAAAATTGCGACAAAAATCACTATGATGGCGAGTGTCTCAAAACTCTCTAAAAATCCTAACAAAATGATAGGGATTTTTTTTCACCCCTCGAAATTTTGGCCTAAAAAGTGCTCTGAAAGCTTGCCAGATTTTTTTCCCGAAACCTACTCAGGAAAGGAAACGCGAAACCGAAAGCAAAAGGATCTTGAAGTTCACCTAAAGCGGAAAGGATTGTGGTGGATATATGGTGGTGGTATATGACAGCAAGGATAATGGTGGCGTGGTGGTGGTATATGGCAGCAGCGATGATGGTAGCGTGGAGGTGGTATATGGCAGCGATGAAAGATGGTGCGGTGGCGGCGTGACAACCCGTGAACAAAACTCGAAACTCTAAAGAACTAGACACTAAGACCAGCAACTCGACACGATGATGTAACCGCAATTTCAACAAAGCAAACTACTGAAAACACTATGCAAAGGCTCAGATTGGTTCGGATATGATGATCTAACCCTTATTCTGATGGTTTTTTCGTGGACTAAAGGTATGAAGAGCAGATGTGATCGAACTATGAAAAACTGGTAAAATCTCACCGAGCAACCTGGAAATCTGATACCACTTGATAGAGGCGAAGTTGTCCCTATCTTTCGATGAGATCGTGGGTATCGTTTTGGTAGAGTCAACTTTGACGATTTGACTACGAACGATTGAGACGTCACACCTTAGCAATCGCTAAACGAACTCGATAGGTTATTGACCATGCCGGAGCATGATCAACGTGACGACGAAGGTCTGTTTCCTGCACGCAAACGAAGAACAAGCAAGAAACTAAGATGCAATCAAGATATTGCGAATATAAGATGTGGGCGATGCTAGATCGACACCTCTGGGGATCAACGTGATACCCTTGTGATCGTAGGACGGGAAAAAATAACGTCAAGAGCAGACCAAACGATCAACACCTGACAAGTCTTTTTACCCATGTTTGGGCCGCTTACGCGTAAAACTCTACGTCCTCCTCGTCTGATCGTATTAAGCGTTCTTTTGTTGTTCGTTTACAGTGATGATAATTGTCTTCTTGGCCAATCTCAAAAAAGGCTAACCTCTTGTGAATGAGCTAAGGGCCTCCTTTTATAGGCAAAGGGGTCACCTACATTGCTCAATGGTAGGTTCACGAGATGTTACAGTGAACCTACATCGGTGCTTATCCATTTACCGCTGTCAGGTGCATTAAATGCAGATCTTGTCCATGTCAGCTAAGTGCTGGTGAAGACATGTGTCCAGGTGTTTCGACACCTGGACGCCCCGCTGGCGCATGCGGAATGCGCTGGAACACGGGGAAGCGGTGGTACTGTGGCAAGGGCGGTCTCCCTCTGGCGCGTTGCCACGTAATCCCGGCAAAAGGGTGCTTGCCGGGGCCTTGGTGCTTCCTCCCCGCAAGGAAGCTGGGCTTCGGCTGTCTTCCTGGCGAGGGGGGGGGGGGGCTCGCCGGGGCCTTGTGCTAGGTGTGTTCATCACGTCTGTTGGACGGACGTGGACTTGGGTGTCTTGCCGGCAAGACAGGCTTGCAGGGGCCTTGGATCTCTCGGGGGCGAGTCTTGTGTGGATTCCGCCGTGCCCTGCCGGCAGGGGCTCTTTGTGCCCATGCACAAGATTGGGGCACTAGAGACCCTAGTCTTTAGTGCATCGACATAAGAGGAAAGCTTTATTGATGAAGGTGGGGTTCTGTGACGCCTTTGTCTGGTCGTAGAACACAAACGAAGAACGCAAAGTTGCAGCTATGGCGAACTTGTAATCTATACAAAACCGAACTCTAAACGGTGCCCTAAGGGCTGTATATATGAGGGAATAGAGAGGCAATTTCGTGACCCTTGGAGGAGGGGTCCGGAAACAGCTCTAAACTCGGTTTCCTCACACATACGGACTCTAAATATAGCCTATATTATGGTATTTCGAAATTACATGGGCCTGGCCCAAAAATAAGGTGGCGCAACATCTGTAATAGCCTATGGACGGAATTTATAAAGTGACGTCTTGAATATTTCGTCCAAAGCCTTCATGCTCTCCTTATGGTAGCTTTAAAGTGCGAAAATCACCAGTGGAAGCTCCATTGTTCTCTCCCACGCGTGCATCCAAACCCATGACATGATACACTCTGTCATACATAAGCCTCATTGTATCTTTCCTCAAGACAGCCACCATACCTACCTATCAAGGCATTTCCATAGCCTTTCCGAGATACTTTGCCATGCAACATCCACCATCTCATGACTTGATCTTCATGTCATACATGCTTTTGCTTGATCATAGAGCCGCATGCTAGTTGGGCCTTGCCCTCATTACTCCTACATGACGCGCTAGTATCATTGCATATCCTGCTGCACTGGCAGAGGCATACATTTGCATACATCATGATAGTCTTCACTTGTCTTTATGTTGAGTACTTCATACAAAGTGTGATGATTTTTCTTTCTATTCATGTAAAACATAGAGTGTTGCCCTTAAGTGAGGAAAAGATCCCAAAGTGGACAATACAAAAGATCCCAAAGAGGACAAATGAGAGATAAAAATAAAGAGCCAAAGAGGCCACAAAAAATAAAAATAAATAAAAATAAAAATAAAAAGAAATAAAAAGAGAGAAGGGGGCAACACCACTATTTCTTTTTTAAAGATCCACACTCGTACTCCATTACTATATTGGTACTACATAGAGATTATTATTCATGCATAACTATGTGGGGACCCTTACACTATAGAACTTGGTTTGCATATTCTAATGATGAGCCTCCTCAAATGACCTCTAGGTCTTCATGAGCAAACAAGTTGGATGAACCCCCACTAGTTCCATTTGAGAGTTTACCTTAGCTCATATGTGCATCTGTTACATGGCAATCCCTACTCCTCACATCATATGTATTATTTGGCTTTCTCTCGCCTATGGTTATCCTCATTGATGTGAGCCTTTCACACCTTTTTGTATTCCTTCCCCATCATTATTCTATTTGCCATCTTAAGTGCCAACATATCTTGCTTACGCTCATTCATTGCATGAGTGCTCAAAATCAAAAGGGAGAGGGTCATTTTGACTTGTGCCACACAAGTGGTCTGGGGATGAGTCAACATAAGATTCCGAAGGAGACTAAGTCCGAGGTTTAGTAGATTGAGTTCTCAATTAACAACCCATCTCCCACTTCTTGCACGCAAACACCATTTGAAGACATTCGAGTCACGGACAACGAGAGCTCTTGCACCTTTATGTTCTTATTTTGCTAAGTTCAACACTAGATATAGATTCTTGCTTGTTATTGTCTTGACTTGAATTGCATATCTCACTTGCTTTACTTTGAATTTCTTATATTTGTGTTAGCATATCACCACAGAAATTATTGTATTATCATTTATCTAATTAAGCTTGGGATGTTGATACGTCCCAAACGCATCTATAATTTCTGCTTGTTCCATGATCTTTTGGGTGACATTGTTATATGTTTTGCTATAATTTTATATCATTTTACACATATTTGGACTAACCTACTAACTCAGTGCACCCAGTGCCACTTTCTATCCGCTGATGTCTATTTTGCAGGGCTTTTACCCAATTTTCCGAAATCCAAAAGAATCCAGAAAAAAAAAATCAGCGAAACAGAAGCTTCCAGATCACCAAAGGAGGGCCAGAGGGGGGCCAGGGGTCTCCCAGGCGGCCTGCTGGCGCGGCCAGGCCCTAGGCCACGCCAGGAGGTCACCTGGGTGGAACCCACCTCCTCCGGTGCCCTCCTTTGGCCTATATTTGGAGTCCTGAGAGGAAACCCTCGCAGACTTTCTAGAATCATGAATTTCTCCATCGTTCCACCGCCGTTGCGCTTCTGAAATCGGGACCATCACGAGACCTCTTCCCCGGCACCCCGCTGGAGGGAGGATTGACCTCCGAAGGCTTCTCCACCGCCATGGACGCTCCCCGGACGTGCCATGAGTAGTCCTCCTTGGACCATGAGTCCATGACTAGTAGCTATGTGATGTCTTCTCTCCAATCTTGTGCTTTAACGGTTAGTCCTTGTGAGCTGCCCTACATGATCAAGGCATCTATATAATTCTCTTGCTATTGCTATGTTCGGTTTGTTGGGATCCGATGGATAATGAGATTATGTTCAGATTGTTATGAGTTATATCTTTGACTATCCTTTTATATTATGTTCCTTATTGATTCATGCATGTTTTCCGTTGCTTTTTATTGCTTTGGCCAAGTAGTAAATCGTAACTCCAAGAGGGAGCGTTATGCATGATTGTGGGTTCGGGCCCCTCGATGTCTAGCTTGAGTGACAGAAACATGAGACTAGGGGATGTGCTTGTTGCCACCAGGGAGAAAACAACGGTGCTTGTGACCACGGTTGCAAGGATTGTTTATCTTACGCATAATTCGTTAATGCAGTTGTCTGTTGCTTTGAGTTTACACTTTGGGTGGGGCTCACAACTTAATACCGGAGAGATGTTCTGGATAGATAACTCAAGGTGGATGATTCATAAGTAGATGCTGATGAATAAACGGTCTACTTGTATTGGTGTACTGCCCATTACTATTGAACCTCTAACTATCAAGGAGCATAATTAGCATTGCGGTGCGATCTTAATTCTGTCAATTGCCGAACTGTGATTTGTTTACGCTAGCGTAGTTGTTTATCGTCTTTTGGGAGAGAGACATCACTAGTGAGCATCATGTGACTCCGGTCCATATCAATATAATTATTTACACCTCCATCATTTACCGTTTTCATTTACTTTTCCATTGCAATCATTATTATCTTTCCGCTTGTGTTTTGATCCTTTGCAAACTACAAGGCCGGAGAGATTGACAACCTCTCTGTACTTGTTGCGAGCAAAGTTATTTGTTGTGTGTGCAGGTCCACGTCTTCTCCTAGCGCCAGGGTGGAAGACACCTACTTGTTGATCCTAGGAGTCCTCCTAGTTCGATAAACCTTACAGTCTCTGTGTGAGGGAAATTTGCTGTTGACTACATCTCGACCTTTTACTTGGGGTATCTAACAAGGAACGAGAAGTATATCCATCAACTCGTCATCAACATGTGGTAGCAGAAATCTGACATCTTATGATAGGTAGAGTTTTTATTCCTTAGAAGATTAAGCATGAGTAGAATAGGGTAGCAGATCGGCTGGCTTATAACAGTCGTATAAAGAGTACTACTGTTGTATGGCTTGAGAGAGGACCACGATGCATGGAGGAAATTTTGACTCTCAGTTGTAACCCTATGAATACCCTTCACATGTATTAGCGCAAAAAAAATAAGAAGTGATACACATGTATTAGCACAACAAATTATTTTTACTTGAGGGAAAAAATAGTATAACTACTTGTGCACATACAACAACATGGGCTTGCTAGCTGTACATTCATCGACCATCCAAATAGTTCTAGATTTTCCAGTCAAACAAAAAGAAAATTATTGATAAGCAAAAACAATTATTTCTTTTATTTTTTTATTTCTCCACATATTAGCTTTTACTGAAGGCAAACTTTATAATATTTGACCAAATGTATAGAAAACAATATAAACATTTCTATAATACCATATATCTGAATAACACTGACCCCTCATCATTGACCGACCCTTGCCCACATGTCAATGATGAGCGTTAACAATAACCGACCGATTCTTGAGACTTTAGTGATAACAATCTTTTGCATTCGGCTTGATGGTTATCACAGATTGGTCTAAAGCTGGCAGGTCAGTGATAGCTTGTCCCAGTGATCAAACAAGACCAAACACGACCAAACGAATACTTGACACATCTGTGTAGTTTATTCAAAAGGGAACCCATGTTTTTTCCCGCCAGTCAATATTGATTTGTTGTCAACCAGTTATAATCAATCATTCCCTTTTTCCTCGATAATCAAAACCCTCAATGCATATCGTCAACACCACTCTCTCTTCGTCATTCCCATCACAACCTTCTCCCTCTTGTTAGCATTGTCGGTCACCTGCATTGCTTCCAACTCCCCCTCTTTCCCGGTTCCTAGTCGGAGAGAGTCCGGTGCCATAGTCATCATCGTGCGGCCCGAAGAAGCAGATCGTCCATCGCCCACCATTGACGCGCCTTGGCCTTCATTCCCTTTGTGGACGCACCATTCTATCATTTCGTCTGTGGTAACACACCGACTCTGTCCGATGCAGCAGTTGCATTCCGCCCGGCTGTCGGACGTTGGGTCTCACGTGTACCTATAAGCGGTCGTAGACCCGACATGTGCTTCATAATTATTCGGTCGCAATGGCAACCATGATGGTGATCTCCGTTCCTTTGTATTAGTGTTCAAATTTGAAGTTTGATATCTATCTTGAGGGTGAGTCATTATTATTGTGCTATAAATTTGTATGTTTTCTCACTAGACATGTTAGATTGTTATTTGTCGTCATTCAGTCTAGATTTAGAACCTTAAGGCCTGATTATACATGTTTTATTCGTAGCATCGATGATTATAAAACTGAAAAATATACGTCCTCATAATTTTCCCACGTGATTTCCTACATAATTTTAACGAACTAGCATATGATATTGCATGGGTGATATATGAGACAAGTAATACCCTACTCTGTATTGTATTTGTTTTATTTTCACATTAATACCACACTTTTTTTACTATGAGTTTGGCTGTCAAGTATAGCAAATGAACATGTTCAATGTTTTGTGGGAATATGATTTGGACAAACATCATTGTTGTTTTGACCTTTTAGTGTAGTGCATAAAACTCTATTTCTGTAAGAGTGTTTTGTGCAGTACAACTAAAATGTCAGCTGCGGTATTACTGTTTTTTAGGTGCACTACCCAGAAAGTTTCTACCAAACCGCACAATGACTGTATCTTGATTTAGGCCTTCTTGGCAATTTTTGAAGCAATTGTAGGTTTACCACTAGCTCTAGTTTATGTACTTTTAGCCAGTTCCTATTTGGGAAGGCTGGTTCAGTGGGTACTCAGAATGTGGCAATCACAAAGAGAACCTTGCGTCATGGCTCGAAGTTGGCAATACACAAGTCCCTTTTATGTGGTGGACATTTAATTTGTGCAGTGAGTAGGCGAGTCAGTTTCGTCTATGTACTCTTTCCTGCGTGTGAAATGCTCACCACACAGAGGAAAGTGATGCCAGAAACAAATCCACTTTCCCTGTTCTCATCTGCTATGGTTGCAAAGGCAGGGTGCTAAGGAGGAAACTAGAGCAGAGGCCCTTTTGCTCTCCGGAGATGATCTGCCAGGAAAACTTCCCTCTGGGAGGGGGAAACCGAAGCCATCGTCATCACCAACACTTCCTCCTTCGTGGGAGGACCAATCTTCATCAATATCTTCACCAAGACCATCTCATCTCAATCCCTAGTTCATCTCTTGTATTAAATATTTGTCTCAAAACCTGAGATTGGTACGTATGGGTTATTAATAGTGTTGATCACATTTTGTAGTTGATGATTGTTGGTTTACTTGGTGAAAGATATTATGTTCATATGCTTGGTCAATATCATTACACCTCTGATCTTGAATATGTTGAGGAGGTGTGATTAGTTACTATTGTTCCCGAGGACATAGGAGAGGTCTTGTTATAAGTAATCATGTGAAGTTGGTATTTGTTTGATATTTTAAATATGTGTATGTTGTTGCTTCACTTAGTGGTGTCACGTGAACGTCGACTACACGATACTTCAACATGTTATGGGCCTAAGTGAAGGCATTATGAAGTAAAAAGTAGATGATGGGTTGTTTTAAGCGCGCAAAATTTGCACCTAGAATTTGTTTTTGTTATTTTAAGCGTGCAAAATTTGCACCTAGAATTTGTTATTTTAACTACCACTTTTTCCGAGGTCATATTTGGGTTCACTCCAATAGATTATTTCACATTAAAAGTGTTGAAACTCTGCACGATCGAATCATCCAAATTATTTAAAGTACAATAGTTAGATTTTGACATAATAAATGGCTTAAATTTGGTGGGACGATCATATCTTTGTAAGTGTGTAATCCTATTTTCTAAACCTCCTTTGATGAAGTTGGTGCATTATACAAACTAGAAGATTCCCCGAGGGTTCGTGCCCGAATTAGTTGAGGAACAATTAGTTGATGTACGTCTTCTCTTAGGTATATAGGATATGGAAAAGCAACTCACAAAGTTGATCGATAGAGTTTATTTAAGTCGGGTAGGTCTTCACCTCCTGATGCTCGCATTTTTTCTGAATTTATTTCACGATTTTCGACGTTACTAGATCTGATCGGAGGCCGCCGAGCAATCCACTAGGCCCTTCATACCGCCATAGATATGAAGCCGGATGACGCGCCGCCGCCGCATAGCCCGTCGCCGCCATCCGAACCAGACCAACCGCCGCACGCCGCTGGCTGTGTCCGGCAAGACCCACGTGCCTGCAGCCGCCGTCGCCCGCATGTAGGGGCCCCGCACCACCCCTCGGATGGGGGAGAGAGGGATGCCTCCGCCACCGCCATCACCCCCCGAGCGTTTGCCCAGCGGCGTCCCCCGACGGCAACGGAGGGAGGAGACGATGGGCGTACAGGAGTTAATTCTTTGTTCATCATCACAATACAATTACCACGACACCTTGTGTACCATGACAATGAGATACATAAAAGCTAGACTAGTATATCATCTCTTGGACCATGTCTTGGATGGATGCATGATCTAATCGATTGCATGCGGGCTGATCCATCCATGCATTATTAACTAGTCAAGACTTCAAAAGCTCAAGAACCGAGAAATCGACTATATAACAAAAGACTAATCAATTAATCTGCTGCGCATGCATGAATTGCTGCCTGTTTCATCACAGTACAATTAACAACATCTTGCTTGTTCAAGACATACATCAAAGCTAGACTATACCATTGAGCTACACTAGCTTCCATTCTAATTATATCCTGCATCATCTCTTGGCTGCAGATTTCGCAGTCTTGGATGGTAGTTTTGTCCCTCACGTACGTGGTGTGCAAGTATCAACTCTGGCAGGAGACGATCGGAGTAGAGCATGCCACAGCCGTGTCGTCGCAGAGGCCGAGCAGCTCATCCAACATGCACAGGAAGGTGTGGTCTTCATCCTCTGCAGCGCCTTCTTGGAGTTGGAGGTCGTCGGACAAGACATGATCATCCGTCACCTCGGACGACATGAACCCGCCTGGATCCACGCTGCCGTCGTCCACTAGTCCGGACGGCAACGTCTCGCCTTCGTCGGACATGAACCAGCGCTGGGTCTCCTGGACCTGGAGACCCCCGTGTTGCTGGATGATGGGTTGTTGGCGGCGTGGGGTCTGGGGATGTGGAGCCTCGGGATGTTGGACGTCGTCCGCCTTCCTTTTCCTGGAACCAGGGGCACTGATTACCTCCTCGTATGTCGTCTCACTCCTGTGACGAGACACGCAGACCTTGCAGAGCACCACGCCGTCTTGCTTCTTGTCGTCGCCGTCGAGGTCGTACTCGGTCATGCACCAGCCGATCCTCAGTTTCTCGTTCCCTCCCGGCAACTTCTGAACGTAGCTGAGGTTTCGTCTATTGCCTACGCGGTTGCCATGCTTGTCTAGCACGGGGATCCCGCCCTTCTCCGAGTGCCAGTAGTAACCCTCGCCGGCGGCAGGGACGGCGCGCTGCCGCTTCCCGTTGCTGCGGCCGTCTTTGGTCTTGTGGTAGTGCGCCGGGGTGAAGAAGTACCACTCGCCGCCTTTCCCGTTGCTCCTGTCCGTGCCCCGCGCGTGTGGATACATCTCGACGAGGTCGCCGGGGGCGGCGGAGCAGACGTCGGCCTCGTGGATCATGTCGTCGGTGAAGATGCCGTCCGCTCCAGAGTCGATCCGTGGGCGGAGGTACTTGGTGATCAGCAAGTCTCCTGCCGGGTTGAAGATGTAGCCGGCGGGAAGATGGAGCTTGCCGTCGGCCATCGCAATTCGCAGATCACCAAGGTACGAGAGATGGATGGATCGTGCGCGTGTGTAACCCTGGCCTGGCTAGCTCCTTGCCTTGCCTGCGTACCTAGCTAGCTTATATGGATGGTACGACATACATGCACCTATGATACATGCATCTTATATATATGGATTCGGCTGGCTTCCATGCTTATTCGGATTCAAAGAAAGATGCGTGATCCAAGTTTCCAACCGTACCAATCCGTTTGTAAAATGGACCGTACCGGCTCTCCATTGGATGCAATGCATGCTTGCGTGCGCGTGGGTCTACTTTTTTTTCTTTTGGAATACATATGAGTGTGCGTACTGTATTATAACTAGTATAAAAATGTCAGTACCACTAATAGAAAAAGGGCCTATATCCCCGGTTCGTTTGGGCCTTTAGTCCCGGTTCACGAACCGGCGTGAACCGGGACTAAATAACCGGGGCTAATGACCCTCCACGTGGCGGGGCTGGGAGCGAGGTGGGGGGATGGAGGAGGGGTATTAGTCCCGGTTCGTATTACAAACCGGGGGTAATGACCCACCACGTTGCGGGGCTGGGAGCGAGGGGGGAGGGGTATATATTAGTCCCGGTTCGTATTAAGAACCGAGGCTAATGACCCTCCACGTGGCGGGGCTGGGAGCGAGGGGGGAGGGGAATTAGTCCCGGTTCGTATTAAGAACCGGGGCTAATGACCCTTCACGTGGCGGGGCTGGGAGCGAGGGGGGAGGGTTATTAGTCCCGGTTCGTATTATGAACCGGGGCTATTTCTTCGTTGCTTTTTGTGAGCACTTTTTAGGGTTTAGGGTTTTGCACTAAATTGGATGGGCTATTCTGCTGCCCCCTATTTTTCCATTTGTTTGTTTTGGACGCCGCCTGGCCTGGCCTACTTGTGTTTAATGACGTACGGGAAAGTCTCAATGAATTCAACCCATTTAGCATGTCTACGGTCCAGTTTCGCTTGACTTTAAATATGTTTCAAAGATTCATGATCACAATGTATGACAAATTCTTTGGGCTATAAATAATGTTGCCTTGTTTCCAAAGTCCGAACAAGAGCATATAATTCCTTATCATAAGTAGAATAACTCAGACTAGGCCCACTTAATTTTTCATAAAAGTATGCAAGTGGTTTACCATCTTGTAATAACACACCCCCTAATCCAATTCAACCAGCATCACATTCAAGCTCGAAAGTCTTATTAAAATCAGGAAGTTAGAGTAAAGGAGCATGTGTTAACTTATCTTTCAAAACCGCCTATAAAACCCGGCACATCCTTCTTTGTAAGCTCATTGAGAGGTGCAACAATGATGCTGAAATCTCTCACAAAACGCCTATAAAACCCGGCGAGTCCAAGGAAACTCCTCACTTGTGTGACCGTTTTGGGCTGCGGCCAACTCTCAATAGCTTCAATCTTAGCTTTATCAACTTCAATTCCCTGTGGAGTAACAACATAGCCAAGAAAAGATACTCGGTCTGTGCAAAAGGTGCACTTCCCAAGGTTACCAAACAAACGTGCATCACGTAGAGCAGTAAAAACAAAACGCAAATGATCCAAGTGTTCCTCCAAAAATCTACTATAAATCAGTATATCATCAGAGTAGACTACCACAAATCGTCCAATGAAAACACGTAAAACCTCATTCATTAATCTCATCAAAGTGCTGGGTACATTAGTCAATCCAAAAGGCATAACTAACCACTCATATAAGCCAAACTTAGTTTTAAATGCCGTTTTTCATTCATCTCCCTATTTCATGCGAATTTGATGGTATCCACTATGCAAATAAACTTTAAAGAAAATTATAGAGCCAGTTAATTCATCAAGCATATCATCTAGCCTAAGAATAAGATGACGATAACGAATAGTAATATTATTAATGCCTCTACAATCAACACACATATGCGATGTACCATCCTTTTTCAGCACTAGAATAATAGAAACATCACAAGGACTAAGAGATTCACGTATATAACCTTTGTCGAGCAGCTCTTGTACTTGGCGCATAATCTCCTTCGTCTCCTCTGGTTTGGTACGGTATGGTGCACGGTTGGGTAGCGATGCACCGAGAATTAGTCAATCTGATGCTCAATCCCCCTAATAGGTGGTAATCCCGGTGGCATGTCTTGTGGAAAGACGTCAACGAACTCCTGCAAAATGTTAATGACAGCAGGAGGCAAAGAGGGTGGCTTGTCCTCGAATGAAAATAATACCCCTTTGCATACGAAAGCATAGCAAACAGATGTAGTAATATCCAAATTAGTAATATCAGCTTTAGTGGCAAGTAAACAACCACTCTTCAGTTTTATTTTAGAGGCAATACTAGATGATGATTTAGTAGGCTTATTGTGTTGCTCAAATTCCTTTGCTACAATATGATTGTCACTCTTATGTATGTCTTGTTTTGCTTTACTAGCTATAGCAATGTCATCTTTCATAATATGTTCAGGAGACATAGGAAGCAAAGTTATATTTCTATCCTTATGAACAAGAGTATACTGATTTGTTCTACCGTGGAGTACATATTTTTTATCAAATTGCCATGGTCTATCAAGTAAAACGGAGCATGCTTGCATGGGTACCACATCACAATCAACAAAATCAGAATACGTAGCAATGCTAAAATGCACACGAACAATACGTGTTACCTTAACCTTGCCACTGTTGTTGAATCACTAGATATAATAAGGATGAGGATGTGGTCTGGTGGTGAGAGACAACTTCTCCACCATCTCCATGCTAGCTAAGTTGTTGCAACTCCCTCCATCGATGATTACGCGAATAGAACGTTCCTTTACCACTCCCTTAGTATGGAGCAAGTTGTGCCTATGATTTTGCTCAGCCTATGTTACCTGCACACTTAAAACACGTTGAGCAACTAAGCTTTTATACCTATCACCGTAGTCAGCAGCCATGTATTGTGTCTCTTGTTCAGTATCATCAACACCCCATTCTTCACTTGCAATAAGAGCCAGGGTCTCCTCGTCATAATCACTGGCGGAATCATATCCACCATCCTCAGTAATAATCATCACGTGCTTGGATGGGCATTTTCTCGCATAATGACCTCCACCCTTGCAACAACGACAAATAACCTCATGTGTTTGACATGTGGATGCCATGGATGAAGACGAGCTCTGTGCGGGCCCGGAAGGTGTGCTCTTGGCGAAGGGTGATGCAGGGGCCTGATTCCTGGTCTCTCTGGTGGAATTGGCGGCTGAAGGGGGCGGTGCTGATGCAGGAGGACGTGTGGAAGTAGGTGTTTATCGTGGCGTCCATGAGAAAGTGCGACCTACAGAAAAAATAGTTCTCGCCAACGCTTGTCGATCCTGCACTTCACGTTCAGCTTTGCAAGCAAGATGGAATAAACGAGTGATAGTGTTATAATCCTTATATTCTAGAATAGTCTGAATATCTCCATTTAATCCACCCATAAAACGTGCAAGCATAGCTTCATTATCCTCAACAATACCACATCTAATCATGCCAGTTTGTAATTCCTGATAATATTCTTCTACAGACTTTTTTCCTTGTCTTAAATGTTGCAAGTTTTGAAGTAATTCACGCTGATAATATGCTGGAACCCAACGAGTATGCATAGCAGTTTTCAAAGCAGGCCAAGTAGTTGGAATATTAGCATGATGTATTCGACAATATTCACACCACCAAACACAAGCTAAACTAGTCAAAGAACAAACAGCATCAACAACACGTCTATCTTCAGAAAATTGCAAGCATGTAAAACGTTGCTCTATTTCTAACTTCCAAGTAAGATATATATCAGGAACATATCGACCATCAAAAGTAGGAATATTCAATTTAAGTTTAGGGAGATGGCCATGATCCCATACCTGAGGGTGTGGTGCATCCATACCGTTGCAATTGTATACATGTGGACGACCGACGACTTGTCGGGGTGGTTGTTGTTCCTGGAGTTGAACTGGAGCAACCTCTCCCTCATCATCGTAATCACCATCATAATCATCATCATACTCCTCATTCTGCCTAGCCACAGAAACCTCGGTAGTAGCAGCAACAGGAGAAGCAGCAGGACCAGCAGCAGCAGTAGGAGCAACAACACCCAAATTCTGCACTTGGTCAACATGCACGCGTCGCGCTCGTAGCCGTTGTTGTCGTTGAAGAGGGACAACACCTGCAGCTGGTGGTGGTAAGCGGGCAAGCACCTCACCAAACTTGGCGTTCATCTTGGTGTCGAATTTCTTCTCCATACCTTCAAGCTTGTCCATGGCCTCTCCAAAGGTGGTCACGAAATCCTGTACCTGGTCAGACATCATTTGCTGAAATTTATCATGGAGCTCCCGATTGGTCAGGTTCTCCCAGTCGATCTCCTCGTCGTGTGATCCTGGCATGGTTAGCAGCAATAAGAAACCAGAAGAATATGATCCTACAAACTACTAGGAAGTGGTTGTGGTGGTGGTGGTGTGTCACAAATCCGTCAAGCAAATCTCAATTTCTTACCAATTCTTACCCAGCAGCAGGTGGCGATCGGCAACTGGTGTAGTCGAAACTCTCAAAGCTTGGATAGAGCGTTTGCCAGGTGGTGTCAAACACACGATTTAGATGTATGTGGAGCTGAGAAGGCTTATAATGTAGTAGCAAGAACGGTCAGCAATAATCAGTTCAGAGATGCAAAATTGAAAAGACGCTCAAGGACGGTACCGTGCTGGTCCTAGGCTAGACCGTACTAGAGACGCGAGCCTAGAACACCAACGAAGTCACGACGACACGTACTAATCAAGGGAAGAGCCACTCTGATTTTTTTTCTCTTTTTTTCTTCAGAAAATCAGTATAACGATGACTGTCTCAAAACTCTTTCCGAGGACCAAAAACAGGATAAGCACGGGATTTTTTTGATCAATTTTTTTTATTTCTGGAGCAATTCGGGGCTGCGATGACCAAAAATTGCGACAAAAATCACTATGATGGCGAGTGTCTCAAAACTCTCTAAAAATCCTAACAAAATGATAGGCATTTTTTTTCACCCCTCGAAATTTTGGCCTAAAAAGTGCTCTGAAAGCTTGCCAGATTTTTTTCCCGAAACCTACTCAGGAAAGGAAACGCGAAACCGAAAGCAAAAGGATCTTGAAGTTCACCTAAAGCGGAAAGGATTGTGGTGGATATATGGTGGTGGTATATGACAGCAAGGATAATGGTGGCGTGGTGGTGGTATATGGCAGCAGCGATGATGGTAGCGTGGAGGTGGTATATGGCAGCGATGAAAGATGGTGCGGTGGCGGCGTGACAACCCGTGAACAAAACTCGAAACTCTAAAGAACTAGACACTAAGACCAGCAACTCGACACGATGATGTAACCGCAATTTCAACAAAGCAAACTACTGAAAACACTATGCAAAGGCTCAGATTGGTTCGGATATGATGATCTAACCCTTATTCTGATGGTTTTTTCGTGGACTAAAGGTATGAAGAGCAGATGTGATCGAACTATGAAAAACTGGTAAAATCTCACCGAGCAACCTGGAAATCTGATACCACTTGATAGAGGCGAAGTTGTCCCTATCTTTCGATGAGATCGTGGGTATCGTTTTGGTAGAGTCAACTTTGACGATTTGACTACGAACGATTGAGACGTCACACCTTAGCAATCGCTAAACGAACTCGATAGGTTATTGACCATGCCGGAGCATGATCAACGTGACGACGAAGGTCTGTTTCCTGCACGCAAACGAAGAACAAGCAAGAAACTAAGATGCAATCAAGATATTGCGAATATAAGATGTGGGCGATGCTAGATCGACACCTCTGGGGATCAACGTGATACCCTTGTGATCGTAGGACGGGAAAAAATAACGTCAAGAGCAGACCAAACGATCAACACCTGACAAGTCTTTTTACCCACGTTTGGGCCGCTTACGCGTAAAACTCTACGTCCTCCTCGTCTGATCGTATTAAGCGTTCTTTTGTTGTTCGTTTACAGTGATGATAATTGTCTTCTTGGCCAATCTCAAAAAAGGCTAACCTCTTGTGAATGAGCTAAGGGCCTCCTTTTATAGGCAAAGGGGTCACCTACATTGCTCAATGGTAGGTTCACGAGATGTTACAGTGAACCTACATCGGTGCTTATCCATTTACCGCTGTCAGGTGCATTAAATGCAGATCTTGTCCATGTCAGCTAAGTGCTGGTGAAGACATGTGTCCAGGTGTTTCGACACCTGGACGCCCCGCTGGCGCATGCGGAATGCGCTGGAACACGGGGAAGCGGTGGTACTGTGGCAAGGGCGGTCTCCCTCTGGCGCGTTGCCACGTAATCCCGGCAAAAGGGTGCTTGCCGGGGCCTTGGTGCTTCCTCCCCGCAAGGAAGCTGGGCTTCGGCTGTCTTCCTGGCGAGGGGGGGGGCTCGCCGGGGCCTTGTGCTAGGTGTGTTCATCACGTCTGTTGGACGGACGTGGCCTTGGGTGTCTTGCCGGCAAGACAGGCTTGCAGGGGCCTTGGATCTCTCGGGGGCGAGTCTTGTGTGGATTCCGCCGTGCCCTGCCGGCAGGGGCTCTTTGTGCCCATGCACAAGATTGGGGCACTAGAGACCCTAGTCTTTAGTGCATCGACATAAGAGGAAAGCTTTATTGATGAAGGTGGGGTTCTGTGACGCCTTTGTCTGGTCGTAGAACACAAACGAAGAACGCAAAGTTGCAGCTATGGCGAACTTGTAATCTATACAAAACCGAACTCTAAACGGTGCCCTAAGGGCTGTATATATGAGGGAATAGAGAGGCAATTTCGTGACCCTTGGAGGAGGGGTCCGGAAACAGCTCTAAACTCGGTTTCCTCACACATACGGACTCTAAATATAGCCTATATTATGGTATTTCGAAATTACATGGGCCTGGCCCAAAAATAAGGTGGCGCAACATCTGTAATAGCCTATGGACGGAATTTATAAAGTGACGTCTTGAATATTTCGTCCAAAGCCTTCATGCTCTCCTTATGGTAGCTTTAAAGTGCGAAAATCACCAGTGGAAGCTCCATTGTTCTCTCCCACGCGTGCATCCAAACCCATGACATGATACACTCTGTCATACATAAGCCTCATTGTATCTTTCCTCAAGACAGCCACCATACCTACCTATCAAGGCATTTCCATAGCCTTTCCGAGATACTTTGCCATGCAACATCCACCATCTCATGACTTGATCTTCATGTCATACATGCTTTTGCTTGATCATAGAGCCGCATGCTAGTTGGGCCTTGCCCTCATTACTCCTACATGACGCGCTAGTATCATTGCATATCCTGCTACACTGGCAGAGGCATACATTTGCATACATCATGATAGTCTTCACTTGTCTTTATGTTGAGTACTTCATACAAAGTGTGATGATTTTTCTTTCTATTCATGTAAAACATAGAGTGTTGCCCTTAAGTGAGGAAAAGATCCCAAAGTGGACAATACAAAAGATCCCAAAGAGGACAAATGAGAGATAAAAATAAAGAGCCAAAGAGGCCACAAAAAATAAAAATAAATAAAAATAAAAATAAAAAGAAATAAAAAGAGAGAAGGGGGCAACACCACTATTTCTTTTTTAAAGATCCACACTCGTACTCCATTACTATATTGGTACTACATAGAGATTATTATTCATGCATAACTATGTGGGGACCCTTACACTATAGAACTTGGTTTGCATATTCTAATGATGAGCCTCCTCAAATGACCTCTAGGTCTTCATGAGCAAACAAGTTGGATGAACCCCCACTAGTTCCATTTGAGAGTTTACCTTAGCTCATATGTGCATCTGTTACATGGCAATCCCTACTCCTCACATCATATGTATTATTTGGCTTTCTCTCGCCTATGGTTATCCTCATTGATGTGAGCCTTTCACACCTTTTTGTATTCCTTCCCCATCATTATTCTATTTGCCATCTTAAGTGCCAACATATCTTGCTTACGCTCATTCATTGCATGAGTGCTCAAAATCAAAAGGGAGAGGGTCATTTTGACTTGTGCCACACAAGTGGTCTGGGGATGAGTCAACATAAGATTCCGAAGGAGACTAAGTCCGAGGTTTAGTAGATTGAGTTCTCAATTAACAACCCATCTCCCACTTCTTGCACGCAAACACCATTTGAAGACATTCGAGTCACGGACAACGAGAGCTCTTGCACCTTTATATTCTTATTTTGCTAAGTTCAACACTAGATATAGATTCTTGCTTGTTATTGTCTTGACTTGAATTGCATATCTCACTTGCTTTACTTTGAATTTCTTATATTTGTGTTAGCATATCACCACAGAAATTATTGTATTATCATTTATCTAATTAAGCTTGGGATGTTGATACGTCCCAAACGCATCTATAATTTCTGCTTGTTCCATGATCTTTTGGGTGACATTGTTATATGTTTTGCTATAATTTTATATCATTTTACACATATTTGGACTAACCTACTAACTCAGTGCACCCAGTGCCACTTTCTATCCGCTGATGTCTATTTTGCAGGGCTTTTACCCAATTTTCCGAAATCCAAAAGAATCCAGAAAAAAAAAATCAGCGAAACAGAAGCTTCCAGATCACCAAAGGAGGGCCAGAGGGGGGCCAGGGGTCTCCCAGGCGGCCTGCTGGCGCGGCCAGGCCCTAGGCCACGCCAGGAGGTCACCTGGGTGGAACCCACCTCCTCCGGTGCCCTCCTTTGGCCTATATTTGGAGTCCTGAGAGGAAACCCTCGCAGACTTTCTAGAATCATGAATTTCTCCATCGTTCCACCGCCGTTGCGCTTCTGAAATCGGGACCATCACGAGACCTCTTCCCCGGCACCCCGCTGGAGGGAGGATTGACCTCCGAAGGCTTCTCCACCGCCATGGACGCTCCCCGGACGTGCCATGAGTAGTCCTCCTTGGACCATGAGTCCATGACTAGTAGCTATGTGATGTCTTCTCTCCAATCTTGTGCTTTAACGGTTAGTCCTTGTGAGCTGCCCTACATGATCAAGGCATCTATATAATTCTCTTGCTATTGCTATGTTCGGTTTGTTGGGATCCGATGGATAATGAGATTATGTTCAGATTGTTATGAGTTATATCTTTGACTATCCTTTTATATTATGTTCCTTATTGATTCATGCATGTTTTCCGTTGCTTTTTATTGCTTTGGCCAAGTAGTAAATCGTAACTCCAAGAGGGAGCGTTATGCATGATTGTGGGTTCGGGCCCCTCGATGTCTAGCTTGAGTGACAGAAACATGAGACTAGGGGATGTGCTTGTTGCCACCAGGGAGAAAACAACGGTGCTTGTGACCACGGTTGCAAGGATTGTTTATCTTACGCATAATTCGTTAATGCAGTTGTCTGTTGCTTTGAGTTTACACTTTGGGTGGGGCTCACAACTTAATACCGGAGAGATGTTCTGGATAGATAACTCAAGGTGGATGATTCATAAGTAGATGCTGATGAATAAACGGTCTACTTGTATTGGTGTACTGCCCATTACTATTGAACCTCTAACTATCAAGGAGCATAATTAGCATTGCGGTGCGATCTTAATTCTGTCAATTGCCGAACTGTGATTTGTTTACGCTAGCGTAGTTGTTTATCGTCTTTTGGGAGAGAGACATCACTAGTGAACATCATGTGACTCCGGTCCATATCAATATAATTATTTACACCTCCATCATTTACCGTTTTCATTTACTTTTCCATTGCAATCATTATTATCTTTCCGCTTGTGTTTTGATCCTTTGCAAACTACAAGGCCGGAGAGATTGACAACCTCTCTGTACTTGTTGCGAGCAAAGTTATTTGTTGTGTGTGCAGGTCCACGTCTTCTCCTAGCGCCAGGGTGGAAGACACCTACTTGTTGATCCTAGGAGTCCTCCTAGTTCGATAAACCTTACAGTCTCTGTGTGAGGGAAATTTGCTGTTGACTACATCTCGACCTTTTACTTGGGGTATCTAACAAGGAACGAGAAGTATATCCATCAACTCGTCATCAACATGTGGTAGCAGAAATCTGACATCTTATGATAGGTAGAGTTTTTATTCCTTAGAAGATTAAGCATGAGTAGAATAGGGTAGCAGATCGGCTGGCTTATAACAGTCGTATAAAGAGTACTACTGTTGTATGGCTTGAGAGAGGACCACGATGCATGGAGGAAATTTTGACTCTCAGTTGTAACCCTATGAATACCCTTCACATGTATTAGCGCAAAAAAAATAAGAAGTGATACACATGTATTAGCACAACAAATTATTTTTACTTGAGGGAAAAAATAGTATAACTACTTGTGCACATACAACAACATGGGCTTGCTAGCTGTACATTCATCGACCATCCAAATAGTTCTAGATTTTCCAGTCAAACAAAAAGAAAATTATTGATAAGCAAAAACAATTATTTCTTTTATTTTTTTATTTCTCCACATATTAGCTTTTACTGAAGGCAAACTTTATAATATTTGACCAAATGTATAGAAAACAATATAAACATTTCTATAATACCATATATCTGAATAACACTGACCCCTCATCATTGACCGACCCTTGCCCACATGTCAATGATGAGCGTTAACAATAACCGACCGATTCTTGAGACTTTAGTGATAACAATCTTTTGCATTCGGCTTGATGGTTATCACAGATTGGTCTAAAGCTGGCAGGTCAGTGATAGCTTGTCCCAGTGATCAAACAAGACCAAACACGACCAAACGAATACTTGACACATCTGTGTAGTTTATTCAAAAGGGAACCCATGTTTTTTCCCGCCAGTCAATATTGATTTGTTGTCAACCAGTTATAATCAATCATTCCCTTTTTCCTCGATAATCAAAACCCTCAATGCATATCGTCAACACCACTCTCTCTTCGTCATTCCCATCACAACCTTCTCCCTCTTGTTAGCATTGTCGGTCACCTGCATTGCTTCCAACTCCCCCTCTTTCCCGGTTCCTAGTCGGAGAGAGTCCGGTGCCATAGTCATCATCGTGCGGCCCGAAGAAGCAGATCGTCCATCGCCCACCATTGACGCGCCTTGGCCTTCATTCCCTTTGTGGACGCACCATTCTATCATTTCGTCTGTGGTAACACACCGACTCTGTCCGATGCAGCAGTTGCATTCCGCCCGGCTGTCGGACGTTGGGTCTCACATGTACCTATAAGCGGTCGTAGACCCGACATGTGCTTCATAATTATTCGGTCGCAATGGCAACCATGATGGTGATCTCCGTTCCTTTGTATTAGTGTTCAAATTTGAAGTTTGATATCTATCTTGAGGGTGAGTCATTATTATTGTGCTATAAATTTGTATGTTTTCTCACTAGACATGTTAGATTGTTATTTGTCGTCATTCAGTCTAGATTTAGAACCTTAAGGCCTGATTATACATGTTTTATTCGTAGCATCGATGATTATAAAACTGAAAAATATACGTCCTCATAATTTTCCCACGTGATTTCCTACATAATTTTAACGAACTAGCATATGATATTGCATGGGTGATATATGAGACAAGTAATACCCTACTCTGTATTGTATTTGTTTTATTTTCACATTAATACCACACTTTTTTTCCTATGAGTTTGGCTGTCAAGTATAGCAAATGAACATGTTCAATGTTTTGTGGGAATATGATTTGGACAAACATCATTGTTGTTTTGACCTTTTAGCGTAGTGCATAAAACTCTATTTCTGTAAGAGTGTTTTGTGCAGTACAACTAAAATGTCAGCTGCGGTATTACTGTTTTTTAGGTGCACTACCCAGAAAGTTTCTACCAAACCGCACAATGACTGTATCTTGATTTAGGCCTTCTTGGCAATTTTTGAAGCAATTGTAGGTTTACCACTTGCTCTAGTTTCTGTACTTTTAGCGAGTTCCTATTTGGGAAGGTTGGTTCACTTGGTACTCAGAATGTGGCAATCACAAAGAGAACCTTGCGCCATGGCTCGAAGTGGGCAATACACAAGTCCCTTTTATGTGGTGGACATTTAATTTGTGCAGTGAGTAGGCGAGTCAGTTTCGTCTATGTACTCTTTCCTACGTGTGAAATGCTCACCACACAGACGAGAGTGATGCCAGAAACAAATCCACTTTCCCTGTTCTCATCTGCTATGGTTGCAAAGGCAGGGTGCTAAGGAGGAAACTAGAGCAGAGGCCCTTTTGCTCTCCGGAGATGATCTGCGAGGAAAACTTCCCTCTGGGAGGGGGAAACCGAAGCCATCGTCATCACCAACACTTCCTCCTTCGTGGGAGGACCAATCTTCATCAACATCTTCACCAAGACCATCTCATCTCAAACCCTAGTTCATCTCTTGTATTAAATATTTGTCTCAAAACCTGAGATTGGTACGTATGGGTTATTAATAGTGTTGATCACATTTTGTAGTTGATGATTGTTGGTTTACTTGGTGAAAGATATTATGTTCAGATGCTTGGTCAATATCATTACACCTCTGATCTTGAATATGTTGAGGAGGTGTGATTAGTTACTATTGTTCCCGCGGACATAGGAGAAGTGTAGTTATAAGTAATCATGTGAAGTTGGTATTTGTTTGATATTTTAAATATGTGTATGTCGTTGCTTCACTTAGTGGTGTCACGTGAACGTCGACTACACGATACTTCAACATGTTATGGGCCTAAGTGAAGGCATTATGGAGTAAAAAGTGGATGATGGGTTGTTTTAAGCGCGCAAAATTTGCACCTAGAATTTGTTTTTGTTATTTTAAGCGTGCAAAATTTGCACCTAGAATTTGTTATTTTAACTACCACTTTTTCCGAGGTCGTATTTGGGTTCACTCCAATAGATTATTTCACACTAAAAGTGTTGAAACTCTGCACGATCGAATCATCCAAATTATTTAAAGTACAATAGTTAGATTTTAACATAATAAATGGCTTAATTTTGGTGGGACGATCATATCTTTGTAAGTGTGTAATCCTATTTTCTAAACCTCCTTTGATGAAGTTGGTGCATTATACAAACTAAAAGATTCCCCGAGCGTTCGTGCCCGAATTAGTTGAGGAACAATTAGTTGATGTACGTCTTCTCTTAGGTATATAGGATATGGAAAAGCAACTCACAAAGTTGATCGATAGAGTTTATTTAAGTCGGGTAGGTCTTGAACTCCTGATGCTCACATTATTTCTGAATTTATTTCACGATTTTCGACGTTACTAGATCTGATCGGAGGCCGCCGAGCAATCCACTAGGCCCTTCATACCGCCATAGATATGAAGCCGGATGACGCGCCGCCGCCGCATAGCCCGTCGCCGCCATCCGAACCAGACCAACCGCCGCACGCTGCTGGCTGTGTCCGGCAAGACCCACGTGCCTGCAGCTGCCGTCGCCCGCATGTAGGGGCCCCGCACCACCCCTCGGATGCGGGAGAGAGGGATGCCTCCGCCACCGCCATCACCCCCCGAGCGTTTGCCCAGCGGCGTCCCCCGACGGCAACGGAGGGAGGAGACGATGGGCGTACAGGAGTTAATTCTTTGTTCATCATCACAATACAATTACCACGACACCTTGTGTACCATGACAATGAGATACATAAAAGCTAGACTAGTATATCATCTCTTGGACCATGTCTTGGATGGATGCATGATCTAATCGATTGCATGCGGGCTGATCCATCCATGCATTATTAACTAGTCAAGACTTCAAAAGCTCAAGAACCGAGAAATCGACTATATAACAAAAGACTAATCAATTAATCTGCTGCGCATGCATGAATTGCTGCCTGTTTCATCACAGTACAATTAACAACATCTTGCTTGTTCAAGACATACATCAAAGCTAGACTATACCATTGAGCTACACTAGCTTCCATTCTAATTATATCCTGCATCATCTCTTGGCTGCAGATTTCGCAGTCTTGGATGGTAGTTTTGTCCCTCACGTACGTGGTGTGCAAGTATCAACTCTGGCAGGAGACGATCGGAGTAGAGCATGCCACAGCCGTGTCGTCGCAGAGGCCGAGCAGCTCATCCAACATGCACAGGAAGGTGTGGTCTTCATCCTCTGCAGCGCCTTCTTGGAGTTGGAGGTCGTCGGACAAGACATGATCATCCGTCACCTCGGACGACATGAACCCGCCTGGATCCACGCTGCCGTCGTCCACTAGTCCGGACGGCAACGTCTCGCCTTCGTCGGACATGAACCAGCGCTGGGTCTCCTGGACCTGGAGACCCCCGTGTTGCTGGATGATGGGTTGTTGGCGGCGTGGGGTCTGGGGATGTGGAGCCTCGGGATGTTGGACGTCGTCCGCCTTCCTTTTCCTGGAACCAGGGGCACTGATTACCTCCTCGTATGTCGTCTCACTCCTGTGACGAGACACGCAGACCTTGCAGAGCACCACGCCGTCTTGCTTCTTGTCGTCGCCGTCGAGGTCGTACTCGGTCATGCACCAGCCGATCCTCAGTTTCTCGTTCCCTCCCGGCAACTTCTGAACGTAGCTGAGGTTTCGTCTATTGCCTACGCGGTTGCCATGCTTGTCTAGCACGGGGATCCCGCCCTTCTCCGAGTGCCAGTAGTAACCCTCGCCGGCGGCAGGGACGGCGCGCTGCCGCTTCCCGTTGCTGCGGCCGTCTTTGGTCTTGTGGTAGTGCGCCGGGGTGAAGAAGTACCACTCGCCGCCTTTCCCGTTGCTCCTGTCCGTGCCCCGCGCGTGTGGATACATCTCGACGAGGTCGCCGGGGGCGGCGGAGCAGACGTCGGCCTCGTGGATCATGTCGTCGGTGAAGATGCCGTCCGCTCCAGAGTCGATCCGTGGGCGGAGGTACTTGGTGATCAGCAAGTCTCCTGCCGGGTTGAAGATGTAGCCGGCGGGAAGATGGAGCTTGCCGTCGGCCATCGCAATTCGCAGATCACCAAGGTACGAGAGATGGATGGATCGTGCGCGTGTGTAACCCTGGCCTGGCTAGCTCCTTGCCTTGCCTGCGTACCTAGCTAGCTTATATGGATGGTACGACATACATGCACCTATGATACATGCATCTTATATATATGGATTCGGCTGGCTTCCATGCTTATTCGGATTCAAAGAAAGATGCGTGATCCAAGTTTCCAACCGTACCAATCCGTTTGTAAAATGGACCGTACCGGCTCTCCATTGGATGCAATGCATGCTTGCGTGCGCGTGGGTCTACTTTTTTTTCTTCTGAAATACATATGAGTGTGCGTACTATATTATAACTAGTATAAAAATGTCAGTACCACTAATAGAAAAAGGGCCTATATCCCCGGTTCGTTTGGGCCTTTAGTCCCGGTTCACGAACCGGTGTGAACCGGGACTAAATAACCGGGGCTAATGCTAGCCCCGGTTCGGCCCCGAACCGGGGCTAATGACCCTCCACGTGGCGGGGCTGGGAGCGAGGTGGGGGGATGGAGGAGGGGTATTAGTCCCGGTTCGTATTACAAACCGGGGGTAATGACCCACCACGTTGCGGGGCTGGGAGCGAGGGGGGAGGGGTATATATTAGTCCCGGTTCGTATTAAGAACCGGGGCTAATGACCCTCCACGTGGCGGGGCTGGGAGCGAGGGGGGAGGGGAATTAGTCCCGGTTCGTATTAAGAACCGGGGCTAATGACCCTTCACGTGGCAGGGCTGGGAGCGAGGGGGGAGGGTTATTAGTCCCGGTTCGTATTATGAACCGGGGCTATTTCTTCGTTGCTTTTTTTGAGCACTTTTTAGGGTTTAGGGTTTTGCACTAAATTGGATGGGCTATTCTGCTGCCCCCTATTTTTCCATTTATTTGTTTTGGACGCCGCCTGGCCTGGCCTACTTGTGTTTAACGACCTACGAGAAAGTTTCAATGAATTCAACCCATTTAGCATGTCTACGGTTCAGTTTTGCTTGACTTTAAATATGCTTCAAAGATTCATGATCACAATGTATGACAAATTCTTTGGGCTATAAATAATGTTGCCATGTTTCCAAAGTCCGAACAAGAGCATATAATTCCTTATCATAAGTAGAATAATTCAGACTAGGCCCACTTAATTTTTCATAGAAGTATGCAAGAGGTTTACCATCTTGTAATAACACACAGCAGCAACAACACGTCTATCTTCAGGAAATTGCAAGCATGTAAAACGTTGCTCTGTTTCTAACTTCCAAGTAAGATATATATCAGGAACATATCGACCATCAAAAGTATGAATATTCAATTTAAGTTTAGGGAGATGGCCATGATCCCGTACCTGAGGGTGTGGTGCATCCATACCGTTGCGATTGTATCCATGTGGACGACCGGCGACTTGTCGGGGTGGTTGTTGTTCCTGGAGTTGAACTGGAGCAACCTCTCCCTCATCATCGTAATCACCATCATAATCATCATCATACTCCTCATTCTGCCCAGCCACAGAAACCTCGGTAGTAGCAGCAACAGGAGAAGCAGCAGGACCAGCAGCAGAAGTAGGAGCAACAACACCCAAATTCTGCACTTGGTCAATATGCACGCGTCGCGCTCGTAGCCGTTGTTGTGGTTGAAGAGGGACAACACCTGCAGCTGGTGGTGGTAAACGGGCAAGCACCTCACCAAATTTGGCGTTCATCTTGGTGTCGAATTTCTTCTCCATACCTTCAAGCTTGTCCATGGCCTCTCCAAAGGTGGTCACGAAATCCTGTACCTGGTCAGACATCATTTGCTGAAATTTATCATGGAGCTCCCAGTTGGTCAGGTTCTCCCAGTCGATCTCCTCGTCGTGTGATCCTGGCATGGTTAGCAGCAATAAGAAACCAGAAGAATATGATCCTACAGACTACTAGGAAGTGGTTGTGGTGGTGGTGGTGTGTCATAAATCCGTCAAGCAAATCTCAATTTCTTACCAATTCTTACCCAGCAGCAGGTGGCGATCGGCAACCGGTGTAGTCAAAACTCTCAAAGCTTGGATAGAGTGTTTGCCAGGTGGTGTCAAACACACGATTTAGATGTATGTGGAGCTGAGAAGGCTTATAATGTGGTAGCAAGAAGGGTCAGCAATAATCAGTTCAGAGATGCAAAATTGAAAAGACGCTCAAGGACGGTACCGTGCTGGTCCTAGGCTAGACCGTACTAGAGACGCGAGCCTAGAACACCAACGAAGTCACGACGACACGTACTAATCAAGGGAAGAGCCACTCTTATTTTTTTCTCTTTTTTTCTTCACAAAATCACTATAATGACGAGTGTCTCAAAACTCTTTCCAAGGACCAAAAACAGGATAAGCACGGATTTTTTTGGACAATTTTTTTTATTTCTGGAGCAATTTGGGGCTGCGATGACCAAAAATTGCGACAAAAATCACTATGATGACGAGTGTCTCAAAACTCTCTAAAAAGCCTAACAAAACGATAGGGATTTTTTTTCGCCCCTCTAAATTTTGGCCTAAAAAGTGCTCTGGAAAGCATGTCAGACATTTTTTTTCCCGAAATCTACTGAGGAAAGGAAACGCGAAACCGAAAGCAAAAGTATCTTGAAGTTCACCTAAAGCGGAAAGGATTGTGGTGGATATATGGTGTGTGGTATATGACAGCAAGGATAATCGTGGCGTGGTGGTGGTATATGGCAGCAGCGATGATGGTAGCGTGGAGGTGGTATATGGCAGCGATGAAAGATGGTGCGGTGGCGGCGTGACAACCTGTGAACAAAACTCAAAACTTTAAAGAACTAGACACTAAGACCAGCAACTCGACACGATGATGTAACCGCAATTTCAACAAAGCAAACTACTGAAATGACTATGCAAAGGCTCAGATTGGTTCGGATATGATGATCTAACCCTTATTCTGATGGTTTTTTCGTGGACTAAAGGTATGAAGAGAAGATGTGATCGAACTATGAAAAACTGGTAAAATCTCACCGAGCAACCTCGAAATCTGATACCACTTGATAGAGGCGAAGTTGTCCCTATCTTTCGATGAGATCGTGGGTATCGTTTTGGTAGAGTCAACTTTGACGATTTGACTACGAACGATTGAGACGTCACACCTTAGCAATCGCTAAACCAACTCGAGAGGTTATTGACCATGCCGGAGCATGATCAACGTGACGACGAAGGTCTGTTTCCTGCACGCAAACGAAGAACAAGCAAGAAACTAAGATGCAATCAAGATATTGCGAATATAAGATGTCGGCGATGCTAGGTCGACACCTATGGGGATCAACGTGATACCCTTGTGATCGTAGGACGGGAAAAAATAACGTCAAGAGCAGACCAAACGATCAACACCCGACAAGTCTTTTTACCCAGGTTTGGGCCGCTTACGCGTAAAACTCTACGTCCTCCTCGTCTGATCGTATTAAGCGTTCTTTTGTTGTTCGTTTACAGTGATGATAATTGTCTTCTTGGCCAATCTCAAAAAAGGCTAACCTCTTTTGAATGAGCTAAGGGCCTCCTTTTATAGGTAAAGGGGTCACCTACATTGCTCAATGGTAGGTTAACGAGATGTTACAGTGAACCTACAGCGGTCCTTATCCATTTACCGCTGTCACGTGCATTAAATGCGCATCTTGTCCATGTCAGCTAAGTGCTGGTGAAGACATGTGTCTAGGTGTTTCGACACCTGGACGCCCCGCTGGCACATGCGGAATGCGCTGGAACACGGGGGAGTGGTGGTACTATGGCAAGGGCGGTCGCCCTGTGGTGCGTTGCCAGGTAATCCAGGCAAAAGGGTGCTTGCCGGGGCCTTGGTGCTTCATCCCGGCAAGGAAGCTTGCCGGGGGCTTCGGCTGTCTTCCCGGCAAGGGGGGGGGGGGGCTCGCCGGGGCCTTGTGCTAGGTGTGTTCATCACGTCCGTTGGACGGACGTGGCCTTGGGTGTCTTGCCGGCAAGACAGGCTTGCAGGGGCCTTGGATCTCTCGGGGGCGAGTCTTGTGTGGATTCCGCCGTGCTCTGCCGGCAGGGGCTCTTTGTGCCCGTGCACAAGTTTGGGGCACTAGAGACCCTAGTCTTTAGTGCATCGACATAAGAGGAAAGCTTTATTGATGAAGGTGGGGTTCTGTGACGTCTTTGTATGGTTGTAGAACACAAACGAAGAACGCAAAGTTGCAGCTATGGCGAACTTGTAATCTATACAAAACCCAACTCTAAACGGTGCCCTAAGGGCTGTATATATGAGGGAATAGAGAGGCAATTTCGTGACCCTTGGAGGAGGGGTCCGGAAACAGCCCTAAACTCGGTTTCCTCACACATACGGACTATAAATATAGCCTATATTATGGAATTTCGAAATTACATGGGCCTGGCCCAAAAATAAGGTGGCGCAACATCTGTAATAACCTATGGACGGAATTTATAAAGTGACGTCTTGAATATTTCGTCCAAAGCCTTCATGCTCTCCTTATGGTGGCTTTAAAGTGCGAAAATCACCAGTGGAAGCTCCATTGTTCTCTTCCACGCGTGCATCCAAACCCATGACATGATACACTCTGTCATACATAAGCCTCATTGTATCTTTTCTCAAAACAGTCACCATACCTACCTATCAAGGCATTTCCATAGCCTTTCCGAGATACATTGCCATACAACATCCACCATCTCATGATTTGATCTTCATGTCATACATGCTTTTGCTTGATCATAGAGTCGCATGCTAGTTGGGCCTTGCCCTCATTACTGCTACATGATGCGCTAGTATCATTGCATATCCTGCTACACTGGGAGAGTCATACATTTGCATACATCATGATAGTCTTCACTTGTCTTTATGTTGAGTACTTCTTATAAAGTGTGATGATTTTTCTTTCTATTCATGTAAAACATAGAGTGTTGCCCTTAAGTGAGGAAAAGATCCGAAAGTGGACAATACAAAAGATCCCAAAGAGGACAAATGAGAGATAAAAAGAAAGAGCCAAAGAGGCCACAAAAAATAAAAAAAAATAAAAATAAAAATAAAAAGAAATAAAAAGAGAGAAGGGGGCAACACTACTATTCCTTTTTTAAAGATCCACACTCATACTCCATTACTATATTGGTACTACATAGATATTATCATTCATGCATAACTATGTGGGGACCCTTACACTATAGAACTTGGTTTGCATATTCTAATGATGAGCCTCCTCAAATGAGCTCTAGGTCTTCATGAGCAAACAAGTTGGATGCACCCCCACTAGTTCCATTAGAGAGCTTACCTTAGCTGATATGTGCATCTGTTACATGGCAATCCCTACTCCTCACATCATATCTATTATTTGGCTTTCTCTCGCCTATGGTTATCCTCATTGATGTGAGCCTTTCACACCTTTTTGTATTCCTTCCCCATCATTATTCCATTTGCCATTCTAAGTGCCAACATATCTTGCTTACGCTCATTCATTGCATGAGTGCTCAAAATCAAAAGGGAGAGGATCATTTTGACTTGTGCCTGACAAGTGGTCTGGGGATGAGTCAAAATAAGATTCCGAAGAAGACTAAGTCCGAGGTTTAGTAGATTGAGTTCTCAATTAACAACCCATCTCCCACTTCTTGCACGCAAACACCATTTGAAGACATTCGAGTCACGGACAACGAGAGCTCTTGCACCTTTATGTTCTTATTTTGCTAAGTTCAATACTAGATATAGATTCTTGCTTGTTATTGTCTTGACTTGAATTGCATATCTCACTTGTTTTACTTTGAAGTTCTTATATGTGTGTTAGCATGTCACCACAGAAATTATTGTATTATCATTTATCTACTCGAGGATGAGCAGAAATTAAGCTTGGGGATGTTGATACGTCTCAAACGCATCTATAATTTCTGCTTGTTCCATGATCTTTTGGGTGATATTGTTATATGTTTTGCTATAATTTTATATCATTTTACACATATTTGGACTAACCTACTAACTCAGTGCACCCAGTGCCACTTTCTATCCGCTGATGTCTATTTTGGAGGGCTTTTACCCAATTTTCCGAAATCCAAAAGAATCCAGAAAAAATAAAAAAAAATCAGCGAAACAGAAGCTTCCGGATCACCGAAGGAGGGCTAGAGGGGGGCCAGGGGTCTCCCAGGCGGCCTGCTGGCGCGGCTAGGCCCTAGGCCACGCCAGGAGATCACCTGGGTTGGACCCACCTCTTCCGGTGCCCTTCTTTGGCCTATATTTGGAGTCCCGAGAGGAAACCCTCGCAGACTTTCTAGAATCATGAATTTCTCCATCGTTCCGCCGCCGCCGCGCTTCCGAAATCGGGACCGTCACGAGACCTCTTCCCCGCCACCCCGCTGGAGGGAGGATTGACCTCCGAAAGCTTCTCCACCGCCATGGACGATCCCCGGACGTGACGTGAGTAGTCCTCCTTGGACCATGAGTCCATGACTAGTTGCGATGTGATGTCTGTTGGGGAACGTCGCATGGGAAACAAAAATTTTCCTACGCGCACGAAGACCTATCATGGTGATGTCCATCTACGAGAGGGGATGAGTGATCTACGTACCCTTGTAGATCGTACAGCAGAAGCGTTTAGAGAACGCGGTTGATGTAGTGGAACGTCCTCACGTCCCTCGATCCGCCCCGCGAACAATCCCGCGATCAGTCCCACGATCTAGTACCGAACGGACGGCACCTCCGCGTTCAGCACACGTACAGCTCGAAGATGATCTCGGCCTTCTTGATCCAGCAAGAGAGACGGAGAGGTAGAAGAGTTCTCCGGCAGCGTGACGGCGCTCCGGAGGTTGGTGATGATCTTGTCTCAGCAGGGCTCCGCCCGAGCTCCGCAGAAACACGATCTAGAGGAAAAACTATGGAGGTATGTGGTCGGGCAGCCGTGAGAAAGACGTCTCAAATCTGCCCTAAAAGCCCCATATATATAGGAGGAGGGAGGGGGACCTTGCCTTGGGGTCCAAGGGATCCCCAAGGGGTCGGCCGAGCCAGGGGGGAGGACTCTCCCCCCCCCCCAAACCGAGTCCTACTTGGTTTGGTGGGAGGGAGTCCTTCCCCCTTCCCACTTCTTCCTTTTTTTTTTCTCTTTCCTTTGATTTTTTTCTCCCTTGGCGCATAGGGGATTGGTGGGCTGTCCCACCAGCCCACTAAGGGCTGGTGTGACCCCCCCAAATGCCTATGGGCTTCCCCGGAGTGGGTTGCCCCCCTCCGGTGAACTCCCGGAACCCATTCGTCATTCCCGGTACATTCCCGGTAACTCCGAAAACCTTCCGGTAATCAAATGAGGTCATCCTATATATCAATCTTCGTTTCCGGACTATTCCGGAAACCCTCGTGACGTCCGTGATCTCATCCGAGACTCCGAACAACATTCGGTAACCAACCATATAACTCAAATACGCATAAAACAACGTCGAACCTTAAGTGTGCAGACCCTGCGGGTTCGAGAACTATGTAGACATGACCCGAGAGACTCCTCGGTCAATATCCAATAGCGGGACCTGGATGCCCATATTGGATCCTACATATTCTACGAAGATCTTATCGTTTGAACCTCAGTGCCAAGGATTCGTATAATCCCGTATGTCATTCCCTTTGTCCTTCGGTATGTTACTTGCCCGAGATTCGATCGTCAGTATCCGTATACCTATTTCAACCTCGTTTACCGGCAAGTCTCTTTACTCGTTCCGTAATACAAGATCCCGCAACTTACACTAAGTTACATTGCTTGCAAGGCTTGTATGTGATGTTGTATTACCGAGTGGGCCCTGAGATACCTCTCCGTCACACGGAGTGACAAATCCCAGTCTTGATCCATACTAACTCAACTAACACCTTCGGAGATACCTGTAGAGCATCTTTATAGTCACCCAGTTACGTTGCGACGTTTGATACACACAAAGCATTCCTCCGGTGTCAGTGAGTTATATGATCTCATGGTCATAGGAATAAATACTTGACATGCAGAAAACAGTAGCAACAAAATGACACGATCAACATGCTATGTCTATTAGTTTGGGTCTAGTCCATCACGTGATTCTCCCAATGACGTGATCCAGTTATCAAGCAACAACACCTTGTTCATAATCAGAAGACACTGACTATCATCGATCAACTGGCTAGCCAACTAGAGGCATGCTAGGGACGGTGTTTTGTCTATGTATCCACACATGTAAATGAGTCTTCATTCAATACAATTATAGCATGGACAATAAACTATTATCTTGATACAGGAATTATAATAATAACTATACATGTATTATTGCCTCTAGGGCATAATTCCAACAGTCTCCCACTTGCACTAGAGTCAATAATCTAGCCCTCACATCACCATGTGAATTACATTGTAATAAATCTAACACCCATACAGTTCTGGTGTCGATCATGTTTTGGCCGTGGAAGAGGCTTAGTCAGCGGGTCTGCTACATTCAGATCCGTGTGCACGTTGCATATATTTACGTCCTCCTCCTCGACGTAGTCGCGGATGAGGTTGAAGCGTCGTTTGATGTGTCTGGTCTTCTTGTGAAACCTTGGTTCCTTTGCTAAGGCAATGGCACCAGTGTTGTCACAGAACAAGGTTATTGGATCCAGTGCACTTGGCACCACTCCAAGATCCGTCATGAACTGCTTCATCCAGACACCCTCCTTAGCCGCCTCCGAGGCAGCCATGTACTCCGCTTCACATGTAGAATCTGCTACGACGCTTTGCTTGGAACTGCACCAGCTTACTGCACCCCCATTAAGAATAAATACGTATCCGGTTTGCGACTTAGAGTCGTCCGGATCTGTGTCAAAGCTTGCATCGACGTAACCTTTTACGGCGAGCTCTTCGTCACCTCCATACACGAGAAACATCTCCTTAGTCCTTTTCAGGTACTTCAGGATATTCTTGACCGCCGTCCAGTGATCCACTCCTGGATTACTCTGGAACCTACCTGCCATACTTATGGCCAGGCTAACATCCGGTCTAGTGCACAGCATTGCATACATGATAGAGCCTATGGCTGAAGCATAGGGGACGGAGCGCATATGCTCTCTATCTTCATCAGTTGCTGGGCACTGAGTCTTACTCAATCTCGTACCTTGTAACACTGGCAAGAACCCTTTCTTGGACTGTTCCATTTTGAACCTCTTCAAAACTTTATCAAGGTATGTGCTTTGTGAAA
Organism: Hordeum vulgare subsp. vulgare; assembly: GCF_904849725.1. Lineage (NCBI taxonomy): Eukaryota > Viridiplantae > Streptophyta > Magnoliopsida > Poales > Poaceae > Hordeum > Hordeum vulgare. Next base: position 578,688,606 of record NC_058522.1, read on the forward strand.
GTCCTATCAGGCGTTTTGATCTATCCCTATAGATCTTAATGCCTAGAATGTAAGCAGCTTCTCCTAGGTCCTTCATAGAGAAACTTTTATTCAAGTAACCTTTTATGCTCTCCAAAAGCTCTACGTTGTTTCCAATCAGTAATATGTCATCCACATATAATATTAGAAACGCCACAGAGCTCCCACTCACTTTCTTGTAAATACAAGATTCTCCAACCACTTGTATAAACCCAAATGCTTTGATCACCTCATCAAAGCGTTTGTTCCAACTCCGAGATGCTTGCACCAGTCCATAAATGGATCGCCGGAGCTTGCACACCTTGTCAGCATTTTTAGGATCGACAAAACCTTCGGGTTGCATCATATACAACTCTTCCTTAAGGAAACCGTTAAGGAACGCCGTTTTGACATCCATCTGCCAGATTTCATAATCGAAAAATGCAGCTATTGCTAACATGATTCTGACGGACTTAAGCATTGCTACGGGAGAGAAAGTCTCATCGTAGTCAATTCCTGGAACTTGTGAAAAACCCTTTGCCACAAGTCGAGCTTTATAAACGGTCACATTACCGTCAGCGTCCGTCTTCTTCTTAAAGATCCATTTGTTCTGAATGGCCTTGCGGCCCTCAGGCAGCATCTCCAAAGTCCACACTTTGTTCTCATACATGGATCCTATCTCGGATTTCATGGCTTCTAGCCATTTGTTGGAATCTGGGCCCACTATTGCTTCTTCATAATTTGCAGGTTCATTGTTGTCTAACAACATAATTGATAAGACGGGATTACCGTACCACTCTGGAGCAGCGCGTGATCTCGTCGACCTGCGTGGTTCAACAGAAACTTGAACTCGAGTTTCATGATCATCATCATTAACTTCCTCCTCAACCGGCGTTGCAATGACAGAGGTTTCCCCTTGCCCTGCGCCACCATCCAGAGGGATGAGAGGTTCGACAACCTCGTCAAGTTCTATCTTCCTCCCACTCAATTCTCTCGAGAGAAACTCCTTCTCGAGAAAAGTTCCGTTCTTAGCAACAAACACTTTGCCCTCGGATTTGAGATAGAAGGTGTACCCAACTGTTTCTTTTGGGTAACCTATGAAGACGCACTTTTCCGCTTTGGGTTCCAGCTTTTCAGGCTGAAGCTTTTTGACATAAGCATCGCATCCCCAAACTTTAAGAAACGACAACTTTGGCCTTTTGCCATACCACAGTTCGTATGGTGTCGTTTCAACGGATTTCGATGGTGCCCTATTTAAAGTGAATGCAGCTGTTTCTAATGCATAACCCCAAAACGATAACGGCAAATCAGTAAGAGACATCATAGATCGCACCATTTCTAACAAAGTACGATTACGACGTTCGGACACACCATTACGCTGTGGTGTTCCAGGCGGTGTTAACTGCGGAACAATTCCACATTGTCTTAAGTGAGTACCAAACTCGAAACTCAGATATTCACCCCCACGATCAGACCGTAGGAACTTGATCTTCTTGTTACGATGATTTTCCACTTCACTCTGAAATTGCTTGAACTTTTCAAATGTTTCAGACTTGTGCTTCATCAAGTAGACATAACCATATCTACTTAAATCGTCAGTGAAGGTGAGAAAATAACGATATCCGCCGCGTGCCTCCACGCTCATTGGACCACACACATCGGTATGTATGATTTCCAACAAGTCACTTGCACGCTCCATTGTTCCGGAGAACGGAGTCTTAGTCATCTTGCCCATGAGCATGGTTCGCACGTGTCAAGTGAATCAAAGTCAAGTGACTCCAAAAGTCCATCAGCATGGAGTTTTTTCATGCGCTTTACACCAATATGACCCAAGCGGCAGTGCCACAAAAATATGGTGCTATCATTGTTTACTCTAACTCTTTTGGTCTCAATGTTATGTATATGCGTATCTCTATCAAGATTCAATATGAACAATCCTCTCACATTCGGTGCATGACCATAAAAGATGTTACTCATAGAAATAGAACAACCATTATTCTCAGACTTAAAAGAGTAACCGTCTCGCAATAAACAAGATCCAGATATAATGTTCATGCTCAACGCAGGCACTAAATAACAATGATTTAAGTTCATCACTAATCCCGATGGTAGTTGAAGTGACACTGTGCCGACGGCGATTGCATCAACCTTGGAACCGTTTCCTACGCGCATCGTCACTTCGTCTTTCGCCAGCCTTCGTCTATTCCGCAGTTCCTGCTTCGAGTTGCAAATGTGAGCAACAGAACCGGTATCGAATACCCATGCACTACTACGAGAGCCAGTTAAGTACACATCAATAACATGTATATCAAATATACCTGATTTTTCTTTGCCCGCCTTCTTATCTGCCAGATACTTGGGGCAATTGCACTTCCAGTGACCCATACCCTTGCAATAGAAGCACTCTGTTTCAGGCTTAGGCCCAGCCTTGGGTTTCTTCGGCGGATTGGCAACGGGCTTGCCGCTCTTCTTCGAATTGCCCTTCTTGCCTTTGCCGTTTCTCTTGAAACTAGTGGTCTTGCTCACCATCAACACTTGATGCTCTTTACGGAGTTCAGACTCTGCGACTTTCAGCATCGCAAACAACTCGCCGGGAGACTTGTTCATCCCTTGCATGTTGTAGTTCAACACAAAGCCTTTATAGCTTGGCGGCATGGATTGAAGGATTCTGTCAGTGATAGCTTCTTGCGGGAGTTCAATCCCCAGTTCAGCTAGACGGTTTGAGTACCCAGACATTTTGAGCACATGTTCACTGACAGACGAGTTTTCCTCCATCTTGCAAGCATAGAATTTATCGGAGGTCTCATACCTCTCGATCCGGGCGTTCTTCTGAAAGATAAACTTCAACTCCTGGAACATCTCAAATGCTCCATGACGCTCAAAGCGACGTTGAAGTCCCGGTTCTAAGCCATACAAGACTGCACATTGAACTATTGAGTAGTCCTCCTTACGCGCTAACCAAGCGTTCTTAACATCCTGATCAGCCGTAGCGGGTGGTTCATCTCCTAGCGCAGCATTAAGGACATAATCCTTCTTTCCAGCTTGTAAGATTAGCTTAAGATTACGAGCCCAGTCTACAAAGTTGCTTCCATCATCTTTCCACTTAGCTTTCTCTAGGAACGTATTAAAATTCAGGATGACACTTGCGTGAGCCATGATCTACAACACAAATACATTCAAAGTGGACTTAGACTATGTTCAAGATAATTAGAGTTTCAACTTAATCAAATTATATGCTAAACTCCCACTCAAAAAGTACATCTCTCTAGTCATTTGAGTGGTTCATGATCCACTTACACTATCCCAAGTCCGATCATCACGTGAGTCGAGAGTAGTTTCAGTGGTAAGCATCCCTATGCTAATCATATCAGCTATATGATTCATGATCGACCTTTCGGTCTCATGTGTTCCGAGGCCATGTCTGCACATGCTAGGCTCGTCAAGCTTAACCCGAGTGTTCCGCGTGCGCAACTGTTTTGCACCCGTTGTATGTGAACGTTGAGTCTATCACACCCGATCATCACGTGGTGTCTCGAAACGACGAACTGTAGCAACGGTGCACAGTCGGGGAGAACACAATTTCGTCTTGAAATTTTAGTGAGAGATCACCTTATAATGCTACCGTCGTTCTAAGCAAAATAAGGTGCATAAAAGGATTAACATCACATGCAATTCATAAGTGACATGATATGGCCATCATCACGTGCTTCTTGATTTCCATCACCAAAGCACCGGCACGATCTTCTTGTCACCGGCGCCACACCATGATCATCCATCAACGTGTTGCCATCGGGGTTGTCGTGCTACTTATGCTATTACTACTAAAGCTACATCCTAGCAAAATAGTAAACGCATCTGCAAGCACATATGTTAGTATAAAGACAACCCTATGGCTCCTGCCGGTTGCCGTACCATCGACGTGCAAGTCGATATTTCTATTACAACATGATCATCTCATACATCCAATATATCACATCACATCATTGGCCATATCACATCACAATCATACCCTGCAAAAACAAGTTAGACGTCCTCTAATTTTGTTGTTGCATGTTTTACGTGGTGACCAAGGGTATCTAGTAGGATCGCATCTTACTTACGCAAACACCACAACGGAGATATATGAGTTGCTATTTAACCTCATCCAAGGACCTCCTCGGTCAAATCCGATTCAACTAAAGTTGGAGAAACCGTCACTTGCCAGTCATCTTTGAGCAAAGGGGGTTACTCGTAACGATGAAACCAGTCTCTCGTAAGCGTACGAGTAATGTCGGTCCAAGCCGCTTCAATCCAACAATACCGCGGAATCAAGAAAAGACTAAGGAGGGCAGCAAAACGCACATCACCGCCCACAAAACATTTTGTGTTCTACTCGAGAAGACATCTACGCATGAACCTAGCTCATGATGCCACTGTTGGGGAACGTCGCATGGGAAACAAACTTGCCCTTGTTCTTGAAATTGTGGGGCTGGAAGTTTTTCTCCTGTACCAGATTGGCACTAGAACCTCCCTCAATAGCTCGAGCACGTGAGTCTTTTGCTCTCGCCTTTTCTTCCACATCAAGAGTACCTATGAGATCCGGAACGGAAAACTCCTATCTCTTATGCTTCAATAAGGTAGCAAAGTTCCTCCACGAAGGAGGACGTTTAATGATGATGCCTCCGGCAACGAACTTGTCCGGTAGCATGCAATTAAAGTGCTCAAGTTCTCTTGCAAATGACTGTATTTTGTGAGCTTGCTCAACCACGGAGTGCTCTTCAGTCATCCTGTAGTCATAGAATTGTTCCATGATGTACAGCTCAGTGCCAGCATCCGAGACCCCAAACTTGGCGTCAAGTGCATCCCACATATCTTTTCCATTATCAATTGACGCATAAGCACCAACTATGTTTTCACCAAGAACGCTCAAAAGAGCAGCCTTAAACAAGGTATCCATTTTATGAAAGGCTAGCTCTTGTTGAGCATCATGATCTCCTTCAGGTTTGCCAAGAGTGGCGTCATAGCAGCTCATGGTTTGAAACCATAGGACAGATCTCACGCACCACCTCTTATAGTGAACGCCCTCAAACATAGGAGGTCTCATGGAAGCAGCAAAACCACTCGGGGTAAATTGCCTATAATAAGGTTTTTGGATTGTTGGAAATATGAGCAATTTACCATAGGATTTTATTACAAGAAAAACTAAAAAAAACATAATCAACATAACAACAACGAAAGAAGGCAAGCTATATAGAGATGAGAAGACAATGGGCATGTGCACGTAGGATCCAGAAAAGAGCATATGTATAACCGTTCTACAAAGACAAGGTATCATCTGGAGTAATGAGTAGAAACGGAACATATCTAGCAGAGAAACTATAGCAAAAAGGTGTGATAGGAATTCAAAGAAGAAGAACATGAGTACGTACTGAGTTGCAGCAGGAGAAGGATTGGTGTTGGCGTTGTCGTTGGCCATGGTACCGAAGAGGTGGTCGACGTCGGGGAAGTAGTCGTCGTCGTCCGGGAAGAGATCGTCGGTGTCCGTGATGGAAGCCAGTAGTCGCGCTGAGCGCTCCCCAAAAACCTTATCGCCCTTCTCCCGTATAGGACTCGAAGAGACGGAGTTTCGGAGGCCTACTGTCCCGACGAACGGTGCACGCCGCAGGACGGGATGAGGAAGAACGTAGCAGCAGCACAGAGAGAAGAACCGGTGGCGAGTGGGAACTTCTGATGCATTTACTGGAGAGGAGCGACCTCCCTTTTATAGGCGCAGGAGAAGGAGGCGAGAAGCCAGCGACGGGATAAGAAACGAACAGACAACAGCGAAATGAGTTGCAGCAGTCGGTTTCAATATCCACTAACAAAACATTCAGCTTCTCCGAGTGGACTTTTAAATATGTGCGTGGCAAAAATTTAGTTCGGCTCGGCTCATTCCCGCAACCCGCGTCGCGTCGTGACGAGGCGAGGCGGGCGGCGGAGGAGGAGGAGCACGCGTGTATGTCTCTCATGTTCTCTAGCTCATACATGTGTGGAAACATCCTCCCTTATAAGGAGGTCCAACTCCCTCTAAACTAGCAATGTGGGACTAAACATTTCCCCCTCTTGCCTTGCACAAATGGGCTGCGTGGGCCTCTAGGATTTATTAGGAATTTCTGAAATTACATATTGGGCTGGCCCATAAATACACAAAATTCCAGCAGAAGGTGTACCTAACTGTATCTTTTGGGTATCCTATGAAGACGCATTTCTCCACTTTGGGTTCCAGCTTTTCAAGTTGAAGCTTTTTGACATAAGCATCACATCTCCAAACTTTAAGAAACGACAACTTTGGTTTCTTGCGAACCACAGATCATATGGCGTCATCCCAACAGATTTTGATGGTTCCCTATTTAAAGTGAATGCAACTATCTCTAATGCATAATCCCAAAATGATAACGACAAATGAGCAAGAGAGATCATAGAATGCATCATAAATGATAAAGTACGATTACAACGTTCGGACACACCATTACGCTGTGTTGTTTGAGATGGTGTCATCTGTGAAACAATTCCACATTGTCTTAGGTGAGTGCCAAACTCATAACTCAGATATTCTCCTCCTCGATCATAGGAATTGTATCTTCTTATTATGATGATTCTCCAATTTACTTTGAAATTGCTTGAACTTTTCAAATGTTTCAGACTTGTGTTTCATTAAGTAAATATAACCATATCTACTTAAGTCATCGGTGAAGGTGAGGAAATAACGATATCCACTGCGCGCCTCAATGCTCATCGGACCGCACACATAAGTATGTGTGATTTTCAATAAGCCACTTGCTCACTCCATTGTTCTGGAGAACGGAGTTTTGTTCATCTTGCCCATGAGGCATAGTTCACATGTGTCAAGTGATTCAAAATCAAGTGACTCCAAAAGTCCATCAACATAGAGTTTCTTCATGCGTTTTACACCAATATGACCCAAGCGGCAGTGTCACAAGAAAGTGGTACTATCATTATCAACTCTACATCTTTTGGCATCAATGTTATGAACATGTGTGTCATCACTATCGAGATTCAATAAGAATAAACCCCTCACATTGGGTGCATGGCCATAAAAGATATTACTCATATAAATAGAACAACCATTATTCTCTGATTTAAATGTGTAACTGTCTCGCAATAAACAAGATCCACATATAATGTCCATGCTTAACACAGGAACTAAATAACAATTATTCAGGTTCATCACTAACCCTGATGGTAATTGAAGTGAGAGTGTGCCAACGACGATCACATCAACCTTGGAACCATTTCCCACGCGCATCATCACTTTGTCCTTCGCCAACCTTCGTCTATTCCATGGTTCCTGCTTTGAGTTGCAAATGTGAGCAATCGAATCGGTATCAAATACCCAGGCACTACAACGAGAGTTGGTGAGGTATACATCAATAACATGTATGTCATATATACCTTGTTTGGTGTTGGGCCTCCTTCTTGTCGGCCAGATACTTGGGGAAGTTCCACTTCGAGTGACTAGTCCCCTTGCAATGAAAGCACTCAGTTTCTGGCTTGGGTCCAACCTTGGGTTTCTGTTGGAAATATGCCCTAGAGGCAATAATAAAATGGTTATTATCATATTTCCTTGTTCATGATAATCGTCTATTGTTCATTCTATAATTGTATTAACAGGAAACAGTAATACATGTGTGAATAAATAGATCACAATGTGTCCCTAGCAAGCCTCTAGTTGGCTAGCTCGTTAGTCAATAGATGATCATGGTTTCCTGATCATGGGCATTAGATGTCATTGATAACGGGATCACATCATTGGGAGAATGATGTGATGGACAAGACCCAATCCTAAGCATAGCACTAGATCGTATTGTTCGTATGCTAATGCTTTTCTAATGTCAAGTATCTTTTCCTTCGACCGTGAGATCGTGCAACTCCCGGACACTGTAGGGGTGCTTTGGGTGTATCAAACGTCACAACGTAACTGGGTGACTATAAAGGTGCACTACGGGTACCTCCGAAAGTGTCTGTTGGGTTGGCACGAATCGAGATCGGGATTTGTCACTCCGTGAGACGGAGAGGTATCTCTGGGCCCACTCGGTAGAACATCATCATGAGCTCAATGTGACTAAGGAGTAGTCACACGATGACGTGCTACGGAACGAGTAAAGAGACTTACCGGTAACGAGATTGAACAAGGTATAGGTATACCGATGATCGAATCTCGGGCAAGTTCTATACCGACAGACAAAGGGAATCGTATACGGGATTGATTGAATCCTTGACATCGTGGTTCATCCGATGAGATCATCGTGGAGCAAGTGGGAGCCACCATGGGTATCCAGACCCCGCTGATGGTTATTGGCCAGAGAGGTGTCTCGGTCATGTCTGCCTGTCTCCCGAACTCGTAGGGTCTACACACTTAAGGTTCGATGACGCTAGGGTTATAGGGAATTGTTATACGAGGTTACCGAAAATTGTTCGGAGTCCGGATGAGATCCCGGACGTCACAAGGAGCTCCGGAATGGTTCGGAGGTAAAGATTGATATATAGGACGGATGGTTTCGGATACCGGAAGTGTTTCGGGCATCACCGGTAACGTATCGGGACCACCGGGACCACGGGAGGTGGCCCCGGGGGACCACCGAAGGGGGGCGATGACCCCGGGAGATAAGGTGGGCCAAGTGGGGATGGGAACCAGCCCCTAGGTGGGCTGGTGCGCCTCCCCACTCAGCCCATAGCGCAAGGGAGAGAAAAGGGGGGGGGGAAACCCTAGGCCAGGTGGGCCTAAGGCCCACCAGATGGTGCGCCACCCCCTCCTCCCCCTTCTGGCCGCCGCACCTCCCATCTGGGGGGGCTGCCGCACCCCCTAGGGTGCAAACCCTAGGGGTGGCACCCCTCTCCCCTCCCCCTATATATATCGGGCACTTTTGGCCATTGAGACACATGGTTTTTCCTCTCTCTCGGCGCAACCCCGCTCCTCTCCCTCCTCCTCTCTGCCGGTGCTTGGTGAAGCCCTGCCGGGAGACCTCGTCTCTCCATCGACACCATGCCGTCGTGCTGCTGGAGTTCTTCCCCAACCTCTCCCTCCTCCTTGCTGGATCAAGGTGCGGGAGACGTCACCGAGCTGCACGTGTGTTGAATGCGGAGGTGCCGTAGTTCGGCACTAGATCGGAATCGCTGCGAGTACGACTCCATCAACCGCGTTCTAGCAATGCTTCCGCTTAGCGATCTTCAAAGGTATGAAGATGCTCTCACCCCTCTCTCGTTGCTGGTCTCTCCATAGGGATATCTGAATATGCGTAGGAAAATTTTGAATTTATGCTACGTTACCCAACAGTGGTATCAGAGCCAGGTTTTCTATGCGTAGATTCTATGCACGAGTAGAACACAAAAGTTGTGGGCGATGATTTGTCAATTTTCTTGCCGCTACTAGTCTTATTCTTTTCCGGCGGTATTGTGGGATGAAGCGGCCCGGACCGACTTTACACGTACACTTACGTGAGACTGGTTCCACCGACAGACATGCACATCGTGCATAAAGGTGGCTAGCGGGTGTCTGTCTCTCCTACTCTAGTCGGATTGTATTTGATGAAAAGGGTCCTTATGAAGGGTAAATAGCTTTGGCATATCATCGTTGTCGCTGTCATGTAGGTAAGAAGGCGTTCTTGCTAGAAACCCAAATCAGCCACGTAAAACTTGCAACAACAATTAGAGGACGTCTAACTTGTTTTTGCAGGGTTTGACATGTGATGTGATATGGCCAAAGTTGTGATGTGGCATGTATGATGTATGAGATGATCATGTTATTGTAATAGGTTTCACGACTTGCATGTCGATGAGTATGACAACTGGCAGGAGCCATAGGAGTTGTCTTAATTTATTGTATGAGATGCAACGCCATGTGCTTACTACTTTTACTTCATTGCTAACGGTTAGCTATAGTAGTAGTGATAGTAGTAGTTAGCGTCACGACTTCACGGAGACACGATGATGGAGATCATGATGATGGAGATCATGGTGTCATGCCGGTGACGATGATGATCATGCGATGCCCGAAGATGGAGATCGAAAGAGCAAAGATGATAATGGCCATATCATGTCACTATATGATTGCATTGTGATGTTTATCATGTTTTACATCTTATTGCTTAGAACGACGGTAGCATAATAAGATGATCCCTCTTAAAATTTCGAGAACGTATTCCCCTAAGTGTGCACCGTTGCGAAGGTTCGTTGTCTCGAAGCACCACGTGATGATCGGGTGTGATAGATTCTAACGTTCGCATACAACGGGTTTAAGCCAGATTTACACACGCGAAACACCTAGGTTGACTCGACGAGCTTAGCATGTACATACATGACCTCGAATACAAGAGACCGAAAGGTCGAACATGAGTCGTATGGTTGAATACGATCAGCATGAAGTTGCTCACCATGGTGACTAGTCCGTCTCACGTGATGATCGGACACGGGTTAGTCAACATGGATCATGTATCACTTAGATGACTAGAGGGATGTCGATTTAAGTGGGACTTCATACTTAATTTGATTAAATGAACTTAATTGTCATGAACTTAGTCTAAAAGTTGTCTTTATAAATATTGTAGATGTCCAACGTCAACCTCAACTTCAACGCATTCCTAGAGAAAAACAAGCTGAAAGATGATGGTAGCAACTATGCAGACTGGGTTCGCAACTTGAAGCTCATCCTTGAAGCAGCTAAAAGGGCTTATGTCCTTAATGCGCCGCTAGGTGACCCTCCCGCTCCCGCAGCAGCCCAGGACATTCTGAACGTCTGGCAAACGCGGAGTGATGACTACTCTCTGGTCAGGTGTGGCATGTTATACAGTTTAGAAACGGGGCTCCAAAGGCGTTTTGAGCAACACGGGGCATATGAGATGTTCCAGGAGCTGAAGCTAGTTTTTCAAGCTCATGCCCGTGTCGAGAGATATGAAGTCTCCGACAAGTTCTTTAGCTGTAAGATGGAGGAGAACAGTTCTGTCAGTGAGCACATACTCAAAATGTCTGGGTTACACGGTCGTCTGACTTCACTTGGAGTCGAACTTCCGGATGATGCTATAATTGACAGAATCCTCCAGTCTCTCCCACCAAGCTACAAAGGCTTTGTGCTTAACTACAACATGCAAGGGATGGAGAAGACCATTCCCGAGTTGTACTCGATGCTCAAGTCTGCAGAAGTAGAAATCAAGAAAGAGCATCAAGTGTTGATGGTCAACAAGACCACTAGTTTGAAGAAAGGGAGGGGTAAGAAGAACTTCAAGAAAGACGGCAAAGCTGTTGCCGCGCCCGGTAAGCCAGATGCCGGGAAGAAGAAAAAGAACGGACCCAAGCCTGAGACTGAGTGCTTCTATTGCAAGGGAAAGGGTCACTGGAAGCGGAACTGCCCCAAATACTTAGCGGACAAGAAGGCCGACAACGTTAAAGGTATATGTGATATACATGTTATTGATGTGTACCTTACCAGCGCTCGTAGTAGCTCCTGGGTATTTGATACCGGTGCTGTTGCTCACATTTGCAACTCAAAGCAGGAACTGCGGAATAAGCGGAGACTGGCCAAGGACGAAGTGACGATGCGCGTCGGGAATGGTTCAAAGGTCGATGTGATCGCCGTCGGCACGCTGCCTCTACATCTACCGTCGGGATTAGTTTTAAACCTTAATAATTGTTATTTAGTACCACCTTTAAGCATGAACATTGTATCAGGGTCTTGCTTAATGCGAGACGGCTACTCATTTAAGTCAGAGAATAATGGTTGTTCTATTTATACGAGTGATATGTTTTATGGTCATGCTCCGGTGGTGAATGGATTATTCTTGATGAATCTCGATCGTGATGTTACACATATTCATAGTGTGAGTACCAAAAGATGCAAAGTTGATAATGATAGTCCCACATACTTGTGGCACTGCCGCCTTGGTCATATCGGCGTTAAGCGCATGAAGAAGCTCCATACTGATGGACTATTAGAGTCTCTTGACTTTGAATCATTTGACACATGCGAACCATGCCTCATGGGCAAGATGACTAAGACTCCATTCTCAGGAATAATGGAGAGAGAAACCGACTTATTGGAAATAATACATACTGATGTGTGTGGTCCAATGAACGTTGAAGCTCGCGGTGGTTATCGTTATGTTCTTACTCTCACCGATGATTTGAGTAGGTATGGGTATATCTACTTGATGAAGCACAAATCTGAGACGTTTGAAAAGTTCAAGGAATTTCAGAGTGAGGTTGAGAATCAACGTGATAGAAAAATTAAATGTCTACGATCTGATCGTGGAGGAGAATATTTGAGTCACGAGTTTGGCACACACCTAAGGAAGTGTAGAATCGTTTCACAACTGACACCGTCTGGCACACCGCAGCGCAACGGAGTGTCTGAACGTCGTAATCGCACTTTATTAGATATGGTACGATCTATGATGTCTCTCACCGACTTACCGCTATCATTTTGGGGATACGCATTGGAAACTGCAGCATTCACTTTAAATAGGGCACCGTCAAAACCGTTGAGACGACACCGTATGAACTATGGTTTGGCAAGAAACCTAAGTTGTCGTTTCTTAAAGTTTGGGGCTGCGATGCTTATGTGAAGAAACTTCAACCAGAAAAGATCGAACCCAAAGCGGAGAAATGCGTATTCATAGGATACCCTAAGGAAACTATTGGGTATACCTTCTATCTTAGATCCAAAGGTAAAACCTTTGTTGCCAAGAACGGATCCTTTCTAGAGAAAGAGTTTCTCTCGAAATAAGTAAGTGGGAGGAAGGTAGAACTTGATGAGGTAATTACACCCCCTCTCGAACAGGATAGTAGCGCAGCGCGGGAAGCTGTTCCTGTGGCGCCTACACCGACTGAAGAGGAAGTTAATGATGATGATCATGAAGTTTCAGATCAAGTTACTACTGAACCGCGAAGGTCCACAAGGGCACGCTCCGCACCAGAGTGGTACGGCAACCCTGTGATGGAAATCATGTTGTTAGACAACGGTGAACCTTCGAACTATGAAGAAGCAATGGCGGGCCCGGATTCCAACAAATGGCTTGAAGCTATGAAATCCGAGATAGGATCCATGTATGAGAACAAAGTATGGACTTTGGTGGACTTGCCCGATGACCGGCGAGCCATAGAAAATAAATGGATCTTCAAGAAGAAGACTGATGCAAACGGTAATGTAACCGTTTACAAAGCTCGACTTGTCGCAAAGGGTTTTCGACAAATTCAAGGAGTTGACTACGAAGAGACTTTCTCTCCCGTAGCAAAGCTGAAATCAGTCTGAATCATGTTAGCAATTGCCGCCTTTTATGATTATGAAATTTGGCAAATGGATGTCAAAACAGCGTTCCTTAACGGGAACCTTAAGGAAGAGTTGTATATGATGCAACCAGAAGGTTTTGTCGACCCTAAGGGTGCTAACAAAGTGTGCAAGCTCCAGCGCTCCATCTATGGGCTGGTGCAGGCATCTCGGAGTTGGAACATTCTCTTTAATGATGTGATTAAAGCGTTTGGGTTCATACAGGTTTACGGAGAAGCCTGTCTGTACAAGAAAGTGAGTGGGAGCTCTGTAGCTTTCCTTATACTATATGTGGATGACATATTATTGATGGGGAATAATATAGAGATGTTTGAGAGCATAAAGGCCTATTTGAACAAGAGTTTTTCAATGAAGGACCTTGGAGAAGCTACATACATATTAGGCATCAAGATCTATAGAGATAGATCGAGACGCCTCATAGGTCTTCCGCAAAGTACATACCTTGACAAGATATTGAAGAAGTTCAATATGGAAAACTCAAAGAAAGGGTTCTTGCCGGTTTTGCAAGGTATGAGATTGAGTAAGACTCAGTCGCCGACCACGGCAGCAGATAGAGAGAAGATGAGTTCTGTCCCCTACGCTTCAGCCGTGGGCTCTCTAATGTATGCCATGCTGTGTACCAGACCTGATATAAACCTTGCCATAAGTTTGGTAGGGAGGTACCAAAGTAATCCCGGTACGGAACACTGGACAGCGGTCAAGAATATCCTTAAGTACCTGAAAAGGACTAAGGAAATGTTTCTCGTTTATGGAGGTGACGAAGAGTTCGTCGTAAAGGGTTACGTCGACGCTAGCTTCGACACAGATCCGGATGACTCTAAGTCACAGACCGGATACGTATATGTGTTGAATGGTGGGGCAGTGAGCTGGTGCAGCAGCAAGCAAGAAGTCGTGGCAGCATCTATATGTGAAGCGGAGTACATAGCTGCTTCAGAAGCGGCTCATGAAGGAATTTGGATGAAGGAGCTCATCACCGACCTTGGAGTGGTTCCAAGCGTGTCGGGTCCAATGAGACTCTTCTGTGATAAAACTGGGGCCATTGCCATAGCCAAGGAGCCCATGTTTCACCGGAAGACGAAGCACATCAAACGCCGCTGTAACTCCATCCAGGACCATGTCCAGAGTGGAGTAATAGATATTTGTAAAGTACACACGGATCTGAATATTGCAGACCCGTTGACTAAACCTCTTCCACGAGCAAAACATGATCAACACCATAATGCTATGGGTGTTCGATACATCACAATGTAACTAGATTATTGACTCTAGTGCAAGTGGGAGACAGTTGGAAATATGCCCTAGAGGCAATAATAAAATGGCTATTATGATATTTCCTTGTTCATGATAATCGTCTATTGTTCATGCTATAATTGTATTAACAGGAAACAGTAATACATATGTGAATAACTAGATCACAATGTGTCCCTAGCGAGCCTCTAGTTGGCTAGCTCGTTAGTCAATAGATGATCATGGTTTCCTGATCATGGGCATTAGATGTCATTGATAACGGGATCACATCATTGGGATGGACAAGACCCAATCCTAAGCCTAGCACTAGATCGTATTGTTCGTATGCTAATGCTTTTCTAATGTCAAGTATCTTTTCCTTTGACCGTGAGATCGTGCAACTCCCGGACACCGTAGGGGTGCTTTGCGTGTATCAAACGTCACAACGTAACTGGGTGACTATAAAGGTGCACTACGGGTACCTCCGAAAGTGTCTGTTGGGTTGGCACGAATCGAGATCGGGATTTGTCACTCCGTGAGAGGGAGAGGTATCTCTGGGCCCACTCGGTAGAACATTATCATGAGCTCAATGTGACTAAGGAGTTAGTCACACGATGACGTGCTACGGAACGAGTAAAGAGACTTACCGGTAACGAGATTGAACAAGGTATAGGTATACCGACGATCGAATCTCGGGCAAGTTCTATACCGACAGACAAAGGGAATCATATACGGGATTGATTGAATCCTTGACATCGTGGTTCATCCAATGAGATCATCGTGGAGCAAGTGGGAGCCACCATGCGTATCCAAACCCCGCTGATGGTTATTGGCCAGAGAGGTGTCTCGGTCATGTCTGCCTGTCTCCCGAACCCGTAGGGTCTACACACTTAAGGTTCGATGACGCTAGGGTTATAGGGAATTGTTATACGAGGTTACCGAAAGTTGTTCGGAGTCCCGGATGAGATCCTGGACGTCACGAGGAGCTCCGGAATGGTCTGGAGGTAAAGATTGATATATAGGACGGATGGTTTCGGATACCGGAAGTGTTTCGGGCATCACCGGTAACGTACCGGGACTACCGGAGGTGGCCCCGAGGGACCACCGAAGGGGGGCCACGACCCTGGGAGATAAGGTGGGCCAAGTGGGGGTGGGAACCAGCCCCTAGGTGGGCTGGTGCGCCTCCCCACTCAGCCCATAGCGCAAGGGAGAGAAAAGGGGGGGGCAAACCCTAGGCCAGGTGGGCCTAAGGCCCACGAGATGGTGCGCCACCCCCTCCTCCCCCTTCTGGCCGCCGCCGCAAGATCTGAATATGCGTAGGAAATTTTTGAATTTATGCTACGTTACCCAACAGTTTCTTCACGGGAGGGGCAACTACTTTTCCACTCTTCTTGGAGTTACCCTTCTTGCCCTTGCCATTTTTCTTGAAACTAGTGGTTTATTGACCATCAACACTTGATGTTCTTTCTGAATTTCTGACTCAGCGATTTTCAGCATCGCAAACAGCTCGACGACTGATTTATTCATCCCTTGCATGTTATAGTTCAACACAAAGCCTTTATAGCTAGGTGGTAGTGATTGAACTCTGTCAGTGATTGCCCCTGGCAAGAGAACAATTCCCAATTCAGCCAGACAGTTGGAATATTTATACATTCTGAGTATATGTTCACTGACATACCCGTTCTCCTTCATCTTGCAAGCATAGCATTTATCGGAGGTCTCATACCTATCGATCCGGGCATTCTTTTCAAAACCGAACTTCAACTCCTGAAACATCTCATATGCTCCATGACGTTCAAAACGTCTTTGAAGTCCCGGTTCTAAGCCATACAAAATTGCACACTGAACTAGTGAGTAGTCATCCAAACGCGAGGGGGGGCATCACCAAGCGATGCATCAAGGACATAAGCCTTTTGGGAAGCTGTTGGGACAATCCTCAAATTACGGGCCCAGTCTACAAAGTTACTTACATCATCTTTCGTCTTGGCTTTCTCTAGGAACGCATTAAAATTCAAGGGTGCTACTGTGCAAGCCATTGATCTACAATATAAATTTGCAAAGATTACTTAGAATATTGTTCAAGATAATGAGTCTATTTAATCATATTACTAAGAAAACACTCAAATTGACATCCCTCTAGTCATTCGAGTGATACATGATCTAAATCCACCAACCCAAGTCCGATCATCACGTGAGATGAGCTGGTTTCAATGGTGAATATTTTCATGTTGATCATATCTACTATATGACTCATGTTCGACCTTTCGGTCTCTTGTGTTCCGAGGCCATGCATGAACATGCTATGCTCGACAAGTTTAACCCGAGTATTCCGCATGTGCAAACCTGTCTTGCACCCGTTGTATGTGAACATAGAGTCTATCACACCCGATCATCATGTGGTGTCTCGAAACGATGAACTTTCACATTGGCGCACACTGAGGGAGAACACAATTTGATCTTGAAATTTTAGTGAGGGATCATCTTATAATGCTAGCATCGTCCTAAGCAAAACAAGGTGCATAAAAAGGATTAACATCACATGGAAGTCATAAGTGACATGATATGACCATGATCTTATGCTTTTGATCTCCATCTCCAAAGCACCGGCATGATCTCCATCATCACTGGCACAACAAGATGATCTCCATCATCATGTCCATCATCGTGTTGCCATCAAGGTTGTCGCACTAACCATGCTTGTACTACTAACATTACATAATGCTTAGTGATTGACACGGAGGTCAACCCTATGGTTGTGCCGGTTGTCGTAGCATCGACATGTAAGTCGATATTAACTATTACAACATGATCATCTCATACATCAAATATATATCATTATGTATTTGGCCATGCATATCACAACATGCCGTGCAAAAACAAGTTAGATATCCTCTAATTTGTTGTTGCATGTTTTACGTGGCTGCTATGGGTATCTAGCAAGAACGCTTCTTACCCACGAAAAACCACAACGGTGATATGCAAGTTACGATTTAACCTTCTACAAGGACCGCCTCTGTCGAATCCGATTCAACTAAAGTAGGAGAGACACACACTCGTCAGCCATCTTTATGCAACAAGTTGCATGTCAGTCGATGGAACCGGTCTCTCGTACATGGACGAGTAAGGTTGGTCCGAGCCTCTTCATCCAGAATACCGCTGAATCAAGAAAATACTAAGGAGGGAAGCAATCTGAATATCAATGTTCACAAACTGCTTTGTGTTCTACTCAAGATGTCATCTACGCATAGACCTAGCTCATGATGCCACTGTTGGGGAACGTTGCATGGGAAACAAAATTTTTCCTTTGTACATACAAGATCTATGCATGATGATGACCATCTACGAGAGGAGAGATCGGACCCACATACCCTTGTAGGTGGCTATGTGGGAAGCGTTAAGAAACGCGGTTGATGTAGTTGAATGTCTTTCTGATCCAAAATCACAAGCCATCCCACGATCCAGTCACGATCTAGTGCCGAACGGACGTCACCTCTGCGTTCAACACACGTACAGCTCGATGACAATCTCCACCTCCTTGATCCAGCAAGCGAGGGTGGATAGGTAGATGAGTTCATTGATAGCACAACGGCGTGGTGGCGGCGGTGGTGAACTAATCTGGCACGGCTTCGCCGAGTACTACCGAACTAATATAGAGGAGGGAGACGATCTACAGAGGAGAGGGCAACACATGACTTTTCAGGTGGTGGCTGCCATCAAAACCTCCACTATATATAGGAGGAAGGGGTAGGTAGGGCTAGAATTGGCCCCTACTCCAAGGAGGAGGGTTCGACCGAAGTGGGGAAGGAGTCCACATCCCACAAGGGAGGTGGATACCCTAGGGAGGACTCCTCCACCTCCTCCACAAACTCTTGGCGCATGGGCCTCTTGGGGTCGGCTGCCCAAGCCCACCATGGGCTGGTGCACCACCTCCTAGGCCCATGAGCCCCCCGGGGTGGGTGGGCCCCTCCCGATGGACCGCTGGAACCCTTTTGGCACTCCCGGTACAATACCGGAACACCATGAAACTATTCCAGAACCCGAATACCACTTTCATATATATAAATCTTAACTCCAGACCATTCCGGAGCTCCTCGTGACGTCCGGGATCTCATCCGGGTCTCCGAACAACCTTCGGTCACCAACACACATAACCCGATAATATTGAAATGTCACTGAACCTTAAGTGTGCACATCCTGCAGGTTCAAGAACTATGCAGATATGACCGAGACACTCTCCGATCAATAACCAATAGCGGGACCTGGATGCCTATATTGGTTCCTACATGTTCTACGAAGATTTTTATTGGTTGAACCTCTATGTCAATGATTCAGTTAATCCCGTATGATGTTCCCTTTGTCCATCAGTATGTTACGTTCCTGAGATTCGATCGTCGGTATCTGCATATCTAGTTCAATCTCATTACCGACAAGTCCCTTTACTCGTTACGTAATACAAGATCCCGTGACTAACTCCTTAGTCACATTGCTTGCAAACTTCTTGTGATGTTGTATTACCGAGTGGGACCT
The DNA here is from genome assembly GCF_904849725.1 of Hordeum vulgare subsp. vulgare. Classification (NCBI taxonomy): domain Eukaryota; kingdom Viridiplantae; phylum Streptophyta; class Magnoliopsida; order Poales; family Poaceae; genus Hordeum; species Hordeum vulgare. Next base: position 578,707,672 of record NC_058522.1, read on the forward strand.
AGAGATACCTCTCTGTCAGACGGAGTGACAAATCCCAGTCTCTATCCATGCCAACCCAATAGACACCCTCGGAGATACCTGCAGAGCACCTTTATAGTCACCCAGTTACGTTGTGAAGTTTGATACACACAAGGCATTACTCCGGTGTCTCGGAGTTGCATGATCTCATGGTCATAGGAACAGATACTTGACATGCAGAAAACAATAACAAATAAACTGACACGATCATATGCTACGTTCATAGTTTGGATCTTGTCCATCACATCATTCTACTAATGATGTGTTCCCGTTACCTAATGAGAACTCATGTCTATGACCAGGAAACCTTGACCATCTTTGATCAACGAGCTAGTCCTTTAGAGGCTCACTAGGAACAGTGTTTTGTCTATGTATCCACACATGTATTTGAGTTTCCATTCAATATAATTCTAGCATGGATAATAAACGATTATCATGAACAAGAAAATATAATAATGACCACTTTATTATTGCCTCTATGGCATATTTCCAACAATTACTAGTTTCGGTTTACACGGATAACACAAGAAACATGACGTATACCCAGCCACTTGGCTATATTTTATTCTAGCGAAAAACTATACTTTATTTTATTTTTTTAAATGTAAACCATACTTTATTAGCTAGTACTTGTTAAGTTTACATGAATAACAGACAGGTCATAGGGCATACCTAGCCATAAGTGGTGACGAACATTCAAGGAAGTGGAAAATATAGCTAAATTGTGTGTATCAACATTCATCTGCCGACCTTCAAAAATAAAATCACATCTTCGAAACTCCCGAGCACGGGCTGCGACCTCCTTGATGACATCATTATATCTCCCCTCTAGAGCAGCCTTAGTCTCTGCTACTATTGTTTTACAATTGCATGCAATAACGACTTGATCCAAGGATAGATGAAGTGCTATGCCTAGAGCCTCACGGCATGCAAGCACTTCCAATATTGGAGGATCAATAATGTAACTGAAAACTATTGCTGAGGAGGCCAAAAATTGCCCTATGTGATCTCTGCATCCTGTTGGAGCTGCTCCCCTTCTATTGTTCCTTGAGAGCCCACCATAAACTTTGATTTTTTGCGTCACCAGCTTCCGGTGCTTTCCACCCTTGCAAGTGCTTGGACCGCACGACTTGGGATGAAGTATATGACGTGTCTCCCGCTAGGTTCAACGATGGTTGGTAGTGCATGGTTGCTAGTTCAGCGATGAAGCTTTTCACAAAAGAATGCGTAGCATGTGGAATTTGCAACTATGTGGGGCGCACCTATGTCTCGCTTGACGCTGATTGGACAGGCCTTCAACTCATTTTTTCTTCCCTTTTTCACATTTTTTTTTCATTTCATTTTTTTTTTACTTTTGCTTGTATTTCAAAATATTGTGAATATATGCGTTATAAAAATCACTTCATATACAAATGTTGAAAAATGTCAAAACCGTATGGAAAGCTAGCTAAACTAGGTCTAAGGCACAACACCATACCCAGCTAAACTAGGTATAAGGCACACCACCATACCTAGCTATACTAGGTCTAAGGCACAACAAGGCATACAGAAAACGTCAAAAGACCAAAAACACTACACCAACAGAGAAACAAAACACCAACTAGAGCGGCTCTTACATCACGAATCACGCTCACGACCCGATGACTTTGACTTTGCTACCTCATCGTCAATGTGTCTATCTGTTGCAACAGTTACCTCCATCACAAGCTTGTTGGATGGCTTCGCCCACACCAAAGAGAGAAAACATATATATCCATAGGAGGGGGACATGTGCCCCTCTGGCCACGAAAGGACATCCAACATGACTCGTCTGGCACACCACCACGAACCATGTATTCCCGCCTAAAGATCAAGTATCCAAAACAATGCTTGCAATAAAATAACGATGCTAAGACCGCCACCATCACCAATCCAACAAATCAGATATAGATTTTCTCTCAAAGACATGAACTCTAGGAAGCAGGAGGTGACGAAACTCCTCGGTGAAACCTCCAAAACAAACAAACAAACACATACACACACACACGCCCACCCACCCACGCACGCACGCACACGAGCGCGCGCGCGCACACACACACACATATATATATGAAAATTATGTATATAAATATTCCTGGTGTATAAAAAAAATTAAATGCGTATGGAAAAAATTAGACATCAAAGTATATATGTTTTCAAAAACTTTACATTTCAAAAGTGTTAAACATGTATAAAAAATAGATTGGATGTATAAGAAAAACATATGATGTGTAGTAAAATTTTCGACACCAAACTATATATTAGAAATGTTAAATTGGTATTTAAAATCTTTTAGATGTATACCAATAATGTGCAATGTGTATGAAAACAATAACATCGATACATTTATTTGAAAACAAATGTTAACAGTATATTTGAAAAATATTAAACATGTACTTCCTCCATCGCAAAATAAGTGTCGTTGATCTAGTATAAAATTTGTACTAACCTAGTACATATTTTGCGACACTTGTTTTGGGACGGAGGGAGTATTAAAAGAATGATCTTGACGTCTACGAAAAATGTCCAATGTTTAAATAAATGAATATATGTTGAGGAAAAAAAGAAAAAACAATGAGAAGAAACAAAATAAAGCCAAATATAAAAAGGAAGCAAAACAAGTAGAGAAAATATAGGAAAACAAAGAGAAGAAACCAAAAAAGACAAAACATGAGAAGGAAACAAAGAAAACAATAGAAAAACAGAGTTTTTTCAAAATTATAAAAAATAATAAATAAAAACAGGTGAAAATCAAAAGAAAACTGAAGTAGTAACAAAGAAAAATAAAAACCAACAAATCGGTAAAATAAAAAAAATGAACCAAAGGAAAGGAAGGAAAAGCCTACCGCTAGCGAAGGGACGGGCCGCTTGTGCTGAGCCTAACGCGGTAGCAGCTTTCATCTCGAGGCAGCACTTCCTATCACAGGTCGTATTAAAAAATATTGTATATGGAAATTTTGAAAATATTACTTATGTATTTAAAAATTATAAAAGTGTATCAAAAAATGTTAATCGTGTGTATGAACTTTTTGAGACATTTAAAAAATAGTGTTATTTAAAATATAACAGTGCCATTTAAAAAACTTATTTATATATTATACCCGAAAATTTCACGTAATTCATAACAACATTTCACAAATTCGCTGTAAGTGTGTACCATTTTAAAAAGAGTGCACGAGGTTTGAAAGTGTTTATATCACATTTTTGAAGAAGTTGCATACAATGTAAAGACATGATTGCATACTGCAAAAAAACTGTTTCGCAAGATAAAAATGTACATAACATTTTAAAGAAACCTCCAACGATTAAATTTAATAAATGTTTATGTTGTTGTAAAGAATTTCCATTTTCATTAAAAGAATATACAACATGTAGTTAGAAAAGATGTTACTTTTTTTGCATAGTGGAAAAGATGTTACTGCTAATTCAAAAAAATGTGCAGAACACTTATTTTATAGAAAATATACATCATTTATTTTAAAATGAAAAAAGAAGACATTTATGGGAAAAAACAAAACCAATACAAACTGACAAAGGTGGTACCTGTCACATGGTTTAGTAGTACTCGAAGATAGTATCGTTCTCCTTCAGGCGGGTGTGCTGAGACGATCCTGCCAACGTGGAACACAGCGGGTCGCTTCCCCTGTAACCAAAACTTTCCCTGATTTTGCCAAGTATAATGTTTCGGAAACTCTTTGTATAGTATGCCTCATGCTTTTTCATGTAAGTTGTTTGCTTCAAAGTACACAGTCAACATTGTTCTTTCTGTGGCTTCACGGTCGATAACACTTACTTATTTATTTTTCCCCTTTTTCTTTGTGATTTCTCTTTTTTGTTGATTTTTCATTCTTTGTTTACTTTCCTTTTTATTGTCATTTTTCATTTTTACATATTAAACAATTATTAGGGACATGTTTAATATTTTACGTATATTTGTTTAAGGGTTTGTCAAGTGCACAATGAAAAAAGAACTAGATATGTCGTGACTATCTTTTAGACCCACCTTAATCTTTTTAATGTCATTAATATTATTTAAATATGGAAATATTTTTAATCAAAAGTTGAGTGAACAAAATTTTACACTGCATGAATATTTTTAGAAAATGTCAAAAAATATATTTAAACACATGAACACTTTTCTAAATGCCACAATTTTTTTAATGGAATAATATCTTATTAATTACGCAAAAAACTAAAATTTCATGGCATTTTTTAAAACACATATAGTTTTTCCAAATTTACATTGGACATTTTGTTACTTATAAATATTATTACAGTACACAACCAATGTCTTCCAAAATGTTAAGCATCTTCCGAATGAATGTTAAGCATGTTTCAAAATATTTAAGTGTTACAATTTTTTTGAAATATCATGAATAAGTTTAATAGTATGAATTTTCTTGAATTATGTGAACAAAATTTAAAATTGCATGAATATTTTTAAAAATGTCATGAAATTAATTTTAAACGCATGAACACGTTTCTAAATGCTACCAATAACTTTTTGAATGATATAATCTTTTTCATAAATTACACAATTTTTTAAAATATTTATGAATATTTTTAAAATACGTTGATTTTTTCAAATATACAATACATACTTTATTATTTATTAAGTAATATTAAAATGCTTGACCATTTTTTTTCAAAATGTTAAACATTTTTTGAATGAATTTTTATTATTAATAACAAATGGAATACTAAAAGACACAATGGAGAAGAAAGGATACTTCGGGCTAAATATTACGTACCCTAATGGGAACTTGTTAGACATTGTATTCCCGGCTAGCTCCTCACCGATGTGAAAGGGGATTGTTCATGGCTTGGAGCTGTTGATGAAAGGAATTGTATGGTGAGTAGTGGATGGCACTCTTGAAATTTGTTTTAGACTCATGCATATAACAGTAGCTGTGGTAATGTGCACACATGGAGATGTGTTGGTGTGTGTGCGTGCAAGCTACAACAATATTGTGTTTAGCCGAGTCAAGTGCATGCATGGATGGGTTAGTTAGTGGCTGCATGGATAAGTTTTTTTTGAGTGTTAATGTTGCCGCTTTAGTTAACTAGCTAACAAAGCTAGGAATGTCATCTGAAATAACATCCAACACAAAATCTGGGGGAACCCCCAACCAAACCTTGCAAAATTCATCCCCTACTCCTATTTTCGCAAATTTATGCGCGGCAACATTAGCTGAATGACGAACCCAGTCCACTTTAAAATCTTAAAAAGAACTCATCAGAGACTTAATCTCTTGAATCCAGGGACGAACTGTAGCTAGGTTCTTCTGTTGATCCTTGAGAATTAGCACCAACCCTTTGTTGTCTAATTCCAGGTGGACCTTCTCAATCCCTCGTTCTCTTGCAAACTTCACGGCACGCTGGCATCCTAATATTTCAGCTGATTCAGGATCCACGACATCTTTGAAGAAGTGGCTAACACCAGCCAAAAAAGCACCGTTATGGTCACGCAACACTGCCCCTCCACCTCCCTTTGATCCAGCTTTAGACATCGCGCCGTCGAAGTTAACCTTAATCCAGCCTTCCTCGGGCGTCTCCCATCTCCAAGGAATCACGCTTTTTGGCAGCCGCACTTTTTGCTCATGTGTACTCCACCACTCTTGTACGTGAGAGGATACAGACTCCACTATTGTATGTGGGGCAGCAATCTTTTTCCCCTCCCTTGCTTCGTTCCTAGCCAGCTAAATCCCATATGCAGCATGCACCATTGCTTCCTTCTCGTCGTCAGCAGCACCGGCAAACCATCCCAGAAGCCAGCGAGATAGGGCGCTCTGGGAGTCCATCGGTATCGGTGGGGTTGCCACTGAGAGGCCCTTTTCTGAACGCAAAATCTGCCAAAACTGTAATGAATGTTGGTGCGTCCAAAATCTGTGAATAATTGTTTCCTCTCTGCCGCACGCAACAAAAAAATCACCGGGCTTGATCCGATACCGATGAAGCTCTGCGCCCACTGCTAGACCATTTCTAATCATCCTCCACATATGTATTTTTGCTTTGGCTGGAGCAGTATTATCCCACAACGCAAGATATCCTTTGTGTTTATCCACTGAACTCGAGCATTCTGGCTATCCAGATCTCGTTCTTGTCAATGACATCCTTAGGTGGTAAGCCGACTTAACATTAAACACACCATTCTTTGTATAATTTCAGGCTAAGTAATCCTCAACGCTTGGGCCTCCAACAGGGATTTTCTTTATATCTGAGGCATCCGAGACCGAGAACATGGCGTCAACCTTGTGTATGTCCCAACACTCACCTGAACTAGTCAGCAGGTCGGCCACCCTTGTTATACCATGTACAAATTCTTGTCCCAATGGTTTTAGACTTCCACTCCTCGGTATCCAATTGTCATGGTGTATGTTGATGTTGGAACCATCTCCCACTCTCCAAATCAACCCTTCTCTTAATAAGTCTCGTCCATGCAAAATACTCCTATAAACATATGATGCATTTGAGGGACAGGTGGCTGCCAATATTGTGTGGTTAGAAAAATATCGTGCTTTTAACACTCTGGCCACAAGAGAAGAAGGAGCTTGCAGAATCCACCATGCTTGCTTTGCCAAGAGAGCTTGATTGAACACTTTCGGATCCCGGAAACCAAGTCCACCGCCCCTCTTGGGTGCACACATTTTCTCCCACGAGATCCAATGCACTTTCCTTTCGCCCTTCATTGCACCCCACCAGAATTTTGAAGAGATTAAAGTCAGGTTCCGGCACATCTTCTTTGTGAGGTGAAAACAATTCATGGCGAAAGTCGGTGTGGCCTGAAGGCCAGATTTTATAAGAACCTCTCTTGTAGCCTTGGACAACCCCTGTCCTTTCCATCCAGTCACTTTGCCTTTTGAGCTTTCTGTAACATACTTGAAAGTACCCTCCTTGGACTTCCCAACCAGTGTTGGAAGTCCTAAATAGCGCTCACTAAGAGCCTCGGAATCGACCCCAACACTTGTTTCAACTGAATTTTTGTCTCATCTTGGCACCCCTTTCCGAAGAAAATAGACGATTTCTGAATATTAACTCTCTGTCCGGATGCCTCCTCATACTTGATCAATATATCCTTGTCGATCCGAGGCGGCGCCAACATTTGGTATTCAGAGCCTTGTCGATCCGAAGCAGTGGTGGTGGTGCAGCGGACTCCATGTGAGATGGATGTCATTGCCGCAAGGTGGATGTCGTTGGCGCCGCGATATTGCTAGCGGCTGGTGTGTGTCTCCATCCTCGTCAAGCTGCGTCACGAGCAATGGAGAAAGGTATGTTGCCCGATAAGTTGTGTCACCTGCGACAAGGAGGTGATGGCCATGGAGCGGAGGTCATTGCCATGAGAAGTTCTTCGTCCATGACTGAGTCGTCGATAAGATGCATCATCGTCGACAACATGGTGGCGAGTCACCGACGACTTGCGACACCGGTTGCAAACATGGAGGTGACTCACCGGTGAGTTGCGGCGCCGGTGGTGAACACGGGGTGAGTCAAAGGCGAGTTGCGGCGCCGGTGGTGAACATCGAATGATCTCCCTTGGTACATGCGCGCGCGTGTGTGTGTTCCCCTGGTGTGTGTTGTTGAGAGTTGTGTTTATCAGAGTGTTCTTAAGAGAAACAAACGGAAGAGAAAGTTGTGTGAGGTAGAAGAAGAGGGGCGTCGCGACGAGGCTGCGCCAACACCGGCGATATGCTTTCAGTGAGAGGAGACGTTTTCGTCGACGACGAGGCGCCTACGATGACTTTGTAAATCCCAAGATGACATGCCGGTCCAGTCTCTCGAAGATGTATATAAGGGTGAGGTATGCGTATGTACGTTTATAGGGGTGAATGTATCCCACTACAAGAAATATGGTCGATTATGACTCTCCATTTTGGTCGTTGATTAGTCATTGTTATCGTTTATTGATATTTTTTTGACAAAATTTAGGAGGTCAATAGTTGGCCGTCAAGAACGAACAAACTTGACATTTTCTGAAATTTTGGTCAAGGCCGCCCTTGACCAAAATATTGGTCGTAAAATCTACGACGAAAATTATGGTCATTACTAATGAGCCTGAAACACATAGGATCTGATGTGGCAATGTCCGCATGGCACATGCAGTGACATGGCAAAAATGATGACATGGACGCTATGTAGGATCAGTTAAAACCAGCTGTTTTAATGGGACAAGCATCATGCTAGCTATATCTTCTTACGTCTACCATGCATGATAGATCATCGAGGCTTTATTACTCATCATCTAATCGATTGCATGCTAGCATCAAAGTGGGCTGATCCATCCATGCATTATTGACTAGTCAAGATTTCAAAAGCTCAATCAAGAACAAAGAAGCTGAATCACTAACCATTACATACGTACTCCAAAACGAATATATGGAAAACAGAATGGAGAAATTAATCAATTAAGCTGCTGTACAGGAATTAATTCTTTGTTCATCATCACAATACGATTAGCACGACACCTTGTGTGCCATGACAATGACATACATAAAAGCTAGACTAGTATATCATCTCTTGGACCATGTCTTGGATGTATGCATAATCTAATCGATTGCATGCGGGCTGATCCATCCATGCATTATTAACTAGTCAAGACTTCAAAAGCTCAAGAACCGAGAAATCGACTATATAACAAAAGACTAATCAATTAATCTGCTGCGCATGCATGAATTGCTGCCTGTTTCATCACAGTACAATTAACAACATCTTGCTTGTTCAAGACATACATCAAAGCTAGACTATACCATTGAGCTACACTAGCTTCCATTCTAATTATATCCTGCATCATCTCTTGGCTGCAGATTTCGCAGTCTTGGATGGTAGTTTTGTCCCTCACGTACGTGGTGTGCAAGTATCAACTCTGGCAGGAGACGATCGGAGTAGAGCATGCCACAGCCGTGTCGTCGCAGAGGCCGAGCAGCTCATCCAACATGCACAGGAAGGTGTGGTCTTCATCCTCTGCAGCGCCTTCTTGGAGTTGGAGGTCGTCGGACAAGACATGATCATCCGTCACCTCGGACGACATGAACCCGCCTGGATCCACGCTGCCGTCGTCCACTAGTCCGGACGGCAACGTCTCGCCTTCGTCGGACATGAACCAGCGCTGGGTCTCCTGGACCTGGAGACCCCCGTGTTGCTGGATGATGGGTTGTTGGCGGCGTGGGGTCTGGGGATGTGGAGCCTCGGGATGTTGGACGTCGTCCGCCTTCCTTTTCCTGGAACCAGGGGCACTGATTACCTCCTCGTATGTCGTCTCACTCCTGTGACGAGACACGCAGACCTTGCAGAGCACCACGCCGTCTTGCTTCTTGTCGTCGCCGTCGAGGTCGTACTCGGTCATGCACCAGCCGATCCTCAGTTTCTCGTTCCCTCCCGGCAACTTCTGAACGTAGCTGAGGTTTCGTCTATTGCCTACGCGGTTGCCATGCTTGTCTAGCACGGGGATCCCGCCCTTCTCCGAGTGCCAGTAGTAACCCTCGCCGGCGGCAGGGACGGCGCGCTGCCGCTTCCCGTTGCTGCGGCCGTCTTTGGTCTTGTGATAGTGCGCCGGGGTGAAGAAGTACCACTCGCCGCCTTTCCCGTTGCTCCTGTCCGTGCCCCGCGCGTGTGGATACATCTCGACGAGGTCGCCGGGGGCGGCGGAGCAGACGTCGGCCTCGTGGATCATGTCGTCGGTGAAGATGCCGTCCGCTCCAGAGTCGATCCGTGGGCGGAGGTACTTGGTGATCAGCAAGTCTCCTGCCGGGTTGAAGATGTAGCCGGCGGGAAGATGGAGCTTGCCGTCGGCCATCGCAATTCGCAGATCACCAAGGTACGAGAGATGGATGGATCGTGCGCGTGTGTAACCCTGGCCTGGCTAGCTCCTTGCCTTGCCTGCGTACCTAGCTAGCTTATATGGATGGTACGACATACATGCACCTATGATACATGCATCTTATATATATGGATTCGGCTGGCTTCCATGCTTATTCGGATTCAAAGAAAGATGCGTGATCCAAGTTTCCAACCGTACCAATCCGTTTGTAAAATGGACCGTACCGGCTCTCCATTGGATGCAATGCATGCTTGCGTGCGCGTGGGTCTACTTTTTTTTCTTCTGGAATACATATGAGTGTGCGTACTGTATTATAACTAGTATAAAAATGTCAGTACCACTAATAGAAAAAGGGCCTATATCCCCGGTTCGTTTGGGCCTTTAGTCCCGGTTCACGAACCGGCGTGAACCGGGACTAAATAACCGGGGCTAATGACCCTCCACGTGGCGGGGCTGGGAGCGAGGTGGGGGGATGGAGGAGGGGTATTAGTCCCGGTTCGTATTACAAACCGGGGGTAATGACCCACCACGTTGCGGGGCTGGGAGCGAGGGGGGAGGGGTATATATTAGTCCCGGTTCGTATTAAGAACCGAGGCTAATGACCCTCCACGTGGCGGGGCTGGGAGCGAGGGGGGAGGGGAATTAGTCCCGGTTCGTATTAAGAACCGGGGCTAATGACCCTTCACGTGGCGGGGCTGGGAGCGAGGGGGGAGGGTTATTAGTCCCGGTTCGTATTATGAACCGGGGCTATTTCTTCGTTGCTTTTTGTGAGCACTTTTTAGGGTTTAGGGTTTTGCACTAAATTGGATGGGCTATTCTGCTGCCCCCTATTTTTCCATTTGTTTGTTTTGGACGCCGCCTGGCCTGGCCTACTTGTGTTTAATGACGTACGGGAAAGTCTCAATGAATTCAACCCATTTAGCATGTCTACGGTCCAGTTTCGCTTGACTTTAAATATGTTTCAAAGATTCATGATCACAATGTATGACAAATTCTTTGGGCTATAAATAATGTTGCCTTGTTTCCAAAGTCCGAACAAGAGCATATAATTCCTTATCATAAGTAGAATAACTCAGACTAGGCCCACTTAATTTTTCATAAAAGTATGCAAGTGGTTTACCATCTTGTAATAACACACCCCCTAATCCAATTCAACCAGCATCACATTCAAGCTCGAAAGTCTTATTAAAATCAGGAAGTTAGAGTAAAGGAGCATGTGTTAACTTATCTTTCAAAACCGCCTATAAAACCCGGCACATCCTTCTTTGTAAGCTCATTGAGAGGTGCAACAATGATGCTGAAATCTCTCACAAAACGCCTATAAAACCCGGCGAGTCCAAGGAAACTCCTCACTTGTGTGACCGTTTTGGGCTGCGGCCAACTCTCAATAGCTTCAATCTTAGCTTTATCAACTTCAATTCCCTGTGGAGTAACAACATAGCCAAGAAAAGATACTCGGTCTGTGCAAAAGGTGCACTTCCCAAGGTTACCAAACAAACGTGCATCACGTAGAGCAGTAAAAACAAAACGCAAATGATCCAAGTGTTCCTCCAAAAATCTACTATAAATCAGTATATCATCAGAGTAGACTACCACAAATCGTCCAATGAAAACACGTAAAACCTCATTCATTAATCTCATCAAAGTGCTGGGTACATTAGTCAATCCAAAAGGCATAACTAACCACTCATATAAGCCAAACTTAGTTTTAAATGCCGTTTTTCATTCATCTCCCTATTTCATGCGAATTTGATGGTATCCACTATGCAAATAAACTTTAAAGAAAATTATAGAGCCAGTTAATTCATCAAGCATATCATCTAGCCTAAGAATAAGATGACGATAACGAATAGTAATATTATTAATGCCTCTACAATCAACACACATATGCGATGTACCATCCTTTTTCAGCACTAGAATAATAGAAACATCACAAGGACTAAGAGATTCACGTATATAACCTTTGTCGAGCAGCTCTTGTACTTGGCGCATAATCTCCTTCGTCTCCTCTGGTTTGGTACGGTATGGTGCACGGTTGGGTAGCGATGCACCGAGAATTAGTCAATCTGATGCTCAATCCCCCTAATAGGTGGTAATCCCGGTGGCATGTCTTGTGGAAAGACGTCAACGAACTCCTGCAAAATGTTAATGACAGCAGGAGGCAAAGAGGGTGGCTTGTCCTCGAATGAAAATAATACCCCTTTGCATACGAAAGCATAGCAAACAGATGTAGTAATATCCAAATTAGTAATATCAGCTTTAGTGGCAAGTAAACAACCACTCTTCAGTTTTATTTTAGAGGCAATACTAGATGATGATTTAGTAGGCTTATTGTGTTGCTCAAATTCCTTTGCTACAATATGATTGTCACTCTTATGTATGTCTTGTTTTGCTTTACTAGCTATAGCAATGTCATCTTTCATAATATGTTCAGGAGACATAGGAAGCAAAGTTATATTTCTATCCTTATGAACAAGAGTATACTGATTTGTTCTACCGTGGAGTACATATTTTTTATCAAATTGCCATGGTCTATCAAGTAAAACGGAGCATGCTTGCATGGGTACCACATCACAATCAACAAAATCAGAATACGTAGCAATGCTAAAATGCACACGAACAATACGTGTTACCTTAACCTTGCCACTGTTGTTGAATCACTAGATATAATAAGGATGAGGATGTGGTCTGGTGGTGAGAGACAACTTCTCCACCATCTCCATGCTAGCTAAGTTGTTGCAACTCCCTCCATCGATGATTACGCGAATAGAACGTTCCTTTACCACTCCCTTAGTATGGAGCAAGTTGTGCCTATGATTTTGCTCAGCCTATGTTACCTGCACACTTAAAACACGTTGAGCAACTAAGCTTTTATACCTATCACCGTAGTCAGCAGCCATGTATTGTGTCTCTTGTTCAGTATCATCAACACCCCATTCTTCACTTGCAATAAGAGCCAGGGTCTCCTCGTCATAATCACTGGCGGAATCATATCCACCATCCTCAGTAATAATCATCACGTGCTTGGATGGGCATTTTCTCGCATAATGACCTCCACCCTTGCAACAACGACAAATAACCTCATGTGTTTGACATGTGGATGCCATGGATGAAGACGAGCTCTGTGCGGGCCCGGAAGGTGTGCTCTTGGCGAAGGGTGATGCAGGGGCCTGATTCCTGGTCTCTCTGGTGGAATTGGCGGCTGAAGGGGGCGGTGCTGATGCAGGAGGACGTGTGGAAGTAGGTGTTTATCGTGGCGTTCATGAGAAAGTGCGACCTACAGAAAAAATAGTTCTCGCCAACGCTTGTCGATCCTGCACTTCACGTTCAGCTTTGCAAGCAAGATGGAATAAACGAGTGATAGTGTTATAATCCTTATATTCTAGAATAGTCTGAATATCTCCATTTAATCCACCCATAAAACGTGCAAGCATAGCTTCATTATCCTCAACAATACCACATCTAATCATGCCAGTTTGTAATTCCTGATAATATTCTTCTACAGACTTTTTTCCTTGTCTTAAATGTTGCAAGTTTTGAAGTAATTCACGCTGATAATATGCTGGAACCCAACGAGTATGCATAGCAGTTTTCAAAGCAGGCCAAGTAGTTGGAATATTAGCATGATGTATTCGACAATATTCACACCACCAAACACAAGCTAAACTAGTGAAAGAACAAACAGCATCAACAACACGTCTATCTTCAGAAAATTGCAAGCATGTAAAACGTTGCTCTATTTCTAACTTCCAAGTAAGATATATATCAGGAACATATCGACCATCAAAAGTAGGAATATTCAATTTAAGTTTAGGGAGATGGCCATGATCCCGTACCTGAGGGTGTGGTGCATCCATACCGTTGCAATTGTATACATGTGGACGACCGACGACTTGTCGGGGTGGTTGTTGTTCCTGGAGTTGAACTGGAGCAACCTCTCCCTCATCATCGTAATCACCATCATAATCATCATCATACTCCTCATTCTGCCTAGCCACAGAAACCTCGGTAGTAGCAGCAACAGGAGAAGCAGCAGGACCAGCAGCAGCAGTAGGAGCAACAACACCCAAATTCTGCACTTGGTCAACATGCACGCGTCGCGCTCGTAGCCGTTGTTGTCGTTGAAGAGGGACAACACCTGCAGCTGGTGGTGGTAAGCGGGCAAGCACCTCACCAAACTTGGCGTTCATCTTGGTGTCGAATTTCTTCTCCATACCTTCAAGCTTGTCCATGGCCTCTCCAAAGGTGGTCACGAAATCCTGTACCTGGTCAGACATCATTTGCTGAAATTTATCATGGAGCTCCCGATTGGTCAGGTTCTCCCAGTCGATCTCCTCGTCGTGTGATCCTGGCATGGTTAGCAGCAATAAGAAACCAGAAGAATATGATCCTACAAACTACTAGGAAGTGGTTGTGGTGGTGGTGGTGTGTCACAAATCCGTCAAGCAAATCTCAATTTCTTACCAATTCTTACCCAGCAGCAGGTGGCGATCGGCAACTGGTGTAGTCGAAACTCTCAAAGCTTGGATAGAGCGTTTGCCAGGTGGTGTCAAACACACGATTTAGATGTATGTGGAGCTGAGAAGGCTTATAATGTAGTAGCAAGAACGGTCAGCAATAATCAGTTCAGAGATGCAAAATTGAAAAGACGCTCAAGGACGGTACCGTGCTGGTCCTAGGCTAGACCGTACTAGAGACGCGAGCCTAGAACACCAACGAAGTCACGACGACACGTACTAATCAAGGGAAGAGCCACTCTGATTTTTTTTCTCTTTTTTTCTTCAGAAAATCAGTATAACGATGACTGTCTCAAAACTCTTTCCGAGGACCAAAAACAGGATAAGCACGGGATTTTTTTGATCATTTTTTTTTATTTCTGGAGCAATTCGGGGCTGCGATGACCAAAAATTGCGACAAAAATCACTATGATGGCGAGTGTCTCAAAACTCTCTAAAAATCCTAACAAAATGATAGGGATTTTTTTTCACCCCTCGAAATTTTGGCCTAAAAAGTGCTCTGAAAGCTTGCCAGATTTTTTTCCCGAAACCTACTCAGGAAAGGAAACGCGAAACCGAAAGCAAAAGGATCTTGAAGTTCACCTAAAGCGGAAAGGATTGTGGTGGATATATGGTGGTGGTATATGACAGCAAGGATAATGGTGGCGTGGTGGTGGTATATGGCAGCAGCGATGATGGTAGCGTGGAGGTGGTATATGGCAGCGATGAAAGATGGTGCGGTGGCGGCGTGACAACCCGTGAACAAAACTCGAAACTCTAAAGAACTAGACACTAAGACCAGCAACTCGACACGATGATGTAACCGCAATTTCAACAAAGCAAACTACTGAAAACACTATGCAAAGGCTCAGATTGGTTCGGATATGATGATCTAACCCTTATTCTGATGGTTTTTTCGTGGACTAAAGGTATGAAGAGCAGATGTGATCGAACTATGAAAAACTGGTAAAATCTCACCGAGCAACCTGGAAATCTGATACCACTTGATAGAGGCGAAGTTGTCCCTATCTTTCGATGAGATCGTGGGTATCGTTTTGGTAGAGTCAACTTTGACGATTTGACTACGAACGATTGAGACGTCACACCTTAGCAATCGCTAAACGAACTCGATAGGTTATTGACCATGCCGGAGCATGATCAACGTGACGACGAAGGTCTGTTTCCTGCACGCAAACGAAGAACAAGCAAGAAACTAAGATGCAATCAAGATATTGCGAATATAAGATGTGGGCGATGCTAGATCGACACCTCTGGGGATCAACGTGATACCCTTGTGATCGTAGGACGGGAAAAAATAACGTCAAGAGCAGACCAAACGATCAACACCTGACAAGTCTTTTTACCCACGTTTGGGCCGCTTACGCGTAAAACTCTACGTCCTCCTCGTCTGATCGTATTAAGCGTTCTTTTGTTGTTCGTTTACAGTGATGATAATTGTCTTCTTGGCCAATCTCAAAAAAGGCTAACCTCTTGTGAACGAGCTAAGGGCCTCCTTTTATAGGCAAAGGGGTCACCTACATTGCTCAATGGTAGGTTCACGAGATGTTACAGTGAACCTACATCGGTGCTTATCCATTTACCGCTGTCAGGTGCATTAAATGCAGATCTTGTCCATGTCAGCTAAGTGCTGGTGAAGACATGTGTCCAGGTGTTTCGACACCTAGACGCCCCGCTGGCGCATGCGGAATGCGCTGGAACACGGGGAAGCGGTGGTACTGTGGCAAGGGCGGTCTCCCTCTGGCGCGTTGCCACGTAATCCCGGCAAAAGGGTGCTTGCCGGGGCCTTGGTGCTTCCTCCCCGCAAGGAAGCTGGGCTTCGGCTGTCTTCCTGGCGAGGGGGGGGGGCTCGCCGGGGCCTTGTGCTAGGTGTGTTCATCACGTCTGTTGGACGGACGTGGCCTTGGGTGTCTTGCCGGCAAGACAGGCTTGCAGGGGCCTTGGATCTCTCGGGGGCGAGTCTTGTGTGGATTCCGCCGTGCCCTGCCGGCAGGGGCTCTTTGTGCCCATGCACAAGATTGGGGCACTAGAGACCCTAGTCTTTAGTGCATCGACATAAGAGGAAAGCTTTATTGATGAAGGTGGGGTTCTGTGACGCCTTTGTCTGGTCGTAGAACACAAACGAAGAACGCAAAGTTGCAGCTATGGCGAACTTGTAATCTATACAAAACCGAACTCTAAACGGTGCCCTAAGGGCTGTATATATGAGGGAATAGAGAGGCAATTTCGTGACCCTTGGAGGAGGGGTCCGGAAACAGCTCTAAACTCGGTTTCCTCACACATACGGACTCTAAATATAGCCTATATTATGGTATTTCGAAATTACATGGGCCTGGCCCAAAAATAAGGTGGCGCAACATCTGTAATAGCCTATGGACGGAATTTATAAAGTGACGTCTTGAATATTTCGTCCAAAGCCTTCATGCTCTCCTTATGGTAGCTTTAAAGTGCGAAAATCACCAGTGGAAGCTCCATTGTTCTCTCCCACGCGTGCATCCAAACCCATGACATGATACACTCTGTCATACATAAGCCTCATTGTATCTTTCCTCAAGACAGCCACCATACCTACCTATCAAGGCATTTCCATAGCCTTTCCGAGATACTTTGCCATGCAACATCCACCATCTCATGACTTGATCTTCATGTCATACATGCTTTTGCTTGATCATAGAGCCGCATGCTAGTTGGGCCTTGCCCTCATTACTCCTACATGACGCGCTAGTATCATTGCATATCCTGCTACACTGGCAGAGGCATACATTTGCATACATCATGATAGTCTTCACTTGTCTTTATGTTGAGTACTTCATACAAAGTGTGATGATTTTTCTTTCTATTCATGTAAAACATAGAGTGTTGCCCTTAAGTGAGGAAAAGATCCCAAAGTGGACAATACAAAAGATCCCAAAGAGGACAAATGAGAGATAAAAATAAAGAGCCAAAGAGGCCACAAAAAATAAAAATAAATAAAAATAAAAATAAAAAGAAATAAAAAGAGAGAAGGGGGCAACACCACTATTTCTTTTTTAAAGATCCACACTCGTACTCCATTACTATATTGGTACTACATAGAGATTATTATTCATGCATAACTATGTGGGGACCCTTACACTATAGAACTTGGTTTGCATATTCTAATGATGAGCCTCCTCAAATGACCTCTAGGTCTTCATGAGCAAACAAGTTGGATGAACCCCCACTAGTTCCATTTGAGAGTTTACCTTAGCTCATATGTGCATCTGTTACATGGCAATCCCTACTCCTCACATCATATGTATTATTTGGCTTTCTCTCGCCTATGGTTATCCTCATTGATGTGAGCCTTTCACACCTTTTTGTATTCCTTCCCCATCATTATTCTATTTGCCATCTTAAGTGCCAACATATCTTGCTTACGCTCATTCATTGCATGAGTGCTCAAAATCAAAAGGGAGAGGGTCATTTTGACTTGTGCCACACAAGTGGTCTCGGGATGAGTCAACATAAGATTCGAAGGAGACTAAGTCCGAGGTTTAGTAGATTGAGTTCTCAATTAACAACCCATCTCCCACTTCTTGCACGCAAACACCATTTGAAGACATTCGAGTCACGGACAACGAGAGCTCTTGCACCTTTATGTTCTTATTTTGCTAAGTTCAACACTAGATATAGATTCTTGCTTGTTATTGTCTTGACTTGAATTGCATATCTCACTTGCTTTACTTTGAATTTCTTATATTTGTGTTAGCATATCACCACAGAAATTATTGTATTATCATTTATCTACTCGAGGACGAGCAGAAATTAAGCTTGGGATGTTGATACGTCCCAAACGCATCTATAATTTCTGCTTGTTCCATGATCTTTTGGGTGACATTGTTATATGTTTTGCTATAATTTTATATCATTTTACACATATTTGGACTAACCTACTAACTCAGTGCACCCAGTGCCACTTTCTATCCGCTGATGTCTATTTTGCAGGGCTTTTACCCAATTTTCCGAAATCCAAAAGAATCCAGAAAAAAAAATCAGCGAAACAGAAGCTTCCAGATCACCAAAGGAGGGCCAGAGGGGGGCCAGGGGTCTCCCAGGCGGCCTGCTGGCGCGGCCAGGCCCTAGGCCACGCCAGGAGGTCACCTGGGTGGAACCCACCTCCTCCGGTGCCCTCCTTTGGCCTATATTTGGAGTCCTGAGAGGAAACCCTCGCAGACTTTCTAGAATCATGAATTTCTCCATCGTTCCACCGCCGTTGCGCTTCTGAAATCGGGACCATCACGAGACCTCTTCCCCGGCACCCCGCTGGAGGGAGGATTGACCTCCGAAGGCTTCTCCACCGCCATGGACGCTCCCCGGACGTGCCATGAGTAGTCCTCCTTGGACCATGAGTCCATGACTAGTAGCTATGTGATGTCTTCTCTCCAATCTTGTGCTTTAACGGTTAGTCCTTGTGAGCTGCCCTACATGATCAAGGCATCTATATAATTCTCTTGCTATTGCTATGTTCGGTTTGTTGGGATCCGATGGATAATGAGATTATGTTCAGATTGTTATGAGTTATATCTTTGACTATCCTTTTATATTATGTTCCTTATTGATTCATGCATGTTTTCCGTTGCTTTTTATTGCTTTGGCCAAGTAGTAAATCGTAACTCCAAGAGGGAGCGTTATGCATGATTGTGGGTTCGGGCCCCTCGATGTCTAGCTTGAGTGACAGAAACATGAGACTAGGGGATGTGCTTGTTGCCACCAGGGAGAAAACAACGGTGCTTGTGACCACGGTTGCAAGGATTGTTTATCTTACGCATAATTCGTTAATGCAGTTGTCTGTTGCTTTGAGTTTACACTTTGGGTGGGGCTCACAACTTAATACCGGAGAGATGTTCTGGATAGATAACTCAAGGTGGATGATTCATAAGTAGATGCTGATGAATAAACGGTCTACTTGTATTGGTGTACTGCCCATTACTATTGAACCTCTAACTATCAAGGAGCATAATTAGCATTGCGGTGCGATCTTAATTCTGTCAATTGCCGAACTGTGATTTGTTTACGCTAGCGTAGTTGTTTATCGTCTTTTGGGAGAGAGACATCACTAGTGAACATCATGTGACTCCGGTCCATATCAATATAATTATTTACACCTCCATCATTTACCGTTTTCATTTACTTTTCCATTGCAATCATTATTATCTTTCCGCTTGTGTTTTGATCCTTTGCAAACTACAAGGCCGGAGAGATTGACAACCTCTCTGTACTTGTTGCGAGCAAAGTTATTTGTTGTGTGTGCAGGTCCACGTCTTCTCCTAGCGCCAGGGTGGAAGACACCTACTTGTTGATCCTAGGAGTCCTCCTAGTTCGATAAACCTTACAGTCTCTGTGTGAGGGAAATTTGCTGTTGACTACATCTCGACCTTTTACTTGGGGTATCTAACAAGGAACGAGAAGTATATCCATCAACTCGTCATCAACATGTGGTAGCAGAAATCTGACATCTTATGATAGGTAGAGTTTTTATTCCTTAGAAGATTAAGCATGAGTAGAATAGGGTAGCAGATCGGCTGGCTTATAACAGTCGTATAAAGAGTACTACTGTTGTATGGCTTGAGAGAGGACCACGATGCATGGAGGAAATTTTGACTCTCAGTTGTAACCCTATGAATACCCTTCACATGTATTAGCGCAAAAAAAATAAGAAGTGATACACATGTATTAGCACAACAAATTATTTTTACTTGAGGGAAAAAATAGTATAACTACTTGTGCACATACAACAACATGGGCTTGCTAGCTGTACATTCATCGACCATCCAAATAGTTCTAGATTTTCCAGTCAAACAAAAAGAAAATTATTGATAAGCAAAAACAATTATTTCTTTTATTTTTTTATTTCTCCACATATTAGCTTTTACTGAAGGCAAACTTTATAATATTTGACCAAATGTATAGAAAACAATATAAACATTTCTATAATACCATATATCTGAATAACACTGACCCCTCATCATTGACCGACCCTTGCCCACATGTCAATGATGAGCGTTAACAATAACCGACCGATTCTTGAGACTTTAGTGATAACAATCTTTTGCATTCGGCTTGATGGTTATCACAGATTGGTCTAAAGCTGGCAGGTCAGTGATAGCTTGTCCCAGTGATCAAACAAGACCAAACACGACCAAACGAATACTTGACACATCTGTGTAGTTTATTCAAAAGGGAACCCATGTTTTTTCCCGCCAGTCAATATTGATTTGTTGTCAACCAGTTATAATCAATCATTCCCTTTTTCCTCGATAATCAAAACCCTCAATGCATATCGTCAACACCACTCTCTCTTCGTCATTCCCATCACAACCTTCTCCCTCTTGTTAGCATTGTCGGTCACCTGCATTGCTTCCAACTCCCCCTCTTTCCCGGTTCCTAGTCGGAGAGAGTCCGGTGCCATAGTCATCATCGTGCGGCCCGAAGAAGCAGATCGTCCATCGCCCACCATTGACGCGCCTTGGCCTTCATTCCCTTTGTGGACGCACCATTCTATCATTTCGTCTGTGGTAACACACCGACTCTGTCCGATGCAGCAGTTGCATTCCGCCCGGCTGTCGGACGTTGGGTCTCACGTGTACCTATAAGCGGTCGTAGACCCGACATGTGCTTCATAATTATTCGGTCGCAATGGCAACCATGATGGTGATCTCCGTTCCTTTGTATTAGTGTTCAAATTTGAAGTTTGATATCTATCTTGAGGGTGAGTCATTATTATTGTGCTATAAATTTGTATGTTTTCTCACTAGACATGTTAGATTGTTATTTGTCGTCATTCAGTCTAGATTTAGAACCTTAAGGCCTGATTATACATGTTTTATTCGTAGCATCGATGATTATAAAACTGAAAAATATACGTCCTCATAATTTTCCCACGTGATTTCCTACATAATTTTAACGAACTAGCATATGATATTGCATGGGTGATATATGAGACAAGTAATACCCTACTCTGTATTGTATTTGTTTTATTTTCACATTAATACCACACTTTTTTTCCTATGAGTTTGGCTGTCAAGTATAGCAAATGAACATGTTCAATGTTTTGTGGGAATATGATTTGGACAAACATCATTGTTGTTTTGACCTTTTAGCGTAGTGCATAAAACTCTATTTCTGTAAGAGTGTTTTGTGCAGTACAACTAAAATGTCAGCTGCGGTATTACTGTTTTTTAGGTGCACTACCCAGAAAGTTTCTACCAAACCGCACAATGACTGTATCTTGATTTAGGCCTTCTTGGCAATTTTTGAAGCAATTGTAGGTTTACCACTTGCTCTAGTTTCTGTACTTTTAGCGAGTTCCTATTTGGGAAGGTTGGTTCACTTGGTACTCAGAATGTGGCAATCACAAAGAGAACCTTGCGCCATGGCTCGAAGTGGGCAATACACAAGTCCCTTTTATGTGGTGGACATTTAATTTGTGCAGTGAGTAGGCGAGTCAGTTTCGTCTATGTACTCTTTCCTACGTGTGAAATGCTCACCACACAGACGAGAGTGATGCCAGAAACAAATCCACTTTCCCTGTTCTCATCTGCTATGGTT
Organism: Hordeum vulgare subsp. vulgare; assembly: GCF_904849725.1. Taxonomy (NCBI): domain Eukaryota; kingdom Viridiplantae; phylum Streptophyta; class Magnoliopsida; order Poales; family Poaceae; genus Hordeum; species Hordeum vulgare. The sequence goes on from NC_058522.1 coordinate 578,729,605, forward strand.
GCAAAGGCAGGGTGCTAAGGAGGAAACTAGAGCAGAGGCCCTTTTGCTCTCCGGAGATGATCTGCGAGGAAAACTTCCCTCTGGGAGGGGGAAACCGAAGCCATCGTCATCACCAACACTTCCTCCTTCGTGGGAGGACCAATCTTCATCAACATCTTCACCAAGACCATCTCATCTCAAACCCTAGTTCATCTCTTGTATTAAATATTTGTCTCAAAACCTGAGATTGGTACGTATGGGTTATTAATAGTGTTGATCACATTTTGTAGTTGATGATTGTTGGTTTACTTGGTGAAAGATATTATGTTCAGATGCTTGGTCAATATCATTACACCTCTGATCTTGAATATGTTGAGGAGGTGTGATTAGTTACTATTGTTCCCGCGGACATAGGAGAAGTGTAGTTATAAGTAATCATGTGAAGTTGGTATTTGTTTGATATTTTAAATATGTGTATGTCGTTGCTTCACTTAGTGGTGTCACGTGAACGTCGACTACACGATACTTCAACATGTTATGGGCCTAAGTGAAGGCATTATGGAGTAAAAAGTGGATGATGGGTTGTTTTAAGCGCGCAAAATTTGCACCTAGAATTTGTTTTTGTTATTTTAAGCGTGCAAAATTTGCACCTAGAATTTGTTATTTTAACTACCACTTTTTCCGAGGTCGTATTTGGGTTCACTCCAATAGATTATTTCACACTAAAAGTGTTGAAACTCTGCACGATCGAATCATCCAAATTATTTAAAGTACAATAGTTAGATTTTAACATAATAAATGGCTTAATTTTGGTGGGACGATCATATCTTTGTAAGTGTGTAATCCTATTTTCTAAACCTCCTTTGATGAAGTTGGTGCATTATACAAACTAAAAGATTCCCCGAGCGTTCGTGCCCGAATTAGTTGAGGAACAATTAGTTGATGTACGTCTTCTCTTAGGTATATAGGATATGGAAAAGCAACTCACAAAGTTGATCGATAGAGTTTATTTAAGTCGGGTAGGTCTTGAACTCCTGATGCTCACATTATTTCTGAATTTATTTCACGATTTTCGACGTTACTAGATCTGATCGGAGGCCGCCGAGAAATCCACTAGGCCTTTCATACCGCCATAGATATGAAGCCGGATGACGCGCCGCCGCCGCATAGCCCGTCGCCGCCATCCGAACCAGACCAACCGCCGCACGCCGCTGGCTGTGTCCGGCCAGACCCACGTGCCTGCAGCCGCCGTCGCCCGCATGTAGGGGCCCCGCACCATCCCTCGGATGCGGGAGAGAGGGATGCCTCCGCCACCGCCATCACCCCCCGAGCGTTTGCCCAGCGGCGTCCCCCGACGGCAACGGAGGGAGGAGACGATGGGCGTACAGGAGTTAATTCTTTGTTCATCATCACAATACAATTACCACGACACCTTGTGTACCATGACAATGAGATACATAAAAGCTAGACTAGTATATCATCTCTTGGACCATGTCTTGGATGGATGCATGATCTAATCGATTGCATGCGGGCTGATCCATCCATGCATTATTAACTAGTCAAGACTTCAAAAGCTCAAGAACCGAGAAATCGACTATATAACAAAAGACTAATCAATTAATCTGCTGCGCATGCATGAATTGCTGCCTGTTTCATCACAGTACAATTAACAACATCTTGCTTGTTCAAGACATACATCAAAGCTAGACTATACCATTGAGCTACACTAGCTTCCATTCTAATTATATCCTGCATCATCTCTTGGCTGCAGATTTCGCAGTCTTGGATGGTAGTTTTGTCCCTCACGTACGTGGTGTGCAAGTATCAACTCTGGCAGGAGACGATCGGAGTAGAGCATGCCACAGCCGTGTCGTCGCAGAGGCCGAGCAGCTCATCCAACATGCACAGGAAGGTGTGGTCTTCATCCTCTGCAGCGCCTTCTTGGAGTTGGAGGTCGTCGGACAAGACATGATCATCCGTCACCTCGGACGACATGAACCCGCCTGGATCCACGCTGCCGTCGTCCACTAGTCCGGACGGCAACGTCTCGCCTTCGTCGGACATGAACCAGCGCTGGGTCTCCTGGACCTGGAGACCCCCGTGTTGCTGGATGATGGGTTGTTGGCGGCGTGGGGTCTGGGGATGTGGAGCCTCGGGATGTTGGACGTCGTCCGCCTTCCTTTTCCTGGAACCAGGGGCACTGATTACCTCCTCGTATGTCGTCTCACTCCTGTGACGAGACACGCAGACCTTGCAGAGCACCACGCCGTCTTGCTTCTTGTCGTCGCCGTCGAGGTCGTACTCGGTCATGCACCAGCCGATCCTCAGTTTCTCGTTCCCTCCCGGCAACTTCTGAACGTAGCTGAGGTTTCGTCTATTGCCTACGCGGTTGCCATGCTTGTCTAGCACGGGGATCCCGCCCTTCTCCGAGTGCCAGTAGTAACCCTCGCCGGCGGCAGGGACGGCGCGCTGCCGCTTCCCGTTGCTGCGGCCGTCTTTGGTCTTGTGGTAGTGCGCCGGGGTGAAGAAGTACCACTCGCCGCCTTTCCCGTTGCTCCTGTCCGTGCCCCGCGCGTGTGGATACATCTCGACGAGGTCGCCGGGGGCGGCGGAGCAGACGTCGGCCTCGTGGATCATGTCGTCGGTGAAGATGCCGTCCGCTCCAGAGTCGATCCGTGGGCGGAGGTACTTGGTGATCAGCAAGTCTCCTGCCGGGTTGAAGATGTAGCCGGCGGGAAGATGGAGCTTGCCGTCGGCCATCGCAATTCGCAGATCACCAAGGTACGAGAGATGGATGGATCGTGCGCGTGTGTAACCCTGGCCTGGCTAGCTCCTTGCCTTGCCTGCGTACCTAGCTAGCTTATATGGATGGTACGACATACATGCACCTATGATACATGCATCTTATATATATGGATTCGGCTGGCTTCCATGCTTATTCGGATTCAAAGAAAGATGCGTGATCCAAGTTTCCAACCGTACCAATCCGTTTGTAAAATGGACCGTACCGGCTCTCCATTGGATGCAATGCATGCTTGCGTGCATGCGTGGGTCTACTTTTTTTTCTCTGGAATATATACAAGTATGCGTACTATATTATAACTAGTATAAAAATGTCAGTACCACTAATAGAAAAAGGGCCTATATCCCCGGTTCGTTTGGGCCTTTAGTCCCGGTTCACGAACCGGTGTGAACCGGGACTAAATAACCGGGGCTAATGCTAGCCCCGGTTCGGCCCCGAACCGGGGCTAATGACCCTCCACGTGGCGGGGCTGGGAGCGAGGTGGGGGGATGGAGGAGGGGTATTAGTCCCGGTTCGTATTACAAACCGGGGGTAATGACCCACCACGTTGCGGGGCTGGGAGCGAGGGGGGAGGGGTATATATTAGTCCCGGTTCGTATTAAGAACCGGGGCTAATGACCCTCCACGTGGCGGGGCTGGGAGCGAGGGGGGAGGGGAATTAGTCCCGGTTCGTATTAAGAACCGGGGCTAATGACCCTTCACGTGGCAGGGCTGGGAGCGAGGGGGGAGGGTTATTAGTCCCGGTTCGTATTATGAACCGGGGCTATTTCTTCGTTGCTTTTTTTGAGCACTTTTTAGGGTTTAGGGTTTTGCACTAAATTGGATGGGCTATTCTGCTGCCCCCTATTTTTCCATTTATTTGTTTTGGACGCCGCCTGGCCTGGCCTACTTGTGTTTAACGACCTACGAGAAAGTTTCAATGAATTCAACCCATTTAGCATGTCTACGGTTCAGTTTTGCTTGACTTTAAATATGCTTCAAAGATTCATGATCACAATGTATGACAAATTCTTTGGGCTATAAATAATGTTGCCATGTTTCCAAAGTCCGAACAAGAGCATATAATTCCTTATCATAAGTAGAATAATTCAGACTAGGCCCACTTAATTTTTCATAGAAGTGTGCAAGAGGTTTACCATCTTGTAATAACACACAGCAGCAACAACACGTCTATCTTCAGGAAATTGCAAGCATGTAAAACGTTGCTCTGTTTCTAACTTCCAAGTAAGATATATATCAGGAACATATCGACCATCAAAAGTATGAATATTCAATTTAAGTTTAGGGAGATGGCCATGATCCCGTACCTGAGGGTGTGGTGCATCCATACCGTTGCGATTGTATCCATGTGGACGACCGGCGACTTGTCGGGGTGGTTGTTGTTCCTGGAGTTGAACTGGAGCAACCTCTCCCTCATCATCGTAATCACCATCATAATCATCATCATACTCCTCATTCTGCCCAGCCACAGAAACCTCGGTAGTAGCAGCAACAGGAGAAGCAGCAGGACCAGCAGCAGAAGTAGGAGCAACAACACCCAAATTCTGCACTTGGTCAATATGCACGCGTCGCGCTCGTAGCCGTTGTTGTGGTTGAAGAGGGACAACACCTGCAGCTGGTGGTGGTAAACGGGCAAGCACCTCACCAAATTTGGCGTTCATCTTGGTGTCGAATTTCTTCTCCATACCTTCAAGCTTGTCCATGGCCTCTCCAAAGGTGGTCACGAAATCCTGTACCTGGTCAGACATCATTTGCTGAAATTTATCATGGAGCTCCCGGTTGGTCAGGTTCTCCCAGTCGATCTCCTCGTCGTGTGATCCTGGCATGGTTAGCAGCAATAAGAAACCAGAAGAATATGATCCTATAGACTACTAGGAAGTGGTTGTGGTGGTGGTGGTGTGTCATAAATCCGTCAAGCAAATCTCAATTTCTTACCAATTCTTACCCAGCAGCAGATGGCGATCGGCAACCGGTGTAGTCAAAACTCTCAAAGCTTGGATAGAGTGTTTGCCAGGTGGTGTCAAACACACGATTTAGATGTATGTGGAGCTGAGAAGGCTTATAATGTGGTAGCAAGAAGGGTCAGCAATAATCAGTTCAGAGATGCAAAATTGAAAAGACGCTCAAGGACGGTACCGTGCTGGTCCTAGGCTAGACCGTACTAGAGACGCGAGCCTAGAACACCAACGAAGTCACGACGACACGTACTAATCAAGGGAAGAGCCACTCTTATTTTTTTCTCTTTTTTTCTTCACAAAATCACTATAATGACGAGTGTCTCAAAACTCTTTCCAAGGACCAAAAACAGGATAAGCATGGATTTTTTTGGACAATTTTTTTTATTTCTGGAGCAATTTGGGGCTGCGATGACCAAAAATTGCGACAAAAATCACTATGATGACGAGTGTCTCAAAACTCTCTAAAAAGCCTAACAAAACGATAGGGATTTTTTTTCGCCCCTCTAAATTTTGGCCTAAAAAGTGCTCTGGAAAGCATGTCAGACATTTTTTTTCCCGAAACCTACTGAGGAAAGGAAACGCGAAACCGAAAGCAAAAGTATCTTGAAGTTCACCTAAAGCGGAAAGGATTGTGGTGGATATATGGTGTGTGGTATATGACAGCAAGGATAATCGTGGCGTGGTGGTGGTATATGGCAGCAGCGATGATGGTAGCGTGGAGGTGGTATATGGCAGCGATGAAAGATGGTGCGGTGGCGGCGTGACAACCTGTGAACAAAACTCAAAACTTTAAAGAACTAGACACTAAGACCAGCAACTCGACACGATGATGTAACCGCAATTTCAACAAAGCAAACTACTGAAATGACTATGCAAAGGCTCAGATTGGTTCGGATATGATGATCTAACCCTTATTCTGATGGTTTTTTCGTGGACTAAAGGTATGAAGAGAAGATGTGATCGAACTATGAAAAACTGGTAAAATCTCACCGAGCAACCTCGAAATCTGATACCACTTGATAGAGGCGAAGTTGTCCCTATCTTTCGATGAGATCGTGGGTATCGTTTTGGTAGAGTCAACTTTGACGATTTGACTACGAACGATTGAGACGTCACACCTTAGCAATCGCTAAACCAACTCGAGAGGTTATTGACCATGCCGGAGCATGATCAACGTGACGACGAAGGTCTGTTTCCTGCACGCAAACGAAGAACAAGCAAGAAACTAAGATGCAATCAAGATATTGCGAATATAAGATGTCGGCGATGCTAGGTCGACACCTATGGGGATCAACGTGATACCCTTGTGATCGTAGGACGGGAAACAATAACGTCAAGAGCAGACCAAACGATCAACACCCGACAAGTCTTTTTACCCAGGTTTGGGCCGCTTACGCGTAAAACTCTACGTCCTCCTCGTCTGATCGTATTAAGCGTTCTTTTGTTGTTCGTTTACAGTGATGATAATTGTCTTCTTGGCCAATCTCAAAAAAGGCTAACCTCTTTTGAATGAGCTAAGGGCCTCCTTTTATAGGTAAAGGGGTCACCTACATTGCTCAATGGTAGGTTAACGAGATGTTACAGTGAACCTACAGCGGTCCTTATCCATTTACCGCTGTCACGTGCATTAAATGCGCATCTTGTCCATGTCAGCTAAGTGCTGGTGAAGACATGTGTCTAGGTGTTTCGACACCTGGACGCCCCGCTGGCACATGCGGAATGCGCTGGAACACGGGGGAGTGGTGGTACTATGGCAAGGGCGGTCGCCCTGTGGTGCGTTGCCAGGTAATCCAGGCAAAAGGGTGCTTGCCGGGGCCTTGGTGCTTCATCCCGGCAAGGAAGCTTGCCGGGGGCTTCGGCTGTCTTCCCGGCAAGGGGGGGGGCTCGCCGGGGCCTTGTGCTAGGTGTGTTCATTACGTCCGTTGGACGGACGTGGCCTTGGGTGTCTTGCCGGCAAGACAGGCTTGCAGGGGCCTTGGATCTCTCGGGGGCGAGTCTTGTGTGGATTCCGCCGTGCTCTGCCGGCAGGGGCTCTTTGTGCCCGTGCACAAGTTTGGGGCACTAGAGACCCTAGTCTTTAGTGCATCAACATAAGAGGAAAGCTTTATTGATGAAGGTGGGGTTCTGTGACGTCTTTGTATGGTTGTAGAACACAAACGAAGAACGCAAAGTTGCAGCTATGGCGAACTTGTAATCTATACAAAACCCAACTCTAAACGGTGCCCTAAGGGCTGTATATATGAGGGAATAGAGAGGCAATTTCGTGACCCTTGGAGGAGGGGTCCGGAAACAGCCCTAAACTCGGTTTCCTCACACATACGGACTATAAATATAGCCTATATTATGGAATTTCGAAATTACATGGGCCTGGCCCAAAAATAAGGTGGCGCAACATCTGTAATAACCTATGGACGGAATTTATAAAGTGACGTCTTGAATATTTCGTCCAAAGCCTTCATGCTCTCCTTATGGTGGCTTTAAAGTGCGAAAATCACCAGTGGAAGCTCCATTGTTCTCTTCCACGCGTGCATCCAAACCCATGACATGATACACTCTGTCATACATAAGCCTCATTGTATCTTTTCTCAAAACAGTCACCATACCTACCTATCAAGGCATTTCCATAGCCTTTCCGAGATACATTGCCATACAACATCCACCATCTCATGATTTGATCTTCATGTCATACATGCTTTTGCTTGATCATAGAGTCGCATGCTAGTTGGGCCTTGCCCTCATTACTGCTACATGATGCGCTAGTATCATTGCATATCCTGCTACACTGGGAGAGTCATACATTTGCATACATCATGATAGTCTTCACTTGTCTTTATGTTGAGTACTTCTTATAAAGTGTGATGATTTTTCTTTCTATTCATGTAAAACATAGAGTGTTGCCCTTAAGTGAGGAAAAGATCCGAAAGTGGACAATACAAAAGATCCCAAAGAGGACAAATGAGAGATAAAAAGAAAGAGCCAAAGAGGCCACAAAAAATAAAAAAAATAAAAAAATAAAAATAAAAAGAAATAAAAAGAGAGAAGGGGGCAACACTACTATTCCTTTTTTAAAGATCCACACTCGTACTCCATTACTATATTGGTACTACATAGATATTATCATTCATGCATAACTATGTGGGGACCCTTACACTATAGAACTTGGTTTGCATATTCTAATGATGAGCCTCCTCAAATGAGCTCTAGGTCTTCATGAGCAAACAAGTTGGATGCACCCCCACTAGTTCCATTAGAGAGCTTACCTTAGCTGATATGTGCATCTGTTACATGGCAATCCCTACTCCTCACATCATATCTATTATTTGGCTTTCTCTCGCCTATGGTTATCCTCATTGATGTGAGCCTTTCACACCTTTTTGTATTCCTTCCCCATCATTATTCCATTTGCCATTCTAAGTGCCAACATATCTTGCTTACGCTCATTCATTGCATGAGTGCTCAAAATCAAAAGGGAGAGGATCATTTTGACTTGTGCCTGACAAGTGGTCTGGGGATGAGTCAAAATAAGATTCCGAAGAAGACTAAGTCCGAGGTTTAGTAGATTGAGTTCTCAATTAACAACCCATCTCCCACTTCTTGCACGCAAACACCATTTGAAGACATTTGAGTCACGGACAACGAGAGCTCTTGCACCTTTATGTTCTTATTTTGCTAAGTTCAATACTAGATATAGATTCTTGCTTGTTATTGTCTTGACTTGAATTGCATATCTCACTTGTTTTACTTTGAAGTTCTTATATGTGTGTTAGCATGTCACCACAGAAATTATTGTATTATCATTTATCTACTCGAGGATGAGCAGAAATTAAGCTTGGGGATGTTGATACGTCTCAAACGCATCTATAATTTCTGCTTGTTCCATGATCTTTTGGGTGATATTGTTATATGTTTTGCTATAATTTTATATCATTTTACACATATTTGGACTAACATACTAACTCAGTGCACCCAGTGCCACTTTCTATCCGCTGATGTCTATTTTGGAGGGCTTTTACCCAATTTTCCGAAATCCAAAAGAATCCAGAAAAAATAAAAAAAAATCAGCGAAACAGAAGCTTCCGGATCACCGAAGGAGGGCTAGAGGGGGGCCAGGGGTCTCCCAGGCGGCCTGCTGGCGCGGCTAGGCCCTAGGCCACGCCAGGAGATCACCTGGGTTGGACCCACCTCTTCCGGTGCCCTTCTTTGGCCTATATTTGGAGTCCCGAGAGGAAACCCTCGCAGACTTTCTAGAATCATGAATTTCTCCATCGTTCCGCCGCCGCCGCGCTTCCGAAATCGGGACCGTCACGAGACCTCTTCCCCGCCACCCCGCTGGAGGGAGGATTGACCTCCGAAAGCTTCTCCACCGCCATGGACGATCCCCGGACGTGACGTGAGTAGTCCTCCTTGGACCATGAGTCCATGACTAGTTGCGATGTGATGTCTGTTGGGGAACGTCGCATGGGAAACAAAAATTTTCCTACGCGCACGAAGACCTATCATGGTGATGTCCATCTACGAGAGGGGATGAGTGATCTACGTACCCTTGTAGATCGTACAGCAGAAGCGTTTAGAGAACGCGGTTGATGTAGTGGAACGTCCTCACGTCCCTCGATCCGCCCCGCGAACAATCCCGCGATCAGTCCCACGATCTAGTACCGAACGGACGGCACCTCCGCGTTCAGCACACGTACAGCTCGAAGATGATCTCGGCCTTCTTGATCCAGCAAGAGAGACAGAGAGGTAGAAGAGTTCTCCGGCAGCGTGACGGCGCTCCGGAGGTTGGTGATGATCTTGTCTCAGCAGGGCTCCGCCCGAGCTCCGCAGAAACACGATCTAGAGGAAAAACTATGGAGGTATGTGGTCGGGCAGCCGTGAGAAAGACGTCTCAAATCTGCCCTAAAAGCCCCATATATATAGGAGGAGGGAGGGGGACCTTGCCTTGGGGTCCAAGGGATCCCCAAGGGGTCGGCCGAGCCAGGGGGGAGGACTCTCCCCCCCCCAAACCGAGTCCTACTTGGTTTGGTGGGAGGGAGTCCTTCCCCCTTCCCACTTCTTCCTTTTTTTTTCTCTTTCCTTTGATTTTTTTCTCCCTTGGCGCATAGGGGATTGGTGGGCTGTCCCACCAGCCCACTAAGGGCTGGTGTGACCCCCCCAAATGCCTATGGGCTTCCCCGGAGTGGGTTGCCCCCCTCCGGTGAACTCCCGGAACCCATTCGTCATTCCCGGTACATTCCCGGTAACTCCGAAAACCTTCCGGTAATCAAATGAGGTCATCCTATATATCAATCTTCGTTTCCGGACTATTCCGGAAACCCTCGTGACGTCCGTGATCTCATCCGGGACTCCGAACAACATTCGGTAACCAACCATATAACTCAAATACGCATAAAACAACGTCGAACCTTAAGTGTGCAGACCCTGCGGGTTCGAGAACTATGTAGACATGACCCGAGAGACTCCTCGGTCAATATCCAATAGCGGGACCTGGATGCCCATATTGGATCCTACATATTCTACGAAGATCTTATCGTTTGAACCTCAGTGCCAAGGATTCGTATAATCCCGTATGTCATTCCCTTTGTCCTTCGGTATGTTACTTGCCCGAGATTCGATCGTCAGTATCCGTATACCTATTTCAACCTCGTTTACCGGCAAGTCTCTTTACTCGTTCCGTAATACAAGATCCCGCAACTTACACTAAGTTACATTGCTTGCAAGGCTTGTATGTGATGTTGTATTACCGAGTGGGCCCTGAGATACCTCTCCGTCACACGGAGTGACAAATCCCAGTCTTGATCCATACTAACTCAACTAACACCTTCGGAGATACCTGTAGAGCATCTTTATAGTCACCCAGTTACGTTGCGACGTTTGATACACACAAAGCATTCCTCCGGTGTCAGTGAGTTATATGATCTCATGGTCATAGGAATAAATACTTGACATGCAGAAAACAGTAGCAACAAAATGACACGATCAACATGCTACGTCTATTAGTTTGGGTCTAGTCCATCACGTGATTCTCCCAATGACGTGATCCAGTTATCAAGCAACAACACCTTGTTCATAATCAGAAGACACTGACTATCATCGATCAACTGGCTAGCCAACTAGAGGCATGCTAGGGACGGTGTTTTGTCTATGTATCCACACATGTAAATGAGTCTTCATTCAATACAATTATAGCATGGACAATAAACTATTATCTTGATACAGGAATTATAATAATAACTATACATGTATTATTGCCTCTAGGGCATAATTCCAACAGTCTCCCACTTGCACTAGAGTCAATAATCTAGCCCTCACATCACCATGTGAATTACATTGTAATAAATCTAACACCCATACAGTTCTGGTGTCGATCATGTTTTGGCCGTGGAAGAGGCTTAGTCAGCGGGTCTGCTACATTCAGATCCATGTGCACTTTGCATATATTTACGTCCTCCTCCTCGACGTAGTCGCGGATGAGGTTGAAGCGTCGTTTGATGTGTCTGGTCTTCTTGTGAAACCTTGGTTCCTTTGCTAAGGCAATGGCACCAGTGTTGTCACAGAACAAGGTTATTGGATCCAGTGCACTTGGCACCACTCCAAGATCCGTCATGAACTGCTTCATCCAGACACCCTCCTTAGCCGCCTCCGAGGCAGCCATGTACTCCGCTTCACATGTAGAATCTGCTACGACGCTTTGCTTGGAACTGCACCAGCTTACTGCACCCCCATTAAGAATAAATACGTATCCGGTTTGCGACTTAGAGTCGTCCGGATCTGTGTCAAAGCTTGCATCGACGTAACCTTTTACGGCGAGCTCTTCGTCACCTCCATACACGAGAAACATCTCCTTAGTCCTTTTCAGGTACTTCAGGATATTCTTGACCGCCGTCCAGTGATCCACTCCTGGATTACTCTGGAACCTACCTGCCATACTTATGGCCAGGCTAACATCCGGTCTAGTGCACAGCATTGCATACATGATAGAGCCTATGGCTGAAGCATAGGGGACGGAGCGCATATGCTCTCTATCTTCATCAGTTGCTGGGCACTGAGTCTTACTCAATCTCGTACCTTGTAACACTGGCAAGAACCCTTTCTTGGACTGTTCCATTTTGAACCTCTTCAAAACTTTATCAAGGTATGTGCTTTGTGAAAGTCCTATCAGGCGTTTTGATCTATCCCTATAGATCTTAATGCCTAGAATGTAAGCAGCTTCTCCTAGGTCCTTCATAGAGAAACTTTTATTCAAGTAACCTTTTATGCTCTCCAAAAGCTCTACGTTGTTTCCAATCAGTAATATGTCATCCACATATAATATTAGAAACGCCACAGAGCTCCCACTCACTTTCTTGTAAATACAAGATTCTCCAACCACTTGTATAAACCCAAATGCTTTGATCACCTCATCAAAGCGTTTGTTCCAACTCCGAGATGCTTGCACCAGTCCATAAATGGATCGCCGGAGCTTGCACACCTTGTCAGCATTTTTAGGATCGACAAAACCTTCGGGTTGCATCATATACAACTCTTCCTTAAGGAAACCGTTAAGGAACGCCGTTTTGACATCCATCTGCCAGATTTCATAATCGAAAAATGCAGCTATTGCTAACATGATTCTGACGGACTTAAGCATTGCTACGGGAGAGAAAGTCTCATCGTAGTCAATTCCTGGAACTTGTGAAAAACCCTTTGCCACAAGTCGAGCTTTATAAACGGTCACATTACCGTCAGCGTCCGTCTTCTTCTTAAAGATCCATTTGTTCTGAATGGCCTTGCGGCCCTCAGGCAGCATCTCCAAAGTCCACACTTTGTTCTCATACATGGATCCTATCTCGGATTTCATGGCTTCTAGCCATTTGTTGGAATCTGGGCCCACTATTGCTTCTTCATAATTTGCAGGTTCATTGTTGTCTAACAACATAATTGATAAGACGGGATTACCGTACCACTCTGGAGCAGCGCGTGATCTCGTCGACCTGCGTGGTTCAACAGAAACTTGAACTCGAGTTTCATGATCATCATCATTAACTTCCTCCTCAACCGGCGTTGCAATGACAGAGGTTTCCCCTTGCCCTGCGCCACCATCCAGAGGGATGAGAGGTTCGACAACCTCGTCAAGTTCTATCTTCCTCCCACTCAATTCTCTCGAGAGAAACTCCTTCTCGAGAAAAGTTCCGTTCTTAGCAACAAACACTTTGCCCTCGGATTTGAGATAGAAGGTGTACCCAACTGTCTCTTTTGGGTAACCTATGAAGACGCACTTTTCCGCTTTGGGTTCCAGCTTTTCAGGCTGAAGCTTTTTGACATAAGCATCGCATCCCCAAACTTTAAGAAACGACAACTTTGGCCTTTTGCCATACCACAGTTCGTATGGTGTCGTTTCAACGGATTTCGATGGTGCCCTATTTAAAGTGAATGCAGCTGTTTCTAATGCATAACCCCAAAACGATAACGGCAAATCAGTAAGAGACATCATAGATCGCACCATTTCTAACAAAGTACGATTACGACGTTCGGACACACCATTACGCTGTGGTGTTCCAGGCGGTGTTAACTGCGGAACAATTCCACATTGTCTTAAGTGAGTACCAAACTCGAAACTCAGATATTCACCCCCACGATCAGACCGTAGGAACTTGATCTTCTTGTTACGATGATTTTCCACTTCACTCTGAAATTGCTTGAACTTTTCAAATGTTTCAGACTTGTGCTTCATCAAGTAGACATAACCATATCTACTTAAATCGTCAGTGAAGGTGAGAAAATAACGATATCCGCCGCGTGCCTCCACGCTCATTGGACCACACACATCGGTATGTATGATTTCCAACAAGTCACTTGCACGCTCCATTGTTCCGGAGAACGGAGTCTTAGTCATCTTGCCCATGAGCATGGTTCGCACGTGTCAAGTGAATCAAAGTCAAGTGACTCCAAAAGTCCATCAGCATGGAGTTTTTTCATGCGCTTTACACCAATATGACCCAAGCGGCAGTGCCACAAAAATATGGTGCTATCATTGTTTACTCTAACTCTTTTGGTCTCAATGTTATGTATATGCGTATCTCTATCAAGATTCAATATGAACAATCCTCTCACATTCGGTGCATGACCATAAAAGATGTTACTCATAGAAATAGAACAACCATTATTCTCAGACTTAAAAGAGTAACCGTCTCGCAATAAACAAGATCCAGATATAATGTTCATGCTCAACGCAGGCACTAAATAACAATGATTTAAGTTCATCACTAATCCCGATGGTAGTTGAAGTGACACTGTGCCGACGGCGATTGCATCAACCTTGGAACCGTTTCCTACGCGCATCGTCACTTCGTCTTTCGCCAGCCTTCGTCTATTCCGCAGTTCCTGCTTCGAGTTGCAAATGTGAGCAACAGAACCGGTATCGAATACCCATGCACTACTACGAGAGCCAGTTAAGTACACATCAATAACATGTATATCAAATATACCTGATTTTTCTTTGCCCGCCTTCTTATCTGCCAGATACTTGGGGCAATTGCGCTTCCAGTGACCCATACCCTTGCAATAGAAGCACTCTGTTTCAGGCTTAGGCCCAGCCTTGGGTTTCTTCGGCGGATTGGCAACGGGCTTGCCGCTCTTCTTCGAATTGCCCTTCTTGCCTTTGCCGTTTCTCTTGAAACTAGTGGTCTTGCTCACCATCAACACTTGATGCTCTTTACGGAGTTCAGACTCTGCGACTTTCAGCATCGCAAACAACTCGCCGGGAGACTTGTTCATCCCTTGCATGTTGTAGTTCAACACAAAGCCTTTATAGCTTGGCGGCATGGATTGAAGGATTCTGTCAGTGATAGCTTCTTGCGGGAGTTCAATCCCCAGTTCAGCTAGACGGTTTGAGTACCCAGACATTTTGAGCACATGTTCACTGACAGACGAGTTTTCCTCCATCTTGCAAGCATAGAATTTATCGGAGGTCTCATACCTCTCGATCCGGGCGTTCTTCTGAAAGATAAACTTCAACTCCTGGAACATCTCAAATGCTCCATGACGCTCAAAGCGACGTTGAAGTCCCGGTTCTAAGCCATACAAGACTGCACATTGAACTATTGAGTAGTCCTCCTTACGCGCTAACCAAGCGTTCTTAACATCCTGATCAGCCGTAGCGGGTGGTTCATCTCCTAGCGCAGCATTAAGGACATAATCCTTCTTTCCAGCTTGTAAGATTAGCTTAAGATTACGAGCCCAGTCTACAAAGTTGCTTCCATCATCTTTCCACTTAGCTTTCTCTAGGAACGTATTAAAATTCAGGATGACACTTGCGTGAGCCATGATCTACAACACAAATACATTCAAAGTGGACTTAGACTATGTTCAAGATAATTAGAGTTTCAACTTAATCAAATTATATGCTAAACTCCCACTCAAAAAGTACATCTCTCTAGTCATTTGAGTGGTTCATGATCCACTTACACTATCCCAAGTCCGATCATCACGTGAGTCGAGAGTAGTTTCAGTGGTAAGCATCCCTATGCTAATCATATCAGCTATATGATTCATGATCGACCTTTCGGTCTCATGTGTTCCGAGGCCATGTCTGCACATGCTAGGCTCGTCAAGCTTAACCCGAGTGTTCCGCGTGCGCAACTGTTTTGCACCCGTTGTATGTGAACGTTGAGTCTATCACACCCGATCATCACGTGGTGTCTCGAAACGACGAACTGTAGCAACGGTGCACAGTCGGGGAGAACACAATTTCGTCTTGAAATTTTAGTGAGAGATCACCTTATAATGCTACCGTCGTTCTAAGCAAAATAAGGTGCATAAAAGGATTAACATCACATGCAATTCATAAGTGACATGATATGGCCATCATCACGTGCTTCTTGATTTCCATCACCAAAGCACCGGCACGATCTTCTTGTCACCGGCGCCACACCATGATCATCCATCAACGTGTTGCCATCGGGGTTGTCGTGCTACTTATGCTATTACTACTAAAGCTACATCCTAGCAAAATAGTAAACGCATCTGCAAGCACATATGTTAGTATAAAGACAACCCTATGGCTCCTGCCGGTTGCCGTACCATCGACGTGCAAGTCGATATTTCTATTACAACATGATCATCTCATACATCCAATATATCACATCACATCATTGGCCATATCACATCACAATCATACCCTGCAAAAACAAGTTAGACGTCCTCTAATTTTGTTGTTGCATGTTTTACGTGGTGACCAAGGGTATCTAGTAGGATCGCATCTTACTTACGCAAACACCACAACGGAGATATATGAGTTGCTATTTAACCTCATCCAAGGACCTCCTCGGTCAAATCCGATTCAACTAAAGTTGGAGAAACCGTCACTTGCCAGTCATCTTTGAGCAAAGGGGGTTACTCGTAACGATGAAACCAGTCTCTCGTAAGCGTACGAGTAATGTCGGTCCAAGCCGCTTCAATCCAACAATACCGCGGAATCAAGAAAAGACTAAGGAGGGCAGCAAAACGCACATCACCGCCCACAAAACATTTTGTGTTCTACTCGAGAAGACATCTACGCATGAACCTAGCTCATGATGCCACTGTTGGGGAACGTCGCATGGGAAACAAAAATTTTCCTACGCGCACGAAGACCTATCATGGTGATGTCCATCTACGAGAGGGGATGAGTGATCTACGTACCCTTGTAGATCGTACAGCAGAAGCGTTTAGAGAACGCGGTTGATGTAGTGGAACGTCCTCACGTCCCTCGATCCGCCCCGCGAACAATCCCGCGATCAGTCCCACGATCTAGTACCGAACGGACGGCACCTCCGCGTTCAGCACACGTACAGCTCGACGATGATCTCGGCCTTCTTGATCCAGCAAGAGAGACGGAGAGGTAGAAGAGTTCTCCGGCAGCGTGACGGCGCTCCGGAGGTTGGTGATGATCTTGTCTCAGCAGGGCTCCGCCCGAGCTCCGCAGAAACACGATCTAGAGGACAAACTATGGAGGTATGTGGTCGGGCAGCCGTGAGAAAGACGTCTCAAATCTGCCCTAAAAGCCCCATATATATAGGAGGAGGGAGGGGGACCTTGCCTTGGGGTCCAAGGGATCCCCAAGGGGTCGGCCGAGCCAGGGGGGAGGACTCTCCCCCCCCAAACCGAGTCCTACTTGGTTTGGTGGGAGGGAGTCCTTCCCCCTTCCCACTTCTTCCTTTTTTTTCTCTTTCCTTTGATTTTTTTCTCCCTTGGCGCATAGGGGATTGGTGGGCTGTCCCACCAGCCCACTAAGGGCTGGTGTGACCCCCCCAAATGCCTATGGGCTTCCCCGGAGTGGGTTGCCCCCCTCCGGTGAACTCCCGGAACCCATTCGTCATTCCCGGTACATTCCCGGTAACTCCGAAAACCTTCCGGTAATCAAATGAGGTCATCCTATATATCAATCTTCGTTTCCGGACTATTCCGGAAACCCTCGTGACGTCCGTGATCTCATCCGGGACTCCTAACAACATTCGGTAACCAACCATATAACTCAAATACGCATAAAACAACGTCGAACCTTAAGTGTGCAGACCCTGCGGGTTCGAGAACTATGTAGACATGACCCGAGAGACTCCTCGGTCAATATCCAATAGCGGGACCTGGATGCCCATATTGGATCCTACATATTCTACGAAGATCTTATCGTTTGAACCTCAGTGCCAAGGATTCGTATAATCCCGTATGTCATTCCCTTTGTCCTTCGGTATGTTACTTGCCCGAGATTCGATCGTCAGTATCCGTATACCTATTTCAACCTCGTTTACCGGCAAGTCTCTTTACTCGTTCCGTAATACAAGATCCCGCAACTTACACTAAGTTACATTGCTTGCAAGGCTTGTATGTGATGTTGTATTACCGAGTGGGCCCTGAGATACCTCTCCGTCACACGGAGTGACAAATCCCAGTCTTGATCCATACTAACTCAACTAACACCTTCGGAGATACCTGTAGAGCATCTTTATAGTCACCCAGTTACGTTGCGACGTTTGATACACACAAAGCATTCCTCCGGTGTCAGTGAGTTATATGATCTCATGGTCATAGGAATAAATACTTGACATGCAGAAAACAGTAGCAACAAAATGACACGATCAACATGCTACGTCTATTAGTTTGGGTCTAGTCCATCACGTGATTCTCCCAATGACGTGATCCAGTTATCAAGCAACAACACCTTGTTCATAATCAGAAGACACTGACTATCATCGATCAACTGGCTAGCCAACTAGAGGCATGCTAGGGACGGTGTTTTGTCTATGTATCCACACATGTAAATGAGTCTTCATTCAATACAATTATAGCATGGACAATAAACTATTATCTTGATACAGGAATTATAATAATAACTATACATGTATTATTGCCTCTAGGGCATAATTCCAACAATGTCTTCTCTCCAATCTTGTGCTTTAACGGTTACTCCTTGTGAGCTGCCCTACATGATCAAGGCATCTATATAATTCTCTTGCTATTGCTATGCTCGGTTTGTTGGGATCCGATGGATAATGAGATTATGTACAGATTGTTATGAGTTATATATTTGATTATCCTTTTATATTATGTTCCTTATTAATTCATGCATGTTCTCCGTTGCTTTTTATTGCTTTGGCCAAGTAGTAAATCGTAACTCCAAGAGGGAGCGTTATGCATGATTGTGGGTTCAGGCCCCTCGATGTCTAGCTTGAGTGACAGAAACATGAGACTAGGGGATGTGCTTGTTGCCACCAGGGAGAAAACAATGGTGCTTGTGACCACGGTTGCAAGGATTGTTTATCTTACGCATAATTCGTTAATGCAGTTGTCTGTTGCTTTGAGTTTACACTTTGGGTGGGGCTCGCAACTTAATACCGGAGAGATGTTCTGGATAGATATCTCAAGGTGGATGATTCGTAAGTAGATGCTGATGAATAAACGGTCTACTTGTATTGGCGTACTGCCCATTACTATTGAACCTCTAACTATCAAGGAGCATAATTAGCATTGCGGTGCGATCTTAATTCTGTCAATTGCCGAACTGTGATTTGTTTACCCTAGCATAGTTGTTTATCGTCTTTTGGGAGAGAGACATCACTAGTGAACATCATGTGACTCCGATCCATATCAACATAATTATTTACACCTCCATCATTTACCGCTTTCATTTACTTTTCCATTGCAATCACTATTATCTTTCCGCTTGTGTTTCGATCCTTTGCAAACTACAAGGCCGGAGAGATTGACAACCTCTGTGTACTCGTTGGGAGCAAAGTTATTTGTTGTGTGTGCAGATCCACGTCTTCTGCTAGCGCCAGGGTGGAAGACACCTACTTGTTGATCCTAAGAGTCCTCCTGGTTCGATAAACCTTACAGTCTCTGTGTGATGGAAATTTGCTGTTGACTACATCTCGACCTTTTACTTGGGGTATCCAACAAGGAACGAGAAGTATATCCATCAACTCGTCATCAACATGTGGTAGCAGAAATCTGACATCTCATGATAGGTAGAGTTTTTATTCCTTAGAAGATTAAGCATGAGTAGAATAGGGTAGCAGATCGGCTGGCTTATTAGAGTCGTATAAAGAGTACTACTGTTGTATCGCTTGAGAGAGGACCACGATGCATGGAGAAAATTTTGACTCTCAGTTGTAACCCTATGAATACCCTTCACGAGCGCAAAAAAAAAAAAAAAAGATGTGATACACATGTATTAGCACAACAAATTATTTTTGCTTGAGGGAAAAAACAGTATAACGACTTGTGCACATACAACAACATGGGCTTGCTAGCTGTACATTCATCGACCATCCAAATAGTTCTAGATTTTCCAGTCAAACAAAAAGAAATTTATTGATAAGCAAAAACAATTATTTCTTCTATTTTTTATTTCTCCACATATTAGCTTTTACTGAAGGCAAACTTTATAATATTTGACCAAATGTATAGAAAACAATATAAACATTTCTATAACACCATATATCTGAATAACACTGACCCCTCATCATTGACCGATCCTTCACCACATGTCACTGATGAGAGTTAACAATAACCGACGATTCTTGAGACTTTAGTGATAACAATCTTTTGCATTCGGCTTGATGGTTATCACAGATTGGTCTAAAGCTGGCAGGTCGGTGATAGCTTGTCCTAGTGATCAAACAAGACCAAACACGACCAAACGAATACTTGATACATCTGTGTAGTTTATTCAAAAGGGAACCCATGTTTTTTCCCGCAAGTCAATATTGATTTGTTGTCAACCAGTTATAATCAATCATTCCCTTTTTCCTCGATAATCAAAACCCTCAATGCATATCCTCAACCCCACTCTCTCTTCGTCGTTCCCATCACAACCTTCTCCCTCTTGTTACCATTGTCGGTCACCTGTATTGCTTCCAACTCCCCCTCTTTCCCGGTTCCTAGTCGGAGAGAGTCCGGTGCCATAGTCATCATCGTGCGGCCCGAAGAAGCAGATCGTCCATCGCCCACCATTTACGGGCCTTGGCCTTCATTCCCTTCGTGGACGCACCATTCTATCATTTCGTCTGTGGTAACACACCGACTCTGTCCGATGCAACAGTTGCATTCCGCCCGGCTGTCGGACGTTGGGTCTCACGTGTACCTATATGCGGTCGTAGACCCGACATGTGCTTCATAATTATTCGGTCGCAATGGCAACCATGATGGTGATCTCCGTTCCTTTGTATTAGTGTTCAAATTTGAAGTTTGATATCTATCTTGAGGATGAGTCATTATTATTGTGCTATAAATTTGTATGTTTTTTCACTAGACATGTTAGATTGTTATTTGTCGTCATTCAGTCTAGATTTAGAACCTTAAGGCCTGATTATACATGTTTTATTCGTAGCATCGATGATTATAAAACTGAAAAATATACGTCCTCGTAATTTTCCCACGTGATTTCCTACATAATTTTAACGAACTAGCATATGATATTGCATGGGTGATATATGAGACAAGTAATACCCTACTCTGTATAGTATTTGTTTTATTTTCACATTAATACCACACTTTTTTTACTATGAGTTTGGCTGTCAAGTATAGCAAATGAACATGTTCAATGTTTTGTGGGAATATGATTTGGACAAACATCATTGTTGTTTTGACCTTTTAGCGTAGTGCATAAAACTCTATTTCTGTAAGAGTGTTTTGTGCAGTACAACTAAAATGTCAGCTGCGGTATTACTGTTTTTTAGGTGCACTACCCAGAAAGTTTCTACCAAACCGCACAATGACTGTATCTTGATTTAGGCCTTCTTGGCAATTTTTGAAGCAATTGTAGGTTTACCACTTGCTCTAGTTTCTGTACTTTTAGCGAGTTCCTATTTGGGAAGGTTGGTTCAGTGGGTACTCAGAATGTGGCAATCACAAAGAGAACCTTGCGCCATGGCTCGAAGTGGGCAATAGACAAGTCCCTTTTATGTGGTGGACATTTAATTTGTGAAGTGAGTAGGCGAGTCAGTTTCGTCTATGTACTCTTTCCTACGTGTGAAATGCTCACCACACAGACGAGAGTGATGCCAGAAACAAATCCACTTTCCCTGTTCTCATCTGCTATGGTTGCAAAGGCAGGGTGCTAAGGAGGAAACTAGAGCAGAGGCCCTTTTGCTCTCCGGAGATGATCTGCCAGGAAAACTTCCCTCTGGGAGGGGGAAACCGAAGCCATCGTCATCACCAACACTTCCTCCTTCGTGGGAGGACCAATCTTCATCAACATCTTCACCAAGACCATCTCATCTCAAACCCTAGTTCATCTCTTGTATTAAATATTTGTCTCAAAACCTGAGATTGGTACGTATGGGTTATTAATAGTGTTGATCACATTTTGTAGTTGATGATTGTTGGTTTACTTGGTGAAAGATATTATGTTCAGATGCTTGGTCAATATCATTACACCTCTGATCTTGAATATGTTGAGGAGGTGTGATTAGTTACTATTGTTCCCGCGGACATAGGAGAAGTGTAGTTATAAGTAATCATGTGAAGTTGGTATTTGTTTGATATTTTAAATATGTGTATGTTGTTGCTTCACTTAGTGGTGTCACGTGAACGTCGACTACACGATACTTCAACATGTTATGGGCCTAAGTGAAGGCATTATGGAGTAAAAAGTAGATGATGGGTTGTTTTAAGCGCGCAAGATTTGCACCTAGAATTTGTTTTTGTTATTTTAAGCGTGCAAAATTTGCACCTAGAATTTGTTATTTTAACTACCACTTTTTCCGAGGTCGTATTTGGGTTCACTCCAATAGATTATTTCACATTAAAAGTGTTGAAACTCTGCACGATCGAATCATCCAAATTATTTAAAGTACAATAGTTAGATTTTGACATAATAAATGGCTTAAATTTGGTGGGACGATCATATCTTTGTAAGTGTGTAATCCTATTTTCTAAACCTCCTTTGATGAAGTTGGTGCATTATACAAACTAGAAGATTCCCCGAGGTTCGTGCCCGAATTAGTTGAGGAACAATTAGTTGATGTACGTCTTCTCTTAGGTATATAGGATATGGAAAGCAACTCACAAAGTTGATCCATAGAGTTTATTTAAGTCGGGTAGGTCTTCAACTCCTGATGCTCGCATTATTTTTGAATTTATTTCACGATTTTCGACGTTACTAGATCTGATCGGAGGCCGCCGAGAAATCCACTAGGCCCTTCATACCGCCATAGATATGAAGCCGGATGACGCGCCGCCGCCGCATAGCCCGTCGCCGCCATCCGAACCAGACCAACCGCCGCACGCCGCTGGCTGTGTCCGGCCAGACCCACGTGCCTGCAGCCGCCGTCGCCCGCATGTAGGGGCCCCGCACCACCCCTCGGCTGAGGGAGAGAGGGATGCCTCCGCCACCGCCATCACCCCCGAGCGTTTGCCCAGCGGCGTCCCCCGACGGCAACGGAGGGAGGAGACGATGGGCGTACAGGAGTTAATTCTTTGTTCATCATCACAATACAATTACCACGACACCTTGTGTACCATGACAATGAGATACATAAAAGCTAGACTAGTATATCATCTCTTGGACCATGTCTTGGATGGATGCATGATCTAATCGATTGCATGCGGGCTGATCCATCCATGCATTATTAACTAGTCAAGACTTCAAAAGCTCAAGAACCGAGAAATCGACTATATAACAAAAGACTAATCAATTAATCTGCTGCGCATGCATGAATTGCTGCCTGTTTCATCACAGTACAATTAACAACATCTTGCTTGTTCAAGACATACATCAAAGCTAGACTATACCATTGAGCTACACTAGCTTCCATTCTAATTATATCCTGCATCATCTCTTGGCTGCAGATTTCGCAGTCTTGGATGGTAGTTTTGTCCCTCACGTACGTGGTGTGCAAGTATCAACTCTGGCAGGAGACGATCGGAGTAGAGCATGCCACAGCCGTGTCGTCGCAGAGGCCGAGCAGCTCATCCAACATGCACAGGAAGGTGTGGTCTTCATCCTCTGCGGCGCCTTCTTGGAGTTGGAGGTCGTCGGACAAGACATGATCATCCGTCACCTCGGACGACATGAACCCGCCTGGATCCACGCTGCCGTCGTCCACTAGTCCGGACGGCAACGTCTCGCCTTCGTCGGACATGAACCAGCGCTGGGTCTCCTGGACCTGGAGACCCCCGTGTTGCTGGATGATGGGTTGTTGGCGGCGTGGGGTCTGGGGATGTGGAGCCTCGGGATGTTGGACGTCGTCCGCCTTCCTTTTCCTGGAACCAGGGGCACTGATTACCTCCTCGTATGTCGTCTCACTCCTGTGACGAGACACGCAGACCTTGCAGAGCACCACGCCGTCTTGCTTCTTGTCGTCGCCGTCGAGGTCGTACTCGGTCATGCACCAGCCGATCCTCAGTTTCTCGTTCCCTCCCGGCAACTTCTGAACGTAGCTGAGGTTTCGTCTATTGCCTACGCGGTTGCCATGCTTGTCTAGCACGGGGATCCCGCCCTTCTCCGAGTGCCAGTAGTAACCCTCGCCGGCGGCAGGGACGGCGCGCTGCCGCTTCCCGTTGCTGCGGCCGTCTTTGGTCTTGTGGTAGTGCGCCGGGGTGAAGAAGTACCACTCGCCGCCTTTCCCGTTGCTCCTGTCCGTGCCCCGCGCGTGTGGATACATCTCGACGAGGTCGCCGGGGGCGGCGGAGCAGACGTCGGCCTCGTGGATCATGTCGTCGGTGAAGATGCCGTCCGCTCCAGAGTCGATCCGTGGGCGGAGGTACTTGGTGATCAGCAAGTCTCCTGCCGGGTTGAAGATGTAGCCGGCGGGAAGATGGAGCTTGCCGTCGGCCATCGCAATTCGCAGATCACCAAGGTACGAGAGATGGATGGATCGTGCGCGTGTGTAACCCTGGCCTGGCTAGCTCCTTGCCTTGCCTGCGTACCTAGCTAGCTTATATGGATGGTACGACATACATGCACCTATGATACATGCATCTTATATATATGGATTCGGCTGGCTTCCATGCTTATTCGGATTCAAAGAAAGATGCGTGATCCAAGTTTCCAACCGTACCAATCCGTTTGTAAAATGGACCGTACCGGCTCTCCATTGGATGCAATGCATGCTTGCGTGCGCGTGGGTCTACTTTTTTTTCTTCTGAAATACATATGAGTGTGCGTACTATATTATAACTAGTATAAAAATGTCAGTACCACTAATAGAAAAAGGGTCTATATCCCCGGTTCGTTTGGGCCTTTAGTGCGTGAACCGGGACTAAATAACCAGGGCTAATGACCCTCCACGTATTATGAACCGGGGCTATTTCTTCGTTGTTTTTTTAGCACTTTTTAGGGTTTAGGGTTTTGCACTAAATTAGATGGGCTAGTTTGCTGCCCCCTATTTTTCTATTTATTTGTTTTGGACGCCGTCTGGCCTGGCCTACTTGTGTTTAACGACCTACGAGAAAGTTTCAATGAATTCAACCCATTTAGCATGTCTACGGTTCAGTTTTGCTTGACTTTAAATATGTTTCAAAGATTCATGATCACAATGTATGACAAATTTTTTGGGCTATAAATAATGTTGCCATGTTTTCAAAGTCCGAACAAGAGCATATAATTCCTTATCATAAGTAGAATAATTCAGACTAGGCCCACTTAATTTTTCATAAAAGTATGCAAGAGGTTTACCATCTTGTAATAACACACAGCAGCAACAACACGTCTATCTTCAGGAAATTGCAAGCATGTAAAACGTTGCTCTGTTTCTAACTTTCAAGTAAGATATATATCAGGAACATATCGACCATCAAACGTAAGAATATTCAATTTAAGTTTAGGGAGATGGCCATGATCCCGTACCTGAGGGTGTGGTGCATCCATACCGTTGCGATTGTATCCATGTGGACGACCGGCGACTTGTCGGGGTGGTTGTTGTTCCTGGAGTTGAACTGGAGCAACCTCTCCCTCATCATCGTAATCACCATCATAATCATCATCATACTCCTCATTCTGCCCAGCCACAGAAACCTCGGTAGTAGCAGCAACAGGAGAAGCAGCAGGACCAGCAGAAGAAGTAGGAGCAACAACACCCAAATTCTGCACTTGGTCAATATGCACGCGTCGCGCTCGTAGCCGTTGTTGTGGTTGAAGAGGGACAACACCTGCAGCTGGTGGTGGTAAACGGGCAAGCACCTCACCAAATTTGGCGTTCATCTTGGTGTCGAATTTCTTCTCCATACCTTCAAGCTTGTCCATGGCCTCTCCAAAGGTTGTCACGAAATCCTGTACCTGGTCAGACATCATTTGCTGAAATTTATCATGGAGCTCCCGGTTGGTCAGGTTCTCCCAGTCGATCTCCTCGTCGTGTGATCCTGGCATGGTTAGCAACAATAAGAAACCAGAAGAATATGATCCTACAGACTACTAGGAAGTGGTTGTGGTGGTGGTGGTGTGTCATAAATCCGTCAAGCAAATCTCAATTTCTTACCAATTCTTACCCAGCAGCAGGTGGCGATCGGCAACCGGTGTAGTCAAAACTCTCAAAGCTTGGATAGAGTGTTTGCGAGGTGGTGTCAAACACACGATTTAGATGTATGTGGAGCTGAGAAGGCTTATAATGTGGTAGCAAGAAGGGTCAGCAATAATCAGTTCAGAGATGCAAAATTTAAAAGACGCTCAAGGACGGTACCGTGCTGGTCCTAGGCTAGACCGTACTAGAGACGCGAGCCTAGAACACCAACGAAGTCACGACGACACGTACTAATCAAGGGAAGAGCCACTCTTATTTTTTTCTCTTTTTTTCTTCAGAAAATCACTATAATGACGAGTGTCTCAAAACTCTTTCCAAGGACCAAAAACAGGATAAGCACGGATTTTTTTGGACAATTTTTTTTTATTTCTGGAGCAATTCGGGGCTGCGATGACCAAAAATTGCGACAAAAATCACTATGATGGCGAGTGTCTCAAAACTCTCTAAAAAGCCTAACAAAACGATAGGGATTTTTTTCACCCCTCTAAATTTTGGCCTAAAAAGTGCTCTGGAAAGCATGTCAGACATTTTTTTCCCGAAACCTACTCAGGAAAGGAAACGCGAAACCGAAAGCAAAAGTATCTTGAAGTTCACCTAAAGCGGAAAGGATTGTGGTGGATATATGGTGGTGGTATATGACAGCAAGGATAATGGTGGCGTGGTGGTGGTATATGGCAGCAGCGATGATGGTAGCGTGGAGGTGGTATATGGCAGCGATGAAAGATGGTGCGGTGGCGGCGTGACAACCTGTGAACAAAACTCAAAACTTTAAAGAACTAGACACTAAGACCAGCAACTCGACACGATGATGTAACCGCAATTTCAACAAAGCAAACTACTGAAATGACTATGCAAAGGCTCAGATTGGTTCGGATATGATGATCTAACCCTTATTCTGATGGTTTTTTCATGGACTAAAGGTATGAAGAGCAGATGTGATCGAACTATGAAAAACTGGTAAAATCTCACCGAGCAACCTGGAAATCTGATACCACTTGATAGAGGCGAAGTTGTCCCTATCTTTCGATGAGATCGTGGGTATCGTTTTGGTAGAGTCAACTTTGACGATTTGACTACGAACGATTGAGACGTCACACCTTAGCAATCGCTAAACCAACTCGATAGGTTATTGACCATGCCGGAGCATGATCAACGTGACGACGAAGGTCTGTTTCCTGCACGCAAACGAAGAACAAGCAAGAAACTAAGATGCAATCAAGATATTGCGAATATAAGATGTCGGCGATGCTAGATCGACACCTATGGGGATCAACGTGATACCCTTGTGATCGTAGGACGGGAAAAAATAACGTCAAGAGCAGACCAAACGATCAACACCTGACAAGTCTTTTTACCCAGGTTTGGGCCGCTTACGCGTAAAACTCTACGTCTTCCTCGTCTGATCGTATTAAGCGTTCTTTTGTTGTTCGTTTACAGTGATGATAATTGTCTTCTTGGCCAATCTCAAAAAAGGCTAACCTCTTGTGAATGAGCTAAGGGCCTCCTTTTATATGCAAAGGGGTCACCTACATTGCTCAATGGTAGGTTCATAAGATGTTAGAGTGAACCTACAGCGGTCCTTATCCATTTACCGCTGTCACGTGCATTAAATGCACATCTTGTCCATGTCAGCTAAGTGCTGGTGAAGACATGTGTCTAGGTGTTTCGACACCTGGACGCCCCGATGGCGCATGCGGAATGCGCTGGAACACGGGGGAGTGGTGGTACTATGGCAAGGGCGGTCGCCCTGTGGCGCGTTGCCAGGTAATCCAGGCAAAAGGGTGCTTGTCGGGGTCTTGGTGCTTCATCCCGGCAAGGAAGCTTGCCGGGGGCTTCGGCTGTCTTCCCGGCAAGGGGGGGGGGGCTCGCCGGGGCCTTGTGCTAGGTGTGTTCATCACGTCCGTTGGATGGACGTGGCCTTGGGTGTCTTGCCGGCAAGACAGGCTTGCAGGGGCCTTGGATCTCTCGGGGGCGAGTCTTGTGTGGATTCCACCGTGCCCTGCCGGCAGGGGCTCTTTGTGCCCGTGCACAAGTTTGGGGCACTAGAGACCCTAGTCTTTAGTGCATCGACATAAGAGGAAAGCTTTATTGATGAAGGTGGGGATCTGTGACGTCTTTGTCTGGTCGTAGAACACAAACGAAGAACGCAAAGTTGCAGCTATGGCGAACTTGTAATCTATACAAAACCCAACTCTAAACGGTGCCCTAAGGGCTGTATATATGAGGGAATAGAGAGGCAATTTCGTGACCCTTGGAGGAGGGGTCCGGAAACAGCCCTAAACTCGGTTTCCTCACACATACGGACTCTAAATATAGCCTATATTATGGAATTTCGAAATTACATGGGCCTGGCCCAAAAATAAGGTGGCGCAACATCTGTAATAACCTATGGACGGAATTTATAAAGTGACGTCTTGAATATTTCGTCCAAAGCCTTCATGCTCTCCTTATGGTGGCTTTAAAGTGCGAAAATCACCAGTGGAAGCTCCATTGTTCTCTTCCACGCGTGCATCCAAACCCATGACATGATACACTCTGTCATACATAAGCCTCATTGTCTCTTTTCTCAAAACAGCCACCATACCTACCTATCAAGGCATTTCCATAGCCTTTCCGAGATACATTGCCATGCAACATCCACCATCTCATGACTTGATCTTCATGTCATACATGCTTTTGCTTGATCATAGAGTCACATGCTAGTTGGGCCTTGCCCTCATTACTGCTACATGATGCGCTAGTATCATTGCATATCCTGCTACACTGGCAGAGGCATACATTTGCATACATCATGATAGTCTTCACTTGTCTTTATGTTGATTACTTCTTATAAAGTGTGATGATTTTTCTTTCTATTCATGTAAAACATAGAGTGTTGCCCTTAAGTGAGGAAAAGATCCCAAAGTGGACAATACAAAAGATCCCAAAGAGGACAAATGAGAGATAAAAAGAAAGAGCCAAAGAGGCCACAAAACATAAAAAATAAATAAAACTAAAAATAAAAAGAAATAAAAAGAGAGAAGGGGGCAACACTACTATTCCTTTTTTAAAGATCCACACTCGTACTCCATTACTATATTGGTACTACATAGATATTATCATTCATGCATAACTATGTGGGGACCCTTACACTATAGAACTTGGTTTGCATATTCTAATGAGGAGCCTCCTCAAATGAGCTCTAGGTCTTCATGAGCAAACAAGTTGGATGCACCCCCACTAGTTCCATTAGAGAGCTTACCTTAGCTGATATGTGCATCTGTTACATGGCAATCCCTACTCCTCACATCATATCTATTATTTGGCTTTCTCTCGCCTATGGTTATCCTCATTGATGTGAGCCTTTCACACCTTTTTGTATTCCTTCCCCATCATTATTCCATTTTCCATTCTAAGTGCCAACATATCTTGCTTACCCTCATTCATTGCATGAGTGCTCAAAATCAAAAGGGAGAGGATCATTTTGACTTGTGCCTGACAAGTGGTCTGGGGATGAGTCAAAATAAGATTCCGAAGGAGATTAAGTCCGAGGTTTAGTAGATTGAGTTCTCAATTAACAACCCATCTCCCACTTCTTGCACGCAAACACCATTTGAAGACATTCGAGTCACGGACAACGAGAGCTCTTGCACCTTTGTGTTCTTATTTTGCTAAGTTCAATACTAGATATAGATTCTTGCTTGTTATTGTCTTGACTTGAATTACATATCTCACTTGTTTTACTTTGAAATTCTTATATGTGTGTTAGCATGTCACCACAGAAATTATTGTATTATCATTTATCTACTCGAGGATGAGCAGAAATTAAGCTTGGGGATGTTGATACGTCTCAAACGCATCTATAATTTCTGCTTGTTCCATGATCTTTTGGGTGATATTGTTATATGTTTTGCTATAATTTTATATCATTTTACACATATTTGGACTAACCTACTAACTCAGTGCACCCAGTGCCACTTTCTATCCGCAGATGTCTATTTTGGAGGGCTTTTACCCAATTTTCCGAAATCCAAAAGAATCCAGAAAAAATAAAAATAAAAATCAGCGAAACAGAAGCTTCCGGATCACCGAAGGAGGGCTAGAGGGGGGCCAGGGGTCTCCCAGGCGGCCTGCTGGCGCGGCTAGGCCCTAGGCCACGCCAGGAGATCACCTGGGTTGGACCCACCTCCTCCGGTGCCCTTCTTTGGCCTATATTTGGAGTCCCGAGAGGAAACCCTCGCAGACTTTCTAGAATCATGAATTTCTCCATCGTTCCGCCGCCGCCGCGCTTCCGAAATCGGGACCGTCACGAGACCTCTTCCCCGGCACCCCGCTGGAGGGAGGATTGACCTCCGAAAGCTTCTCCACCGCCATGGACGCTCCCCGGACGTGACGTGAGTAGTCCTCCTTGGACCATGAGTCCATGACTAGTTGCGATGTGATGTCTTTTCTCCAATCTTGTGCTTTAACGGTTACTCCTTGTGAGCTGCCCTACATGATCAAGGCATCTATATAATTCTCTTGCTATTGGTATGCTCGGTTTGTTGGGATCCGATGGATAATGAGATTATGTTCAGATTGTTATGAGTTATATATTTGATTATCCTTTTATATTATGTTCCTTATTAATTCATGCATGTTCTCCGTTGCTTTTTATTGCTTTGGCCAAGTAGTAAATCGTAACTCCAAGAGGGAGCATTATGCATGATTGTGGGTTCAGGCCCCTCGATGTCTAGCTTGAGTGACAGAAACATGAGACTAGGGGATGTGCTTGTTGCCACCAGGGAGAAAACAACGGTGCTTGTGACCACGGTTGCAAGGATTGTTTATCTTACGCATAATTCGTTAATTTAGTTGTCTGTTGCTTTGAGTTTACACTTTGGGTGGGGCTCGCAACTTAATACCGGAGAGATGTTCTGGATAGATATCTCAAGGTGGATGATTCGTAAGTAGATGCTAATGAATAAACGGTCTACTTGTATTGGCGTACTGCCCATTACTATTGAACCTCTAACTATCAAGGAGCATAATTAGCATTGCGGTGCGATCTTAATTCTGTCAATTGCCGAACTGTGATTTGTTTACCCTAGCATAGTTGTTTATCGTCTTTTGGGAGAGAGACATCACTAGTGAACATCATGTGACTCCGGTCCATATCAACATAATTATTTACACCTCCATCATTTACCACTTTCATTTACTTTTCCATTGCAATCACTATTATCTTTCCGCTTGTGTTTCGATCCTTTGCAAACTACAAGGCCGGAGAGATTGACAACCTCTGTGTACTCGTTGGGAGCAAAGTTATTTGTTGTGTGTGCAGATCCACGTCTTCTGCTAGCGTCAGGGTGGAAGACACCTACTTGTTGATCCTAAGAGTCCTCCTGGTTCGATAAACCTTACAGTCTCTGTGTGATGGAAATTTGCTGTTGACTACATCTCGACCTTTTACTTGGGGTATCCAACAAGGAACGAGAAGTATATCCATCAACTCGTCATCAACATGTGGTAGCAGAAATCTGACAACTCATGATAGGTAGAGTTTTTATTCCTTAGAAGATTAAGCATGAGTAGAATAGGGTAGCAGATCGGCTGGCTTATTAGAGTCGTATAAAGAGTACTACTGTTGTATCGCTTGAGAGAGGACCACGATGCATGGAGAAAATTTTGACTCTCAGTTGTAACCCTATGAATACCCTTCACGAGCGCAAAAAAAAAAGAAGATGTGATACACATGTATTAGCACAACAAATTATTTTTGCTTGAGGGAAAAAACAGTATAACGACTTGTGCACATACAACAACATGGGCTTGCTAGCTGTACATTCATCGACCATCCAAATAGTTCTAGATTTTCCAGTCAAACAAAAAGAAATTTATTGATAAGCAAAAACAATTATTTCTTCTATTTTTTATTTCTCCACATATTAGCTTTTACTGAAGGCAAACTTTATAATATTTGACCAAATGTATAGAAAACAATATAAACATTTCTATAACACCATATATCTGAATAACACTGACCCCTCATCATTGACCGACCCTTGACCACATGTCACTGATGAGAGTTAACAATAACCGACGATTCTTGAGACTTTAGTGATAACAATCTTTTGCATTCGGCTTGATGGTTATCACAGATTGGTCTAAAGCTGGCAGGTCGGTGATAGCTTAAGGCCTGATTATACATGTTTTATTTGTAGCATCGATGATTATAAAACTGAAAAATATACGTCCTCGTAATTTTCCCACGTGATTTCCTACATAATTTTAACGAACTAGCATATGATATTGCATGGGTGATATATGAGACAAGTAATACCCTACTCTGTATTGTATTTGTTTTATTTTCACATTAATACCACACTTTTTTTACTATGAGTTTGGCTGTCAAGTATAGCAAATGAACATGTTCAATGTTTTGTGGGAATATGATTTGGACAAACATCATTGTTGTTTTGACCTTTTAGTGTAGTGCATAAAACTCTATTTCTGTAAGAGTGTTTTGTGCAGTACAACTAAAATGTCAGCTGCGGTATTACTGTTTTTTAGGTGCACTACCCAGAAAGTTTCTACCAAACCGCACAATGACTGTATCTTGATTTAGGCCTTCTTGGCAATTTTTTAAGCAATTGTAGGTTTACCACTAGCTCTAGTTTATGTACTTTTAGCCAGTTCCTATTTGGGAAGGCTGGTTCAGTGGGTACTCAGAATGTGGCAATCACAAAGAGAACCTTGCGTCATGGCTCGAAGTTGGCAATACACAAGTCCCTTTTATGTGGTGGACATTTAATTTGTGCAGTGAGTAGGCGAGTCAGTTTCGTCTATGTACTCTTTCCTGCGTGTGAAATGCTCACCACACAGAGGAGAGTGATGCCAGAAACAAATCCACTTTCCCTGTTCTCATCTGCTATGGTTGCAAAGGCAGGGTGCTAAGGAGGAAACTAGAGCAGAGGCCCTTTTGCTCTCCGGAGATGATCTGCCAGGAAAACTTCCCTCTGGGAGGGGGAAACCGAAGCCATCGTCATCACCAACACTTCCTCCTTCGTGGGAGGACCAATCTTCATCAATATCTTCACCAAGACCATCTCATCTCAATCCCTAGTTCATCTCTTGTATTAAATATTTGTCTCAAAACCTGAGATTGGTACGTATGGGTTATTAATAGTGTTGATCACATTTTGTAGTTGATGATTGTTGGTTTACTTGGTGAAAGATATTATGTTCATATGCTTGGTCAATATCATTACACCTCTGATCTTGAATATGTTGAGGAGGTGTGATTAGTTACTATTGTTCCCGAGGACATAGGAGAGGTCTTGTTATAAGTAATCATGTGAAGTTGGTATTTGTTTGATATTTTAAATATGTGTATGTTGTTGCTTCACTTAGTGGTGTCACGTGAACGTCGACTACACGATACTTCAACATGTTATGGGCCTAAGTGAAGGCATTATGAAGTAAAAAGTAGATGATGGGTTGTTTTAAGCGCGCAAAATTTGCACCTAGAATTTGTTTTTGTTATTTTAAGCGTGCAAAATTTGCACCTAGAATTTGTTATTTTAACTACCACTTTTTCCGAGGTCATATTTGGGTTCACTCCAATAGATTATTTCACATTAAAAGTGTTGAAACTCTGCACGATCGAATCATCCAAATTATTTAAAGTACAATAGTTAGATTTTGACATAATAAATGGCTTAAATTTGGTGGGACGATCATATCTTTGTAAGTGTGTAATCCTATTTTCTAAACCTCCTTTGATGAAGTTGGTGCATTATACAAACTAGAAGATTCCCCGAGGGTTCGTGCCCGAATTAGTTGAGGAACAATTAGTTGATGTACGTCTTCTCTTAGGTATATAGGATATGGAAAAGCAACTCACAAAGTTGATCGATAGAGTTTATTTAAGTCGGGTAGGTCTTCACCTCCTGATGCTCGCATTTTTTCTGAATTTATTTCACGATTTTCGACGTTACTAGATCTGATCGGAGGCCGCCGAGCAATCCACTAGGCCCTTCATACCGCCATAGATATGAAGCCGGATGACGCGCCGCCGCCGCATAGCCCGTCGCCGCCATCCGAACCAGACCAACCGCCGCACGCCGCTGGCTGTGTCCGGCAAGACCCACGTGCCTGCAGCCGCCGTCGCCCGCATGTAGGGGCCCCGCACCACCCCTCGGATGGGGGAGAGAGGGATGCCTCCGCCACCGCCATCACCCCCCGAGCGTTTGCCCAGCGGCGTCCCCCGACGGCAACGGAGGGAGGAGACGATGGGCGTACAGGAGTTAATTCTTTGTTCATCATCACAATACAATTACCACGACACCTTGTGTACCATGACAATGAGATACATAAAAGCTAGACTAGTATATCATCTCTTGGACCATGTCTTGGATGGATGCATGATCTAATCGATTGCATGCGGGCTGATCCATCCATGCATTATTAACTAGTCAAGACTTCAAAAGCTCAAGAACCGAGAAATCGACTATATAACAAAAGACTAATCAATTAATCTGCTGCGCATGCATGAATTGCTGCCTGTTTCATCACAGTACAATTAACAACATCTTGCTTGTTCAAGACATACATCAAAGCTAGACTATACCATTGAGCTACACTAGCTTCCATTCTAATTATATCCTGCATCATCTCTTGGCTGCAGATTTCGCAGTCTTGGATGGTAGTTTTGTCCCTCACGTACGTGGTGTGCAAGTATCAACTCTGGCAGGAGACGATCGGAGTAGAGCATGCCACAGCCGTGTCGTCGCAGAGGCCGAGCAGCTCATCCAACATGCACAGGAAGGTGTGGTCTTCATCCTCTGCAGCGCCTTCTTGGAGTTGGAGGTCGTCGGACAAGACATGATCATCCGTCACCTCGGACGACATGAACCCGCCTGGATCCACGCTGCCGTCGTCCACTAGTCCGGACGGCAACGTCTCGCCTTCGTCGGACATGAACCAGCGCTGGGTCTCCTGGACCTGGAGACCCCCGTGTTGCTGGATGATGGGTTGTTGGCGGCGTGGGGTCTGGGGATGTGGAGCCTCGGGATGTTGGACGTCGTCCGCCTTCCTTTTCCTGGAACCAGGGGCACTGATTACCTCCTCGTATGTCGTCTCACTCCTGTGACGAGACACGCAGACCTTGCAGAGCACCACGCCGTCTTGCTTCTTGTCGTCGCCGTCGAGGTCGTACTCGGTCATGCACCAGCCGATCCTCAGTTTCTCGTTCCCTCCCGGCAACTTCTGAACGTAGCTGAGGTTTCGTCTATTGCCTACGCGGTTGCCATGCTTGTCTAGCACGGGGATCCCGCCCTTCTCCGAGTGCCAGTAGTAACCCTCGCCGGCGGCAGGGACGGCGCGCTGCCGCTTCCCGTTGCTGCGGCCGTCTTTGGTCTTGTGGTAGTGCGCCGGGGTGAAGAAGTACCACTCGCCGCCTTTCCCGTTGCTCCTGTCCGTGCCCCGCGCGTGTGGATACATCTCGACGAGGTCGCCGGGGGCGGCGGAGCAGACGTCGGCCTCGTGGATCATGTCGTCGGTGAAGATGCCGTCCGCTCCAGAGTCGATCCGTGGGCGGAGGTACTTGGTGATCAGCAAGTCTCCTGCCGGGTTGAAGATGTAGCCGGCGGGAAGATGGAGCTTGCCGTCGGCCATCGCAATTCGCAGATCACCAAGGTACGAGAGATGGATGGATCGTGCGCGTGTGTAACCCTGGCCTGGCTAGCTCCTTGCCTTGCCTGCGTACCTAGCTAGCTTATATGGATGGTACGACATACATGCACCTATGATACATGCATCTTATATATATGGATTCGGCTGGCTTCCATGCTTATTCGGATTCAAAGAAAGATGCGTGATCCAAGTTTCCAACCGTACCAATCCGTTTGTAAAATGGACCGTACCGGCTCTCCATTGGATGCAATGCATGCTTGCGTGCATGCGTGGGTCTACTTTTTTTTCTCTGGAATATATACAAGTATGCGTACTATATTATTATACAAGGGTTTTGGTCTTTTTGTATCATAAAGCAACCAACCAGAACATCCGACAATAGATGCTGGGACGGAAACATCAAAGTCACGCTTAAAAGAAAATGGAAAAGAAAATACAAAAGAAACAAATGCCGACACCGGCGGATTGATAAAAAACACAAAAGACTCGCGACCGCTGCACCCACCAAGGGTATTCCACCAAGCTCCAGGACTCCGAAGCGTCGGTACCCATCAACACCTCCAAGACGGAATACAACGATGACGACACTGCTGCCAAGGATTTCCTCCGGTACGCGACGAGGCGCGAGGAAGGGTAGCCCCGACGCCCTCCAGGAAGGTTCGGGTCGCCGGACCGCAGTCAGCCGGGCTGCACCACCGCCGCCCCTGCCCCGGGAAGGGGGAACGCGCGCGCGGGGAATGGAGGGCCAGCCGCCGCCGGCACCACCCGGGCCAGCGCAGGGGGCGCCCGCCAGCGGCGGCTGGGGAGGAGATGATGGAGGAAAACGCCCGCGGGGGTGGAGCTCGAGTGCCGCCCCGGCCACCTCCCGAGGAGGCGGCACGAGGGCGGATCTGGGAGGAGGGGGAGGGACTGGGTGGGGGAGGGGGAGGGCCGGGTGCTGACTGGCGACCGGGGGCGGCGGGAGGGCTGGCGGCCACAGTAGGGGAGGGCGGAAAGCCTAGGTCGCCCCTGTCGCGGGAGCTCTCTGCGTTGAATTTTGTATTTGAAAAGCCCGTGCCTCTCTCCCCCTCCCGTCATGCCCTCCGTCAAAATCTATTTGAACCGAGAGACACTAAAACCAACAACTCGACACGATGATGTAACCGCAATTTCAACAAAGCAAACTACTGAAATGACTATGCAAAGGCTCAGATTGGTTCGGATATGATGATCTAACCCTTATTCTGATGGTTTTTTCGTGGACTAAAGGTATGAAGAGCAGATGTGATCGAACTATGAAAAACTGGTAAAATCTCACCGAGCAACCTGGAAATCTGATACCACTTGATAGAGGCGAAGTTGTCCCTATCTTTCGATGAGATCGTGGGTATCGTTTTGGTCGAGTCAACTTTGACGATTTGACTACGAACGATTGAGACGTCACACCTTAGCAATCGCTAAACCAACTCGATAGGTTATTGACCATGCCGGAGCATGATCAACGTGACGACGAAGGTCTGTTTCCTGCACGCAAACGAAGAACAAGCAAGAAACTAAGATGCAATCAAGATATTGCGAATATAAGATGTCAGCGATGCTAGGTCGACACCTATGGGGATCAACGTGATACCCTTGTGATCGTTGGACGGGAAAAAATAACGTCAAGAGCAGACCAAACGATCAACACCCGACAAGTCTTTTTACCCAGGTTTGGGCCGCTTACGCGTAAAACTCTACGTCCTCCTCGTCTGATCGTATTAAGCGTTCTTTTGTTGTTCGTTTACAGTGATGATAATTGTCTTCTTGGCCAATCTCAAAAAAGGCTAACCTCTTTTGAATGAGCTAAGGGCCTCCTTTTATAGGTAAAGGGGTCACCTACATTGCTCAATGGTAGGTTAACGAGATGTTACAGTGAACCTACAGCGGTCCTTATCCATTTACCGCTGTCACGTGCATTAAATGCACATCTTGTCCATGTCAGCTAAGTGCTGGTGAAGACATGTGTCTAGGTGTTTCGACACCTGGACGCCCCGCTAGCGCATGCGGAATGCGCTGGAACACGGGGGAGTGGTGGTACTATGGCAAGGGCGGTCGCCCTGTGGCGCGTTGCCAGGTAATCCAGGCAAAAGGGTGCTTGCCGGGGCCTTGGTGCTTCATCCCGGCAAGGAAGCTTGCCGGGGGCTTCGGCTGTCTTCCCGGCAAGGGGGGGGGGGCTCGCCGGGGCCTTGTGCTAGGTGTGTTCATCACGTCCGTTGGACGGACGTGGCCTTGGGTGTCTTGCCGGCAAGACAGGCTTGCAGGGGCCTTGGATCTCTCGGGGGCGAGTCTTGTGTGGATTCCGACGTGCCCTGCCGGCAGGGGCTCTTTGTGCCCGTGCACAAGTTTGGGGCACTAGAGACCCTAGTCTTTAGTGCATCGACATAAGAGGAAAGCTTTATTGATGAAGGTGGGGTTCTGTGACGTCTTTGTCTGGTCGTAGAACACAAACGAAGAACGCAAAGTTGCAGCTATGGCGAACTTGTAATCTATACAAAACCCAACTCTAAACGGTGCCCTAAGGGGTGTATATATGAGGGAATAGAGAGGCAATTTCGTGACCCTTGGAGGAGGGGTCCGGAAACAGCCCTAAACTCGGTTTCCTCACACATACGGACTCTAAATATAGCCTATATTATGGAATTTCGAAATTACATGGGCCTGGCCCAAAAATAAGGTGGCGCAACATCTGTAATAACCTATGGACGGAATTTATAAAGTGACGTCTTGAATATTTCGTCTAAAGCCTTCATGCTCTCCTTATGGTGGCTTTAAAGTGCGAAAATCACCAGTGGAAGCTCCATTGTTCTCTTCCACGCGTGCATCCAAACCCATGACATGATACACTCTGTCATACATAAGCCTCATTGTATCTTTTCTCAAAACAGCCACCATACCTACCTATCAAGGCATTTCCATAGCCTTTCCGAGATACATTGCCATGCAACATCCACCATCTCATGACTTGATCTTCATGTCATACATGCTTTTGCTTGATCATAGAGTCGCATGCTAGTTGGGCCTTGCCCTCATTACTGCTACATGATGCGCTAGTATCATTGCATATCCAGCTACACTGGCAGAGGCATACATTTGCATACATCATGATAGTCTTCACTTGTCTTTATGTTGAGTACTTCTTATAAAGTGTGATGATTTTTCTTTCTATTCATGTAAAACATAGAGTGTTGCCCTTAAGTGAGGAAAAGATCCCAAAGTGGACAATACAAAAGATCCCAAAGAGGACAAATGAGAGATAAAAAGAAAGAGCCAAAGAGGCCACAAAAAATAAAAAAAATAAAAAAGAAAAATAAACAGAAATAAAAAGAGAGAAGGGGGCAACACTACTATTCCTTTTTTAAAGATCCACACTCGTACTCCATTACTATATTGGTACTACATAGATATTATCATCCATGCATAACTATGTGGGGACCCTTACACTATAGAACTTGGTTTGCATATTCTAATGATGAGCCTCCTCAAATGAGCTCTAGGTCTTCATGAGCAAACAAGTTGGATGCACCCCCACTAGTTCCATTAGAGAGCTTACCTTAGCTGATATGTGCATCTGTTACATGGCAATCCCTACTCCTCACATCATATCTATTATTTGGCTTTCTCTCGCCTATGGTTATCCTCATTGATGTGAGCCTTTCACACCTTTTTGTATTCCTTCCCCATCATTATTCCATTTGCCATTCTAAGTGCCAACATATCTTGCTTACGCTCATTCATTGCATGAGTGCTCAAAATCAAAAGGGAGAGGATCATTTTGACTTGTGCCTGACAAGTGGTCTGGGGATGAGTCAAAATAAGATTCCGAAGGAGACTAAGTCCGAGGTTTAGTAGATTGAGTTCTCAATTAACAACCCATCTTCCACTTCTTGCACGCAAACACCATTTGAAGACATTCGAGTCACGGACAACGAGAGCTCTTGCACCTTTATGTTCTTATTTTGCTAAGTTCAATACTAGATATAGATTCTTGCTTGTTATTGTCTTGACTTGAATTGCATATCTCACTTGTTTTACTTTGAAGTTCTTATATGTGTGTTAGCATGTCACCACAGAAATTATTGTATTATCATTTATCTACTCGAGGATGAGCAGAAATTAAGCTTGGGGATGTTGATACGTCTCAAACGCATCTATAATTTCTGCTTGTTCCATGATCTTTTGGGTGATATTGTTATATGTTTTGCTATAATTTTATATCATTTTACACATATTTGGACTAACCTACTAACTCAGTGCACCCAGTGCCACTTTCTATCCGCTGATGTCTATTTTGGAGGGCTTTTACCCAATTTTCCGAAATCCAAAAGAATCCAGAAAAAATAAAAATAAAAATCAGCGAAACAGAAGCTTCCGGATCACCGAAGGAGGGCTAGAGGGGGGCCAAGGGTCTCCCAGGCGGCCTGCTGGCGCGGCTAGGCCCTAGGCCACGCCAGGAGATCACCTGGGTTGGACCCACCTCCTCCGGTGCCCTTCTTTGGCCTATATTTGGAGTCCCGAGAGGAAACCCTCGCAGACTTTCTAGAATAATGAATTTCTCCATCGTTCCGCCACCGCCGCGCTTCCGAAATCGGGACCGTCACGAGACGTCTTCCCCGGCACCCCGCTGGAGGGAGGATTGACCTCCGAAAGCTTCTCCACCGCCATGGACGCTCCCCGGACGTGACGTGAGTAGTCCTCCTTGGACCATGAGTCCATGACTAGTTGCGATGTGATGTCTTCTCTCCAATCTTGTGCTTTAACGGTTACTCCTTGTGAGCTGCCCTACATGATCAAGGCATCTATATAATTCTCTTGCTATTGCTATGCTCGGTTTGTTGGGATCCGATGGATAATGAGATTATGTTCAGATTGTTATGAGTTATATATTTGATTATCCTTTTATATTATGTTCCTTATTAATTCATGCATGTTCTCCGTTGCTTTTTATTGCTTTGGCCAAGTAGTAAATCGTAACTCCAAGAGGGAGCGTTATGCATGATTGTGGGTTCACGCCCCTCGATGTCTAGCTTGAGTGACAGAAACATGAGACTAGGGGATGTGCTTGTTGCCACCAGGGAGAAAACAACGGTGCTTTTGACCACGGTTGCAAGGATTGTTTATCTTACGCATAATTCGTTAATGCAGTTGTCTGTTGCTTTGAGTTTACACTTTGGGTGGGGCTCGCAACTTAATACCGGAGAGATGTTCTGGATAGATATCTCAAGGTGGATGATTCGTAAGTAGATGCTGATGAATAAACGGTCTACTTGTATTGGCGTACTGCCCATTACTATTGAACCTCTAACTGTCAAGGAGCATAATTAGCATTGCGGTGCGATCTTAATTTTGTCAATTGCCGAACTGTGATTTGTTTACCCTAGCATAGTTGTTTATCGTCTTTTGGGAGAGAGACATCACTAGTGAACATCATGTGACTCCGGTCCATATCAACATAATTATTTACACCTCCATCATTTCCCGCTTTCATTTACTTTTCCATTGCAATCACTATTATCTTTCCGCTTGTGTTTCGATCCTTTGCAAACTACAAGGCCGGAGAGATTGACAACCTCTGTGTACTCGTTGGGAGCAAAGTTATTTGTTGTGTGTGCAGATCCACGTCTTCTGCTAGCGCCAGGGTGGAAGACACCTACTTGTTGATCCTAAGAGTCCTCCTGGTTCGATAAACCTTACAGTCTCTGTGTGAGGGAAATTTGCTGTTGACTACATCTCGACCTTTTACTTGGGGTATCCAACAAGGAACGAGAAGTATATCCATCAACTCGTCATCAACATGTGGTAGCAGAAATCTGACATCTCATGATAGGTAGAGTTTTTATTCCTTAGAAGATTAAGCATGAGTAGAATAGGGTAGCAGATCGGCTGGCTTATTAGAGTCGTATAAAGAGTACTACTGTTGTATGGCTTGAGAGAGGACCACGATGCATGGAGGAAATTTTGACTCTCAGTTGTAACCCTATGAATACCCTTCACGAGCGCAAAAAAAAAAGATGTGATACACATGTATTGGCACAACAAATTATTTTTGCTTGAGGGAAAAAACAGTATAACGACTTGTGCACATACAA
Organism: Hordeum vulgare subsp. vulgare; assembly: GCF_904849725.1. Classification (NCBI taxonomy): domain Eukaryota; kingdom Viridiplantae; phylum Streptophyta; class Magnoliopsida; order Poales; family Poaceae; genus Hordeum; species Hordeum vulgare. The sequence goes on from NC_058522.1 coordinate 578,771,078, forward strand.
CAACATGGGCTTGCTAGCTGTACATTCATCGACCATCCAAATAATTCTAGATTTTCCAGTCAAACAAAAAGAAATTTATTGATAAGTAAAAACAATTATTTCTTCTATTTTTTATTTCTCCACATATTAGCTTTTACTGAAGGCAAACTTTATAATATTTGACCAAATGTATAGAAAACAATATAAACATTTCTATAACACCATATATCTGAATAACACTGACCCCTCATCATTGACCGACCCTTGACCACATGTCACTGATGAGAGTTAACAATAACCGACGATTCTTGAGACTTTAGTGATAACAATCTTTTGCATTCGGCTTGATGGTTATCACAGATTGGTCTAAAGCTGGCAGGTCGGTGATAGCTTAAGGCCTGATTATACATGTTTTATTTGTAGCATCGATGATTATAAAACTGAAAAATATACGTCCTCGTAATTTTCCCACGTGATTTCCTACATAATTTTAACGAACTAGCATATGATATTGCATGGGTGATATATGAGACTAGTAATACCCTACTCTGTATAGTATTTGTTTTATTTTCACATTAATACCACACTTTTTTTCCTATGAGTTTGACTGTCAAGTATAGCAAATGAACATGTTCAATGTTTTGTGGGAATATGATTTGGACAAACATCATTGTTGTTTTGACCTTTTAGCGTAGTGCATAAAACTCTATTTCTGTAAGAGTGTTTTGTGCAGTACAACTAAAATGTCAGCTGCGGTATTACTGTTTTTTAGGTGCACTACCCAGAAAGTTTCTACCAAACCGCACAATGACTGTATCTTGATTTAGGCCTTCTTGGCAATTTTTGAAGCAATTGTAGGTTTACCACTTGCTCTAGTTTCTGTACTTTTAGCCAGTTCCTATTTGGGAAGGCTGGTTCAGTGGGTACTCAGAATGTGGCAATCACAAAGAGAACCTTGCGCCATGGCTCGAAGTGGGCAATACACAAGTCCCTTTTATGTGGTGGACATTTAATTTGTGCAGTGAGTAGGCGAGTCAGTTTCGGCTATGTACTCTTTCCTGCATGTGAAATGCTCACCACACAGAGGAGAGTGATGCCAGAAACAAATCCACTTTCCCTGTTCTCATCTGCTATGGTTGCAAAGGCAGGGTGCTAAGGAGGAAACTAGAGCAGAGGCCCTTTTGCTCTCCGGAGATGATCTGCCAGGAAAACTTCCCTCTGGGAGGGGGAAACCGAAGCCATCGTCATCACCAACACTTCCTCCTTCGTGGGAGGACCAATCTTCATCAACATCTTCACCAAGACCATCTCATCTCAATCCCTAGTTCATCTCTTGTATTAAATATTTGTCTCAAAACCTGAGATTGGTACGTATGGGTTATTAATAGTGTTGATCACATTTTGTAGTTGATGATTGTTGGTTTACATGGTGAAAGATATTATGTTCAGATGCTTGGTCAATATCATTACACCTCTGATCTTGAATATGTCGAGGAGGTGTGATTAGTTACTATTGTTCCCGCGGACATAGGAGAAGTGTAGTTATAAGTAATCATGTGAAGTTGGTATTGGTTTGATATTTCAAATATGTGTATGTTGTTGCTTCACTTAGTGGTGTCACGTGAACGTCGACTACACGATACTTCAACATGTTATGGGCCTAAGTGAAGGCATTATGGAGTAAAAATTAGATGATGGGTTGTTTTAAGCGCGCAAAATTTGCACCTAGAATTTGTTTTTGTTATTTTAAGCCTGCAAAATTTGCACCTAGAATTTGTTATTTTAACTACCACTTTTTCCGAGGTCGTATTTGGGTTCACTCCAATAGATTATTTCACACTAAAAGTGTTGAAACACTGCACGATCGAATCATCCAAATTATTTAAAGTACAATAGTTAGATTTTGACATAATAAATGGCTTAAATTTGGTGGGACGATCATATCTTTGTAAGTGTGTAATCCTATTTTCTAAACCTCCTTTGATGAAGTTGGTGCATTATACAAACTAGAAGATTCCCCGAGGTTCGTGCCCGAATTAGTTGAGGAACAATTAGTTGATGTACGTCTTCTCTTAGGTATATAGGATATGGAAAGCAACTCACAAAGTTGATCGATACAGTTTATTTAAGTCGGGTAGGTCTTCAACTCCTGATGCTCGCATTATTTTTGAATTTATTTCACGATTTTCGACGTTACTAGATCTGATCGGAGGCCGCCGAGAAATCCACTAGGCCCTTCATACCGCCATAGATATGAAGCCGGATGACGCGCCGCCGCCGCATAGCCCGTCGCCGCCATCCGAACCAGACCAACCGCCGCACGCCGCTGGCTGTGTACGGCCAGACCCACGTGCCTGCAGCCGCCGTCGCCCGCATGTAGGGGCCCCGCACCACCCCTCGGCTGAGGGAGAGAGGGATGCCTCCGCCACCGCCATCACCCCCGAGCGTTTGCCCAGCGGCGTCCCCCGACGGCAACGGAGGGAGGAGACGATGGGCGTACAGGAGTTAATTCTTTGTTCATCATCACAATACAATTACCACGACACCTTGTGTACCATGACAATGAGATACATAAAAGCTAGACTAGTATATCATCTCTTGGACCATGTCTTGGATGGATGCATGATCTAATCGATTGCATGCGGGCTGATCCATCCATGCATTATTAACTAGTCAAGACTTCAAAAGCTCAAGAACCGAGAAATCGACTATATAACAAAAGACTAATCAATTAATCTGCTGCGCATGCATGAATTGCTGCCTGTTTCATCACAGTACAATTAACAACATCTTGCTTGTTCAAGACATACATCAAAGCTAGACTATACCATTGAGCTACACTAGCTTCCATTCTAATTATATCCTGCATCATCTCTTGGCTGCAGATTTCGCAGTCTTGGATGGTAGTTTTGTCCCTCACGTACGTGGTGTGCAAGTATCAACTCTGGCAGGAGACGATCGGAGTAGAGCATGCCACAGCCGTGTCGTCGCAGAGGCCGAGCAGCTCATCCAACATGCACAGGAAGGTGTGGTCTTCATCCTCTGCAGCGCCTTCTTGGAGTTGGAGGTCGTCGGACAAGACATGATCATCCGTCACCTCGGACGACATGAACCCGCCTGGATCCACGCTGCCGTCGTCCACTAGTCCGGACGGCAACGTCTCGCCTTCGTCGGACATGAACCAGCGCTGGGTCTCCTGGACCTGGAGACCCCCGTGTTGCTGGATGATGGGTTGTTGGCGGCGTGGGGTCTGGGGATGTGGAGCCTCGGGATGTTGGACGTCGTCCGCCTTCCTTTTCCTGGAACCAGGGGCACTGATTACCTCCTCGTATGTCGTCTCACTCCTGTGACGAGACACGCAGACCTTGCAGAGCACCACGCCGTCTTGCTTCTTGTCGTCGCCGTCGAGGTCGTACTCGGTCATGCACCAGCCGATCCTCAGTTTCTCGTTCCCTCCCGGCAACTTCTGAACGTAGCTGAGGTTTCGTCTATTGCCTACGCGGTTGCCATGCTTGTCTAGCACGGCGATCCCGCCCTTCTCCGAGTGCCAGTAGTAACCCTCGCCGGCGGCAGGGACGGCGCGCTGCCGCTTCCCGTTGCTGCGGCCGTCTTTGGTCTTGTGATAGTGCGCCGGGGTGAAGAAGTACCACTCGCCGCCTTTCCCGTTGCTCCTGTCCGTGCCCCGCGCGTGTGGATACATCTCGACGAGGTCGCCGGGGGCGGCGGAGCAGACGTCGGCCTCGTGGATCATGTCGTCGGTGAAGATGCCGTCCGCTCCAGAGTCGATCCGTGGGCGGAGGTACTTGGTGATCAGCAAGTCTCCTGCCGGGTTGAAGATGTAGCCGGCGGGAAGATGGAGCTTGCCGTCGGCCATCGCAATTCGCAGATCACCAAGGTACGAGAGATGGATGGATCGTGCGCGTGTGTAACCCTGGCCTGGCTAGCTCCTTGCCTTGCCTGCGTACCTAGCTAGCTTATATGGATGGTACGACATACATGCACCTATGATACATGCATCTTATATATATGGATTCGGCTGGCTTCCATGCTTATTCGGATTCAAAGAAAGATGCGTGATCCAAGTTTCCAACCGTACCAATCCGTTTGTAAAATGGACCGTACCGGCTCTCCATTGGATGCAATGCATGCTTGCGTGCATGCGTGGGTCTACTTTTTTTTCTCTGGAATATATACAAGTATGCGTACTATATTATTATACAAGGGTTTTGGTCTTTTTGTATCATAAAGCAACCAACCAGAACATCCGACAATAGATGCTGGGACGGAAACATCAAAGTCACGCTTAAAAGAAAATGGAAAAGAAAATACAAAAGAAACAAATGCCGACACCGGCGGATTGATAAAAAACACAAAAGACTCGCGACCGCTGCACCCACCAAGGGTATTCCACCAAGCTCCAGGACTCCGAAGCGTCGGTACCCATCAACACCTCCAAGACGGAATACAACGATGACGACACTGCTGCCAAGGATTTCCTCCGGTACGCGACGAGACGCGAGGAAGGGTAGCCCCGACGCCCTCCAGGAAGGTTCGGGTCGCCGGACCGCAGTCAGCCGGGCTGCACCACCGCCGCCCCTGCCCCGGGAAGGGGGAACGCGCGCGCGGGGAATGGAGGGCCAGCCGCCGCCGGCACCACCCGGGCCAGCGCAGGGGGCGCCCGCCAGCGGCGGCTGGGGAGGAGATGATGGAGGAAAACGCCCGCGGGGGTGGAGCTCGAGTGCCGCCCCGGCCACCTCCCGAGGAGGCGGCACGAGGGCGGATCTGGGAGGAGGGGGAGGGACTGGGTGGGGGAGGGGGAGGGCCGGGTGCTGACTGGCGACCGGGGGCGGCGGGAGGGCTGGCGGCCACAGTAGGGGAGGGCGGAAAGCCTAGGTCGCCCCTGTCGCGGGAGCTCTCTGCGTTGAATTTTGTATTTGAAAAGCCCGTGCCTCTCTCCCCCTCCCGTCATGCCCTCCGTCAAAATCTATTTGAACCGAGAGACACTAAAACCAACAACTCGACACGATGATGTAACCGCAATTTCAACAAAGCAAACTACTGAAATGACTATGAAAAGGCTCAGATTGGTTCGGATATGATGATCTAACCCTTATTCTGATGGTTTTTTCGTGGACTAAAGGTATGAAGAGCAGATGTGATCGAACTATGAAAAACTGGTAAAATCTCAGCGAGCAACCTGGAAATCTGATACCACTTGATAGAGGCGAAGTTGTCCCTATCTTTCGATGAGATCGTGGGTATCGTTTTGGTCGAGTCAACTTTGACGATTTGACTACGAACGATTGAGACGTCACACCTTAGCAATCGCTAAACCAACTCGAGAGGTTATTGACCATGCCGGAGCATGATCAACGTGACGACGAAGGTCTGTTTCCTGCACGCAAACGAAGAACAAGCAAGAAACTAAGATGCAATCAAGATATTGCGAATATAAGATGTCAGCGATGCTAGGTCGACACCTATGGGGATCAACGTGATACCCTTGTGATCGTTGGACGGGAAAAAATAACGTCAAGAGCAGACCAAACGATCAACACCCGACAAGTCTTTTTACCCAGGTTTGGGCCGCTTACGCGTAAAACTCTACGTCCTCCTCGTCTGATCGTATTAAGCGTTCTTTTGTTGTTCGTTTACAGTGATGATAATTGTCTTCTTGGCCAATCTCAAAAAAGGCTAACCTCTTTTGAATGAGCTAAGGGCCTCCTTTTATAGGTAAAGGGGTCACCTACATTGCTCAATGGTAGGTTAACGAGATGTTACAGTGAACCTACAGCGGTCCTTATCCATTTACCGCTGTCACGTGCATTAAATGCACATCTTGTCCATGTCAGCTAAGTGCTGGTGAAGACATGTGTCTAGGTGTTTCGACACCTGGACGCCCCGCTAGCGCATGCGGAATGCGCTGGAACACGGGGGAGTGGTGGTACTATGGCAAGGGCGGTCTCCCTGTGGCGCGTTGCCAGGTAATCCAGGCAAAAGGGTGCTTGCCGGGGCCTTGGTGCTTCATCCCGGCAAGGAAGCTTGCCGGGGGCTTCGGCTGTCTTCCCGGCAAGGGGGGGGGGGGGGCTCGCCGGGGCCTTGTGCTAGGTGTGTTCATCACGTCCGTTGGACGGACGTGGCCTTGGGTGTCTTGCCGGCAAGACAGGCTTGCAGGGGCCTTGGATCTCTCGGGGGCGAGTCTTGTGTGGATTCCGACGTGCCCTGCCGGCAGGGGCTCTTTGTGCCCGTGCACAAGTTTGGGGCACTAGAGACCCTAGTCTTTAGTGCATCGACATAAGAGGAAAGCTTTATTGATGAAGGTGGGGTTCTGTGACGTCTTTGTCTGGTCGTAGAACACAAACGAAGAACGCAAAGTTGCAGCTATGGCGAACTTGTAATCTATACAAAACCCAACTCTAAACGGTGCCCTAAGGGGTGTATATATGAGGGAATAGAGAGGCAATTTCGTGACCCTTGGAGGAGGGGTCCGGAAACAGCCCTAAACTCGGTTTCCTCACACATACGGACTCTAAATATAGCCTATATTATGGAATTTCGAAATTACATGGGCCTGGCCCAAAAATAAGGTGGCGCAACATCTGTAATAACCTATGGACGGAATTTATAAAGTGACGTCTTGAATATTTCGTCCAAAGCCTTCATGCTCTCCTTATGGTGGCTTTAAAGTGCGAAAATCACCAGTGGAAGCTCCATTGTTCTCTTCCACGCGTGCATCCAAACCCAGGACATGATACACTCTGTCATACATAAGCCTCATTGTATCTTTTCTCAAAACAGCCACCATACCTACCTATCAAGGCATTTCCATAGCCTTTCCGAGATACATTGCCATGCAACATCCACCATCTCATGACTTGATCTTCATGTCATACATGCTTTTGCTTGATCATAGAGTCGCATGCTAGTTGGGCCTTGCCCTCATTACTGCTACATGATGCGCTAGTATCATTGCATATCCAGCTACACTGGCAGAGGCATACATTTGCATACATCATGATAGTCTTCACTTGTCTTTATGTTGAGTACTTCTTATAAAGTGTGATGATTTTTCTTTCTATTCATGTAAAACATAGAGTGTTGCCCTTAAGTGAGGAAAAGATCCCAAAGTGGACAATACAAAAGATCCCAAAGAGGACAAATGAGAGATAAAAAGAAAGAGCCAAAGAGGCCACAAAAAATAAAAAAAATAAAAAAGAAAAATAAACAGAAATAAAAAGAGAGAAGGGGGCAACACTACTATTCCTTTTTTAAAGATCCACACTCGTACTCCATTACTATATTGGTACTACATAGATATTATCATCCATGCATAACTATGTGGGGACCCTTACACTATAGAACTTGGTTTGCATATTCTAATGATGAGCCTCCTCAAATGAGCTCTAGGTCTTCATGAGCAAACAAGTTGGATGCACCCCCACTAGTTCCATTAGAGAGCTTACCTTAGCTGATATGTGCATCTGTTACATGGCAATCCCTACTCCTCACATCATATCTATTATTTGGCTTTCTCTCGCCTATGGTTATCCTCATTGATGTGAGCCTTTCACACCTTTTTGTATTCCTTCCCCATCATTATTCCATTTGCCATTCTAAGTGCCAACATATCTTGCTTACGCTCATTCATTGCATGAGTGCTCAAAATCAAAAGGGAGAGGATCATTTTGACTTGTGCCTGACAAGTGGTCTGGGGATGAGTCAAAATAAGATTCCGAAGGAGACTAAGTCCGAGGTTTAGTAGATTGAGTTCTCAATTAACAACCCATCTTCCACTTCTTGCACGCAAACACCATTTGAAGACATTCGAGTCACGGACAACGAGAGCTCTTGCACCTTTATGTTCTTATTTTGCTAAGTTCAATACTAGATATAGATTCTTGCTTGTTATTGTCTTGACTTGAATTGCATATCTCACTTGTTTTACTTTGAAGTTCTTATATGTGTGTTAGCATGTCACCACAGAAATTATTGTATTATCATTTATCTACTCGAGGATGAGCAGAAATTAAGCTTGGGGATGTTGATACGTCTCAAACGCATCTATAATTTCTGCTTGTTCCATGATCTTTTGGGTGATATTGTTATATGTTTTGCTATAATTTTATATCATTTTACACATATTTGGACTAACCTACTAACTCAGTGCACCCAGTGCCACTTTCTATCCGCTGATGTCTATTTTGGAGGGCTTTTACCCAATTTTCCGAAATCCAAAAGAATCCAGAAAAAATAAAAATAAAAATCAGCGAAACAGAAGCTTCCGGATCACCGAAGGAGGGCTAGAGGGGGGCCAAGGGTCTCCCAGGCGGCCTGCTGGCGCGGCTAGGCCCTAGGCCACGCCAGGAGATCACCTGGGTTGGACCCACCTCCTCCGGTGCCCTTCTTTGGCCTATATTTGGAGTCCCGAGAGGAAACCCTCGCAGACTTTCTAGAATAATGAATTTCTCCATCGTTCCGCCACCGCCGCGCTTCCGAAATCGGGACCGTCACGAGACGTCTTCCCCGGCACCCCGCTGGAGGGAGGATTGACCTCCGAAAGCTTCTCCACCGCCATGGACGCTCCCCGGACGTGACGTGAGTAGTCCTCCTTGGACCATGAGTCCATGACTAGTTGCGATGTGATGTCTTCTCTCCAATCTTGTGCTTTAATGGTTACTCCTTGTGAGCTGCCCTACATGATCAAGGCATCTATATAATTCTCTTGCTATTGGTATGCTCGGTTTGTTGGGATCCGATGGATAATGAGATTATGTTCAGATTGTTATGAGTTATATATTTGATTATCCTTTTATATTATGTTCCTTATTAATTCATGCATGTTCTCCGTTGCTTTTTATTGCTTTGGCCAAGTAGTAAATCGTAACTCCAAGAGGGAGCGTTATGCATGATTGTGGGTTCACGCCCCTCGATGTCTAGCTTGAGTGACAGAAACATGAGACTAGGGGATGTGCTTGTTGCCACCAGGGAGAAAACAACGGTGCTTTTGACCACGGTTGCAAGGATTGTTTATCTTACGCATAATTCGTTAATGCAGTTGTCTGTTGCTTTGAGTTTACACTTTGGGTGGGGCTCGCAACTTAATACCGGAGAGATGTTCTAGATAGATATCTCAAGGTGGATGATTCGTAAGTAGATGCTGATGAATAAACGGTCTACTTGTATTGGCGTACTGCCCATTACTATTGAACCTCTAACTGTCAAGGAGCATAATTAGCATTGCGGTGCGATCTTAATTCTGTCAATTGCCGAACTGTGATTTGTTTACCCTAGCATAGTTGTTTATCGTCTTTTGGGAGAGAGACATCACTAGTGAACATCATGTGACTCCGGTCCATATCAACATAATTATTTACACCTCCATCATTTCCCGCTTTCATTTACTTTTCCATTGCAATCACTATTATCTTTCCGCTTGTGTTTCGATCCTTTGCAAACTACAAGGCCGGAGAGATTGACAACCTCTGTGTACTCGTTGGGAGCAAAGTTATTTGTTGTGTGTGCAGATCCACGTCTTCTGCTAGCGCCAGGGTGGAAGACACCTACTTGTTGATCCTAAGAGTCCTCCTGGTTCGATAAACCTTACAGTCTCTGTGTGATGGAAATTTGCTGTTGACTACATCTCGACCTTTTACTTGGGGTATCCAACAAGGAACGAGAAGTATATCCATCAACTCGTCATCAACATGTGGTAGCAGAAATCTGACATCTCATGATAGATAGAGTTTTTATTCCTTAGAAGATTAAGCATGAGTAGAATAGGGTAGCAGATCGGCTGGCTTATTAGAGTCGTATAAAGAGTACTACTGTTGTATCGCTTGAGAGAGGACCACGATGCATGGAGAAAATTTTGACTCTCAGTTGTAACCCTATGAATACCCTTCACGAGCGCAAAAAAAAAAGATGTGATACACATGTATTAGCACAACAAATTATTTTTGCTTGAGGGAAAAAACAGTATAACGACTTGTGCACATACAACAACATGGGCTTGCTAGCTGTACATTCATCGACCATCCACATAATTCTAGATTTTCCAGTCAAACAAAAAGAAATTTATTGATAAGCAAAAACAATTATTTCTTCTATTTTTTATTTCTCCACATATTAGCTTTTACTGAAGGCAAACTTTATAATATTTGACCAAATGTATAGAAAACAATATAAACATTTCTATAACACCATATATCTGAATAACACTGACCCCTCATCATTGACCGACCCTTGACCACATGTCACTGATGAGAGTTAACAATAACCGACGATTCTTGAGACTTTAGTGATAACAATCTTTTGCATTCGGCTTGATGGTTATCACAGATTGGTCTAAAGCTGGCAGGTCGGTGATAGCTTAAGGCCTGATTATACATGTTTTATTTGTAGCATCGATGATTATAAAACTGAAAAATATACGTCCTCGTAATTTTCCCACGTGATTTCCTACATAATTTTAACGAATTAGCATATGATATTGCATGGGTGATATATGAGACTAGTAATACCCTACTCTGTATAGTATTTGTTTTATTTTCACATTAATACCACACTTTTTTTCCTATGAGTTTGACTGTCAAGTATAGCAAATGAACATGTTCAATGTTTTGTGGGAATATGATTTGGACAAACATCATTGTTGTTTTGACCTTTTAGCGTAGTGCATAAAACTCTATTTCTGTAAGAGTGTTTTGTGCAGTACAACTAAAATGTCAGCTGCGGTATTACTGTTTTTTAGGTGCACTACCCAGAAAGTTTCTACCAAACCGCACAATGACTGTATCTTGATTTAGGCCTTCTTGGCAATTTTTGAAGCAATTGTAGGTTTACCACTTGCTCTAGTTTCTGTACTTTTAGCCAGTTCCTATTTGGGAAGGCTGGTTCAGTGGGTACTCAGAATGTGGCAATCACAAAGAGAACCTTGCGCCATGGCTCGAAGTGGGCAATACACAAGTCCCTTCTATGTGGTGGACATTTAATTTGTGCAGTGAGTAGGCGAGTCAGTTTCGGCTATGTACTCTTTCCTGCATGTGAAATGCTCACCACACAGAGGAGAGTGATGCCAGAAACAAATCCACTTTCCCTGTTCTCATCTGCTATGGTTGCAAAGGCAGGGTGCTAAGGAGGAAACTAGAGCAGAGGCCCTTTTGCTCTCCGGAGATGATCTGCCAGGAAAACTTCCCTCTCGGAGGGGGAAACCGAAGCCATCGTCATCACCAACACTTCCTCCTTCGTGGGAGGACCAATCTTCATCAACATCTTCACCAAGACCATTTCATCTCAATCCCTAGTTCATCTCTTGTATTAAATATTTGTCTCAAAACCTGAGATTGGTACGTATGGGTTATTAATAGTGTTGATCACATTTTGTAGTTGATGATTGTTGGTTTACATGGTGAAAGATATTATGTTCAGATGCTTGGTCAATATCATTACACCTCTGATCTTGAATATGTCGAGGAGGTGTGATTAGTTACTATTGTTCCCGCGGACATAGGAGAAGTGTAGTTATAAGTAATCATGTGAAGTTGGTATTTGTTTGATATTTCAAATATGTGTATGTTGTTGCTTCACTTAGTGGTGTCACGTGAACGTCGACTACACGATACTTCAACATGTTATGGGCCTAAGTGAAGGCATTATGGAGTAAAAATTAGATGATGGGTTGTTTTAAGCGCGCAAAATTTGCACCTAGAATTTGTTTTTGTTATTTTAAGCGTGCAAAATTTGCACCTAGAATTTGTTATTTTAACTACCACTTTTTCCGAGGTCGTATTTGGGTTCACTCCAATAGATTATTTCACACTAAAAGTGTTGAAACACTGCACGATCGAATCATCCAAATTATTTAAAGTACAATAGTTAGATTTTGACATAATAAATGGCTTAAATTTGGTGGGACGATCATATCTTTGTAAGTGTGTAATCCTATTTTCTAAACCTCTTTTGATGAAGTTGGTGCATTATACAAACTAGAAGATTCCCCGAGGTTCGTGCCCGAATTAGTTGAGGAACAATTAGTTGATGTACGTCTTCTCTTAGGTATATAGGATATGGAAAGCAACTCACAAAGTTGATCGATAGAGTTTATTTAAGTCGGGTAGGTCTTCAACTCCTGATGCTCGCATTATTTCTGAATTTATTTCACGATTTTCGACGTTACTAGATCTGATCGGAGGCCGCCGAGAAATCCACTAGGCCCTTCATACCGCCATAGATATGAAGCCGGATGACGCGCCGCCGCCGCATAGCCCGTCGCCGCCATCCGAACCAGACCAACCGCCGCACGCCGCTGGCTGTGTACGGCCAGACCCACGTGCCTGCAGCCGCCGTCGCCCGCATGTAGGGGCCCCGCACCACCCCTCGGCTGAGGGAGAGAGGGATGCCTCCGCCACCGCCATCACCCCCGAGCGTTTGCCCAGCGGCGTCCCCCGACGGCAACGGAGGGAGGAGACGATGGGCGTACAGGAGTTAATTCTTTGTTCATCATCACAATACAATTACGACGACACCTTGTGTACCATGACAATGAGATACATAAAAGCTAGACTAGTATATCATCTCTTGGACCATGTCTTGGATGGATGCATGATCTAATCGATTGCATGCGGGCTGATCCATCCATGCATTATTAACTAGTCAAGACTTCAAAAGCTCAAGAACCGAGAAATCGACTATATAACAAAAGACTAATCAATTAATCTGCTGCGCATGCATGAATTGCTGCCTGTTTCATCACAGTACAATTAACAACATCTTGCTTGTTCAAGACATACATCAAAGCTAGACTATACCATTGAGCTACACTAGCTTCCATTCTAATTATATCCTGCATCATCTCTTGGCTGCAGATTTCGCAGTCTTGGATGGTAGTTTTGTCCCTCACGTACGTGGTGTGCAAGTATCAACTCTGGCAGGAGACGATCGGAGTAGAGCATGCCACAGCCGTGTCGTCGCAGAGGCCGAGCAGCTCATCCAACATGCACAGGAAGGTGTGGTCTTCATCCTCTGCAGCGCCTTCTTGGAGTTGGAGGTCGTCGGACAAGACATGATCATCCGTCACCTCGGACGACATGAACCCGCCTGGATCCACGCTGCCGTCGTCCACTAGTCCGGACGGCAACGTCTCGCCTTCGTCGGACATGAACCAGCGCTGGGTCTCCTGGACCTGGAGACCCCCGTGTTGCTGGATGATGGGTTGTTGGCGGCGTGGGGTCTGGGGATGTGGAGCCTCGGGATGTTGGACGTCGTCCGCCTTCCTTTTCCTGGAACCAGGGGCACTGATTACCTCCTCGTATGTCGTCTCACTCCTGTGACGAGACACGCAGACCTTGCAGAGCACCACGCCGTCTTGCTTCTTGTCGTCGCCGTCGAGGTCGTACTCGGTCATGCACCAGCCGATCCTCAGTTTCTCGTTCCCTCCCGGCAACTTCTGAACGTAGCTGAGGTTTCGTCTATTGCCTACGCGGTTGCCATGCTTGTCTAGCACGGGGATCCCGCCCTTCTCCGAGTGCCAGTAGTAACCCTCGCCGGCGGCAGGGACGGCGCGCTGCCGCTTCCCGTTGCTGCGGCCGTCTTTGGTCTTGTGGTAGTGCGCCGGGGTGAAGAAGTACCACTCGCCGCCTTTCCCGTTGCTCCTGTCCGTGCCCCGCGCGTGTGGATACATCTCGACGAGGTCGCCGGGGGCGGCGGAGCAGACGTCGGCCTCGTGGATCATGTCGTCGGTGAAGATGCCGTCCGCTCCAGAGTCGATCCGTGGGCGGAGGTACTTGGTGATCAGCAAGTCTCCTGCCGGGTTGAAGATGTAGCCGGCGGGAAGATGGAGCTTGCCGTCGGCCATCGCAATTCGCAGATCACCAAGGTACGAGAGATGGATGGATCGTGCGCGTGTGTAACCCTGGCCTGGCTAGCTCCTTGCCTTGCCTGCGTACCTAGCTAGCTTATATGGATGGTACGACATACATGCACCTATGATACATGCATCTTATATATATGGATTCGGCTGGCTTCCATGCTTATTCGGATTCAAAGAAAGATGCGTGATCCAAGTTTCCAACCGTACCAATCCGTTTGTAAAATGGACCGTACCGGCTCTCCATTGGATGCAATGCATGCTTGCGTGCGCGTGGGTCTACTTTTTTTTCTTCTGAAATACATATGAGTGTGCGTACTATATTATAACTAGTATAAAAATGTCAGTACCACTAATAGAAAAAGGGTCTATATCCCCGGTTCGTTTGGGCCTTTAGTGCGTGAACCGGGACTAAATAACCAGGGCTAATGACCCTCCACGTATTATGAACCGGGGCTATTTCTTCGTTGTTTTTTTAGCACTTTTTAGGGTTTAGGGTTTTGCACTAAATTAGATGGGCTAGTTTGCTGCCCCCTATTTTTCTATTTATTTGTTTTGGACGCCGTCTGGCCTGGCCTACTTGTGTTTAACGACCTACGAGAAAGTTTCAATGAATTCAACCCATTTAGCATGTCTACGGTTCAGTTTTGCTTGACTTTAAATATGTTTCAAAGATTCATGATCACAATGTATGACAAATTTTTTGGGCTATAAATAATGTTGCCATGTTTTCAAAGTCCGAACAAGAGCATATAATTCCTTATCATAAGTAGAATAATTCAGACTAGGCCCACTTAATTTTTCATAAAAGTATGCAAGAGGTTTACCATCTTGTAATAACACACAGCAGCAACAACACGTCTATCTTCAGGAAATTGCAAGCATGTAAAACGTTGCTCTGTTTCTAACTTTCAAGTAAGATATATATCAGGAACATATCGACCATCAAACGTAAGAATATTCAATTTAAGTTTAGGGAGATGGCCATGATCCCGTACCTGAGGGTGTGGTGCATCCATACCGTTGCGATTGTATCCATGTGGACGACCGGCGACTTGTCGGGGTGGTTGTTGTTCCTGGAGTTGAACTGGAGCAACCTCTCCCTCATCATCGTAATCACCATCATAATCATCATCATACTCCTCATTCTGCCCAGCCACAGAAACCTCGGTAGTAGCAGCAACAGGAGAAGCAGCAGGACCAGCAGAAGAAGTAGGAGCAACAACACCCAAATTCTGCACTTGGTCAATATGCACGCGTCGCGCTCGTAGCCGTTGTTGTGGTTGAAGAGGGACAACACCTGCAGCTGGTGGTGGTAAACGGGCAAGCACCTCACCAAATTTGGCGTTCATCTTGGTGTCGAATTTCTTCTCCATACCTTCAAGCTTGTCCATGGCCTCTCCAAAGGTTGTCACGAAATCCTGTACCTGGTCAGACATCATTTGCTGAAATTTATCATGGAGCTCCCGGTTGGTCAGGTTCTCCCAGTCGATCTCCTCGTCGTGTGATCCTGGCATGGTTAGCAACAATAAGAAACCAGAAGAATATGATCCTACAGACTACTAGGAAGTGGTTGTGGTGGTGGTGGTGTGTCATAAATCCGTCAAGCAAATCTCAATTTCTTACCAATTCTTACCCAGCAGCAGGTGGCGATCGGCAACCGGTGTAGTCAAAACTCTCAAAGCTTGGATAGAGTGTTTGCGAGGTGGTGTCAAACACACGATTTAGATGTATGTGGAGCTGAGAAGGCTTATAATGTGGTAGCAAGAAGGGTCAGCAATAATCAGTTCAGAGATGCAAAATTTAAAAGACGCTCAAGGACGGTACCGTGCTGGTCCTAGGCTAGACCGTACTAGAGACGCGAGCCTAGAACACCAACGAAGTCACGACGACACGTACTAATCAAGGGAAGAGCCACTCTTATTTTTTTCTCTTTTTTTCTTCAGAAAATCACTATAATGACGAGTGTCTCAAAACTCTTTCCAAGGACCAAAAACAGGATAAGCACGGATTTTTTTGGACAATTTTTTTTTATTTCTGGAGCAATTCGGGGCTGCGATGACCAAAAATTGCGACAAAAATCACTATGATGGCGAGTGTCTCAAAACTCTCTAAAAAGCCTAACAAAACGATAGGGATTTTTTTCACCCCTCTAAATTTTGGCCTAAAAAGTGCTCTGGAAAGCATGTCAGACATTTTTTTCCCGAAACCTACTCAGGAAAGGAAACGCGAAACCGAAAGCAAAAGTATCTTGAAGTTCACCTAAAGCGGAAAGGATTGTGGTGGATATATGGTGGTGGTATATGACAGCAAGGATAATGGTGGCGTGGTGGTGGTATATGGCAGCAGCGATGATGGTAGCGTGGAGGTGGTATATGGCAGCGATGAAAGATGGTGCGGTGGCGGCGTGACAACCTGTGAACAAAACTCAAAACTTTAAAGAACTAGACACTAAGACCAGCAACTCGACACGATGATGTAACCGCAATTTCAACAAAGCAAACTACTGAAATGACTATGCAAAGGCTCAGATTGGTTCGGATATGATGATCTAACCCTTATTCTGATGGTTTTTTCATGGACTAAAGGTATGAAGAGCAGATGTGATCGAACTATGAAAAACTGGTAAAATCTCACCGAGCAACCTGGAAATCTGATACCACTTGATAGAGGCGAAGTTGTCCCTATCTTTCGATGAGATCGTGGGTATCGTTTTGGTAGAGTCAACTTTGACGATTTGACTACGAACGATTGAGACGTCACACCTTAGCAATCGCTAAACCAACTCGATAGGTTATTGACCATGCCGGAGCATGATCAACGTGACGACGAAGGTCTGTTTCCTGCACGCAAACGAAGAACAAGCAAGAAACTAAGATGCAATCAAGATATTGCGAATATAAGATGTCGGCGATGCTAGATCGACACCTATGGGGATCAACGTGATACCCTTGTGATCGTAGGACGGGAAAAAATAACGTCAAGAGCAGACCAAACGATCAACACCTGACAAGTCTTTTTACCCAGGTTTGGGCCGCTTACGCGTAAAACTCTACGTCTTCCTCGTCTGATCGTATTAAGCGTTCTTTTGTTGTTCGTTTACAGTGATGATAATTGTCTTCTTGGCCAATCTCAAAAAAGGCTAACCTCTTGTGAATGAGCTAAGGGCCTCCTTTTATATGCAAAGGGGTCACCTACATTGCTCAATGGTAGGTTCATAAGATGTTAGAGTGAACCTACAGCGGTCCTTATCCATTTACCGCTGTCACGTGCATTAAATGCACATCTTGTCCATGTCAGCTAAGTGCTGGTGAAGACATGTGTCTAGGTGTTTCGACACCTGGACGCCCCGATGGCGCATGCGGAATGCGCTGGAACACGGGGGAGTGGTGGTACTATGGCAAGGGCGGTCGCCCTGTGGCGCGTTGCCAGGTAATCCAGGCAAAAGGGTGCTTGTCGGGGTCTTGGTGCTTCATCCCGGCAAGGAAGCTTGCCGGGGGCTTCGGCTGTCTTCCCGGCAAGGGGGGGGGGGGGCTCGCCGGGGCCTTGTGCTAGGTGTGTTCATCACGTCCGTTGGATGGACGTGGCCTTGGGTGTCTTGCCGGCAAGACAGGCTTGCAGGGGCCTTGGATCTCTCGGGGGCGAGTCTTGTGTGGATTCCACCGTGCCCTGCCGGCAGGGGCTCTTTGTGCCCGTGCACAAGTTTGGGGCACTAGAGACCCTAGTCTTTAGTGCATCGACATAAGAGGAAAGCTTTATTGATGAAGGTGGGGATCTGTGACGTCTTTGTCTGGTCGTAGAACACAAACGAAGAACGCAAAGTTGCAGCTATGGCGAACTTGTAATCTATACAAAACCCAACTCTAAACGGTGCCCTAAGGGCTGTATATATGAGGGAATAGAGAGGCAATTTCGTGACCCTTGGAGGAGGGGTCCGGAAACAGCCCTAAACTCGGTTTCCTCACACATACGGACTCTAAATATAGCCTATATTATGGAATTTCGAAATTACATGGGCCTGGCCCAAAAATAAGGTGGCGCAACATCTGTAATAACCTATGGACGGAATTTATAAAGTGACGTCTTGAATATTTCGTCCAAAGCCTTCATGCTCTCCTTATGGTGGCTTTAAAGTGCGAAAATCACCAGTGGAAGCTCCATTGTTCTCTTCCACGCGTGCATCCAAACCCATGACATGATACACTCTGTCATACATAAGCCTCATTGTCTCTTTTCTCAAAACAGCCACCATACCTACCTATCAAGGCATTTCCATAGCCTTTCCGAGATACATTGCCATGCAACATCCACCATCTCATGACTTGATCTTCATGTCATACATGCTTTTGCTTGATCATAGAGTCACATGCTAGTTGGGCCTTGCCCTCATTACTGCTACATGATGCGCTAGTATCATTGCATATCCTGCTACACTGGCAGAGGCATACATTTGCATACATCATGATAGTCTTCACTTGTCTTTATGTTGATTACTTCTTATAAAGTGTGATGATTTTTCTTTCTATTCATGTAAAACATAGAGTGTTGCCCTTAAGTGAGGAAAAGATCCCAAAGTGGACAATACAAAAGATCCCAAAGAGGACAAATGAGAGATAAAAAGAAAGAGCCAAAGAGGCCACAAAACATAAAAAATAAATAAAACTAAAAATAAAAAGAAATAAAAAGAGAGAAGGGGGCAACACTACTATTCCTTTTTTAAAGATCCACACTCGTACTCCATTACTATATTGGTACTACATAGATATTATCATTCATGCATAACTATGTGGGGACCCTTACACTATAGAACTTGGTTTGCATATTCTAATGAGGAGCCTCCTCAAATGAGCTCTAGGTCTTCATGAGCAAACAAGTTGGATGCACCCCCACTAGTTCCATTAGAGAGCTTACCTTAGCTGATATGTGCATCTGTTACATGGCAATCCCTACTCCTCACATCATATCTATTATTTGGCTTTCTCTCGCCTATGGTTATCCTCATTGATGTGAGCCTTTCACACCTTTTTGTATTCCTTCCCCATCATTATTCCATTTTCCATTCTAAGTGCCAACATATCTTGCTTACCCTCATTCATTGCATGAGTGCTCAAAATCAAAAGGGAGAGGATCATTTTGACTTGTGCCTGACAAGTGGTCTGGGGATGAGTCAAAATAAGATTCCGAAGGAGATTAAGTCCGAGGTTTAGTAGATTGAGTTCTCAATTAACAACCCATCTCCCACTTCTTGCACGCAAACACCATTTGAAGACATTCGAGTCACGGACAACGAGAGCTCTTGCACCTTTGTGTTCTTATTTTGCTAAGTTCAATACTAGATATAGATTCTTGCTTGTTATTGTCTTGACTTCAATTACATATCTCACTTGTTTTACTTTGAAATTCTTATATGTGTGTTAGCATGTCACCACAGAAATTATTGTATTATCATTTATCTACTCGAGGATGAGCAGAAATTAAGCTTGGGGATGTTGATACGTCTCAAACGCATCTATAATTTCTGCTTGTTCCATGATCTTTTGGGTGATATTGTTATATGTTTTGCTATAATTTTATATCATTTTACACATATTTGGACTAACCTACTAACTCAGTGCACCCAGTGCCACTTTCTATCCGCAGATGTCTATTTTGGAGGGCTTTTACCCAATTTTCCGAAATCCAAAAGAATCCAGAAAAAATAAAAATAAAAATCAGCGAAACAGAAGCTTCCGGATCACCGAAGGAGGGCTAGAGGGGGGCCAGGGGTCTCCCAGGCGGCCTGCTGGCGCGGCTAGGCCCTAGGCCACGCCAGGAGATCACCTGGGTTGGACCCACCTCCTCCGGTGCCCTTCTTTGGCCTATATTTGGAGTCCCGAGAGGAAACCCTCGCAGACTTTCTAGAATCATGAATTTCTCCATCGTTCCGCCGCCGCCGCGCTTCCGAAATCGGGACCGTCACGAGACCTCTTCCCCGGCACCCCGCTGGAGGGAGGATTGACCTCCGAAAGCTTCTCCACCGCCATGGACGCTCCCCGGACGTGACGTGAGTAGTCCTCCTTGGACCATGAGTCCATGACTAGTTGCGATGTGATGTCTTTTCTCCAATCTTGTGCTTTAACGGTTACTCCTTGTGAGCTGCCCTACATGATCAAGGCATCTATATAATTCTCTTGCTATTGGTATGCTCGGTTTGTTGGGATCCGATGGATAATGAGATTATGTTCAGATTGTTATGAGTTATATATTTGATTATCCTTTTATATTATGTTCCTTATTAATTCATGCATGTTCTCCGTTGCTTTTTATTGCTTTGGCCAAGTAGTAAATCGTAACTCCAAGAGGGAGCATTATGCATGATTGTGGGTTCAGGCCCCTCGATGTCTAGCTTGAGTGACAGAAACATGAGACTAGGGGATGTGCTTGTTGCCACCAGGGAGAAAACAACGGTGCTTGTGACCACGGTTGCAAGGATTGTTTATCTTACGCATAATTCGTTAATTTAGTTGTCTGTTGCTTTGAGTTTACACTTTGGGTGGGGCTCGCAACTTAATACCGGAGAGATGTTCTGGATAGATATCTCAAGGTGGATGATTCGTAAGTAGATGCTAATGAATAAACGGTCTACTTGTATTGGCGTACTGCCCATTACTATTGAACCTCTAACTATCAAGGAGCATAATTAGCATTGCGGTGCGATCTTAATTCTGTCAATTGCCGAACTGTGATTTGTTTACCCTAGCATAGTTGTTTATCGTCTTTTGGGAGAGAGACATCACTAGTGAACATCATGTGACTCCGGTCCATATCAACATAATTATTTACACCTCCATCATTTACCACTTTCATTTACTTTTCCATTGCAATCACTATTATCTTTCCGCTTGTGTTTCGATCCTTTGCAAACTACAAGGCCGGAGAGATTGACAACCTCTGTGTACTCGTTGGGAGCAAAGTTATTTGTTGTGTGTGCAGATCCACGTCTTCTGCTAGCGTCAGGGTGGAAGACACCTACTTGTTGATCCTAAGAGTCCTCCTGGTTCGATAAACCTTACAGTCTCTGTGTGATGGAAATTTGCTGTTGACTACATCTCGACCTTTTACTTGGGGTATCCAACAAGGAACGAGAAGTATATCCATCAACTCGTCATCAACATGTGGTAGCAGAAATCTGACAACTCATGATAGGTAGAGTTTTTATTCCTTAGAAGATTAAGCATGAGTAGAATAGGGTAGCAGATCGGCTGGCTTATTAGAGTCGTATAAAGAGTACTACTGTTGTATCGCTTGAGAGAGGACCACGATGCATGGAGAAAATTTTGACTCTCAGTTGTAACCCTATGAATACCCTTCACGAGCGCAAAAAAAAAAGAAGATGTGATACACATGTATTAGCACAACAAATTATTTTTGCTTGAGGGAAAAAACAGTATAACGACTTGTGCACATACAACAACATGGGCTTGCTAGCTGTACATTCATCGACCATCCAAATAGTTCTAGATTTTCCAGTCAAACAAAAAGAAATTTATTGATAAGCAAAAACAATTATTTCTTCTATTTTTTATTTCTCCACATATTAGCTTTTACTGAAGGCAAACTTTATAATATTTGACCAAATGTATAGAAAACAATATAAACATTTCTATAACACCATATATCTGAATAACACTGACCCCTCATCATTGACCGACCCTTGACCACATGTCACTGATGAGAGTTAACAATAACCGACGATTCTTGAGACTTTAGTGATAACAATCTTTTGCATTCGGCTTGATGGTTATCACAGATTGGTCTAAAGCTGGCAGGTCGGTGATAGCTTAAGGCCTGATTATACATGTTTTATTTGTAGCATCGATGATTATAAAACTGAAAAATATACGTCCTCGTAATTTTCCCACGTGATTTCCTACATAATTTTAACGAACTAGCATATGATATTGCATGGGTGATATATGAGACAAGTAATACCCTACTCTGTATTGTATTTGTTTTATTTTCACATTAATACCACACTTTTTTTACTATGAGTTTGGCTGTCAAGTATAGCAAATGAACATGTTCAATGTTTTGTGGGAATATGATTTGGACAAACATCATTGTTGTTTTGACCTTTTAGTGTAGTGCATAAAACTCTATTTCTGTAAGAGTGTTTTGTGCAGTACAACTAAAATGTCAGCTGCGGTATTACTGTTTTTTAGGTGCACTACCCAGAAAGTTTCTACCAAACCGCACAATGACTGTATCTTGATTTAGGCCTTCTTGGCAATTTTTTAAGCAATTGTAGGTTTACCACTAGCTCTAGTTTATGTACTTTTAGCCAGTTCCTATTTGGGAAGGCTGGTTCAGTGGGTACTCAGAATGTGGCAATCACAAAGAGAACCTTGCGTCATGGCTCGAAGTTGGCAATACACAAGTCCCTTTTATGTGGTGGACATTTAATTTGTGCAGTGAGTAGGCGAGTCAGTTTCGTCTATGTACTCTTTCCTGCGTGTGAAATGCTCACCACACAGAGGAGAGTGATGCCAGAAACAAATCCACTTTCCCTGTTCTCATCTGCTATGGTTGCAAAGGCAGGGTGCTAAGGAGGAAACTAGAGCAGAGGCCCTTTTGCTCTCCGGAGATGATCTGCCAGGAAAACTTCCCTCTGGGAGGGGGAAACCGAAGCCATCGTCATCACCAACACTTCCTCCTTCGTGGGAGGACCAATCTTCATCAATATCTTCACCAAGACCATCTCATCTCAATCCCTAGTTCATCTCTTGTATTAAATATTTGTCTCAAAACCTGAGATTGGTACGTATGGGTTATTAATAGTGTTGATCACATTTTGTAGTTGATGATTGTTGGTTTACTTGGTGAAAGATATTATGTTCATATGCTTGGTCAATATCATTACACCTCTGATCTTGAATATGTTGAGGAGGTGTGATTAGTTACTATTGTTCCCGAGGACATAGGAGAGGTCTTGTTATAAGTAATCATGTGAAGTTGGTATTTGTTTGATATTTTAAATATGTGTATGTTGTTGCTTCACTTAGTGGTGTCACGTGAACGTCGACTACACGATACTTCAACATGTTATGGGCCTAAGTGAAGGCATTATGAAGTAAAAAGTAGATGATGGGTTGTTTTAAGCGCGCAAAATTTGCACCTAGAATTTGTTTTTGTTATTTTAAGCGTGCAAAATTTGCACCTAGAATTTGTTATTTTAACTACCACTTTTTCCGAGGTCATATTTGGGTTCACTCCAATAGATTATTTCACATTAAAAGTGTTGAAACTCTGCACGATCGAATCATCCAAATTATTTAAAGTACAATAGTTAGATTTTGACATAATAAATGGCTTAAATTTGGTGGGACGATCATATCTTTGTAAGTGTGTAATCCTATTTTCTAAACCTCCTTTGATGAAGTTGGTGCATTATACAAACTAGAAGATTCCCCGAGGGTTCGTGCCCGAATTAGTTGAGGAACAATTAGTTGATGTACGTCTTCTCTTAGGTATATAGGATATGGAAAAGCAACTCACAAAGTTGATCGATAGAGTTTATTTAAGTCGGGTAGGTCTTCACCTCCTGATGCTCGCATTTTTTCTGAATTTATTTCACGATTTTCGACGTTACTAGATCTGATCGGAGGCCGCCGAGCAATCCACTAGGCCCTTCATACCGCCATAGATATGAAGCCGGATGACGCGCCGCCGCCGCATAGCCCGTCGCCGCCATCCGAACCAGACCAACCGCCGCACGCCGCTGGCTGTGTCCGGCAAGACCCACGTGCCTGCAGCCGCCGTCGCCCGCATGTAGGGGCCCCGCACCACCCCTCGGATGGGGGAGAGAGGGATGCCTCCGCCACCGCCATCACCCCCCGAGCGTTTGCCCAGCGGCGTCCCCCGACGGCAACGGAGGGAGGAGACGATGGGCGTACAGGAGTTAATTCTTTGTTCATCATCACAATACAATTACCACGACACCTTGTGTACCATGACAATGAGATACATAAAAGCTAGACTAGTATATCATCTCTTGGACCATGTCTTGGATGGATGCATGATCTAATCGATTGCATGCGGGCTGATCCATCCATGCATTATTAACTAGTCAAGACTTCAAAAGCTCAAGAACCGAGAAATCGACTATATAACAAAAGACTAATCAATTAATCTGCTGCGCATGCATGAATTGCTGCCTGTTTCATCACAGTACAATTAACAACATCTTGCTTGTTCAAGACATACATCAAAGCTAGACTATACCATTGAGCTACACTAGCTTCCATTCTAATTATATCCTGCATCATCTCTTGGCTGCAGATTTCGCAGTCTTGGATGGTAGTTTTGTCCCTCACGTACGTGGTGTGCAAGTATCAACTCTGGCAGGAGACGATCGGAGTAGAGCATGCCACAGCCGTGTCGTCGCAGAGGCCGAGCAGCTCATCCAACATGCACAGGAAGGTGTGGTCTTCATCCTCTGCAGCGCCTTCTTGGAGTTGGAGGTCGTCGGACAAGACATGATCATCCGTCACCTCGGACGACATGAACCCGCCTGGATCCACGCTGCCGTCGTCCACTAGTCCGGACGGCAACGTCTCGCCTTCGTCGGACATGAACCAGCGCTGGGTCTCCTGGACCTGGAGACCCCCGTGTTGCTGGATGATGGGTTGTTGGCGGCGTGGGGTCTGGGGATGTGGAGCCTCGGGATGTTGGACGTCGTCCGCCTTCCTTTTCCTGGAACCAGGGGCACTGATTACCTCCTCGTATGTCGTCTCACTCCTGTGACGAGACACGCAGACCTTGCAGAGCACCACGCCGTCTTGCTTCTTGTCGTCGCCGTCGAGGTCGTACTCGGTCATGCACCAGCCGATCCTCAGTTTCTCGTTCCCTCCCGGCAACTTCTGAACGTAGCTGAGGTTTCGTCTATTGCCTACGCGGTTGCCATGCTTGTCTAGCACGGGGATCCCGCCCTTCTCCGAGTGCCAGTAGTAACCCTCGCCGGCGGCAGGGACGGCGCGCTGCCGCTTCCCGTTGCTGCGGCCGTCTTTGGTCTTGTGGTAGTGCGCCGGGGTGAAGAAGTACCACTCGCCGCCTTTCCCGTTGCTCCTGTCCGTGCCCCGCGCGTGTGGATACATCTCGACGAGGTCGCCGGGGGCGGCGGAGCAGACGTCGGCCTCGTGGATCATGTCGTCGGTGAAGATGCCGTCCGCTCCAGAGTCGATCCGTGGGCGGAGGTACTTGGTGATCAGCAAGTCTCCTGCCGGGTTGAAGATGTAGCCGGCGGGAAGATGGAGCTTGCCGTCGGCCATCGCAATTCGCAGATCACCAAGGTACGAGAGATGGATGGATCGTGCGCGTGTGTAACCCTGGCCTGGCTAGCTCCTTGCCTTGCCTGCGTACCTAGCTAGCTTATATGGATGGTACGACATACATGCACCTATGATACATGCATCTTATATATATGGATTCGGCTGGCTTCCATGCTTATTCGGATTCAAAGAAAGATGCGTGATCCAAGTTTCCAACCGTACCAATCCGTTTGTAAAATGGACCGTACCGGCTCTCCATTGGATGCAATGCATGCTTGCGTGCATGCGTGGGTCTACTTTTTTTTCTCTGGAATATATACAAGTATGCGTACTATATTATTATACAAGGGTTTTGGTCTTTTTGTATCATAAAGCAACCAACCAGAACATCCGACAATAGATGCTGGGACGGAAACATCAAAGTCACGCTTAAAAGAAAATGGAAAAGAAAATACAAAAGAAACAAATGCCGACACCGGCGGATTGATAAAAAACACAAAAGACTCGCGACCGCTGCACCCACCAAGGGTATTCCACCAAGCTCCAGGACTCCGAAGCGTCGGTACCCATCAACACCTCCAAGACGGAATACAACGATGACGACACTGCTGCCAAGGATTTCCTCCGGTACGCGACGAGGCGCGAGGAAGGGTAGCCCCGACGCCCTCCAGGAAGGTTCGGGTCGCCGGACCGCAGTCAGCCGGGCTGCACCACCGCCGCCCCTGCCCCGGGAAGGGGGAACGCGCGCGCGGGGAATGGAGGGCCAGCCGCCGCCGGCACCACCCGGGCCAGCGCAGGGGGCGCCCGCCAGCGGCGGCTGGGGAGGAGATGATGGAGGAAAACGCCCGCGGGGGTGGAGCTCGAGTGCCGCCCCGGCCACCTCCCGAGGAGGCGGCACGAGGGCGGATCTGGGAGGAGGGGGAGGGACTGGGTGGGGGAGGGGGAGGGCCGGGTGCTGACTGGCGACCGGGGGCGGCGGGAGGGCTGGCGGCCACAGTAGGGGAGGGCGGAAAGCCTAGGTCGCCCCTGTCGCGGGAGCTCTCTGCGTTGAATTTTGTATTTGAAAAGCCCGTGCCTCTCTCCCCCTCCCGTCATGCCCTCCGTCAAAATCTATTTGAACCGAGAGACACTAAAACCAACAACTCGACACGATGATGTAACCGCAATTTCAACAAAGCAAACTACTGAAATGACTATGCAAAGGCTCAGATTGGTTCGGATATGATGATCTAACCCTTATTCTGATGGTTTTTTCGTGGACTAAAGGTATGAAGAGCAGATGTGATCGAACTATGAAAAACTGGTAAAATCTCACCGAGCAACCTGGAAATCTGATACCACTTGATAGAGGCGAAGTTGTCCCTATCTTTCGATGAGATCGTGGGTATCGTTTTGGTCGAGTCAACTTTGACGATTTGACTACGAACGATTGAGACGTCACACCTTAGCAATCGCTAAACCAACTCGATAGGTTATTGACCATGCCGGAGCATGATCAACGTGACGACGAAGGTCTGTTTCCTGCACGCAAACGAAGAACAAGCAAGAAACTAAGATGCAATCAAGATATTGCGAATATAAGATGTCAGCGATGCTAGGTCGACACCTATGGGGATCAACGTGATACCCTTGTGATCGTTGGACGGGAAAAAATAACGTCAAGAGCAGACCAAACGATCAACACCCGACAAGTCTTTTTACCCAGGTTTGGGCCGCTTACGCGTAAAACTCTACGTCCTCCTCGTCTGATCGTATTAAGCGTTCTTTTGTTGTTCGTTTACAGTGATGATAATTGTCTTCTTGGCCAATCTCAAAAAAGGCTAACCTCTTTTGAATGAGCTAAGGGCCTCCTTTTATAGGTAAAGGGGTCACCTACATTGCTCAATGGTAGGTTAACGAGATGTTACAGTGAACCTACAGCGGTCCTTATCCATTTACCGCTGTCACGTGCATTAAATGCACATCTTGTCCATGTCAGCTAAGTGCTGGTGAAGACATGTGTCTAGGTGTTTCGACACCTGGACGCCCCGCTAGCGCATGCGGAATGCGCTGGAACACGGGGGAGTGGTGGTACTATGGCAAGGGCGGTCGCCCTGTGGCGCGTTGCCAGGTAATCCAGGCAAAAGGGTGCTTGCCGGGGCCTTGGTGCTTCATCCCGGCAAGGAAGCTTGCCGGGGGCTTCGGCTGTCTTCCCGGCAAGGGGGGGGGGGGCTCGCCGGGGCCTTGTGCTAGGTGTGTTCATCACGTCCGTTGGACGGACGTGGCCTTGGGTGTCTTGCCGGCAAGACAGGCTTGCAGGGGCCTTGGATCTCTCGGGGGCGAGTCTTGTGTGGATTCCGACGTGCCCTGCCGGCAGGGGCTCTTTGTGCCCGTGCACAAGTTTGGGGCACTAGAGACCCTAGTCTTTAGTGCATCGACATAAGAGGAAAGCTTTATTGATGAAGGTGGGGTTCTGTGACGTCTTTGTCTGGTCGTAGAACACAAACGAAGAACGCAAAGTTGCAGCTATGGCGAACTTGTAATCTATACAAAACCCAACTCTAAACGGTGCCCTAAGGGGTGTATATATGAGGGAATAGAGAGGCAATTTCGTGACCCTTGGAGGAGGGGTCCGGAAACAGCCCTAAACTCGGTTTCCTCACACATACGGACTCTAAATATAGCCTATATTATGGAATTTCGAAATTACATGGGCCTGGCCCAAAAATAAGGTGGCGCAACATCTGTAATAACCTATGGACGGAATTTATAAAGTGACGTCTTGAATATTTCGTCTAAAGCCTTCATGCTCTCCTTATGGTGGCTTTAAAGTGCGAAAATCACCAGTGGAAGCTCCATTGTTCTCTTCCACGCGTGCATCCAAACCCATGACATGATACACTCTGTCATACATAAGCCTCATTGTATCTTTTCTCAAAACAGCCACCATACCTACCTATCAAGGCATTTCCATAGCCTTTCCGAGATACATTGCCATGCAACATCCACCATCTCATGACTTGATCTTCATGTCATACATGCTTTTGCTTGATCATAGAGTCGCATGCTAGTTGGGCCTTGCCCTCATTACTGCTACATGATGCGCTAGTATCATTGCATATCCAGCTACACTGGCAGAGGCATACATTTGCATACATCATGATAGTCTTCACTTGTCTTTATGTTGAGTACTTCTTATAAAGTGTGATGATTTTTCTTTCTATTCATGTAAAACATAGAGTGTTGCCCTTAAGTGAGGAAAAGATCCCAAAGTGGACAATACAAAAGATCCCAAAGAGGACAAATGAGAGATAAAAAGAAAGAGCCAAAGAGGCCACAAAAAATAAAAAAAATAAAAAAGAAAAATAAACAGAAATAAAAAGAGAGAAGGGGGCAACACTACTATTCCTTTTTTAAAGATCCACACTCGTACTCCATTACTATATTGGTACTACATAGATATTATCATCCATGCATAACTATGTGGGGACCCTTACACTATAGAACTTGGTTTGCATATTCTAATGATGAGCCTCCTCAAATGAGCTCTAGGTCTTCATGAGCAAACAAGTTGGATGCACCCCCACTAGTTCCATTAGAGAGCTTACCTTAGCTGATATGTGCATCTGTTACATGGCAATCCCTACTCCTCACATCATATCTATTATTTGGCTTTCTCTCGCCTATGGTTATCCTCATTGATGTGAGCCTTTCACACCTTTTTGTATTCCTTCCCCATCATTATTCCATTTGCCATTCTAAGTGCCAACATATCTTGCTTACGCTCATTCATTGCATGAGTGCTCAAAATCAAAAGGGAGAGGATCATTTTGACTTGTGCCTGACAAGTGGTCTGGGGATGAGTCAAAATAAGATTCCGAAGGAGACTAAGTCCGAGGTTTAGTAGATTGAGTTCTCAATTAACAACCCATCTTCCACTTCTTGCACGCAAACACCATTTGAAGACATTCGAGTCACGGACAACGAGAGCTCTTGCACCTTTATGTTCTTATTTTGCTAAGTTCAATACTAGATATAGATTCTTGCTTGTTATTGTCTTGACTTGAATTGCATATCTCACTTGTTTTACTTTGAAGTTCTTATATGTGTGTTAGCATGTCACCACAGAAATTATTGTATTATCATTTATCTACTCGAGGATGAGCAGAAATTAAGCTTGGGGATGTTGATACGTCTCAAACGCATCTATAATTTCTGCTTGTTCCATGATCTTTTGGGTGATATTGTTATATGTTTTGCTATAATTTTATATCATTTTACACATATTTGGACTAACCTACTAACTCAGTGCACCCAGTGCCACTTTCTATCCGCTGATGTCTATTTTGGAGGGCTTTTACCCAATTTTCCGAAATCCAAAAGAATCCAGAAAAAATAAAAATAAAAATCAGCGAAACAGAAGCTTCCGGATCACCGAAGGAGGGCTAGAGGGGGGCCAAGGGTCTCCCAGGCGGCCTGCTGGCGCGGCTAGGCCCTAGGCCACGCCAGGAGATCACCTGGGTTGGACCCACCTCCTCCGGTGCCCTTCTTTGGCCTATATTTGGAGTCCCGAGAGGAAACCCTCGCAGACTTTCTAGAATAATGAATTTCTCCATCGTTCCGCCACCGCCGCGCTTCCGAAATCGGGACCGTCACGAGACGTCTTCCCCGGCACCCCGCTGGAGGGAGGATTGACCTCCGAAAGCTTCTCCACCGCCATGGACGCTCCCCGGACGTGACGTGAGTAGTCCTCCTTGGACCATGAGTCCATGACTAGTTGCGATGTGATGTCTTCTCTCCAATCTTGTGCTTTAACGGTTACTCCTTGTGAGCTGCCCTACATGATCAAGGCATCTATATAATTCTCTTGCTATTGCTATGCTCGGTTTGTTGGGATCCGATGGATAATGAGATTATGTTCAGATTGTTATGAGTTATATATTTGATTATCCTTTTATATTATGTTCCTTATTAATTCATGCATGTTCTCCGTTGCTTTTTATTGCTTTGGCCAAGTAGTAAA
Organism: Hordeum vulgare subsp. vulgare; assembly: GCF_904849725.1. NCBI lineage: Eukaryota > Viridiplantae > Streptophyta > Magnoliopsida > Poales > Poaceae > Hordeum > Hordeum vulgare. The sequence continues at coordinate 578,801,229 of NC_058522.1, forward strand.
TCGTAACTCCAAGAGGGAGCGTTATGCATGATTGTGGGTTCACGCCCCTCGATGTCTAGCTTGAGTGACAGAAACATGAGACTAGGGGATGTGCTTGTTGCCACCAGGGAGAAAACAACGGTGCTTTTGACCACGGTTGCAAGGATTGTTTATCTTACGCATAATTCGTTAATGCAGTTGTCTGTTGCTTTGAGTTTACACTTTGGGTGGGGCTCGCAACTTAATACCGGAGAGATGTTCTGGATAGATATCTCAAGGTGGATGATTCGTAAGTAGATGCTGATGAATAAACGGTCTACTTGTATTGGCGTACTGCCCATTACTATTGAACCTCTAACTGTCAAGGAGCATAATTAGCATTGCGGTGCGATCTTAATTTTGTCAATTGCCGAACTGTGATTTGTTTACCCTAGCATAGTTGTTTATCGTCTTTTGGGAGAGAGACATCACTAGTGAACATCATGTGACTCCGGTCCATATCAACATAATTATTTACACCTCCATCATTTCCCGCTTTCATTTACTTTTCCATTGCAATCACTATTATCTTTCCGCTTGTGTTTCGATCCTTTGCAAACTACAAGGCCGGAGAGATTGACAACCTCTGTGTACTCGTTGGGAGCAAAGTTATTTGTTGTGTGTGCAGATCCACGTCTTCTGCTAGCGCCAGGGTGGAAGACACCTACTTGTTGATCCTAAGAGTCCTCCTGGTTCGATAAACCTTACAGTCTCTGTGTGAGGGAAATTTGCTGTTGACTACATCTCGACCTTTTACTTGGGGTATCCAACAAGGAACGAGAAGTATATCCATCAACTCGTCATCAACATGTGGTAGCAGAAATCTGACATCTCATGATAGGTAGAGTTTTTATTCCTTAGAAGATTAAGCATGAGTAGAATAGGGTAGCAGATCGGCTGGCTTATTAGAGTCGTATAAAGAGTACTACTGTTGTATGGCTTGAGAGAGGACCACGATGCATGGAGGAAATTTTGACTCTCAGTTGTAACCCTATGAATACCCTTCACGAGCGCAAAAAAAAAAGATGTGATACACATGTATTGGCACAACAAATTATTTTTGCTTGAGGGAAAAAACAGTATAACGACTTGTGCACATACAACAACATGGGCTTGCTAGCTGTACATTCATCGACCATCCAAATAATTCTAGATTTTCCAGTCAAACAAAAAGAAATTTATTGATAAGTAAAAACAATTATTTCTTCTATTTTTTATTTCTCCACATATTAGCTTTTACTGAAGGCAAACTTTATAATATTTGACCAAATGTATAGAAAACAATATAAACATTTCTATAACACCATATATCTGAATAACACTGACCCCTCATCATTGACCGACCCTTGACCACATGTCACTGATGAGAGTTAACAATAACCGACGATTCTTGAGACTTTAGTGATAACAATCTTTTGCATTCGGCTTGATGGTTATCACAGATTGGTCTAAAGCTGGCAGGTCGGTGATAGCTTAAGGCCTGATTATACATGTTTTATTTGTAGCATCGATGATTATAAAACTGAAAAATATACGTCCTCGTAATTTTCCCACGTGATTTCCTACATAATTTTAACGAACTAGCATATGATATTGCATGGGTGATATATGAGACTAGTAATACCCTACTCTGTATAGTATTTGTTTTATTTTCACATTAATACCACACTTTTTTTCCTATGAGTTTGACTGTCAAGTATAGCAAATGAACATGTTCAATGTTTTGTGGGAATATGATTTGGACAAACATCATTGTTGTTTTGACCTTTTAGCGTAGTGCATAAAACTCTATTTCTGTAAGAGTGTTTTGTGCAGTACAACTAAAATGTCAGCTGCGGTATTACTGTTTTTTAGGTGCACTACCCAGAAAGTTTCTACCAAACCGCACAATGACTGTATCTTGATTTAGGCCTTCTTGGCAATTTTTGAAGCAATTGTAGGTTTACCACTTGCTCTAGTTTCTGTACTTTTAGCCAGTTCCTATTTGGGAAGGCTGGTTCAGTGGGTACTCAGAATGTGGCAATCACAAAGAGAACCTTGCGCCATGGCTCGAAGTGGGCAATACACAAGTCCCTTTTATGTGGTGGACATTTAATTTGTGCAGTGAGTAGGCGAGTCAGTTTCGGCTATGTACTCTTTCCTGCATGTGAAATGCTCACCACACAGAGGAGAGTGATGCCAGAAACAAATCCACTTTCCCTGTTCTCATCTGCTATGGTTGCAAAGGCAGGGTGCTAAGGAGGAAACTAGAGCAGAGGCCCTTTTGCTCTCCGGAGATGATCTGCCAGGAAAACTTCCCTCTGGGAGGGGGAAACCGAAGCCATCGTCATCACCAACACTTCCTCCTTCGTGGGAGGACCAATCTTCATCAACATCTTCACCAAGACCATCTCATCTCAATCCCTAGTTCATCTCTTGTATTAAATATTTGTCTCAAAACCTGAGATTGGTACGTATGGGTTATTAATAGTGTTGATCACATTTTGTAGTTGATGATTGTTGGTTTACATGGTGAAAGATATTATGTTCAGATGCTTGGTCAATATCATTACACCTCTGATCTTGAATATGTCGAGGAGGTGTGATTAGTTACTATTGTTCCCGCGGACATAGGAGAAGTGTAGTTATAAGTAATCATGTGAAGTTGGTATTGGTTTGATATTTCAAATATGTGTATGTTGTTGCTTCACTTAGTGGTGTCACGTGAACGTCGACTACACGATACTTCAACATGTTATGGGCCTAAGTGAAGGCATTATGGAGTAAAAATTAGATGATGGGTTGTTTTAAGCGCGCAAAATTTGCACCTAGAATTTGTTTTTGTTATTTTAAGCGTGCAAAATTTGCACCTAGAATTTGTTATTTTAACTACCACTTTTTCCGAGGTCGTATTTGGGTTCACTCCAATAGATTATTTCACACTAAAAGTGTTGAAACACTGCACGATCGAATCATCCAAATTATTTAAAGTACAATAGTTAGATTTTGACATAATAAATGGCTTAAATTTGGTGGGACGATCATATCTTTGTAAGTGTGTAATCCTATTTTCTAAACCTCCTTTGATGAAGTTGGTGCATTATACAAACTAGAAGATTCCCCGAGGTTCGTGCCCGAATTAGTTGAGGAACAATTAGTTGATGTACGTCTTCTCTTAGGTATATAGGATATGGAAAGCAACTCACAAAGTTGATCGATACAGTTTATTTAAGTCGGGTAGGTCTTCAACTCCTGATGCTCGCATTATTTTTGAATTTATTTCACGATTTTCGACGTTACTAGATCTGATCGGAGGCCGCCGAGAAATCCACTAGGCCCTTCATACCGCCATAGATATGAAGCCGGATGACGCGCCGCCGCCGCATAGCCCGTCGCCGCCATCCGAACCAGACCAACCGCCGCACGCCGCTGGCTGTGTACGGCCAGACCCACGTGCCTGCAGCCGCCGTCGCCCGCATGTAGGGGCCCCGCACCACCCCTCGGCTGAGGGAGAGAGGGATGCCTCCGCCACCGCCATCACCCCCGAGCGTTTGCCCAGCGGCGTCCCCCGACGGCAACGGAGGGAGGAGACGATGGGCGTACAGGAGTTAATTCTTTGTTCATCATCACAATACAATTACCACGACACCTTGTGTACCATGACAATGAGATACATAAAAGCTAGACTAGTATATCATCTCTTGGACCATGTCTTGGATGGATGCATGATCTAATCGATTGCATGCGGGCTGATCCATCCATGCATTATTAACTAGTCAAGACTTCAAAAGCTCAAGAACCGAGAAATCGACTATATAACAAAAGACTAATCAATTAATCTGCTGCGCATGCATGAATTGCTGCCTGTTTCATCACAGTACAATTAACAACATCTTGCTTGTTCAAGACATACATCAAAGCTAGACTATACCATTGAGCTACACTAGCTTCCATTCTAATTATATCCTGCATCATCTCTTGGCTGCAGATTTCGCAGTCTTGGATGGTAGTTTTGTCCCTCACGTACGTGGTGTGCAAGTATCAACTCTGGCAGGAGACGATCGGAGTAGAGCATGCCACAGCCGTGTCGTCGCAGAGGCCGAGCAGCTCATCCAACATGCACAGGAAGGTGTGGTCTTCATCCTCTGCAGCGCCTTCTTGGAGTTGGAGGTCGTCGGACAAGACATGATCATCCGTCACCTCGGACGACATGAACCCGCCTGGATCCACGCTGCCGTCGTCCACTAGTCCGGACGGCAACGTCTCGCCTTCGTCGGACATGAACCAGCGCTGGGTCTCCTGGACCTGGAGACCCCCGTGTTGCTGGATGATGGGTTGTTGGCGGCGTGGGGTCTGGGGATGTGGAGCCTCGGGATGTTGGACGTCGTCCGCCTTCCTTTTCCTGGAACCAGGGGCACTGATTACCTCCTCGTATGTCGTCTCACTCCTGTGACGAGACACGCAGACCTTGCAGAGCACCACGCCGTCTTGCTTCTTGTCGTCGCCGTCGAGGTCGTACTCGGTCATGCACCAGCCGATCCTCAGTTTCTCGTTCCCTCCCGGCAACTTCTGAACGTAGCTGAGGTTTCGTCTATTGCCTACGCGGTTGCCATGCTTGTCTAGCACGGGGATCCCGCCCTTCTCCGAGTGCCAGTAGTAACCCTCGCCGGCGGCAGGGACGGCGCGCTGCCGCTTCCCGTTGCTGCGGCCGTCTTTGGTCTTGTGGTAGTGCGCCGGGGTGAAGAAGTACCACTCGCCGCCTTTCCCGTTGCTCCTGTCCGTGCCCCGCGCGTGTGGATACATCTCGACGAGGTCGCCGGGGGCGGCGGAGCAGACGTCGGCCTCGTGGATCATGTCGTCGGTGAAGATGCCGTCCGCTCCAGAGTCGATCCGTGGGCGGAGGTACTTGGTGATCAGCAAGTCTCCTGCCGGGTTGAAGATGTAGCCGGCGGGAAGATGGAGCTTGCCGTCGGCCATCGCAATTCGCAGATCACCAAGGTACGAGAGATGGATGGATCGTGCGCGTGTGTAACCCTGGCCTGGCTAGCTCCTTGCCTTGCCTGCGTACCTAGCTAGCTTATATGGATGGTACGACATACATGCACCTATGATACATGCATCTTATATATATGGATTCGGCTGGCTTCCATGCTTATTCGGATTCAAAGAAAGATGCGTGATCCAAGTTTCCAACCGTACCAATCCGTTTGTAAAATGGACCGTACCGGCTCTCCATTGGATGCAATGCATGCTTGCGTGCGCGTGGGTCTACTTTTTTTTCTTCTGAAATACATATGAGTGTGCGTACTATATTATAACTAGTATAAAAATGTCAGTACCACTAATAGAAAAAGGGCCTATATCCCCGGTTCGTTTGGGCCTTTAGTCCCGGTTCACGAACCGGCGTGAACCGGGACTAAATAACCGGGGCTAATGACCCTCCACGTGGCGGGGCTGGGAGCGAGGTGGGGGGATGGAGGAGGGGTATTAGTCCCGATTCGTATTACAAACCGGGGATAATGACCCACCACGTTGCGGGGCTGGGAGCGAGGGGGGAGGGGTATATATTAGTCCCGGTTCGTATTAAGAACCGGGGCTAATGACCCTCCACGTGACGGGGCTGGGAGCGAGGGGGGAGGGGAATTAGTCCCGGTTCGTATTAAGAACCGGGGCTAATGACCCTTCACGTGGCGGGGCTGGGAGCGAGGGGGGAGGGTTATTAGTCCCGGTTCGTATTATGAACCGGGGCTATTTCTTCGTTGCTTTTTTTGAGCACTTTTTAGGGTTTAGGGTTTTGCACTAAATTGGATGGGCTATTCTGCTGCCCCCTATTTTTCCATTTATTTGTTTTGGACGCCGCCTGGCCTGGCCTACTTGTGTCTGATGACGTACGGGAAAGTCTCAATGAATTCAACCCATTTAGCATGTCTACGGTCCAGTTTCGCTTGACTTTAAATATGTTTCAAAGATTCATGATCACAATGTATGACAAATTCTTTGGGCTATATATAATGTTGCCTTGTTTCCAAAGTCCGAACAAGAGCATATAATTTCTTATCATAAGTAGAATAATTCAGACTAGGCCCACTTAATTTTTCATAAAAGTATGCAAGTGGTTTACCATCTCGTAATAACACACCCCCTAATCCAATTCAACTAGCATCACATTCAAGCTCGAAAGTCTTATTAAAATCAGGAAGTTGGAGTAAAACGAGCATGTGTTAACTTATCTTTCAAAACCACCTATAAAACCCGGCTCATCCTTCTTTGTAAGCTCATTGAGAGGTGCAACAATGATGCTGAAATCTCTCACAAAACGCCTATAAAACCCGGCGAGTCCAAAGAAACTCCTCACTTGTGTGACCGTTTTGGGCTGCGGCCAACTCTCAATAGCTTCAATCTTGGCTTTATCAACTTCAATTCCCTGTGGAGTAACAACATAGCCAAGAAAAGATACTCGGTCTGTGCAAAAGGTGCACTTCCCAAGGTTACCAAACAAACGTGCATCACGTAGAGCAGTAAAAACAAAACGCAAATGATCCAAGTGTTCCTCCAAAGATCTACTATAAATCAGTATATCATCAGAGTAGACTACCACAAATCGTCCAATGAAAACACGTAAAACCTCATTCATTAATCTCATCAAAGTGTTGGGTGCATTAGTCAATCCAAAAGCAATAACTAACCACTCATATAAGCCAAACTTAGTTTTAAATGCCGTTTTTCATTCATCTCCCTATTTCATGCGAATTTGATGGTATCCACTACGCAAATCAACTTTGAAGAAAATTATAGAGCCAGTTAATTCATCAAGCATATCATCTAGCCTAAGAATAAGATGACGATAACGAATAGTAATATTATTAATGCCTCTACAATCAACACACATATGCGATGTACCATCCTTTTTCAGCACTAGAATAATAGAAACATCACAAGGACTAAGAGATTCACGTATATAACCTTTGTCGAGCAGCTCTTGTACTTGGCGCATAATCTCCTTCGTCTCCTCTGGTTTGGTACGGTATGGTGCACGGTTGGGTAGCGATGCACCGAGAATTAGTCAATCTGATGCTCAATCCCTCTAATAGGTGGTAATCCCGGTGGCATGTCTTGTGGAAAGACGTCAGCGAACTCTTGCAAAATGTTAATGACAGCAGGAGGCAAAGAGGGTGGCTTTTCCTTGAATGAAAATAATACCCCTTTGCATACGAAAGCATAGCAAACAGATGTAGTAATATCCAAATTAGTAATATCAGCTTTAGTGGCAAGTAAACAACCACTCTTTAGTTTTATTTTAGAGGCAATACTAGATGATGATTTAGTAGGCTTATTGTGTTGCTCAAATTCCTTTGCTACAATCTGATTGTCACTCTTATGTATGTCTTGTTTTGCTTTACTAGCTATAGCAATGTCATCTTTCATAATATGTTCAGGAGACATAGGAAGCAAAGTTATATTTCTATCCTTATGAACAAGAGTATACTGATTTGTTCTACCGTGGAGTACATATTTTTTATCAAATTGCCATGGTCTATCAAGTAAAACGGAGCATGCTTGCATGGGTACCACATCACAATCAACAAAATCAGAATACGTAGCAATGCTAAAATGCACACGAACAATACGTGTTACCTTAACCTTGCCACTGTTGTTGAATCACTAGATATAATAAGGATGAGGATGTGGTCTGGTGGTGAGAGACAACTTCTCCACCATCTCCATGCTAGCTAAGTTGTTGCAACTCCCTCCATCGATGATTACGCGAATAGAATGTTCCTTTACCACTCCTTTAGTATGGAACAAGTTGTGCCTATGATTTTGCTCAGCTTATGTTACCTGCACACTTAAAACACGTTGAGCAACTAAGCTTTCATACCTATCACCGTAGTCAGCAGCCATGTATTGTGTCTCTTGTTCAGTATCATCAACACCCCATTCTTCACTTGCAATAAGAGCCAGGGTCTCCTCGTCATAATCACTGGCGGAATCATATCCACCATCCTCAGTAATAATCATCACGTGCTTGGATGGGCATTTTCTCGCATAATGACCTCCACCCTTGCAACAACGACAAATAACCTCATGTGTTTGACATGTGGATGCCATGGATGAAGAAGAGCTCTATGCGGGCCCGGAAGGTGTGCTCTTGGCGAAGGGTGATGCAGGGGCCTGATTCCTGGTCTCTCTGGTGGAATTGGCGGCTGAAGGGGGCGGTGCTGATGCAGGAGGACGTGTGGAAGTAGGTGTTTATCGTGGCATCCATGAGAAAGTGCGACCTACAGAAAAAATATTTCTCGCCAACGCTTGTCGATCCTGCACTTCACATTCAGCTTTGCAAGCAAGATGGAATAAACGAGTGATAGTGTTATAATCCTTATATTCTAGAATAGTCTGCATATCTCTATTTAATCCACCCATAAAATGTGCAAGCATAGCTTCATTATCCTCAACAATACCACATCTAATCATGCCAGTTTGTAATTCCTGATAATATTCTTCGACAGACTTTTTTCCTTGTCTTCAACGTTGCAAGTTTTGAAGTAATTCACGCTGATAATATGCTGGAACCCAACGAGTATGCATAGCAGTTTTCAAAGCAGGCCAAGTAGTTGGAATATTAGCATGATGTATTCGACAATATTCACACCACCAAACACAAGCTAAACTAGTCAAAGAACAAACAGCATCAACAACACGTCTATCTTCAGAAAATTGCAAGCATGTAAAACGTTGCTCTGTTTCTAACTTCCAAGTAAGATATATATCAGGAACATATCGACCATCAAAAGTAGGAATATTCAATTTAAGTTTAGGGAGATGGCCATGATCCCGTACCTGAGGGTGTGGTGCATCCATACCGTTGCAATTGTATACATGTGGACGACCGACGACTTGTCGGGGTGGTTGTTGTTCCTGGAGTTGAACTGGAGCAACCTCTCCCTCATCATCGTAATCACCATCATACTCCTCATCATATTCCTCATTCTGCCCAGCCACAGAAACCTCGGTAGTAGCAGCAACAGGAGAAGCAGCAGGACCAGCAGCAGCAGTAGGAGCAACAACACCCAAATTCTGCACTTGGTCAACATGCACGCGTCGCGCTCGTAGCCGTTGTTGTCGTTGAAGAGGGACAACCCCTGTAGCTGGTGGTGGTAAGCGGGCAAGCACCTCACCAAACTTGGCGTTCATCTTGGTGTCGAATTTCTTCTCCATACCTTCAAGCTTGTCCATGGCCTCTCCAAAGGTGGTCACGAAATCCTATACCTGGTCAGACATCATTTGCTAAAATTTATCATGGAGCTCCCAATTGGTCAGGTTCTCCCAGTCGATCTCCTCGTCGTGTGATCCTGGCATGGTTAGCAGCAATAAGAAACCAGAAGAATATGATCCTACAAACTACTAGGAAGTGGTTGTGGTGGTGGTGGTGTGTCACAAATCCGTCAAGCAAATCTCAATTTCTTACCAATTCTTACCCAGCAGCAGGTGGCGATCGGCAACCGGTGTAGTCGAAACTCTCAAAGCTTGGATAGAGCGTTTGCCAGGTGGTGTCAAACACATGATTTAGATGTATGTGGAGCTGAGAAGGCTTATAATGTAGTAGCAAGAACGGTTAGCAATAATCAGTTCAGAGATGCAAAATTGAAAAGACGCTCAAGGACAGTACCGTGCTGGTCCTAGGCTAGACCGTACTAGAGACGCGAGCCTAGAACACCAACGAAGTCACGACGACACGTACTAATCAAGGGAAGAGCCACTCTAATTTTTTTCTCTTTTTTTCTTCAGAAAATCACTATAACGATGACTGTCTCAAAACTCTTTCCAAGGTCCAAAAACAGGATAAGCACGGGATTTTTTGACCAATTTTTTTTATTTCTGGAGCAATTCGGGGCTGCGATGACCAAAAATTGCGACAAAAATCACTATGATGGCGAGTGTCTCAAAACTCTCTAAAAATCCTAACAAAACGATAGGGATTTTTTTTTCACCCCTCGAAATTTTGGCCTAAAAAGTGCTGTGGAAAGCGTGCCAGATTTTTTCCCGAAACCTACTCAGGAAAGGAAACGCGAAACCGAAAGCAAAAGGATCTTGAAGTTCACCTAAAGCGGAAAGGATTGTGGTGGATATATGGTGGTGGTATATGACAGCAAGGATAATGGTGGCGTGGTGGTGGTATATGGCAGCAGTGATGATGGTAGCGTGGAGGTGGTATATGGCAGCGATGAAAGATGGTGCGGTGGCGGCGTGACAACCTGTGAACAAAACTCGAAACTCTATAGAACTAGACACTAAGACCAGCAACTCGACACGATGATGTAACCGCAATTTCAACAAAGCAAACTACTGAAAACACTATGCAAAGGCTCAGATTGGTTCGGATATGATGATCTAACCCTTATTCTGATGGTTTTTTCGTGGACTAAAGGTATGAAGAGCAGATGTGATCGAACTATGAAAAACTGGTAAAATCTCACCGAGCAACCTGGAAATCTGATACCACTTGATAGAGGCGAAGTTGTCCCTATCTTTCGATGAGATCGTGGGTATCGTTTTGGTAGAGTCAACTTTGACGATTTGACTACGAACGATTGAGACGTCACACCTTAGCAATCGCTAAACCAACTCGATAGGTTATTGACCATGCCGGAGCATGATCAACGTGACGACGAAGGTCTGTTTCCTGCACGCAAACGAAGAACAAGCAAGAAACTAAGATGCAATCAAGATATTGCGAATATAAGATGTCGGCGATGCTAGATCGACACCTATGGGGATCAACGTGATACCCTTGTGATCGTAGGACGGGAAAAAATAACGTCAAGAGCAGACCAAACGATCAACACCTGACAAGTCTTTTTACCCAGGTTTGGGCCGCTTACGCGTAAAACTCTACGTCTTCCTCGTCTGATCGTATTAAGCGTTCTTTTGTTGTTCGTTTACAGTGATGATAATTGTCTTCTTGGCCAATCTCAAAAAAGGCTAACCTCTTGTGAATGAGCTAAGGGCCTCCTTTTATATGCAAAGGGGTCACCTACATTGCTCAATGGTAGGTTCACAAGATGTTAGAGTGAACCTACATCGGTGCTTATCCATTTACCGCTGTCAGGTGCATTAAATGCACATCTTGTCCATGTCAGCTAAGTGCTGGTGAAGACATGTGCCCAGGTGTTTCGACACCTGGACGCCCCGCTGGCGCATGCGGAATGCGCTGGAACACGGGGAAGCGGTGGTACTGTGGCAAGGGCGGTCGCCCTCTGGCGCGTTGCCACGTAATCCCGGCAAAAGGGTGCTTGCCGGGGCCTTGGTGCTTCCTCCCGGCAAGGAAGCTGGGCTTCGGCTATCTTCCTGGCGAGGGGGGGCTCGCCGGGGCCTTGTGCTAGGTGTGTTCATCACGTCCGTTGGACGGACGAGGCCTTGGGTGTCTTCCCGGCAAGACAGGCTTGCAGGGGCCTTGGATCTCTCGGGGGCGAGTCTTGTGTGGATTCCGCCGTGCCCTGCCGGCAGGGGCTCTTTGTGCCCATGCACAAGTTTGGGGCACTAGAGACCCTAGTCTTTAGTGCATCGACATAAGAGGAAAGCTTTATTGATGAAGGTGGGGTTCTGTGACGCCTTTGTCTGGTCGTAGAACACAAACGAAGAACGCAAAGTTGCAGCTATGGCGAACTTGTAATCTATACAAAACCCAACTCTAAACGGTGCCCTAAGGGCTGTATATATGAGGGACTAGAGAGGCAATTTCGTGACCCTTGGAGGAGGGGTCCGGAAACAGCTCTAAACTCGGTTTCCTCACACATACGGACTCTAAATATAGCCTATATTATGGTATTTCGAAATTACATGGGCCTGGCCCAAAAATAAGGTGGCGCAACATCTGTAATAGCCTATGGACGGAATTTATAAAGTGACGTCTTGAATATTTCGTCCAAAGCCTTCATGCTCTCCTTATGGTGGCTTTAAAGTGCGAAAATCACCAGTGGAAGCTCCATTGTTCTCTCCCACGCGTGCATCCAAACCCATGACATGATACACTCTGTCATACATAAGCCTCATTGTATCTTTCCTCAAAACAGCCACCATACCTACCTATCAAGGCATTTCCATAGCCTTTCCGAGATACTTTGCCATGCAACATCCACCATCTCATGACTTGATCTTCATGTCATACATTGTTTTGCTTGATCATAGAGCCGCATGCTAGTTGGGCCTTGCCCTCATTACTCCTACATGACGCGCTAGTATCATTGCATATCCTGCTACACTGGCAGAGGCATACATTTGCATACATCATGATAGTCTTCACTTGTCTTTATGTTGAGTACTTCTTACAAAGTGTGATGATTTTTCTTTCTATTCATGTAAAGCATAGAGTGTTGCCCTTAAGTGAGGAAAAGATCCCAAAGTGGACAATACAAAAGATCCCAAAGAGGACAAATGAGAGATAAAAAGAAAGAGCCAAAGAGGCCACAAAAAATAAAAATAAATAAAAATAAAAATAAAAATAAATAAAAAGAGAGAAGGGGGCAACACCACTATTTCTTTTTTAAAGATCCACACTCGTACTCCATTACTATATTGGTACTACATAGAGATTATCATTCATGCATAACTATGTGGGGACCCTTACACTATAGAACTTGGTTTGCATATTCTAATGATGAGCCTCCTCAAATGACCTCTAGGTCTTCATGAGCAAACAAGTTGGATGCTCCCCCACTAGTTCCATTAGAGAGTTTACCTTAGCTCATATGTGCATCTGTTACATGGCAATCCCTACTCCTCACATCATATGTATTATTTGGCTTTCTCTCGCCTATGGTTATCCTCATTGATGTGAGCCTTTCACACCTTTTTGTATTCCTTCCCCATCATTATTCTATTTTCCATCTTAAGTGCCAACATATCTTGCTTACGCTCATTCATTGCATGAGTGCTCAAAATCAAAAGGGAGAGGGTCATTTTGACTTGTGCCACACAAGTGGTCTGGGGATGAGTCAACATAAGATTCCGAAGGAGACTAAGTCCGAGGTTTAGTAGATTGAGTTCTCAATTAACAACCCATCTCCCACTTCTTGCACGCAAACACCACTTGAAGACATTCGAGTCACGGACAACGAGAGCTCTTGCACCTTTATGTTCTTATTTTGCTAAGTTCAATACTAGATATAGATTCTTGCTTGTTATTGTCTTGACTTGAATTTCATATCTCACTTTCTTTACTTTGAAGTTCTTATATGTGTGTTAGCATATCACCGCAGAAATTATTGTATTATCATTTATCTACTCGAGGACGAGCAGAAATTAAGCTTGGGATGTTGATACGTCCCAAACGCATCTATAATTTCTGCTTGTTCCATGATCTTTTGGGTGACATTGTTATATGTTTTGCTATAATTTTATATCATTTTACACATATTTGGACTAACCTACTAACTCAGTGCACCCAGTGCCACTTTCTATCCGCTGATGTCTATTTTGCAGGGCTTTTACCCAATTTTCCGAAATCCAAAAGAATCCAGAAAAAATAAAAAAAAATCAGCGAAACAGAAGCTTCCAGATCACCGAAGGAGGGCCAGAGGGGGGCCAGGGGTCTCCCAGGCGGCCTGCTGGCGCGCCCAGGCCCTAGGCCACGCCAGGAGGTCACCTGGGTGGAATCCACCTCCTCCGGTGCCCTCCTTTGGCCTATATTTGGAGTCCCGAGAGGAAACCCTCGCAGACTTTCTAGAATCATGAATTTCTCCATCGTTCCGCCGCCGCTGCGCTTCCGAAATTGGGACCATCACGAGACCTCTTCCCCGGCACCCCGCTGGAGGCAGGATTGACCTCCGAAAGCTTCTCCACCGCCATGGACGCTCCCTGGACGTGCCGTGAGTAGTCATCCTTGGACCATGAGTCCATGACTAGTAGCTATGTGATGTCTTCTCTCCAATCTTGTGCTTTAACGGTTAGTCCTTGTGAGCTGCCCTACATGATCAAGGCATCTATATAATTCTCTTGCTATTGCTATGTTCGGTTTGTTGGGATCCGATGGATAATGAGATTATGTTCAGATTGTTATGAGTTATATCTTTGATTATCCTTTTATATTATGTTCCTTATTGATTCATGCATGTTCTCCGTTGCTTTTTATTGCTTTGGCCAAGTAGTAAATCGTAACTCCAAGAGGTAGCGTTATGCATGATTGTGGGTTCGGGCCCCTCGATGTCTAGCTTGAGTGACAGAAACATGAGACTAGGGGATGTGCTTGTTGCCACCAGGGAGAAAACAACGGTGCTTGTGACCACGGTTGCAAGGATTGTTTATCTTACGCATAATTCGTTAATGCACTTGTCTGTTGCTTTGAGTTTACACTTTGGGTGGGGCTCACAACTTAATACCGGAGAGATTTTCTGGATAGATAACTCAAGGTGGATGATTCATAAGTAGATGCTGATGAATCAACGGTCTACTTGTATTGGTGTACTGCCCATTACTATTGAACCTCTAACTATCAAGGAGCATAATTAGCATTGCGGTGCGATCTTAATTCTGTCAATTGCCGAACTGTGTTTTGTTTACGCTAGCGTAGTTGTTTATCGTCTTTTGGGAGAGAGACATCACTAGTGAACATCATGTGACTCCGGTCCATATCAATATAATTATTTACACCTCCGTCATTTACCGCTTTCATTTACTTTTCCATTGCAATCATTATTATCTTTCCGCTTGTGTTTTGATCCTTTGCAAACTACAAGGCCGGAGAGATTGACAACCTCTCTGTACTTGTTGGGAGCAAAGTTATTTGTTGTGTGTGCAGGTCCACGTCTTCTCCTAGCGCCAGGGTGGAAGACACCTACTTGTTGATCCTAGGAGTCCTCCTAGTTCGATAAACCTTACAGTCTCTGTGTGAGGGAAATTTGCTGTTGACTACATCTCGACCTTTTACTTGGGGTATCTAACAAGGAACGAGAAGTATATCCATCAACTCGTCATCAACATGTGGTAGCAAAAATCTGACATCTTATGATAGGTAGAGTTTTTATTCCTTAGAAGATTAAGCATGAGTAGAATAGGGTAGCAGATTGGCTGGCTTATTACAGTCGTATAAAGAGTACTACTGTTGTATGGCTTGAGAGAGGACCACGATGCATGGAGGAAATTTTGACTCTCAGTTGTAACCCTATGAATACCCTTCACATGTATTAGCGCAAAAAAAATAAGAAGTGATACACATTTATTAGCACAACAAATTATTTTTACTTGAGGGAAAAAATAGTATAACTACTTGTGCACATACAACAACATGGGCTTGCTAGCTGTACATTCATCGACCATCCAAATAGTTCTAGATTTTCCAGTCAAACAAAAAGAAAATTATTGATAAGCAAAAACAATTATTTCTTTTATTTTTTATTTCTCCACATATTAGCTTTTACTGAAGGCAAACTTTATAATATTTGACCAAATGTATAGAAAACAATATAAACATTTCTATAATACCATATATCTGAATAACACTGACCCCTCATCATTGACCGACCCTTGCCCACATGTCAATGATGAGCGTTAGTGATAACAATCTTTGCATTCGGCTTGATGGTTATCACAGATTGGTCTAAGGTGGCAGGTCAGTGATAGCTTGTCCCAGTGATCAAACAAGACCAAACACGACCAAACGAATACTTGACACATCTGTGTAGTTTATTCAAAAGGGAACCCATGTTTTTTCCCGCCAGTCAATATTGATTTGTTGTCAACCAGTTATAATCAATCATTCCCTTTTTCCTCGATAATCAAAACCCTCAATGCATATCCTCAACACCACTCTCTCTTCGTCATTCCCATCACAACCTTCTCCCTCTTGTTACCATTGTCAGTCACCTGTATTGCTTCCAACTCCCCCTCTTTCCCGGTTCCTAGTCGGAGAGAGTCCGGTGCCATAGTCATCATCGTGCGGCCCGAAGAAGCAGATCGTCCATCGCCCACCATTGACGCGCCTTGGCCTTCATTCCCTTCGTGGACGCACCATTCTATCATTTCGTCTGTGGTAACACACCGACTCTGTCCGATGCAGCAGTTGCATTCCGCCCGGCTGTCGGACGTTGGGTCTCACGTGTACCTATAAGCGGTCGTAGACCCGACATGTGCTTCATAATTATTCGGTCGCAATGGCAACCATGATGGTGATCTCCATTCCTTTGTATTAGTGTTCAAATTTGAAGTTTGATATCTATCTTGAGGGTGAGTCATTATTATTGTGCTATAAATTTGTATGTTTTCTCACTAGACATGTTAGATTGTTATTTGTCGTCATTCAGTCTAGATTTAGAACCTTAAGGCCTGATTATAGATGTTTTATTCGTAGCATCGATGATTATAAAACTGAAAAATATACGTCCTCGTAATTTTCCCACGTGATTTCCTACATAATTTTAACGAACTAGCATATGATATTGCATGGGTGATATATGAGACAAGTAATACCCTACTCTGTATTGTATTTGTTTTATTTTCACATTAATACCACACTTTTTTTACTATGAGTTTGGCTGTCAAGTATAGCAAATGAACATGTTCAATGTTTTGTGGGAATATGATTTGGACAAACATCATTGTTGTTTTGACCTTTTAGTGTAGTGCATAAAACTCTATTTCTGTAAGAGTGTTTTGTGCAGTACAACTAAAATGTCAGCTGCGGTATTACTGTTTTTTAGGTGCACTACCCAGAAAGTTTCTACCAAACCGCACAATGACTGTATCTTGATTTAGGCCTTCTTGGCAATTTTTTAAGCAATTGTAGGTTTACCACTAGCTCTAGTTTATGTACTTTTAGCCAGTTCCTATTTGGGAAGGCTGGTTCAGTGGGTACTCAGAATGTGGCAATCACAAAGAGAACCTTGCGTCATGGCTCGAAGTTGGCAATACACAAGTCCCTTTTATGTGGTGGACATTTAATTTGTGCAGTGAGTAGGCGAGTCAGTTTCATCTATGTACTCTTTCCTGCGTGTGAAATGCTCACCACACAGAGGAGAGTGATGCCAGAAACAAATCCACTTTCCCTGTTCTCATCTGCTATGGTTGCAAAGGCAGGGTGCTAAGGAGGAAACTATAGCAGAGGCCCTTTTGCTCTCCGGAGATGATCTGCCAGGAAAACTTCCCTCTGGGAGGGGGAAACCGAAGCCATCGTCATCACCAACACTTCCTCCTTCGTGGGAGGACCAATCTTCATCAACATCTTCACCAAGACCATCTCATCTCAATCCCTAGTTCATCTCTTGTATTAAATATTTGTCTCAAAACCTGAGATTGGTACATACTGGTTATTAATAGTGTTGATCACATTTTGTAGTTGATGCTTGTTGGTTTACTTGGTGAAAGATATTATGTTCATATGCTTGGTCAATATCATTACACCTCTGATCTTGAATATGTTGAGGAGGTGTGATTAGTTACTATTGTTCCCGAGGACATAGGAGAGGTCTTGTTGTAAGTAATCATGTGAAGTTGGTATTTGTTTGATATTTTAAATATGTGTATGTTGTTGCTTCACTTAGTGGTGTCACGTGAACGTCGACTACACGATACTTCAACATGTTATGGGCCTAAGTGAAGGCATTATGGAGTAACAAGTAGATGATGGGTTGTTTTAAACGCGCAAAATTTGCACCTAGAATTTGTTTTTGTTATTTTATGCGTGCAAAATTTGCACCTAGAATTTGTTATTTTAACTACCACTTTTTCCGAGGTCGTATTTGGGTTCACTCCAATAGATTATTTCACATTAAAAGTGTTGAAACTCTGCACGATCAAATCATCCAAATTATTTAAAGTACAATAGTTAGATTTTGACATAATAAATGGCTTAAATTTGGTGGGACGATCATATCTTTGTAAGTGTGTAATCCTATTTTCTAAACCTCCTTTGATGAAGTTGGTGCATTATACGAACTAGAAGATTCCCCGAGCGTTCGTGCCCGAATTAGTTGAGGAACAATTAGTTGATGTACGTCTTCTCTTAGGTATATAGGATATGGAAAAGCAACTCACAAAGTTGATCGATAGAGTTTATTTAAGTCGGGTAGGTCTTCAACTCCTGATGCTCGCATTTTTTCTGAATTTATTTCACGATTTTCGACGTTATTAGATCTGATCGGAGGCCGCCGAGCAATCCACTAGGCCCTTCATACCGCCATAGATATGAAGCCGGATGACGCGCCGCCGCCGCATAGCCCGTCGCCGCCATCCGAACCAGACCAACCGCCGCACGCTGCTGGCTGTGTCCGGCAAGACCCACGTGCCTGCAGCCGCCGTCGCCCGCATGTAGGGGCCCCGCACCACCCCTCGGATGCGGGAGAGAGGGATGCCTCCGCCACCGCCATCACCCCCCGAGCGTTTGCCCAGCGGCGTCCCCCGACGGCAACGGAGGGAGGAGACGATGGGCGTACAGGAGTTAATTCTTTGTTCATCATCACAATACAATTACCACGACACCTTGTGTACCATGACAATGAGATACATAAAAGCTAGACTAGTATATCATCTCTTGGACCATGTCTTGGATGGATGCATGATCTAATCGATTGCATGCGGGCTGATCCATCCATGCATTATTAACTAGTCAAGACTTCAAAAGCTCAAGAACCGAGAAATCGACTATATAACAAAAGACTAATCAATTAATCTGCTGCGCATGCATGAATTGCTGCCTGTTTCATCACAGTACAATTAACAACATCTTGCTTGTTCAAGACATACATCAAAGCTAGACTATACCATTGAGCTACACTAGCTTCCATTCTAATTATATCCTGCATCATCTCTTGGCTGCAGATTTCGCAGTCTTGGATGGTAGTTTTGTCCCTCACGTACGTGGTGTGCAAGTATCAACTCTGGCAGGAGACGATCGGAGTAGAGCATGCCACAGCCGTGTCGTCGCAGAGGCCGAGCAGCTCATCCAACATGCACAGGAAGGTGTGGTCTTCATCCTCTGCAGCGCCTTCTTGGAGTTGGAGGTCGTCGGACAAGACATGATCATCCGTCACCTCGGACGACATGAACCCGCCTGGATCCACGCTGCCGTCGTCCACTAGTCCGGACGGCAACGTCTCGCCTTCGTCGGACATGAACCAGCGCTGGGTCTCCTGGACCTGGAGACCCCCGTGTTGCTGGATGATGGGTTGTTGGCGGCGTGGGGTCTGGGGATGTGGAGCCTCGGGATGTTGGACGTCGTCCGCCTTCCTTTTCCTGGAACCAGGGGCACTGATTACCTCCTCGTATGTCGTCTCACTCCTGTGACGAGACACGCAGACCTTGCAGAGCACCACGCCGTCTTGCTTCTTGTCGTCGCCGTCGAGGTCGTACTCGGTCATGCACCAGCCGATCCTCAGTTTCTCGTTCCCTCCCGGCAACTTCTGAACGTAGCTGAGGTTTCGTCTATTGCCTACGCGGTTGCCATGCTTGTCTAGCACGGGGATCCCGCCCTTCTCCGAGTGCCAGTAGTAACCCTCGCCGGCGGCAGGGACGGCGCGCTGCCGCTTCCCGTTGCTGCGGCCGTCTTTGGTCTTGTGGTAGTGCGCCGGGGTGAAGAAGTACCACTCGCCGCCTTTCCCGTTGCTCCTGTCCGTGCCCCGCGCGTGTGGATACATCTCGACGAGGTCGCCGGGGGCGGCGGAGCAGACGTCGGCCTCGTGGATCATGTCGTCGGTGAAGATGCCGTCCGCTCCAGAGTCGATCCGTGGGCGGAGGTACTTGGTGATCAGCAAGTCTCCTGCCGGGTTGAAGATGTAGCCGGCGGGAAGATGGAGCTTGCCGTCGGCCATCGCAATTCGCAGATCACCAAGGTACGAGAGATGGATGGATCGTGCGCGTGTGTAACCCTGGCCTGGCTAGCTCCTTGCCTTGCCTGCGTACCTAGCTAGCTTATATGGATGGTACGACATACATGCACCTATGATACATGCATCTTATATATATGGATTCGGCTGGCTTCCATGCTTATTCGGATTCAAAGAAAGATGCGTGATCCAAGTTTCCAACCGTACCAATCCGTTTGTAAAATGGACCGTACCGGCTCTCCATTGGATGCAATGCATGCTTGCGTGCATGCGTGGGTCTACTTTTTTTTCTCTGGAATATATACAAGTATGCGTACTATATTATTATACAAGGGTTTTGGTCTTTTTGTATCATAAAGCAACCAACCAGAACATCCGACAATAGATGCTGGGACGGAAACATCAAAGTCACGCTTAAAAGAAAATGGAAAAGAAAATACAAAAGAAACAAATGCCGACACCGGCGGATTGATAAAAAACACAAAAGACTCGCGATCGCTGCACCCACCAAGGGTATTCCACCAAGCTCCAGGACTCCGAAGCGTCGGTACCCATCAACACCTCCAAGACGGAATACAACGATGACGACACTGCTGCCAAGGATTTCCTCCGGTACGCGACGAGGCGCGAGGAAGGGTAGCCCCGACGCCCTCCAGGAAGGTTCGGGTCGCCGGACCGCAGTCAGCCGGGCTGCACCACCGCCGCCCCTGCCCCGGGAAGGGGGAACGCGCGCGCGGGGAATGGAGGGCCAGCCGCCGCCGGCACCACCCGGGCCAGCGCAGGGGGCGCCCGCCAGCGGCGGCTGGGGAGGAGATGATGGAGGAAAACGCCCGCGGGGGTGGAGCTCGAGTGCCGCCCCGGCCACCTCCTGAGGAGGCGGCACGAGGGCGGATCTGGGAGGAGGGGGAGGGACTGGGTGGGGGAGGGGGAGGGCCGGGTGCTGACTGGCGACCGGGGGCGGCGGGAGGGCTGGCGGCCACAGTAGGGGAGGGCGGAAAGCCTAGGTCGCCCCTGTCGCGGGAGCTCTCTGCGTTGAATTTTGTATTTGAAAAGCCCGTGCCTCCCTCCCCCTCCCGTCATGCCCTCCGTCAAAATCTATTTGAACTCCGCAACGTCATTGAAGTACAAGTAGATATGTAAACATACGACAATCCATTATACCAACTAATACCTATAAGATCTTATAGTAGGAATATTATGGTAGGGGGAGTGGGATCCACGGGAGCTGCGAGCAGCGGAGATACCTTGCGACAAGTAGGAGGGATCCGTTGTCGAGGAGGCTGGTCACCGTCGGCGGCGGGATGGGAGCAGCTCGTCCGTGCTCCTCGCATGGTCGACGAGCCGTTGCGGTTTTATTAATTTTTTCAAAAAACATGATTGATTATTTTTCTAAATCCTTGTACCCGTATATGAAAAGAGACACACCGTTATATAAAATTAAAATTATCGAAAGAGTTGCTCATAAATACAATGGATTGTGCAATGCCAACATTTTCACTGTGAGAGGAATCATGTACTATATTTGGACCTTGCTGGCATAGTTTGGTTTGAAAACTCATTTCATTGACAATTATTTCTATGGAGGAACTTGAACCATGTTTTTTTTTCCTCTCGAAGGACCTCGTCTTTGTGTTGTGTATGTTTGGCTGTCTATACACCCATCCCGCTGCTCATCCATCCATGACAGTTCTGCACGGTACATGCATGACTGAAAGCAAATCGACTGTGCGCGAGAGAGTCAATATTTGGAACAAAATATTACGTGGTTACCAATGTTTAACAGTTTTTTGGCTATGCCATGTAAGCATCAGAAATACTACATTTACATTTTTAACCAAGGTATTGCATAGAAAGCTGTGTAAACCTATGTAATTCCCTAAGCTGAACAAACTAAATTTTAGGATCGAGCTGGTACTGGCTAAACCTATATACTTCTCTAAATTGAACAAACTGAACTTATGGTTATATAGAAACTCAATCTGCACTTGTCATATAGTAAAAGCAAAATAGGAAACACACAGAACCAATGACAAACAACTATAAAATAACAATTAATCAACATAGTACACTACTCGTTAGTACTTGTAATTTCCAGGATATTATCATGTTAGAATCCACAAACATCTTTTAACCACTCCATTACCTCATAATTAGCAAAACAAGAAAATGTATATCCTGGCAAACTCCAAAAGAATTTACATGTGTCTGAAGAACTTCTTAAATGGTCTCTTTTATAGAAACCAAACTCCAGCTTTACTTTCTAAAAAAACCACTCTAGATCTACAGGTTCATTGTCTCCCTACTCACTGCCTATTATCTGTTGGCCGCTAGAATTCTCCTTGACATATCACCTTCCACCGATTGAGCTCCCTGCACAAGCATATTGGTAGAAAAAAGGTTAGTATGCATTTAGATGTCAAAAGTGGAAGCAGAAATGTGAGTCATTTGACGTTTCGAGATTAATTGTTTCTATTTGACATACCAGTTTTACTTTGGATTTTCCTGATACAATTGACAAATTCCAATACACCGGCTGACATGTTATCTTCACATTCATTGTCCTTGAATGTTAGCACTTGGCCCAAAATTAGTTTTCTGAGTTCATATTCATCCTATAAATTCATTTTTTTTCTAGAAGGATGGCATCATCATCAAATGTTTATTATAGAATTACTGATCTATACGGTCGTGATATTTACCTTTAAAAATGGCAAATGTGGTTTTTCGTTTTGCCATGTGGACATGAAGAGGGGAACAAGATAACCAGGCAATTCCCTTGTATATAAGAATGATTTGTTAGTAATTAATATTGTAAACATATTAATGTTACTTGTTACGAAATACTTGGTATATAGTCTTTAACTCCTGAAAAATGTTACCTGTTATAAATTGGAATATCATCTAGTATTTTTTGATGCCATAGGAGAATATTCTCATTCCATCTACACCCTGCACATGCTTTTGACATTGCTTTCGGCAAGTGTTCCGCTATTCATATAATCTTGTGCACATATTTTATGAGTGGGTTACTGTTGGAATTATTCCCTAGAGGCAATAATAAATATAGTTATTATTATAATTCATGTATCAAGATAATCGTTTATTATCCATGCTATAATTGTATTGAATGAAGACTCACTTACATGTGTGGATACATAGACAAAACACTGTCCTTAGCAAGCCTCTAGTTGGCTACCCAGTTGATCAAAGATAGTCAGTGTCTTCTGATTATGAACAAGGTGTTGTTGCTTGATAACTGGATCACGTCATTAGGAGAATCACGTGATGGACTAGACCCAAACTAATAGACGTAGCATGTTGATCGTGTCATTTTGTTGCTACTGTTTTCTGCGTGTCAAGTATTTGTTCCTATGACCATGAGATCATATAACTCACTAACACCGGAGGAATACTTTGTGTGTATCAAACGTCGCAACATAACTGGATGACTATAAAGATGCTCTACAGGTATCTCCGAAGGTGTTCGTTCAGTTAGTATGGATCGAGACTGGGATTTGTCACTCCGTGTGACGGAGAGGTATCTCGGGGCCCACTCGGTAATACAACATCACACACAAGCCTTGCAAGCAATGTGACTTAGTGTAAGTTGCGGGATCTTGTATTACGGAACGAGTAAAGAGACTTCCCGGTAAACGAGATTGAAATAGGTATGCGGATACTGACGATCGAATCTCGGGCAAGTAACATACCGAAGGACAAAGGGAATGACATACGGGATTATATGAATCCTTGGCACTGAGGTTCAAACGATAAGATCTTCGTAGAATATGTAGGATCCAATATGGGCATCCAGGTCCCGCTATTGGATATTGACCGAGGAGTCTCTCGGGTCATGTCTACATAGTTCTCGAACCCGCAGGGTCTGCACACTTAAGGTTCGACGTTGTTTTATGCGTATTTGAGTTATATGGTTGGTTACCGAATGTTGTTCGGAGTCCCGGATGAGATCACGGACATCACGAGGGTTTCCAGAATGGTCCGAAAACGAAGATTGATATATAGGATGACCTCATTTGATTACCGGAAGGTTTTCGGAGTTACCGGGAATGACGAATGGGTTCCGGGAGTTCACCGGGGGGCAACCCACCCCGGGGAAGCCCATAGGCATTGGGGGTGGCGCATCAGCGCTTTGTGGGCTGGTGGGACAGCCCAAAAGAGCCCTATGCGCCATAGGAAGAAAAATCAAAGAGAAAAAAAAGAGGAGGTGGGAAAAGGGGAAGGACTCCTCCTTCCGAACCTAGTTGGACTCGGTTTGGAAGGGGAGGGCTGCCCCCCTTGGCTCGGCCGAAACCCTTAGGGGTCCAAGGCAAGGCTCCCCCTCTTCCCCCTATATATACGGAGGTTTTAGGGCTGATTTGAGATGATTTTTCCACGGCAGCCCGACCACATACCTCCACGGTTTTTCCTCTAGATCGCGTTTCTGCAGAGCTCGGGCTGAGCCCTGCTGAGACAAGATCATCACCAACCTCCGGAGCGCCGTTACGCTGCCGGAGAACTCTTCTACCTCTCCGTCTCTCTTGCTGGATCAAGAAGGCCGAGATCATCGTCGAGCTGTACGTGTGCTGAACGCGGAGGTGCCGTCCGTTGGGCACTAGATCGTTGGACTGATCGCGGGACGGTTCGTGGGGCGGATCGAGGGACGTGAGGACGTTCCACTACAACTACCACGTTCACTAACGCTTCTGCTGTACGATCTACAAGGGTACGTAGATCACACATCCCCTCTCGTAGTTGGACATCACCATGATAGGTCTTCGTGCGCGTAGGAAATTTTTTGTTTCCCATGCGACATTCCCCAACAGTGGCATCATGGGCTAGGTTCATGCGTAGATGTCTTCTCGAGTAGAACACAAAAGTTTTTATGGGCGGTGATGTGCGTTTTGCTGCCCTCCTTAGTCTTTTCTTGATTCCGCGGTATTGTTGGATTGAAGCGGCTTGGACCGACATTACTCGTACGCTTACGAGAGACTGGTTTCATCACTACGAGTAACCCCGTTGCTCAAAGATGACTGGCAAGTGTGAGTTTCTCCAACTTTAGTTGAATCGGATTTGACCGAGGAGGTCCTTGGATGAGGTTAAATAGCAACTCATATATCTCCGTTGTGGTGTTTGCGTAAGTAAGATGCGATCCTACTAGATACCCATGGTCACCACGTAAAACATGCAACAACAAAATTAGAGGACGTCTAACTTGTTTTTGCAGGGTATGCTTGTGATGTGATATGTCCAATGATGTGATGTGATATATTGGATGTATGATATGATCATGTTGTAATAGATAATATCGACTTGCACGTCGATGGTACGGCAACCAGCAGGAGCCATAGGGTTGTCTTTATACTAATGTTTGTGCTTGCAGATGCGTTTACTATTTTGCTTGGATGTAGCTTTAGTGGTAATAGCATGAGTAGCACGACAACCCCGACGGCGACACGTTGATGGAGATCATGATGATGGAGATCATGGTGTGGCGCCGGTGACAAGAAGATCGTGCCGGTGCTTGGTGATGGAGATCAAGGAGCACGTGATGATGGCCATATCATGTCACTTATGAATTGCGTGTGATGTTAATCCTTTTATGCACCTTATTTTGCTTAGAACGACGGTAGCATTATGAGGTGACCTCTCACTAAAATTTCAAGACGAAATTGTGTTCTCCCCGACTGTGCACCGTTGCTACAGTTCGTCGTTTCGATACACCACGTGATGATCGGGTGTGATAGACTCAACGTTCACATACAACGGGTGCAAAACAGTTGCGCACGCGGAACACTCGGGTTAAGCTTGACGAGCCTAGCATGTGCAGACATGGCCTCGGAACACATGAGACCGAAAGGTCGATCATGAATCATATAGATGATATGATTAGCATGGGGATGCTTACCACTGAAACTATGCTCAACTCACGTGATGGTCGGACCTGAGCTAGTGTAAGTGGATCATGAACCACTCAAATGACTAGAGAGATGTACTTTTTGAGTGGGAGTTTAGCGAGTAATTTGATTAAGTTAAACTCTAATTATCTTGAACATAGTCTAAGTCCACTTTGAATATATTTGTGTTGTAGATCATGGCTCACGCGATAATCACCCTGAATTTTAATACGTTCCTAGAGAAAGCTAAGTTGAAAGATGATGGAAGCAACTTTGTAGACTGGGCTCGTAATCTTAAGCTAATCTTACAAGATGGGAAGAAGGATTATGTCCTTGCCTTTTATATATTTTTTGGGACTAACTTATTAACTCAGTGCCAAGTGCCAGTTCCTGTTTTTTCCATGTTTTTGACCCCTTTTAGAGGAGATTTTGAAACGGAGTCCAAACAGAATAAAACCCCGAAAAGAATTTTTCCGGAACAGAACAAGATCAGGAGACTTGAGAGCCAAGGCAGGGGAGCCTCACGGGCCCCACAAGCCCCCACCCCGAGGCCAGGGGAGGCCATGGCCCACAGGCTTGTGGGCCCCCTGGGCGCCCTTTGCCATAGGTTTTGCACCTATATATCCCCAAAAATTTCACAAAATCAGGAGATCATCGAAAGTACTTCTCCGCCGCCGCAAGTTTCTGTCTCCGAAAGATCCCATCTAGGGCACGTTCTGGTGCCGTGCCGGAGGGGGGGATTCGGACACGGAGGGTTTCTTCATCAACACCATGACCTCTCTGATGATGCGTGAGTAGTTCACCATAGACCTACAGGTCCATAGCTAGTAACTAGATGGCTTCTTCTCTCTCTTGGATCTTCAATACAAAGTTCTCCATGATCGTCATGGAGATCTATCCGATGTAATCTTCTTTTGCGGTGTATTTGTCGAGATCCGATGAATTGTGGATTTCTGATGAGATTATCTATGAATCTTATTTGAGTTTCTTCTGATCTCTCTTATGCATGATTTCATATCCTTGTAATTCTCTTCGAGTTGTGGGTTTTGTTTGGCCAACTAGATCTATGATTCTTGCAATGGGAGAAGTGATTGGTTTTGGGTTCATACCATGCGGTGACCTCACCCAGTGACAGAAGGGGTAGCGAGGCACGCATCGTGTTGTTGCCATCAAGGGTAAAAAGATGGGGTTTTCATCATTGGTTTGAGATTATCCCTGTACATCATGTCATCTTGCTTAAGGCGTCACTCTGTTCGTCATGAACTCAATACACTAGATGCATGCTGGATAACGGTCGATGTGTGGAGTAATAGTAGTAGATGCAGAAAGTATCGGTCTACTTGTCTCAGACGTGATGCATATATGTATGATCATTGCCTTAGATATCGTCATGACTTTGCGTTGTTCTATCAATTGCTCGACAGTAATTTGTTTACCCACCGTGATATTTGCTATTTTGAGAGAAGCCTCTAGTGAACACTATGGCCCCCGGGTCTACTCCCCACCATATTTTCAGCCTTACACTTTTTACTTCATTGCACTTTCCGCCTTCCGATCTCACTTTGCAAACAATCTTGAAGGGATTGACAACCCCTTTGAAGCATTGGGTGCAAGCTCATTTGTGTTTACGCAGGTACTCTGGACTTGACGAGACCCTCCTTCTGGATCGATACCTTGGTTCTCAAACTGAGGGAAATACTTACTGCTCCTGTGCTGCATCACCCTTTCCTCTTCAAGGGAAAAAAAGACGCAAACAAGAGAAGTAGCAAGAAGAATTTGTGGCGTAGCTTGGGAAGGGCTTTTGTTGCCGTAGCAGAAGAATTTTTGGCGCCGTTGCCGGGGAGGAAGATCAAGTCAAGAACTCATCCAAGTAGGTGTCGCAAACTCATCTCTTGTATTTACTTTGTTTGCCAGTTGCCTCTCGTTTTCCTGTCCCCCACTTCACCAATTTGCCTTTTTCGTTTGCCTTTTTTCGTTTGCCTTTCCGTTCGCCTTTTCTCGTTTGCTCTTTGTTCGCTTGTGTTCTTACTCGCTTGCTGAAGTCACCATGAATGAAAACACCAAACTTTGTGACTTCTCGAATACTAATAATTATGATTTTATTATTACTCCGATTGCTCCCGCCACTAGTGCGGAGTCATACGAATTCAATGCCGCTTTGTTGAATCTTGTTATGAAAGAGCAATTCTCCGGCCTTCCTAGTGAAGATGTCGCATCCCATCTCAATACCTTCATTGAACTTTGCGGCATGCAAAAGAAGAAAGATATGGATAATGACGTGATTAAATTGAAGCTTTTTTCCTTTCTCGTTGCGAGATCGCGAAAAAACTTGGTTTTCTTCTTTGCACAAAAATAGTAACGATTCTTGGGATAACTGCAAATATGCTTATATATCCAAGTATTTTCCGCCAGCTAAGATCATCTCCCTCCGTAATGATATCATGAATTTCAAGCAACTCGATCATGAACATGTCGCACAATCTTGGGAGAGAATGAAATTGATGATTAGAAATTATCCCGCTCATGGCTTGAGTCTTTGGATGATTATTCAAATCTTTTACCCTGGCTTGAATTTCGCTTCTAGAAATATCTTGGACTCCGCCTTAGGTGGAACGTTCATGGAAATCACGTTAGGGGAAGCCACAAAGCTCTTAGACAACATCATGACGAATTACTCTCAGTGGCACACTGAAAGGTCACCTACTAGTAAGAAGGTACACGCTATAGAAGAAATTAACTCGTTGAGTGCTAAGATGGACGAGTTAATGAATTTTGTTGCTAGTAGAAGTGCTCCTTTGGACCCTAATGATATGCCCTTGTCTTCTTTGATTGAGAGTAGCAACGCTAGCTTGGACGTTAATTTTGTTGGTAGGAATAACTTTGGCAACAACAATGCTTTTAGAGGAAACTATGTTCATAGGCCTTTTCCTAGTAACTCCTCTAATAACTTTGGCAACTCCTACAACAATACCCATGGAAATTACAATAGATTACCCTCTGATCTAGAGAGTAATATCAAAGAGTTCATCAACTCTCAAACGATTTTCAATGCGTCCATAGAGGAAAAGCTACTCAAAATTGACGATTTGGCTAAGAGCGTTGATAGAATGTCTAGTGATGTTGATGCTTTGAAAGTTAGATGTGCTCCTCCCAAAATTAACATGGATGAAACTTTAAAAGCTATGCGTGTTTCCATGATTGAGAGCCAAGAAAGAACCGCCCAAATTCGTGCTAGACATGAATGGCTTAAAAAGGCGTGTTCTCGTGATGAGAATCACGAAGATCTTAAAGTGCTTGGTGTGGGTCCCATTGAATCTTTGTTTTCTTGTGTCAAACCTAATGATTATGGGGCTGGATATGAATCCACTTTGGTTGAAAAGTGCCCCAGTGATTCGGAGTCCATCTATCTTGATGCTAAAAGCATTGAAAGTGGAGTAGAAGACATTAAAACTTTAGTAGTAATGAAATTACTACCGTGGATTTCAAGGAATTCAATTATGATAGTTGCTCCTTGATTGAATGCATTTCTTTGATGCAATCCATGTTAAACTCTCCACACGCTTATAGCCAAAACAAGGCCTTTGCCGATCATATCATCGAAGCTATGATAAAATCTCTTGAAGAGAAACTTGAATTGGAAGTCTCTATTCCTAGAAAGCTTCATGATGAGTGGGAACCTACCATCAAAATCAAAATCAAAAAACTATGAATGCAATGCTTTGTGTGATTTGGGTGCTAGTGTTTTTGCGATTCCAAAGTCTTTATGTGATGTTTTGGGTTTTAATGAGATTGAAGAGTGTTCTCTTAATTTGCATCTTGTTGATTCTACTGTCAAGAAACCCATGGGAAGGATCAATGGTGTTCTTATTATTGCAAATAGGAACTATGTACCCGTGGATTTCATTGTGCTTGACATTGATTGCAATCCTACATGCCCTATTATTCTTGGTAGACCTTTCCTAAGAACTATCGGTGCTATCATCGATATGTAGGAAGCGAATATTAGATTTCAATTTTCTTTAAGGAAGGGCATGGAACACTTTCCTATAAAGAAAATAAGATTGCCTTATGAATCCATGATGAGGGCCACTTATGGTTTGAGCACCAAACACGACGATACGTGATTCTATCGCTTTTATGCCTAGCTAAGGGCGTTAAACAATAGCGCTTGTTGGGAGGCAAGCCAATGAATTTATCTTTTTCTTTCTGTTTTGTTGCGTCCACACCATCATAATTCTGTTGTGATTGTGTTTTTTGTGTTTCTTTTTGTGTTTGAGCCAAGCAAAACCTTTATGACTAATCTTGGTGACGGTTGTTTGATCCTGCTGGAAAAAGACAGAAACTTTTCGCTCACGGGATGATTTGTCATTTTTTTAGAAAAAGCTTTTGAGTTGATTCTTTTTGCTGCTGGTTGATATGCCTTTTTCCTAGGCAGTCGTAATTTTTCAGATTTTTTGAGGTACCAGAAGTATACGAAGTATACAGATTGCTACAGACTGGTCTGTTTTTGACAAATTCTGTTTTTGTTGAGTTGGTTGCTTGTTTTGATGAAACTATGGTTAGTCTCACTACAAGAGATCAGATATACTATGACGAAAAAGCTCGTGACACTGACTCGTAACGTCACCGAATATGATAATGTGTGACAGTACGCACCTAGCATCACATAATCCGCCAAATCCGTGACGGCCACATAATCACCGTCACTCATTACCATATTTTGTGACAGTGTTGGTAGTTTCCATGACAGACATGGCTGGGTGTGACAGCCACATAATCACCGTCACTCATTACCATATTTTGTGACAGTGTTGGTAGTTTCCATGACATACATGGCTGGGTCACAGAAGAATTCAAATCAGTGATGCTAGTATATTGTCACGTATTGTCTACTCATAAGATCTGAGGAGGTGGGACCCACATGTCAAAAAAGAAACACATTTTAAAAATATATCATAAAAATTGTAAATCCGCTTTGTGAGTAATTTACCATTTTATTTCTTCAAATACTCAACGGGATAAAAGACACCTCGTCACGGATAAAAATTTGCGCACAGGCAAAAATTGAACCAAAGACCTTGCAGCGAGGCCTTACCAGCTCGCAAGCAAGTTCTCAATGACAATTTGTACGCATAATATCATTTGTTAATACAAAGCACCGATATGTATAAATTATGCGTATCGCCGTCCTGTACGTCATCGATACGCCGATACGGCTGATACGACCGTGTAACAGGTATAGCCGGAGTATCATGTTTTATTTTTATTTTTAGAAAAGGTAAAAAATACCGATACGTGCTGTTCATTGTCCATGATACGGCAGCCCAGTACAAGCCCAATACTAACCCTAACTCGCGTATTCCTTTCACTCTGTTCACTTCACACGCGCGCACGGCAGGGGATAGGCGCTCAAGCGAGCCGCCGCCGGCGCCTGGACTCGCCTCGCCGCCGTCGTCGTCCCCCGAGGCGAGTCCAGCCGACGACGGCGTTTCACTCTGTTCGCTTCACACGCGCACGGGAGGGGATAGGCGCTCAAGCGAGCTGCCGCCAGCGCCTGGACTCGCCGATGTCGCTGTCGCCGTCGTTGCCGCCGCCGACGGTGTGGACTAGCCACCGCCGCTGCCGCCGCCGGCTGGACTCGCCTCCGACTGTACTAGCCTCGCCGCCGCAGCAGCCGGCTGGACTAGCCTCGCCGCCGCAGCCAGCTTGAGTCGCTCGCCATCTGGAGAGATCGCCTCCGCGAATTGGTTCGCTGCCCTGTCAACTCACAACCCGTCGCATCGACTGAACTCCGTCGCCGTTGTCGGCATCATTCGCCTGCAAGTAAGTTCATCTGGCGCAAATTTTTGCATGCACTTAGACTTTTGTCAAAGTTGGTCTCAAAACAAGTTCAGAATTTTTTAAACATTTTTTGAATTTTTTTAGATTTTACTGTTCACCCGAGCTCAAATGAGCTCGGGAGCACATACTCGCAAGTTTCAGATTACTTTATTTAGGAAAGCATACTTCATATCACACATACATGTATCTCAGTTTTATAGGTGTTTATGGTTCTTATCTATGCTTTTCTAAGTGTATAATCTAACCTTTCATGTCTAACTTATGAAAGAATACATTCTTATACAGACTGCCATGCTAAATAAAAAGAGTGAAGCACAGCTAGAAGATGAGCAACCAGTATCTGATACACAAATTGTGGCTGGTGTTCTAAAGGAGCATAGCTCCTCAAGCACCTTTCTTTCCACTATGGGGTACCAATCAAGATCTGGGAGGTCTAGGACCTCCGCTTCCACAGAACGTGTTCGAGAGCTAGAAGTAAGATTCGAACAACAGAAGAGAGATGCAATTGAGGCACGTGAGATGTATCAGCGACAATTGACCGAAAGAGTTAAAGCGCAAGAGTCCGCACTTGAAGAGATGCAAAATAAGCAACAACAAGAAATGGAAGCTTTGAAGAAGAGCCAAGAAGAGAAGATGAAATCCTATGAAAAGAAGCAAGAGGAAACAGACAACCTTATCAGTTTCCTCCTACAGAAACATGCAACACAAAACTAAGCAACATACCTAATGGTTCATGAAGGCCATCATTACGTGGTGGTGGTATCTAGAAAATACATAGTTTGCTTTTCTTTAGTTATGTTAGTTTCATTACGTGGTGGTGATAACTAGAACATACATAGTTTGCCTTTCTTTAATTATGTTAATTTCACATTGCAAGTTATTTATTATCATTTTCTTTGAATGTACGATGATATTTGGTTGTGTTAAATATATATTTTTATTTGGCAGTCGAGTATATATTGTTGTATGTATTGAAATTGAATTTTAATTCAAAATTTATAGTAAAATAAATTTGGAAGTGTTACCAAAATAATATGATATAAAATTAAAAAAAAATAATATTACAGTCACAAAATAATTCTACACAATAATACGTGAAAATATCTGGAAAAAAATATTTTTTAATGAAAATGTAATTGGCAAAAGTATTTCCAAAATAAATATTTATTTAAAAAAGGGAAAACAAAAAAATACAAAAAAATGAAAAATAATTTATTGTTAAAGAATAAATTCTAATAAAATTACATGACATCAAAGATGACGTCATCCACCTTCGGTGACGCTAATCAGTGAAGTTTTAGGGCCATGAGATGGACTCCTAGGTGTTATGCTAGTGACGATACACCATCTGCACCGTCACAGAAGGTCCCATATTCCATGACAGTCTTTCGCGCGCCGCGTCACTAAGAGGAATATGTGACGGTGATTCTGTGACGATGCTCGTGACGCTCAAAAAACGACACAGCGAGGTTTTCCATGACGTTTTTGGATATTGCATGACTATAGTAGCTCGTCACAATATACCAGATCCCTTGTAGTGTCTCGGGGGGTACTAGCCATGGAAAAGTGAGAATACAGTAGCCCAACACCAATATAGATTGAATTCAAGTTTGCTACAGTACCAAAAGAAGTGGCAGTTTGTTTTCTTGTGCTAATGTTATCACGAGTTTCTGTTTAAGTTTTGTGTTGTGAAGTTTTCAAGTTTTGGATGATGTTCTCATTGACGATGAGATAAGGAGTGGAAAGAGCTCAAGCTTGGGGATGCCCAAGGTTTCCGAAGCCAAATTCAAGGACACCAAAAAGCCTAAGCTTGGGGATGCCCCGGGAAGGCATCCCCTCTTTCGTCTTCAATCCATCGGTAACATTACTTGTAGCTATATTTTTATTCACCACATGATATGTGTTCTGCTTGGAGAATCTTGTATCGTAGGAGTCTTTTCTTTTTGTTGTGTCTAAATCATCCTTGATGCACACCTTTTTGAGAGAGAGACATGCACTCATCATGATTTTGCTAGAATGCTCATAGTGCTTCACTTATATCTTTTGAGCGAGATACTTTTGCTCTATGTGCTTCACTTATATCTTTTAGAGCACGGCGGTGTGTGACTTGGTAGTTGGCTTATGCTATGAAAGTAGTCCCAATTGTGATAGATACCCAAAGAGGATGCAAAAACCCCCATATTCATGTGCATTGAGTAGAAAGAGAAGTTTTGATTCCTCTCAATTAGTTTTGAGACGTGGATTCGGTAATATTGAGAGCTATGTTAGTAAGGTGTTGTGAATCTAGAAATACTTGTATTGAAGTTAGTGATTCCCGTAGCATGCACGTATGGTGAACCGCTATGTTAGGAAGTCGGAGCATAATTGATCTATTGATTGTCATCCTTTGTGTTGAGGTCAGGATCACGTGATGGTTAACACCTACCAAACCTTCCCCTAGGAGTATGCGTTTAGCACTTTGTTTCAATTACTAATAAAAACTTTCGCAACAAGTATGTGATTTCTTCATGACTAATGTGAGTCCATGGTATAGATGCACTTTCACCTTCCACCATTCCTAGCCTCTCTAGTGCCGCGCAACTCTCGCCGGTGCACAAACCCACCATATGCCTTCCTCAAAACAGCCACCATACCTACCTACTATGGCATTTTCATAGCCATTCCGAGATATATTGCCATGCAACTCCCACCGTTCCCTCTCATGACTTGTGCCGTCACTCCAAAATTGCCATTGCATGATCGTAAGATAGCTAGCGAGATGTTTTCAACGTCATACGCCATGCTAGATCATTGTACATCCCGGTACACTACCGGAGGCATTTCCTATAGAGTCATGATCATTTTGAGCTTTGAAGCTGTGAGTAAACAAAAGTGTGATGATCATCATTATTATAGCATTGTCCCATGTGAGGAAAAAAAAGAGGCCAACGAGCCCAAGAATAAAAAATAAGTAGAAAAAAGAGGCCTAAGAGCCCAAATGAAAAAAAGGAAAGAGAGAAAAAGAGAGAAGGGACAATGCTACTATCTTTTTCCACACTTGTGCTTCATAATAGCACCATGTTCTTCATGATTGAGAGCTTCTTGCTTTGTCACCACCATATGCTAGTGGGAATCTTCATTATAAAACTTGGCTTGTATATTCCAATGATGGGCTTCCTCAAAATTGCCCTAGGTCTTCATGAGCAAGCAAGTTGGATACACACCCACTAGTTTTCCTTTTAAGCTTTCATATACTTATAGCTCTAGTGCAGATCTTGTATGGCAATCCCTACTCATTCACATTGATATCTATTAATGGGCATCTCCATAGCCATTTGATACGCCGAGTCAATGTGACCATCTCCTCCTTTTTTGTCTCACAACCACCACCACACTCTATTCCACTTATAGTGCTATATCCATGGCTCACGCTCATGTATTGCGTGATAGTTATAAAAAGTTTGAGAAAGTAAGAGTGCGAAAATAATTACTTGGCCAATACCGGGGTTGTGCATGATTTACATTAGTTGTGTGAGGATGATGGAGCATAGCCAGACTATATGATTTTGTAGGGATAACTTTCCTTGTCCTTGTTATTTTGAAAGTTCATGATTACCTTGCTAGTTTTCTTGAAGTATTATTGTTTTCATGTCAATAGCAAACTATTGTTTTGAATCTTACGGATCTGAACATTCATGTCACGTGAAAGAAGTTGCAAAAACAACTATGCTAGGTAGCATTCCACATCAAAAATTCATTCTTTATCACTTCCCTACTCGAGGACGAGCAGGAGTTAAGCTTGGGGATGCTTGATACGTCTCCAACGTATCTATAATTTTTGATGGTTTCATGCCATTATCTTGTCAAACTTTGGATGTTTTGCATGCCTTTTATATATTTTTTGGGACTAACTTATTAACTCAGTGCCAAGTGCCAGTTCCTGTTTTTTCCATGTTTTTGACCC
Source organism: Hordeum vulgare subsp. vulgare (assembly GCF_904849725.1). Taxonomy (NCBI): domain Eukaryota; kingdom Viridiplantae; phylum Streptophyta; class Magnoliopsida; order Poales; family Poaceae; genus Hordeum; species Hordeum vulgare. Next base: position 578,836,715 of record NC_058522.1, read on the forward strand.
CTTTCAGAGGAGATTTTGAAACGCAGTCTAGACGGAATAAAAACCCCGAAAAGAATTTTTCCAGAACGGAAAAAGATGAGGAGACTTGAGAGCCAAGGCAGGGGAGCCTCAGGGGCCCCACAAGCCCCCACCCCAAGGCCAAGGGGGAGGCCGTGGACCACAGGCTTGTGGGCCCCCTGGGCGCCCTTTGCCTTAGGTTTTGCGCCTATATATTCCCAAAAATTCCACAAAAAATCAGGAGATCATCGAAAGTACTTTTCCGCCACCGCAAGCTTCTGTCTCCGCAAGATCCCATCTGGGGCACGTTCTGGTGCCCTGTCGTTGGGTGCAAGCTCATTTGTGTTTGCTCAGGTACTACGGACTTGACGAGAACCTCCTTCTAGATCGATACCTTGGTTCTCAAACTGAGGGAAATACCTACTGCTCCTGTGCTGCATCACCCTTTCCTCTTCAAGGGAAAAACACACGCAAACAAGAGAAGTAGCAAGAATAATTCCTGGCGTAGCTTGGGAAGGACTTTTGTCGCCGTAGCAGAAGAATTTCTGGCGCCGTTGCCGGGGAGGAAGATAAAGTCAAGAACTCATCCAAGTAGGTGTCGCAAACTCATCTCTTGCATTTACTTTGTTTGCCAGTTGCCTCCCATTTTCTTGTCCCCCACTTCACGAATTTGCCTTTTTCGTTTGCCTTTTTCTGTTTGCCTTTTCTCGCTTGCTCTTTGGTCGCTTGTGTGCTTGCCCGCTTGCCAAAGTCACCATGAATGAAAACACCAAACTTTGTGACTTCTCGAATACTAATAATTATGATTTTATTATTACTCCGATTGCTCCTGCCACTAGTGCGGAGTCATACGAATTCAATGCCGCTTTGTTGAATCTTGTTATGAAAGAGCAATTCTCCGGCCTTCCTAGTGAAGATGTCGCATCCCATCTCAATACCTTCATTGAACTTTGCGACATGCAAAAGAAGAAAGATGTGGATAATGACGTGATTAAATTGAAGCTTTTTTCCTTTCTTGTTGCGAGATCGCGAAAAAACTTGGTTTTCTTCTTTGCACAAAAATAGTATCGATTCTTGGGATAAGTGCAATGATGCTTATATATCCAAGTATTTTCCGCCAGCTAAGATCATCTCCCTCCGTAATGATATCATGAATTTCAAGCAACTTGATCATGAACATGTTGCAAAATCTTGGAAGAGAATGAAATTGATGATTAGAAATTATCCCGCTCATGGCTTGAGTCTTTGGATGATTATTCAAATCTTTTACCCTGGCTTGAATTTCGCTTCTAGAAATATCTTGGACTCCGCCTCAGCTGGAACGTTCATGGAAATCACGTTAGGGGAAGCCACCAAGCTCTTAGACAACATCATGACGAACTACTCTCGGTGGCACACTGAAAGGTCACCTACTAGTAAGAAGGTACACGCTATAGAAGAAATTAACTCGTTGAGTGCTAAGATGGACGAGTTAATGAATTTGGTTGCAAGTAGAATTGCTCCTTTGGACCCTAATGATATGCCCTTGTCTTCTTTGATTGAGAGTAGCAACGCTAGCTTGGACGTTAATTTTGTTGGTAGGAATAACTTTGGCAACAACAATGCTTTTAGAGGAAACTATGTTCATAGGCCTTTTCCTAGTAACTCCTCTAATAACTTTGGCAACTCCTACAACAATAACCACGGAAATTACAATAGATTACACTCTCATCTAGAGGGAATATCAAAGAGTTCATCAACTCTCAAACGATTTTCAATGGGTCCATAGAGGAAAAGCTACTCAAAATTGACGATTTGGCTAACAGCGTTGATAGAATGTCTAGTGATGTTGATGCTTATAAGTTAGATGTGCTCCTCCCAAAATCAACATGGATGAAACTTTAAAAGCTATGCGTGTTTCCATGATTGAGAGCCAAGAAAGAACCGCCCAAATTCGTGCCAGACATGAATGGCTTAAAAAGGCGTGGTCTCGTGATGAGAATCACGAAGATCTTAAAGTGCTTGGTGTGGGTCCCATTGAATCTTTGTTTTCTTGTGTCAAACCTTATGATTATGGGGCTGGATATGAATCCACTTTGGTAGAAAAGTGCCCCAATGATTCGGAGTCCATCTATCTTGATGCTAAAAGCATTGAAAGTGGAGTAAAAGACGTTAAAACTTTGAGTAGTAATGAAATTACTACCGTGGATTTCAAGGAATTCAATTATGATAGTTGCTCCTTGATTGAATGCATTTCTTTGATGCAATCCATGTTAAACTCTCCACACGCTTATAGCCAAAACAAGGCCTTTGCCGATCATATCATCGAAGCTATGATAAAATATCTTCAAGAGAAACTTGAATTGGAAGTCTCTATTCCTAGAAAGCTTCATGATGAGTGGGAACCTACCATCAAAATCAAAATCAAAAACTATGAATGCAATGCTTTGTGTGATTTGGGTGCTAGTGTTTTTGCGATTCCAAAGTCTTTATGTGATGTTTTGGGTTTTAATGAGATTGAAGAGTGTTCTCTTAATTTGCATCTTGTTGATTCTACTGTCAAGAAACCCATGGGAAGGATCAATGATGTTCTTATTATTGCAAATAGGAACTATGTACCCATGGATTTCATTGTGCTTGACATTGATTGCAATCCTACATGCCCTATTATTCTTGGTAGACATTTCCTAAGGACTATCGGTGCTATCATCAATATGAAGGAAGGGAATATTAGATTTCAATTTCCTTTAAGGAAGGGCATGGAACACTTTCCTAGAAAGAAAATAAGATTTCCTTATGAATCGATGAGGGCCACTAATGGTTTGAGCACCAAAGACGATGATACGTGATTCTATCGCTTTTATGCCTAGCTAAGGGCGTTAAACAATAGCGCTTGTTGGGAGGCAACCCAATGAATTTATCTTTTTCTTTCTGTTTTGTTGCGTGCACACCATCATAATTCTGTTGTGGTTGTGTTTTTTGTGTTTGAGCCAAGCAAAACCTTTATGACTAGTCTTGGTGACGGTTGCTTGATCCTGCTCGAAAAAGACACAAACGTTTCGCTCACGAGATGATTTTTCATTTTTTTAGAAAGAGCTTTTGAGTTGATTTTTTTTCTGCTCGTTGATATGCCTTTTGCCCAGGCAGTCGTAATTTTTCAGATTTTTTGAGGTACCAGAAGTATACGAAGTATACAGATTGCTACAGACTGGTCTGTTTTTGACAGATTCTGTTTTTGTTGAGTTGGTTGCTTGTTTTGATGAAACTATGGCTAGTCTCGGGGGGTACTAGCCATGGAAAAGTGAGAATACAGTAGCCCAACACCAATATAGATGGAATTCAAGTTTGCTACAGTACCAAAAGAAGTGGTAGTTTGTTTTCTTGTGCTAATGTTATCACGAGTTTCTGTTTAAGTTTTATGTTGTGAAGTTTTCAAGTTTTGGGTGATGTTCTCATGGATGATGAGATAAGGAGTGGAAAGAGCTCAAGCTTGGGCATGCCCAAGGCATCCCAAGCCAAATTCAAGGACACCAAAAAGGCTAAGCTTGGGGATGCCCCGGGAAGGCATCCCCTCTTTCGTCTTCAATCCATCCGTAACATTACTTGGAGCTATATTTTTATTCACCACATGATATGTGTTTTGCTTGGAGCGTCTTGTACCGTAGGAGTCTTTTCTTTTTGTTGTGTCACAATCATCCTTGATGCACACCTTTTTGAGAGAGAGATACATGCACTCATCATGATTTTGCTAGAATGCTCATAGTGCTTCACTTATATCTTTTGAGCTAGACACTTTTGCTCTATGTGCTTCACTTATATCTTTTAGAGCACGGTGGTGCATGACTTGGTAGTTCGCTTATGCTATGAAAGTATTCCCAATTGTCATAGGTACCCAAAGAGGATGCAAAAAAAACCCATCTTCATGTGAATTGAGTAGAAAGAGAAGTTTTGATTCCTCTCAATTAGTTTTGAGACGTGGATTCGGTAATATTGAGAGCTATGTTAGTAAGGTGTTGTGAATCTAGAATTACTTGTGTTGAAGTTAGTGATTCCCGTAGCATGCACGTATGGTGAACCGCTATGTTCGAAAGTCGGAGCATAATTGATCTATTGACTATCATCCTTTGTGTTGAGGTCGGGATCGCGTGATGGTTAACACCTTCCAACCGTTCCCCTAGGAGTATGCGTTTAGCACTTTGTTTCGATTACTAATAAAAACTTTCGCAACAAGTATGTGATTTCTTCATGACTAATGTGAGTCCATGGTATATATGCACTTTCACCTTCCACCATTGCAAGCCTCACTAGTGCTGCGCAACTCTCGCCGGTGCACAAACCCACCATATGTCTTCCTCAAAACAGCCACCATACCTACCTACTATGGCATTTTCATAGCCATTCCGAGATATATTGCCATGCAACTCCCACCGTTCCGTCTCATGACTTGTGTAGTCACTCTCATATTGCCATTGCATGATCGTAAGATAACTAGCGAGATGTTTTCAACGGCATACGCCATGCTAGATCGTTGTACATCCCGGTACACTGCCGGAGGCATTTCCTATAGAGTCATCATCATTTTGAGCTTTGAAGCTGTCAGTAAACAAAAGTGTGATGATCATCATTATTAGAGCATTGTCCCATGTGAGGAAAAAAAGAGGCCAAAGAGACCAAGAATAAAAAATAAGTAGAAAAAAGAGGCCTAAGAGCCCAAATGAAAAAAAGGAAAGAGAGAAAAAGAGAGAAGGGACAATGCTACTATCTTTTTCCACACTTGTGCTTCATAATAGCACCATGTTCTTCATGATTGAGAGCTTCTTGCTTTGTCACCACCATATGCTAGTGGGAATCTTCATTATAAAACTTGGCTTGTATATTCCAATGATGGGCTTCCTCAAAATTGCCCTAGGTGTTCGTGAGCAAGCAAGTTGGATGCACACCCACTAGTTTTCCTTTTGAGCTTTCATATACTTATAGCTCTAGTGCATATCTTGTATGGCAATCCCTACTCATTCACATTGATATCTATTAATGGGCATCTCCATAGCCCTTTGATACGCCGAGTCAATGTGACCATCTCCTCCTTTTTTGTCTCACAACCACCACCACACTCTATTACACTTATAGTGCTATATCCATGGCTCAGGCTCATGTATTGCGTGATAGTTATAAAAAGTTTGAGAAAGTAAGAGTGTGAAACCAATTACTTGGCCAATGCCGGGGTTGTGCATGACTTACATTAGTTGTGTGAGGATGATGGAGCATAGCCAGACTATATGATTTTGTAGGGATAACTTTCCTTGTCCTTGTTATTTTGAAAGTTCATGATACCTTGCTAGTTTTCTTGAAGTATTATTGTTTTCATGTCAATAGCAAACTATTGTTTTGAATCTTACGGATCTGAACATTCATGTCACGTGAAAGAAGTTGCAAAGGACAACTATGCTAGGTAGCATTCCACATCAAAAATTCATTCTTTATCACTTCCCTACTCGAGGAAGAGCAGGAGTTAAGCTTGGGGATGCTTGATACATCTCCAACGTATCTATAATTTTTTATGGTTTCATGCTATTATCTTGTCAAACTTCGGATGTTTTGCATGCCTTTTATATATTTTTTAGGACTAACTTATTAACTCAGTGCCAAGTGCCACTTCCTGTTTTTTCCATGTTTTTGACCCCTTTCAGAGGTGATTTTGAAACGGAGTCCAAACAGAATAAAATCCCCGAAAAGAATTTTTCCGGAACGGAACAAGATCAGGAGACTTGAGAGCCAAGGCAGGGGAGCCTCAGGGGCCCCACAAGCCGCCACCCCGAGGCCAGGGGGGAGGCCACGGCCCACAGGCTTGTGGGCCCCCTGGCCGCCCTTTGCCTTAGGATTTGCGCCTATCTATCCCCAAAAATTCCACAAAAAATCAGGAGATCATCGAAAGTACTTTTCCGCCGCCGCAAGCCTCTGTCTCCGCAAGATCTCATCTGGGGCACGTTCTGGTGCCCTGCCGGAGGGGGATTCGGACACGGAGGGTTTCTTCATCAACACCATGACCTCTCCGATGATGCGTGAGTAGTTCACCATAGACCTACGGGTCCATAGCTAGTAACTAGATGGCTTCTTCTCTCTCTTGGATCTTCAATACAAAGTTCTCCATGATCTTCATGGAGATCTATCCGATGTAATCTTCTTTTTAGGTGTATTTGTCGAGATCCGATGAATTGTGGATTTATGATCAGATTATCTATGAATCTTATTTGAGTTTCTTCTGATCTCTCTTATGCATGATTTCATATCCTTTTAATTCTCTTCGAGTTGTGGGTTTTGTTTGGCCAACTAGATCTATGATTCTTGCAATGGGAGAAGTGCTTGGTTTTGGGTTCATACCGTGCGGTGACCTCACCCAGTGACAGAAGGGGTAGTGGGGCACGCATCGTGTTGTTGTCATCAAGGGCATTGGTTTGAGATTATCCCACCACATCATGTCATCTTGCTTAAGGCATCACTCTGTTCGTCATGAACTCAATACACTAGATGCATGCTGGATAGCGGTCGATGTGTGGAGTAATAGTAGTAGATGCAGAAAGTATCGGTCTACTTGTCTCGGACGTGATGCCTATACGTATGATCATTGCCTTAGATATCGTCATAACTTTGCGTGGTTCTATCAATTGCTCGACAGTAATTTGTTTACCCACCGTGATATTTGCTATTTCGAGAGAAGCCTCTAGTGAACACTATGGCCCCCGGGTCTACTCCACACCATTTTTTCAGCCTTACACTTTTTTACTTCGTTGCACTTTCCGCCTTCAGATCTCACTTTGCAAACAATCTTGAAGGGATTGACAACCCCTTTGAAGCGTTGGGTGCAAGCTCATTTGTGTTTGCGCAGGTACTCTGGTATTGACGAGACCCTCCTTCTGGATCGATACCTTGGTTCTCAAACTAAGGGAAATACTTACTGCTCTTGTGCTGGATCACCCTTTCCTCTTCAAGGGAAAAACACACGCAAACAAGAGAAGTAGCAAGAAGAATTCCTGGCGTAGCTTGGGAAGGACTTTTGTTGCCGTAGCAGAAGAATTTCCGGCACCGTTGCCGGGGAGGAAGATCAAGTCAATAACTCATCCAAGTAGGTCTCGCAAACTCATCTCTTGCATTTACTTTGTTTGCCAGTTGCCTCTCGTTTTCCTGTCCCCCACTTCACCAATTTTCCTTTTTCGTTTGCCTTTTTCCGTTCGCCTTTTCTCGCTTGCTCTTTGTTCGCTTGTGTGCTTGCTCGCTTGCCGAAGTCACCATGAATGAAAACACCAAACTTTGTGGCACACTCAAAGGTCACCTACTAGTAAGAAGGTACACGCTATAGAAGAAATTAACTCGTTGAGTGCTAAGATGGACGAGTTAATGAATTTGGTTGCTAGTAGAATTGCTCCTTTGGACCCTAATGATATGCCCTTGTCTTCTTTGATTGAGAGTAGCAACGCTAGCTTGGACGTTAATTTTGTTGGTAGGAATAACTTTGGCAACAACAATGCTTTTAGAGGAAACTATGTTCATAGGCCTTTTCCTAGTAACTCATCTAATAACTTTGGCAACTCCTACAACAATACCCATCGAAATTACAATAGATTACCCTCTGATCTAGAGAGTAATATCAAATAGTTCATCAACTCTCAAAATATTTTCAATGCGTCCATAGAGGAAAAGCTACTCAAAACTGACGATTTGGCTAAGAGCGTTGATAGAATGTCTAGTGATGTTGATGCTTTGAAAGTTAGATGTGCTCCTCCCAAAATCAACATGGATGAAACTTGAAAAGCTATGCGTGTTTCAATGATTGAGAGCCAAGAAAGAACCGCCCAAATTCGTGCTAGACAGGAATGGCTTAAAAAGGCGTGTTCTCGTGATGAGAATCACAAAGATCTTAAAGTGTTTGGCGTGGGTCCCATTGAATCTTTGTTTTCTTGTGTCAAACCTAATGATTATGGGGCTGGATATGAATCCACTTTGGTAGAAAAGTGCCCCATGATTCGGAGTCCATCTATCTTGATGCTAAAAGCATTGAAAGTGGAGTAAAAGACGTTAAAACTTTGAGTAGTAATGAAATTACTACCGTGGATTTCAAGGAATTCAATTATGATAGTTGCTCCTTGATTGAATGCATTTATTTGATGCAATCCATGTTAAACTCTCCACACACTTATAGCCAAAACAAGGCCTTTGCCGATCATATCATCGAAGCTATGATAAAATATCTTCAAGAGAAACTTGAATTGGAAGTCTCTATTCCTAGAAAGCTTCATGATGAGTGGGAACCTACCATCAAAATCAAAATCAAAAACTATGAATGCAATGCTTTGTGTGATTTGGGTGCTAGTGTTTCTGCGATTCCAAAGTCTTTATGTGATATTTTGAGTTTTAATGAGATTGAAGAGTGTTCTCTTAATTTGCATCTTGTTGATTCTACTGTCAAGAAACCCATGGGAAGGATCAATGATGTTCTTATTATTGCAAATGGGAACTATTTACCCGTGGATTTCATTGTGCTTGACATTGATTGCAATCCTACATGCCCTATTATTCTTGGTAGACATTTCCTAAGGACTATCGGTGCTATCATCAATATGAAGGAAGGGAATATTAGATTTCAATTTCCTTTAAGGAAGGGCATGGAACACTTTCCTAGAAAGAAAATAAGATTACCTTATGAATCCATGATGAGGGCCACTTATGGTTTGAGCACCAAAGACGACGATACGTGATTCTATCGCTTTTATGCCTAGCTAAGGGCGTTAAACAATAGCGCTTGTTGGGAGGCAACCCAATGAATTTATCTTTTTCTTTCTGTTTTTTTGCGTCCACACCATCATAATTCTGTTGTGATTGTGTTTTTGTGTTTGTTTTTGTGTTTGAGCCAAGCAAAACCTTTATGACTAGTCTTCGTGACGGTTGTTTGATCCTGCTGGAAAAAGACAGAAACTTTTCGCTCACGAGATGATTTTTCATTTATTTTTTCAGAAAGAGCTTTTGAGTTGATTCTTTTTGCTGCTGGTTGATATGCCTTTTGCCCAGGCAGTCGTAATTTTTCAGATTTTTTGACGTACCGGAAGTATATGAAGTATACAGATTCTGTTTTTGTTGAGTTGGTTGCTTGTTTTGATGAAACTATGGTTAGTCTCGGGGGTACTAGCCATGGAAAAGTGAGAATACAGTAGCCCAACACCAATATAGATGGAATTCAAGTTTGCTATAGTACCAAAAGAAGTGATGGTTTGTTTTCTTGTGCTAATGTTATCACGAGTTTCTGTTTATGTTTTGTGTTGTGAAGTTTTCAAGTTTTCGGTGATGTTCTCATGGACGATGAGATAAGGAGTGGAAAGAGCTCAAGCGTGGGGATGCGCAAGGTTTCCGAAGCCAAATTCAAGGACACCAAAAAGCCTAAGCTTGGGGATGCCCCGGGAAGGCATCCCCTCTTTCGTCTTCAATCCATCGGTAACATTACTTGGAGCTATATTTTTATTCACCACATGATATGTGTTTTGCTTGGAGCGTCTTGTATCGTAGGAGTCTTTTGTTTTTGTTGTGTCACAATCATCCTTGCTGCACACCTTTTTGAGAGAGAGAGGCATGCCCTCATCATGATTTTGCTAGAATGCTCATAGTGCTTCACTTATATCTTTTGAGATAGATACTTTTGCTCTATGTGCCTCACTTATATCTTTTAGAGCACAACGGTGCGCGACTTGGTAGTTGGCTTATGCTATGAAAGTAGTGCCAACTGTGATAGGTACCCAAAGAGGATGCAAAAACCCCCATCTTCATGTGCATTGAGTAGAAAGAGAAGTTTTGATTCCTCTAATTAGTTTTGAGACGTGGATTCGGTAATATTGAGAGCTATGTTAGTAAGTTGTTGTGAATCTAGAAATACTTGTGTTGAAGTTAGTTATTCCCGTAGCATGCACGTATGGTGAACCGCTATGTTAGGAAGTCGAAGCATAATTGATCTATTGATTTTTATCCTTTGTGTTGAGGTCGGGATCGCGTGATGGTTAACACCTACCAACCCTTCCCCTAGGAGTATGCGTTTAGCACTTTGTTTCGATTACTAATAAAAACATTCGCAACAAGTATGTGATTACTTCATGACTAATGTGAGTCCATGGTATAGATGCACTTTCACCTTCCACCATTCCTAGCCTCTCTAGTGCCGTGCAACTCTCGCCGGTGCACAAACCCACCATATGCCTTCCTCAAGACAGCCACCATACCTACCTACTATGGCATTTTCATAGCCATTCCGAGATATATTGCCATGCAACTCCCACCGTTCCGTCTCATGACTTGTGCCGTCACTCTCATATTGCCATTGCATGATCGTAAGATAGCTAGCGAGATGTTTTCAATGTCATACGCCATTCTAGATCGTTGTACATCCCGGTACACTACCTGAGGCATTTCCTATAGAGTCATCATCATTTTGAGGTTTGAAGCTGTGAGTAAACAAAAGTGTGATGATCATCATTATTAGAGCATTGTCCCATGTGAGGAAAAAAAGAGGCCAAAGAGACCAAGAATAAACAAAAAGTAGAAAAAAGAGGCCTAAGAGCCCAAATGAAAAAAAGGAAAGAGAGAAAAAGAGAGAAGGGACAATGCTACTATCTTTTTCCACACTTGTGCTCCATAATAGCACCATGTCTTCATGATTGAGAGCTTCTTGCTTTGTCACCACCATATGCTAGTGGGAATCTTCATTATAAAACTTGGCTTGTATATTCCAACGGTGGGCTTCTTCAAAATTGCCCTAGGTCTTCGTGAGCAAGCAAGTTGGATGCACACCCACTAGTTTTCCTTTTGAGCTTTCATATACTTATAGCTCTAGTGCATATCTTGTATGGCAATCCCTACTCATTCACATTGATATCTATTAATGGGCATCTCCATTGCCCTTTGATACGCCGAGTCAATGTGACCATCTCCTCCTTTTTTGGCTCACAACCACCACCACATTCTATTCCACTTATAGTGCTATATCCATGGCTCACGCTCATGTACTGCGTGACAGTTATAAAAAGTTTGAGAAAGTAAGAATGCGAAAACAATTACTTGGCCAATACCGGGGTTGTGCATGCTTTACATTAGTTGTGTGAGGATGATGGAGCATAGCCAGACTATATGATTTTGTAGGGATAACTTTCCTTGTCCTTGTTATTTTGAAAGTTCATGATTACGTTGCTAGTTTTCTTGAAGTATTATTGTTTTCATGTCAATAGCAAACTATTGTTTTGAATCTTACGGATCTGAACATTCATGTCACGTGAAACAAGTTGCAAAGGACAACTATGCTAGGTAGCATTCCACATCAAAAATTCATTCTTTATCACTTCCCTACTCGAGGACGAGCAGGAGTTAAGCTTCGGGATGCTTGATACGCCTCCAACGTATCTATAATTTTTGATGGTTTCATGCTATTATCTTGTCAAACTTTGGATGTTTTGCATGCCTTTTATATATTTTTTGGGACTAACTTATTAACTCAGTGCCAAGTGTCAGTTCCTGTTTTTTCCATGTTTTTGACCCCTTCCAGAGGAGATTTTGAAACAGAGTCCAAACGGAATAAAATCCCCGAAAAGGATTTTTCCGGAACGGAAGAAGATCAGGAGACTTGAGAGCCTCAAGGGCCCCACAAGCCACCAACCCCCGGCCAGGAGGCAGGCCGTGGCCCGCAGGCTTGTGGGCCCCCTGGGAGCCCTTTGCCCTAGGTTTTGCACCTATATATCCCAAACAATTCCACAAAATATCAAGAGATCATCGAAAGTACTTTTCCGCCGCCGCAAGCTTCTTTCTCCGCAAGATCCCATCTGAGGCACGTTCTGGTGCCCTGCCGGAGGGGGATTCGGACACGGTGGGCCTCTTCATCAACACCATGACCTCTCCGATGATGCGTGAGTATTTCACCATAGACCTACGAGTCCATAGCTAGTAACTAGATGGCTTCTTCTCTCTCTTGGATCTTCAATACAAAGTTCTCCATGATCTTCATGGAGATCTATCCGATGTAATCTTCTTTTCCGGTGTGTTTGTCGAGATCCGATGAATTGTGGGTTTATGATCAGATTGTCTATGAATCTTATTTGAGTTTCTTGTGATCTCTCTTATGCATGATTTCATATCCTTGTAATTCTCTTCGAGGTGTGGGTTTTGTTTGGCCAACTAGATCTATGATTCTTGCAATGGGAGAATTGCTTGGTTTTGGGTTCATACCGTGCGGTGACCTCACCCAGTGACAGAAGGGGTAGCTAGGCACGCATCGTGTTTTTGCCATCAAGGGTAAAAAGATGGGGTTTTCATCATTGGTTTGAGATTATCCCTCTACATCATGTCATCTTGCTTAAGGCGTTACTCTGTTCGTCATGAACTCAATACACTAGATGCATGCTGGATAGCGGTCGATGTGTGGATTAAAAGTAGTAGATGCAGAAAGTATCGGTCTACTTGTCTCGGACGTGATGCATATATGTATGATCATTGCCTTAGATATCGTCATGACTTTGTGTGGTTCTATCAATTGCTCAACAGTAATTTGTTTACCCACCGTGATATTTGCTATTTCGAGAGAAGCCTCTAGTGAACACTATGGCCCCCGGGTCTACTGCACACCATATTTTCAGCCTTACACTTTTTACTTCGTTGCACTTTCCGCCTTCAGATCTCACTTTGCAAACAATCTTGAAGGGATTGACAACCCCTTTGATGCGTTGGGTGCAAGCTCATTTGTGTTTGCGCAGGTACTCTGGACTTGACGAGACCCTCCTTCTGGATCGATACCTTGGTTCTCAAACTGGGGGAAATACTTACTGCTCCTGTGCTGCATCACCCTTTCCTCTTCAAGGGAAAAACCGACGCAAACAAGAGAAGTAGCAAGCAGAATTCCTGGCGTTGCTTCGGAAGGACTTTTGTTGCCGTAGCAGGGGTGCATCATCAAGCGATGCATCAAGGGTATAAGCCTTTTGGGAAACCGTGAGGACAATCCTCAGGTTACGGGCCCATTCTAGAAAGTTACTTACATCATCTTTCGGCTTGGCTTTCTCTAGGAATGCATTAAAATTCAGGGGTGCTACTGCGCGAGCCATTGATCTACAATATAAATTTGCAAATATTACTTAGAATATTGTTCAAGATAATGAGTTTGTTTAATCGTATTACTAAAAAACTCCCACTCAAATTGACATCCCTCTAGTCATTCGAGTGATACATGATCTAAATCGATCAACCCAAGTCCGATCATCACGTGAGATGAGCTGGTTTCAATGGTGAACATCTTCATGTTGATCATATCTACCATATGACTCATGTTCAACCTTTCGTTCTCTTGTGTTCCGAGGCCATGCATGTACATGCTAGGCCCGTCAAGTTTAACCCGAATGTTCCACATGTGCAAAACTGTCTTGCACCCGTTGTATGTGAACGTAGAGTCTATCACAACCGATCATCATGTGGTGTCTCGAAACGACGAACTTTCACAACGGCGCACACTCGGGGAGAACACAACTTGATCTTGAAATTTTAGTGAGGGATCACCTTATAATGCTACCGTCGTCCTAAGAAAAGCAAGATGCATAAAAAGGATTAACATCACATGCAAATCATAAGTGACATGATATGGCCATGATCTTATGCTTTTGATCTCCATCTCCAAAGCACGGGCATGATCTCCATCATTACTGGCACAACATGATGATCTCCATCATCATGATGTCCATCATCGTGTTGCCATCAAGGTTGTCGCGCCAACCATGCTTGTACTACTATTGATGTCGTTTAGCGATAAACTAAAGCATTACATAACGCTTAATTATTGACATGGAGGTCATACAATAATTAAAGGCAACCCTATGGCTCGTGCCCGTTGTTGCGGCCGCGTGTTCTAGTGTGGATGCGAATTCATCGCTTTCACCACCCACAACATCTTCACGGACTACACCAACATCTTCAACACCCCGGAGGAGCAGTGAAGGGAGCCCGAAGGAGGAGCGAGGAGGAGCAAAGGAAGGCAGACGATCTACCCATCTATCTATATTTTCTAGCTAAATCTATCTATCTATATTTGTTTTATGTTATTGAAGTTGTAAGCGTACTATGGGTACCCATTGTGGGTTTGGTTAGCCCAAACTATCTATATTATGTGTCTTTCTATTATTAAGTTCTTGCTACCTATTTAAGTTGCACGGTGTTTTGGCTTGTAGGTCTAGATACACCCATTATTAAAAAATGCATTTCAAAATGTCAAAGAAGAAATTTTTTGTGGACTGTAAAAATGACTTGTGAAAAGTCATTTTGTAGCAATGAAATTTCTCTTTTATACAAAAGCCACAATTAATTTCCTTTGCTATGGAAAACATGTGCCATGTGCTACCTCTTTGCATTTTACATGAACAAAAATTTGGCCAAAGTAAAAAAAGAAGGCCAAAAAGTATATGTTTGTTAGAGGATTATTTGCCCAAGCAACATTTTTTTAGGAAGGCTATCATGGCTATTTTTATTAAAATTAAACTACGGTTACATCGTTCACTAGTTTAGTGACAATAATGTTAGGAGGTTCATCTAACCAGGTATAAGTTCATCTATTACAATAACTATGATTGCTAGCACATGAGCCACTTCATTACAAGAACGCAACAATGCTTAAATATGACCTCCCAAATTAACGAAGAAAAATCCGCACATTCTGCAAAAATTGTTGTAGCCGCATCCCACCATCTTGTTTGTCTAGAGCAGAAGTCAATAACTTGAGAGGAATCAGATTCCGCTTCAATGTGATTAAAACCAAGCGAGTTTGCAAAATCCAGGCCGTCTATCATCGCCATAGCTTCTTTTTCATCCCGCAAGCTAGCACACGTAACTCCCATTTCATCATCAACAAAGTAGGCAGCATCCACATTTAACTTTACAAACCTTGGCTCTAGGTTACTCCATTTAAGCAACATTTTATTTAGTCGAACCATTTTTCGTTAAACATGGGTTCCTCTATGCTATAGAAAAGGGTTTGACCAAAAACGGAGCAATAATACAACAATTTGGGTGTGCACTGTGTTAACTGAAGAACTAAAATAGGGGCATGAACACTGAATAGTTTTTCAAATTGCTGCATCGATTCAATTACATGAACTTGGCATGGTGCACAGATCGTGTCCTATCCCATGACGGATGAACAACAAGTAAAATAAAAACAGAGCAATGATACAACAATAAAAAACCCTGCCTTGATATTTGCTTACTTCTGCAAATCGATCATTTGCATTCGATGTTTGTTTATCTTCTTCAGTTCCTCATTCAGTTCGGACTGTGGGTGCATATCAGTATCGCGCTTACCTCGCCATCGACGGGATCTGCATGCCCCTCACCCATCCAAGCTCTCCAAATTCTCCACAGTAATCGGAGGCAACCCGCCCAAATTGAGCTCCCAGATTGCGGCCCTGCTCGAATCAATGTAGACCTCAAACTGAATCCTCTCAATATAATCATCTATCTACTCGAAATGGGTACATTTCTTCATTATTTGAAAACAACAACCTGAACCGTAAATCCCAAATTCGACGAGAAAAAACGGAATTTGGAGAAATCAGAGCAAATGACAGCGAAAGAAAGGGCTAAGAACTAAGTGTTGCAAATATGCCCTAGAAGCAATAATAAAATGGTTATTATCATCTTTCCTTGTTCATGATAATAGTCTATTGTTCATGCTATAATTGTATTAACAGGAAACAGTAATACATGTGTGAATAAATGGATCACAATGTGTCCCTAGCAAGCCTCTAGTTGGCTAGCTCGTTAGTCAATAGATGATCATGGTTTCCTGATCATGGGCATTAGATGTCATTGATAACGGGATCACATCATTAGGAGAATGATGTGATGGACAAGACCCAATCCTAAGCATAGCACTAGATCGTATTGTTCGTATGCTAAAGCTTTTCTAATGTCAAGTGTCTTTTCCTTCGACCGTGAAATTGTGCAACTCCCGGATACCGTAGGAGTGCTTTGGGTGTATCAAATGTCACAACGTAACTGGGTGACTATAAAGGTGCACTAAGGGTATCTCTGAAAGTGTCTGTTGGGTTGATACGAATCGAGATCGGGATTTGTCACTCCGTGTGACGGAGAGGTATCTCTGGACCCACTCGGTAGAACATCATCATGAGATCAATGTGACTAAGGAGTTAGTCACACGATGACGTGCTATGGAACGAGTAAAGAGACTTACCGGTAACGAGATTGAACAAGGTATAGATATACCGACGATATAATCTCGGGCAAGTTCTATACCGACAGACAAAGGGAATTGTATACGGGATTGATTGAACCCTTGACATCGTGGTTCATCCGATGAGATCATCGTGGAGCAAGTGGGTTCCACCATGGATATCCATACCCCTCTGATGGTTATTGGCCGGAGAGGTGTCTCGGTCGTGTCTGCCTGTCTCCCCAACCCGTAGGGTCTACACACTTAAGGTTCGATGACGCTAGGGTTATAGGGAATTGTTATACGAGGTTACCGAAAGTTTTTTGGAGTCTTGGATGAGATCCCGAACATCACGAGGAGCTCCGGAATGGTCCGGAGGTAAAGATTGATATATAGGATGGATGGGTTTGGACGCCGGAAGTGTTTCGGGCGTCACTCGTAACGTACCGGGACCACCGGAAGTGGCCCCGGAGGTCCACCAAAGGGAGGCAACGACCACAAGAGGCTAGATGGGCCAAGTGCGGGAGGGAACCAGCCCCTAGGTGGGCTGGTGCTCCTCCCACACCCAGCCCAATGCGCAAGTGGTGGGGAGAGGGGGCAACCCTAGGCACAGGTGGGCCTTAGGCCCACCAGGTGGTGCGCCACCCCCTCCCACCCTAGCCGCCGCCCCCCCTCTCCCATCTGGTCGCCGCCGGCCCCTAGGGAGGGAACCCTAGGGGTGGCACAGCCCTACCCTTCCTCCTATAAATAGAGAGGGGTTTTGGCCATTGGGAGACACGGTTTTCTCTCTCTCTCGGCGCAGCCCTGCCCTTCTTCCTCCTCCTCTCTGCCGGTGCTTGGCGAAGCCCTGCCGGGAGACCTCATCTCTCCATAGACACCATGCCGTCGTGCTGCTGGAGTTCTTCCCCAACCTCTCCCTCCTCCTTGCTGGATCAAGGTGCGGGAGACTTCACCGGGCTGCACGTGTGTTGAACGCGGAGGTGCCGTAGTTCGGCACTAGATCGAAATCACACCGCGATCTGAATCGCCGTGAGTACGACTCCATCAACCGCGTTCTAGTAACTCTTCCGCTTAGCGATCTTCAAAGGTATGAAGATGCTCTCACCCCTCTCTCGTTGCTGGTCTCTCCATAGGAAGATCTGAATATGCGTAGGAAATTTTTTGAATTTATGCTACGTTACCCAACATTGGCATCCGAGCCAGGTTTTTTATGCGTACATTCTATGCACGAGTAGAACACAAAAGTTGTGGGCGATGATTTTTCAATTTGCTTGCCGCTACTAGTCTTATTCTTTTCCGGCGGTATTGTGGGATGAAGCGGCCCGGACCGACTTTACATGTAAGCTTACGTGAGACTGGTTCCACCGACAGACATGCACACCGTGCATAAAGGTGTCTAGCGGGTGTCTGTCTCTCCTACTCTAGTCGGACTAGATTTGATGAAAAGGGTCCTTATGAAGGGTAAATAGCTTTGGCATATCATCGTTGTGGCTGTCACGTAGGTAAGAAGGCGTTCTTGCTAGAAACCCAAATCAGCCACGTAAAACTTGCAACAACAATTAGAGGACGTCTAACTTGTTTTTGCAGGGTTTGACATGTGATGTGGTATGGCCAAAGTTGTGATGTTGCATGTATGATGTATGAGATGATCATGTTATTGTAATAGGTTTCACGACTTGCATGTCGATGAGTATGACAACCGGCAGGAGCCATAGGAGTTGTCTTAATTTATTGTATGAGATGCAACGCCATGTGCTTACTACTTTTACTTCATTGCTAACGGTTAGCTATAGTAGTAGTGATAGTAGTAGTTGGCGTGGACGACTTCACGGAGACACGATGATGGATATCATGATGATGGAGATCATGGTGTCACGCCGGTGACGATGATAATCATGTGATGCCTGAGGATGGAGATCAAAAGAGCAAAGATGATAATGGCCATATCATGTCACTATATGATTGCATTGTGATGTTTATCATGTTTTACATCTTATTGCTTAGAACGACGGTAGCATAATAAGATGATCCCTCTTAAAATTTCGAAAACGTATTCCCCTAAGTGTGCACCATTGCAAAGGATCGTTGTCTCGAAGCACCACGTGATGATCGGGTGTGATAGATTCTAACGTTCGCATACAACGGGTGTAAGCCAGATTTACACACGCGAAACACCTACACCTAGGTTGACTCGACGAGCTTAGCATGTACAGACATGACCTCGAATACAAGAGACCGAAAGGTCGAACATGAGTCGTATGGTTGAATACGATCAGCATGAAGTTGCTCACCATGGTGACTAGTCCGTCTCATGTGATGATCGGACACGGGTTAGTCAACATGGATCATGTATCACTTAGATGACTAGAGGGATGTCGATTTAAGTGGGAGTTCACACTTAATTTGATTAAATGAACTCAATTGTCATGAACTTAGTCTAAAAGTTGTCTTTATAAATATTGTAGATGGCCAACGTCAACCTCAATTTCAACGCATTCCTAGAGAAAAACAAGCTGAAAGATGATGGTAGCAACTGTTGGAAATATGCCCTAGAGGCAATAATAATTAGTTATTATTATATTTCTTTGTTCATGATAATCGTTTATTATCCATGCTATAATTGTATTGATCGGAAACACAATACTTGTGTGGATACATATACAAAACACTGTCCCTAGTAAGCCTCTAGTTGACTAGCTCGTTGATCAAAGATGGTCAAGGTTTCCTGGACATAGGCAAGTGTTGTTACTTGATAACGGGATCACATCATTAGGAGAATCATGTGATGGACTAGACCCAAACTAATAGACGTAGCATGTTGATCGTGTCATTCTGTTGCTACTGTTTTCTACGTGTCAAGTATTTGTTCCTATGACCATGAGATCATATAACTCACGGACACCGGAGGAATGCTTCGTGTGTATCAAACGTCGCAAACCAAGTTCCAAACCAAAGAAAAAAAAGGAGGAGGTGGGAAAGGGAAGAAGGACTCCACCTTCCAAACCAAGTTGGATTCGGTTTGGAAGGGGAGACCTTCCCCCCTTGGCTCGGCCAAAGTGCTTGGGGGTCCTTGGACCCCAAGGCAAGGCCCCCCCCCCTCTCCCACCTATATATACGGAGGTTTTAGGGCTGATTTGAGACAACTTTTGCCACGGCAGCCCGACCACATACCTCCACGGTTTTTCCTCTAGATCGCGTTTCTGCGGAGCTCGGGCGGAGCCCTGCTGAGATTAGATCACCACCAACCTCCGGAGCGCCGTCACGCTGCCGGAAAACTCATCTACCTCTCCGTCTCTCTTGCTGGATCAAAAAGGCCGAGATCATCGTCGAGCTGTACGTGTGCTGAACGCGGAGGTGCGGTCCGTTCGGCACTAGATCGGAGCGGATCGTGGGACGGATCGCGGGACGGTTCGTGGGACGGTTCGCGGGGCGGATCGAGGGACGTGAGGACGTTCCACTACATCAACCGTGTTTCTTAATGCTTCTGTTGTGTAATCTACAAGGGTACGTAGATCGGAAATCCCCTCTCGTGGATGGACATCCCCATGATAGGTCTTCGTGCGCGTAGGAAAATTTTTGTTTCCCATGCGACGTTCCCCAACAGCAACTATGCGGACTGGGTTGGCAACTTGAAGCTCATCCTTGAAGCAACTAAAAAGGCTTATGTCCTTGATGCGCCGCTAGGTGACCCTCCTGCTCCCGCAGCAGCCCAGGACATTCTGAACGTCTCGCAAACGCGGAGTGATGACTACTCTCTGGTTAGGTGTGGCATGTTATACAGTTTAGAAACGGGGCTCCAAAGGCGTTTTGAGCAACACGGAGCATATGAGATGTTCCAAGAGCTGAAGCTAGTTTTTCAAGCTCATGCCCGTGTCGAGAGATATGAAGTCTCCGACAAGTTCTTTAGCTATAAGATGGAGGAGAATAGTTCTGTCAGTGAGCACATACTCAAAATGTCTGGGTTACACGGTCGTCTGACTTCACTTGGAGTCGAACTTCCGGATGATGCTATAGTTGACAGAATCCTCCAGTCTCTCCCATCAAGCTACAAAGGCTTTGTGCTTAACTACAACATGCAAGGGATGGAGAAGACCATTCCCGAGTTGTACTCGATGCTCAAGTCTGCAGAAGTAGAAATCAAGAAACAGCATCAAGTGTTGATGGTCAACAAGACCACTAGTTTCAAGAAGGGCTAGGGTAATAAGAACTTCAAGAAAGACGGCAAAGCTGTTGCCGCGCCCGGTAAGCCAGATGCCGGGAAGAAGAAAAAGAATGGACCCAAGCCTGAGACTGAGTGCTTCTATTGCAAGGGAAAAGGTCACTGGAAGCGGAACTGCCCCAAATACTTAGCGGACAAGAAGGCCGACAACGTTAAAGGTATATGTGATATACATGTTATTGATGTGTACCTTACCAGCGCTCGTAGTAGCTCCTGGGTATCAAATACCGGTGTTGTTGCTCACATTTGCAACTCAAAGCAGGAACTGCGGAATAAGCGGAGACTGGCCAAGGACGAGGTGACGATGCGCGTCAGGAATGGTTCCAAGGTCGATGTGATCGCCGTCGGCACGCTACCTCTACATCTACCATCTACCAGCTTTAAGCATGAACATTGTATCAGGGTCTTGCTTGATGCGAGACGGCTACTCATTTAAGTCAGAGAATAATGGTTGTTCTATTTATATGAGTGATATGTTTTATGGTCATGCTCCGCTGGTGAATGGTTTATTCTTGATGAATCTCGATCGTGATGTTACGCATATTCATAGTGTGAGTGCCAAAAGATGTAAAGTTGATAATGATAGTCCCACATACTTGTGGCACTGCCGCCTTGGTCATATCGGCGTTAAGCGCACGAAGAAGCTCCATACTGATGGACTATTAGAGTCTCTTGACTTTGAATCATTTGACACATGCGAACCGTGCCTCATGGGCAAGATGACTAAGACTCCATTCTTAGGAATAATGGAGAGAGCAACCGACTTATTGGAAATAATACATACTGATGTGTGTGGTCCAATGAACGTTGAAGCTCGCGGTGGCTATCGTTATGTTCTCACTCTCACCGATGATTTGAGTAGGTATGGGTATATCTACTTGATGAAGCACAAATCTGAGACATTTGAAAAGTTCAAGGAATTTAGAGTGAGGTCGAGAATCAACGTGACGGAAAAATTAAGTGTCTACGATCTGATCGTGGAGGAGAATATTTGAGTCACGAGTTTGGCACACACCTAAGGAAGTGTGGAATCATTTCACAATTGACGCCGTCTGGCACACCGCAACGCGACGGAGTGTCTGAACGTCATAATCGCACCTTATTAGATATGGTACGATCTATGATGTCTCTTACCGACTTACCGCTATGATTTTGGGGATACGCATTAGAAACTGCAGCATTCACTTTAAATAGGGCACCGACTAAATCCGTTGAGACGACACCGTATGAACTATGGTTTGGCAAGAAACCTAAGTTCTCGTTACTTAAAGTTTGGGGCTACGATGCTTATGTGAAGAAACTTCAACCAGAAAAGCTCGAACCCAAAGCGGAGAAATGCGTATTCATAGGATACCCTAAGGAAACTATTGGGTATACCTTCTATCTTAGATCGGAAGGTAAAACCTTTGTTGCCCAGAACGGATCCTTTCTAGAGAAAGAGTTTCTCTCGAAAGAAGTAAGTGGGAGGAAGGTAGAACTTGATGAGGTAATTACACCCCCTCTCGAACAGGATAGTAGCGCAGCGCGGGAAGTTGTTCCTGTGGCGCCTACACCAACTGAAGAGGAAATTAATGATGATGATCATGAAGCTTCGGATCAAGTTACTACTGAACCGCGAAGGTCCACAAGGGCACGCTCTGCACCAGAGTGGTACAACAACCCTGTGATGGAAATCATGTTGTTAGACAACGGTGAACCTTCGAACTATGAAGAAGCGATGGCGGGCCCGGATTCCAACAAATGGCTTGTAGCTATGAAATCCGAGATAGGATCCATGTATGAGAACAAAGTATGGACTTTGGTGGACTTGCCCGATGACCGGCGAGCCATAGAAAATAAATGGATCTCCAAGAAGAAGACGGATGCAAACGGTAATGTAACCGTTTATAAAGCTCGACTTGTCGCAAAGGGTTTTCGACAAATTCAGGAGTTGACTACGAAGAGACTTTCTCTCCCGTAGCGAAGCTGAAATCAGTCCGAATCATGTTAGCAATTGCCGCCTTTTATGATTATGAAATTTGGCAAATGGACGTCAAAACAGCGTTCCTTAACGGGAACCTTAAGGAAGAGTTGTATATGATGCAACCAGAAGGTTTTGTCGACCCTAAGGGTGCTAACAAAGTGTGCAAGCTCCAGTGCTCCATCTATGGGCTGGTGCAAGCATCTCGGAGTTGTAACATTCGCTTTAATGAGGTGATTAAAGCGTTTGGGTCCATACAGGTTTACGGAGAAGCCTGTCTGTACAAGAAAGTGAGTGGGAGCTCTATAGCTTTCCTCATACTGTATGTGGATGACGTATTATTGATGGGGAATAATATAGAGATGTTGGAGAGCATAAAGGCCTATTTGAACAAGAGTTTTTCAATGGACCTTGGAGAAGCTGCATACATATTAGGCATCAAGATCTATAGGGATAGATCAAGACGCCTCATAGGTCTTTCACAAAGTACATACCTTGACAAGATATTGAAGAAGTTCAATATGGAAAACTCAAAGAAAGGGTTCTTGCCAGCTTTGCAAGGTATGAGATTGAGTAAGACTCAGTCGCCGACCACGGCAACAGATAGAGAGAAGATGAGTTATGTCCCCTACGCTTCAGCCGTAGGCTCTCTTATGTATGCCATGTTGTGTACCAGACCTGATATAAACCTTGCCATAAGTTTGGTAGGGAGGTACCAAAGTGATCCCGGTATGGAACACTGGACAGCAGTGAAGAATATCCTTAAGTACCTGAAAAGGACTAAGGAGATGTTTCTCGTTTATGGAGGTGACGAAGAGCTCGTCGTAAAGGGTTACGTCGACGCTAGCTTCGACACAGATCCGAATGACTCTAAGTCACAGACCGGATACGTATATGTGTTGAATGGTGGGGCAATGAGCTAGTGCAGCAGCAAGCAAGAAGTCGTGGCAGCATCTACATGTGAAGCGGAGTACATAGCTGCTTCAGAAGCGGCTCATGAAGGAATTTGGATGAAGGAGCTCATCACCGACCTTGGAGTGGTTCCAAGCGCGTCGGGTCCAATGACACTCTTCTGTGATAACACTGGGGCCATTGCCATAGCCAAGGAGCCCAGTTTTCACCGGAAGACGAAGCACATCAAACGCCGCTACAACTCCATCCAGGACCATGTCCAGAGTGGAGTGATAGATATTTGTAAAGTACACACGGATCTGAATGTTGCAGACCCATTGACTAAACCTCTTCCACGAGCAAAACATGATCAACACCATAATGCTATGGGTGTTCGATACATCACAATGTAACTAGATTATTGACTCTAGTGCAAGTGGGAGACTGTTGGAAATATGCCCTAGAAGCAATAATAAAATGGTTATTATCATATTTCCTTGTTCATGATAATATAGTCTATTTTTCATGCTATAATTGTATTAACAGGAAACAGTAATACATGTGTGAATAAATGGATCACAATGTGTCCCTAGTAAGCCTCTAGTTGGCTAGCTCGTTAGTCAATATATGATCATGGTTTCCTGATCATGGGCATTAGATGTCATTGATAACGGGATCACATCATTAGGAGAATGATGTGATGGACAAGACCCAATCCTAAGCATAGCACTAGATCGTATTGTTCGTATGCTAAAGCTTTTCTCATGTCAAGTGTCTTTTCCTTCGACCGTGAGATTGTGCAACTCCCGGATACCGTAGGAGTTCTTTGGGTGTATCAAACGTCACAACGTAACTGGGTGACTATAAAGGTGCACTACGGATATCTCTGAAAGTGTCTGTTGGGTTGGTACGAATCGAGATCGGGATTTGTCACTCCGTGTGACGGAGAGATATCTCTGGGCCCACTCGGTAGAACATCATCATGAGCTCAATGTGACTAAGGAGTTAGTCACACGATGACGTGCTATGTAACGAGTAAAGAGACTTACCGGTAACGAGATTGAACAAGGTATATGTCACGCCCAAGATGCGACCCTATCCTCAATTTGGCATGAAGGCCTCGTCAGGGATAGAAGCGCATCTCGTCATGTCACAAGAATGGATATCGTTACAAGTACATGTACTAAAAAGAAGAGTTATATATACAGAGTTGGCTTACACTCGCCACAAGCTACATCAGAGTCATATCAGTACATTACATAATCATCAAGAGTAAGAGCAGGGTCCGACTACGGACGAAAACAAACGAGAAAATAATAACGACGTCCATCCTTGCTATCCCAGGCTGCCGGCCTGGAACCCATCCTAGATCGATGAAGAAGAAGAAGAAGAAGCAACTCCAAATGAACAATCAACGCGCTCGCGTCAAGTAACCTTTACCTGTACCTGCAACTGGTGTTGTAGTAATCTGTGAGCCACAGGGGACTCAGCAATCTCATTTCCAAAGGTATCAAGACTAGCAAAGCTTAATGGGTGAGGCATGGTTAAGTGGTGAGGTTGCAGCAGCGGCTAAGCATATATTTTGTGGCTAAACTTACGAGTACAAGAAATAAGAGGGGGGAAGATCTACGCATAACGGACGTTACTACTGAAGATCAAATGAATGATGCTAAACACCTACCTACGTCAGACATAACCCCACCGTGTCCTCGACCAGAGAAGGAACTCACGAAAGAGACAGTCACGGTTATGCACACAGTTGGCATATTTTAATTAAGTTAACTTCAAGTTATCTAGAACCAGTGTTAAACAAAGTTTCCACATTGCCACATAACCGCGGGCACGGCTTTCCGAAAAGATTTAACCCTGTAGGGGTACTCCAACTAGTCCATCACAAATTACCACAAGCCGCATAGAAATCCTCAATCACGAAGCTCGCGATCTCGTCGGATTCCCTAGTGGAAAACCTCAACTCTGAGATTACCCAAAGCATCACCGGAATCCCGATGCACAAGATATTCCGTCGAAGGTAAAACTAATCCAGCAAGGCCGCCCGACGTGTCGACGATCCCGATAGGAGTCGCGTACCTCGTTCTCAGGACACGGCGGATGGAAAAGCCTACAGGTACCAAACCTCGAGTTGCCCCGTGGTGGCCCCGCAGTCTGTCCATTTTGGACCAACACTCATGAGGAGCACTGGCCCGGGGGTTGATTAAATTATCCTCGGGTTAATTACTCCCTATGCAGTTCATTAGTTATAAGGCAAATGTAGTACCAAAGTTGGGCCCTGCCAGACCAGCTTTAAACTAAAACGAATTATCAAGGGGGTCCCCATAACAACCTCGATCGTGTTAGGAGCGCTCATTTATGGAACATAACACCGGTAGCCGAAACTAAGGGGGCAAAGATGGAACAAAACACCAGGCTAGAAAGGCCGAGCCTTCCACCTTTTACCAAGTATATAGGTCCATTAAATTTAATAGCATTAATATGGTGATAAGACAAGGAACCCATGTTATCACATGGAAGCATCCGCACCTGCAACTAGCAACGCTAACAACAAGGTTAAGCAAGCAGTAACATAGCCAATCAGTGGTTTGCTAGGTCGAACAGGTTGAAGGTTATCATGGCATTGTTGAGAGGCTGATATTTAACATGTGGTAGGCAACGAGACATAATCGATAGAAACGATAAAACTAGCAGCGCAATGATAGTAATGGTATCTGGGAAAATGGTCATCTTGCCTGAGATCCCGCTTGGAAGAAGAATGACTCCGTGAAGTCGGCGAACCAACGTAGCCGAATGGGTCCTCACATTCCAACACGCTTGCGGAACTCTATCGGAACGGAGCAAACCGGAAACAACATCGACACAAATATTCACCACACGATGCACAACATGATGCATAACCTACTATGATGCATGATCAGTTCATTGATGCAAGGGATGGCATGGCAATTCACCTCACGCAAACACTACACATTAAGTGAAGCTCGATATGCAACGAGTTGTACATCGACAAAACTCCATGTTTAAGTATTTAATTCACTCCCGATTATTTAACACGCAATATTAAATGTTGTTAACATGGCAAGGGGTGAAGCGATGATTCTACCTGGCATCCTAGACGGTTAACACGCGGAGCATAGAACGGAGCTACGGCACAAGAGGCATGCAACACACGATATCATGCCATGAATGCGTCATGCATGCGAGTTCAAACAACACGGCAAAAAGAGAAAGAAACAAGTGTCGCCACGGCGAGCGAGAGGGAACCATGGCGGCAAGACGGAAACGATGCCACGGCAACGTTCCTTTCCCGATAACTCGTCAAGATATCGTGCCAACGTATAGGAAGCGTGTGCGGGAACGCTAAATAAAGATGGGGTGATCCCGGTTACCGGGTTCCCATGTGTCGAGGGCACGATGAAAAGGAAGACAACGTGCACGGGCAAACACACGGCGCATACATACGACACAACTCATACAACATGCATACGGTTTACGACACGTTCCAAAGGTATACCTTCGAAGCGTGCAAATCGGAGGGGATCGGATCGTAGCGGACGTCGTGGAAGTAGTCGTACACGGTCTCGTCGACGGTAGTCGTTCTCTTGCATCGGTAGACGGGTCTTTGGCGACGGTAGTCGAACACGCTCCGGGGTGTCGTCGAGGACGACGTGGTACTCGTGAACTCGTCGAAGGACCACGGTGGCGGGGATGGTGCACGCGGCGACGACACGCGACACAACATCAACATCAACTAGCAAAGCGGCAACTAGCACTAGCATACTACGGAGACTAGCAGCAAGAGTAGCGACACAGCAATCCGCAAGCAGCAATACATGGCAGCAGCAACGACATCAAGCGACATCAGGCAACGGAGCAGCGGCGCATCAGGCAGGCTAGCAGCTAAACAACACAAGCTACAACTAGCTAATAGAATCAGCAACAATCGCCAGCAACAGGCAGCAGCAGCTAAGCAACGCCACAGCAGGGCAACTCGGCAGGCAAAAAAACGCAGTAGCAGCAGCTCGTGGCGGGATGGACAGCGTGCGGCGGGGTTGATCGGCGACCGGGTGCAGGGCAAGGGACGACACACGGGGAGGGCTCAGGGGCGACGCCGGCCGAGGGCGCTGGTTCCCAGCGACGGGCGGAGCTCGGGGCACCGCAGCGAGGGGCGAGGCCGAGGCCAGCGCGAGGGGTGGCTTCCACGGCGGGGGCGCGCTGCCGGCAGGCCAGGCGGCGACGGGGCGCATGCGGCTCAGGCGGAGGAGGCCGGCCATAGCGGCACGCGGTGGCAGGCGGCGGCGGACGGCCATGGCGGCGGACGGCGGGTCGGATGGGAGGCCGGCGAGGCACGGGGCTGAGGGGCTCTCACCGCCGGCAAGCTAGGGGTGGCGCGGCGCGGGGAGGAGCAGAGAGGCCGGTGGCGGGACTGCTGGCGCTGGGAGGCGAGGAGGAAGAAGGGGATCGAGGCCTGGCTGACGTGCACGGGGAGATGGGGTAAGGAGGAGAGGCATCGGGCCTCCTGCCGCTAGGTTTGGGGGGCTGGCTGGGCCTGCTGGGCCTGGGGTCCCCTCTCTCCCTATTGGGTTTTTGGTCTTTTTTTTTACAACTTTTAAAACAGAAAATTTTAAATAAAGAAAGGCTTTTTAACAAAGAAAAAATAATAAATAATAACAAAAAAATGCCTTTGCTCCTTTAAAAAATATACCCCAACCATAAAATTAGATTGGGCATTTTTTAAAAGAACTAAAATAAAACCTTTTGAAGAATTAAAAATTAAAACCCGTTTACAAAAGAATAAAAATCAGACCCCTTTGAAGAATTAAATAAAACCTCTTTATTTAAAGAATAAAATAAAAGCCCTTTAAAAGAGAAAAGAAAATGAGAGGGTTTTAAAATAACACACAAGGACAAATAAGATAAAACCCATGGGTTGCCCCCACATTTAATAAAAGGACCTTTTAAAAAGAAGACGCTCCCTTTTAAAATAGGGGTTTAAAACGGGAAACTTCAGCAAAACCACAAAATGAAATAAGAGGAGGGAGAGGGGGAACTACTATCGCTCTATGACTCGGTGATCACTCGAAGCACAACACTCAATACACCACACGCGACAGATGATGCAAGATGCCATGCATGATGCGACGATGCAAACTAAATGTCGATGCAACAAAATAAAATAACCAGACAACGGAAACGGAAATAAAGGGGAATCTTCTGGAGCGTCGGTCTCGGGCTGTCACAACTCTCCTACACTACAAGAGGATCTCGCCCCGAGATCCAAGAATGAAAAGGGGAGAGGATGAGAAAGCAAGAGGTAAAACTTAGTCGCTTCTTGACAAACAAGTGAAACCAATGATCCTTGAAGGTTGCAAAGAGATGAGGACTGAAATGAGAAAGAAGCAAGAATTCACGGAAAATTTCGGCAGCACTTCGGTAGGAAAATGGGACAAAAAATTCGATAAGAAGGAAGAATTAGACAATATTCATAACAAACAACTAAATAGAACAAGGGAACACCATGATCTTGACAGAACAAGAAGCTAGACCCAAAAGAGCAACATCACAAAGCCTCCGGAACAATAGAATAGGAACTACCTCATACGGAAGAAGAGAATGAAGAGAGAATGACAACTACTAACTCCAATGAACTTGGCAAGCATCCTTGCAAGAAGAATTGGACGGAGTTGTTGGAAAAACAACAACGAAAAGAACCAGATAGTAGTGGGCTTATGGAAACCTTTCAAACTAATGAAGTGACAACCATCCACTAACAGAAACAAGGGTTGATTGGGAGAAACAAGATATGAACAAATTTTTACACCAAGAGGATACATTGAGAACTTGGATTAATGACAAGCACCATGATAGCAACAATCCATAGGAAAAGCTTTAGGTGAATCCAAACCAAGATAGCTCAATGAAGAAATCATGGGTTGAAATAACTCATGATCAAAGAATTGGTGGGTTTATTTATATCATCCTTGAAACTATTCTTCTATCTGGAGGCTCTTTTATTCCATTGTGATGATAGTTGTCATTCTTTTCTTCTTTCTCTTCCAAACTTGTAACGCCCCGGACACACCCGCCGGCGGTCGTTACTCCTCGCGGGATCTAGACTGGCCCCACATATCAATACTAGTCTTTTCTGCACACTTTGTCCTCACTCATACGCACCCGGGATCAACTTCCCGGTCGGTCACCCATCCAAGAACTACTCCAAGCCAAGCACACTTAACCTGGGAGTTCTGTTCGAATGGGCTCCCGGAAAAGAAGGAATTCCTTATTGATATGAGTAGTCTATCATCCCTAATAAGCCAGGCTATCACATACACCACCACTCAGAGGAACCGAAGTCCTCGTCGGGCCATAGGAACGTTCCCTCTTGGTACAAACATCTGTGCATCCAGTCCAGTACATGTACCATGCCACGACGGGTCACAAACGTCATGAACAACATGACCGCACACTTGTCCGCAAACATCCGTGTAACCGCGAGGGTCGGCTCTGATACCAAACTTGTAACGCCCTGTACACACCCGCCGGCGGTCGTTACTCCTGGCGGGATCTAGACTGGCCCCACATATCAATACTAGTCTTTTCTGCGCACTTTGTCCTAACTCATACGCACCCGGGATCAACTTCCCGGTCGGTCACCCATCCTAGAACTACTCCAAGCCAAGCACGCTTAACCTGGGAGTTCTATTCGAATGGGCTCCCGGAAAAGAAGGAATTCCTTATTGATATGAGTAGTCTATCATCCCTAATAAGCCAGGCTATCACAGTATAGGTATACCGACGATCGAATCTCGGGCAAGTTCTATACCGACAGACAAAGGGAATTGTATACGGGATTGATTGAATCCTTGACATCGTGCTTCATCCGATGAGATCATCGTGGAGCAAGTGGGAGCCACCATGGGTATCCAGACCCCGCAGATGGTTATTGGTGGGAGAGGTGTCTCGGTCATGTCTGCCTGTCTCCCGAACTCGTAGGGTCTACACACTTAAGGTTCGATGACGCTAGGGTTATAGGGAATTGTTATACGAGATTACCGAAAGTTGTTCGGAGTCCCGGGTGAGATCTCGGACGTCACGAGGAGGTCCGGAATGGTCCGGAGGTAAAGATTGATATATAGGATGGATGAGTTTGGACGCCGGAAGTGTTTCGGGCGTCACCGTTAACGTACCGGGACCACCGGGACCACCGGAGGTGGCCCCGGGAGTCCACCGAAGGGGGGCAACGGCCCCAAGAGGCTAGATGGACCAAGTGCGGGAGGGAACCAGCCCCTAGGTGGGCTGGTGCGCCTCCCACACCCAGCCCAATGCGCAAGTGGTGGGAAGAGGGGGCAACCCTAGGCGCAGGTGGGCCTTAGGCCCACCAGGTGGTGCGCCACCCCCTCCCACCCTAGCCGCCCCCCCCCCTCACATCTGGTGGCCGCCGACCCCTAGGGAGGGAACCCTAGGGGTGGCGCAGCCCTTCCCCCTCCTCCTATAAATAGAGAGGGGTTTTGGCCATTGGGAGACACAGTTTTCTCTCCCTCTCGACGCAGCCCTGCCCTTCTTCCTCCTCCTCTCTGCCGGTGCTTGGCGAAGCCCTGTCGGGAGACCTCGTCTCTCCATCGACACCACGCCGTCGTGCTGCTGGAGTTCTTCCCCAACCTCTCCCTCCTCCTTGCTGGATCAAGGTGCGAGAAACGTCACCGGGCTGCACGTGTGTTGAACGCGGAGGTGTCGTAGTTCGGCACTAGATGGGAATCACACCGCGATCTGAATCGCTGCGAGTACGACTCCATCAACCGCGTTCTAGTATCGCTTCCGCTTAGCGATCTTCAAAGGTATGAAGATGCTCTCACCCCTCTCTCGTTGCTGGTCTTCCCATAGGAAGATCTGAATATGCATAGGAAAAATTTTGAATTTATGCTACGTTACCCAACACGGAGATCTAACCTTGTCATCCCTTCCTGCCATTGTTTTGCTCAAGCATTACACAAATTCGCGCCCAAGATTGCCATTGTCATCAGTCTTACTGACCCACCGTTTAAGTTGCTCTGGGCGTGGACCATACTGTCGTCATTTTGAGTGCGTGGCGGAGGAGGTAGATATTTGCGCTAGGTCGTCGGAGAAGAGAAAGATTGGTGGAAGGGGAAGCAATGGGCGGCGGCGGGATGTAAATGTAAAAGCTATATTCAGAAGTAGCCGCTAAAGTCGACGCCACTAATTGTATCGAGTATGAATGGGTCGAACGAATAATGTATAGTAACCTCCGCTGTGAACCAAACAAAACTGCACAGGTTGAGGCACAATGGTACATGGAGATCTACAATACAAAAGATGAAAGCTAGTACAGCAAGTACCAACCAAAAGGAACACTCTGAAATGTACAAAACAACCACTAACAATACAACGATACAAGTATTTATATACACGTGTTGGCAAATGAGGTGGGACCATCGAGGGCGACGATTGCAAAAACCGGTAATGAAGGTGAACTGACGATACATGGGAGAGCTTAGCTGCATGATGAGAGTTTGTGAGACTCCCTCCACGTCAGTGATAGGCAGTGGAGGCTAGGTGCTGTCACTGTAGGCCTGCTGCCTGAAATAAATGAACAAGGGAAACTTTAGAATCAATGAAGGGAACTTTTGAATATATAAGATATTTTACAGATAAAAATTTTATGAATGTAGCCATCTGTTCCATCTATTACCAACTAAGGATGTGCGAGACTGAATGTTGAGAGGAGTCTCACGTAACACTACCGTAACAGTCGTTTGTCTGCGCTGGGCAATATTATACAACTGCGGATATTGAAGAGCTAGTGGCTCGTCACCTAGCCAATTATCCTCCCAGAATCTAGTAGATTCACCATTGCCTATGATGAATTTAATCCTGTTAAAAAAAGCCGTTTTTGTCTTCATTAGACCCTTCCAAAAAGGTGAATCTCTAGGTCTCACGGTGACCTGAGCTAAGGTTTTTTTGCTGTAAATACTTGTTCTTCAGAATTTGTATCCACATACCTTCTGATTTCACAGATAGTCTGAAAAGCCACTTGCTGAGCAGACACCTGTTCTTAACCTCTAAATTTTCAATCCCCAACCCTCCCTGATCTTTGGGCCTACAAATAATATCCCATCTAGCCAGCCTATATTTGGTCTTGATCTCATCACTCTGCCAGAAAAATCGGGATCGGTAAAAATCCAACTTTTTTCGCACCCCAACTGGTACTTCAAAAAAGGATAAAAGGAACATTGGCATGCTTGTCAACACTGAGTTGACTAAAACCAATCGTCCTTCATAGGATAGTAGCTTGCCCTTACAGCAGCTCAATTTTTTCTCAAACCGATCCTCAATGCACTTCCAGTCCTTAATAGTTAACTTTCGGTGATGAATAGGGATCCCTAAGTACGTAAACGGTAACGTACCACCCTCACAACCAAAGAGTTGATTATAAGTGAGTTGTTCTGCTTTTGCGTCCCCAAAACAGAAGAGTTCACTTTTAAAGAAGTTAATCTTCAGCCCAGATAGCTGTTCGAATAAGCATAATATTAGCTTCATGTTTCTGGCTTTTTTGAGATCGTGTTCCATGAAAAGGATCGTGTCATCCACATATTGTAGGATGGAGACACCCCCATCTACTAGGTGTGGCACTAGTCCCCCTACTAACCATTTGTCATTAGCCCTTATGATCATTAGCGCCAACATATCTGCTATGATGTTAAATAGAATAGGTGACATAGGGTCTCCCTGCCTAAGACCCTTAAGTGTCTGAAAGAAATGACCTACATCATCATTTACTTTAATACCGACACTGCCCTTTTGTATAAAACCATCGATATGTTTTCACCAAATCTCGCAAAACCCCTTCATACGCAGAGTTTGTTGCAAGAACGACCATTTGACTTTATCCTAAGACTTTTCGAAGTCTACCTTAAATAGGACTCCGTTAAACTTCTTGGAATGCAATTCGTGAAGGGTTTCATGTAGAACGACCACCCCTTCAAGTATATTCCGACCAGGCATGAATGCCGTCTGCGAAGATTGCACCACAGAATGTGCCATCTTAGTTAGCCTATCCGTTCCCACCTTTGTGAAAATTTTGAAGCTGACATTTAGCAGACATATGGGACGAAATTGTTCAATACGCGAAGCACCCTCTTTTTTTTGGTAACAACGTTATCGTACCAAAATTAAGATGAAAGAGTTGTAAGTGCCCGGAGAAGAAATCGTGAAACATAGACATAAGATCTTTCTTAATAATATGCCAACATTTCTTATAAAACTCAGCTGGGAACCCATCTGGCCCTGATGCTTTACCGTTTTTCATACCCTGAATCGCCTGTAACACCTCTTTCTCTAGGAATGGAGCGGATAGACTCTCATTATCGGCTTGTCCAATCTGAGGAATATCCGCGATCTGATGCTCGTCCATAGACGCAAAACTATGAGTCGAAGCACCAAACAACCGTTTATAATAGTTTGTGATGTACAATTTTAGATTCTCATGACCTACTATTGTACCCTCGTCTTGCTCTAGTTGTATTATCCTCTTATTCCGATGCTTGCCATTCGCAATCAAGTGGAAAAAATTTGCGTTGTCATCCCCCTGGACAATTGCCCTAACTTTAGCTCTGACAGCCCATTTCATTTCATCTTCTCAAAGAAGGATTCGAACTATTTGTTCAGCCTCGTGCTCTAACGCCCTCTCGTGTTCATCCAGCATGCGAGTCTTTGCCTGACGATCCAGAGTATCTATAAATTTGAGCAGTCTATCTTGCTCATCTTTATAAACCCCAGATACATTCTTAGCCCAACCTCTCAAGAATTGTCTAAGATGGCGAATTTTATTTTGCCAGATATCAACACTAGACTTCCCACCCGCATCCTTGTTCCATTCCCTAGCAATCATGTCCACAAACCCCTCACGTGTGAACCAACTTGATTCAAAAGAGAAAGCATCATTTTTCCCCTTGTGAGTGGCCTGGCCAGAATCTAGCAGGAGTGGGGTATGGTCAGATATAGCCCTTTGAAGTGCACAAACTGTGACTAGCGGGAATTTCTGTTCCCAGTCAACACTCGTAAGTACCCTGTCCAATTTTTCAAATGTTTGATTATGTAGAGAATTGACCCAAGTATTTTTCCTACCTGAGAGATCAATCTCCCGTAGGTTTAGGCTCTCTATAATTGTGTTGAACATAAAAGGCCATCCGCCATCAAAGTTATTATTGTTCTTCTCATCAGCTGTCCTGATAATGTTGAAATCACAACCTACCACTAGTGGTAAAGGCTAATGGATGTTAGTCTTTCTGATGATCCTGATAGTATTACTTGGAGACTGACCTCCAATGGTACATTCTCGGTGAAATCAATGTATGACCATATTATTGATAATTCACTTATTCCAAAATCTATGCATATTTGGAACGTTAAAGTTCCCCTTAAGTTAAAAATCTTTTTGTGATTTGTCCACAAGGGAGTTGTGTTAACTAAGGATAACTTGGCCAAGCGATATTGGAAAGGAAATTGAAGATGTAGCTTCTATCAGACGTATGAAACAATTAAGCACCTCTTTCTGGACTGCCATATGGCTAAAATCTTATGCGCTCAATCCATATTGCTTTTAACATTCCCCCGCCTACTAGCATTAACATGTTATTTGGGACGTGGCTGGACGGGGTTAATGTTTCTTTCGCTAAACTAATTCGAGTTGGAACTTCTGCACTTTTGTGGGCTATATGGAATTGCAGAAATGACCTAGTTTTTAACAGACAACAATGTATTAATTTTTTGCAGGTCACCTTCAGGGCTACCGCCTTGATTCGCATGTGGTCCTTACTCACTCCTGTGGAAATCAGGGAGCCTTTGGTTACTGGGTGTGCCCGATGGGAGATGGTAGCTCAGGCTATCTTCAGCCGATATGGATGGCGACATGCTGATAGAATAGGGAGTTAGTCAACTACACATATTCATATCTTCGGCTTTGGCGTTGATCGCCTTGTAATTTCTTTTCACTTTGTTCCTTTCGACTTTGTACCTATTTTGGATCTTTACAGTACTTAATAAATGGTTGCAGGCATCACTCGATGCAGAGGCCGGGGCGAGGCCTCCTTTTCGGAAAAAAGAACTTTATGAATTGAAAAGTACAAAAGTTATCTCTTTGATAGCGAGCAGGTGACATGCTTACCTTTCTGTTTCTATATACTTGCAAATTTGGATGGCAATTAACGAAACCATTTTGAGCGGATATGCTCAATCTTTGGCCAGCTTTCTCCATCCGGTGATTGGCAGTTGTTCTTCAAGAGTTCAGAATCCTCCACATTTATGCGATAGAGGGAGGATGGCAAATCTGGTAAAGATGATATATTGGGGCATCCAATGATATGGAGACTCCTCAGTCCTGAAAAGCACTTCAGATTTTCTGGCAACAAACTGATTTTACAATTCATAAATGTCAAGCAGTCCACAGATGAGAAATCTGCTGATCCTTCAAATGAAAAGGTTTGCTCCTTGCATCCTACAACAGCGAGAAATCTTGGAACTGTAAAACCTTTAGCTGAGAGCATAAGGTTGAGCATTACGGAGCTGCTAACACAAAGGCGATCTTTGACTTGCAACTGTGAGATGCACTTCTTATCGAGGTTTGGGAGATCTGCAAAATTTACGCGGAGAAGTTGTAGCGAAGATAACCCTTCAAGAAAGCACAAGTCCTGTAAATTCCATAGCGATAATGATTCAAGGGAGGTCAAGTGACCAATCGACAACGATGGAGAGCTGCACCAAGACATGGAAAGATCTTTCAGGAGCGGCAAGTCACAACTGAAGAAATCAGCTGCAACCACACACAGAAATATTCTTAGAACCTCAAGGGACAATGGCAAAGAATCCGATCCACCCGTCAGTTCTAAAGAAGGGCAGCTGCTTAATTGAATTTTCGAAAGAACAGTAGCAGCTCGTAACCCCCCTAATGATCTAAGACACCAGCACGAGTCGATGTGCAAGTATTGAAGCTTTGTCAACTGTTGGAGGACATCTTGTGACGGAAGTGTAGTTAAAGTCATAATCTCTTTTAGTGACAAACGTCTCAGTGAAGTGAGACCATCAAGGCAAACAGCTAATGCTCCATCCGTAACGACGCATGAAGAAAGATCAAGCCTGCAGAGCCCTGATGGTGGAACAAGGGGCATGACGATCTTCCTTGTACAAATGAGTCTTATCCTCTCCTCATGGCAAAACATCCATGCTTTGATGATATCCCCCTTTACCAATACTTCACCCCCCTCTCTTTCAAGAGCACTTTCAATTGTTTGAAGATAAGACATATCAGCATTCATCAACAACTTCAGAGACGAATGCTCCGACAATAGGATGTTCCTGATTTTTGATCTCATATCCACCTCCCACATGAAAGAAAGCCTGGATATCAATCTATATGTCATCGCGGTGTTCTTCCTCTGGTCATGTTGTTCTAGCTCATCGTTGGAAATAAACATAAGCATCATGCATTTCTCAATAGTTAACTCTTCAAGGCTGGCCGGAAGAGAAGGTAATGTCTTGAGATTTGGAACATTCTCAAGGCGAAGCGAGGAGCAATTCCCAAAGAGAGCGGCATTGGATGGT
The DNA here is from genome assembly GCF_904849725.1 of Hordeum vulgare subsp. vulgare. Taxonomy (NCBI): domain Eukaryota; kingdom Viridiplantae; phylum Streptophyta; class Magnoliopsida; order Poales; family Poaceae; genus Hordeum; species Hordeum vulgare. The sequence goes on from NC_058522.1 coordinate 578,873,615, forward strand.
AGGGTTTTTAAGGTAGTGCAATTAACAAGCGCAAGTGATTCCAAATTCTGGAAATAAGAACTGACAAGTAACCAGCCTGGGTATTTTGCATATCTATAACCTTTGATAGTAAGGCCCCTAATTTGAGGCGGTGGCATCAGACCTTCCAGAGTTTCCAGCTGTAAACTATCATCATGTGCAGTCATGTCATTTTTTTCACTCCATTCAAGGTGCAAGGTCTCAAGATGACTTTTCTCATGTAGCTTTGCTTCTAAGGCCTGATCCTTCCCACTGATATTCTCAAGATTTTTTATACTTAAACTGCCTCCAAGGTCATTCATGTTCTTCAGCTGCTGTACCTCATAGCCCATCTGCTTTTGCACGAAAAATAGTTTGAGATTTTGGAGCGAAGTTAACTTGCCTACGTAAGGGATTTCACTGCACCCTTCAACTTTAAAATGTCTCAACTTACTCAAACGGAATAGTTTTTCAGGCAGGATTTTAACATTGTCACTGAGCTGTAGTACTTGCAAGTGGTAAAGAGCACACAATGATCCTGGCAATTCAGTGATTGACGTACTTATGAGGTTCAAGTATCGAAGGTGCTTGAGTTCACCAACAGATTCAGGTAGCTTGCTGCTGTTATAAAAGCACAAATAGAGTACACGCAACTTCTTGAAATTCCTTAGAACCCGATGGAATATATCTCTTGCATCATCTATAAGTGGTCCAATGCAGATAAAGGTACGTAAATGATGTAGCCTGCAGAGGGCATCTTGATGTTGCTTCAAACTCTCAACACAAACAGATAGGTGTCGAACAGTGCATGGTATTGTTGCCATCTTATCATCTTCTAATCTGAAGCAGACTTCTTTAGACAGTGACTCTGACAAATCATGAACTAGATCATGCATAACACAGTAGACTCCAGTTGTGCCATTTATGTAAACTGGTTGAAAGAATGAAACTGAGAGCATCTCATTAAAGCAATCCCTCCCAATATCTTCCATTCTCTTGTTCAAATTGCACGAATCAACCATGGAATATTCCAGTACCACCCACATGTGAACCAACTCCTCGATGACATAGTGGTGGCCTTTTGGACATAAACTACAATACAGAAAACACCTCTGCAGACTTGGATCCAACTTCTCGTAACTCCACAGAAGTGCTATACTGGGATTGCTTAAGTTATCAATCCTTAGAGCATTTTCCCATGCAGTCTTATTCTTATTCCTGCTCAGCTGCGAACCCACAGTTTTTGCTGCCAGAGGAGATGTTCCAATTCTTTTAGCAAGCTTCTCTGCTATAGTTTCTAGCTGTTGACGCAACCTCTGGTCTCTGATCGCTGCGCCAGAAAAGGCATGGTCCTTGAAGAGTGCTAAGATATCGTTATCTTCCATGTCTTTCAAATGAATAATTTCATCACAACAAAGAGGAGCTGGAAGTATATTCGATCGAGAAGTTATCAAAATTTTGCTTCCTGTCTGTTGAGATACCAGAGGAGACAATAGTTTTTCCCACTCCATCTCATTGGTGTTTTCTTCAAACCAGACATCGTCCAACACAAGAAGGTATCTGTTTGACTTTTGCAGTATGTCCCTTAATTTGCACTGTAGAGTATCAAGATTATCAATACGCGGGCACTCTCCCTTTGCTGCTGATTCAATGATTGCCCGGGTGTGGCGGTCAATATCAAGTCTGCGTGAGATGCAGACCCACATCCTCAAATCAAAATGTTCTTCTATCCTCTTGTCATTGTAAACATGCTGCGCCAGGGTGGATTTTCCCATGCCTCCAAGTCCAACAATGGCTACACCAGAATATGTACTTGTTACAGATACAGACTCACCGGCAATCCGCGTTGTAAGAAGATCTATAATATCATCCCGATCCTCGTCACGACCAATCACTCTCGGAGGTGCTATTGATGTGGCCACTGGAATAACAACTGCCGGTACTGCGGAGGCCTCAGCACTATTACCAGCAGGTAAGCAAAGCAGTTCACGGAAGTCCTTGGCTTTTGCAAGGATGAGCTTCAGTTCCTTCAGCTGGTCGAGTAGCTTTTTGTTCTTTGGGTGCAGATTGGAAAGCCTGCTCGACGCAGCATGTATACGCTTCATAATAGCATTACTGGAAGATGCATGCTCTGGCGAAGATCCCTTCCTGCTCTCTGTTTTGTGCTTGAGGAGGTTGTACTCATGCTCATCTAGCAGGTCGTCAGCCTTACAAAAGGCTCCTTTGAGGTCCTCGAGCCACTTGTCCAACACTCGCCTGTGTGAGCCCTTGTCAGCTGCTTCAATCAGTATCGCAAACTGCGGCATGATGTTGGTCTCCAGTTCATGCAGCTCATGAGCCATGTCCACACCAAGGTACTCAGAAGAGTAAGCAAGGAGCTTCTTCATGGTCGGTGACACCACAAAGTCCAAGCTAGCCCGTACACCAGCCACAGCCAAAGCAGCCACCTCCGCCATGAAGTTGTAAGGCAAGAAATAGTGGGAAAAATATATGAGATCCAACAGCCAGAAGATGGGAAATTGGTGGAATTACGCAGAAGCAATTTTTTTGTGTTTTGTGCGTGTGCGTTTTCAAGAAATCCTGCCGAGGGGATCAATAGGAAGAAAAGTTATAGGAAGAAGTTTTTCTGGAAAGGTAGCAGTAAATGGTGTGAAACATAGGACAGAAGGTAAAAGATGATAGATGGGAGCATCCTCCCTAAAGACAGGTCAAGGAAGTGATTTTGGAATGGGAAACGACAGGTGAAGATACCAACGAATGGAACCCCCTGAAGCAGAAACCAAGAAGATAAATTAGTGAAGCGGAAAAGGAGATAATGAACAGAACTGACACAAACAGATTGGAGAAAACAAACACTGGCAAGTGACAAGACAAAAGAAAAAGGGTGTGGAGATCTTACACAGATGAAGAACCGAAGGATGATGAAAGAAGCACCGCTGGAACGGACAATTGATGAAGGGGGATGTGAGATTGCAGAGAGACAGATTGGAGCAAGCATTATAGTACTGCAATGGAAATGGTATGTGGAAGTCACAAATAAAAGGTCAATGAGAGTATGAGACAAGAATGGATCTGATCCAGCAAGTTGCATTTTTTGTAAACTTGGGCTGAGCTCAACTTGCTGAAAAACTAGCAGGTACTCGCTGTCTGTATGCCACTAAAGAAAGAGAAAAGTCCACATTTCGACCCTCAACTAACCACGTGGTTTGATTTTCAACCCTAAACTTTAAAACCGGTCAAATCCAACCCTCAACTTGTCACAGTGTCCAGATTACAACCCTTGGCTCAGTTTCTGGCTTTGTCAAGCGGTTTTTACCAGTCAAAGCTGACTGGACAGCCAAGTCAGCATGCCACGCAGCCATCAATCCAACCGTATCCCCATCTCTGTGTGTGTGGCATGCTGACTGGGCTGCCCAGTCAGCTTTGACTTAGTAAAAACCGCTTGACCAGCCCAGAAACTGAGTCAAGGGTTGTAATCTGGACCCTGTGACGAGCTGAGGGTTAAATCCAACCGGTTTTAGAGATTCAGGGTTGAAAATGAAACCACATGGTTAGTTCAGGGTTGAAATGTGGACTTTTCTCCTAAAGAAATGATTAAAAGAAGTGGCCTGAGCTGTCTAAGTTACATTAAGAAGCAAGTGTCCATTTGTTCATGTTTTGATGTTACTCGATCAAAGAGTATTTGCTGGCCTGAGGAAGTAAACCAAGGTAAAAAAAAGGGTTTCTCAGGGATGCACATTATTCAACAGTTAATTAAAAGCAGTGGTTCTACGAACACGAGATCAGCCACGAAACAGAAACACTTGGTTTGTGTTGAGTTGCTAATTAATTAACCTGAAGCTTCACCAGTTTGAATCTCCTTACCTAGTTTCCATAGCGTGTAGGGGTAGCAGAACTACCCTGTGGTGTTGGTGGACCTGGTGCTAGCACATCAATCAAAATCAACAAAGTCAATGATGTTTGTTTAATGAAACGGTAGGTTACGTTACATGCTTCCCTTCAATTATTTTTTCCATCACCATCACTGGCCCTTGATGATTTCCAAGCAGCGTCGCTTGACTTCTTGAACCTATGACCAATAATACAATATGGTCTCATATGTCTACAGCAACACACAATTGCAGAGGAAGAGGGTGATGAGACTGGGCCTGGTCAGGGCCGGCTCTATATTTTTCAGGACCCTAAGGCGAAGTTCAAAAATAGGCCCTTAGAAAAATAAATAAATATGTATGCATTTATAGATATACAAACGTAAAATATTAAAGTTTAAATCTAAGCATACATTCTTATTTAGAGACGTTTATAAATAATTCATAAGCGCTTAAGTTATGTCATATCACGACAAAAGAAATAAAAGAGTAGCGAAATATAACAAATAATATTCTCTGCTAGTTTTATTATCTCAAATAAGAACCAAGTTCTTATGAGTTCATCGACAACAATGTAGTCAGATCAATCAGGGCCTAAGATCAACTGATCTAAAAGGACTAGGACACTAGGCAAATATATACGCAAACATGCAGTATTTAAATTACCTTGAGCGAATGGGCGCACGGATCAGGGCGTTGTTATTTGTTAATCACCAGGCCTGATCACGTGCTGCTGTGTTGGACGATCTCCAGTTCTCCACCAGGCCTGATCTTCACTACAGAAAGTATATACAAACTGCAGATACATATATACCAGTTCTCCTCTTTCTCCGTCAGGGTCGAACGTGCCCGCCGGAGTGCCGGAGGTGCAACCGCGCATGCGCAGGCGCATCGATGCAGGCAGGCGGCCGAGGCAAGGCGACGAACGAACAGGCAGGGATGGATCGATGCCTTCTCCTCTCCCAAAGTCCCGATCAGATATTTTTTTTCTCTTCCAATCAGATATCTTTTATCAGCCCATATAACAGCAGAAGTATACTTACACATATGCGGTTATGGGCCCCTCCGGAAAATGGGCCCTTAGGCGTTGCCCATGTTCGCCTAGGGCCAGAGCCGGCCCTGGGCCTGGTCACAAAGACGTACTCCATCCGTAAAGAACAACCTTTTGGTAAGAAGATATTTCTTTACAGATGGAGTACGTATTTATAGGAAAGGAACAACGATATTGCACCTGAACAGGATGGGTTTTGTTTCTCTCTTGATTGATGACCCAAATTAATACTCCCAAGTTGGTAAGAAGACAAACATTAATGGTTTCGTGGAACATATTGGAGCAGTGTTGGGCCTATTGACCTGAACATAGGTAGATATATAGGTTAACTAAACTAACTAACTACTCCCTCCGTCCTATAATATAAGAGCGTTTTTGAAGTGTTAAAAGCACTCTTATAGTATGGGACCGAGTGAGTAACTAACAGTCCTAAGAATAGGAAAAATAGTGATTTAACTGACCAACAAGCTGAAGGAAGATAGACTGAACGGCTGAAGCCAACAAGCTCTGCTAAAGCTAGCATACATCAACCTCCCATCGATGGAGCTATCAAAGGGCGGGAGAATACTAACCTGACTACAGCTGCAGCAGCCGCCACCGCGGAGGTACGTGGTACTCGGCGGCGGCTCAGATCTCAGATTTCAGAGAAGGGGTGGGGTGCACGGGGTAACATGTGGAGTAACATATTACTAGTAAAAATGCACGTGCAATACATACATAGTTTCAAACATCCTTAAATTTGAAATTTAAACAAAGTGCATAGTACACAAAATTCATAGACAAATAATTAGAAATATTATTCTCCGTGAATCAGCATGCCTCTTTTTTTTAAGGTAAATTGGTATGAATATCATGCCATCTTTCGTTTCTGTAGCATCAATTATATATTCTCTTACAAATATACACGGTTTGTCAATATGTAGTTCCCAAACAAATATAATCTCCCGCAACTGAATTTCGGTATAAGAATGAAGTGTTCAGGCTGACTTCAGGCCATTGTATTTTTCGTCAAATATATAATCATTCAAAATTCGTAAGTCATATCCAATATAAGCTTGAATCCCCTTGTTGGACAAAAATAATTTAATGGGTTCATCACTATTCTCCATTTGGGCAGACAAGCATGCAAATACCATTTCAGTACCAATAAAATTCAACAAATGACTATCACTATAAGAAAACTAAGTTCGTCATCCACAAATGCGAGAAGACACCACTGTTAGACTGTAGAGATAACATCCTCAAGGGACTTTGAAGACTAGAATGTGAAACAGACTGCATAGTATCTTGTCAATGACATTCTTCAACAAAAATACAACCTATCAGAAATGCTTATGTTAAGGAAACGATAAGATGACCAAAGTAGGGCCAGCCAGCCACAGATGTAATGATTATACCTCGTATCCACACTTGAATCTTGGAGTTGCTGGTTGTTGATATTGATTTCATGGACACAGTTTTTAAGTGCAGCCTTGTTGCCTTTCTTACTGTTATGCGGAGTCCAAAGATTGAAATCATTCCTGAAGCTGTTATGGGCATGGAATTTATGTGCAGCCTTGTCCCCTTTCACTGTTCTGCAGATCGAAAATTTGGAACGAAGAGCAACAAGATCTTGAGATACAACATATAGCCTCAGGAGAAAAAATAGCTTAAGTTTGAGAAGGAACACAAACAGATATGCAAGAATCCTGAAGCTATTGTTAGAGTTGTGTCGAATATTATTGTACAAGGTAGGTTACAGTTGGACTTGCAGTCATACAGTGTGTAGACAAGGTAGGAGTCGTGTCCTAATAGGACATCTGTACCCCTCATGCCTCTTATATAATGAGAGGGTAGACACACGATGTAACATATGCCAAAATAATAGCATAGCCATGCGGGGGAGCCGGCGGGGTGTGCCGGCACTCGGGCGGCCAGGGTCCGGTATTGGAACGGTGTAACAGGGAAGATCGCCCGTAGTTAGGCTCCGAGGATTTAGCCATATCGATGAACCTCGTTAATAAATCTTGGTGTCATGCTCATGTGATTGTTTGGTCCTCGGTAGATAGACGGAAAGCCTCGGATTATTGTAACAAGTGGTATCACGAGCAAGGTTTGGAGAGGCTATGGATAGTTGGTCTAGAGGAAGAGCCGGAAGAAATCATCGAAAAGGTTTCAGGTAGCAATCGGAAGCAGGCAGAAGCAGCAAATAGGATCAGCAGAAGCGGCGACGTGGTGCAACGCGTATGACAGGGAGGCCGAAGCGGGGCAGCGGTTGTTGTTTCCAGGAGTGCCTCGGCGTGAGGCCCGGCCTAGACTTGTCAGGCGGCTGGCACGAGACGGGAGTGGTGTGGCCCATGCAAGCAAGGCTTGGCAACAGCGCAAAGCAGGCTGCATTGGAGGCTGGTGTGCACGCGCGTGAGGTTGGACCGGTGCCGGGGAAAACCCTATTTGCGTCAAATAGGCGGGCAAACACATAGAAACTACCAGCCAGCGACGGGTTTGGGTCGGGCCATTAGCAATCCCGGTATTGGGAACCTTCTAGACCTTTTCAACCGTTTTTTTCCGGTTTTGGGAACTTTCTAGAAGATTCCCTGAACCGGTTTTTCATTTTTTTAGTTTTTTTTATTCTATTTTTCTGTTTTTGTTTCAAAATGTTTTGGATTTTCAAAAAATGCTTTGGATTTTTTAAAAATGTTCGAAATTTGAAAAAATGTTCAGGGGTTTTTGAAAAAATGTTCCCAAAATTTGAAAAAATATTCTGAAATTTGAGAAATGCTCCTAAATTTGAAAAAATGTTCCGGGTTTTTAAAAAATGTTCCTTGATTTGAAAAAAAATGTTCCGGAATTTAAAAAAATGTTTCGGATATTCAGCAAATCTTCTGGAATTTGAAAAAATGTTCCAAATTTGGAAAAAAAATCCCAATTTGAAAACTTGTTGCGTAATTTGATTTTTTCACATAATTTGAAAAATGTTCCTGAATTTGAAAAAATGTTCCTATTTTCAGAAAATGTTCCGGAATTTTACAAATTGTTCCGTAATTTTGAAAAAATGTTCTGGAATTTTTATCAAAATATTTCTGCTTTTCAGAAAAACGTACCAAAATTTGTAAAAATGTTCTGTAATTTGAAAAATATTCCAGATTTTGTAAAAATGTTCTGGAATTTTAAAAACTCTTCCTGAATTTGAGAAAATGTTCGTAATTTTATTATTTTGTTCACAATTTGAAATGTATTCATGTTTCGAATTTTTTTTATAATTGAAAAAAATAAATGTTTTATGGTTTCAAAATTTGTTCACAATTCGAAAACTGTTTATGGTTTTAAAATATTTTTCCAGATTCGAAAAATATTCACGGTTTTATAATTTGGTCAAGGATTTGAACTATTTCATATCTTAAAATTTGTTAAATTTTTTATACATGTTTGCTATTTCAAAAAATGTTCTGAATTTTCAAATATTATTCTTCAAATCCTAAAAATGTTTTGCTTCAAATTTGAAAATAAAAGGAAAAAAAGAACCAAAAAAAGAACCAAAAAAAACAGTTTGGGCCGGCCTAGTCGGGCGACCCCTGTGCGTCCGCTCGGCAGTTGGCCACAACGAGCGGCGCATAGAAGGTCCCCGTTGCCGGGGCTGCTGCATGCATGCTGACTGATGTGGGGGTGATCGCAAGATTTGTTAAAGGAAAAGAGGAGCCTTGTTAGGGCATGTACAATGGTGCTATCTTAGGAGTGTCACATAGAAAAAATGATGAGGTGGAGGAGAGAGAACTCGAAAAAAGGCTTTGCCTTCTCTTATTTAAGAGAAGACAAGATGTGATATCTTAACACAATATGTCTCACCATGTTTTTAGAAATAACTAATTATAGAAGATAAGGCCAAGAGATGACCCATTATAGACTATCTTTTTTATCATCTGTAAATTACATGCAACATTTAAGATAAAACTATCTTATCAACCATTGTACAGGTACGTGAAGAAGCTACCAGTAGCAAAGAAAAATTATGCACAGGAGGCAGGAGGGATCCATCAAAGTCAAGTTTTGCACAGATACGTTGTTTCTTTGCGTCAAATTTGAGTATGAAACGCGTCATGCAGGGATCATGCATACACAAGATGTTATGCAACGGGGTGGAACATGGTTGCAGTCGGATAATTTTCAGCTGGGTCGGACTGGACTGCCTGATGGATCGACGTGATGTCGGTCAAAGCAGAAGACGGTGGTGATTTCAGCGACGACGAGACGGGAACGTGATGCTGATGGTGACCACTTATGGGGCGTGAAAACACGTGGCGCAGATCTGAGGACTTGTGCGGCTTCGACGGACTATGGCGCAGGGTTGATTCAAGACGGTGTACACATGAGAGCTTGAAGTCAACGAGGCGCGGGGTAGCACAACCAGCTACATGGAGTCATGTTGAAGGTGGAGCTGGAGTCTGGTGGAAGACTTCACTCTATGCCGATGGAGGGGCTACGGCGTAAGAATTTGAAGAATCGTAGCCTATTTCAACGGGATAGCGAGAAACACGTGGATGGGACTGGATATGAGTGGTCTGATGGAGACGCGATACTCGGCATCGGTCGGTTATGATCGATGGTTCTCTGAAGTAGGGGTCTGAGTGGTGTGGGTCTGCAGCCCTAGAGACTCGACCAGGACGGCAGAGGCTCGACGCGGTGGTAGCGGTGAGGCGTGCGGTAAGCATAGAACACAGCGAGAAACCAAGGCACTGGTGGTCAGACATGTTGTCAGACAAAGTGGGTAGAGGGTGCTGAAGCAGTTTTGACGAGTACCATATTGAAGTTGGTGACTGGGTCTATCGGTGCTAGTTGATGGACATGAGTTGACCAAGGAGAATGTGAGAAAGTGACGGAAAATCTGAAATTGTCAAAAGCACAGAGAGTACATGACCATTTATTCTATGGTGTTTCTGTTGGGTAACGTAGCATAAATTCAACATTTTCCTACGCATATTCAGATCTTCCTATGGAGAGACCAGCAACAAGAGAGGGGTAAGAGCATCTTCATACCTTTGAAGATCGCTAAGCGCAAGCGTTGCTAGAACGCGGTTGATGGAGTCGAACTCGCAGCGATTCCGATCTAGTGCCGAACTACGGCACCTCCGCGTTCAACACACGTGCAGCCCGATGACGTCTCCCGCACCTTGATGCAGCAAGGAGGAGGGAGAGGTTCGGGAAGAACTCCAGCAGCACAACGGCGTGGTGTCGATGGAGAGACGAGGTCTCCCGGCAGGGCTTCGCCAAGCACTGGCAGAGAGGAGGAGGAAGAAGGGCAGGGCTGCGCCGAGGGAGAGGCAAAAGTCTAATCCCCAATGGACAAAAGTGCCCACTATATATAGGGGGAGGGGAGAGGGGGTGCCACCCCTAGGGTTCGCACCCTAGGTGGTGCGGCAGCCCCCCCAGATGGGAGGTGCGGCAGCCACAGGGGGGAGGAGGGGGTGGCGCACCAACTGGTGGGCCTTAGGCCCACCTGGCTTAGGGTTTGCCCCCCCCCCCTTTTCTCTCCCCTGCGCATTGGGCTGAGTGGGGAGGCGCACCAGCCCACCTAGGGGCTGGTTCCCACCCCCACTTGGCCCACCTTACCTCCCGGGGTCGTTTCCCCCCTTCGGTGGTCCCCCGGGGCCACCTCCGGTGGTCCCGGTGGTCCCGGTACGTTACCGGTGATGCCCGAAACACTTCCGGTATCCGAAACCATCCGTCCTATATATCAATCTTTACCTCCGGACCATTCCGGAGCTCCTCGTGACGTCCGGGATCTCATCCGGGACTCCGAACAACTTTCGGTAATCTCGTACAACAATTCCCTATAACCCTAGCGTCATCGAACCTTAAGTGTGTAGACCCTACGGGTTCGGGAGACACGCAGACATGACCGAGACACCTCTGTGGCCAATAACCATCAGCGGGGTCTGGATACCCATGGTGGCTCCCACTTGCTCCACGATGATCTCATCGGATGAACCATGATGTCAAGGATTCAATCAATCCCGTATACGATTCCCTTTGTCTGTCGGTATAGAACTTGCCCGAGATTCGATCGTCGGTATACCAATACCTTGTTCAATCTCGTTACCTGTAAGTCTCTTTACTCATTCCGTAGCACGTCGTCGTGTGACTAACCCCTTAGTCACATTGAGCTCATGATGATGTTCTACCGAGTGGGCCAGAGATACCTCTCCGTCACACAGAGTGACAAATCCCGATCTCGATTCGTACCAACCCAACAGACACTTTCGGAGGTACCCGTAGTGCACCTTTATAGTCACCCAGTTACGTTGTGACGTTTGATACACCCAAAGCACTCCTACGGTATCCGGGAGTTGCACAATCTCACGGTCGAAGGAAAAGACACTTGACATTAGAAAAGCTTTAGCATACGAACAATACGATCTAGTGTTATGCTTAGGATTGGGTCTTGTCCATCACATCATTCTCCCAATGATGTGATCCCGTTATCAATGACATCTAATGCCCATGATCAGGAAACCATGATCATCTATTGACAAACGAGCTAGCCAACTAGAGGCTTGCTAGGGACACATTGTGATCTATTTATTCACACATGTATTACTGTTTCCTGTTAATACAATTATAGCATTAACAATAGATGATTATCATGAACAAGGAAATATGATAATAACCATTTTATTATTGTCTCTAGGGCATATTTCCAACAGTCTCCCACTTGCACTAGAGTCAATAATCTAGTTACATTGTGATGTATCGAACACCCATAGCATTATGGTGTTGATCATGTTTTGCTCGTGGAAGAGGTTTAGTCAACGGGTCTGCAATATTCATATCCGTGTGTTCTTTACAAATATCTATTACTCCACTCTGGACATGGTCCTGTATGGAGTTGTAGCGGTGTTTGATGTGCTTCGTCTTCCGGTGAAACCTAGGCTCCTTGGCTATGGCAATGGCTCCAGTGTTATCACAGAAGAGTGTCATTGGACCCGACGCGCTTGGAACCACTCCAAGGTCGGTGATGAGCTCCTTCATCCAAATTCCTTCATGAGCCGCTTCTGAAGCAGCTATGTACTCCGCTTCACATGTAGATGCTGCCACGACTTCTTGCTTGCTGCTGCACCAGCTCACTGCCCCACCATTCAACACATATACGTATCCGGTCTGTGACTTAGAGTCACCCGGATCTGTGTCGAAGCTAGCGTCGACGTAACCCTTTATGACGAGCTCTTCGTCACCTCCATAAATGAGAAACATTTCCTTAGTCCTCTTCAGGTACTTAAGGATATTCTTGACCGCTGTCCAGTGTTCCATACCGGGATCACTTTGGTACCTCCCTACCAAACTTATGGCAAGGTTTATATCAGGTCTGGTACACAGCATGGCATACATTAGAGAGCCCACGGCTGAAGCGTAGGGGACATAACTCATCTTCTCTCTATCTGCTGTCGTGGTCGGCGACTGAGTCTTACTCAATCTCATACCTTGCAAAACTGGCAAGAACCCTTTCTTTGAGTTTTCCATATTGAACTTCTTCAATATCTTGTCAAGGTATGTACTTTGCGAAAGACCTATGTGTTGGGGAACGTCGCATGGGAAACAAAAATTTTCCTACGCGCACGAAGACCTATCATGGTGATGTCCATCTACGAGAGGGGATGAGTGATCTACGTACCCTTGTAGATTGTACAGCAGAAGTGTTAGTGAACGCGGTTGATGTAGTGGAACGTCCTCACGTCCCTCGATCCGCCCCGCGAACAATCCCGCGATCAATCCCACGATCTAGTACCGAACGGACGGCACCTCCGCGTTCAGCACACGTACAGCTCGACGATGATCTCGGCCTTCTTGATCCAGCAAGAGAGACGGAGAGGTAGAAGAGTTCTCCGGCAGCGTGACGGCGCTCCGGAGGTTGGTGATGACCTTGTCTCAGCAGGGCTCCGCCCGAGCTCCGCAGAAACGCGATCTAGAGGAAAAACCGTGGAGGTATGTGGTCGGGCTGCCGTGGAAAAGTCGTCTCAAATCAGCCCCAAAACCTCCGTATATATAGGTGGGAGGGAGGGGACCTTGCCTTGGGGCTCAAGGAGCCCCAAGGGGGTCGGCCGAGCCAAGGGGGGAAGACTCCCCCCCCCCCCAAACCGAGTTGGACTTGGTTTGGTGGGAGGGAGTCCTTCCCTTCCTTCCCACCTCCTCTTTTTTTTTCTCTTGATTTTCTCTTCTTGGCGCATAGTGCCCATTTGGGCTGTCCCACCAGCCCACTAAGAGATGGTGTGCCACCCTCAAGGCCTATGGGCTTCCCCGGGGTGGGTTGTCCCCCCCCCCGGTGAACTCCCGGAACCCATTCGTCATTCCCGGTACATTCCCGGTAACTCCGAAAACCTTCCGGTAATCAAATGAGGTCATCCTATATATCAATCTTCGTTTCCGGACCATTCCGGAAACCCTCGTGACGTCCGTGATCTCATCCGGGACTCCGAACAACATTCGGTAACCAACCATATAACTCTAATACGCATAAAACAACGTCGAACCTTAAGTGTGCAGACCCTGCGGGTTCGAGAACTATGTAGACATGACCCGAGAGACTCCTCGGTCAATATCCAATAGCGGGACCTGGATGCCCATATTGGATCCTACATATTCTATGAAGATCTTATCGTTTGAACCTCAGTGCCAAGGATTCATATAATCCCGTATGTCATTCCCTTTGTCCTTCGGTATGTTACTTGCACGAGATTCGATCGTCAGTATCCGCATACCTATTTCAATCTCGTTTACCGGCAAGTCTCTTTACTCGTACCGTAATACAAGATCCCGCAACTTACACTAAGTTACATTGCTTGCAAGGCTTGTGTGTGATGTTGTATTACCGAGTGGGCCCCGAGATACCTCTCCGTCACACGGAGTGACAAATCCCAATCTTGATCCATACTAACTCAACTAACACCTTCGGAGATACCTGTAGAGCATCTTTATAGTCACCCAGTTACGTTGCGATGTTTGATACACACAAAGCATTCCTCCGGTGTCAGTGAGTTATATGATCTCGTGGTCATAGGAATAAATACTTGACACGCAGAAAACAGTAGCAACAAAATGACACGATCAATATGCTACGTCTATTAGTTTGGGTCTAGTCCATCACGTGATTCTCCTAATGACGTGATCCAGTTATCAAGCAACAACACCTTGTTCATAATCAGAAGACACTGACTATCTTTGATCAACTGGCTAGCCAACTAGAGGCTTGCTAGGGACGGTGTTTTGTCTATGTATCCACACATGTAAATGAGTCTTCATTCAATACAATTATAGCATGGATAATAAACGATTATCTTGATACAGGAATTATAATAATAACTATATTTATTATTGCCTCTAGGGCATAATTCCAACAGTCACCCACTTGCACTAGAGTCAATAATCTAGCCCTCACATCACCATGTGAATTACATTGTAATAAATCTAACACCCATACAGTTCTGGTGTTGATCATGCTTTGGCCGTGGAAGAGGTTTAGTCAGCGGGTCTGCTACATTCAGATCCGTGTGCACTTTGCATATATTCACGTCCTCTCCCTCGACGTAGTCGCGGATGAGGTTGAAGCGTCGTTTGATGTGTCTGGTCTTCTTGTGAAACCGCGGTTCCTTTGCTAAGGCACTGGCACCCGTGTTGTCACAGAACAAGGTTATTGGATTCAGTGCGCTTGGCACCACTCCAAGATCCGTCATGAATTGCTTCATCCAGACACCCTCCTTAGCCGCCTCCGAGGCAGCCATGTACTCCGCTTCACATGTAGAATCTGCTACGACGCTTTGCTTGGAACTGCACCAGCTTACCGCACCCCCATTAAGAATAAATACGTATCCGGTTTGTGACTTAGAGTCGTCCGGATCTGTGTCAAAGCTTGCATCGACGTAACCTTTTACGGCGAGCTCTTCGTCACCTCCATACACGAGAAACATCTCCTTAGTCCTTTTCAGGTACTTCAGGATATTCTTGACCATTGTCCAGTGATCCACTCCTGGATTACTCTGGAACCTACCTGCCATACTTATGGCCATGTTAACATCCGGTCTAGTGCACAACATTGCACACATGATAGAACCTATGGCTGAAGCATAGGGGACGGAGCGCATATGCTCTCTATCTTCATCAGTTGCTGGGCACTGAGTCTTACTCAATCTCGTACCTTGCAGAACTGGCAAGAACCCTTTCTTGGACTGTTCCATTTTGAACCTCTTCAAAACTTTATCAAGGTATGTGCTTTGTGAAAGTCCTATCAGGCGTTTTGATCTATCCCTATAGATCTTAATGCCTAGAATGTAAGCAGCTTCTCCTAGGTCCTTCATAGAGAAACTTTTATTCAAGTAACCTTTTATGCTCTCTAAAAACTCTACGTTGTTTCCAATCAGTAATATGTCATCCACATATAATATTAGAAACGCCATAGAGCTCCCACTCACTTTCTTGTAAATACAAGATTCTCCAACCACTTGTATAAACCCAAATGCTTTGATCACCTCATCAAAGCATTTGTTCCAACTCCGAGATGCTTGCACCAGTCCATAAATGGATCGCTGGAGCTTGCCCACCTTGTTAGCATTCTTAGGATCGACAAAACCTTCGGGTTGTATCATATACAATTCTTCCTTAAGGAAACCGTTAAGGAACGCCGTTTTGACATCCATCTGCCAAATTTCATAATCGAAAAATGCAGCTATTGCTAACATGATTCTGACGGACTTAAGCATCGCTACGGGTGAGAAAGTCTCATCGTAGTCAACTCCTTGAACTTGTGAAATACCTTTTGCCACAAGTCGAGCTTTATAAACTGTCACATTACCGTCAGCGTTCGTCTTCCTCTTAAAGATCCATTTGTTCTGAATGGCCTTGCGGCCCTCAGGTAGTACCTCCAAAGTCCATACTTTATTCTCATACATGGATCCTATCTCGGATTTCATGGCCTCTAGCCATTTGTTGGAATCTGGGCCCACCATTGCTTCTTCATAATTTGCAGGCTCATTGTTGTCTAACAACATGATTGATAAGTCGGGATTACCGTACCACTCTGGAGCAGTACGTGGTCTCGTCGATCTGCGTGGTTCGACAGAAACTTGAACTGGAGTTTCATGATCTTCATCATTAACTTCCTCCTCAACCGGCGTCGCAATGACAGAGGTTTCCCCTTGCCCTGCGCCACCATCCAGAGGGATGAGAGGTTCGACAACCTCGTCAAGTTCTATCTTCCTCCCACTCAATTCTCTCGAGAGAAACTCCTTCTCGAGAAAAGCTCCGTTTTTAGCAACAAACACTTTGCCCTCGGATTTGAGATAGAAGGTGTACCCAACTGTCTCTTTTGGGTAACCTATGAAGACACACTTTTCTGCTTTGGGTTCCAGCTTTTCAGGCTGAAGCTTTTTGACATAAGCACCACATCCCCAAACTTTAAGAAACGACAACTTTGGCCTTTTGCCATACCACAGTTCGTATGGTGTCGTCTCAACGGATTTTGATGGTGCCCTATTTAAAGTGAATGCAGCTGTTTCTAATGCATGACCCCAAAATGATAACGACAAATCAGTAAGAGACATTATAGATCGCACCATCTCTAATAGAGTACGATTACGATGTTTGGACACACCATTACGTTGTGGTGTTCCAGGCGGTGTTAACTGTGAAACAATTCCACATCGTCTTAAGTGAGAACCAAACTCGAAACTCATATATTCACCCCCACGATCAGACCGTAGGAACTTGATCTTCTTGTTACGATGATTTTCCACTTCACTCTGAAATTGCTTGAACTTTTCAAATGTTTCAGACTTGTGTTTCATCAAGTAGACATAACCATATCTACTTAAATCGTCAGTGAAGGTGAGAAAATAACGATATCCGCCGCGTGCCTCCACGCTCATCGGACCACACACATCGGTATGTATGATTTCCAACAAGTCACTTGCACGCTCCATTGTTCCTGAGAACGGAGTCTTAGTCATCTTGCCCATGAGGCATGGTTCGCACGTGTCAAGTGAATCAAAGTCAAGTGACTCCAAAAGTCCATCAGCATGGAGTTTCTTCATGCGCTTTACACCAATATGACCTAAGCGGCAGTGCCACAAAAATATGGTACTATCATTGTTAACTCTAACACTTTTGGTCTCAATGTTATGTATATGCGTATCGCTATCAAGATTCAATATGAAAAATCCTCTCACATTCGGTGCATGACCACAAAAGATGTTACTCATAGAAATAGAACAACCATTATTCTCTGACTTAAAAGAGTAACCGTCTCGCAATAAACAAGATCCAGATATAATGTTCATGCTCAACGCAGACACTAAATAACAATGATTTAAGTTCATCACTAATCCTGACGGTAACTGAAGTGACACTGTGCCGACGGCGATTGCATCAACCTTGGAACCATTTCCTACGCGCATCGTCACTTCATCTTTTGCCAGCCTTCGTCTATTCCGCAGTTCCTGTTTCGACTTGCAAATATGAGCAACAGAACCGGTATCGAATACCCAGGCACTACTACGAGAGCCGGTTAAGTACACATCTATAACATGTATATCAAATATACCTGATTTTTCTTTGCCCGCCTTCTTATCTGCCAGATACTTGGGGCAATTGCGCTTCCAGTGACCCATACCCTTGCAATAGTAACACTCCGTTTCAGGCTTAGGTTCAGCTTTGGGTTTCTTCGTCGGATTGGCAACAGGCTTGCCGCTCTTCTTCGAATTGCCCTTCTTGCCTTTGCCGTTTCTCTTGAAACTAGTGGTCTTATTCACCATCAACACTTGATGCTCTTTACGGAGTTCAGACTCTGCGACTTTCAGCATCGCAAACAACTCGCCGGGAGACTTGTTCATCCCTTGCATGTTGTAGTTCAACACAAAGCCTTTATAGCTTGGCGGCAGTGATTGAAGGATTCTGTCAGTGATAGCTTCTTGCGGGAGTTCAATCCCCAGCTCAGCTAGACGGTTTGAGTACCCACACATTTTGAGCACATGTTCATTGACAGACGAGTTTTCCTCCATCTTGCAAGCATAGAATTTATCAGAGGTCTCATACCTCTCGATCCGGGCGTTCTTCTGAAAGATAAACTTCAACTCCTGGAACATCTCAAATGCTCCATGACGCTCAAAGCGACGTTGAAGTCCCGGTTCTAAGCCATACAAGACTGCACATTGAACTATTGAGTAGTCCTCCTTACGAGCCTAGTCTACAAAGTTGCTTCCATCATCTTTCAACTTAGCTTTCTCTAGGAACGTATTAAAATTCAGGATGACTGTCGCGTGAGCCATGATCTACAACACAAATATATTCAAAGTGGACTTAGACTATGTTCAAGATAATTAGAGTTTAACTTAATCAAATTATTCGCTAAACTCCCACTCAAAAAGTACATCTCTCTAGTCATTTGAGTGGTTCATGATCCACTTACACTAGCTCAAGTCCGATCATCACGTGAGTTGAGTATAGTTTCAGTGGTAAGCATCCCTATGCTAATCATATCATCTATATGATTCATGATCGACCTTTCGGTCTCATGTGTTCCGAGGCCATGTATGCACATGCTAGGCTCGTCAAGCTTAACCCGAGTGTTCCGCGTGCGCAACTGTTTTGCACCCGTTGTATGTGAACGTTGAGTCTATCACACCCGATCATCACGTGGTGTCTCGAAACGACGAACTGTAGCAACGGTGCACAGTTGGGGAGAACACAATTTCGTCTTGAAATTTTAGTGAGAGATCACCTCATAATGCTACCGTCGTTCTAAGCAAAATAAGGTGCATAAAAGGATTAACATCACATGCAATTCATAAGTGACATGATTTGGCCATCATCACGTGCTTCTTGATCTCCATCGCCAAAGCACCGGCACGATCTTCTTGTCACCGGCGCCACACCATGATCTCCATCAACGTGTTGCCATCGGGGTTGTCGTGCTACTCATGCTATTACTACTAAAGCTACATCCTAGCAAAATAGTAAACGCATCTGCAAGCACAAACTTTAGTATAAAGACAACCCTATGGCTCCTGCCGGTTGCCGTACCATCGACGTGCAAGTCGATATTTCTATTACAACATGATCATCTCATACATCCAATATATCACATCACATCGTTGGCCATATCACATCACAAGCATACCCTGCAAAAACAAGTTAGACGTCCTCTAATTTTGTTGTTGCATGTTTTACGTGGTGACCATGGGTATCTAGTAGGATCGCATCTTACTTACGCAAACACCACAACGGAGATATATGAGTTGCTATTTAACCTCATCCAAGGACCTCCTCGGTCAAATCCGATTCAACTAAAGTTGGAGAAACCGACACTTGCCAGTCATCTTTGAGCAACGGAGTTACTCGTAACGATGAAACCAGTCTCTCGTAAGCGTACGAGTAATGTCGGTCCAAGCCGCTTCAATCCAACAATACCGCGGAATCAAGAAAAGACTAAGGAGGGCAGCAAAACGCACATCACCGCCCACAAAAACTTTTGTGTTCTACTCAAGAAGACATCTACGCATGAACCTAGCTCATGATGCCACTGTTGGGGAACGTCGCATGGGAAACAAAAATTTTCCTACGCGCACGAAGACCTATCATGGTGATGTCCATCTACGAGAGGGGATGAGTGATCTACGTACCCTTGTAGATCGTACAGCAGAAGCGTTAGTGAACGCGGTTGATGTAGTGGAACGTCCTCACGTCCCTCGATCCGCCCGCGAACAATCCCGCGATCAGTCCCACGATCTAGTACCGAACGGACGGCACCTCCGCGTTCAGCACACGTACAGCTCGACGATGATCTCGGCCTTCTTGATCCAGCAAGAGAGACGGAGAGGTAGAAGAGTTCTCCGGCAGCGTGACGGCGCTCCGGAGGTTGGTGATGACCTTGTCTCAGCAGGGCTCCTCCCGAGCTCTGCGGAAACGCGATCTAGAGGAAAAACCGTGGAGGTATGTGGTCGGGCTGCCGTGGAAAAGTCGTCTCAAATCAGCCCCAAAACCTCCGTATATATAGGTGGGAGGGAGGGGACCTTGCCTTGGGGCTCAAGGAGCCCCAAGGGGGTCGGCCGAGCCAAGGGGGAAGACTCCCCCCCCAAACCGAGTTGGACTTGGTCTGGTGGGAGGGAGTCCTTCCCTTCCTTCCCACCTCCTCTTTTTTTTCTTTTCTCTTGATTTTCTCTTCTTGGCGCATAGTGCCCTTTTGGGCTGTCCCGCCAGCCCACTAAGAGATGGTGTGCCACCCTCAAGGCCTATGGGCTTCCCCGGGGTGGGTTGCCCCCCCCCCCCCCGGTGAACTCCCGGAACCCATTCGTCATTCCCGGTACATTCCCGGTAACTCCGAAAACCTTTCGGTAATCAAATGAGGTCATCCTATATATCAATCTTCGTTTCCGGACCATTCCGGAAACCCTCGTGACGTCCGTGATCTCATCTGGGACTCCGAACAACATTCCGTAACCAACCATATAACTCTAATACGCATAAAACAACGTCGAACCTTAAGTGTGCAGACCCTGCGGGTTCGAGAACTATGTAGACATGACCCGAGAGACTCCTCGGTCAATATCCAATAGCGGGACCTGGATGCCCATATTGGATCCTACATATTCTACGAAGATCTTATCGTTTGAACCTCAGTGCCAAGGATTCATATAATCCCGTATGTCATTCCCTTTGTCCTTCGGTATGTTACTTGCCCGAGATTCGATCGTCAGTATCCGCATACCTATTTCAATCTCGTTTACCGGCAAGTCTCTTTACTCGTTCCGTAATACAAGATCCCGCAACTTACACTAAGTTACATTGCTTGCAAGGCTTGTGTGTGATGTTGTATTACCGAGTGGGCCCCGAGATACCTCTCCGTCACACGGAGTGACAAATCCCAATCTTGATCCATACTAACTCAACTAACACCTTCGGAGATACCTGTAGAGCATCTTTATAGTCACCCAGTTACGTTGCGACGTTTGATACACACAAAGCATTCCTCCGGTGTTAGTGAGTTATATGATCTCATGGTCATAGGAATAAATACTTGACACGTAGAAAACAGTAGCAACAAAATGACACGATCAATATGCTACGTCTATTAGTTTGGGTCTAGTCCATCACGTGATTCTCCTAATGACGTGATCCAGTTATCAAGCAACAACACCTTGTTCATAATCAGAAGACACTGACTATCTTTGATCAACTGGCTAGCCAATTAGAGGCTTGCTAGGGACGGTGTTTTGTCTATGTATCCACACATGTAAATGAGTCTTCATTCAATACAATTATAGCATGGATAAAAACGATTATCTTGATACAGGAATTATAATAATAACTATATTTATTATTGCCTCTAGGGCATAATTCCAACACTATGAGGTGTCTCGATCTATCTCTATAGATCTTGATGCCTAATATGTATGCAGCTTCTCCAAGGTCCTTCATTGAAAAACTCTTGTTCAAATAGGCCTCTATGCTCTCCAATATCTCTATATTATTCCCCATCAATAATATGTCATCCACATACAGTATGAGGAAAGCTACAGAGCTCCCACTCACTTTCTTGTACAGACAGGCTTCTCCGTAAACATGTATGAACCCAAATGCTTTAATCACCTCATTAAAGCGAATGTTCCAACTCCGAGATGCTTGCACCAGCCCATAGATGGAGCGCTGGAGCTTGCACACTTTGTTAGCACCCTTAGGGTCGACAAAACTTTCTGGTTGCATCATATACAACTCTTCCTTAAAGTTCCCGTTAAGGAATGTTGTTCTGACGTCCATTTGCCAAATTTCATAATCATAAAAGGCGGCAATTGCTAACATGATTCGGACTGATTTCAGCTTCGCTACGGGAGAGAAAGTCTCTTCGTAGTCAACTCCTTGAATTTGTCGAAAACCATTTGCGACAAGTCGAGCTTTGTAAACGGTTACATTACCGTTTGCATCAGTCTTCTTCTTGAAGATCCATTTATTTTCCATGGCTCGCCGGTCATCGGGCAAGTCCACCAAAGTCCATACTTTGTTCTCATACATGGATCCTATCTCGGATTTCATAGCCTCAAGCCATTTGTTGGAATCCGGGCCCGCCATCGCTTCTTCATAGTTCGAAGGTTCACCGTTGTCTAACAACATGATTTCCATCACAGGGTTGTCGTACCACTCTGGTGCGGAGCGTGCCCTTGTGGACCTTCGCGGTTCAGTAGTAACTTGATCCGAAGCTTCATGATCATCATCATTAACTTCCTCTACAGTTGGTGTAGGCGCCACAGGAACAACTTCCTGTGCTGCGCTACTATCCTGTTCGAGAGGGGGTGTAATTACCTCATCAAGTTCTAGCTTCCTCCCACTTACTTCTTTCGAGAGAAACTCTTTCTCTAGAAAGGATCCGTTCTTGGCAACAAAGGTTTTACCTTCGGATCTAAGATAGAAGGTATACCCAATAATTTCCTTAGGGTATCCTATGAATACGCATTTCTCCGCTTTGGGTTCGAGCTTTTCTGGTTGAAGTTTCTTCCCATAAGCATCGCAGCCCCAAACTTTAAGAAACGAGAACTTAGGTTTCTTGCCAAACCATAGTTCATACGGTGTCGTCTCAACGGATTTAGACGGTGCCCTATTTAAAGTGAATGCTGCAGTTTCTAATGCGTATCCCCAAAATGATAGCGTAAGTCGGTAAGAGACATCATAGATCGTACCATATCTAATAAAGTGCGATTACGACGTTCAGACACTCCGTTGCGTTGCGGTGTGCCAGGCGGCGTCAGTTGTGAAACGATTCCACACTTCCTTAGGTGTGTGCCAAACTCGTGACTCAAATATTCTCCTCCACGATCAGATCATAGACATTTAATTTTTCTGTCACGTTGATTCTCAACCTCACTCTGAAATTCCTTGAACTTTTCAAACGTCTCAGATTTGTGCTTCATCAAGTAGATATATCCATATCTACTCAAATCATCGGTGAGAGTGAGAACATAACGATAACCACCGCGAGCTTCAACGTTCATTGGACCACACACATCAGTATGTATTATTTTCAATAAGTAGGTTGCTCTCTCTCCATTATTCCTGAGAATGGAGTCTTAGTCATCTTGCCCATGAGGCACGGTTCGCATGTGTCAAATGATTCAAAGTCAAGAGACTCTAATAGTCCATGAGTATGGAGCTTCTTCATGCGCTTAACGCCGATATGACCAAGGCGGCAGTGCCACAAGTATGTGGGACTATCATTATCAACTTTACATCTTTTGGTACTCACACTATGAATATGTGTAACATCATGATCGAGATTCATCAAGAATAAACCATTCACCAGCGGAGCATGACCATAAAACATATCACTCATATAAATAGAACAACCATTATTCTCTGACTTAAATGAGTAGCCGTCTCGCATTAAGCAAGACCCTGATACAATGTTCATGCTTAAAGATGGTACTAAATAACAATTATTAAGGTTTAAAACTAATCCCGATGGTAGATGTAGAGGTAGCGTGCCGACGGCGATCACACCGACCTTTGAACCATTCCCGACGCGCATCGTCACCTCGTCCTTGAGCAGTCTCCGCTTATTCCGCAGTTCCTGCTTTGAGTTGCAAATGTGAGCAACAACACCGGTATCAAATACCCAGGAGCTACTACGAGCGCTGGTAAGGTACACATCAATAACATGTATATCACATATACCTTTAACGTTGCCGGCCTTCTTGTCTGCTAAGTATTTGGGGCATTTCCGCTTCCAGTGACCCTTTCCCTTGCAATAAAAGCACTCAGTCTCAGGCTTGGGTCCGTTCCTTTTCTTCTTCCCGGCATCTGGCTTACTGGGCGCGGCAACAGCTTTGCCGTCTTTCTTGAAGTTCTTCTTACCCGTGCCTTTCTTGAAACTAGTGGTCTTGTTGACCATCAACACTTGATGCTCTTTCTTGATTTCTACTTCTGCAGACTTGAGCATCGAGTACAACTCGGGAATGGTCTTCTCCATCCCTTGCATGTTGTAGTTAAGCACAAAGCCTTTGTAGCTTGGTGGGAGAGATTGGAGGATTCTGTCAATTATAGCATCATCAGGAAGTTCGACTCCAAGTGAAGTCAGACGACCGTGTAACCCAGACATTTTGAGTATGTGCTCACTGACAGAACTGTTCTCCTCCATCTTACAGCTAAAGAACTTGTCGGAGACTTCATATCTTTCGACACGGGCATGAGCTTGAAAAACTAGCTTCAGCTCCTGGAACATCTCATATGCTCCGTGTTGCTCAAAACGCCTTTGGAGCCCCGTTTCTAAACTGTATAACATGCCACACCTAACCAGAGAGTAGTCATCACTCCGCGTTTGCCAGACGTTCAGAATGTCCTGGGCTGCTGCGGGAGCGGGAGGGTCACCTAGCGGCGCATCAAGGACATAAGCCTTTTTAGCTGCTTCAAGGATGAGCTTCAAGTTGCGAACCCAGTCCGCATAGTTGCTACCATCATCTTTCAGCTTGTTTTTCTCTAGGAATGCGTTGAAATTGAGGTTGACGTTGGTCATCTACAATATTTATAAAGACAACTTTTAGACTAAGTTCATGACAATTAAGTTCATTTAATCAAATTAAGTATGAACTCCCACTTAAATCGACATCCCTCTAGTCATCTAAGTGATACATGATCCATGTTGACTAACCCGTGTCCGATCATCACGTGAGACGGACTAGTCACCATGGTGAGCAACTTCATGCTGATCGTATTCAACCATACGACTCATGTTCGACCTTTCGGTCTCTTGTATTCGAGGTCATGTCTGTACATGCTAAGCTCGTTGAGTCAACCTAGGTGTTTCGCGTGTGTAAATCTGGCTTACACCCGTTGTATGCGAACGTTAGAATCTATCACACCCGATCATCACGTGGTGCTTCGAGACAACGAACCTTCGCAACGGTGCACACTTAGGGGAATACGTTCTCGAAATTTTAAGAGGGATCATCTTATTATGCTACCGTCGTTCTAAGCAATAAGATGTAAAACATGATAAACATCACAATGCAATCATATAGTGACATGATATGGCCATTATCATTTTTGGTCTTTCGATCTCCATCTTCAGGCATCGCATGATCATCATCGTCACCGGCGTGACACCATGATCTCCATCATCGTGTCTCCGTGAAGTCGTCACGCCAACTACTACTATAGCTAACCGTTAGCAATGAAGTAAAAGTAGTAAGCACATGATGTTGCATCTCATACAATAAATTAAGACAACTCCTATGGCTCCTGCCGGTTGTCATACTCGTCGACATGCAAGTCGTGAAACCTATTACAATAACATGATCATCTCATACATCATACATGCAACATCACAACTTTGGCCATATCACATCACATGTCAAACCCTGCAAAAACAAGTTAGACGTCCTCTAATTGTTGTTGCAAGTTTTACGTGGCTGATTTGGGTTTCTAGCAAGAACGCCTTCTTACCTACGTGACAGCCACAACGATGATATGCCAAAGCTATTTACCCTTCATAAGGACTCTTTTCATCAAATCCAATCCGACTAGAGTAGGAGAGACAGACACCCGCTAGCCACCTTTATGCACGGTGTGCATGTCTGTCGGTGGAACCAGTCTCACGTAAGCGTACATGTAAAGTCGGTCCGGGCCGCTTCATCCCACAATAACCCCGGAAAAGAATAAGACTAGTAGCGGCAAGCAAATTGACAAATCATCGCCCACAATTTTTGTGTTCTACTCGTGCATAGAATCTATGCATAGAAAACCTGGCTCTGATACCACTGTTGGGTAACGTAGCATAAATTCAACATTTTCCTACGCATATTCAGATCTTCCTATGGAGAGACCAGCAACGAGAGAGGGGTAAGAGCATCTTCATACCTTTGAAGATTGCTAAGCGGAAGCGTTGCTAGAACGCGGTTGATGGAGTCGAACTCGCAGCGATTCCGATCTAGTGCCGAACTACGGCACATCCGCGTTCAACACACGTGCAGCCCGGTGACGTCTCCCGCACCTTGATCCAGCAAGGAGGAGGGAGAGGTTGGGGAAGAACTCCAGCAACACGACAGCGTGGTGTCGATGGAGAGACGAGGTCTCCCGGCAGGGCTTCGCCAAGCACCGGCAGAGAGGAGGAGGAAGAAGGGCAGGGCTGCGCCGAGGGAGACGCAAAAGTCTAATCCCCAATGGCCAAAAGTGCCCACTATATATAGGGGGAGGGGAGAGGGGGTGCCACCCCTAGGGTTCCCACCCTAGGGGGTGCGGCAGCCCCCCCCCCCCCCAGATGGGAGGTGCGGCGGCCAGAGGGGGGAGGAGGGGGTGGCGCACCAACTGGTGGGCCTTAGGCCCACGTGGCTTAGGGTTTGCCCCCCCCCCCCCTTTTCTCTCCCCTGTGCATTGGGCTGAGTGGGGAGGCGCACCAGCCCACCTAGGGGCTGGTTCCCACCCCCACTTGGCCCACCTTACCTCCCGGGGTCGTTGCCCCCCTTCGGTGGTCCCGGTGGTCCCGGTACATTACCGGTGATGCCCGAAACACTTCCGGTATCCGAAACCATCTGTCCTATATATCAATCTTTACCTCTGGACCATTCCGGGGCTCCTCGTGTCGTCCGGGATCTCATCCGGGACTCCGAACAACTTTCGGTAATCTCGTACAACAATTCCCTATAACCCTAGCGTCATCGAACCTTAAGTGTGTAGACCCTACGGGTTCGGGAGACAGGCAGACATGACCGAGACACCTCTCTGGCCAATAACCATCAGCGGGGTCTGGATACCCATGGTGGCTCCCACTTGCTCCACGATGATCTCATCAGATGAACCACGATGTCAAGGATTCAATCAATCCCGTATACGATTCCCTTTGTCTGTCGGTATAGAACTTGCCCGAGATTCGATCGTCGGTATACCAATACCTTGTTCAATCTCGTTACCCGGTAAGTCTCTTTACTCATTCCGTAGCACGTCATCGTGTGACTAACCCCTTAGTCACATTGAGCTCATGATGATGTTCTACCGAGTGGGCCCAGAGATACCTCTCCGTCACACGGAGTGACAAATCCCGATCTGGATTCGTACCAACCCAACAGACACTTTCGGAGGTACCCGTAGTGCACATTTATAGTCACCCAGTTACGTTGTGACGTTTGATACACCCAAAGCACTCCTACGGTATCCGGGAGTTGCACAATCTCACGGTCGAAGGAAAAGACACTTGACATTAGAAAAGCTTTAGCATATGAACAATACGATCTAGTGCTATGCTTAGGATTGGGTCTTGTCCATCACATCATTCTCCCAATGATGTGATCCCGTTATCAATGACATCTAATGCCCATGATCAGGAAACCATGATCATCTATTGACTAACGAGCTAGCCAACTAGAGGCTTGCTAGGGACACATTGTGATCTATTTATTCACACATGTATTACTGTTTCCTGTTAATACAATTATAGCATGAACAATAGACGATTATCATGAACGAGGAAATATGATAATAACCATTTTATTATTGCCTCTAGGGCATATTTCCAACAGTTTCGTGCACATGGCAAAATTCGGATGACAAATACAGAAGAAGGCGGAGCGTTATAGCTCTAAGACATGTGAGAGACTATTGGTGGACGGCTTTGTGCGGCCACGACATTAGATGGTGTGTGATGATGCAAGGCCAGACACATCATTAGGCTTGTAGGTGTCCCGATCGTGGTTGTCAGAATGTTGGTTTTGGGTTGATCTGCTTGTTTTGTCGTGTTTTATTGAATGAATGATATCTCTCCCTAATAATGATAAAGCAAATATTGTTTTTGGTCTTCCGTCATGAAAATTACCCTTAAAGTTTGCATAAATTACCCACTATACCACCGGTAAGTAATAGAAAACGTTTCACAAAGCACAAAATGTTGGACTGGGCCGGCCCATGTAAAAACCTCCTATATTACGCTCTGCATGCTGAGAGAATATCCAGCACAGCGTATGGACCGGCCCATGCACAGGCGCCTGCTTTTAGTTCCGTTTATTTATTTATTTTCAGTTCCGTTTTAATTTTTGTATTATAAACAATTTAGAACTTCAAATAATCTTTAATTTTTTAATAAACTGAAAAATATAAAGCAACATATTTAAAAAAATAAAATGTTTGTGACTTCAAAAACTGCTCGGAGTTTTGTAAAAAATGCTCGCATATACAATAAAATGTTTGCAATTTTAGAAAAATGTTTATACAATAAGAAAAGTCCAAGATTTCAAATACAATTTCATGTATTAAAAATTATTAAAGGCATTTAACAAAATGCTTTCTAATTCAAAATATGTTAATGCATTTAAAAAATGTCTTAAATTTTTAAAAATAGTAATGCCTGTTTTGATAGTTTCTTTTTTATTTAAAATTTTCCGTTCATTTTATTTTATTTCTAATTGAAATAATTTAGAATTAAAAAAATTTGGCATATTAAAAATAGGAATTTTTAATTAAAATGCTGAGGAAAATATAAAAAGGTTTGTGGTTTCAAAAAAAGCGCCGGTTTTTTATATTTTTTTGCAAATTCCAAAACAATGTCCATGAATTTAATAAATATATTACTGATTTATAAAAGTGTTTGTTTATTCTGAAAAACTTCATGCGTTTCAAAAAATGTTTGTGAATTTAAAATAAAATCCTCCAACATAAAAAATTATGTTCGTCTTTACTTGAATTGGAAGCCAATTCAAAAAAAAATATTTAAAACCGTTCGAAATATGAAAAATATTCACGATTTTTAGTAAATGTTTGTAAATTGTAAAAAATGTTCTCGATTTTAAAATTGTTCCCATATTTGTAAAATTGTTCACGAAAGATCTGATGTATGTAGTTAAACATTAATGCTTCTAAGTCTTTGTGACAATATACCTGTGTGAATTTTGAAAAATTAACTGTTGGATGGATCGAATTATTATTGTATGTGTTTTTAAAAAAAATCTTGAAATTCAGAATAAATCTTTGAGTTACCAAAATTTTTGACAACCATGATATATATTTTTTGAAAATGTAAAGATTAGTTCAATTTGTGAATAATTTAAAAGAAGATAAATTTTCTTGCATTTGTACACAAAATTTTAAAATCAAACGATGATATGTGAACATAACGTGGTCAGCATCATTGAAGATTATGTTTTTTTTTCTTGTGTGGCAATGCACGGGCTATTTTGCTAGTAAAGTAAAAATCGTTGTGTGCGTGGCTTGATGCAGGGTTATCCTCCTCTCTTTAGAAGAAGAAAGAAAGACGGTAACAAACACTAAGTGCGTGGGGAACAATCTACGATTGCTGTGGTTCGGCGTCAACTGATCGAGATCAACGATTATTCAAAAAATAAAAAAGGATCGAGATGACCGGTCGATGGTTTACTAAAGATAAATAAAAGGAGTCGATGAGTCATCATCATCAATATCCATCTGCGGTGTTCCCAAACCCTAAGCCTCCGGCCTGCCGGAACGCAAGATGTCGGCGTGGCGATCCTTGCTCTCGCGATCTCAGCCTCTCCTCTCCCGTCTCCGGCCTGCACGGAGCCATGCCATTGCCAGCCACCTTCCTCCCGTTGGTGCCAACAGCCACCTCACCGCATCACGACGATACGCCTCCAATGGCGATTCACACGCAGAGGTTAACAGGCAGCATCCAGCGGCGCAGGAGAGGCAAAAGCGGCACCTATACGTGGTGCTCGATGATCACAAGGATAGCTACGGCATCCACAAACTGGACATGGACGACCACAGCGATGATCTCGATGACGGCCACCCTAGCTCTCCGAGACGCTTTCCGATGCTTCCGGCCCTCAGCGTGGCACGCTCAACGTTGAGCGAATGGGCCAAGTTCACCGCCGTGGGCAGAAGCATCGTCGCCATAGGTCGCAAACCACAAGGATCCACTGGTGAAGACGACGGCCGTGTCCTCATCTACGACACCAAGGAGGCAAAGTTGCTCCCCTCGCCTCGCATCCCACAAGGCCTCGAGTATGGCTATGAGGCCGCCATGGCCGTGGGGCAAAGGCTATACTTCCTCGAGTCCGTCTCAGGGTTACATTCCCTTCATCGTGATCAAGTGCATCCCGGGGGCGAGTACAGATACATGTACCACGGGGCCTTGCACTGTCTCCATGCAGCTGATCCTCCCGACGTCGACGTCGACGTCGAAGGGCCTGGGTACAAGTTGTGGTCCTGGAGCACCGACGACCGTCTTCTCGGGGTCCCGTTCCGTGCCAATACCATTACCGGGCACGCGGTGCACGCGCCACCAGTGTCGGTGGCGGTGCACCATGACATCTATGTGTCCGCCCTGGTCGACACGGTCATGCCCAAGGGCGTTACTTTCTCTTTCAGCACGGCGAGCGGCAAGTGGACACGGCACGGCTACTGGCAGCTGCCCGTCGTCGGCCACGCCCACTATGACGACCAGTTGGGTGCGTGGCTCGGCCTCCACTACGGCGAGGGAAGCATCAATTCTCGTCGCTTGGTTGACGGACACCTCTGCGCCGGCAACATTGCATCAGCCCCGCCGGAGTGGAAGGTTGGGACCGAAAAGTTGTTCCACCGGGAGGAGGACATGGAAGCGGGCTGGAGGAACTTCGACGCAAAGCTTGTGCCCATGGCGCCAGGTGAAGGGGGCAGTGAGTACTGTCTCATGGAGCGCCTGAGGCCAGAGGGGGACGTCAGGGAGAGCTTTGGGGACGGCGATAAGTGGCTGTTGCGGCTTACCGCCTTCCGTGTTGAGCGTGGTCAGGATGGCCTGCCCGTGGTCACGGCTCGTCGCCCGGTTCGCTGCTACAAAATGTCCAGATACAACAAGTATTTTGACGCTCAAGCATTCTGGTTGTAGCTAGTTCTTAATTTAGGTGAGGTATCGAATTTAGTTTCACCCAGTCAAATGTGTTGGTGCTACTAATTAAATGTGTGATCGTCAGTGTTTAATATTCAGCGATGCAGACTGTACGCCTCTCCCTCTCTTTTCTGATCGGATTACTCATATTTAGACTCTAATAAAGTAATACATGCGGATTTTGATGCTAGAGGAACCGCCCAGCCAGAGAGAACTACATCACGACTTTTATATATATAAAGCTGGACATAATTTGGTTCTAACGCACGGGGTGTACAAAAAATATATATATGTTTACACAGTGGGAAAAAACTACCACAAGGATAAGATATTGCGTGGCCGCGTGAACCAGTTTGAGATATTTCAAACGCGCTCAAGGATAAGCAATGAGATATTTGAAAGAGATATGCAGGTCAAGAAAGAGTACACAATATCGTTGTCAGTAGGTGCAACCATGCAGAAACAACTGACCTCCAGTTCTACCAAAGAAAAGATCCTCGCCACCACAGTTAAAATCATCAGCTCCTTTAGTCTTCATAGTGAAATTGATATGATAGTACCTACGACCATTGCCCCCAGCAACTGATTCCAAGCACACAACATTTTTGAGTTCATATGCAAGATCCTGAAATTAAGAAACATCAATCTGATCAGTAACCAACTGTTAGATGAATATATGACAGCACAATGCAATCTTCTAAAAAAGAAGAAAAAAATGAGTGCGGGAGAAAGGGTCAGAGATCAAACCCCTGAAAGATGGTGATGATCATTATACTTGTCCACCAAAGTTTGAACCAACTGCCGCTTCCAATCACGCCTTTCATCCATTTGTTGCGATTCCGAAAGCTTCTTCCTTGTGCCATCAGGGATTTCAACATGCTTAAACTTGTGCAATCCAAAGAAATTTGCACAACTGCAGATATCAGAGATTTCAATCCACGTTACAGAACAAAATCTTCAAACGTCACAGTTCAGAGTCCAATCTACAGCCTATGAACGTAAGCACCATCAGGTCTTAGGAACTACAAACCACGAAAATTTAGCCTGAAAGTACTGATGAACTGCAATACTCGAAAGTTCTATTAGAGAACCCAAAAGAACGAGCAACAACTGAAGACTACCGAAAGGCCAAAGTTCAAACCTAACATTGAGACTCCAATAAGAGGAAACTGTATTTAAGCATACAACACGTCGATATGCAATCCAAGACAAAATGATGATACTAATTGATTCTTCTAATTATCAGGAAAGGTAAGCGACCCATCACGCAGATGGCATGCTAAAACTGTGCGCCTGCACAAAAGCAATTGCTGAACGGAAGCAATTAAGTTGTGGCAGAATAGTCAAAATGGATCATTGGATTTGCACGGGGACAGTAGGGCACCCAACATCTGAACCTTTCTACCACGCCGGGAAGAGCGGAGTGCAGCGTCGCATAGCTGGGAGGGGAAATGGAAACGCCGGCGGCAAACCCTCGCCGCAGGTTGTCCCGCGGGAGCCGCGAAACTGTAGCTAGGAGCACAAAGGGGAGGAGAAAGCGGGGGCAGGGAAGCCACTCACCGAGAGGAGGAGGCGCCACCGCGTCCTCATCGTCGCCACTCCCCGGTCAGGCTTCGGCCTTCCTCTTCGTCACCGGCGACCCCTGCCTCACCGACCACCTCCAAATCGGCCTCCCAATCCTCTACAGCGCACGGATCCAGCCCCTGCCGAGCAGTCGTCGCCGTCATTCCGCATCGAGTCACCCCGCTCGCAATCTCCAGTCACCTCGCCACCGGCCTCGTGCTCCTCCGCCTCGATCCATCTCCCGCGTCGCCGGATCCATGCTGGAGAAGCCGGATCCGCGGCCTCCTACCTCGCCTGTCTGGCCCTCTCCTCGTGCGCCCCTCTCCCTCCCGTCAGCCTCCCTTGCTGCTTCGCGTGGCATCGAGCAGCAGCAGTTTGGACAGAGGAGGATGAACGTGAGGTGAATACAAAAAAGTACAGGGTTTATAACGCAAAATTCTAAAACGAAACCTTTTTTCACTTAAAAAGAGACTGCGGGTTGAATACACAAAACGTGAGGGGCTTTATTGCAAAAACGCCACGACGGACGGCAGAAGCACTACGTGCTTTATTAGTAGGTAAGGATAAAGATGAAAAGGACTGCCTATATAGTATGACAACTTTTGATGAGAAATAATATGCTCTTCCTATTTGATAGATTTGATCACAATTATGAAAATTGTAGTCATTTCAGACCATACCCTTTTACTCCTATTTTCCGACAAAACAGTTCAGTGACAAATGAATTCAATCTGAACTTAGTATTATCGTAAATCTCATCAAAGTCAACACGACCGGCAGACAAACTCTAGGTCGTGCGGCCCCCGGCGGCGGTCATGAAAGCTGACCGCCCCAGACGGCGCGAAGCGGTGGGTGGAGGCTAGGTCTAAGGCCTTGCACTATTTGTCACCAGAATTTTACCATGTGGTTACTCGAACCATGCCAAATTTCAGTAGCGGAAATGATTCGGCCACCAATGAAAGAAATTAAAATTTCATAAAATTTCATTCGGACGAATATATCAATTTCCTATTGACAATTGACCGAAAACGTGAAGTATAATTCTTTTTTGAAAATTAGACTAATGTTTGATCCATGGACGAGAAAAAAAAACATTGCATGTGCATGTTAAAGAGTACAAAAAACTTTTTTGAAAGCTTGCATGTTTGAAACGTTTTACCATGTCTTGACCGAAAATGTGAAGTCTAATTTTCTTTTTTTGAAAAAATTACATTGCATGATTTCTTTACTAGCATTAAAGTTTCAAGGTTGAGCATTCTTTGACATTTCAAAAATAAATCTTTACTTTTACAGTTTTTCATTACACATATATTTGAAACTATTTTGTGGAACGTGAAAATATCCAAACACGCGCTCACAAAGAGAAGTAAATGTGGTTAACCACATATTTCGTTAGATACTTATAATCCCTGCATATGCATATTTTCTTTACATATCGGCTTTTAATTAGTAAGAAAATGAATTTCAAAGCATGCATGTATGTCGTGTTTCACTAAGAGCATCTTCAACAACAACGGTAAAAAACGTGTGCACAGGGAAACGTGGCTTTTAGCGCTGAGAGCGATTTCGAGCGCTCCAACGAGCGCGGGAGATTCCGACGCGCGGGAAAAGATTACGCCCGTGTGAAGCGGTTTCGAGCGCTCCAACAAACGCGAAGATTCTGGGGCGCATGAAAAGATCGCGCTCGCGAAAAAGCAGCCCGCTTCACACTAGTTTGGGGTGTGGCGTCTGACGCGCTTTATAAATCCAGCGTCCCTCCATGTGTCCTCTCACCACTGTGTGACTCGCCACGCGTCCTGTGCCTGCTCTCTCTGCCGCTCATTCTCGTCGATGCTCGCCTCGCCGTCGTCGCGCCATCATGCCGCTGCGCCTCGGGGAAGTTTGGGCTACCGCGGCGTCCGCAAGCGCCCCTCGGGCACCTTCTACGCCGAGATCCGCTTCGGCGACATGCGCCTCGGCCTAGGCACGTTCGACATCACCGACCTGTCTGCCTGCGCGTATGAAACGGCGGCGTGGCACCTCCGACAGCCTTGTAGGGAGATGGACTCCCCCGATGTGATGACGCTGGAGTGGGCGCAGCGGCTCGCGCCTCCCTCGCGGTTTGTCACCGAAGAGGACCGTCGTCAGAACCGGAGACGGGAGAGCCGGCTCGGCATTGCTGAGATGGACGAGCATGCCGTGAAGGCATGGCGCCAACAGTTCCCGGGGACGTCCTTAACGAGTGTGCCTTCTTCGCGCAAAGGAGGGCGGAGTGAGCCGCCTATCATGAGGACATGCATACGCGGACGCAAGCCGCACTTTTCAACATGGACGTCAAGAGAGCGTCAACTTGGGACACCGACGATGAACGGTGGGCTAACGCCTTCATCACGACGGAGGAGTCATACACCGGCGCCTCGGTGGAAGACGACGAGGAGTAGTTTATCTATGATGAACTATGGACGAGGAGTAATTTCTATCTATGAACTATCTATACTATCCTTTTTATCATTTTTTTATCTATGCCTATCAATCCTGTTTTTGTGTAGAATGTGTATCGCGTGCTCTAAATTTTAACGCTTCTGCTGGAACGGCGCGCACGCTACATTTTACAGCGGCCGCTGGAGCCAGCGATTTGTGGCGTTCAAAAAATTTCTATTCCCACGCTATAAACTTATTTTAGCGCGCGCGCGGTTGCGCGCCTGTTGGAGATGCCCTAAGACGTGACAAATAGACTAATCTGTTACCGATTCCCAAAATTCAAAAACAATTTTTTTTCTATTTTAATTTACCTTTGCATATTTTCAATGATGAATTTAATGGTATTTATATGAGATTGTAGATGTCAATAATTTTTTCGTGTAATCTTTATAAAATTTTAAAATTTTGATTTAAAAAACAAGAATTGCGAAAGTACATAAAACAGAGAATACTAATTCGTCAGCAACACAAGTATTTCTGAGTGAATTATATGATATGCATCAAACAATTTCAGACTCATCATATTTAATCAACTCAAAAGAATTTGTCATAGTACCTCAAGATTTCTATCGGAGAAAGTAGTACAAGAACATGTGTAAATCCATATGCATAGATTACCCCATTATCATGACGAAAAGATGCAAGTTATGTAGCGAAACATATATCAAGTGAATCAATAGAACACCCTATTGTCTCCATGCAAAACATATATCAACAGATCTCAAATTCAATATTCAATCGGACATAAGATTTTTTTTCATGTAATCTTGATCAAATTTTAGAAATTTTGATTAAAAAATAAAATTTGCAAAGTAAAAACAGAAAGTATTGATCCATCACCAACATATGTAGAGACTCAACGGTTCGGTGGTCTCGGTGTAGGTGAAGGTCCGAAAGGTACCACCGTTTGTATTGATACGGGCAAGCACGGTCCCTTGGCTCCTGCCACTAATCTCCACCACGGCACCCTTGGTCTTCCTTGTGGAGTCCCTCGGCCCGTGTCCATACAAGACGTAATTTCCCTTTGCATGTGACTGCGTGAGGACGAGGTCGGTGCCGTGAGCAAAGTGCGGATATGTGAGATGCTGGTCACCATCCCACTGCCACTGCCACTGCCACCACGGCGGCTCCACCTCCCTTGATGTCGTCCCTCCTCCATCACCCACATCTCCTCCTTGTTCAGCGCCTGCGAGACGTGGCTAATGGCGATGCAGAGCCTCCCGTCCCGCGGACCTCCATTAGACGACGCCAGACGGAGGGTATGGGTCTGCTGGACAACACGGAAGGCAGTGGCTCTACGGGCGCGATGCGCTCGCTGTGGAGATCCAAGGACATGACCTTTGTCTCAACGCACCTGACGGTCCAGTACATTGTGCCATTTATTATGGCGATCCATGGACTAGTGTTAGTTTGAGCTAGTTTGGGTTCAACTAGCCCTAAATTATCCAAACATAAGAGTTAGATTGAAGCTAGTTGCATCTAACCCACCTAAAAAAAACTATCCCACCCAAGAGGCACTAGTGGGGACAGGGCCTTTAGTCCCGGTTCACCAACCGGGACTAAAGGGGCGGGACTAAAGGCCTAACCTTTAGTCCCGGCCCTGTGTAAGCCGGGACCAAAGGTGCTCCACGTGGCCGCCTCGGAGGGAGTACCTTTAGTCCCGGTTCTACTTACGAACCGGGACTAAAGGATCCGTCTGTTTTTTTTTGTTTGACCCGAAAAGGTAGATTTTTTATTTTAATTTTTTTCAAAATTTATTTTTGTATTTTTTTATGTTTTATTCCAATTTTTTAATCTTTGAATTATTTGACAATTTAATCTCTAATCACCCATCCTCACTGCTCTAGCGTGGATCACTCATTTCAAATCGTCTAACTTACCGGCCGATCACCCATCCTTTCACTGCTTCAGCCCGAGCACGCTTAACTTTCTGGTTCTATCGTCCCTAGTTGCCAAGTGTGCACTTGTTGTTTTCCTGATAATAGTAAGCTATCAATCCTAAACAATTTGGGTCTTGATGTCATGTCACATGATTTAATTTTTTGAATTACATACAATTATTAAAATAAACTTAATAAGTAACAATAATAGTGAATTTCAATGAAAACAACCTAATATTTTTAAATAAAATTATTTTTTTTTGAAAAAACTTCTTTTTGAAATAACTTTTTTTCCATTTGGAATTTTGAGCATGTGAGAAAACTTCACCGGACAAGCCGGGGTGAAATCGAATACCAATTTTTTCTAAATTTTTTTTGATATATTAATTTTTTTGGATGTCGTATACAAAAGTTATGGCCGTTTATTTTTTTCCTTTTTTTGCAAAAACGGTCAAAATTTATATCTCAAAATTTCTATACCGACTAGACACTAAAACCTAACAACATCACAAAGGATTTTATTTTTTGAAGATTTTATCATTTTTTGTTTATTTTTTGAAGATTTTATCATTTTTCTTTATTTTCTACAAAACTCAAAGTATCAAGGTTTCAGACGAAAACCCATCTGCTACAAAGGCATTTTTTTAAAATTAATTGAACTGTAGATTTTTTTATGCATGAAATATGCACCATACTTCAACATGTTAAAATCTATAGAAAGAACTAACTAAAAATAATAAAAAACAACAATTAAATGACTAAAACAACTATATAAGCAAAATAATATTTCTTTAATTAAAATCCTAATTTAAATTATTCTAAAAATAACCGAATAAATCTTACTGTGACAACAATCTAACACATGAGTGGGAGCAAAAAGAATGAAATTAAAAACTATTTGTAAACTCAAGTTATTCAAAAACTGGGTTTGAAGCAAATTTAAACAAATTCAAATTTAAACCATTCAAATTTAAAAACTAATGGCACAAACAGAAACTAGACAAAATTTTAAATCTAATGCAAAAAGAATCAATCAAAAACATCAAATATCCTAAAAGATATAAGCAATTTGAAACAGAAACTACAAACAAGAATTTAAAAACAGAAAAAAAAAAATCTGAACACCTTTAGTCCCGGTTCGTGTCACGAACCGGGATTAAAGGTCTACCCTTTGTCCCGGTTCAAGACACCAACCGGGACTAAATCCTTCAAACCAGACACGAACCGGGACTAAAGGTCCAAGACACGAACCGGGACTAAATCCTCCAAACCCTTTAGTCCCGGTTCGAGACACGAACCGGGACTAAAGGTCCCATTTGAACCGGGACTAATGCCCGACCGGCGCCTTTGCCGCTCGAACCGGGACTAATACTAACATTAGTCCCGGTTCGTAAAGGAACCGGGACTAATGTGTTTTTCGAGCTGGGACGAAAGTCCTTATTTCTACTAGTGAGGTGCTAATTGGAGCTAGTTCTTATGGGGTTCATTAAAAATTATTTTTCTCTCTCTCTTCCACCGGCCAAGAGATGCTAATTGAAGCTAGTTTTTATGGGGTCCATTAAAAAACACTTTTCTCTTTTCATAAAGTGCATCTATTGTTAATCTAACCCTTCCATCCAAACATCTATTTGACTAGAGTTAGTTTAGGGTTAGTCATGAGCTAGAAACTAAATCTAACCGCTAACTAAGCTAGAGTATCCAAACAGGCCCTATGATTGTGCCACCTTCGACAGTCTCCCTGTCGGGACCAGGGACATGCCGCCACGACGCCTCTCCGAGCGTGAACACCGAGATCGGGTCAAGGTCGTACGGTGCGTGTACGACATTGTACTGGCCCCTCGCCGGGTTGTACGTAAAGCTGTACGGCCGTTACCAGCTCATCTGCTTCCCACCCCCGTAAGGCCGCGTTTGGAATCCCTGTAGAAGTTTTACATCCGTATGATTATCCCTGTATATTACTCGAGATTAGTATAATACAACCCAATATATTTCATATGTGTACGGTGCACTTGGTTCGTCGGTTTGTCGCTTCGTATCGCAAAGGAGGTTTGGTGGCGCTCCGGCGACGGCCCGGACATGGCAGGGGCGACGGCCCGCGGTGGGCGTCGATGACGGACCACGGTGGGCGTCCATGGCGGCGACGGCCCGGACATGGCGGCGGCGGCGGCCCGGACGAGATGCAGGATTCAATGGTAGCACAGGCGGACGCTGGGTGTCGATGACGGACCACGGTAGAGCCGACGCGGCAGAAGGCTACGGTGCTGGCGTTTGACGATGGTGTCTTCGGTGAACAACGGTGGTACTCCGGCAAGCGGCGGCGGCTTGCTCTCGGTCGAGCCGATGCGAGCCTGTGGCGCTTGCTTCGACAGTTTGGCTATGGATACAGAGAAAAAAACGACGGCTGGAGCAGTGTTTTGGATACAGGTGGATTGCAAGAGGATTACAGTTGTAACTTAAAACCAGGTGTAAAGTTTACAATGCGAAAACGACATTTCAAGTAGATCCTTCGGCTTTCGTTACAGGGGTATTTTTTCCGCTTGTAAACGGCTGCAAAACGACGAAGCAAGCGCAGCCTAAGGCAGCGGCGGCAGTGCCAGCGTCTCGCCGGTGACCGGGTTGGCTAGGATGATGGCGCCGGCTGGCTCGATCCGGTCGTCGCAGAGGCAGATGAGGCCGTTGCACGTCCCGACCACGCTCATGCCTTCGTAGAGGCTGCCGTACGTGCTGGTCCAGAGCTGCCTGCGGAGCCCCGTCGACACGTCGACGTCCAAGACATACACGGTCTCCGCGGTGACCACGAGAGTCTTGGCTTGGCCCCGCTGATTCACGGCCGCATGCGCGTCGACGAGATCGCGCCACAGCCGGCAGACGAGGCGGAGCCGGCGCCGGGAGCTCGGCGGGACGCGCAGCAGGATGCCCACGAGGGCGTCGTACGTCACCAAGTCCCCGCCGCAACCGCCGGTGCCCTCGTCTTCCATGACGGCGGCCGAGAGCCTCTATCGATCGCTTCGCGGTTTGCTACTCGTGATGTTTCGCGTGCGGTTTTAACACGATAGGATCTACTGTGCGTACGTAAATCCTACTCCTACTCGGTTCTCAAGTTTGCATTGATCTGGACGGATCGAGATATCATCTCCACCGGGCAGTAATCAGGATAAAATACAGTTGTCAAGAACAGTTTGATGAAGAGACACATACAAAGTTGCTTTCAGAAATAAAAAAGGCAGTCCTCTGCGCCGGCGGGCCGCCCGATCCGTCAGCTGTACGCAGGCCGCATTGTTATATCTTCGTTCAGCATTATTCTTTCGATGCAACACATTTCGTCCACGATGCAGCAATTTTCGTTCATGGTTGCAATAAAAATATAGTTATAGCAAAAAAATAAAATCAACTTGGTCGTAACAAAAAAAACGAATCTGATGATGCGCGGTGGCAAAAAAAAGGGTTATAACAAAAGAATCCGGTGAACTCGGGTTGCAACTCTGACGAACGTGGATGCAACTTTTTTAACGAACGGTTGCAGCAAAATATGATGCCGGTTGTAGCAAAAATTAACACGATTGTAGCAAAAGTAAAAAACATCGATTGTAACGAAAAATCCGACGAACTGAAGTTGCAACCAAACGTATATGCAGTTTTTTTACTGGACAACTGTAGCAAATAAAAACGAGTGTAACAAATATGAACTCTGGTTGCAACCAATTTGGACGAGAAAAAGTTAAATGCCTAATCAGCTGTATGCGTGGGTCGCGTACGGCCGGCCGAATGATTCGGCCGGTGCACCAGCCACAAACGTTTACCAATAAAAAACACCGTCTAATTATTATTATTTTTTAAAAGAAAGGGGCCCCCCCTGCTCCATTTTATTAATGAAGCACACAGCCAGCGAATATCCATTTTACATACCCAGCCAGAAAAGTAAGATCGACCCAAAAACAGGTCAAGACAAAACATAAACCTCCAAAGTTTTAACAGCTAAGACAAACATAACTCCAATAACCATAGTCTAGTTTCTATCACAGTTCTTCACCAAGCAATCCGCAGCAACTCTCCTCTCTTCTTATCCAGCTCAGAGATGAACTGATGCAGCACCAGCTCCTGAGTGGCGTCGCAGAGAACAACCCATTGTCGTAGGAAGAGCCTTAGCTTCATGAGTACGCAGTCCAAACTTTTCCATGTTCGACCCTGGAAGCAAAATTCATTTCTCAAACGTCAAATACTCCATAAGGAGGCAGCCACAACCATATTATGTATAGGCTTCTTTTTGCATATCAGCCACAAGGCATGAATATCATGAAAGCAGGAGATTGTAATATGAAATACATCCTCAAATAGCTGCCAAATACAAGAAGCTAAAGTACAATCAAAGAACAGATGTTGAACTGATTCCATCTCAAAACAAAATAAGCAAGATAGGTCTTCCACACTTCTCCTCTTAGCTAAGTTGTCTCTAGTCAGTACTTAGTTATTCATGCAAAGGCAAAGAAAAACATGGATGTTTTGGGGGCATAGAACTTTCCACAACTTGTACCCAACCATGTGATCAACCCCACCATAGTTAATAGCATTATAAAAGGATTTAACAGAATATATTCCTTTTGGTTCCAGCATCCAAATAGGAGTATCAGGGGAATTGGAGAGGGGGATCTTTTTAATAGTCTCAATCAGAAGATTCCACCTATCCACCCCTCTACTGTCAACACATCTTCTAAAAGATATCTTAAGTTCATTTCCATCCCACACCCGAGAGATGGTACAATCAGGTTGGTTGCAAATGTGAAATAGGTCCCAAAACTGAACCATCAGGGAACAATCCCCACCCAAATATCAGTCCAGAATTTAACTTTCCTACCATCACCAATCTTCCATCTATAGAATGTCTTGGAGGCATTAAGTGCCCAAGTAACACCCTTCCAAAAAGAAGAAGAATCATTTTCAGGTTTGGACCACAAGATATTGGGAGAATCAATATTATACTTGAAGGAAGTAATACCTTTCCAATCCTTAGTTTGATTGTCAAAAAAATCTTTTTCCCCACGAGGCCAGAAGAGCCATATTAAACTATTTAAGGCTAGGCACCCCTAGGCCCCCCAAAGCTTTCTTCCTAGTAACCAGACCCCAGCTAGCAAGATGATACCTGTGCTGGTCTCCCACATTCCTCCAGAAAAAGTGAGCCATCTGACAATTAATGGCCTCAATGGCCCATTTTGGGAATTTAATCACAACCATTAAGTAAGCAGGTATGCTAATAATGCAAGCACAGAGAAGAATCAACTTCCCTCTGTAAGTGAGATGTTTGCCCAACCATCCAGATATGCACCTAATGATCCTATCAATGATAGGTTGGAGATCCTTCCTAGATAACTTGTTATAATGCAGGGTGTCGTGGTTTTGTCACGGCAGATGTCCTCGTGAAAGGACTTAGTACTGGAGCCATCGCACCTTGGTGGCGACTCAAAGGGGTTAAACGGGAGAAACACGGCGATTTACCCAGGTTCGGCCCCTCGAGAAGAGGTAATAGCCTATGTCCTGCTTTGTGTGTATTGATGTGGATTCGATTACAAGGGAGGCGTAACTCGCCTAACCCAGCACTCGATGATTTCTAACCTGCCTCTCCTCCTTAGGACTCTCCTTTATATATAGGTCGAGGCCTTAGGGTTTACAAGAGTCCCTTCCTTCCTACAACTCGTGACCATTGTGGTCTCTAAGTCGCCATCCTTCAAAACCCGGAGACCTTCCGAAATCATAACCGTCCCGCGGCCTTGAACCGGCCAGGGCGAAGCCCGAATAACCTACACGATGAATCGCCTCACTGGTAACCCGGCCCATCTTGGGCGGGTCATTTAATAGGTAATTCCCATGAGTCGAGGTTTAATCCCTCGCAAGACTTCCTGATTCGCCCGCTCTGCTTGCCCGTTGGACTGCGGGTGAGCAACCGCAGAAACATCAAGCCGGATATGTTCTCGATGACAAAAATCCAGCATCGCTCCTTGGGACAAGTTAGTACCATTGTCCGTGATAATACTCTGCGGATATCCAAAACGGAAAATCAGCTTTTTTAGAAATTTGACCGCTGTCTCTGCATCGCAAGCTCCAACAGGTTCCGCCTCAACCCACTTGGTGAACTTATCAACTGCCACCAATAGGTGAGTTTTCTTGTTAGAGGACATTTTAAAGGGACCGACCATGTCCAGCCCCCAGACCGCGAAGGGCCAAGTAATGGGAATCATCCTCAATTCTTGAGCCGGTACATGAGCCTGTCTCCCATAACATTGGCACCCCTCGCACCGCCGTACTATGTCTTCCGCATCTGCATGAGCCGTCAGCCAAAAGAAACCATGTCGAAAAGCCTTTGATACCAAAGAACGTGACCCGGCGTGATGCCCGCAGTCTCCAGAATGAATGTCATTTAGGATCACGCATCCTTCCTCGGAGGAAACACACCACTGAAAGACCCCAGAAGCACTCCGTTTATATAACTCGCCATAAATGATGACCATGGATTTGCTGCGTCGAACGATCTGGCGAGCCAAAACTTCGTCGGTGGGTAATTCGCCGCGAGTGAGATAAGCCAGATAAGGAAGAACCCAGTCCGGAGTGACATGGAGAGCCGCCACGAGCTGAGACTCGGGATCTGGTATCGCCAACTCCTCCTCCGTGGGTAAAACCACAGACGGTTTATGCAAAGATATCCAAAAAAACATTAGGGGGGACCGGTTTCCTTTGTGAGCCGAGTCGCGAGAGAGCATCAGCTGCTTCGTTGAGTCGTCGATCAATATGGTCCACCTGATATCCATGAAAATAGCCCGCCACATCAGACACAGCTCGTCTGTAAGCCGCCATCATAGGATCCCGAGAGTCCCAGGTACCTGAAAGCTGTTGCGCCACCAAATCTGAATCACCAAAACATCTGACTCGGGTTAGGTTCATCTCTTTTGCAAGTCGCAAACCGTGAAGCAGAGCTTCATATTCCGCCGCATTATTTGTGCAGGGAAACATGAGTCGGAGTACATAACAGAACTTATCGCCCATTTGGCGATTCGCCCTGTTGCCTCCCGATTTTGGATGACGTCACCGAGGGGGGCGGAACTGACCACAGTAATCGGGTGCTCCTGGAAATAATGTTTAAGCTTTCGACTCGCCATAAACACCCCATAGACCAGTTTTTGCCAATGTGGGTACCGCTGTTTGGAAAGAGTTAACACCTCACTGATAAAATATACCGGACGTTGTATCGGGTATTCCTTTCCTTCCTCCTTTCTTTCGACGA
Source organism: Hordeum vulgare subsp. vulgare (assembly GCF_904849725.1). Taxonomy (NCBI): domain Eukaryota; kingdom Viridiplantae; phylum Streptophyta; class Magnoliopsida; order Poales; family Poaceae; genus Hordeum; species Hordeum vulgare. The sequence goes on from NC_058522.1 coordinate 578,917,530, forward strand.
CCACAGCCACGCTGACTGCCTTGGAATTTGCCGCGATATACAGGAGCATAGGCTCCTTTTCAGTTGGGGCTGCCAGGACTGGCGGGTTAACCAATTGATGTTTCAAGGCCTGGAGCGCCTCGTCTGCCTCATCTGTCCATACGAATCGGTCGGATTTCCTCAACAATTGATAATGAGGAATCACCTTTTCCCCAAGGCGGCTCACGAAACGACTTAGAGCCGCAATGCGGCCCGCCAGTCGCTGAACTTGATTAACATTCGCCGGTTTCCCGAGAGAGGTAACCGCTTCAATTTTGTCCTGGTTAGCCTCGATGCCGCGCTACAATACCAAGAAACCCAGTAATTTTCCTGCAGGTACACCAAAAACGCACTTGGTAGGATTTAGCTTCATCTGATATACTCGTAAATTATCAAAAGTTTCCTTAAGGTCTTCCAAAAGTGTCTCCCCCTGGCGGGTCTTGATCACAATGTCGTCACCGTAAGCATGGACGTTGCGGCCAATTTGGTTATGAAGACAATTCTGTATGCAGCGTTGATAAGTCGCCCCTGCGCTCTTGAGTCCGAACGGCATGGACACATAGCAAAAGGCCCCGAAGGGGGTTATGAAGGCCGTCTTCTCCTGATCTTCCACGGCCATCTTGATCTGATGATAACCTGAATAGGCGTCCAAAAAGCACAATCGTTCGCATCCCGCCACCGAGTCAATGATTTGATCGATGCGGGGAAGAGCGAAAGGATCTTTGGAGCAAGCTCTGTTGAGATCCGTATAGTCAATACACATACGGAAAGTGCCATTCTTCTTGAGTACCAACACCGGGTTAGCCAGCCATTTGGGGTGAAAAACTTCCACGATGAACCCGACGGCTAAAAGACGGGTGACTTCTTCTCCAATCGCCTTGCGTCGCTCCTCGTTAAATCTGCGAAGGTACTGTTGGACAGGTTTGCATTTTGGGTCAACATTAAGATGGTGCTCAGCGAATTCTCTCGGTACACCCGGCATGTCAGAAGGCTTCCATGCAAAGATGTCCCAATTCTCACGGATGAATTCGATGAGCGCGCTTTCCTATTTGGGATCCAGACCCGTCCCAATGGTGAACTGCTTAGATGAATCGCCAGGCACGAAATCAATTGTCTTAGTGTCGTCTGTCGGCTAGAATTTAAGGGGCAACTCAGAATCTGTGGTTGGCTTCTTGAGTGGCGACATATCCGCTGGGTCAACGTTAGCCCGATGGTGCTTGAGTTCTTCTGCCGTGCAGGCGACTTCAGCATACGCTGCGTCCCCTTCTTCGCACTCCTTTGCGATCCTTCTGTCTCCCTCAACCGTGATTGGCCCTTTAGGACCAGGCATTTTGAGCTTGAGGTAGACGTAACACGGGCGGGCCATGAAGCGAGCGTAAGCGGGTCGCCCGAACAGCGCATGGTAGGGGCTTTTCAGTTTGACCACCTCAAATGTCAGAGACTCTGACCTATAGTTCTGTGCAGTTCCAAATGCCACTGTGAGCCTGACTCGGCCTATGGGATAAGCCGACTTACCCGGGACAATTCCATGGAAGACCGTGGTTGAAGGCATCAAGTCTTTCTCCAATAGATTCATCCTCTGGAAGGTGTCTAAGTACAAGATATTGATGCTGCTGCCACCATCCATTAACACTTTTGACAAGGTGTAGCCTCCGACTTGGGGGGCCACGACCAACGCGAGGTCGCTCGGATTATCTACTCTTGGCGGGTGATCCTCCCTGCTCCATGTTATGCTCTTCTCAGACCAATGGAGATATCTGGGGATCGCCGGATCAGAGACGCTGTACGCCCGGTGATTTATCTTCTTATCCCGTCTGCAAGCATTAGTAGTAAAAACGTGGTACTACCCATTACTTAGCTGTTTGGGGTTGTTGCGGAAGCCCTCATTATCATCCTGGTCACGTGGAGCCCCCTGTGGAGGTGGTTGGTGGAAAGCTCCTGGCGGGTTGTACCGCCGCTGGTGATGCACTGGGTACTGACCGCCTCCCGGCTGTGGTCCGCCCTGCGCACCCGGCTCGGGAAAACCACCAAAGGGGTTCTGTCTTTGGTTAGGTGCGGCGAGTTGGTCTTGGCGCCAGTCTGGACCTTCGTTTTGACTCTTCTTGATCGCCTCAGCCCGAAACTCTCGCATTACGAAGCAATTCTCCCAAGAGTGGCCCGCCGGGCCGTCGGCCGTGGCGTGGTGCGGGCAAGGGCCTTTGAGTAGCTCTTCATAGTTACGCGGGCTTTTCCCACTGAAACCTCGATTCTTCTTTTTCCCGTCATTGGCATTGGTGTTAGCAACCAAGTCCGAGGGCTCCTCCTGTGGTCTACACTTGCCGTTGGTCCCTTGATTGTGATGGTTGCGGCCCTGGAAACGGGTGTGATTTTTTGTTGAATTGCCCTTTTTAGGCGAGTTACCCTTACCATCCTCGCCGGGATCCTTGGTATCATCGGCCTCGGCATACCTAGTGAGGGTGTCCATTAGTTCGCCCATGTCCTGAACTTTCCGTTTGAGTCGCCCCAATTTCTGGACCAAGGGTTCGTAGTGGCAATTGTGTTCGAGGATAAGCACGGCTTGTGCTGCCGTGATACCATCTGACGAATGAATAATTTCTACGACCCGCCGTGACCAATGGTGTGCCGACTCATCCGGGCGTTGTACGCAGTGTTGTAAGTCGACGATCGTCATGGGTCGTTTACAGGTTCCCCGGAAGTTTTTGATGAAACGCTCTTTCAGCTCGGCCCAGCACTGGATAGAATTGGGAGGTAAGTTTTTCAGCCAAGTGCGCGCCGACCCCTCGAGCATCATGGTGAAATATCTGGCGCAAACTGCCTCATTTACGTCGAGCATGTCCATGGCAATCTCATAACCCTCGATCCATGATGTTGGTTCGAGATCTGGTGTATAATTAGGCACCTTTCTTGGTCCTTTAAAATCCTTGGGCATTCTCTCGTTCTGAAGGGCTAGGGACAAGCACGGTACCCCAACTCGCCCTCCGCTCCCCACGAGGGGGGCCTGGGCGTCTTGAATGTTGGGGAGATCTCTGCCCGGCGGGTTCCGCTCGGGCGGGTTGTCCTGCGGGAAGTGTCGCGGGCCACTGTTTACGGCTGGCTGATCCTCCGGCCTACTCCTGGTATAGCTCGCCTGAGGGGTGGAGTGCAATCTCTCGAGGCTGTGTGAGAACTGAGCGTTTTGAACCACCACTGTCTTCAACATCTCGATGGCATTCCTTGCTTCTATCTCAGCTAGGGTGTTGCCGTGAATCGGGAGAGACTCCAGGTGGCGAGTTGCGGCAAGGACATTATCCACCGGATTGGAGAAGTGGCCTTGGGGCGTCCGGAAACGGGGAATTTAGCCCTCGGTCGGATGATCCGGCGGATTAGGTGGGCGACCCTGTCCTCCTGCTGGGGCGGCTCCTAACCCTGGGGTTCGTGGAGTGTCGAACAGACGGGTCGGATTGAGGTCGTGAGGCAGGCGCCCCTGGTGTCTCCTCTGATGGACGGCATCGGACGCGCGCTGCTGTCTTTCGAGTTGCCAATTGTCGGTGTTTAAACGCATCCTTTCGGCCGTAATTTGGGCTTGCCGAGTCTCAATTCTGGCGGACTCCACCTCAGCATCCCGGTGGGTTTTAGCCACCGCCTCTCTGAGCTTTGCTAACTCTGCGTTTATCTCTTCTTGGTTCTCCGGCGTGAGGGGAGTCGCCGTTAGTCTCGTGATCTCTGCTGCTAAATCCGCCAGGACTGCGGCTGTGCTTCTGGACGCTTCGCCAGTCCCAGCACCTCCAGTGGGGTTTTGTGTCGGTTGAGTCGCTCCGGCCATGTAGATGGCGATCTGGCGGCGGGTTCGGTCAAGTACCTCCGGATCCATGGCCAGCGATAAACCTCTGAGGCCGTCCCCGTGGAGGGACCGGATAGAATCTGAGTCGCCCATGGATGATTCGTCGTCCGAGTTGATCGGGGTAATCTCCTGACTCGCCGGGTGCTCTGGCTCCTCCGATCCCTGCGTGAACCCCACAAAGACCGGGCGAGTTAAGTTTCGTGTTATAACTGGGCGGACGTACCTGGCCGGCTCGACGATGTCTGTGGAGATGTCCGGCTCAGGGACGGGTGATCCGATCATGCCGATGAAGACGTTGATCCCGCCGAAGGGGACCCTGTAGCCAGATTCGATCGAACTCGCTTCAGGTCCCCATAGCTGGTTGTCGATGTAGATTATCCCGCGGCGGCTCCGGGACATGAGCGCCGTCGCGTAACTCCCAAACCCTGGTAGGGCTCCCTTTGAGAACTCAACTCCACCGTGCGTAGGCCCCACGGTGGGCGCCAACTGTCGTGGTTTTGTCACGGCAGATGTCCTCGTGAAAGGACTTAGCACTGGAGCCACCGCACCTTGGTGGCGACTCAAAGGGGTTAAACGGGAGGAACACGGCGATTTACCCAGGTTCGGCCCCTCGAGAAGAGGTAATAGCCTACGTCCTGCTTTGTGTGTATTGATGTGGATTCGATTACAAGGGAGGCGTAACTCGCCTAACCTAGCACTCGATGATTTCTAACCTGCCTCTCCTCCTTAGGACTCGCCTTTATATATAGGTCGAGGCCTTAGGGTTTACAAGAGTCCCTTCCTTCCTACAACTCGTGACCATTGTGGTCTCTAAGTCGCCATCCTTCAAAACCCGGAGACCTTCCAGAAATCATAACCGTCCCGCGGCCTTGAACCGGCCAGGCCGAAGCCCGAATAACCTAGAGGATGAATCGCCTCACTGGTAACCCGGCCCATCTTGGGCGGGTCATTTAATAGGTAATATCCCCCCCGAAAAAGTGAGCCATCTGACAATTAATGGCCTCAATGGCCCATTTTGGGAATTTAATCACAGCCATTAAGTAAGCACGTATGCTAATAATGCAAGCATAGAGAAGAATCAACTTCCCTCTGTAAGTGAGATGTTTGCCCAACCATCCAGATATGCACCTAATGATCCTATCAATGATAGGTTGGAGATCCTTCCTAGATAACTTGTTATAATGCAGGGGCACACCCAGGTACTTAATAGGGAAAGAGCCATTTTTACAACTGAAAACCTGAGCAAAAAGCTTCGTTTCTTCCTCCCCTATGTTAATAGTAAGCAGGTCACTTTTATGAAAATTGATTTTCATAATAGAAAGGTTTTCAAAACAACACAGTCTAGTTATATTTTATTTTGAGGAAATCTAACTATCACCACAAATCGTGTTCACTTAACTGCCAAATAATCTGGGAGCCCTTGGATACACATCACGCCGCTACTGGCGATCCCACCCCTACATCAAATCTGACTCCTACGGCCCGGCTCCGCACTTTTTATATCTGGCGACTGAGCAGGACTGCGTGGGCCGAGCTGGGGTACTGGATGGGCGGACTCGGGTCTGTCACGCGCAGCAAAATAGGAACGCGACTAGCTGGCGCCCCGTGTAGTACGTACCGTGGGGGCGACCTCTCTCCCCTAGGCGATAAACCTAGAATTTCTACCTGTTCCGGCGATCCTTATTCCCGATCTTGGACGAGGGGTAGCTGGTTCAGATCGAAGAGGAGAGCGGGCGTCACTGAGATAGGATCACGGAGATGGAGGACAACTCTGGATCACCAAGGAAGAACGGAAAGGAAATGATGGAGGAGCCCCTGGCAAGACTTACTCTGCAAGAAGAGTAAGAGGATAACTTTGAGTGGGAAGAACTCCCAGGCATGGTGGAACCGGCGAAGTGGCCAGCGATAGCACGTGTCCATACACCGAAAAGACTTTAAAACCTGACGTATGGCGAAAGATCAAGGTGAATCTTTTCACGGCACAGTTTGGGTGTTTAGGGGATTGGAACAAGGCAATGTCGGAGGGACCTCGACTCTTTAGGGACCAGGCTGTGATCTTACAAGAGTACGATGGTTTTGAAAAACCCTAACACAATGAAGCTCGACAAATTGGTGTCTCTTCCCAAATCCATAGGCTGCCGGACAAGTTCCTTCTTGAACTGGCAGAGAAAGGCTTGGCATCGCAGATCGGCGAAATGGAAGAGGTGTAATTGAAGCTACCGGCTGGTTTCTTTGGATAATTTGTCAGAGTCAAGGTGAAAATAGACATTACTGCCAAGATCAAGAGGTTTGGTACTGCAAAGAAGGGGGGCGAGAGGGTGAAGTACCAAGCAAGTATGAAAAACTTCCCACCTTCTACTACAATTGCGGAGAGTTTGGTCATTGGCACGAGGAATGTTGTGATGGAGAGCATGATGACACAACCTTTGAGTGGGGCGACTTTCTATTTGCTGAAAACGTTAGTTTTGAAATGTCTGGCCGTGGGAATTCTGCGTTGATGAGGGGCAGAGGAGGAGCATGGATAGAGAGGCAACAAAGAGGTTGAGAACCTTATAACCCAAACCAGAGCCAGCATTTCAACCCACAGCAAAATCAAAATCCCCCACACAACTTTGCCCCGGTAGTGGAAACAAAGGAAGGAACCGAGGCATGCCAGAACCAAGTTACTCGGGAGGTGCTTACAACAATGGAACCAATGTAGCCTAACAAACGAGTGTATGTTGAAAACTTGGCAAGCTCATCAGCCGTTGGAGTAAGAGCATCTCCAATGGTTGTAAGATAGTTGTTGGTAATTGTCGTGGGTATAAGTCTGACAGCAGATGTGTAGGATACGAAAAGGATGGGCAGAGCCTTAGCTACGGCGAGGTTGTATGAGTTCGGGCCCCTCTGCGGTGGAGGTAATAGCCCTACGTCTCAGTGCTCCGGGAGCTAGTTGTCGAGTGGAAATATAGAATACAACGAATTGCTAACCCCTCTACCAGTGGGGGAGGGTGGCTTATATAGAGTGCGCTCCCCTCCACAACGGTTCCGATACAGGGGTGGAGTAGTGGGGATTGAATGTGTACGTTATAGGTAACGTACGCCCTAAATGCTAATAAATGCACCTGAAAACGTACGACCGTTTCTTCCAGGGGGGTTACGATGTACCGAGTGGTGTCGAGTCGGTTAGCTTGATATCCTCCGAATGTTAATCTCCGACTGGATGGTCGAGGACTTGTTACCGACTGGATGATGGGGACTCCTTAATTCAGTCAGAACTGACTAAGGGCCTTGTCCTTTGTGAAGGACCTACATGACAGGCCTATGACCCTACCCTAGGACTATAACCACATCATTAGTCCCCGAATGGATTGGGGTTGAAACGACGAAGCGATGCTTGAAGTTTGGATCCGACTGGAGCGGGTTTGGCTTGGGCGTTGCTTGCCTCCATCCATTTTATCTCTTCTGACCAACGATCCGAGTGGAAGTACTCGCGAAACAGACTGTCGGAAGCCGAGTGCTTCTGCGGCATCTTTTGACGCGACCGGTCAACTGACAGCGGCGGATTTTCCGGGATCTCAAATTTCGGTTTCCGCGCGCTCAGCGGGGATGACGCCATCGCGCTCGAGTAGCGCCTGACGCCTCGATTCTCGCGCCTTCAACTTCTCCACTAATATCGCCGCGGTGGGTCGGGGGATAAAGTTTCGGGCCCACCCGCCAGCGACCCAGTCGGAGCTCTACTTAAATCTCGGCGGCGAGGGTTCTTTGTTACGCTCACCGAATCTCTTGCCTTCGCTTGCTCCGTCTCTCTCGCCACCTCCAGTGCCTCTACACTCTTCCCTCCCCCTTCCTCCCGCGGGCTCGCAGCTTCCGCCATGACCAAGGGTCAGACGAGCAAGATGGAGGCGAGGAAGAAGAAGGGGAAGGCGGCGGCTCCTGCTCAGCGGCGGCAGCGCCGGTGGGGTGGATTCAAGGCGACTTCCTCCCCTCCACGGTGACGGAGGGGGATCTGCTGCAGCTGGTCGAGCACGGGATGATCGTGCACAAGACTTGGAGGCTGCCAGCGGAGAACGAGGTCGAGTCGGCGCCCCGGGAGGGGGAGCGCGTCTTGCTTCTCAGCCACGTCTATCGAGGTTTCTCCTTGCCCCCGCATCATTTCTTCAAGGGCATCATGAATCACTTCGGGGCACAACTTCACCACTTTCCCCCGAACGCCATTTCCCATCTCTCTGCCTTTATAGTTCTGTGCGAGTGTTTCGTTGGTTGTCCTCCCCATTGGGGGCTGTTCAAGCACATATTTTCTGCTAGATCCCAGACCATCAAACGACTTAGCCAGTCGGATGATAAAACACATCTTCTCCAGCTCTGCGGGGGTCTAGGTTTCCAGAAAAAGAGTCGGAGCAGTTATCCTGCTCTCCAGCTAAGTGAGTCGGTCAGGAACTGGCAGTCGACGTGGTTCTACTGCCAGGATATCGCCTGCCCGAATGCTTCGACAGGGCTGCCTCCCTTTAGCTTAGATCGGCCTGCCCCACCTAAGCAACTCGCACTCACGAGGGCGGAGAAGAACGACATCCAGCCTCTGGTCGGGGCGCTCGTAGATGTCGTCAGGAGGAGGGTCACTGGCATAGACTTGCTGGAGGTCTTCCTCGGTCGGCGTATCCAGCCCCTGCAGGCTCGCGACCACGCCATGTGGCATTATACGGGGCCCGAAGATTCCACTCGGACCAACATTGTGGGCGTGACTGAGGAGAGGGTGACCTCGTGGGTTCTCCAGATCACAGGCCCCTGCGAGAATCCCAAAGGATCTCGGCGAGTGAAGCCCTTCTGCACGGATAATCCTCCTCCGAATCAGGTGAGTGGCACTTGTCGAGTGCTCCTAACTGTCTTAATCTTATTGTTTGCTTGAATCTCTGTGTGACGTCCGATGTCGCCGACTGAATTTTATGCAGGAGTGGACCAACTGGTTTTCTCCCGTCTCGAACGGGAACCCGGCTGAGGAGGAGGAAGGCAGCCAGGAGGGCAGCGTGGAGAGCGCTGAATATGTCTCCGACAGCGGGGAGTCGGAGGAAGAGACCAGCGAGGAAGAGGAGGAAGACGAAGAGCAGGACTCGCCGCCTCCGCAAACAGAGCATCGGGCCAAGCGCCGACATGAGCCTGTCGTTCCCTCGGCCCCTCCAGCATCTTCGAGTGCTCCGCCCACTGCCCCGGTGGTCCCGAGTGCTCGGAGCACCAAAAGGGCCAGGGATGCTGCCGCTGAGCCTGCGGGTCAGTCTTCCAAGGCGGCCAAACCGAGTGGGTCCAAACCTCGGAAGGCTCTGCCGCGGATGAGGGTTGCTGTCCCCGTCACCTCCACGTAAGTGTACGATCTTCTAATTTCTTCTGATATCCGAGTGAATTCTTGTTCATTGGTCGAATGGATTTCACTCGACAGAGTTGCTACTTCTGCCACCTCTCCGGCGCGCCAAGAAGATGACCTCATGGACACGGACAACGTCGTCTCGTCCAGTCAGGTGTGTTGTAGTGACTTTGAGTGTTTTGTTCTATCATAGGTTGTGCCTCTTTCTTTTTCTGAGATCTTGCGTCGTTCGGTCTATCAGGGGCGATTTGCGTGGACGAGGGCGATAAGGGGAGAGCTGAACAGACTGCGGAGCCCGTTCTTGAGGCTGCTCCGCCTGTTGCTGCTCTCACCGCCGACGTGTCGCCGACTGAGGCGCCGCCGCCGATTGAACCAACACTGGTGGTTGAGGTGCCAACTGGAACGGACCTCGGGATGCCTCAGGAACTTCTGACGATGCCAGGATCATCGAATGTCGAGTTCAACATCCAGCGTCTCTCGGAGGAGGAGGTGGGAGCGGCCAAGGGAGCCATGGTGCAGGCGGAGCTGATGGCTGGGGAAGCCAAGAGGGCCTACGACTCCGTCGCGTCCTTGTACCAGCGGAGCTTGGAGCTGCGGGATGATATCCGAGTAAGTGGGCTAGTAAGTATTTACTTTTCACTTGTAACCCACTGGGTGTTTTTGGATAGCAGCTGTTGTTTGCAATGGGTTCACTATGAGTGAACCCAGTGGGTGTAGTCCCCGAGACTTTTGTCGAGTGCTTGCACCGGCAGTTGTCTTTATTCATATTGTCTTTGCTTTGGTCAGGTCTGTAAATAGCATGACCGACTCCTAGCAGTTGTGGCACTCGGAGTGCACTTACTGTAAGAGTCTCCGAGAGTAAGTTGTACTCAGGTCGGGTAGTATTGGCCTCGTAGGCGTAGGTGGTAACATGCAGCTCAATAGGGCGTGCCTGCTTGAGTTGCATGCCAGTGGGGTCACTCTTAGTGAACTCACTGGGTGTAGTCCCCGAGACCGCTGTCGACTGCTTGCGTCGGTAGGGGTCTGAAGAACTTAGACTTTTACTATTGAATTTTCTGATTGTCCCTTGGTGTTTGGTGGCAGAAAACCAGTGAAATGAGAACAGCCTATGAGACTCTCAAGGCGGAGAGGAATGAGCTCGCTGGTGAGCTTGATGCGGCCATGCTCGCAATGGCTGGCATGAAGGATGCTCTGGAGGGACGAGAGAAGTCATTGGAGCAGGCTCGGGAAGCGAACAAGGTGTTGGCTGAGGAAGTGGAAAAGATGGGGAAACAGAGGACTGCTCTGATGGGTCAGATGGACGTGCTGAACAAACGGTGCAGAGCACAGGAGAAATACGTCAGCGACTGGGCTCGACAGATGATGACGCGTCTGGCTGGTAAGTCCTGTTTTTTCTGAGTGTTTGTGTTATGCGCGTCACACTCGGCGCTTATTGTTTGCTTGTCCTGTGGCCGCAGATTTTTGCTTTGACGCTGAAGCTGAGGCGGCAGATGTGGAGCGGTCGATTCTCGAGAACGTTCCACTCGGCGAGGACGCCAATCGGGATCTGCTCCGTGCGCACATCCGCGTGGGCAAAGTTGGTCCTTTCATCGGTCGACTGAGAGAAGTCGTCGGCCGAATCGACAAGGAGCTTTCGCCAGAAGATGAGTCGCGGCAGGAGATGGAGAACCTGATGACCCGACTGGAGGAGATTCCCAACCGAGTGCAGTCGTGGAAGAAATCTGCAGCTCGTTATGGTGCAGATGTTGCTCTGTCCCTGGTCCGAGTCCATTGCAAGGAGGTGCGCGAGGAGAAGTTGAAGACGTTGAAGGTGGCGAACACGAAGAAACTTCGATTCGAAGACTTCATGGAAACCTTCCTTGAAAGCGCCACTCGCATCGCCGACGGTATTGATCTGGACACGTTCGTAGAGCCCTCCAGTCCTGGTGTTAATCTAGATGAAGCGTAAAAACACTTTTATCCTCGGTATGCTGAGTGTGGATCTGTAAGAAACTTTGGCCACTGCTATTGGCCTTCACATTCTTGGTTCGATGTGCGTAAGCTTGATCCACACCGAGCTACTATCTTTGGTTGAACTTTGAATCGAATCTTTTGCTCTTCTGTTGCAATGTTGACTCGAGTTTTTGTTTGGCGTTTCTTGGTGAAGACAAAGGCAAACATGCGGAACATGTCAGTTGTTTTGACATCTGCATGAGCCTCATTGAGGGTCCGTGGAATTCCCTAAGTCTCCGAGTGTGACGTTAAGTGTACACTCGAAGAAGGTTAATACTTAGGCGAGTCTGGATCGCAGTTAAGTCCCCGAGTGTGACGTTAAGTGCACACTCGGAGAAAGTTAATACTTAGGCGATGCTGGATCGCAGCTAAGCCCCCGAGTGTGACGTGAAGTGCACACTCGGAGAAAGTTAATACTTAGGCGATGCTGGATGGCAGCCAAGCCCCCGAGTGTGACGTGAAGTGCACACTCGGAGAAAGTTAATACTTAGGCGATTCTGGATCGCAGCTAAGCCTCCGAGTGTGACGTTAAGTGTACATTCGGAGAAGGTTAATACTTAGGCGATTCTGGATCGCAGCTAAGCCCCCGAGTGTGACGTTAAGTGCACACTCGGAGAAAGTTAATACTTAGGCGATTCTGGATCGCAGCTAAGCCCCCGAGTGTGACGTTAAGTGCACACTCGGAGAAAGTTAATACTTAGGCGATTCTGGATCGCAGCTAAGCCCCCGAGTGTGACGTGAAGTGCACACTCGGAGAAAGTTAATACTTAAGCGATTCTGGATCGCAGCTAAGCCCCCGAGTGTGACGTGAAGTGCACACTCGGAGAAAGTTAATACTTAGGCGATTCTGGATCGCAGCTAAGCCCCCGAGTGTGACGTTAAGTGCACACTCGGAGAAAGTTAATACTTAGGCGATTCTGGATCGCAGCTAAGCCCCCGAGTGTGACATGAAGTGCACACTCGGAGAAAGTAAATACTTAGGCGATTCTGGATCGCAGCTAAGCCCCCGAGTGTGACGTGAAGTGCACACTCGGAGAAAGTTAATACTTAGGCGATTCTGGATCGCAGCTAAGCCCCCGAGTGTGACGTTAAGTGCACACTCGGAGAAAGTTAATACTTAGGCGATTCTGGATCGCAGCTAAGCCCCCGAGTGTGACGTGAAGTGCACACTCGGGGAAAGTTAATACTTAGGCGATTCTGGATCGCAGCTAAGCCTCCGAGTGTGACGTTAAGTGTACACTCGGAGAAGGTTAATACTTAGGCGATTCTGGATCGCAGCTAAGCCCCCGAGTGTGACGTTAAGTGCACACTCGGAGAACGTTAATACTTAGGCGATTCTGGATCGCAGCTAAGCCCCCGAGTGTGACGTTAAGTGCACACTCGGAGAAAGTTGATACTTAGGCGATTCTGGATCGCAGCTAAGCCCCCGAGTGTGACGTGAAGTGCACACTCGGAGAAAGTTAATACTTAGGCGATTCTGGATCGCAGCTAAGCCTCCGAGTGTGACGTTAAGTGCACACTCGGAGAAAGTTAATACTTAGGCGATTCTGGATCGCAGCTAAGCCTCCGAGTGTGACGTTAAGTGCACACTCGGAGAAAGTTAATACTTATGCGATTCTGGATCGCAACTAAGTTTTTTTTTTGAGACCGGAGTCTGCGACCGTGGAAGAACTTTGAACCTGCAAAAAACTCAATCTGCTTTATATTATTTCACCAATACTCATTCTTTACATTGCTTCAATCGACGGTGACGTGTAGAAGCGCTTGAGGAGATCTCCGTTCCATGCACGCGGCTCGTCTGTCTCCCTCTCGATATTGTAGAGTCTGTATGCTCCGTTGTTCAGCACCTTGGAGATGATGAAGGGTCCTTCCCAGGCCGGAGCCAACTTGTGAGGTCTTTGTTGATTCACTCGGAGCACCAGGTCGCCTGCTTGGAACGCGCGACTTCTGACGTGGCGTGCATGAAAGCGCCGCAGATTTTGTTGATAAATGGTTGAGCGAGTCAGTGCCATCTCGCGCTCCTCCTCCAGAAGATCCACTCCGTCTTGCCTTGCTTGTTCTGCTTCGGCTTCAGAGAAGAGTTCGACTCGTGGCGCATTATGAAGCAAGTCACTCGGAAGGACCGCTTCTGCTCCATAAACAAGGAAGAACGGTGATCGCCTTGTAGATCTGTTCGGGGTTGTGCGAAGTCCCCAAAGCACCGAAGGTAGCTCGGTAACCCTAGCGCCAGCGGCATGTCCTATCTCTCGCAGGAGTCGGGGCTTGAAACCTTGCAAAATAAGTCCATTTCCCCGCTCTGCTTGTCCATTGGACTGAGGATGCGCTACGGAAGCAAAATCCACTCGGATGCCTTGGCTTGTACAGAAACCCTTGAATCTGTCCGAATCAAAGTTTGTCCCGTTGTCCGTGATTATGCTGTGAGGTACACCGAATCTGAAGATGATGTCCCTGACAAACTTGATGGCTGTTGAGGCGTCTAGCTTCTTGATGGGCTTCGCTTCGATCCATTTCATGAACTTGTCGACTGCCACCAACAGATGTGTGTATCCACCTTGGCCTGTCTTGAATGGTTCCACTGTATCTAGTCCCCAAACAGCAAACGGCCGCACAAGAGGGATCGTCTTCAACGCAGACGTCGGCTTGTGAGACTTATTGGAGTAGAACTGGCAGCCCTCACATCGGTCAACCATATCTTTAGCCATCTCGTTAGCCTGCAGCTAGAAGAAACCAGTCTTGAATGCCTTGGCGATGATTGCTCTTGAAGAAGCGTGATGACCGCAGGTTCCCGAGTCAATATCCTCTAGAATCAGCTGCCCCTCCTCTGGGGAGATGCATCGTTGAAGAACGCCTGAGATACTTTCTTTGTACAACTGGCCATCAATGACAGTGAATGACTTCGACCTGCGGACTATCTGCCTGGCCTGGACTTCGTCTTCTGGTAGTTCCTGCCTCAGGATATATGCAATGATCGGCACAGTCCAATCGGGGATGACGGCAAGAATCTCCATGACCGGATCAACCACAGCAGGTACATCGACTTCAGTCGGATCCGTTGAACTCTTTGGTTTTACCGGCTCCTCTGTGAAAGGATCTTCTTTGACTGAGGGGAGGTGGAGGTGCTCGAGGCAGACGTCACTCGGGACTATGGTGAAGTTTTGCTAGCTCATCAGCTGCTTGGTTCTTCAGTCTTGGACCATGGTGAAGTTCTAGACCTTCAAACTTCTTCTCGAGCTTCCTCACTGCATTGCAGTATGTAGTCATGGTGGGGTTCCTGACGTCCAACTCTTTCATCACTTGATTGACCACCAAATCCGAATCGCCGTAGACCATCAGGCAACGGACGCCGAGTGAGATGGCCATACGCAACCCGTAGAGGAGAGCTTCATACTCTGCCTCGTTGTTGGAGGAATCGAAGTGTATCTGTAGCACGTACTTGAGCTTGTCGCCCTTTGGTGATATGATCACAACGCCAGCGCCGGAGCCATTCAACATCTTGGACCCATCGAAGAACATTGTCCAATGGGTCGAGCAGATGTGGGTCGGTTGCTGTTGTTCTACCCATTCTGCTATAAAGTCAGCCAGAGCTTGAGACTTAATAGCTTTCTTGGCCTCGAACTTGATATCACAGTACAACATCTCCATCGCCCACTTCGCCACTCGGCCTGACGCGTCTCGATTGTGGAGAATTTCCGACAATGGAGCATCAGAAACGACAGATACTGAGTGGTCTTGGAAATAATGGGCCACCTTCTTCGCAGTCATGTAAATCCCGTAGATAAGTTTTTGATAGTGGGGATACCTCTGCTTGGAAGGAGTCAGGACTTCGGAGACATAGTACACTGGCCGCTGAACTTTGTATGCTTTGCCTTCTTCTTCTCGTTCGACTGTAAGAACAGTACTCACGACTTGATTTGTAGCCGCGATATACAGAAGAAGGGGCTCTTTACTGAGCGGAGCAGTAAGAACTGGCTGGGTGGAAAGTAGGACTTTGAGGTCATCGAATGCGACTTGGGCTTCGTCTGTCCACTCGAAGGTATCTGATTTCTTCATGAGTCGGTACAGAGGAAGCGCTTTCTCGCCGAGTCGACTGATGAACCTGCTCAAAGCCGCTAGGCAACCTGTGAGCCGTTGAACATCGTGTATTCTGACCGGCCTCTCCATTCGGACAATGGTCCCGATCTTTTCGGGGTTGATATCGATCCCTCGTTCGGAAACGAAGAAACCGAGTAACTTTCCGCTGGGAACTCCGAATGAACATTTGGCGGGGTTGAGCTTGATATCGTACCTACGAAGGTTGACGAATGTTTCTGCCAAGTCAGTCAGCAGGTTGGAACCTTTGCGTGACTTGACTATGATATCATCCATATACGCCTCCACATTCCGACCGATCTGGTCGAGGAGACATTTTTGGATCATGCGCATAAAGGTAGCTCCTGCATTCTTCAAACCGAATGGCATAGTGATGTAGCAGAAGCACCCGAATGGGGTGATGAAGGCTGTTTTTAACTCATCGGGACCATACAGACGGATCTGATGATAGCCCGAGTAGGCATCAAGAAATGACAGACGCTCGCAACCCGCAGTCGAATCGATAATTTGATCTATGCGGGGGAGCGGAAAATGGTCTTTCGGGCATACTTTATTGAGATGCTTGAAGTCGATGCACATTCGGAGCGACTTGTCCTTCTTGGGCACCATGACAACATTGGCGAGCCACTCGGAGTGGTGAACCTCGCGAATGAAGTTGGCTGCCAACAGCTTGGCTACCTCTTCCCCGATTGCCTTCCTCTTGTGCGCGGAGAACCGGCGCAGGCACTCTCGGACAGGCCGAGCAGTGGAATCCACATGCAGTCGGTGCTCAGCCAACTCCCTGGGTACACCTGGCATGTCAGAGGGTTTCCATGCGAAGATGTCCCAGTTCTCACGGAGGAATTGGGTGAGCTCGGCTTCCTATTTAGGATCGAGGGTGGTGGAGATGTTCGTCGGGGCAGCAGTGGCGTCCGTCGGGTGGATGCTGACCTTCTTCGTCTCTCCCGCCGACTGAAATGCAGACTCTGAAGCTGGCTTCTTCGAGCGCATCAGGTCGGCGGGGTCGACTGTTTTCTTGTACTCGTCCAGCTCGAGGACGGCCATCTGCTGGTCGGCGATTCTTGATCCCTGCTACAGACACTCTTCAGCCCGCTGCCGGTTGCCTGTGATGGTGATCACACCCTTCGGGCCTAGCATCTTTAGCTTCAGGTATACATAACATGGACGGGCCATGAAGTGCGCATACGCTGGGCGACCCAGAATTGCGTGATAAGCGCTCTGGAAGTCAACCACTTCGAACGTCAGCTTTTCCTTGCGGAAGTTCTTGTCGGAGCCGAAAACGACGTCCAACGCGATCTGGCCGAGTGACTTGGCCTTCCGTCCAGGGACGACTCCGTGGAACTGCATGCTGCTCTCGCTGAGATTGGACATCGGGATGCCCATCCCCTTGAGTGTGTCGGCATACATGATGTTCAAGCCGCTGCCGCCATCCATGAGGACTTTGCGCAGTCGGACTCCTTCTACCACTGGGTCGACGACCAGAGCTTGTCTCCCCGGGGTGGGTACATGTGCTGGATGATCCGACTGGTCAAAGGTGATCGCAGTCTGAGACTATTTGAGGAACTTGGGGCTGGCAGGGGTGGCCATGTTCACCTCTCTGTTCACCAGCTTCAGTCGACTCTTGCTCTCGACGTCAGCAAAAATCATCAGGGTTGCGTGGACTTGGGGGAACGGATCCTCCTTATCCTCCTCATCCTGTTCATGGTCCTTCTCACTCGGTTGTCCTTCGCTGAACCCCTGGATCAGGAGGCGACACTATCGAGTGGTATGCTTTGCATATATGGGGTTGCCCTCTTTATCCATCTTCGTATGAACCGGACATGGCTGCTCCAGGATGGGGTTATTGAACTGCTTCTTCTTGGGGGTGAACTGAGCCTTCCCTTTGCCCTTGAACTTGGCATTGGTTACGGCTGCAGCTTCTGCTTGCGGAGCGGTCGGAGCTTTCTGCTTCTGCATCCGAGTGTTGCCTCCATCTCCATCAGCGACTGTTTTGTGCTTGCCGCTTCGGATGCGGTCCTCTTCTTCGCCATTTGCATAGCGTGTTGCTATCTCCATCATCTTGCTCATGAAGATGTCGCCTGTTCGGCCGAACTTCAGGTGCAGATCCCTGTACCGCACGCCTGCCTTGAAGGCGCAGACTGCTTGATGCTCGGTGACGTTCTCCACCGTGTGATACAGAGTTTTCCAGCGCTGGATGAAGTCACGCAAGGGCTCATTCTGCTTCTGGACGCAGTGCTGGAGCTCCACAAGGCCAGCAGGGCGCTTGCACGTCCCTTCGAAGGTCCTGAAGAACACTCGGGCCAGATCTGCCCAACTGTAGATGCTTGAGGGGGCCAACTCGTTCAGCCACGCTCGCGCCGAGCCGTCGAGCATCAGAGGGAGGTGCTTCATGGCGACATGGTCGTCCCCTCCTCCGATCTGGACTGCCACTCGGTAGTCATCCAGCCATGTTTCTGGCTTGGACTCTCCTGTGAACTTGCTAATTCCCGTCGCCAATCGGAAGTTGGGAGGGATGCTAGCCGAACGGATGGCTCGACTGAAACACTCGGGACCAGAAACGGTGGCCCTGCTTCCACTCGGACGGTCGATATCGCGACCATCGCGGTGGGCCCGACCCCTGTCGACCCTCCGCTGGGCGATATGCCCTCTTGCGTCGGGCCTTGGGTCGTAAGTGTCACCGACTGAACGCCGATCATCATGATGTCGGGGCCCGTAGGGCCCACCCCGCGGAGGGGTGCGTGAACGGCGACGATCTTCGTGATTTATGGAACGGCTGCCTCCTCTGTGCCGCTGATGGGAACCTGGGCTGTGAACCGATCGATGCGTATTCACATGAACACAACTATTATAGATCCTGTTGTGCGACTGGGAGACCGCCGAATTCTGCTCCTGCGCCGTGTGCAACAGGGCTCGGATCTGCTCGATCCCCCTACCAGCCTCTGAATCAGTCGGCTAGAGGGAATCGGCTATCTTGGCAGTTGCAGCCAAGTTGAGGAGGGGTGTGCGGAATAGCTCCACGTTGCTCCGCCGAGTGTGCCGACTAGCAGAACGGCGAAGTGAACGACACGCGCCGGACGCTTCGCCGATCTCGTGCTCGTTCCGGCCAGCTTGACGGGGATCTTCATGGGAATTGGCCATGTGTACTTCTGCTGCAGGTCCGCGACCCGCGTACTCGGAAGGAAACTCAGCCGGAACCGAGCCCGAGCGCTGGGACGGCGGGGCAACCACAACTGACTCTAGAACCGCCACTTGCGAAGATGCGTTTTGGCGCGCCTGGGCGTGTTGCACCCAACGCTGGAGCCGCGGACGGCGGGACCGCTTGACGCGGCGCGTGACGGCTGTGTAGGTCGACATCGGAGCCGATTGCTGGAGAAGAAGAATGCCGCGGGCGCCGGCACAGAAGTGTGTAGCCCCGCGACGGGGAAGCGCCTCGACGTCGAGGGGCACATCCCGAAGCCACGCCGAATCATCGACGATGAAGGAGAGAGCGCCGAAGAAGATCTGGTGACCCATGCTCGAATCTCCACCGGATGACATGACGAAAGGAAGTAGTCGCAAACTCGTCGGAAGTTGCTTAGACGCCAGCCCCACGGTGGGCGCCAACTGTCGTGGGTATAAGTCTGACAGCAGATGTGTAGGGTATGAAAAGGATGGGCAGAGCCTTAGCTACGGCGAGGTTGTATGAGTTCGGGCCCCTCTGCGGTGGAGGTAATAGCCCTACGTCTCAGTGCTCAGGGAGCTAGTTGTCGAGTGGAAATATAGAATACAATGAATTGCTAACCCCTCTACCAGTGGGGGAGGGTGGCTTATATAGAGTGCGCTCCCCTCCACAACGGTTCCAATATAGGGGTGGAGTAGTGGGGATTGAATGTGTACGTTACAGGTAACGTACGCCCTAAATGCTAATAAATGCACCTGGAAACGTACGACCGTTTCCTCCAGGGGGGTTACGATGTACCGAGTGGTGTCTAGTCGGTTAGCTTGATATCCTCCGAATGTTAATCTCCGACTGGATGGTCGAGGACCTGTTACCGACTGGATGATGGGGACTCCTTAACTCAGTCGGAACTGACTAAGGGCCTTGTCCTTTGTGAGGGGTAGTCCTTGGGTAGGACCTACATGACAGGCCTATGACCCTACCCTAGGACTATAACCCCATCAGTAATTTTGACACATAGGATTTTTGATGATGTGTCATGCAATAAATGAGGAAAGAGAGCAAAGTTATATGTAAATTAACCAACACCCTTGCACAAGCTTCAATGTAGAATGGGAGAGTACCTTATTTATTACCTCACATTTTATTGGGCAAACTAGATACAATCCATTGAAGTAGGTGTATGTTAAGGTGTTGGCTGATGACATGATATATTTTACCAACAAGCTAACAAACAAACTGTTGAAGATGGCCTAATAAGGGGGACACATGTTCCTCGCTTGCACAAAGGTACTTCCTCGAGTACACCCACTCCTGCATGTTTATGTAACCCCGAGGAAAGACCATAAGCGCCTTAATAAAGGGGCCAAGGATGATAGTGTAGGAACTATGGCACAGAACAGTGGCGACAAACTTGAGTTCAAGGACCCAAACACTTCTGATGCATCATGGGCGGGCTCCTGTAGCTACCCGATCCCAATGGATCAAAGTCTCTGTGCTTAAGTGTCATCCCTAGACTGATATGTTGACACACATAGTACTCGAGGAATTATAGCAGAGTTCAATCACACAATTTATTACATCGAGGTCCTCAAAAGAGTATTTATTATATATGGCCAAAGGCTATCTAAATAAAATAAATGTGGAAGCTTCATAGGTAAATGAGTCCATCAACTCCACTGGCGGCGGCGTGTGCTTATGAAGGCTGTACTAGCGGCTCCACCTCCCTTGTTGTCCCCCCTCCATCACCTACATCTTCTCCTTGTTCAGCGCCTGCGAGACATGGCTAATGGCGATGCAGAGCCTCCCGCGGACCTTCATTAGACGACACCAGATGGAGGGTCATTAGTATAAAATAGGAGTTTGGTCCAAGCGAGATAAGAGCTTTAATCTTGGTTCTATTACGAACCGGGACCAATGAATGCATCAGTCTCGATTCGTGAGGTCTGGGCGCTGGCCAGACCAAGGTCCCTGTTCGTCTGACCCCTTTGGTCCTCGTTCCAGACAAGAACCGGGACCAATGGTCCTCGCTCTTGGCGATCAGTGCTACTGCGACAACAGACCTTCCCTGGCAACGGCGTCAGGAATCCTGCTGCTACGGGCTACGCCTATAGGGACTTCCTTGGCAAATATGCAAAGGATTTCCCCGCGGCCTTGGAGCCTTGCGTTGGTGTTCCCTTGAAGAGGAAAGGGTGATGTAGCATAGCGGCGATAAGTATTTCCCTCAGTTTGAGAACCAAGGTATCGATTCAGTGGGAGGATCGGTGTCACACCCAAGATGCGACCCTATCCTCAATTTGGCACGAGGGCCTCGTCTGGGATAGAAGCGCATCTCGTCTTGTCGCAAGAATGGATATCGTTACAAGTACCTGTACTGAAAAGAAGAGATATATATCGAGTTGGCCTACACTCGCCACAAGCTACATCAGAGTCACATCAGTACATTACATAAACATCAGGAGTAAGAGCAGGGTCCGACTACGGACGAAAACAAACGAGAAAAATAAGAACGACGTCCATCCTTGCTATCCCAGGCTGCCGGCCTGGAACCCATCCTAGACCGACGAAGAAGAAGAAGAAGCAACTTCAAATGAACAATCAACGCGCTCGCGTCAAGTAACCTTTACCTGTACCTGCAACTGGTGTTGTAGTAATCTGTGAGCCACAGGGGACTCAGCAATCTCATTTCCAAAGGTATCAAGACTAGCAAAGCTTAATGGGTGAGGTATGGTTAAGTGGTGAGGTTGCAGCAGCGGCTAAGCATATATTTGGTGGCTAACTTACGAGTACAAGAAATAAGAGGGGGAATATCTATGCATAGCGGACGTGAACTACTGATGATCAAATGAATGATCCTGAGCACCTACCTACGTCAGGCATAACCCCACCGTGTCCTCGATCGGAGAAGGAACTCATGAAAGAGGCAGTCATGGTTACGCACACAGTTGGCATATTTTAATTAAGTTAACTTCAAGTTATCTAGAACCAGTGTTAAACAAAGTTTCCACGTTGCCACATAACCGCGGGCACGGCTTTTCGAAAGATTTAACCCTGCAGGGGTGCTCCAACTAGTCCATCACAAATTACCACAAGCCGCATAGAAATCCTGAATCACGAAGCTCGCGATCTCGTCGGATTCCCTAGTGGAAAACCTCAACTCTGAGATTACCCAAAGCGTCACCGGAATCCCGATGCACAAGATATCTCGTCAAAGGTAAAACAAATCCAGCAAGGCCGCCCGACGTGTCGACGATCCCGATACGAGCCGCTTATCTCGTTCTCAGGACACGACGGATAAGCACAGCGTACGGTGGCCTGATAGAAATCTCCCGAGTTGCCCCGGGTTGGCCCCGCAAACGGCTCTAGTTTTGGACCAGCACCAACAGCACTGGCCCCGCTGTATTATGTAGAATTACTCCTCGGGTAGCGCCAACTCCCTATGCATTTCAATATTATCAAGTTATTATGTTGGGCAAATGTAGTACCAATGTTGGGCCTTGCCAGACCAGCTTTAATCTAAAACAAATTATCAAGGGGGTCCCCATAACAACCCCGATCGTGTTAGGAGCGCTCAATTATGGAACATAACACCGGTAGCCGAAACTAAGGGGGCAAAGGTTGAACAAAACACCAGGCTAGAAAGGCCGAGCCTTCCACCTTTTACCAAGTATATAGGTGCATTAAATTAAATAGCATTAATATGGTGATATGACAAGGAACCCATGTTTTCACATGGAAGCAACTGCACCTGCAACTAGCAACGCTAACAACATGGTTAAGCAAGCGGTAACATGGCCAATCAGTGGTTTGCTAGGTCGAACAGGTTGAAGGTAATCATGGCATTGTTGAGAGGCTGATATTTAACATGTGGTAGGCAACGAGACATAAACGATAGAAGCGAAAGAACTAGCATGGCAATGATAGTAATGGTATCTGGGAAATGATCATCTTGCCTGAGATCCCGCTTGGAAGAAGAATGCCTCCGTGAAGCAGACGAACCGACGTAGTCGAACGGGTCCTCACATCCGACACGCTTGCGGAACTCTATCGAGATGGGGAAACCGGAAACACGAATCAACACACGGAATTCACCACACGATGCACAACACAAATGATGCATGAGCAGCTGAATACATGCAAGTCACGGCATGACAATTCCACACAATCAAAACTACACATTAAGTGAAGTTCAATATGCAACGAGTTGCTTATTGACGAAACTCCACATTTATTTATTTAGTTCTATCCCGATTAGGTACACGGCAATATTAAATGTGATTAAACATGGCAAGAGGTTAAGTGTAATTAATCTACCTATCTAGGCATTTTAAATGAGGTCGGAAATGACATATAGCACCTCCGAGATGACCTCACATGTTAATTTACAATTCTGTCCAGATCTGAACTAATGCATTTAATTAGTTGTTAAACAGCAAAACAAATAGGTTCTCGTGGTTCTACGCGTCATCTCAAGCAATCTACACATAAAGATCATCTCCAACGGAGCTACGGATCAAAAGTTACAAGCATCGCAAGATATGATGGCATGAATGCAATATGTGTGCAACGACGGCTACGGACACTTCAACACATGCAACCAGCAAGAGAAAATGACACTACACGATATTCTATGCAAGTTTCATGTAAGACACGACCACAACGGAGCTACGGTTCAAAAACTACGAGCAAAACAAGAAATGCCTACAATCTGCCAAAATCAGCCACATAGCATATTCTACGCCCCACAACTCCGATAAACTCAAGCAAGGCATGCCACGGAAGAGGGAAAGAAGCACTACTACGAACAACTAACAACAACTAGCATGGCATCATGGATCGCTAGGAAAAGAAGACACAACATGGCATCTCACACACTATTTCAGACTTAGTGAAAATTACACCTCGTGAAAGTGAAGTTTTGAGTCTGAAGCAATATTGACAGCAGCAAAACCTATAGCTACAAGACTCCAAATGGCTTGAAAATTCACAGCATGCTAGAGAAACACAAGGGGTACAATTAAGTCCATTGGACCAACCTCAACAGAGCTACAGATCACAAAATGCAAGCAAGACAAGACAGCAACAAAATATAACAGATTCCAGACTTAGAAATATTTCAGCTCCTCTAAACAGCACTATTTCTTGCAACTTGAGAACAAGCAAACAACACATAGACATGCATTTCTATTGCAACCAAAAATACCAGGGGCTAAACAAAACATCCAAGACCAACTCCCTAGTTGACGACTAACTCAAACGAGGCACGGAGTAAATTCTACGAATTAAACAAAAGGGCATCACGGCAAAATATCGCGCGAACTAACTTACTCAAAAGTTAAAACTAATTGCATATAAAAATCCCATGGATTTTTCTACCCCGGAAACATATAAAATATGTGGGGTTGCGCAACAAATTAATGCCACACGAAAATGCGGGAAAGATAACCTATACACGGGAAAATAAACTACCGGCAAATCCCTACACGCAAAAATATCAATGACCGCTCTAAAATACGTAGAAAAATGGTCCCTAAAACATGGCCTTTTATTCTATGGCATACGAACAACCCGGACACGCGCGAAAAAAAACTACGGGCAATAAACCTATCAAGACAACACGTAAAACTAGGCACTAGGCACGCTAAACTAAATCAAACAAATATGCAAGTTGTGAAATCGCGTTCTACACGCAAAACTACCCCGAAACCATATAAAGTACGCCTCGTTACGACTTACGGGCTAAAAGATACGCGCGTTTAATATCGTCATATTTTTCTGGAATTTAATTACAATTCCGAAAATCATCTATATTACTAACGGGCCTGCAGCATGCGCAACATAACAAAAATGCGCTCGGGCGGGGTATAGCCTCACCTTTGGGCCGGCTCGGATCGGCCTGGTGAGGAGCTGGAGCAGACTGGGCCGGTGTGGCGGTGGGGTTCGCCATTTCATTCGGCTGCAGCTAGAAGAAACCAGCTCTGAATGCTTTGGCGACGATTGCCCTTGAGGAGGCGTGATGACCGCAGGTTCCCGAGTGAATTTCTTCCAGGATTAATTGTCCCTCCTCAGGGGAGATGCATCGTTGAAGGACGCCTGAAACGCTTTCTTTGTACAATTGGCCATCAATGACAGTGAATGACTTTGACCTGCGGACGATCTGTCTTGCTTGGACTTCGTCTTCTGGTAATTCTTATCTCAGGATGTATGCAATAAACGGCACAGTCCAATCGGGGATGATAGCAAAAATTTCCATGATCAAATCAACCACAGCACGAACTTCGACTTCAGTCGGATCTGTCGAGCTCTTTGGTTGTACTGGTTCCTCTGTGAAAGGATCTTCTTTAGCTGAAGGAAGGTGGAGGTGCTCGAGGTAGACGTCACTCGGGACTGGTCTCCGAGTGGATCCGAGTTTTGCCAACTCATCAGCTGCTTGGTTTTTCAGTCGCGGAACATGGTGGAGTTCCAGACCTTCAAACTTTTTCTCGAGCTTCCTCACTGCATTGCAGTATGTGGTCATGGTGGGGTTCCTGACATCCCACTCCTTCATCACTTGATTAACCTCCAAATCCGAATCGCCATAGACCATCACGCGACGGACGCCGAGTGCGATGGCCATGCGCAGTCCATAAAGGAGAGCTTCATACTCTGCCTCGTTGTTGGAGGAATCAAAGTGTATCTGCAACACGTACTTGAGTTTGTCACCCTTTGGCGATATGATCACAACGCCAGCGTCGGAGCCATTCAACATCTTGGACCCATCGAAGAACATTGTCCAATGAGGCGAGTAGATGTGGGTCGGTTGCTGTTGTTCTACCCATTCTGCTATGAAGTCAGCCAGAGCTTGAGACTTTATAGCTTTCTTAGCCTCGAACTTGATGTCGCAGTATAACATCTCCATTGCCCACTTCGCCACTCGGCCCGATGCGTCCCGATTTTGTAGGATTTCCGACAACGGAGCATCAGAAACGACGGACACCGAGTGGTCTTGAAAATAATGAGCCACCTTCTTCACAGTCATGTAAATCCCGTAGATAAGTTTTTGATAATGGGGATACCTCTGCTTGGAAGGAGTCAGGACTTCGGAGACATAATACACTGGCCGCTGAACCTTGTATGCTTTGCCTTCTTCTTCTCGTTCGACTGTGAGAACAGTGCTGACGACTTGATTTGTAGCCGCGATGTACAGAAGAAGGGGTTCTTTACTGAGCGGAGCAGTAAGAACCGGCTGGGTGGAAAGTAGGACTTTGAGGTCGTCGAATGCGATTTGGGCTTCGTCTGTCCACTCGAAAGTATCTGATTTCTTCATGAGTCGGTACAGAGGAAGTGCCTTCTCTCCGAGTCGACTGATAAACCTACTCAAAGCCGCTAGGCAACCTGTTAGCCTTTGAACATCGTGTATTCTGACCGGCCGCTCCATTCGGACGATGGTCCCGATCTTTTCGGGGTTGACATCGATCCCTCGTTCGGAAACGAAGAAACCGAGTAACTTTCCGCTGGGAACACCGAATGAACACTTGGCTGGGTTGAGCTTGATATCATACCTACGAAGGTTGGCGAATGTTTCTGCCAAGTCAGTAAGCAGGTTGGAACCTTTGCGTGACTTGACTATGATATCATCCATATACGCCTCCACATTCCGACCGATCTGGTCGAGGAGGCATTTTTGGATCATGCGCATAAAGGTTGCTCCTGCATTCTTCAAACCAAATGGCATAGTGATGTAGCAGAAGCACCCGAATGGGGTGATGAAGGCTGTTTTTAATTCATCGGGGCCATACAGACGGATATGATGATAGCCCGAGTAGGCATCAAGGAATGACAAACGCTCGCAGCCCGCAGTCGAATCGACAATTTGATTGATGCGGGGGAGCGGGAAATGGTCTTTCGGGCAGACCTTATTGAGATGCTTGAAGTCGATGCACATTCGGAGAGACTTGTCCTTCTTGGGCACCATGACGACACTGGCGAGCCACTCGGAGTGGTGTACCTCGCGAATGAAGTTGGCTGCCAAAAGTTTAGCCACCTCTTCTCCGATTGCCTTCCTCTTGTGCGCGGTGGACCGACACAGGCGTTCTCGGACAGGCCGAGCCACAGGATCCATATGCAGTCGGTGCTCAGCCAACTCCCTGGGTACACCTGGCATGTCAGCGGGCTTCCATGCAAAAATGTCCCAGTTCTCACGGAGGAATTGGGTGAGCTCGGCTTCCTATTTAGGATCGAGGGTGGTGGAGATGTTCGTCGGGGCAGCGGTGTCGTTCGTCGGGTGGATGCTGACCTTCTTCGTCTCTCCCGCCGACTGGAATGCGGACTCCGAAGCCAGCTTCTTCGAACGCATCAAGTCAGCGGGGTCGACTGTTTTCTTGTATTCGTCAAGCTCGAGGACAACCATGTGCTGATCGGCAACCCTCGATCCCTGTTGCAGACACTCCTCGGCCCGCAGCCGATTGCCGGTGATAGTGATCACACCTTTTGGGCCTGGCATCTTCAGCTTCAGGTACACGTAACATGGACGGGCCATGAAACGCGCATACGCCGGGCGGCCCAGAATTGCATGGTACGCACTCTGGAAGTCTACCACCTCGAACGTCAACTTTTCCTTGCGGAAGTTCTTGTCGGAGCCGAAAACGACGTCCAACGTGATTTGGCCGAGTGACTTGGCCTTTCGTCCGGGGACGACTCCATGGAACTGCATGCTGCTCTCGCTAAGTTTAGACATCGGAATGCCCATCCCCTTGAGAGTGTCAGCGTACATGATCTTCAAGCCGCTGCCGCCGTCCATGAGGACTTTGCGCAGTCGGACTCCTTCCACCACCGGGTCGACGACCAGAGCCTGCCTCCCTGGGGTGGGTACGTGTGCAGGATGATCCGACTGGTCAAAGTTGATCGCAATCTGAGACCATTTGAGGAACGTGGGGTTGGACGGCGTGGCCATGTTCACCTCTCTGTTCACCAGCTTCAGTCGACTGTTGCTCTCAACGTCAGCAAAAATCATTAGTGTTGCATGGACTTGGGGGAACGGATCCTCCTTGTCATCCTCATCCTGTTCATTGCCCTTTTCACTCGGTTGCCCTTCGCCGAACCCCTGGATCAGGAGGCGACATTGCCGAGTGGTATGCTTCGGATATATGGCGTTGCCCTCTTCATCCATCTTCGTGTGAATTGGACATGGCTGGTCCAAGATGGGGTTTCCGAACTGCTTCTTCTTGGGGGTGAACTGAGCCTTCCCCTTGCCCTTGAACTTGGCATTGGTAACGGCTGCGGCCTCTGCCTGCGGAGTGGACGGAGCTTTCTGTTTCTGCTTCCGAGTGCTGTTCCCATCTCCATCGGTGACTGCTTTGTGCTTGCCGCTCTGAATGCGGTCTTCTTCTTCGTCATTCGCATAGTGTGCCGCTATCTCCATCATCTTACTCATGGAGTTGTCGCCTGTTCGACCGAACTTCAGGTACAAATCTCTGTACCGCACGCCTGCCTTGAAGGCGCAGACTGCTTGGTGCTCTGTGACGTTCTCCACCGTGTGGTAGAGGGTCGTCCAACGCTGAATGAAATCGCGCAGGGGCTCATTCTGCTTCTGGACGCAGTGCTGGAGCTCCACGAGACCAGCAGGGCGTTTGCATGTTCCTTCGAAGGTCCTGACGAAGACTCGGGCTAAATCTGCCCAGCTGTAGATGCTTGAGGGAGCCAACTGGTTCAGCCACGCTCGTGCCGAGCCGTCGAGCATCAGAGGGAGGTGTTTCATGGCGACGTGGTTGTCCCCTCCTCCGATCTGGACTGCCACTCGGTAGTCGTCCAGCCACGTTTCTGGCTTGGATTCTCCTGTAAACTTGCTGATCCCCGTCGCCAATCGGAAGTTGGGACGGATGTCAGCCGAACGGATGGCTCGACTGAAACACTTGGGACCAGAGACGATGGTCCTGCTTCCACTCGGACGGTCCATATCGTGACCATCGCGTTGGGCTCGGCCCATGTCGACCCTCCTCTAGGCGATATGCCCTCTCGCGTCGGGCCCTGGATCATAAGTGTAACCGATTGAATGCCGATCATCATGATGTCGGGGCCCGTAGGGCCCACCCCGCGGAGGGGTGCGTGAGCGGCAACGATCTTCGGGATTCATGGAACGGCTGTCTCCCCTGTGTCGCTGATGAGAACCGGGGTTGTGAACTGACCGATGTGTGTTGGCGCGAACAGAACTATTGTGAATCCTGTTGTGCGACTAGGAGACCGCCGAATTTTGCTGCTGCGCCGTGTGCAGCAGGGCACGGATCTGCTCGATCCCTCTGCCAGCTTCTGAATCAGTCGGCTGGAGGGAATCGACTATCTTGGCGGCGGCAGCCAGGTTGAGGACGGGTGTGCGGAACACCTCCACGTTGCTCTGACGAGTGCGCCGACTGGCAGAACGACGGGGTTGACAGCGAGCGCCGGAGGTTTCGCCGACCTCGTGCTCGTTCCGGCCGGTTTGGCGGGGGCTTTCATGCGAGTTGGCCATGTGCACTTCGGCTGCAGGCCTGCAACCCACGTACTCAGAAGGGAACTCAGTCGGAACTGAGTCCGAGCACTAGGACGGCGGCGCAACTACAACCGACTCGAGGACCGCCACTTGTGAAGACGCGCTCTGGCGCGCCTGGGCGTGTTGCACCCAACACTGGAGCCGCAGACGGCGAGACCGCTTGTTGCGGCGTGTGACAGGGGCGAAGGTCGACACCGGAGTCGACTGCTGGAGAAGAAGGATGCCGCGGGCGCCGGCACGGAAGTGCGTAGCCCCGCGACTGGGGAGCGCCTCGACGTCAAGAGGGGCATCCCGAAGCCATGCCAAATCATCGACGATGAAGGAGAGAGCGCCGAAGAGGATCTCGCGACACATGCTCAAATCACCACCGTACGACATGACGAAAAGATGTAGTCGCAAACTCGCCGAAAAGTCGCTTAGACGCCTGCCCCACGGTGGGCACCAACTGTCGTGGGTATAAGTCTGATAGTAGATGTGTAGGGTACGAAAGGATGGGCAGAGCCTTAGCTACGAAGAGGTTGTATGAGTTCAGGCCCCTCTACGGTGGAGGTAAAAGCCCTACGTCTCAGTGCTCTTGGGAGCTTGTTGTCGAGTGGAATATGGATTACAGTGAATTGCTAACCCCTGCACCAGTGGGGAAGGACGACTTATATAGAGTGCGTTGTCCTTCACAACGGTTCGGTGCACAGGGGTGGATTAGTGGCGAATAAATGCCTACGTTACAGGTAACGTATGTCTTAAATGCTAATAAAGGTACGTGGAAACGTATGACCGTTGCCCTCCAGGGGGGTTACGATGTACAAAGTGGAATACAGTCAGTAAGTTTGATATGCTCTCCGAATGCTCATCTCCAACTGGATGATGGAGGAATTGTCACCGACTGGATGATGGGAAGTCCTTAATTCAGTCGGAACTGACTAAGGGCCTTATCCCTTATAAAGGGTAGTCCTTGGGTAGGACCTATAGGGCAGGTCTATGACCTTACCCTAGGACTATAACCCCATCATACGTCATCCTTTCATCTCTCACTACTAGTTTAGCTCATTTCAAATACTCTAGAAGTAGAGTGGTTGGTGGGTTTTAGTTTAGGAGTGTATGTGGTACTTCTTTTGATTTAGATGCACAATCTAAGCTCAAATTAACTTCTTAGAGTCTGCACATGTGTAGGGTGTCGTACCGTCCACGTCCTCACCGTCGTCGACCGTGGTGAGCCTCTTGTTCTTACCTTCTTTCTAAAAGAAAATAAAAATCTTACTTGTATGATTTAGATATGTATTTTATAAGTTTCTTACTTTTATTATTGTTTGTTATTATATAGTGCAATAGTTTTTGTATCCGCCCACGTCAGCCCTCGTCCGGCCTATGAATTGGACGTGGTCTATTTTCTTGTATAACTATTTATTTCATTTAGTGTTTATGACAATTATGCCGACCAACACGACATGGATGTTTTTATCTACGAGGTATCTGAACCAGAAATTCCAACCGACCCTCTTGTCGAGAGGTTAAATTTAGTAGAAAAATAAAACAATTTCTTAAATAAAAAATTGAAAATAATTGAGGAGAAGAATATGGAATTGGAGTTGCATGTTGTTGATGTCTGATACGTCTCCATCGTATCTACTTTTCCAAACTCTTTTGCCCTTGGTTTGGACTCTAATTTGAGTGATTTGAATGCAACTAACCTGGACTGACGCTGTTTTCAGCAGAATTGCCTTGGTGTTATTTTTGTGCAGAAATCAAAGTTCTCCAAACGTCCTGAAAATATACGGGGAGTAGTTTTGGAAAATATCAAAAATATCTGCGCCAAGTTGCACCTCAGGGGGTGGGCCAGTGGGCCACAGGCCCCTGCTCCGCCACCACCCCCCTGGTGGTGGTGGGCAGCCTCGTGGGGCCCATAGGCACCTGCTGCCCCCCAACTCCAGCTCTATAGGTTGCCTTTCGTCCCAGAAAAATTAAAAAGAGAAGTTTTCGTCGCGTTTTCGATAGGGAGGCGCCGCCACCTCCTGTTCTTCATTTGGAGGGCAGATCTGGAGTCCGTCTTAGGCTCCGGAGAGGGGAAATCATCGCCATCATCATCATCAACCTTCTTCCCTCTCCAATTCCATCAAGATCTTCGTCGTTCGTGAGTAATCTATTCGTAGGCTCGTTGGGAGGTGATGAGTAGGATGAGATCTATCATGTAATCGAGTTAGTTTTGATGGGGATTGATCCCTAGTATCCACTATGTTCTGATATTTGATGTTGCTACTACTTTGCCATGCTTAATGCTTGTCACTAGGGCCCGAGTGCCATGATTTCAGATCTGAAATTATTATGTTGTCACCAATATATTTGTGTTTTAGATCCGATCTTCTAAGTTGTAGTTACCTACAATGTGTTATGATCCGGCAACCCTGGAGTGATAATATCCGGAACCACTCCCAGGGATGACCATAGTTTGAGGAGTTCATGTGTTCACCAAGTGCTAATGCGTTGGTCCGGTTCTTTATTAAAAGGAGAACCTTAATATCACGTAGTTTCCTTTTGGACCCCGCTGCCACGGGAGGGATGGACAATAGATGTCATGCAAGTTCTTTTCCCTAAGCACGTATGACGACACACGGAATGAATGCCTACATCACATTGATGAACGGGAGCTAGCCACATATCTCTCCGTGTTATAGCTGCTGCATGATGAATACCATCCAAACAAATCACCGACCCATTGCCTACGAGTTTGTCCTACTGCTGCTACTACTGTTGCTACTGATGTTACTTGTCTTGCTCTTCTGCTCCTACTACTGTTGCTACTGTTGTTACTTGTCTTGCTTTGCTGCTACTGTTGCTACTACTGTCGCTTGCTACTGTTGCTACTTGCTACTGTTGTTCCTTGCCACTGCTCTTGCTCGTTATACTGCTACTACCTGCTACACTGTTGATTCGTTGGCCGTTGACAGGAATTGACAACTTCCGTCAACGCGGCAATGGAGGCGCCATTGATACAATCGTTAGGAATAGTCTGCCGTCAACAGATCGTTTCTGACACCGTTGTTATCATATTACTTTGCTATTACTACTGTGCTTGCAGATACTAATCTTTCAGGTGTGGTTGAATCCGACAAATTCAGCTGCTAATACTCGAGAGTATACTCTCACCTATTATGGTGATCAACAAATTGGGTCGAATACTCTACCCTTGAAAACTGCTGCGAACCCACGCGCTGGTGGGCCATCAACAACATTCTTCCAGTTTCATTGCTGGGGAGTGCTAGCAGCATTCTTTTGGTGTCGTTGCAGGAGAAGGTTTGTTGTCATAAGCATTCGTCTAGCTAACGCCATAGATTGAAGATCAGCATTTTTCTGGCGCCGTTGCCGGGGAGGTATTGCTATATTCTCTGAGTTACTTGGGATTTATATCTGTTGATCACTATGAAGAATCTGAAGGATCCGAAGACCAAAGTCTTGCCCTCAACTACGAGGGGAGGTAAGGAATCGCCATCTAGCTCTGCACTTGATTCACCTTCAGTTATGAGTAAGTTTGCGACATAACGTCCTGCTAGAAATCTTGATATGTCGCCTGTGCTTGATGATGCTTGTGATACGACTGCTAGAGATGTTATGCTTGCTACTATGCCTGATGATACTATGCTTGATACTATGCCTGATACTGCAAGAGATGTTATGCTTGATACTATGCCTGATGATGCTAGAGATGCTATTTTGCCTGATGATGCTATGCTTGATACTGCTAGAGATACTCCTTTGCCTGATGTTCCACTAGGAGTGTTCCTTGATGCTCATATTGCTAGAGTTACTGCCAATGCTCGTGATGCTTCTGATACTGACGATACTATTGAGATAGAACCTGCTTTTGCTCCTGCTAGATCTAGCTCTCATAGATATGAATTGGCTGATATACTTGAGGGTCACGTTATGGAGGGATAGATAGATGAGGATTTTCTTGCGTGTAAGGATGCCTATGACGCTGAGAAATTACTTCTCAAGTGGAAGGAAAAAACTCGGGAAGCTAGGATGAACAATGACCCGAAGTTTGCCACTTCACCTATCTTTGTCACCGATAAGGATTATGAATTCTCTGTCGACCCTGAGATAATCTCTCTAGTCGAATCTGATCCTTATCACGGTTATGAGTCTGAGACGGTCATAGACCATCTTGCCAAACTATCCGAAATAGCCAACCTTTTCACCAATGAGGAGAAGATCCGCCACTACTATATCCTTAAGTTGTTTCCTTTCTCTCTAAAGGATGACACTAAAGTCTGGTTTACCTCTCTTGCTCCTGTATGTGTGCGTAGTCCCGAGGAGATGATCTATTACTTCTGTGAGAAACATTTCCCTGCCCATAAGTAGCAAGCTGCCTTGCAGGAAATATACAACTTTGCTCAACTCCAAGAAGAGAGTCTTCCACAAGCTTGGGGGGGGGGGGCTCGTCCAGCTACAAAATGCTTTGCCTGATCACCCTCTTAAGAAGAATGAGATACTTGATATCCTCTATAACAGACTTACCGATGCCTCTAGAGACTACCTAGATAGTTGTGCCGGTTGTGTTTTTAGGGAACGAACTATAGAACAAGATGAGACCTTACTGAATAACATCTTGATCAACGATAATGCTTGGACTATTCCGGAATCACCTCCTAAGCCAACTCCTAAGAAAAGAGGTATTCTATTCCTCAGTCCCGAAGACATGTAAGAAGCCAAGAAATCTATGCAAGAGAAAGGCATTAGATCTGAAGATGTCAAAAATCTACCACCTATCGAAGAGATCCATGGTCTCGATAACCCGATACACGTAGTAGAAGGGAATTCTCTACGTAGGTTTGATAAGAGTGATATTCCTTTTGATAAACCTGCTAGCCTATGTTTTGATGAATTTGACAACTTTGTTGCCAAACAACAAATTACTACTCAGGTAGAACAAAGTGCTTGTATGCTTAGCCATTTAAGTGCTTGTGTAGACAGAAATGTCAATTCTCTGAAGCTTCTGAGTAAACATGCCTCTATGATTACTACTCAGGTAGAACAAGTACTTTAAGTTCAGAATGACTTTCTCAATGAATTAAATGACAACTCTGTCAAAGTCATTACTAGAGGAGGCAAAATGACTCAGGAACCTTTGTATCCTGAAGGTCAACCTAAGAGAATTGATCAAGATTCTCAGGGAATCAATGCTGATACACCTACTCATCCTAAGGAGAAGAAGAAGGATGATAGAAACCTACATGCCAGTTCACCAAATACTGTCACACCTGAAGAACCTAATGATATTTCTGCGTCTGATGCAGAAACACAATC
The DNA here is from genome assembly GCF_904849725.1 of Hordeum vulgare subsp. vulgare. Lineage (NCBI taxonomy): Eukaryota > Viridiplantae > Streptophyta > Magnoliopsida > Poales > Poaceae > Hordeum > Hordeum vulgare. Next base: position 578,951,743 of record NC_058522.1, read on the forward strand.
TGGTGATGAACATGACCCTGGTGACAATATGGACAGTGATGTTCATAATAATGCTCAACCTAGCCATGATGAGGATGTGGAGATCGAACCTACGGATAATCCTGATATTCCACAACCTAAGAGATACGACAAGAATGACTTCACTGCTAGGAAGCATGGTAAAGAAAGAGAGCCATGGGTTCAGATACCTAAGCCCTTTCCTCCTAAGCCATCCAAGAAAAAGGATGATGAGGATTTTGAGCGCTTCGTTGAGATGATAAGACCCGTCTTTCTGCAGATGCGGTTAACTGATATGCTCAAGATGTCTCCGTAGGCCAAGTACATTAAAGATATCGTGACTAATAAATGGAAGATACCAGATCTTGAGATCTCCACCATGCTTGCCAATTACACTTTCAAAGGTGGAACTCCTAAGAAACTTGGTGATCCCCGAGTGCCCACTATATCTTGCTCCATTAAAGGAAACTACGTAAGAACTGCCTTATGTGACCTTGGAGCCGGTGTTAGTGTTATGCCGCTCTCTCTTTATCGTAGACTTGAGTTGGATAAGTTGACACCCACTGAAATTTCTCTGCAAATGGCCGACAAATCAACTGCTTTCCCTATCGGCATTTGCGAGGACGTGCCTGTTGTGGTTGCTAATACCACTATCTTAACAGACTTTGTTATCTTGGATATTCCCGAGGACAATGCCATGGATATCATCCTCGGAAGACCCTTTTTAAACACTGCAGGGGCTGTTATAGATTGCAACAAAGGCAATGTCACTTCCCATGTCAACGCTAACAAGCACACAGTGCACTTTTCGAAGAAACGATATCCAGTATATTGCATCAATGCTATCGAAAAGACTTCATCAATTCTCATTGGGAGCTTTGAATGCCCTATTCCTCGTGTCAAGATGAAGTATGATTTTCTTGTTGGGGAGATTCATATCCCCATTGAGGTGACTTAGTGGCTATTCGAAAATTATCCGTTCCCTTTTGCAATTCTAGAAGGTTTTGTCATAAGGACTTGATCAATCCCATTGACGGATTTCTTTCGATGACCATGAAACGGATGAATCAAAGAGTCACACACCTCTGTTTTAAGCTTTTATTTTCTTTTGCTTAGAAGAAAAATGATAGACTTAGTTTAGTTTTTCCTGTTTTCTGTTTTAGCGTCCCGGAGAAAAATATCTCGAAAATAAAAGTTCTCCGATGGTCCTGAAACTTTAGTATTATTTTTTCTGGAATTTTTGAAAATTTATGGGCCTGAGAGGTGGCCTGGGGGCCTGACCAGTGGGCCACAAGCCCCCCACCACCACCTACCCCCTGGTGGCGGGGTGCAAGCTTGTGGGGCCCACAGGCACCCCCTCCACTCATTCCAGCTCCCAGCCTCTTCTTCCACCTCCATAAAAAATTGTTTCGCAGCTCAAACCCGTGTTCTTGCTCATTTGGCTGTGATTTTCGATCTCCTTGCTCAAAGCACCATTCTCCAAACCGTTTTGGGGAAATTACTCCTTGGTAAGTGACTCCTCCATTGGTCCAATTAGTTTTTGCTCTACTGCTTTATCCTTCACGAATTCTTGCTACCTTGGTGACCCAGTTCCTGAGCTAGAAATGTTGATTTTAGCCGGTCCCAAGTAGTTTTAGCGTGTGATATGGTCTCTAGGCACTAGTAGGAGTAGTTGCTACAAGGTGTGGTGGGTCTTTATTCACTTTTTTCTTGAACTTCAAAAATTTCAGCAAAAGGAAATTATGTTCAGGAGGAAGTTTCATGGTGGTTCCTCAAGTAAGAAGGGTCCTCATCTTTATTTTCGGGAGCCCGAACCTTTTAAACTAAGGGACGCACCGGTACAACCATGTGAATGGCCTTCCGATGAGTTCATGATCGAAGCAGATTTCAAGGATGAGTTTGATGCACTTGTCCGCAACGCTGGGTTAGAAGAATTCCTCTCAGATAAATGTGAACATTATGCTATGCTCACTTCCTCTTTCGTGCGTAGATTTAAATTTTTAGCTGGCCGTGACTCATCCATACTGTTTGATCTGTACGATAAATCCTATACCGTGGATCTGGAGGATTTCAATAGGATTTGCAAGATACCCGATGGGGGTAGTGTTAATGATCCTCCTAAGTCTTCGGTTAGAGACTTTGTCTCCAGTATAACTATTGGAGAAACCAGAGATATCACGCAAGCCACCATAGGAAGCTTCCATTTCCCTGCCTTGCACTACCTTGCCCTCTTCATAGGTAGGTGCATTAACAGCAAGGGTGCACATTGTCACCTATATGCTTCCGACCTTAGTTTCCTTAAGAGCGCAGTAACAGGTGACAGGAGCTTCAATATGGGAGCTATAATAGCAAGGAGGCTGAATAAAAATGCCAGTGAGGGGGATTTCTTTGGTGGAGTTTATGCTACACGCTTAGCAAATTTTCTTGGGGTATCCATCCGTCCAGAAGACCCTCCTCTCCGTACAGCCTACCTTGATCGTGTCGCTCTAACACGCTACCAGTTCCTTGAGACAGATCATGGATCCCTCCTATACCGCTTGATATTTAACCGGCGGCGTGTTTTCCATATTACCCTTCCTGCTCCTGCTTTCTGTGACTTTCAGGTAAAACGAAGATACTACATATACATAGGAGAGGTAGAGGAGTATGAGTGGGAGGCGACTGCTGCTCGACTTCGTGAGGTAGCTATTCAGGCAGTGGCTGCAGCACTCCCGTATAACACCCATTATGACTTTGGGTTTCGCCAGGATCATCCATGGAAGTAGACCAAGCTAGGCCAAAAGCCTAAGCTTGGGGGAGTACGTGTTCTCACCGACGTTACATTCATGCTTATGCTTTCACTTTGTTAGCCGGTGTTTACACTTTGCCATTGTATTATCCATGCTAGTTTATTTACGTTTTCTTGTTTTCTTTTGTTGTGTCCTTTTGAGAAAACCCAAAAAGATTTTTCTTTCTTCTTTTGCTTGTTGGGAGCTTTCCCATGTAAATAGTTTTCTTTTTCTTTGTGTCAAGGTAGAAGATATTGGTTACAATGCTTAGTGGTTCTTGCATGCTTACCTGTTTAGCTCTCAAAGAGCCATATTATTTTGTCTTCTCCTTTGTGTTTGCCTACAGATTCAGCTTAGTCCAATGCACGAGCATGCTTATTATTGTTCACATCGTTCGATCGTGCAAGTGAAAGGCAACAATGATGATATACGATGAAGTGACTGAGACTGAAAAGCTGGTATGAACTCTATCTATTTTGTTTTTGTAAATATGACTAGCTTGTCGACCCAGATTTAGCTTTGTTGTGAAAGAACCATGTTTGCAATGACAACTTAGAGATCATAGTTTCTGATGCCATGCTTATTTAGCTGAGAGCTTATAATGGTTTGTCTTGATTGCCAACATAGATTTTGAGATGACTATGATGTAGTATGATAGGATGGTATTCTCCATTGAATGTTTCAAGTGGCTTGACTTGGCGCATGTTCATGCATGTAGTTGAAACAAAATCAACATAGCCTCTATGATGTTCGTGTTCATGGTGATTTATATCATGTTCATGCTTGCATTCCATGTTAGTCAAACTCATTGCATCTTGATGACCGTTGTCGCTCTCTAGTTGGTTGCTTCCCAGTCTTTTGCTAGCCTTCACTTGTACTAAGCGGGAATACTGCTTGTGCATCCACTTCCATAAACCCAAATTTTCTTCCATGAGAGTCCACCATACCTTCCTGCCGTTCCAAGTAAATTTGCATGTGCCATTCTCTAAACCTTCAAGAAATAAACTGTTTTGCATGCCCGAACCGCTCATGTGGTGACAGAGGGCTATTGGTATCTTCCATGCTAGGAGTGCTATCCTCGACATGTGTTTATTCACAGTCGTTCACGAGAAAGGGGCCAGTATTTGGGATGCCAGTTCCACGCTTAAATCAAAAACATAACTGTAAAACAAGACTCTCCCCCGGATTGATGTTAGTATGGACGGTACCCGAGGATTCGGCTAGCCGTGGAGCGTGATTGATTGGTGATGGGGGAGTTAAAACTTTACTTTTCTGTTTGGGAACCGCCTATAGCATGAGTAGCATGGAAGATATTGAGAACTCTTGGTCATTGCGTTGACAATGAAAGCATGCCACCCAAAATTATTACCTCTGTTTTCAAAAGCTTGAGCTCTGGCACCTCTTCAAATCAATGCTTCCCTCTGTGAAGGGCATGTCTATTTATTTTCCTGTTGAGTCATCCTCCTCTTATATAAGCACCAATTAGAGAGAACCTCTATCATTTTTATGCTTTTCTTTTGATTGATATTGAGTATGACTATGACTAGATCTTCGTTGCTATGAATTACAATGTTTAGTCAGCCGTTGATCTTTGGAAGTGCTCTGCATTTATGTTTTGCGGTATCAGAAAGAGCTAGCGAGATACTACCTATTCATATTGCTTCATGCTTGTTTTGATTGAATTGTTGGTATTTGAAACTCATTATTACTTGCTCGTTAGCTGATTATGCCATTGATATTAGTTTACCGTGAGACCTTTGTGTCATTTGCTTATGTGGTTAACTTGTGATCTTGCTGAAATTCTGGTTATGAGTTACACATAGTTGCAACAACAAGATCAATCAGAGTTTGTCAAAGTTTTTCTTTCTCTCTCAGTTTGTCAACTGAGTTGCTTGAGGACAAGCAAGGTTTAAAGCTTGGGGGAGTTGATACGTCTCCATCGTATCTACTTTTCCAAACTCTTTCGCCCTTGTTTTGGACTCTAATTTGCATGATTTGAATGGAACTAACCTGGACTGACGCTGTTTTCAGCAGAATTGCCTTGGTGTTATTTTTGTGCAGAAATCAAAGTTCTCCAAACGTCCTGAAAATTTACGGGGAGCAGTTTTGGAAAATATCAAAAATACCTGCGCCAAGTTCCACCTCAGGGGGTGGGCCAGTGGGCCACAAGCCCCTGCTCCGCCACCACCCCCTGGTGGCGGTGGGCACGCTTGTGGGGCCCATAGGCACCTGCCGCCCCCAACTCCAGCTCTATAAGGTGCCTTTCGTCCCAGAAAAAATAAAAAAGAGAAGTTTTTTTCGCGTTTCCCATACGGAGGCGCCGCCACCTCCTGTTCTTCATGTGGAGGGCAGATCTGGAGTCCGTCTTGGGCTCCGGAGAGGGGAAATTGTCGCCATCGTCATCATCAACCTTCTTCCCTCTCCAATTCCATCAAGATCTTCGTCGTTCGTGAGTAATCTATTCGTAGGCTCGTTGGGCGGTGATGAGTAGGATGAGATCTATCATGTAATCGAGTTAGTTTTGATGGGGATTGATCCCTAGTATCCACTATGTTCTGAGATTTGATGTTGCTACTACTTTGCCATGCTTAATGCTTGTCACTAGGGCCCGAGTGCCATGATTTCAGATCTGAAATTATTATGTTGTCACCAATATATGTGTGTTTTAGATCCGATCTTGCAAGTTGTAGTTACCCAATATGTGTTGTGATCCGGCAATCCCGGAGTGACAATAACCGGAACCACTCCCAGCGATGACCATAGTTTGAGGGGTTTATGTGTTCACCAAGTGCTAATGCGTTGGTCCGGTTCTTTATTAAAAGGAGAACCTTAATATCTCGTAGTTTCCTTCTGGACCCCGCTGCCACGGGAGGGATGGACAATAGATGTCATGCAAGTTCTTTTCCCTAAGCACGTATGACGACACACGGAATGCATGCCTACATCACATTGACGAACGGGAGCTAGCCACATATCTCTCCGTGTTATAGCTCCTGCATGATGAATACCATCCAAACAAATCACCGACCCATTGCCTACGAGTTTGTCCTACTTCTGCTACTACTGTTGCTACTGTTGTTACTTGTCTTGCTCTACTACTGCTACTACTGTTGCTACTACTGTTACTTGTCTTGTTCTGCTGCTACTGTTGCTACTACTGTCGCTTGCTACTGTTGCTACTTGCTACTGTTGTTCCTTGCCACTGCTATTGCTCGTTATACTGGTACTACCTGCTACACTGTTGATTCGCTGGCCGTTGACGGGAATTGACAACTTCCGCCAACGCGGCAACGGAGGCGCCATTTATACAATCCTTAGGAATAGTTTGCCGTCAACTGATCGTTTCTGACACCATTGTTATCATATTACTTTGTTGTTACTACTATGCTTGCAGATACTAATCTTTCAGGTGTGGTTGAATTCCGACAAATTCAGCTCCTAATACTCGAGAGTATACTCTCACCTCCTGTGGCTGATCAACAAATTGGGTCGAATACTCTACCCTCGAAAACTGCTGCGAACCCACGCGCTGGTGGGCCATCAACAACATTCTTCTAGTTTCATTGCCGGGGAGTGCTAGCAGCATTCTTTTGGTGCCGTTGCAGGAGAAGGTTTGTTGTCATAAGCATTCGTCTAGCTAACGCCAGAGATTCTAGATCAATGTCATCGATGATCAGAAGATCAAGATGGATGGAATGCAGTTGACGATGCATTCAATGCGCTTGAAGATGGATGCAATGCACTTGAAGATTAGGAATATTAGAAAACATGCTATTTGTAAAAAGACTTGGTTTCGTTATGTTGATGGGTCAATTGTTACCTTAGTTACGATTTTGATCACATTTGTTGTTGCATTTAAATATTTTACATAGTTGTATGTTGTTTTATGAGAACTATATATGAACTTTATGTATTTATTTTTGCAGTAATAACATTTGATCACTACTATATATTTGTTTTAATGTGATGATGAACTTGTATTAATTTGGTCATTTCTCTATTCATGATGTTCTGCAATGGTTTTTGATATACTTAATTTCATAATACACAAGAACCGCCAATGGATGTACGATGACTGACGCACTTCGGAGTATATTACGGGCCTGCGTAATTTTCTCGGTGTGACCGAGGCAACCAAGCAAAATAGTTTGATGTACTGTCCATGTGTTAATTGTGAGAATACGAAGGATTACTCTTTTTCGAAAACCCTTCACGACCACCTGCTTAACAAGGGTTTCATGCCCACTATTATGTTTGGACCAATCACGGAGAAAGAGGGGTTATGATGGAAGACAATGAAAAAGAAGACGATGATGACAACTATACGGATCCTATGTTGCCTGAATACGGTTATACTACAATGGGGGAAGCTGAAGATCAAGAGGCACCAGACGGTGTGCCCGATGATGATCTTCGTCTGGTCATTGTCAATGCACGGAGAGAGTGCGAAAGTGAAAGGGATAAGTTAAAGTTAAAGTGCATGTTAGAGGATCACAAAAAAGGGTTGTACCCAAATTGCCAAGATGGCACCACAAAGCTCCGTACCACACTGGAATTTCTTCAATGGAAGGCACATAATGGTTTATCTGACAAGGGATTTGGGAAGCTAAACTAGGCATGAGAATTTACACATAGTAAATATGCCTACACAAGCCTACCAAAATCCAAAGAGATACAAATTGTACAAATGAACCCATAACTGTTAATACTTCCAATAGCCTCACCAATCATTCATGTTGTCCAAACTAAATCAAATTGACAAATCAACATATGATAGCACACCAAGTTCAACACATGAACCAAGCGAAACAAATGAGCATATAAGATATGCATTGCACATATTCTTACATGCATATCTCACTTAAGTAGATATATTATAGTACAAGTAATAAGATAATAACTCCCACAATACCATAAAACTAGTAATATGGACTCAAACAAAAGCATGATTTTTTTGTTGCGAGAAGGCTACCTTTGTTGCAACACTCTCGGCACTTATTGCCACAACAAAATAATGTTGCATTACGATGTGCTAGTCGCCAAAAAAATCAAAATGTGGTGATAGAAAGAGAATTTTGCAATGACGATATATGAGAGAGACTTGGGGTAGCACCGATTGAAGAGAAGCTGGTCCAGCATCGTCTCAAATGGTTTGGACAAATTCAACGGAGGCCACCGGAAGCGCCGGTGCATAGCGGACGGATAAAGCGTGCTGAGAATGTTAAGAGGGGTCGTGGTAGACCAAACTTGACATGGGAGGAGTTCGTTAAGAGAGACCTGAAGGTTTGGAATATCGACAAAAACTTAGCCATGGACAGGGGTGCGTGGGAGTTAGCTATCCACGTTCCAGAGCCATGACTTGGTTTCGAGATCTTATGGGTTTCATCTCTAGCCTACCCCAACTTGTTTGGGACTGAAAGGCTTGGTTGTTGTTGTTGTTGTTGTTTGCAAGAAGGCTACCTTTTTTGCAACACTCTCGGCACTTATTGCCACAACAAAATAATGTTGCATTACGATGTGCTAGTCACCAAAAAAATCAAAATGTGGTGATAGAAAGAGACTTTTGCAATGAAAATTATTTTGTGGTGATATTTTTGTTGCAATAGACCAATTTCCTTATAGTGATGGGAGATTACCGGGAGACAAATGAATTTCTCGGCTAGTTATAAAATGCAAGTAGAAGAAAAGCCGATATAAAGATGAGCATGAAACTCTACCATACAAGGAGTACCAAGTGTAAGATAACACACTGGTATTCAGAATTTTCATTCGGTGATAGATTACAAATAAGCACAAGGTTGTTTATACTCACACAAGCATGATATGAGAGTTTAGCAATAAGCACAATGCTTAGATACCATATTATTAACATGCCAACTAACTAGATCATCATGTAGAGAAACAATTGGAAAGGCTTGCATCATATATACCCTTCTTTTAAGTATGATCTAGAAGCTAAAACATGAATAAACCTGCAGTAGAATGTCATACTCACACACATCTAAGGAATTAAACAACAAAAGAATTATTATGCAAATAGAGAAGTGTTGAGCATGGCAAGCCAGAAAGATATAAAATAATCTCAATAATAGATTCTAAGTGGCATTCATCAAATGTTTACATTACCAAGGATTGTGATATGCAAAAAGCATATCACTCCCCTATAATTTGATAATCCATGTATTTTTCACAAGAGGCAATTGAAATCCAACTAAAGATGATCAATGTATGAGAATTTGAACTTCAAATGAACTTGACATACCACATAGTAACTGGATAATCTTGCACTATAAACACTAGGTGGTGTTTATAGTGCAAGATTATCGAGTTCTAACTTTTTTTTTATCTTTTTCTTTACTATTTTCATTTTGTTATTTTTCTTTTCTTTTTATTATTTTCCTTTCCTTTTCTGTTTACTTTCCTTTTTCTTTGGTATTGCTTTCTTCCTTTTGTTTTTGTTTTTTGTTTTTATCTCGACGGTCTTGCGTGTAGTAGTCGACGAAAACGTATCCCTCCCATACTGCCCTTATATCACCGAACCATGTGGTGGTAATTTAAGGGGATACGATGTATACATCATTTGACCGATAACGGTTACTTAAGTGCGTACACAAAATGCATACATACATATAAATGATTATTCCTCAGCTGCGTCGAAGACGTTTCACATTGATCTTCTTCCCTTTCTTGTTTGTTCTCTTGATTATTCTTTTCCGGCACCATGGAGTATGATATTTCTTAGGTAATGTAGTCTTCATTCTTCTTTTCACGTATGCTTCATCCTCATCATCATCTTCCCTCATCGGGTTACTGTATTGGTCGTAGTCTTCTTTTGCCTCTTGAGCTTGCGTTGGTTTTTTCCTTGAAGAGGAAAGGGTGACGCGATTCTCCTACATGATTGATACCTTGGTTCTCAAACTGAGGGAAATACTTACTGCTCCTGTGCTGCATCGCCCTTTCCTCTTCAAGGGAAAAACCAACGCAAGCTCAAGAGACGACAGAAGATTTTTGTCGCCGTAGCAGAAGAATTTCTGGCGCCATTGCTGGGGAGGATCAAGTCAAGAACTCATCCAAGTAAGTGTCGCAAACTCGTCTCTTGCATTTAGCTTTTTTGCCTCTCGTTTTCCTCTCCCACACTTCTGAAAAACAAAAAATTTACAAAAATATTTTCCCTTTTCTTCGTTTGCCCTTTTCTTCGGTTGCCTTTTTCGTTCGCCCTTTTCTCTCGCTTGCTTTCTGTTAGCTTGTCTGCCTGCTAAGACCTGTATGGCCCAACCAAGGGATTTTGATGCTTACTATGCGAGGTTGGAAGAGATTGAAACTAGTGTTAAAGGCTTCATGTCTACACAGTTTGATTATAACAGTTACTTCCGTAGGGAACTGAAGGAGCGAAATTCCTTTTTGGCCTATATGAATAAAGATGTTGATGATATGGCCAAAGAATTCCTTGCGCTGAATTCTCGGTTTGCTCGTCTTGAAAAGTTGGTAGGCCAGATTTGTGATAAACAGGCTACCTTAGTCAATAAAATGGCCGCTAAACCTAATTTTTTTTATGAAAGTCACGAAGATCTTAAAGTGATTGGTGTGACTCCCATTGAATCTTTGTTTTCCTGTGTCAAACCTAATGATGATGGGGCTGGATAGGAATCCACTTTGGTTGAAAAACGCCCCAATGATTCGGAGTCCATCTATCTTGATGCTAAAAGCATTGAAAGTGGAGTAGAAGATATTAAAACCTTGAGTAGTAATGAAATTACTACTTTGGATTTCAAGGAATTCAATTATGATAGTTTCTCCTTGATTGAATGCATTTCATTGATGCAATCCATGCTAAACTCTCCACACGCTTATAGCCAAAACAAGGCCTTTACCGATCATATCGTCGAAGCTATGATAAAATCTCTTGAAGAGAAACTTGAATTGAAAGTTTCTATCCCTAGAAAGCGTCATGATGAGTGGGAACCTACTATCAAAATCAAAATCAAAAGCTATGAATGCAATGCTTTGTGTGATTTGGGTGCTAGTGCTTCCGCGATTCCAAAGTCTTTATGTGATGTTCTGGGTTTTAATGAGATTGAGGAGTGTTCTCTTAATTTGCATCTTGCGGATTCTACTGTCAAGAAACCCATGGGAAGGATCAATGATGTTCTTATTATTGCAAATAGGAACTATGTACCCGTGGATTTCATTGTGCTTGACATTGATTGCAATCCTACATGCCCTATCATTCTTGGTAGACCTTTCCTAAGGACTATCGGTGCTATCATCGATATGAAGGAAGGAAATATTAGATTTCAATTTCCTTTAAATAAGGGCATGGAACACTTTCCTAGAAAGAAAATAAGATTGCCTTATGAATCCATGATGAGGGCTACTTATTGTTTGAGCACCAAAGACGACGATACGTGATTCTATCGCTTTATGCCTAGCTAAGGGCGTTAAACAACAGCGCTTGTTGGGAGGCAACGCAATGAATTTATATTTTTCTTTCTGTTTTGTTGCGTCCACACCATCATAATTCTGTTATGATAGTGTCTTTTGTGTTTATTTTTGTGTTTGAGCCAAGCAAAACCTTTATGACTAGTCTTGGTGATGATTGTTTGATCCTGCTGGAAAAAAGAAAGAAACTTTTCGCTCACGACATTATTTTTCATTTTTATTCAGAAAGAGATTTGGAGTTGATTATTTTTGCTGCTGGTTGATATGCATTTTTCCCAGGAATTCTTAATTTTGCAGAAGTTTTGCGGTACCAGAAGTATACGAAGTATACAAATTGCTACAGACTGGTCTGTTTTTGACAGATTCTGTTTTTGTTGAGTTGGTTGCTTGTTTTGATGAAACTATGGATAGTATCGGGGGTACTAGCCATGAAAAAGTGAGAATAAAGTAATCTAACACCAATATGAATAGAATTCAAGTTTTCTACAGTACCTAAAGAGGTGGTAGTTTGTTTTCTTGTGCTAATGATATCACGAGTTTCTGTTTAAGTTTTGTGTTGTGAAGTTTTCAAGTTTTGGGTGATGTTCTCATGAACAAAGGGATAAAGAGTGGAAAGAGCTCAAGCTTGGGGATGCCCAAGGCATCCCAAGCCAAATCCAAGGACACCAAAAAGCCTAAGCTTGGGGATGCCCCGGGAAGCCATCCCCTCTTTCGTCTTCAATCCATCGGTAACATCACTTGGAGCTATATTTTTATTCACCATATGATATGTGTTTTGCTTGGAGCGTCTTGTATCGTAGGAGACTTTTCTTTTTGTTGTGTCACAATCATCCTTGCTGCACTCCTTTTAAGAGAGACATGCACTCATCGTGAATTTTCTAGAATGCGCATCGTGCTTCACTTATATCTTTTGAGCTAGATAATTTTGCTCTATGTGCTTCACTTAGATCTTTTAGAGCACGGTGGTGCGTGACTTGGTAGTTGGCTTGTGCTATGAAAGTAGTCCCAAAGGTGATAGGTACCCAAAGAGGATACAAAAACCTCCATCTTCATGTGCATTGAGTACAATGAGAAGTTTGATTCCTCTCAATTAGTTTTGAGACGTGGATTGGTAATATTAAGAGTTATGTTAGTAGGGTGTTGTGAATCTAGAAATACTTGTGTTGAAGTTAGTGATTCCCGTAGCAATGCACGTATGGTGAACCGCTATGTTAGGACGTCGGAGAATAATTGATCTATTGATTGTCATCCTTAGTGTTGCGGTCGGGATCGCGCGATGGTTAACACCTACCAACCCTTCCCCTAGGAGTATGCATTTAGCACTTTGTTTCGATTACTAATATAAACTTTCGAAACAAGTATGTGTGTTGTTCATTACTAATGTGAGTCCATGGTATAGATGCACTTTCACCTTCCACCATTGCTAGCCTCTCTAGTGCCGCGCAACTTTCGCCGGTGCACAAACCCACCATATGCCTTCCTCAAAACAGCCAACATACCTACCTACTATGGCATTTTCATAGCCATTCCAAGATATATTGCCATGCAACTCCCACTGTTTCGTCTCATGACTTGTGCCGTCACTCTCATATTGCCATTGCATGATCGTAAGATAGCTAGCGAGATGTTTCAACGTCATACGCCAAGCTAGATCGTTGCACATCCCGGTACACTACCGGAGGCATTTCCTTGAGAGTCATCATCGTTCCAAGCTTTGAGCTGTGAGTAAATAAAAGTATGATGATCATCATTATTAGAGCATTGTACCATGTGAGGGAAAAAAGAGGCCAAACAGCCCCCCCCCCCAAAAAAAAGAGGCCTGCTATCCCACAGACAATAGCGCCAGAAATTGACACGTAGACAGAGGTTGGGCTTGCGTTACTTTTTCCCTTGAAGAGGAAAGGGTGATGCAGCACAAGAGCAGTAAGTATTTCCCTCAGTTCGAGAACCAATGTATTGATCCAGAAGGAGGGTCTCACCAAGTCCAGAGTACCTGCGCAAACACAACCAACCTTGCACCCAACGCTTCAAAGGGGTTGTCAATCCCTTCGAGATTGTTTGTAAAGTTAGATCTGAAGGTGGAAAGTGAAACAAAGTAAAAAGTGAAAGGCTGAAAATATGGTGTGGAGTAGACCCTGGGGGGCATAGTGTTCACTAGAGGCTTCTCCCAAAATAGCAAGTATTATGGTGGGTGAACAAATTACTGTCGAGCAATTGATAGAATCGCGCAAAGTCATGATGATATCTAAGGCAATGATCATACAGATAGACATCACGTCCGAGACAAGTAGACCGATACTTTCTGCATCTACTACTATTACTCCACACATCGACCGCTATCCAGCATGCATCTAGTGTATTGAGTTCTTGATGAACAGTGTAACGCTTTAAGCAAGATGACATGATGTAGAGGGATAATCTCAAACCAATGATGAAAACCACATCTTTTTACCCTTGATGGAAACAACACGATGCGTGCCTCGCTACCCCTTCTGTCACTGGGTGAGGTCACCGCACGGTATGAACCCAAAACCAAGCACTTCTCCCATTGCAAGAATCATAGATCTAGTTGGCCAAACAAAACCCACAACTCGAAGAGAATTACAAGGATATGAAATCATGCATAAGAGAGATCAGAAGAAACTCAAATAAGATTCATAGATAATCTGATCATAAATCCACAATTCATCGGATCTCGACAAATACACCGCAAAAGAAGATTACGTCGGATAGATCTCCATGAAGATCATGGAGAACTTTATATTGAAGATCCAAGAGAGAGAAGAAGCCATCTAGTTACTAGCTATGGACCCGTAGGTCTATGGTGAACTACTCACGCATGATCGGAGAGGTCATGGTGTTGATGAAGAAGCCCTCCGTATCCGAATCCCCCCTCTGGCAGGGCACCAGGACGTTCCCCAGATGGGATCTTGCGGAGACAAAAGCTTGCGGCGACGGAAAAGTACTTTCGATGATCTCCTGATTTTTTCTGGAGTTTATGGGAATATATAGGCGAAAGACCTGGGGCAAAGGGCGTCCAGGGGGCCCACAAGCCTGGATGGCGCGGCCTCCCCCCTTGGCCGCGGGGTGGGGGCTTGTGGGGCCCCTGAGGCTCCCCTGCCTTGGCTCCCAAGCTTCCCGATCTTCTTCCGTTCCAGAAAAAATCTTTTCGGGAATTTTCTTCCGTTTGGACTCCGTTTCAAAATCTCCACTGAAAGGGGTCAAAAACATGGAAAAAACAAGAACTAGCACTTGGCACAGAGTTAATAAGTTAGTCCCAAAAAATATATAAAAGGCATACAAAACATCCAAAGTTTGACAAGATAATAACATGAAACCATCAAAAATTATAGATACGTTGGAGACGTATCAAGCATCCCCAAGCTTAACTCCTGCTCGTCCTCGAGTAGGGAAGTGATAAAGAATGAATTTTTGATGTGAAATACTACCTAGCATAGTTGTCCTTTGCAACTTCTTTCACGTGGCATCAATGTTCAGATCCGTAAGATTCAAAACAATAGTTTGATATTGACATGAAAACAGTAATACTTCAAGCAAACTAGCAAGGTAATCATGAACTTTCAAAATAACAAGGCCAATGAAAGTTATCCCTACAAAATCATATAGTCTGGCTATGCTCCATCATCCTCACACAACTAATGTAAATCATGCACAACCCCGGTATTGGCCAAGTAATTGTTTTCGCACTCTTACTTTCTCAAACGTTTTATAATTATCACACAATACATGAGCGCGCCATGGATATAGCACTATAGGTGGAATAGAGTGTGGTGGTGGTTGTGAGACAAAAAAGGAGGAGATGGTCACATTGACTAGGCATATCAAAAAGGCTATGGAGATGCCCATTAATAGATATCAATGTGAATGAGTAGGTATTGCCATACAAGAGATGCACTAGAGCTATAAGTATGTGAAAGCTCAAAAGGAGAACTAGTGGGTGTGCATCCAACTTGCTTGCTCACGAAGACCTAGGGCAATTTTGAGGAAGCCCATCATTGGAATATACAAGCCAAGTTATATAATGAAGATTACCACTAGCATATGGCAGTGACAACGAAAAAGCTCTCAATCATGAAGAACATGGTGTTATCATGCAGCACAGTGTGGAAAAAGATAGTAGCATTGTCCCTTCTCTCTTTTTCTCTCTTTTTTTCATTTGGGCTCTTAGGCCTCTTTTTTTCTCTTTTTTTTGGCCCTTTGGCCTCTTTTTTTTATTTCCTCACATGGGACAATGCTCTAATAATGATGACCATCACACTTTTATTTACTCACAGCTCAAAGATCATAATGATGATGACTACATAGGAAATGCCTCCGGCAGTGTACCGGGATGTGCAACGATCTAGCATGGCGTATGACGTTGAAACATCTTGCTAGCTATTACGATCATGCAATGGCAATATGAGAGTGACGGCACAAGCCATGAGACGGAACGGTGGGAGTTGTATGCCAATATATCTCGGAATGGCTATGAAAATGCCATAGTAGGTAGGTATGGTGGCTGTTTTGAGGAAGGAATTTGGTGGGTTTGTGCACCGGCGAGAATTGCGCGGCACTAGAGAGGCTAGCAATGGTGGAAGGTGAAAGTGCATCTATACCATGGACTCACATTAGTCATGAAGAACTCACATACTTGTTGCGAAAGTTTTTATTAGTAATCGAAACATAGTGCTAAACGCATACTCCGAGGGGAGGGGTTGGTAGCACTAGTGGAAAACGGGCCTTTGGCCAGGACCCTTTAGTCCCGGCCTGCCTCTGGGCCGGGACTAAAGTCCCGGCCACGTCGCCCCAATTCTCAATGCCTCCCTCGAGGCTTTAGTCCCGGCCCGTAAGGAGCCTTTAGTCCCGGTTCATGTCCCAAACCGGGACTAAAGGGCTACACGGCGGGCAGTGGTGGTGGCAACCGTTCGTATCCCCCTTTAGTCCCGGTTGGTGGCTCAACCCGGGACTAAAGGCCTAACACGTGGCCTGCCGTAGTGGTGGCAACCGTTGGTATACCTCTTTAGTCCCGGTTGGTGGCTCAACCCGGGACTAAAGGCCCAAACAGTTTGCATCCCGCGTCGTTTCGGGCGATGAAAAGCACGAACCGAAGCACACAGTCGCCATTTCTCTGTTTCTTCTTCTCTCTCGCTCTTGCTCTTTGTTCTTCTCCTCTCTTCTTCCCTTCTCTTCTTCCACCATGCCATCTAAATTTCTTAAGGTGCTTGCACATGGCACGACCAAGCTCGATGTCGTGTACACGAACGAGACAGTTGAAGGAAAAATGGTTTGACGATGCAATGGAGCATGAGAAGTTCTTGGGGCTTGATCTGGAGTACACGGCCGATCAATGCCATGTTGGCGTCATCCAACTATGCTTCGCACACCATGTCTTGATCTTCCAATGGGCGAGGTAAGTTTTGAGGCTTTCTATGATCCAAGATAATGACATTGTAAGTTTATTTGTTTCAATCATAGTTGGTTCCCTTCAAATAGTTGTAGTGAAACAATTTTGATTAGTTGAAGGTGAACACAATCTAATTGGAATAGTGTTCCATAATCTGAAAAATTGTATTAGAATCAACTAGTGTTTAATATGTTCCATTGGAATCATAGTTGGTTCCCTTCAAATAGTTGTAGTGAAACAATTTTGATTAGTTGAAGGGGAACACAATCTGATTGGAATAGTGTTCCATAATCTGAAAAATCGTATTAGAATCAACTAGTGTTTAATATGTTCCATTGGAATCATAGTTGGTTCGCTTCAAATAGTTGTAGTGAAACAATTTTGATTAGTTGTAGTGAACACAATCTGATTGGAATAGTGTTCCACAATCTGAAAAATCTGATTGGTTCAATATGTTCCATTGAAATCATAGTTGTAGTCATACAATTTTATGCGGTGTTCTTTGATCCAAGGTTATGAAAATTGCATATAGCTAGTGACCTCTCTAGGTTCTATTGGATAGCAATATGATATGTCATAGTCATGAAAATTGCATATAGCTAGTGATCTCTCTAGGTTCCATTGGATAGCTATAGTGATCTCTCTAGGTTCCATTGCATATGTTCTATTTGAATCCTAAAGATTATTTTCTCTTTAATTGTAGTGAAACATGTTTCCTTATTGCAGCAGTATGTAACATTTGTTCCATTTTAATTTGTTTCTGTTGCAGGAGTGACAAGCATTGTCCAGAACTCATGGACTTCCTTCGAAGCGGCATCACTTTTGCTAGCGTTGACATAAGGTACGACAAGCTGAAGATGAGGCACAGCTTCGGTATTGAGATACCAGCTGGTTGCCTCGTTGATCTCCAAACGGTATTCCGGTTTTGACATGAGAGGACTTCGATGGCTCATATGGCAGTTGCCTTGATCGACGAGGAGTATGGTGATACGAAGACCAGTTTCCCAAAGTCTCAGCACAAACTTTGGGAGAAGGGCCCACTTGATCCTATCAACATTGAGTATGCAGCAAAAGATGCATACGTTTCATACGAGTTGTACCGCAAGATTCGAGTCATCAACTATGGCCAGCGTCACCTCGAGGAAGGTGGACATTCTGATTCAGACGATTCAGACGAGTAGTGTTCTCAACGTCGAACACTTGTATATATATCTGTGGTAGCTATTATTATGTACTGTTTGGACTAGTATCATGTACTGCTTGGACCAATTTATATATGTCTAGTTTTTGTTTGTGCCATTATAGTTTCCAAATTTGAACGGTTTAGCCATTTCTAACTTCATTTGCTACTTTTGAATGGTTTAGCCCTTTCTAACTTCATGGTCTCATGCATTTCGACCACATATATATACAAAAAGAAGTGTCCACCATACATGAGAGAAGAAAAATGCGGACTGTTGTTGTGGGGGTTGCTTCTCCGTCTTCTCTTTGTGCTAGATATTTGTTATGCACTAGGGGAAGAAGGAGTAGCGACCGTCATCGACGGTCGAAAAATCAGGTGAGGGAGTGTCCACCATACATGAGAGAAGAAGAATGTCGACTATTGCTGTGGGGGGTCGTTTCTCCTTCTTCTCCTTGTGCTAGATATTGGTTATGCACTAGGGGAAGTAGTAGTAGTGACCATCATTCACAGTTGAAAAATCAGGTGAGCTAGTGTCCACCATATATGAGAGAAGTAGAATGTCGTCTCTTATTGTGGGGGTCGCTTCTACTTCGAGAGAGATTGTCCGTTTTCTACACGAAGTGCATCCAGTTTTTGTCGTAGCCCTCTCAACTTTTTAACACATGTTATGTGGGTGAAATGATGATAGCATGCCAACTTTCAACATTTTCAGAGTTCATTTGTAGTGCTTTTCAATTTCAGGGTCAACTAGCTCAAAAAAAAAGTAAATGCACGAAAAATACCAAATGAAGTCAGAAATTGCTGAAAATTTGTGATGTGCCTTTTAATGGTACATTTTGAACACACAAAAAGTATGGAGTTCAAATAAGTTCAAAAAAATGAAATCCCCTTGCAAGAGATGAGTTCTCGTTCGAAACGCTCATACTTCGAGAGAGATTGTCCGTTTTGTACACGAAGTGCATCCAGTTTTTGTCATAGCCCTCTCAACTTTTTAACACATGCTATTTGGGTGAAATGATGATAGCATGCCAACTTTCAACATTTTCAGAGTTCATTTGTAGTGCTTTTCAATTTCAGGGTCAACTAGCTCAAAAAAAATAAGTAAATGCACGAAGAATACCAAATGAAGTCAGAAATTGTTGAAATTTTGTGATGTGCCTTTGAATGGTGCATTTTGAACACACAAAAAGTATGGAGTTCAAATAAGTTCAAGAAAATGAAATCCCTTTGTAAGAGATGAGTTCTCGTTCGAAACGCTCATACTTCGAGAGAGATTGTGCGTTTTGTACATGAAGTGCATCTAGTTTTTGTCGTAGCCCTCTCAACTTTTTAACACATGCTATGTGCGTGAAATGATGATAGCATGCCAACTTTCAGCATTTTCAGAGTTCATTTGTAGTGCTTTTCAATTTCAGGGTCAAGTAGCTCAAAAAAAAAAGTTAATAGTTTGGATAGTAAAAATAATTACTTTTGAAAATAGAAAATAGATTTGCATTATTTATTCAATTTCAAACACTTTTCATTATCATAGTTTTGTCAAATTCTCAGATATGCAAAAAGAATTTTTAATAAACATAGTTTTTAATTGAAAACAACAAAATAGTTAATAGTTTGGATAGTCAAAATAATTACTTTTGAAAATAGAAAATAGTTTTGCATTATTTATTCAATTTCAAACACTTTTCACTATCATAGTTTTGTCAGATTCTCAAATATGCAAAAAGAATTTTTAATAAACATAGTTTTTAATTGAAAATAACAAAATAGTTAATAGTTTGGATAGTCAAAATAATTACTTTTGAAAATAGAAAATAGTTTTGCATTATTTATTCAATTTCAAACATTTTTCATTATCATAGTTTTGTCAGATTCTCAGATATGCAAAAAGAATTTTTAATAAACATAGTTTTTAATTGAAAATAACAAAATAGTTAATAGTTTGGATAGTCAAAATAATTACTTTTGAAAATAGAAAATAGTTTTGCATTATTTATTCAATTTCAAACACTTTTCATTATCATAGTTTTGTCAGATTCTCAAATATGCAAAAAGAATTTTTAATAAACATAGTTTTTAATTGAAAATAACAAAATAGTCAATAGTTTGGATAGTCAAAATAATTACTTTTGAAAATAGAAAATAGTTTTGCATTATTTATTCAATTACAAACACTTTTCATTATCATAGTTTTGTCAGATTCTCAAATATGCAAAAAGAATTTTTAATAAACATAGTTTTTAATTGAAAATAACAAAATAGTTAATAGTTTGGATAGTCAAAATAATTACTTTTGAAAATAGAAAATAGTTTTGCATTATTTATTCAATTTCAAACACTTTTCATTATCATAGTTTTGTCAGATTCTCAAATATGCAAAAAGAATTTTTAATAAACATAGTTTTTAATTGAAAATAACAAAATAGTCAATAGTTTGGATAGTCAAAATAATTACTTTTGAAAATAGAAAATAGTTTTGCATTATTTATTCAATTTCAAACACTTTTCATTATCATAGTTTTGTCAGATTCTCAAATATGCAAAAAGAATTTTTAATAAACATAGTTTTTAATTGAAAATAACAAAATAGTTAATAGTTTGGATAGTCAAAATAATTACTTTTGAAAATAGAAAATAGTTTTGCATTATTTATTCAATTTCAAACATTTTTCATTATCATAGTTTTGTCAGATTTTCAAATATGCAAAAAGAATTTTTAATAAACATAGTTTTTAATTGAAAATAACAAAATAGTTAATAGTTTGGATAGTCAAAATAATTACTTTTGAAATAGAAAATAGTTTTGCATTATTTATTCAATTTCAAACATTTTTCATTATCATAGTTTTGTCAGATTCTCAGATATGCAAAAAGAATTTTTAATAAACATAGTTTTTAATTGAAAATAACAAAATAGTCAATAGTTTGGATAGTCAAAATAATTACTGTTGAAAATAGAAAATAGTTTTGCATTATTTATTCAATTTCAAACACTTTTCATTATCATAGTTTTGTCAGATTCTCAAATATGCAAAAAGAATTTTTAATAAACATAGTTTTTAATTGAAAATAACAAAATAGTTAATAGTTTGGATAGTCAAAATAATTACTTTTGAAAATAGAAAATAGTTTTGCATTATTTATTCAATTTCAAACACTTTTCATTATCATAGTTTTGTCAGATTCTCAAATATGCAAAAAGAATTTTTAATAAACATAGTTTTTAATTGAAAATAACAAAATAGTTAATAGTTTGGATAGTCAAAATAATTACTTTTGAAAATAGAAACTAGTTTTGCATTATTTATTCAATTTCAAACACTTTTCATTATCATAGTTTTGTCAGATTCTCAAATATGCAAAAAGAATTTTTAATAAACATAGTTTTTAATTGAAAATACCAAAATAAGTTAATAGTTTGGATAGTCAAAATAATTAATTTTGAAAATAGAAAAAAATTTGAAACTATATGAGAAATCATAGAGAAAATTCAATCTAAATTCTAAGTGAACTCACTTTCAATTTAGATTGAATTTTCTCTACAATTTCGAATATAGTTTCAATTT
This sequence comes from Hordeum vulgare subsp. vulgare, assembly GCF_904849725.1. Classification (NCBI taxonomy): domain Eukaryota; kingdom Viridiplantae; phylum Streptophyta; class Magnoliopsida; order Poales; family Poaceae; genus Hordeum; species Hordeum vulgare. The sequence continues at coordinate 578,973,100 of NC_058522.1, forward strand.
TCAGTAAGTTTAGGCTCGTAAGCGTGCTTTAGAGAGGAGCTCGATGGACAAGCTGCGACGGGGCTTATAAACAAGTGTTAGTCCTCCTCGCTGGGCGAGGTGGGACTAAACTTATCGTGCACCCGAGAAGGGGCTTTAGTCCCGGATGGAGCCACGACCCGGGACTAAAGACACCCTTTAGTCCCGGCTGGAGCCACGCACCGGGACTAAAGACCCCCTGCTTCCCGCCTCTTGGTCTGTCCGAAAAGAGGTCTTTAGTCCCGGGGCGTGGCTCCACCCGGGACTAAAGGGGGTCGTTAGTCCGGGCTCGTGTCACGCACCGGGACTATAGATCCACCTATTTAAGCGGGACTTCGAAAATTTCCAACCTAATTCGTGCATTTCTCTTCTTCTTCCTCTCGTTCTCCTGCCCGGCGCGGCACACCGACGAACTCGACGACGCCGTCAGGCTGCCCGCCGTCCTGCTCGCCGCCGCATGCCGTCCTTCTCACCGTCGGCCGTCCTCCTCGCCGCCGCGTCGTCCTCCTCGTCGTCCTTCTCGCTGCCGCGCCGTCCTCCGCGCCGTCCTCCTCGCCATCCTCCTTTCCGCACGCCGTCGACACCTCTGGCCGGTAAGCTCCCCGCCCCCTCGTGCCCAACACTCCGGCCAGTAGAAGAAAAGAAGAAAAAGGAGAAGAAAAGAAGAAAAAGGAGAATAAAGGAAGAAAAAGGGAAGAAAAGAAGAAAAAGATTTTTTTGTCATTTAATTCCTATTGTTATTAGGTTTGTGCTAGATTATTAGGGTTAGTAATATTTAGAATTAGGAAAAAGGAAAATAAGAAGAGGAGGAGAAGAAAAGAAGAAAAAGGAGAATAAGAAGAGGAGGAGAGGAGAAGAAAAGAAGAAAAAGGAAATTTGTAATATTGTATATTCTTAAGTATTAGTAGTTTAATTTTGCTATTGTATATGCTTAAGTGTTAATAGTTTATTTTTAGCAAGAAAATTAATAGAACTAATTTATTTTTTTGTTCATTTTACGATGCCTATCCCGCATCCTCGTCGTCGACTCGGTGGAGGACACCTGCTTGATCAGAGGGGCCCTGTCCGGGACTGGGCTCCGCCCGGCTGGTATTGGGAGGTGCTACCTTCCGGGGGGCGTAGGTTGGTGAGGAGCCAGCCCGTCGTTGACCCGATCCTTGTTTGGTGGCGGTCGCGTGGGACAGTGAGGGTGCCGAGGCTTCCGGACACCGCGGAGGTGGTACGTCACCGTGTCAGCGAGGAGGATGAGCACGTCCGTCGCTACATGGTTGCATTGGAGGGCAGGTTCGAGCATACCTGGCAGGTTCTGTGATGGTTCCTTCTCTTTGGGTGTCCACCGCCCGCGCCGGTTCCCGTCGGGCGCTACGGTTCTAGATGTATCAGTGATGCTATATGTATGATAGTATTCGAGGAGTATTAGTGATAATATTCGACGATGTACGGACAGAAGAGATGATGTATTTGCTTATAATTGAATGCATGCTAATTTGAATACTACTTTATTTTACGATTTGGTTTTGCCACGACCCGGGACTAAAGTTGTTTTGGAACGGAGTTCCTGATAGAATAATTCTTTTTTGGTACAAAGGTTAAGAGAATCCGTTTTTTGCAGAACTATGGATCCACATATCAGGAACCTCGAAGAGGAAGAACTTCTCGAAGATATAATCAAAGACGGCCCCGACGTTGAACCAGCTGAATATCCGTCGTCATATCTAAACCACGACGTTGGAATGGAGGTCGAGAGACACGAAGATGAAGCCGATGGGGCAGGAGATAGGTCCAATGATGGAGAAGGTGATAGCTCCACTGATCTAGAAGTCGGTGAAGAAATAATAAAGTCAGGCGAGGTATACATATGAAGTTCGACAATCACTTGTAATATGTGAAAAATATTGGAGATAGCTCTATATTTTATACAAATACATTCATTTGACGAATGTTTCTCCCTCTTAGGCCTCCACATCGAGCAAAACTACGAAACGAGGCCTGACTAGAAAGTTGGATGCACGGACGCATTACACCTTTGAGGTGATAATGCCTACGGGCGAACCCAAGCTTCCTAAGAATGCTGCTGACACATTCAAGAAGCAATGCGGAGTTCTCGTTAGGGATCACGCCCCGATCATCGTTCGGGAGTGGAACAAGCGCAAAGGGGCAGCCGATAGTGACTATGTCGCCGAAAGGTACAAAGATAATCTTTGGAGTGATCTCATGTCACATTTCAACCTGTCAGAATGTGAGAATGAAGATGCCGCACACAAACTGAGGGCCAAAGTCAAGCAGTGGACTCTAAAGAAGATGGCCGAACTGTTCCATAGCTGGAAGAAGAAGGTATGGAAAAACTATCTGAAGACAAAGAAAGTGCCAGTATTCGAGGGGTATCTAGCCAAGCAGGCGAATCAGTAGAAGGCATTTCAAGAGTACAAGGAGTCAGAAGATGCCCAGGCATTATCAGAAAAGAACAAGATAAATGCCGACAAGAAGAAATATCACCACAAGCTGGGGCCAGGGGGCTATGAGACTGCCATCCCGAAGTGGGATAAGAAAGAGCAAGATCTGCTAGATAAAGGCATCGTACCTGAACCACTCCGTGATGAGTGGGAATTGAGAGCAAGAAATTGGTTCCTTGCGCATGGTGGGTCGTACGACGAACAAACAGGGGACCTCATCTGCAATGACGGTCTTAGGATACCCAGGGAGAATTGGAAAAGGATAGTGAAAGAAATTAAGGAGGGAAGAAGAAAGTTCACTTCAGATAGAGATAAAGATTTGCTCACACTGGTCCTCGGCAATGACGAACATGGAGGACGAACGCGAGGCTTCGGTCCTTCTTACCCGTGGTGGCTTGGGTTTGCCAGAGACCAAGACACTTACAGAAGCCGAGAGAGAGCAAAGAAGCGGCAGCAGGATGAGGAGAATGACAAGTTCAACCACTTGCTTGCCAGGATTAACGAGCAACAGAAGCAGATTGATGAGCTTAGAGGAGTACCGCGCCAGGAAGATCCTGCACTTGATATAATCGGCGCCCCATCTAAGCGGAAAAGCAGCGTGGCTGAATCTGAGGCCCCGCCCGACGATGCACGAAGAATGATAGAGGGCGGTCCCGGCTACCCCGTGGATGGAATCAAGGAGTCAACATCATGTGAACTCCATCAGAAATTCAAGAACATATCCTTGAAGGTGGCCGTCGGACAAGCTTTACCTTCTGGCCCTGATGCACGCTGGCATGGCCGTGAGATTCCAGCTGGCTTTGCTAAAGTCGGGGTGGATGAAATCATGACGGGGTTTCATGATATGGACCTCGACATAGCTGGACCCGAAGATGAGAGGACACTCGGAGAAGTACTAGGTGGAGTCATCCTATGGGACAAGAACTACATCAAGCTTCCAGGCTCGGCCCCAAGGACAACACCGCCTGCGAGTCGTCGCAGGTCACCTACACCTCCATTACCTCCAAGCCCTCCACATGACGTCGGCTAGCACAACACGAGTCCATCTCGATCACCGCCGCCGGACTTGGGTCGTCTGCCTCCGCCGCCGCCCGCACAGGATACTAAGCAGAAGCGTGCCACCAAGAACGCTTCGCCGATGATTCCTAAGCGACGGAGCCCCCCAAAGCGCAAACGGTCGCCCCTCCCAAAGGTACCTCATGCTAATCTTCCTATCAGACCTTATGATCGTACGCCCGAGGAAAACGCCAGGATAGCAAAGGAACATCATGATGCGCAGATGAAAAAGAAGGAACCCGAGCCCCGCCCGAAATACACCGAGAAGCAAATAGCATGGGCAAAAGACTTCATAACCCTTCCATCACAGTATGACTTACACTATAAGCCTGATGACTATACACGCACATTGCAGAAGGAAGTGAAAAAGAGCAGCTCACGTGCAAGTGCAAGTGGGAGGAAATCAAGTTCAACTACAAGCCAGAAAAAATCAGACGTTCCTCAGCTTGGACAACAGGCCAAACAGTCGATCCCACCCCTCAAGGTGTTAACCGAGAATGTTCCCCCTCCGGTGCAGGGGCAAGCTTTTGAAAGAGCAAAGGAGTTGGCGGCTCAATGTGGTATCTCGGTTGAAGATTTGCTGGCTTCCACTACAAGAAATAAGGTCAATTATGACTCCCTATATTGGTCATTGATTCGTCATTGTTGATGTTTATTGACTTTTTTGACCAAATTTACAACGTCAACAGTTGGCCGTCAAGAATGAACAAACTTGACCTTTCTAAAATTTTGGTCATAGGTCTTTATCGACCAAAATTTTGGTTTAGCCATTACCCATTTGTGCGAGCCACGTAGGATCTGACGTGGCATTGCTAGTGACCAAATGGAATCATCATAAATTTCAGATCCCTGTCCACCAATCTAGCCTACATGGGCCTGGCCCAATACCTATTTTACTATTGAAAATGTCTGATTTGTTTGGGTTGAAGCATTTTTTTGCTAGAAGCACGCATATCTCAGGATAGACCCATTAAAAATAAATAAAACAGAATAAAAGATTGCAAATAAAATATATATTTCATTTCAGTAGCATATCACATCGAATACATTACATCATCCACCAACTCCATGCATTAAGTTTCAACGTCTAACAAGGGCACATCAAAATAATTTTACATGTACACAACAGAATACTTCTACAAGTGCAATGTAACATCCCAATTTTCTTAAATTCGGATGTTAATAGATCATTCATATGCATCTCATATTTTTCTATGCATTATTTGCTCTTCTGAGAATTCTATTCACTATGCAACTGCGGGCAATTTATTGGAGTGGAGATAATGTGACTTCTCCCCTGTCGAATTAAAATGCATAAAGTTTCGAATATTATTTGGAGTTACCGACTTGATTTTGCAAAAAAATTATAATGCCCAAAATTATTTTTAGTTAAGTTTTTAAATGCTTTTTGCGTGGTCAGTTGCATTAAAACTATTTTTAAAATTTGCATTAGGTGGAACTAGGTTTCCTTTAGTATTTATTAGGATATTTATTTTATACTTATATATATATATATATCTATATTAGATTTCAATATATGTATCTATATATACCTATAAATATATATTACTATATGCGTTTGTTTTTAATATACATATATATGTATTTTTGTATACGTATATTATCGTTATTATTTTTCTCTGTTTGTTTAAAAAAAAAAAAATATTATTTTTAATACTTTTTATTTTTTTATTTTACTAAAAGAAAACTAAGTGGGCCGAGCCAGCTGGCTGGGGCCGAGCTAGCAGGAACCGAGCGCAGCCTCCAGCGAGGTCCTAGGCCACGAGAGCTCATGCCTTCCCTGGCCAGCGAGCCCCTTTGCTCCAGGACTCCCACCCACGATGGCCCCAGCACACCCAGCAACAGAGCTAGGAACAAATTCCCATCTCTAGGAAATATTACCACGAACCATAGCCTTGTCCCGATTTGTTTTTCTTTCTCCAGATTCGTTCTGTCCAAAACCTAAATTTCTTGCTGCCTCAATTTCGACCACCACCGGAGCCCCGTCCACCGGAACATCACCGGAGTTCATCCGTGTTCGCCGGAGTTCGCGGAGCCGTCATCACCGGAGTCCGTTCGACCGTCACCGGAGCATCATCGGAGGAGCCACACCAAGACGGTTTCGTTTTTCCCCGCTGTTCGTGGTGAGAACGCAGGCACGAGCGGATTCATCAAACCCTGATGAACAGCTTCAGGACGAAATTCAATCAGTTTTTAATCTGTTTTTAGCTGCGCCAGATTCTCGGTATAATTTTGAAACGCGTTTATCTTTTTACTCGTAACTCCAATTCAGGAAATCCTTTTTCCTGTGATCTCGTATTGATGAGTAGAACATGTTAGAACCAGTAGTTTTCAGTTTTACGAAAATTATTATTTTTTGTTAAAACAGATTATTTTAAACCTACCGGAGGCCATATTTTGCAAACCGTTCATCCGGTTTAGTTGATTCTTTTTGCGTTGTCATCGTATCAGCATGTAGATGATTTTATACCTGCTGCCATGCTATTTATGTTTTGGTTTTAAGCAAGTTGTTTTATTGCCGATGGTCTTATTTGGTGTTATGTGACTGTGGTGATTGATTGGTGTGATTGCTTGCAACGTTTAGATTGTACGGAGTGCGACGCAAACTATTGTCAGGAGTGTGACCTTCTGAACCAGAATCAAGGCAAGTTACATGTTGATCATCCTGTACCTATTAGTTTTCTATGCATGTGGTATTATATCACCCTATGAAAATTATGCATGTATAGGAATATTATTATTGCTATGCCATTGAGCTATATTCCCTTGTCATGAAGATTGTGGTATTTGTAGTTTTGCTATGCTATGTAGACGGGGATTGGTTCCTGTGTTCATTGAGGTTATGTGAGGATTACTACAAAATAAATTTGAGTAGTAATTAAGGATTTAATTCACCTCTGGCGGATATGGTATTGCTGGGTGGTTTCAAGAACATCATGGTTTCTACCCTCTGAATGTAAGTGGAATGTCGCCCAGGTTCAAAAAGATCAGACAGACTTAGTGACTAGTAGCTTCCGTGCGCAACCACTAGCTATATGGGCTCTAGCTTAGTTGAGTAGGTTGTGGGAACCTTGCCTGGGCAAAGCTAGCAGATGTAGATATAAATAGGTGTATCGGCTTGCCGTTGGGTGGAGGTGACTGCTTCTGAAAGACTTCGTCTCAATCTTCGGGTTGGGTTTAGTGGGTACAGTGTGCAAACCTCTGCAGAGTGTATAAACTAATCATGATTAACCGTGTCCCCGGTTATGGACAATTTTGAGCAGCTAGGCCATTACAGTTGTTGGATGATCTTGATAGATGACACACTTAATAAAACTTGGTGGGAAACTTAATGATGGTAGTAGGTTGGAGTTGGAGATGCCAATTCAACCATATGTGAGTATTGTAGCAAATAAATTAAAACTTGACTATTAGGTAGCTATGAGGATAAAATCAGCTTTCTGCAAAATAACCATCAACCTTTCTCTTATTATACTATGCATATACATGTAGGTTTGTTATATTTCTTTTCCTGTGTAACTTGCCAATACATTCAAAGTATTGACCTATATGGCTGCAACGTATCATGTTGCAGGATATTCAGACGAGGAGTAAGGTACCGTTAGGGTCGCGAGTCTTCACTCAACATCGCCAGTGGGCTATGATGGGACTCATCGTTATTATTCTGCTACTTTTCCGCTGTTTAATAGATTAAAGCTAGCTAAGTGCTATGCAGATTGTTATATTTTATAAATTCTGGATCATACGTTATTATAAATGATGCACTTGCTATATCTGGTTTTCATCTATACTGTGTGTGCTAGCGAGTCGATCCAGGGACTAGCACAGTAAAACACAGAGACTCAAATCCTTCGAGGTTTGGTCGTTACAGATGGTATCAGAGCAATGCGTTGACTGTAGGTCGTGACCCTAGAAAATGGATTAGAAAAGCCATAGGAGTCTAAGTTTATTCTATTAACTTTGTCTACATCTTACTCTTTCATTAGACAACCACTCTAGTATCTTGACCAGCTTAGGTAGGAACTAGTGCTGAGACCACCACTTATCTTTGTTTTTATTGCGATATTAACGTGTTAGCGTATCTGTTTATGCCCGCTTTGTGGCATGACGATACTAGGTTGCTTGCTTGATTGTTATTTTGCTTGTTTGTTAAACTAAGATCTTGTCGGAATTATTCGACTATATATATAGATATGCTTGATTATTGTTATGCTTGGTTGTGTTATAGCTATGTTGTTTTGTTGCTCACATATATTACCTTGATCATAATATGCATATGGGTAGAATATCTATATTCCTCTAGACCTATTCTGTCTATTACTCATCTATTCTTTCCAACCAAAACCCTTAGTATGCCTATTAGAGTGAGTTCCCTACATATTTGATCATACTGAAGTCACAAGGTCTCGATATTATTTTGGGTATGGACTGGTTACAATTATATGAAGGAGTTATCGATTGTGCTAGTCGATCTATTTCTCTCAGTGCACCAGGAGGGAGGAGAATCAAATATGTATGTAAGTATCAGCATAAGAGGATGCAGGTGAACTCTCTTAAGGGGGTAGCTTGGAAGAGGTGCCAGTTGTGAAGGATTATCCAGATGTGTTTCACGTATCCCAGCTGGAGAAGTGTCATGCCGAGATGGCAGACGTTCCTTTGAGAGATACAGTGCCACTTGAGGCAATTCAGTTGGAGACTGACTTGACATATGAGGAGAAGCCTATTAAGATTCTAGAGACAGCAGAGAGAGTTAGTCGCACCAAGGCAATCAGGTTATGCAAAGTTCAGTGGGATCATCATACCGAAGAAGAGGCTATTTGGGAACGAGAGGAGGATCTCAAGCAGGAACACCCACACCTATTTGCTGGCCAACCCGAATCTCGAGGGCGAGATCCATCTTAAGGGGGGTAGGTTTGTAACATCCCAATTTTCTTAAATTCGGATGTTAATAGATCATTCATATGCATCTCATATTTTTCTATGCATTATTTGCTCTTCTGAGAATTCTATTCACTATGCAACTGCGGGCAATTTATTGGAGTGGAGATAATGTGACTTCTCCCCTGTCGAATTAAAATGCATAACGTTTCGAATATTATTTGGAGTTACCGACTTGATTTTGCAAAAAATTTATAATGCCCGAAATTATTTTTAGTTAAGTTTTTAAATGCTTTTTGCGTGGTCAATTGCATTAAAACTATTTTTAAAATTTGCATTAGGTGGAACTAGGTTTTCTTTAGTATTTATTAGGATATTTATTTTATACTTATATATATATATATCTATATTAGATTTCAATATATGTATCTATATATACCTATAAATATATATTACTATATGCGTTTGTTTTTAATATACATATATATGTATTTTTGTATACGTATATTATCGTTATTATTTTTTCTCTGTTTGTTTTTCTTTATATATATATATATATATATATATATATATATATATATATATATTATTTTTAATACTTTTTATATTTTTATTTTACTAAAAAAAACTAAATGGGCCGAGCCAGCAGGAACCGAGCGCAGCCTCCAGCGAGGTCCTAGGCCACGAGAGCTCATGCCTTCCCTGGCCAGCGAGCCCCTTTGCTCCAGGACTCCCACCCACGATGGCCCTAGCACACCCAGCAACCGAGCTAGGAACAAACTCCCATCTCTAGGAAATATTACCACGAACCATAGCCTTGTCCCGATTTGTTTTTCTTTCTCCAGATTCGTTCTCTCCACAACCTAAATTTCTTGCTGTCTCAATTTCGACCACCACCGGAGCCCCGTCCACCGGAGCATCACCGGAGTTCATCCGTGTTCGCCGGAGTTCGCGGAGCCGCCATCACCGGACTCCGTTCGACCGTCACCGGAGCATCATCGGAGGAGCCACACCGAGACGGTTTCGTTTTTCCCCGCTGTTCGTGGTGAGAACGCACGCACGAGTGGATTCATCAAACCCTGATGAACAGCTTCAGGACGAAATTCAATCAGTTTGTAATCTATTTTTAGCTGCGTCAAATTCTCGGTATAATTTTGAAACGCGTTTATCTTTTTACTCATAACTCCAATTCAGGAAATTCTTTTTCCTGTGATCTCGTATTGATGAGTAGAACATGTTAGAACCAGTAGTTTTCAGTTTTACGAATTTTTTTTTTGTTAAAATAGATTATTTTAAACCTACCGGAGGCCATATTTTGCAAACCGTTCATCCGGTTTAGTTGATTCTTTTTGTGTTGTCATCGTATCAGCATGTAGATGATTTTATACCTGCTGCCATGCTATTTATGCTTTGGTTCTAAGCAAGTTGTTTTATTGCCGATGGTCTTATTTGGTGTTATGTGATTGTGGTGATTGATTGGTGTGATTGCTTGCAACGTGTAGATTGTACAGAGTGCGACGCAAACTATTGTCAGGAGTGTGACCTTCTGAACCAGAATCAAGGCAAGTTACATGTTGATCATCCTTTACCTATTATTTTTCTATGCATGTGGTATTATATCACCCTATGAAAATTATGCATGTATAGGAATATTATTATTGCTATGCCATTGAGCTATATTCCCTTGTCATGAAGATCGTGGTATTTGTAGTTTTGCTATGCTATGTAGACGGGGATTGGTTCCTGTGTTCATTGAGGTTATGTGAGGATTACTACAAAATAAATTTGAGTAGTAATTAAGGACTTAATTCACCTCTGGGCGGATATGGTATTGCTGGGTGGTTTCAAGAACATCATGGTTTCTACCCTCTGAATGTAAGTGGAATGCCGCCCAGGTTCAAAAAGATCAGACAGACTTAGTGACTAGTAGCTTCCGTGCGCAACCACTAGCTATATGGGCTCTAGCTTAGTTGAGTAGGTTGTGGGAACCTTGCCTGGGCAAAGCTAGCAGATGTAGATATAAATAGGTGTATCGGTTTGCCGTTGGGTGGAGGTGACTGCTTCTGAAAGACTTCGTCTCAATCTTCGGGTTGGGTCTAGTGGGTACAGTGTGCAAACCTCTGCAGAGTGTATAAACTAATCATGATTATCCGTGTCCCCGGTTATGGACAATTTTGAGCAGTTAGGCCATTACAGTTGTTGGATGATCTTGATAGATGACACACTTAAAAAAACTTGGTGGGAAACTTAATGATGGTAGTAGGTTGGAGTTGGAGATGCCAATTCAACCATATGTGAGTATTGTAGCAAATAAATTAAAACTTGACTATTAGGTAGCTATGAGGATAAAATCAGCTTTCTGCAAAATAACCATCAACCTTTCTCTTGTTATACTATGCATATACATGTAGGTCTGTTATATTTCTTTTCCTGTGTAACTTGCCAATACATTCAAAGTATTGACCTATATGGCTGCAACGTATCATGTTGCAGGATATTCAGACGAGGAGTAAGGTACCGTTAGGGTCGTGGGTCTTCACTCAACATCGCCAGTGGGCTATGATGGTACTCATCGTTATTATTCTGCTACTTTTCTGCTGTTTAATAGATTAAAGCTAGCTAAGTGCTATGCAGATTGTTATATTTTATAAATTCTGGATCATACGTTATTATAAATGCAGGGACTAGCACAGTAAAGCACAGAGACTCAAATCCTTCGAGGTTTGGTCGTTACATGCAAGCGCACGAAAAAAGGACCCAACAAGTGCACAATCGCACATAAAGAGAGTTCCATGAAGATTGGATGAGAACCACAAGTTTCTACTCATCCTCTTCCTCTGCACAATATGTTGGAATTATGCCCTAGAGGCAATAATAAATATAGTTATTATTATAATTCCTGTATCAAGATAATCATTTATTATCCATGCTATAATTGTATTGAATGAAGACTCATTTACATGTGTGGATACATAGACAAAACACTGTCCCTAGCAAGCCTCAAGTTGGCTAGCCAGTTGATCAAAGATAGTCAGTGTCTTCTGATTATAAACAAGGTGTTGTTGCTTGATAACTGGATCACGTCATTAGGAGAATCATGTGATGGACTAGACCCAAACTAATAGACGTAGCATGTTGATCGTGTCATTTTGTTGGTACTGTTTTCTGCGTGTCAAGTATTTGTTCCTATGACCATGAGATCATATAACTCACTGACACCGGAGGAATACTTTGTGTGTATCAAACGTCGCAACGTAACTGGTGACTATAAAGATGCTATACAGGTATCTCCGAAGGTGTTAGTTGAGTTAGTATGGATCAAGACTGGGATTTGTCACTCCGTGTGACGGAGAGGTATCTTGGGGCCCACTCGGTAATACAACATCACACACAAGCCTTGCAAGCAATGTGACTTAGTGTAAGTTGCGGGATCTTGTATTACGGAACGAGTAAAGAGACTTGCCGGTAAACGAGATTGAAATAGGTATGCGGATACTGATGATCGAATCTCGGGCAAGTAACATACCGAAGGACAAAGGGAATGACATACGGGATTATATGAATCCTTGGCACTGAGGTTCAAACGATAAGATCTTCGTAGAATATGTAGGATCCAATATGGGCATCCAGGTCCCGCTATTGGATATTGACCGAGGAGTCTCTCGGGTCATGTCTACATAGTTCTCGAACCCGCAGGGTCTGCACACTTAAGGTTCGACGTTGTTTTATGCGTATTTGAGTTATATGGTTGGTTACCGAATGTTGTTCGGAGTCCCGGATGAGATCACGGACGTCACGAGGGTTTCCGGAATGGTCCGGAAACGAAGATTGATATATAGGATGACCTCATTTGATTACCGGAAGGTTTTCGGAGTTACCGGGAATGTACCGGGAATGACGAATGGGTTCCGGGAGTTCACCGGGGGGGGGGGGGCAACCCACCCCGGGGAAGCCCATAGGCCTTGAGGGTGGCGCACCAGCCCTTAGTGGGCTGGTGGGGCATCCCAAAAGGGCCCTATGCGCCTAGGAAAGAAAATCAAAGAGAAAAGAAAAAAAAAGAGGAGGTGGGAAGGGAAGGAAGGACTCCCACCCACCAAACCAGGTCCAACTTGGCTTGGGGGGGGGAGCCTTCCCCCTTGGACTCGGCCGACCCCCTTGGGGCTCCTTGAGCCCCAAGGTATGGTCCCTTCCCTCCCACCTATATATACGGAGGTTTGAGGGCTGATTTGAGACGACTTTTCCACGGCAGCCCGACCACATACCTCCACGGTTTTTCCTCTAGATCGCGTTTCTGCGGAGCTCGGGCGGAGCCCTACTGAGACAAGGTCATCACCAACCTCCGGAGCGCCGTCACGCTGCCGGAGAACTCTTCTACCTCTCCGTCTCTCTTGCTGGATCAAGAAGGCCGAGATCATCGTCGAGCTGTACGTGTGCTGAACGCGGAGGTGCCGTCCGTTCGGTACTAGATCGTGGGACTGATCGCGGGATTGTTCGCGGGGCGGATCGAGGGATGTGAGGACGTTCCACTACATCAACCGCGTTCACTAACGCTTCTGTTGTACGGTCTACAAGGGTACGTAGATCACTCATCCCCTCTCGTAGATGGGCATCACCATGATAGGTCTTCGTGCGCGTAGGAAATTTTTTGTTTCCCATGCGATGTTCCCCAACAGTGGCATCATGAGCTAGGTTCATGCGTAGATGTCTTCTCGAGTAGAACACAAAAGTTTTTGTGGGCGGTGATGTGCGTTTTGCTGCCCTCCTTAGTCTTTTCTTGATTCCGCGGTGTTGTTGGATTGAAGCGGCTTGGACCGACATTACTCGTACGCTTACGAGAGACTGGTTTCATCGCTACGAGTAACCCCGTTTCTCAAAGATGACTGGCAAGTGTCGGTTTCTCCAACTTTAGTTGAATCGGATTTGACCGAGGAGGTCCTTGGATGAGGTTAAATAGCAACTCATATATCTCCGTTGTGGTGTTTGCGTAAGTAAGATGCGATCCTACTAGATACCCATGGTCACCACGTAAAACATGCAACAACAAAATTAGAGGACGTCTAACTTGTTTTTGCAGGGTATGCTTGTGATGTGATATGGCCAACGATGTGATGTGATATATTGGATGTATGAGATGATCATGTTGTAATAGAAAATATCGACTTGCACGTCGATGGTACGGCAACCGGCAAGAGCCATAGGGTTGTCTTTATACTAACGTTTGTGCTTGCAGATGCGTTTACTATTTTGCTAGGATGTAGCTTTAGTAGTAATAGCATGAGTAGCACGACAACCCCGATGGCAACACGTTGATGGAGATCATGGTGTGGCGCCGGTGACAAGAAGATCGTGCCGGTGCTTTGGTGATGGAGATCAAGAAGCACGTGATGATGGCCATATCATGTCACTTATGAATTGCATGTGATGTTAATCCTTTTATGCACCTTATTTTGCTTAGAACGACGGTAGCATTATGAGGTGATCTCTCACTAAAATTTCAAGACGAAATTGTGTTCTCCCCGACTGTGCACCGTTGCTACAGTTCGTCGTTTCGAGACACCACGTGACGATCGGGTGTGATAGACTCAACATTCACATACAACGGGTGCAAAACAGTTGCGCACGTGGAACACTCAGGTTAAGCTTGACGAGCCTAGCATGTGAAGACATGGCCTCGGAACACATGAGACCAAAAGTTCGATCATGAATCATATAGATGATATGATTAGCATAGGGATGCTTACCACTGAAACTATACTCAACTCACGTGATGATCGGACTTGAGCTAGTGTAAGTGGATCATGAACCACTCAAATGACTAGAGAGATGTACTTTTTGAGTGGGAGTTTAGCGAATAATTTGATTAAGTTAAACTCTAATTATCTTGAACATAGTCTAAGTCCACTTTGAATATATTTGTGTTGTAGATCATGGCTCACGCGACAGTCACCCTGAATTTGAATACGTTCCTAGAGAAAGCTAAGTTGAAAGATGATGGAAGCAACTTTGTAGACTGGGCTCGTAATCTTAAGCTAATCTTACAAGCTGGGAAGAAGGATTATGTCCTTAATGCTGCGCTAGGAGATGAACCACCTGCTACGGCTGATCAGGATGTTATGAACGCTTGGTTAGCACGTAAGGAGGACTACTCAGTAGTTCAATGTGCAGTCTTGTATGGCTTAGAACCGGGACTTCAACGTCGCTTTGAGCGTCATGGAGCATTTGAGATGTTCCAGGAGTTGAAGTTTATCTTTTAGAAGAACGCCCGGATCGAGAGGTATGAGACCTCCGATAAATTCTATGCTTGCAAGATGGAGGAGAACTCGTCTGTCAGTGAGCATGCACTACTGAAATTCAGAAATTTGTCGTCTGCCAAGGCGGACGGCAAAGGGGGCAACCACGGACGGCAAAGGCTTTGCCGTCTGCCCCCTCATGGCAAAGTAGACGGTAAAAAAAATCCGGTGAAGAGGCTCTTTGTCGTCTGCTTTCACAAAGCGGACGGCAAAGAATCTTTGCCATGAGGGGGCAGACGGCAAAATAAGTGGGACGGCATATATTGCAACGTCCCCGTTAAGTGTTAACGGCAGGCCTCCTCTCTTTGCCGTCTTCCTCCCCCCTTTGCCATGTGGGGGCAGACGGCAAAGAGGGGAGAGAGAGGGGGCAGATTCCCTCTTTGCCGTCTGCCTCCCCCCCCCCTTTGCCATGTGGGGGCAGACGGCAAAGAGGGGAGAGAGGGGGGGCAGATTCCCTATTTGTTGTCTGCCTCCCCCCCTTTGCCATGTGGGGGCAGACGGCAAAGAGGGGAGAGAGAGGGGGCAGATTCCCTCTTTGCCGTCTGCCTCCCCCCCTTTGCCATGTGGGGGCAGACGGCAAAGAGGGGAACCATCCCCTTTTTTATTTATTTTTTGTTATATCCAGCATTTTTAACAATAATCAGGATATATATATATTTGACATAAATAAATATCTTTCCGTACTCATCACCACATTAAAATAACTCTCATCCATAGTGCGTACATATTATGGAAGTTACATCCGTACCAAACCATATATTACACCAGTTTCATCCACGTGCATACAAAGTTTCATATATTCATATACTACAATAGTTTCAATACAACCCATGGTACAAGAAATAATCTTCAAGCATTCCATCAACCAAGCTTCCCGTGAAGTGAAGGTAATCTGCAAAATGACAAATAAGAAAGTTAGAAAAATAATACTAGATGAAGTAGTGTATATATAGGTTATTTCGGAGAGAAATTAGCTAAGTATAGACCATTTAGGAGCTAACTAAGCTAATTATGTCATTTAGGTGGAACCCTAGCTAACTATAGGAGAAGAGAAAGAGAAGAAGAAGTAAAAGAAGGAGGAGGAGGAGGAGAAGGAGAAGGAAGAGGAGAAGAAGAAGAAAAAGGAGGAGGAGGAGGAGGAGGAGGAGGAAGGAGAAGGAAGAGGAGAAGAAGAAGAAGGAGAAGAAGGAGAAGAAGAAGGAGAAGAAGGAGAAGAAGAAGGAGAAGGAGAAGGAGGAAGAAGGAGGAAGAAGAAGGGGAAGGAGGAGCTCCTTCTCCTTCTCCTCCTTCTTCTCCTTCTTCTTCTCCTCCTCCCTCTCCTCCTTCTTCTTCTCCTTATTCCTCTTCCTTCCTTTCATTTTCCTCTTTTTCTCTTCTTGTCCCCTTCTTCGGGCTAAATTGGCTAAGAATGCCTTTTTGGAGCTAATTATGTCATTTCGAGGATAATTAGCTAAGTATAGATCATTTTTTATTAAATAGGACATTTTGGAGCTAACTAAGCTAATTATGTCATTTCGTAGGATAATTAGCCAATTTAGCCTTTCTTGGATAAGTCTAAGCTACGTAGAAGAAGAGATAGAGAAGAAGAAGTAAAATAAGGAGGAGGAGGAGGAGGAGGAGGAGAAGAAGAAGGAAGAGGAGAAGAAGAAGAAAGAGGAGAAGAAGAAGAAAAGAAGAAGGAGAAGGAGAAGAAGAAGGAGAAGGAGAAGGAGGAAGAAGGAGGAAGAAGAAGGGGAAGGAGGAGCTCCTTCTCCTTCTCCTCCTTCTTCTCCTTCTTCTTCTCCTCCTCCCTCTCCTCCTTCTTCTCCTCATTTTTCCTCTTCCTTCCTTTCATTTTTCCTCTTTTTCTCTTCTGGTCCCCTTCTTCGGGCTAAATTGGCTAAGAATGCCTTTTTGGAGCTAATTATGTCATTTCAAGGATAATTAGCTAAGTATAGGTCATTTTTTATTAAATAGGACATTTTGGAGCTAACTAAGCTAATTATGTCATTTCGTAGGACAATTGGCTAATTTAGCCTTTCTTGGATGAGTCTAAGCTACGTAGAAGAAGAGATAGAGAAGAAGAAGTAAAATAAGGAGGAGGAGGAGGAGGAGGAGGAGGAGAAGAAGAAGGAAGAGGAGAAAGAAGAAGGAAAGAAGAAGGAGAAGGAGAAGAAGAAGGAGAAGGAGGAAGAAGAAGGAGTAGGAGGAGCTCCTTCTCCTTCTCCTCCTTCTTCTCCTTCTTCTCCTTCTTCTTCTCCTCCTCCCTCTCCTCCTTCTTCTCCTCATTTTTCCTCTTCCCTCCTTTCATTTTTCCTCTTTTTCTCTTCTTGTCCCCTTCTTCGGGCTAAATTGGCTAAGAATGCCTTTTTGGAGCTAATTATGTCATTTCGAGGATAATTAGCTAAGTATAGGTCATTTTTTATTAAATAGGCCATTTTGGAGCTAACTAAGCTAATTATGTCATTAGATGGAAGTCTAGCTATTTTGGAGCTAACTAAGCTAATTATGTCATTAGATGGAAGTCTAGCTATTTTTTGTTAAAACACTAGAAATAACATACCTAAGTTAGGGTGAAGCACGGTGGCTCTGGCTTGTTTCACCTGGAGAAGGCTGCCCTGGAGAAGGGTCGTGCGATGCGTTTCGGGACATATTCTGCACCAAACATCGTTTGCAATGTGTAGTTAGCATGAGGACACTCTTAAGATCACTACACTGAAATGAAACTCACCGTCCCCGCCACGTTAATGGCTGGCATCGGCGGAGGGACTTGGCCGTTCTTCTCGCACATAGACTGTACATTTGGTTTCGACAAGTCAAACTTTTTATTTATTAATCAAACAGACATTCAATGCAAGATTTGAAATAACATGAAGAAGAAACTTACCACGAAGAGCTCGTATATGGCCCTGGTAGACGCTTCATTCCGTGCCCTCTCCGCCTCCACCAATGCAGTCGTCCTCTCCTCCAGCTCCCTAATTTCCTTATCCTTCTCCGCCATAGCCGCCTGCATTGCCGCTCTCTCTTTCTGAATAGCAGCCTGCAACACAACTCATTGTTAGCAATGTAATCATATTGGTTCCAACGCACAACATAATGCGGAAAGATAGTTGAGTCTATTAAACTAACCTCGATGGCGAGCTCGACTGGCCGTGGACTACGTGTTATCTCCGGACAAGAGCTCGTTTGGCGTGCCTTTATATGCCGGAGAGTGCTAGGACAACATATAAGGCCGTCTCCAATGGCGATCGAGCCATGGGGCCTCCCGTTGCCAGCTATCATCACCAGCTCTGGATCAATAGGCCCCTCGCTCGGGTTAAAGTCCTCCCCTTTCCTCGCCTTCCCGTGATCTCTGTACTTCACGAGCTTGTCGTGGGAGGAGATGTTGGTGAAGTTTTCTGGATGCTCGAGGTCAGACTCACAGAATGCCTTGACCTTCTTGTACGAGGCAGTATGGGCCATCGCATACAGGTCGTACATCTGTGGCGCCTCCGTCTTATTGTGACGCGCCTAAAAGAGAGAGAGCAGAAAATTGTATTGGTAAAGGGCTCAAGATAGCATTAAGAATGAATTGCATGAGGCATGAAGCAAACCACATACCTATTTCTCGCCAAATTGGATTAAGTTGACGCTCCCTTGATGGTGTGGCACGCCAACCATTTTGCCACGCCTCTCCTTGGCGTTGTTGTGGCTGGTCTCCCACGTTTCGGAGCACCACTGGTCCACCAAGGCCTCCCAACAATCCATCTTATCCACACACCATCTAGGGGGCACCTAAGTTAATAAAGATAAATTTGAGTGCGTAAGAACCAAATCAAGGAAACTAACTACAAAGCCTTAATAATATGTAATTACCTTCATGTAATGCTCCTTCTCCATCTTAGCATCACGGCACTTCGCCTTATCAATCCTAATACGCCGCGTGGCATAGTAGTCTCGAACAGCCTGCACCCGAGCCTCGTGCCGGAAGTTTTGAAGTAGGCGGCGACATTCGGTTTCGATAACCTTTGCCGCATCGTCCTCGTATCCCTCCTCACACCTGTAGAAGGTCTGCAAACGAGACAACACCGATTAGTACAATAAATAGCTATGGTTAATTTATAATTGTGTGAAAGAGAAATTACCCAGAACTTTCGGATCACCATGTCCGCCCTCGTGGCACACAAAACACCGTCGATCTCCACCTCCGGCGGGGCCGGGGCACCCAAGTAGTGCTCCCAGGTCATCCCTACCTCTCGCTCCCGACCGGGCAACGTAACAAACCCTGGGAAGTTTTGATGGCAAAGAACACCGAGGACGCTGTTGGGCTTGCGGACACCCTTGGCAACAATCCAACCCCTACAGTATGACAAATTAAAGCCAAAACATTAGATATTTGAGAAAACGTGAAGGCAAAAGGTTAAATAAGAGTAAATTAACTTACTTGTCCCCATTTGGCGTAATCGAGCACCTCTGCTCGGGGGTCGATGGCACGAGCGGGAGCCCCGAACTACCACGCTGGTAGACGGTATCCCCCTCACCCAGCTCCTCGTCGCTACCAGCATGGCCAGTTGGCTCTGGCCAGGGATCCCACTGGGTCTCTTGGGACATACCCTCATCCCTGCTGTGCTCCGCAGTCGAGTGGAAGGAAACCTCTGGGACACGAGTCTCGTGGGTCAAAGGCTCGTCGACCTGAGGCTCGTCGACCCGAGGCTCGTGAACCGGAGACCGTGTAGCCTCCACCTCAGACGAATCCATCCTAGAAGTCCTCCTGTGCTCAGGTGAATCAGCTTGGGGTGGTGGCGGAGACCGTGTAGCCCTACCTCTCCCGCGGCCACGTGTACCTTTAGTACAACATAAATACCAACATGAGTAATAAAATGTATATAAATACCAATATGCATGCAACATGAGTACAACATAAATACCAACATGAATACAACGTGTACCTTTAGTGCCTCTCGGCTTCGCGGGTGGTCGACCTCCTCTCACGGGGGCCGCTCCTTGCATAGTAGAGAGCAACACTCTCCGAAGAGGCGAGGCAGGAATGGAAGTACCCATCCCATCACCCGCCGACGAAGAAGCAGCCGCGGCATGCTTTCGACCCTTTCCCACCATCTTTCAACACCTGTCATGACAAAGAGTAAATGAAATTAGTACAACATAAATACCAACATGACTAATAAAAATTGAATACCTAACATGAACTCAAAATTTATATATAGTATAATAGTTGAATACCTGACATGAACTAATAACAATCGTCCTCGTCTATATATGCTTCGGGGTCAATAAATGCATCATGATCATCACTATCATCAATAAATGCATCATCATCATCACTATCTAGAAGAACATGTGGAAGACCACCATTATGTAATCGGTCAAGAAGTGACAGGTCATCCGCAGCAGTAACCTCTTCTTCTTCCAGCTCTTCCTCTTCAGGCTCAGGGGTTAAGACGGATTCACTGTCGTTGTCTACTTCAATGTTCTGGGGTGAAGTAGAGCGGTTCTTGAAACGTTTCTTGGACATACGTGTTTCTTGGAAGAATTCTCCTTCATATGTGTCTGGGTTAATGTGAGGTTCGTAATCCTCTTCATTGAGGGTAGGTGGTCTAAAATGTGGTGGCACTTCATAAACGACATCCCAACCTTTGAGATTTGGATCAGTTTGGCAGGCCCACGGTAGATAGAAAACTTGTGTCGCCTGTTGAGCCGTAATATAGACATCGGGAACATCTAAGTGGGTGTTTTGGTTGATTTCGACTAGTCCTATATGTTCATGAGTCCTTCTAGTCTCCCTCGGCTCAAACCAATAACATTTGAAGACTACGACGGTCGGTGGGTTTTCACCATAGAATAGAAGTTCATAAATTGCTTCAACCCTTCCATAATACTCGGTGTCTCCTTCGCCGACAGCAGAGACACAACAATTTGTAGTCTTTAGGTCGGGCATAGATAGCTCTTTGCCAAAGGTACGAAAGTGATACCCGTTGATGTTGTATTTGTCAAATGAACGGACCTTATAGTCAAAACCATTAGCGACTTGTCTCAACTCGGCGTCCATAGACTCTGCATCAGCCTACAAGTATAATACGAAAGAATGGATGCATTAGCCGCAAATTAGACCAATAAGTCAAATGGGCCCTTAATGGTAATTAATTACCCTTTGTTTGAACCAAGAGATGAAACCAGGATAGTCGCCTCCATGCTTGCGAGAAGCTCATACTCTTCGACGGAATCCTTTTCGATGACCGCTCCATCCAAGAATTCGGCGACGTATCGACTATATCAAATATCCGGGAATAAGAGTGGTTCAAAGCAATTAGAAGTTGCGGAACAATAAATTACCGAGAACTTACTCGATGTACGGCCGCACTTCTGTTAGGTTGGTGAAGATATACAATGAAATGGTCCGCCATTCTTCGACATCCAACGATTTCCCTTTCGAAGCACCGGATGGTGCGAGCTTACCTTTGAATAGGCTGAGGTTGGATCGAACTTTTTCTCGATCGCCATCATTGTACCGAGGCTTCGGGTTATGCAAATGATAATTTTTGGCTTCGTAGTGTGCTGTCACGAAGTTTGCCGCCTCCTCAGTAATGAATGCCTCGGCCATTGATGCTTCAATTCTACGTTTATTTTTACACTTAGCTCGAAGCGTCTTCTGCATCCTCTCAGTTGAGTAGCACCATCGATTTTGAACGCCCCCCCCCCCCATTCTTGCCTCGGTCGGGAGATGCAAAATCAAATGTTGCATTGGATTAAAGAAGCCCGGTGGAAAGATCTTTTCTAATTTGCAGACCAACTCCGGCGCCAACTCTTCCATTTCATCTAGCACGCCAGGCGATAGTTCTTTCGCACAAAGAGAACGGAAGAAATAGCTCAGCTCTGCCAGTACTAGCCATTCATCCTCAGGGATAAAGCCACGCAACATCACCGGCATTACCCGCTCAATCCATATGTGCCAATCATGACTCTTGAGCCCAAATATTTTCAATTTCTCAAGACTCGCTCCCCTCTTTAGATTCGCAGCATACCCATCGGGGAACATCAACCGCATTTTCACCCACAATAGCATTTCCCTCATAGCTGGCCTTTCAAGATTGAACCATGCCTTTGGCTTCGCTATGCTTTTCTTTCCTTTCCGTTGTCGCAAGTTTTGCAACGGTCTATCACATAGAGCCTCCAGGTCGATTCTAGCCTTAGGATTATCTTTTGACTTCCCCTCTATGCCGAACAACGTACCAAAAATGGCCTCCGCAATATTCTTTTCAGTGTGCATCACGTCAATGTTGTGTGGGCAAAGGAGGTCTTTGAAGTAAGGGAGATCCCATAAGCATGACTTGTGAGTCGAGGCGTGTTCCGTATTATACCCTTTGAAGTATCCTGGACGCAAAGGATCAGGCTCGAGAGCGTTTAACTGATCAAGGGTCTGTTGGCCTGTCAACGCAGTTGGTGCAGTGTTTTTGACAACTCTACCTTTGATGAAATTCTTCTTGTCTTTTCTGAACTTATGGTCAGGATCCAGGAATTGTCCATGCATGTCGAAGCAAGAATACTTGCGACCAGCCTGCAGCCAACGGAACTGAAGAGCTGCCTTGCATGTGGTGCACGGGAACCTTCCATGCACACACCAGCCAGCGAATAGCGCAAACGCCAGATAATCATGCGTCGAGTACATGTACCACACATGCATTTTGAAATTTGTTTTGGTAGCCGCGTCGTAGGTCTTGATCCCATTATCCCAGGCTTCTTGCAACTCATCCTTAAGCGGCTGCATGTACACATTCATATTCTTCCCCGGCTAGTTGGGCCCTGGAATTATCAACGTCAGGAAAACGTTCTTTCTTTTCATAATCTCTCCGGGTGGCAAATTTAGTGGAATGATAAATACAAGCCAACAACTGTATTGTGCTGCCGTCATACCATACACATTGAACCCATCCGTGCTGATGGCAACTCTAGGTTGCCTTGGATCTTCCGATTTATCCTTATGTAATGCATCGAAGTGCCTCCACGCAAAACCATCTGAAGTGTGTACCAGCATCTTGTTCCCATCCGCATCTAGTTCGGTTCTTTTGCCCAATTTGTGCCATGTCATCTGTCTGGCCGTCTCTTCGACCATGAAAAGATGTTGAAGTCTTGGTACGATTGGCAGATATCGAAGAACACTAATGGGGATTTTGGTCTGATTCTTCTCACCCATGCCGTTGTCTACCACAATATACCTGGAAGAATTGCAAATGGGGCAATAGTTCAAGGCCGCATACTCAAGCCTAAATAAGGCACATCCATTCTCATAGGCATGTATCTTCTCATAGGGCATCTTAAGTACACGGAGGATTTTCTCTGACTGGTACAGGTTTTCAGGCAGTACATGGCCTTTGGGTACAAAGCGTCCAAATATCGTCATCATCGCGTCGTAGCATTCTCTGCCTAGGTTGAATTGAGCCTTCAGAGCCATTACTTGCGCGATGGCATCCAGCTGACAAAGCTCAGTCTGCTCGTGGAGAGGACGTTTTGAAGACTCCAGCATTTCATAGAAGGCCTTTGCAGATTCCTCCATCTCATCGTCCGAATCCCGAGCATCATCAAAGTCTTGCACCATGTCTTCAATCCCGGTACCATGCTCGTCGGTGCGACGACGAATCACCTCAGCTCTGGCACGTTGGTCAGACTCACCATGAAAAGTCCACACCGTATAATTAGGCGTAAAACCCCACTTCTGCAAGTGTTTACCCATTTCAAACTCTGTCTGCTTTTTCCAGTTGTCGCAGTTGGGACAGGGGCACCATGTTTTTTGCTGGCCATTTCCAAATGCGGCTCTCACAAACCCCCTGGTTTTTGTTAACCATTCATGGGTCATGTCTTTCTGACTAGGGTGACCAGTGTACATCCAAGCACGATCACTCATGTTGCCTAGCTACCTATGGGGGCACAAGAAATAAATACATAATTCATCATCTATATTCATACGCTAATCAAGTTTGTCAGTTTTATTACGTCCATGCAACCTACACGCTAATAGGTAAAGATAGGTCCTAATCCCACCCGAGTATGTGTAGACTGGGTTCGTTTTCCCATGCTCTGCTCCAGATGCGACGCAGAATTTAGGCAGCACCTCCCCGCTGTTCTCCCGATACACGTCTCGGCAATAAGCAGAGAGGATGTGTACCCGGAGAACAACAGGGGAGGCACTGACGAAATTCCACATCGGATCCGGAGCACGGCATACGGGAAAACAAACCCAATCTAGACATACTCGGGCTGTCCATGGATAATGTTGGACAATTCGAAAGGATGGCGGTTATAAATATGCAAAGAAATGCATATTTATAGATGTCGCCCTTTCGAACGAGAGACGCATACTGGTCACGCATACTCATGATTGAAGAAACCTATAGCTAGCAAGTTTCCTCGGCACGAAGACCGGGACAGAGCAAATTAAGGGGGTAGGAGCAGAAGTCATTTGTGCTCACCAACAAACGCAAGGGCGGAGCTCGTCCAACGCATGTGGAGGTCGTCGAACAACTGCACATTGAAATTCACCCGATCAACACAAATACGATGTTTTTATAATTAACATGATCAGAAAATATGTGACCTAACTCATAATTTACAAAACTATGACCCCGTGGGCCTCTGGAAGGCCGAAAAGCACCTTCTCGTTCAAAAGAAGGCAGAAGAGGTGTCGGGGGTCGGGGCTTAGTGGCGTCGGGAGTCAGTGCCGTCGAGGGTCGGTGGCATCGGGGGTCGGGGGGTTAGTGGCGTCGGTTGTGGGGGGTCAGTGGCGTCGGGGGTCCAGGGTCAGTCGCGTCGGGGGTCCAGGGTCAGTGACGTCGGGTGTCAGTGGCGTCGGGGGTCGGGGGTTGGTGGCGTCGAGCGTCGGGGGTCGGGAGTCGTGGGCCGAGGGTTTGGGTCGGGGGCAGTGGCGTCGGGGGTCGAGGGTTAGTGGCGTCGGGGGTCGGGGGTCGGGGGTCAGTGGCATCGGAGGTCGATGGTCGGGGGTCAGTGGCGTCGGGCGTCAGGGGTCGGGGGTCGAGGGTCAGTTTCGGGGTGTCGGGGTTCCCTTTTCCTCTTCTTTCTTCTTCTCCTCTCTCCTCTTTTTCTTCTTCTTCTTCTTCTTCTTCTTCTTCTTCTTCTTCTTTTTTCTTCTCCTACTCCCCCTCCTCTTTTTCTCCTTCTATTCTTTTTCTTCTTCTTCTTCTTCTTCTTCTTCTTCTTCTTCTTCTTCTTCTTCTTCTTCTTCTTCTTCTTCTTCTTCTTCTTCTTTCTCCTCCTCTTTCTCCTCCTCCTCCTCTCCTCTTCTTCTTCTTCTTCTTCTTCTTCTTCTTCTTCTTCTTCTTCTTCTTCTTCTTCTTCTTCTTTTTTCTCCTCCTCCTCCTCCTCTTCTTCTTCTTCTTCTTCTTCTCCTGCTTTTTTTCCTTCTGCTTTTTTTCTTCTAACCTAACTAACTAACCTAATTAGCCTAATAATCTAACCAAATAAACTAACTAAATTACCCTATATATAATAAAAAACTAACCTAATAAACTAACTAAAGTAATTAACTTTTTTAAAAAGAAAAACAGGAAAAACTCACCGGCAGGGGGCGGCGGCAGGGGGCGGCGGCGGCAGGGGGCGCGCGGCTGGGGGCTCGCCGCAGGGGGCGTCGGCGGCAGGGGGCGGCGACGGCAGGTGGCGCGCAGCAGGGGGCGGCGGTGGCAGGGGGCGGCGACGGCAGGTGGCGCGGGCGCGCGGCAGGGGGCGGCGGCAGGCAGGGGGCGCGCCGCAGGGGAGGTGCCCTCTCGGGGAGGGGATCCCACGGGGAGGGGTGGGCTCGCCTCGGTGGAGAGAGAGAGTGGTCGGGGTGAGAGGGAGAGAGATACAGTGAGCGAGGGGGGGTAACGGCCGTTATAGGGCTGCCCCTTTGCCGTCCGCCCCCCGACGGCAAAGGGCCGTATGGCAGACGGCAAAGGCCCGCGGACGGCAAAGGCCCCCGGATTTCGGACACGGCAGGCATGGGACCCACGCGTCCCCTTTGCCGTCTGCTGGCAGACAGCAAAGGACCCACACATGGCAAATAGTATTTTTGCCATGTGTCAGTTCTTTGCCGTCTGTATTGTGTCAACTGATGGCAAAGAGGTTCTTTCCCGTCAGCCAGCAGACGGTAAAGAACTGGCTGACGGCAAATTTCTGGATTCCAGTAGTGATGTGCTCAAAATGTCTGGGTACTCAAACCGTCTAGCTGAGCTGGGGATTGAACTCCCGCAAGAGGCTATCACTGACAGAATCCTTCAATCACTGCCGCCAAGCTATAAAGGCTTTGTGTTGAACTACAACATGCAAGGGATGAACAAGTCACCCGGCGAGTTCTTTGCGATGCTGAAAGTCGCAGAGTCTGAACTCCGTAAAGAACATCAAGTGTTGATGGTGAATAAGACCACTAGTTTCAAGAGAAACGGCAAAGGCAAGAAGGGTAATTCGAAGAAGAACGGCAAGCCTGTTGCCAATCCGACGAAGAAACCCAAAGCTGGACCTAAGCCTGAAACGGAGTGTTACTATTGCAAGGGTATGGGTCACTGGAAGCGCAATTGCCCCAAGTATCTGGCAGATAAGAAGGCGGCCAAAGAAAAATCAGGTATATTTGATATACATGTTATTGATGTGTACTTAACCGGCTCTTGTAGTAGTGCCTGGGTATTCGATACCGGTTTTGTTGCTCATATTTGCAACTCGAAACAGGAACTGCGGAATAGACGAAGGCTGGCGAAAGATGAAGTGACGATGCGCGTAGGAAATGGTTCCAAGGTTGATGCAATCGCCGTCGGCACAGTTTCACTTCAGTTACCATCAGGATTAGTGATGAACTTAAATCATTGTTATTTAGTGCCTGTGTTGAGCATGGACATTATATCTGGATCTTGTTTATTGCGAGACGGTTACTCTTTTAAGTCAGAGAATAATGGTTGTTCTATTTCTATGAGTAACATCTTTTATGGTCATGCACCTAATGTGAGAGGATTGTTCATATTGAATCTTGATAGCGATACGCATATACATAACATTAAGACCAAAAGAGTTAGAGTTAACAATGATAGCGCCATATTTTTGTGGCACTGCCGCTTAGGTAATATTGGTGTAAAGCGCATGAAGAAACTCCATGCTGATGGACTTTTGGAGTCACTTGACTTTGATTCACTTGACACGTGCGAACCATGCCTCATGGGCAAGATGACTAAGACTCCGTTCTCCGGAACTATGGAGCATGCAAGTGACTTGTTGGAAATCATACATACCGATGTGTGTGGTCCGATGAGCGTAGAGGCGCGCGGCGGATATCGTTATTTTCTCACCTTCACTGACGATTTGAGTAGATATGGTTATGTCTACTTGATAAAGCACAAGTCTGAAACATTTGAAAAGTTCAAGCAATTTCAGAGTGAAGTGGAAAATCATCGTAACAAGAAGATCAAGTTCCTACGGTCTGATCGTGGGGTTGAATATCTGAGTTTCGAGTTTGGTGCTCACTTAAGACAATGTGGAATTGTTTCACAGTTAACACCGCCTGGAACACCACAGCGTAATGGTGTGGCCGAACGTCGTACTCGTACTTTATTAGAGATGGTGCGATCTATGATGTCTCTTACTGATTTGACGTTATCGTTTTGGGGTTATGCATTAGAAACAACTGCAATCACTTTAAACAGGGCACCATCAAAATCCGTTGAGACGACACCATACGAACTGTGGTATGGCAAAAGGCCAAAGTTGTCATTTCTTAAAGTTTGGGGATGTGATGCTTATGTCCAAAAGCTTCAGCCTGAAAAGCTGGAACCCAAAGCGGAAAAGTGCGTCTTCATAGGTTACCCAAAGGAGACAGTTGGGTACACCTTCTATCTCAAATCCGAGGGCAAAGTGTTTGTTGCTAAAAATGGAGCTTTTCTCGAGAAGGAGTTTCTCTCGAGAGAATTAAGTGGGAGGAAGATAGAACTTGACGAGGTTGTCGAACCTCTCATCCCTCTAGATGGTGGCGCAGGGCAAGGGGAAACCTCTGTCGTTGCAACGCCGGTTGAGGAGGAAGTTAATGATGATGATCATGAAACTCCGGTTCAAGTTTCTGTCGAACCACGCAGGTCGACGAGACCACGTGCTGCTCCAGAGTGGTACGGTAATCCCGTCTTATCGATCATGTTGTTGGACAACAATGAACCTGCAAATTATGAAAAAGCAATGGTGGGCCCAGATTCCAACAAATGGCTAGAAGCCATGAAGTCCAAGATAGGATCCATGTATGAGAACAATTGTGGACTTTGGAGGTACTACCTGAGGGCCGCAAGGCTATTCAGAACAAATGGATTTTTAAGAGGAAGACGGACGCTGACGGCAATGTGACCGTTTATAAAGCTCGACTTGTGGCAAAGGGTTTTTCACAAGTTCAAGGAGTTGACTACGATGAGAGTTTCTCACCTGTAGCGATGCTTAAGTCCGTCAGAATCATGTTAGCAATAGCTGCATTTTTTGATTATGAAATCTGGCAGATGGATGTCAAAACAGCGTTCCTTAACGGTTTCCTTAAGGAAGAATTGTATATGATACAACCCAAAGGTTTTGTCGATCCTAAGAATGCTAACAAGGTGTGCAAGCTCCAGCGATCCATTTATGGACTGGTGCAAGCATCTCGGAGTTGGAACAAACGCTTTGATGAGGTGATCAAAGCATTTGGGTTTATACAAGTGGTTGGAGAATCTTGTATTTGAAAGAAAGTGAGTGGGAGCTCTGTGGCGTTTCTAATATTATATGTGGATGACATATTGCTGATTGGAAACAACGTAGAGTTTTTGGAGAGCATAAAGGATTACTTAAATAAAAGTTTCTCTATGAAGAACCTAGGAGAAGCTGCTTACATTCTAGGCATTAAGATCTATAGGGATAGATCAAAACGCCTGATAGGACTTTCACAAAGCACATACCTTGATAAAGTTTTGAAGAGGTTCAAAATGGAACAGTCCAAGAAAGGGTTCTTGCCAGTTTTACAAGGTACGAGATTGAGTAAGACTCAGTGCCCAGCAACTGATGAAGATAGAGAGCATATGCGCTCCGTCCCCTATGCTTCAGCCATAGGTTCTATCATGTATGCAATGCTATGCACTAGACCGGATGTTAGCCTGGCCATAAGTATGGCAGGTAGGTTCCAGAGTAATCCAGGAGTGGATCACTGGACAGCAGTCAAGAATATCCTGAAGTACCTCAAAAGGACTAAGGAGATGTTTCTCGTATATGGAGGTGACGAAGAGCTCGCCGTAAAAGGTTACGTCGATGCAAGCTTTGACACAGATCCGGATGACTCTAAGTCACAAACCGGATATGTATTTATTCTTAATGGGGTTGCGGTAAGCTGGTGCAGTTCCAAGCAAAGCGTCGTAGCAGATTCTACATGTGAAGCGGAGTACATGGCTGCCTCGGAGGCAGCTAAGGAGGGTGTCTGGATGAAGCAGTTCATGACGGATCTTGCAGTGGTGCCAAGCGCACTGAATCCAATAACCTTGTTCTGTGACAACACGGGTGCCATTGCCTTAGCAAAGGAACCACGGTTTCACAAGAAGTCCAGACACATCAAACGACGCTTCAACCTCATCCGCGACTACGTCGAAGGAGAAGACGTCAATATATTCAAAGTGCACACGGATCTGAATGTAGCAGACCCGCTGACTAAACCTCTTCCACGGCCAAAGCATGATCAACACGAGAACTGTACGGGTGTTAGATTTATTACAATGTAATTTGCATGATGATGTGAGGGCTAGATTATTGACTCTAGTGCAAGTGGGAGACTGTTGGAATTATGCCCTAGAGGCAATAATAAATATAGTTATTATTATAATTCCTGTATCAAGATAATAGTTTATTATCCATGCTATAATTGTATTGAATGAAGACTCATTTACATGTGTGGATACATAGACAAAACACTGTCCCTAGCAAGCCTCTAGTTGGTTAGCCAGTTGATCAAAGATAGTCAGTGTCTTTTGATTATAAACAAGGTGTTGTTGCTTGATAACTGGATCACGTCATTAGGAGAATCACGTGATGGACTAGACCCAAACTAATAGACGTAGCATGTTGATCGTGTCATTTTGTTGCTACTGTTTTCTGCGTGTCAAGTATTTGTTCCTATGACCATGAGATCATATAACTCACTGACACCGGAGGAATACTTTGTGTGTATCAAACGTCGCAATGTAACTGGGTGACTATAAAGACTTGCCGGTAAACGAGATTGAAATTAGTATACGGATACTCACGATCGAATCTCGGGCAAGTAACATACGGAAGGACGAAGGGAATGACATACGGGATTATATGAATCCTTGGCACTGAGGTTCAAACGATAAGATCTTCATAGAATATGTAGGATCCAATATGGGCATCCAGGTCCCGCTATTGGATATTGACCTAGGAGTCTCTCGGGTCATGTCTACATAGTTCTCGAACCCGCAGGGTCTGCACACTTAAGGTTCGACGTTGTTTTATGCGTATTTGAGTTATATGGTTGGTTACCGAATTTTGTTCAGAGTCCCGGATGAGATCACGGACGTCACGAGGGTTTCCGGAATGGTCCGGAAACGAAGATTGATATATAGGATGACCTCATTTGATTACCGGAAGGTTTTCGGAGTTACCGGGAATGTACCGGGAATGACGAATGGGTTCCGGGAGTTCACCGGGGTGGGCAACCCACCCCGGGGAAGCCCATAGGCCTTGAGGGTGGCGCACCAGCCCTTAGTGGGCTGGTGGGGCAGCCCAAAAGGGCCCTATGCGCCTAGGAAAGAAAATCAAAGAGAAAAGAAAAAAAAGGAGGTGGGAAGGGAAGGAAGGACTCCCACCCACCAAACCAAGTCCAACTCGGTTTGGGGGGGAGCCTTCCCCCTTGGACTCGGCCGACCCCCTTGGGGCTCCTTGAGCCCCAAGGCAAGGTCCCCTCCCTCCCACCTATATATACGGAGGTTTGAGGGCTGATTTGAGACGACTTTTCCACGGCAGCCCGACCACATACCTCCACGGTTTTTCCTCTAGATCGCGTTTCTGCGGAGCTCGGGCGGAGCCCTGCTGAGACAAGGTCATCACCAACCTCCGGAGCGCCGTCACGCTGCCGGAGAACTCTTCTACCTCTCTGTCTCTCTTGCTGGATCAAGAAGGCCGAGATCATCGTCGAGCTGTACGTGTGCTGAACGCGGAGGTGCCGTCCGTTCGGTACTAGATCGTGGGACTGATCACGGGATTGTTCGCGGGGCGGATCGAGGGACGTGAGGACGTTCCACTACATCAACCGCGTTCACTAACGGTTCTGCTGTACGGTCTACAAGGGTACGTAGATCACTCATCCCCTCTCGTAGATGGGCATCACCATCATAGGTATTCGTGCGCGTAGGAAAATTTTTGTTTCCCATGCGACGTTACCCAACACATCTAGTGTATTAACTCCATAAGAACAGAGTAACGCCTTAAGCAAGATGACATGATGTAGAGGGATAATCTCAAACCAATGATGAAAACCCCATCTTTTGACCCTTGGTGGCAACTACTTGATGTGTGCCTTGCTGCCCCTACTGTCACTGGGAAAGGTCACCACATGGTAGAACCCAAAACCAAGCACTTCTCCCATTGCAAGAATCATAGATCTAGTTGGCCAAACAAAACCCAAGACTCGGACAGACTTATATGGATATCAAATCATGCATATAAGAAATCAGCAAAGACTCAAATATATATCATAGATAATCTGATCACAAATCCACAATTCATCGGATCTCGACAAACACACCGCCAAAGAAGATTACATCGGATAGATCTCCATGAAGATCATGGAGAACTTTGTATTGAAGATCCAAGAGAGAGAAGAAGCCATCTAGCTACTAACTACGGACCCATAGGTCTGAAGTGAACTACTCACGAGTCATTGGAGGGGCAATGATGATGATGAAGAAGCCCTCCAACTCCAAAGTCCCCTCCGGCAGGGCGCCGGGAAGGGTCTCCAGATGAGATCTCGCGGAAACGGAAGCTTGCGGCGGCGGAAAAGTATTTTTGAGGCTCCCCTGATTTTTTGCTGAATATTTAGGAATATATAGGCCAAGGATCTAGGTCAGGGGGCGGCCAGGGAGGCCACAAGCCCTGACCCCGCCGCCTCCCCCCTAATGGCGGAGCGGGAGCTTCTGGGCTCCCTGGAGCCCACCTAGCTTGGCCAAGAGGCCCGCTGATCTTCTTCCGTTCGGGAAAAAAATCATTTCAGGGTTTTTATTCCGTTTGGACTCCGTTCCAAAATCAGATCTGAAAAGAGTCAAAAACACAGAAAAAACAGGAACTGGCACTTGGCACTGAATTAATAAGTTAGTCCCAAAAAAGATATAAAATGTACATAAAACATCCAAAGAAGACAAGATAACAACATGAACCCATAAAAAAATTATAGATACGTTTGAGACGTATCTACCACCTAGATAGTTGTGCCGGTTGTGTTTTTAGGGAACGAGCTGTAGAACAAGCTTAGACTCTACTGAATAACATCTTGATCAACGATAATGTTTGGACTATTCCCGAACCGCCTCCTAAGCCAACTCCTAAGAAAAGAGGTATTCTATTCCTTAGTCTCGAAGATACGCAAGAAGCCAAGAAATCTATGCAAGAGAAAGGCATTAGATCTGAAGATGTCAAAAATCTAAGACCTATCGAAGAGATCCATGGTCTCGATAACCAGATACAGGTAGTGGAAGTGAATTATCTGTGTAGGTTTGATGAGAGTGATATTCCTTTTGATAAACCTGCTAGCCTATGCTTTGATGAATTTGACAACTTTGTTGCCAAACAACAGAGTTTCAATGATTGTGTTAGCAGACACTTGGAACAAAGTACTCGTATGCTTAGCCATTTAAGTGCTTGTGTAGACAGAAATGTCAATGATTTGAAGCTTTTGAGTAAACATGCCTCTATGATTACTACTCAGGTAGAACAAGTACTTAAAGCTCAGAATGACTTGCTCAATGAATTAAATGACAACTCTATCAGAGTCATTACTAGAGGAGGCAAAATGACTCAGGAACCTTTGTATCCTGAAGGTAATCCTAAGAGAATTGATCAAGATTCTCAAGGAATCAATGCTGATACACCCAGTCATCCTAAGGAGAAGAAGAAGGATGATAGAAACCTACACACCAGTTCACCAAATACTTTCACACCTGAAGAACCTAATGATATTTCTGCGTCTGATGCAGAAACACAATCTGGTGATGAACATGAACCTGGTGACAATATGGACAGTGATGTTCATAATAATGCTCAACCTAGCAATGATGAGGATGTGGAGATTGAACCTACGGTTAATCCTGATAACCCACAACCTAAGAAATACGATAAGAATGACTTCACTGCTAGGAAGCATGGTAAAGAAAGGGAGCCATGGGTTCAGAGACCTATGCCCTTCCCTCCTAAGCCATCCAAGGAAAAGGATGATGAAGATTTTGAGCGCTTCGTTGAGATGATAAGACCCATCTTTCTGCAGATGCGGTTAACTGATATGCTCAAAATGTCTCCATATGCCAAGTACATGAAAGATATCGTGACTAATAAACGGAAGATACCAGATTTTGAGATCTCCACCATGCTTGCCAACTACACTTTCAAAGGTGGAACTCCTAAGAAACTTGGTGATCCCGGAGTGCCCACTATACCTTGCTCCATTAAAGGAAACTACGTAAGAACTACCTTATGTGACCTTGGAGCCGTTGTTAGTGTTATGCCGCTCTCTCTTTATTGTAGACTTGAATTGGATAAGTTGACACCCACTGAAATTTCTCTGCACATGGCCGACAAATCAACTGCTTTCCCTATCGGCATTTGCCAGGATGTGCCTGTTGTGGTTGCTAACACCACTATCTTAACAGACTTTGTTATCTTGGATATTCCCAAGGACGATGCCATGGCTGTCATCCTCGGAAGACCCTTTTTAAACACTGCAGGGGCTGTTATAGATTGCAACAAAGGCAATGTCACTTTCCATGTCAATGGTAATGAGCACACATTGCACTTTCCGAAGAAACGATATCAAGTACATTGCATCAA
This sequence comes from Hordeum vulgare subsp. vulgare, assembly GCF_904849725.1. Lineage (NCBI taxonomy): Eukaryota > Viridiplantae > Streptophyta > Magnoliopsida > Poales > Poaceae > Hordeum > Hordeum vulgare. Next base: position 579,006,872 of record NC_058522.1, read on the forward strand.
TGCTATCGAAAAGACTTCATCCTTTCTTATTGGGACTTTGAATGCCCTATTCCTCGTGTCAAGATGAAGTATGATTTTCTTGTTGAGGAGATACATATCCCCATTGAGGTGACTTAGTGGCTATTCGAAAATTCTCCATTCTCTCTTGCGATTCGAGAAGGTTTTGTCATGAGTACTTGATCAACCCCATTGACGGATTTCTTTCGATGACCACGAAACGGAGGAATCAAAGAGTCACATACCTCTGTTTTAAGCTTTCATTTTCTCTTGCTTAGAAGAAAAAAGATAGAATTAGTTTAGCTTTTCCTGTTTTTTGTTTTAGCGTCCCGTTGAAAAATACCTCGAAAATAAAAGTTCTCCGATGGTCCTGAAAATTTAGTATGATTTTTTCTGGAATTTTTAAAAATTATTGGGCCTGAGAGCTGGCCTGGGGGCCAGACCAGTGGGTCACAAGCCGTGCCACCGCCACCCCCTGGTGGCGGAGTGCAAGCTTGTGGGGATCACAGGGACCCCCTCCACTCATTCCAGCTCCCAGCCTCTTCTTCCACCTCCAGAAAAAATTGTTTCACAACTCAAACCCGTGTTCTTGCTCATTTGGCTATGATTTTCGATCTCCTTGCTCAAAGCACCATTCTCCGAACCGTTTTGGGGAAATTACTCCTTGGTAAGTGACTCCTCCATTGGTCCAATTAGTTTTTGCTCTAGTGATTTATCCTTCGCGTATTATTGCTACCTTGGTGACCCTGTTCTTGAGCTAGAAAGGTTGATTTTAGCTGGTCCCAAGTAGTTTTAGCGCGTGATACAGTCTCTAGGCACTAGTAGGAGTAGTTGCTACAAGTTGGGTTAATCTTTATTCACTTTTCTTTCGAAGTCTCTAAAAATTTCAGAATTTTTCAGAGCTAGAAAAAGGGAAAGATGAAGAGGTTCTTGAGAGGCTCTTCATGTTGGGGAACGTCGCATGGGAAACAAAAAATTTCCTACGCGCACGAAGACCTATCATGGTGATGTCCATCTACGAGAGGGGATCAGTAATCTACGTACCCTTGTAGATCGTACAGCAGAAGCGTTAGTGAACGCGGTTGATGTAGTGGAACGTCCTCACGTCCCTCGATCCGCCCCGCGAACAATCCCGCGATCAGTCCCACGATCTAGTACCGAATGGACGGCACCTCCGCGTTCAGCACACGTACAGCTCGACGATGATCTCGGCCTTCTTGATCCAGCAAGAGAGACGGAGAGGTAGAAGAGTTCTCCGGCAGCGTGACGGCGCTCCGGAGGTTGGTGATGACCTTGTCTCAGCAGGGCTCCGCCCGAGCTCCGCAGAAACGCGATCTAGAGGAAAAACCGTGGAGGTATGTGGTCGGGCTGCCGTGAGAAAGTCGTCTCAAATCAGCCCTAAAACCTCCGTATATATAGGTGGGAGGGAGGGGAGGAGTCAGCCTCAAAACCTAAAGGTTTGGCCGAAATTGGAGGTGGAGGAGTCCTACTCCAATCCTACTTGGAGTAGGATTCCTACCTTCCCACTTGGAAACTCTTTCCACCTTGTGTTTTTTCCTTCTCAAACCTTATGGACCTTAGTGGGAACTTATTCCAGCCCACTAGGGGCTGGTTTATCTCTTCCCATAGCCCATGAGACCCCTTGGGGCGTGACACCCCTCCCGATGGTCCCCGGCACCCCTCCCGGCACTCCCGGTACACTACCGATGAGCCCGAAACTTTTCCGGTAATGCACGAAAACCTTCCGGTAACCAAATGAGGTCATCCTATATATCAATCTTCGTTTCCGGACCATTCCGGAAACCCTCGTGACGTCCGTGATCTCATCCGGGACTCCGAACAACATTCGGTAACCAACCATATAACTCAAATACGCATAAAACAACGTCGAACCTTAAGTGTGCAGACCCTGCGGGTTCGAGAACTATGTAGACATGACCCGAGAGACTCCTCGGTCAATATCCAATAGCAGGACCTGGATGCCCATATTGGATCCTACATATTCTACGAAGATCTTATCATTTGAACCTCAGTGCCAAGGATTCATATAATCCCGTATGTCATTCCCTTTGTCCTTCGGTATGTTACTTGCCCGAGATTCGATCGTTAGTATCCGCATACCTATTTCAATCTCGTTTACCGGCAAGTCTCTTTACTCGTTCCGTAATACAAGATCCCGCAACTTACATTAAGTTACATTGCTTGCAAGGCTTGTGTGTGATGTTGTATTACCGAGTGGGCCCCGAGATACCTCTCCGTCACACGGAGTGACAAATCCCAGTCTCGATCTATACTAACTCAACGAACACCTTCGGAGATACCTGTAGAGCATCTTTATAGTCACCCAGTTACGTTGCGACGTTTGATACACACAAAGCATTCCTCCGGTTTCCGTGAGTTATATGATCTCATGGTCATAGGAACAAATACTTGACACGCAGAAAACAGTAGCAACAAAATGACACGATCAACATGCTACGTCTATTAGTGTGGGTCTAGTCCATCACATGATTCTCCTAATGATGTGATCCCGTTATCAAGTGACAACACTTGCCTATGGCCATGAAACCTTGACCATCTTTGATCAACGAGCTAGTCAACTAGAGGCTTACTAGGGACAGTGTTTTGTCTATGTATCCACACAAGTATTGTGTTTCCAATCAATACAATTATAGCATGGATAATAAACGATTATCATGAACTAAGAAATATAATAATAACTAATTTATTATTGCCTCTAGGGCATATTTCCAACAGTCTCCCACTTGCACTAGAGTCAATAATCTAGTTCACATCACCATGTGATTCCAACGAATCCAACACCCATATAGTTATGGGGTCTGATCACGTCTTGCTCGTGAGAGAGGTTTTAGTCTACGGTTCTGAAACTTTCAGATTCGTGCGTTCTTTACAAATCTTTATGTCATCTTATAGATGCTGCTACTACGTGCTATTCGGAAATGCTCCAAATATCTACTCTACTATACGAATCCGTTTCACTACTCATAGTTATCCGGATTAGTGTCAAAGCTTGCGTTGACGTAACCCTTTACGACAAACTCTTTAACCACCTCCATAATCGAGAAAAATTCCTTAGTCCATTAGTTACTAAGGATAAATTTCGACCGCTGCTAGCTATTCAATCATGGATCACTCTCTGTACCTCTCAACATACTTTGAGTCAAGGCACACTTCAGGTGCGGTACACAGCATGGCATACTTTAGATTCTATGGCTAAGGCATAGAAGACGACCTTCGTCTATTCTCTTTATTCTGCCGTGGTCGGGTTTTGAGTCTTACTCAAATTCACACCTCACAACGCAACCAAGAACTCCTTCTTTGCTGGTCTATTTTGAACTCTTTCAAAAACTTGTCAAGGCATGCATCTTGTTGAAACTTCTATTAAGCGCTTTCGATCTATCTCCATAGATCTTTGATGCTCAACGTTCAAGTAGCGTAATCCAGGTACTCCTTTGAAAACTTCTTTCAAACAACCTTATATGCTTTACAGAAATTCTACATTACTTCTGATCCACAATATGTCAACCACATATACCTATCAGAAATTCTATAGTGCTCCCACTCACTTCTTTGGAAATACAAGTTTCTCATAAACCTTGTACAAACCCAAAATCTTTGATCATCTCATCAAAGTATATATATTCCAACTCCGAGATGCTTGCACCAGTCCATTGAAGGATCGCTGGAGCTTGCATACTTGCTAGTATCTTTAGGATCGACAAAACCTCTTGGTTGTATCACATACAATGTTTGCTCAAGCAAACCGTCGAGGAAACAATGTTTTGACATCCTACGTGCAATATTTCATAAATAATGCATCAACAACTAACATAATTCTAACAGACCTTTAGCATCGCTACGAGTGAGAAAGTCTCATCATAGTCAACTGTTTGATCTTGTCGAAAACATCTTTGCGACAAGTCGAGCTTTTCTTAATAGTGACTTATCACAATCATCGTCTGTTTTCCTTTAAAGATCCATCTTTACTCAATAGTCCTATGACCATCAAGTAATTCTTCCAAAGTCTACACTTTGTTTTCATCCATGGATCCTCTCTCGGATTTCATGGCTTCCAGCCATTTGTCGGAATCTGGGCCCACCATCGCTTTCTCCATAACTCGTAGGTTCACTGTTGCTCAACAACATGACCTCCAAGACAGGGTTACCGTACTACTCTGCAGCAGTACGCGACATTGTCGACCTACGAGGTTTGTAGTAACTTGATTCGAAGCTCAATGATCACCATCATCAGCTTCCACTTCAATTGGTGTAGGCGCCACAGGAACAACTTCCTGCGCCCTGCTACACACTGGTTGAAGTGATGGTTCAATAACCTCATCAAGTTCTACTACCCTCCCACTCAATTCTTTCGAGAGAAACCTTTCCTCGAGAAAGGATCCGTTTCTAGAAACAAACACTTTGCTTTCGGATCTGAGATAGGAGATGTACCCAACTGTTTTGGATATCCTATGAAGATGCATTTATCCGCTTTGGGTTCGAGCTTATCAGACTGAAACTTTTTCACATAAGTGTCGAAGCCCCTAAACTTTCAAGAAACGACATTTTAGATTTCTCTAAACCTCAGTCTATCCTGTGTCATCTCAACGGAAATACGTGGTGCCCTATTTAAAGTGAATGCGGTTGTCTCTAATGCATAACCCATAAACGATAGTGGTAATTCGATAAGAGACATCATAGTATGCACCATACCAAATAGTGCGTGGCTATGACGTTCAGACACATCATCACACTATGATGTTCCAGGTGGCATGAACTGCGAAACAATTTCCACATTGTCTTAACTGCGTACCAAAACTCGTAACTCAGATATTCATTTCTATGATCATATCGTAGACAGTTTATCCTCTTGTTACAACGAACTTCACTCTGAAACGGATTTGAACTTTTCAACATTTCAGACTTGTGATTCATTAAGTAAATACTCCTGTATCTATTCAAATCGTTAGTGAAGTAAGAACATAATGATATCCACTGCGTGCCTCAGTACCCATTGGACTGCATACATCAAAATGTATCACTTCCGACAAGTTACAATTTTATTTCATCTCAATGAAAACAAGGCCTTGCTCATGTGGTATGATTCGCATGTCACTAGTGATTCGAAATCAGGTGAGTACAAAGATCCATCAGCATGGAGCCTCTTCATGCAATTTATACTAACATGACTCAAGCGGCAGTGCCACAAGTAAGTGGTACTATCAACTCGTATCTTTTGGCACCAATATCATGAACATGTGTAACACTACGATCGAGATTCAATAAACCATTGAAGGTGATTATTCAAGAAAATAGAGTAACCATTATTCTCTTTAAATGAATAATCGTATTGCAATAAACACGATCCAATCATGTTCATGCTTAACGCAAGCACCAAATAACAATTATTTAGGTTTAACACCAATCCCGATGGTAGAGGGAGCGTGCGATGTTTGATCATATCAATCTTGAAAACACTTCCAACACGTATCGTCACCTCGCCTTTAGCTAGTCTCCGTTTATGCCGTAGCTTTCATTTCGCGTCACTAATCACTTAGCAACCGAACCGGTATCCAATACCCTCGTGCTACTAGGAGTACTAGTAAAGTACAAATCAACATCATGTATATCAAATACACTTCTTTCGACTTTTGCCAGCCTTCTTATCTACCAAGTATCTTGAGTTGCTCCGCCTCAGTGATTGTTCCCCTCATTACAGAAGCACTTAGTCTTGGGTTTGGGTTTAATCTTGGGTCTCTTCATTAGTGCAGCAACGGTTTTGCCGTTTCACGAAGTATCCCTTCTAGCCCTTGCCTTTCTTGAAACTTAGTGGTTTTACAAACCATCAACTATTGATGCTCCTTCTTGATTTCTACTTTCGCAGTGTCAAACATCGCGAATCACTCAAGGATCATTGTATGTATCCTTGATATGTTATAGTTCATCACGAAGCTCTCACAGCTTGGTGGCAGTGACTTTGGAGAACTATCACTATCTCATCTGGAAGATTAACTCCCACTTGATTCAAGCGATTGTCGTACTCAGACAATCTGAGCACATGCTCAACGATTGAGCCTTTTCTCCTGTGCTTTGTGGACAAAGAATCTTGTTGGAGGTCTCGTACCTCTTAACAAGGGCACAAGCATGAAATCACAATTTCATCTCTTTAGAACATCACTTATGTTCCGTGACGTTTTACAACGTTTTCGGCGCCTTGCTTCTAAGCCATTAAGTATTTTTGTACTGAACTATCGTGTAGTCATCAGAAACGTGTATGTCGGATGTTCACAGCATCCACAGACGACGCTCGAGGTGCAGCACACCGAGTGGTGCATTAAGGACATAAGCCTTCTATGCAGCAACGAGGACAATCCTCGGTTTTACAGACTCAGTCTGCAAAGTTGCTACTATCAACTTTCAACTAAATTTTCTCTAGGAACATATAAAAACGGTAGAGCTATAGCGCAAGCTACATCGTAATTCGCAAAGACCATTAGACTATGTTCATGACAATTAGTTCAATTAATCATATTACTTAAGAACTCCCACTCAAAAAGTACATCTCTCTAGTCATTTGAGTGGTACATGATCCAAATCCACTATCTCAAGTCCGATCATCACGTGAGTCGAGAATAGTTTCAGTGGTAAGCATCTCTATGCTAATCATATCAACTATACGATTCATGCTCGACCTTTAGGTCTCATGTGTTCCGAGGCCATGTCTGCACATGCTAGGCTCGTCACACCATGATCTCCATCATCATGATCTCCATCAACGTGTCGCCATCGGGGTTGTCGTGCTACTCATGCTATTACTACTAAAGCTACGTCCTAGCAAAATAGTAAACGCATCTGCAAGCACAAACGTTAGTTATAAAGACAACCCTAGGGCTCCTGCCGGTTGCCGTACCATCGACGTGCAAGTCGATATTATCTATTACAACATGATCATCTCATACATCCAATATATCACATCACATCGTTGGCCATATCACATCACAAGCATACCCTGCAAAAACAAGTTAGACGTCCTCTAATTTTGTTGTTGCATGTTTTACGTGGTGACCATGGGTATCTAGTAGGATCGCATCTTACTTACGCAAACACCACAACGGAGATATATGAGTTGCTATTTAACCTCATCCAAGGACCTCCTCGGTCAAATCCGATTCAACTAAAGTTGGAGAAACCGTCACTTGCCAGTCATCTTTGAGCAAAGGGGGTTACTCGTAACGATGAAACCAGTCTCTCGTAAGCGTACGAGTAATGTCGGTCCAAGCCGCTTCAATCCAACAATACCGCGGAATCAAGAAAAGACTAAGGAGGGCAGCAAAGCGCACATCACCGCCCACAAAACCTTTTGTGTTCTACTCGAGAAGACATCTACGCATGAACCTAGCTCATGATGCCACTGTTGGGGAACGTCGCATGGGAAACAAAAATTTTCCTACGCGCACGAAGACCTATCATGGTGATGTCCATCTACGAGAGGGGATGAGTAATCTACGTACCCTTGTAGATCGTACAGCAGAAGCGTTAGTGAACGCGGTTGATGTAGTGGAACGTCCTCACGTCCCTCGATCCGCCCCGCGAACAATCCCGCGATCAGTCCCACGATCTAGTACCGAACGGACGGCACCTCCGCGTTCAGCACACGTACAGCTCGACGATGATCTCGGCCTTCTTGATCCAGCAAGAGAGACGGAGAGGTAGAAGAGTTCTCCGGCAGCGTGACGGCGCTCCGGAGGTTGGTGATGACCTTGTCTCAGCAGGGCTCCGCCCGAGCTCCGCAGAAACGCGATCTAGAGGAAAAACCGTGGAGGTATGTGGTCGGGCTGCCGTGAGAAAGTCGTCTCAAATCAGCCCTAAAACCTCCGTATATATAGGTGGGAGGGAGGGGAGGAGTCAGCCTCAAAACCTAAAGGTTTGGCCGAAATTGGAGGTCGAGGAGTCCTACTCCAATCCTACTTGGAGTAGGATTCCTACCTTCCCACTTGGAAACTCTTTCCACCTTGTGTTTTTTCCTTCTCAAACCTTATGGACCTTAGTGGGAACTTATTCCAGCCCACTAGGGGCTGGTTTATCTCTTCCCATAGCCCATGAGACCCCTTGGGGCGTGACACCCCTCCCGATGGTCCCCGGCACCCCTCCCGGCACTCCCGGTACACTACCGATGAGCCCGAAACTTTTCCGATAATGCACGAAAACCTTCCGGTAACCAAATGAGGTCATCCTATATATCAATCTTCGTTTCCGGACCATTCCGGAAACCCTCGTGACGTCCGTGATCTCATCCGGGACTCCGAACAACATTCGGTAACCAACCATATAACTCAAATACGCATAAAACAACGTCGAACCTTAAGTGTGCAGACCCTGCGGGTTCGAGAACTATGTAGACATGACCCGAGAGACTCCTCGGTCAATATCCAATAGCGGGACCTGGATGCCCATATTGGATCCTACATATTCTACGAAGATCTTATCATTTGAACCTCAGTGCCAAGGATTCATATAATCCCGTATGTCATTCCCTTTGTCCTTCGGTATGTTACTTGCCCGAGATTCGATCGTTAGTATCCGCATACCTATTTCAATCTCGTTTACCGGCAAGTCTCTTTACTCGTTCCGTAATACAAGATCCCGCAACTTACATTAAGTTACATTGCTTGCAAGGCTTGTGTGTGATGTTGTATTACCGAGTGGGCCCCGAGATACCTCTCCGTCACACGGAGTGACAAATCCCAGTCTCGATCTATACTAACTCAACGAACACCTTCGGAGATACCTGTAGAGCATCTTTATAGTCACCCAGTTACGTTGCGACGTTTGATACACACAAAGCATTCCTCCGGTTTCCGTGAGTTATATGATCTCATGGTCATAGGAACAAATACTTGACACGCAGAAAACAGTAGCAACAAAATGACACGATCAACATGCTACGTCTATTAGTGTGGGTCTAGTCCATCACATGATTCTCCTAATGATGTGATCCCGTTATCAAGTGACAACACTTGCCTATGGCCAGGAAACCTTGACCATCTTTGATCAACGAGCTAGTCAACTAGAGGCTTACTAGGGACAGTGTTTTGTCTATGTATCCACACAAGTATTGTGTTTCCAATCAATACAATTATAGCATGGATAATAAACGATTATCATGAACTAAGAAATATAATAATAACTAATTTATTATTGCCTCTAGGGCATATTTCCAACACTTCAAGCCGTAACCCCAAGGAGGATGAGAAGAACCACCCCAAGTACGTAGTCCCTCGAGTCACAGAAGTTCGAGCGTGCGAGTGGCCAAGTGATGAATTTTTGCGCGCCGCCGGACTTTATGAAGACTTTTATTACTTGTTGGAGAACGCAGGTCTTACTGCGTTCGTTGCAGATAAGTGCTCACAATACCTCCTCCTCACCAATATTTTCGTTCAAAGCTTCAACTTTTATCCCAGGAAGAATCCTCCCATGGTTGAGTTCATGATATACGATGTCCCTCAGTGCATGATGTTGTAGGATTTTTGCAATGTATGCAAATTACCTTATGTTGGGGATATCCGTGACCCTCGTCCACGGGACTTGGAGGATTTCATTGGTTCTATTGCTGTTGGAGAGGAGAGAGGAGTGTCTCGCGCTAGAATTGCTAGCATACATTTTCCTGTGCTTCGGTACTTCTCACTATTTGTGGGAAAATGTTTGATTGGCCATGGGGAGGCTGGATCACTTAGTTCTCCAGACCTTGCGGTTTTGTGCGAAGGCCTTTATAACGATAAGACTTATAGCTTGGGCGCTATAGTAGCTCAACGGTTGAACCTGAACCGTTCTAAAGGTGTTTCCTATGGAGGTATCTATGGTACCCGTCTTGCCAGACACTTTTAGATACCCATTAGACTCGGAGAGGAAGGAGAGATGCTTCTCCCTAAGAAATATCTGGATTATGACAGCATGGTTCGCCATGATTTTCCGAATAGAGATGCTAGTAGACGGATGATTTATAACCTGGTATTTAGTCAGGGTACTCGAGAGACTATTACTTTGCCTGCTCCTTATTTGTTTGATCTTCATGCAGGCAGGTACACTATTATGCCCTCGGACATCTACGCATATTGGGGCTTGGCCCAACCACAGGCGCCCGTGCCCGAGCCGCCAGTCGAGTACCAGACGCCAGTTTATCAGTGGGAGCCAGAGGAGCTCTCACAGCAATGGCATCCACAGTCTGCTCCGTAGTATCCAGGAGCTGGTTATTTCCCACCTTGGGAGTAGACCAAGCTAGGCCAAAAGTCTAAGCTTGGGGGAGTACGTGTTCTCTCTGACTTTACATTCATGCTTATGCTTTCCCTTTGCTAGCCGGTGTTTACACTTTGCCACTGTATTATCCATGCTAGTTTATTTTCATTTTCTTGTTTTCTTGTTTTGTGTCCTTTTGAGAAAACCCAAAAAGATTTTTCTTTCTTCTTTTGCTTGTTGGGAGCTTTCCCGTGTAAATAGTTTTCTTTTTCTTTGGGTCAAGGTAGAAGATATTGGTTACAATGTTTAGTGGTTCTTGCATGCATACCTGTTTAGCTTTCAAAGAGACATATTACTTTGTCTTCTCCTTTGTGTTTGCCTGCAAATTCCGCTTAGTCCAATGCACGAGCACTCTTATTATTGTTCACATCGTTTGATCATGCAAATGAAAGGCAATAATGATGATATATGATGAAGTGAATGAGACTGAAAAGCTGGTATGAACTCTATCTATTTTGTTTTTGTAAATATGACTAGCTTGTCGACCCAGATTTAGCTTTGTTGTGAGAGAACCATGTTTGCAATGACAACTTAGAGATGATAGTTTCTGATGCCATGCTTATTTAGCTGAGAGCTTATAATGGTTTGTCTTGAATGCCAACATAGATTTTGAGATGACTATGATGTTGTATGATAGGATGGTATTCTCCTTTGAATGTTTCAAGTGGCTTGACTTGGCGCATGTTCACGCATGTAGTTGAAACAAAATCAACATAGCCTCTATGATGTTCGTGTTCATGGTGATTTATATCCTGTTCATGTTTGCATTAAATGTTAGTCAAACTCTTTGCATCTTGATGACTGTTGTCGCTCTCTAGTTGGTCGCTTCCTAGTCTTTTGCTAGCCTTCACTTGTACTAAGCGGAATACTGCTTGTGCATCCACTTCCATAAACCCAAACTTTTTTCCAAGCGAGTCCACCATATCTACCTATTTGCTGTATCTACCTTCTGTTCCAAGTAAATTTGCATGTGCCACTCTCTAAACCTTCAAGAAATAATATGTTTTGCATGCCCGAACCGCTCATGTGGTGACAGGGGGCTATTGGTATCTTCCATGCTAGGAGTGTTATCCTCGACATGTGTTTATTCACTGTCATTCACGAGAAAGGGGCCGGTAATTGGAATGCCCAGTTCCACGCTTAAATCGAAAACATGACTGTAAAACATGACTCCCCGTAGATTGATGTTAGTATGGACGGTACCCGAGGATTCGGCTAGCCGTGGAGTGTGATTGATTGGTGGTGGGGGAGTTTAAACTTTACTTTTTTGTTTGGGAACCGCCTATAGAATGAGTAGCATGGAATATATTGAGAACTCTTGGTCATTGCGTTGACAATGAAAGCATGCCACCCAAAATTATTATCTCTATTTTCAAAGCTTGAGCTCTGGCACCTCTGCAAATTAATGCTTCCCTCTGCGAAGGGCCTGTCTATTTATTTTCCTGTTGAGTCATCCTCCTCTTTTAAGCACCAATTAGAGAGCACCTCTGCCATTTTTATGCTTTGCTTTTGATTGATATTGAGTATGACTATGACTGGATCTTCATTGCTATGAATTACAATGTTTAGTCACCCCTTGATCTTTGAAAGTGCTCTGCATTTATGTTTTGCGGTCTCAGAAAGAGCTAGCGAGATACCACCTATTCATATTGCTTCATGCTTGTTTTGATTGAAGTGTTGGTATTTGAAACTCATTATTATTTGCTCGTTAGCTGATTATGCCATTGATATTAGTTTACCGTGAGACTTTTGTGTCATTTGCTTATGTGGTTAACTTGTGATCTTGCTGAAATTCTGGTTATGAGTTACACAGAGTTTGTCAAAGTTTTTATTTCTGTCTCAGTTTGTCAACTGAGTTTCTTGAGGAGAAGCAAGGTTTTAAGCGTATCTACTTTTCCAAACTCTTTTGCCCTTGTTTTGGACTCTAATTTGCATGATTTGAATGGAACTAACCTGGACTGACGCTGTTTTCAGCAGAATTGCCTTGGTGTTATTTTTGTGCAGAAATCAAAGTTCTCCAAACGTCCTGAAAATTTACGGAGATCATTTTTGGAAAATAAGAAAAATATCTGCGCCAAGTTCCACCTGAGGGAATGGGCCAGTGGGCCACAAGCCCTGGCTCCGCCACTGATGTTTGTTGTGTATCCCTTGCAACGGCGCCAGAAATAGTTGTGTCGACGGCACTAGGAATCCTTCAGCTACAGCAACGCCTTCAGGGACTTCCTAGGCAAGTATGCAAAGGATTTCCCCCGTGGCCTTGGAGCCTTGCGTTGTTGTTCCCTCGAACCGGAAAGGGTGATGTAGCACAGCGACGGTAAGTATTTCTCTCAGTTTGAGAACCAAGGTATCAATCCGGCGGAAGAGTATCTCAAGATCCCGCACAAACACAAAAGCTTGCACCCAACGCTATGAAGGGGTTGTCAATCCCTTATAGATTGTTTGCCAAGTGAGAACTGAAAGCAACAAAGTAACAAAGCAAAGTAAAAGCGGAGATGTAAATGATGGATGTGAATAGACCCGAGGGTCGTAGTGTTTACTAGTGGGTTCTCTCATGAAAGCAAGTAGACGGTGGGTGAACAAATTACTGTCGAGTAATTGATAGAACTGTGCAGAGTCGTGACGATATCTATGCAATGAATATTTCTATAGGCATCACGTCTGAAACAAGTAGACCGATACTTTCTGCATCTACTACTATTACTCCACATGTCGACCGCTATCCAGCATGCATCTAGTTTATTAAGTCCATAAGAACAGAGTAACGCCTTAAGCAAGATGACATGATGTAGAGGGATAATCTCAAACCAATGATAACAACCCCATCTTTTTACCCTTGATGGCAACTGCTTGATGTGTGCCTTGCTGCCCCTATTGTCACTGGGAAAGGTCACCACATGGCAGAACCCAAAACCAAGCACTTCTCCCATTGCAAGAATCATAGATCTAGTTGGCCAAACAAAACCCAAGACTCGGAGAGACTTACAAGGATATCAAATCATGCATATAAGAAATCAGCAAAGACTCAAATATATATCATAGATAATCTGATCACAAGTCCACAATTCATCGGATCTCAACAAACACACCATCAAACAAGATTACATCGGATAGATCTCCATGAAGATCATGGAGAACTTTGTATTGAAGATCCAAGAGAGAGAAGAAGCCATCTAGCTACTAAATACGGACCCATATGTCTGAAGTGAACTACTCACAAGTCATTGGAGGGGCGATGATGATGATGAAGAAGCCCTCCAACTCCGAAGTCCCCTCCGGCAGGGCGCCGAGAAGGGTCTCCAAATGAGATCTCGCGGAAACAGAAACTTGTGGCGGCGGAAAAGTATTTTCGAGGCTCCCCCATTTTTTGCAGAATATTTGGGAATTTATAGGCCAAAGACCTAGGTCAGGGGGCGGCCAGGGAGGCCACAAGCCTGCCCACCGCCGCCTTCTCCCTGGTGGTGGAGTGGGGGCTTGTGGGCTCCTTGGAGCCCATGGCTTGGCCCAAAAGCCCCCTGGACTTCTTTCGTTCGGGAAAAAATCATTTCGGGGTTTTTCTTCCGTTTGGACTCCGTTCCAAAATCAGATCTGAAAATAGTCAAAAACACGGAAAAACAGGAACTGGCACTTGGCACTGAATTAATAAGTTAGTCCCAAAAATATATAAAAAGGTACATAAAACATACAAAGAAGGCAAGATAAAGCGTGAAACCATCAAAAATTATAGATACGTTTGAGACGTGTCAAGCATCTCCAAACTTAACTCCTGCTCGTCCTCGAGTAGGGAAGTGATAAGAATGAATTTTTGATGCTTTCATGCTTCCTAGCATAGGTGTCCTTTGTAATTCCTCTTATGTGACGTGAATGTTCAGATCCATTAGATTCAAAACAATAGTTTGCTATTGACGTGGAAACAATAATAATTCAAGCAAACTAGCAAAGTAATCATGAACTTTCAAAATAACAAGGCCAAAAGAAAGTTATCCCTACAACAGCATATAGTCTGGATATGCTCTATCATCATTGCACAACGAATTTAAATCATGCACAACCTCGGTATTGGCCAAGTAATTGTTTCACACCTTTACTTTCTCAAACATTTTCAACTCTCACGCAATACATGAGCGTGAGCCATGGTTATAGCACTATAGATGGTGTGGAATGTGGTGGGGGTTGCAAGACAAAAAGGAGAAGATAGTCACATTAACTAGGCATATCAATGAGCTGTGGAGATGCTCATCAATAGATATCAATGTGAATGAGTAGGGATTGCCATACAAATGATGCACTAGAGCTACAAGTATGTGAAAGCTCTTAAAGAAAACTAGTGGGTGTGCATCTAACTTGCTTGCTCACGAAGACCTAAGGCAATTTTGAGGAAGCCTATCATTGGAATATACAAGCCAATTTATATAATGAGAATTTCCCACTAGCTATATGGTGGTGACAAGACGAGAGACTCTCAATCATGAAGATCATGGTGCTCAAAATGCACAAGTGTGGAAAAAGTGGTAGCATTGTCCCTTCTCTCTTTTTCTCTCATTTTTTTTGGTTGGCTCTTTGGCCTCTTTTTTTATGGGCTTCTTTGGCCTCTTTTATTTCCTCACATGGGACAATGCTCCAATAATGATGATCATCACACTTTCAAGTCAAAACTTAGAGCAACTATGACTCTATATGGAATGCCTTCGGTAGTGTACCGTGGCAATGATCTAGCATGGCATAGACATCAATGGAAACATCATGCTAGCTATCTTACGATCGTGCAAAGGCAATGTAGACATGGTGGCACATATCATGGTGGTAGTTGCATGGAAATATATCTCGGAATGACTTTGAAAAAGCCATAGTAGGTAGGTATGGTGGCTGTTTTGAGGAAGGCTAATGGTGGGTTTTGTGCACCGGCGAAAGTTGCACGACACTGAGAAGATAGTGATGGTGGAAGGTGAAAGTGCATCTAAACCATGGACTCAGCATTAGTCATGAAGAACTCATATACTTGTTACAAAAGTTTTATTAGTAATCAAAACAAAGCATTCAACGCATACTCCTAGGGGAAGGGTTGGTAGGTATAAACCATCGCGCGATCCCGACCGCTACGCAAAGGATGACAATGAATAGACTAATCATGCTCAGATTTCATCACATAGCTGTTCACCATACGTGCATGCTACGGGAATCACTAACTTCAACACAAGTATTTCTAGATCAACAACACCTTACTAGCATGACTTCAATATTACCATAACCACAACTCAAACTAATTGAGATGAATCAAACTTCTCTAACTATTCAATGCACATGAAGGTGGAAGTTTTCGTATCCCTTTGGATAACTACCCATTTTGAGACTACTTTCAAAGCATAGATCCACTACCAAGCCACGCACCACTATGCTCTAAAATATATAAGTGAAGCACATAGAGAAAAAGTATGTAGCTCAAAAGATATAAGTGAAGCACATGTGAGCTGAATTGTCTACCAAAAGATATAAGTGAAGCTCGACAAAATCACGGTGTGTGCATGTCTCTCTCTCTCTAGGTGTGCAGCAAGGATGATTGTGACACAACAAAATAAAAGACTCCTACGACACAACACGCTCCAAGCAAAAACACATAACATGTGTTGAATAAAAATATAGCCCCAAGTAACGTTACCGATGGATTGAAGACGCCGGGGCATCCCCAAGCTTAGGCTTTTATGGCATCCTTGAATCTCTTGGGGTGCCTTGGGCATCCCCAAGCTTGAGATCTTGCCACTCTTTATCTTTTTGTCCATAAGAACTTCACCCAAAACTTGAAAACTTCACAACACGAAACTTAAACAGAAACTCGTGATAACATTAGTACAAGAAAGCAAGCCACCACTTCCTTAGGCACTGTAGCAAACTTAAATTCTACTTGTGCTGATGTTGGGTTACTGTACTTTCAATCTTCCATGGCTAATACCCCCCGATACTATCCATAGTTTCATCAAAATAAGCAACCAACACAACAAAAACAGAATCTGTTAACAGCAGACCAGTCTGTAGCAATCTGTATGTTTCGTATACCTCTGGTACTTCAAAAATTTTGAAACATTACGACTGTCTGAAGAATTTTCGTAGCAATCAGCAGAAAAATGAATCAACTCAAAATCTCTTACAGAAAAGAAAATGAAAATTCTTTTCGTGAGCAGAAAGTTTCTGTCTTTTCCAGCATGACCAAACGATCATCCCCAAGACTAACATAACGGTTTTGCGTGGCACAAACGCAAAAAGGAACACAATAAACACAATCATAACAGAATTATGAAAGTGTGGAAAACATAAAAACATAAAGAAAAGGATAGATTCGTTGGGTTGCCTCCCAACAAGTGCTTTTGTTTAACGCCCTTAGCTAGGCATTCAATGATGCTCTCACAAAAGACAAGAATTGAAGCACAACGAGAGCATCATAAAGCATGTGAAAATCACATCTAAGCCTAATATACTTCCTATGCATAGGCATTTTATAGGAAAACAACTTGTCAAGACAACCAATGGTTACCAAATGCAAGGAAGAAGAAAGTGACAAGAGCAATCTCAACATAACGAGAGGTGACTTGGTAACATGAAAGTTTCTACCATAATATTTTCCCCTCTCATAGCAATTATATGTGGGATCATATTCAAATTCAACAATATAGCTATCCCATAGGATATTATTTTCATGATCCACATGCATGCAAAGTTGACGCTCTTCAAAAATAGTGGGATTATCATCAAACAAAGTCATGACTTCTCCAATCCCACTTTCAGTATTGTTGCAAATATCATATTCATCATGAGGTTTGAACAAATTTTCAAGATCATAGGAAAGATCATCACCCCAATCATGATTATTGCAATAAGTAGTGGACAAAGCAAAACTAGCATCCCCAAGCTTAGGGTTTTGCATATTTTTAGCATGATTGTCACTAATAGGATTTATAGTGAAATCATTGCAATTATGATTTTCATCCAACGAGCCCTCGTGAACCACTTGATGAATTTCTTCCTCACAATTTTCAGATTCACGCATCTTACGCAAAACTCCAAAGAAATAGTCAATTGCCCTCAACTCAATAGCAATTTGTACCACACGAGTGGGTCTCTTAAAGAGACTAGCAAGTGGATGAGGATCCATATCACTAGATTTTCAGCAAGCAAAGATGCAAGCATATTGAGGGCACATGGCACACAAGCGAACAGAAAGC
This sequence comes from Hordeum vulgare subsp. vulgare, assembly GCF_904849725.1. Classification (NCBI taxonomy): domain Eukaryota; kingdom Viridiplantae; phylum Streptophyta; class Magnoliopsida; order Poales; family Poaceae; genus Hordeum; species Hordeum vulgare. Next base: position 579,024,391 of record NC_058522.1, read on the forward strand.
AAGCGAGAGAAAAGGGCGAAGGAGAAAGGCGAATAAAAACGGCAAATGTGAAGTGGGGGATAGGAAAACGAGAGGCAACTGGCAACAAAAGTAAATGCAAGAGAAGAGTTTGTGAGACCTACTTGGATAGATCTTGATTTCTCTTCCCCGGCAACGACGCCAGAAATACTTCTGATGCTTTATGTGTAACCCTTGCAACGGCGCCATAAATAGTTGTGTCGACGGCACCAGGAATCCTTCAGCTACGGCTACGCCTTAAGGGACTTCCTAGGCAAGTATGCAAAGGATTTCCCCCGTGGCCTTGGAGCCTTGCATTGGTGTTCCCTCAAAGTGGAAAGGGTGATGTAGCACAACGATGGTAAGTATTTCCCTCAGTTTGAGAACCAAGGTATCAATCCGGCAGAAGAGTATATCAAGATCCTGCACAAACACAAAAGCTTGCACCCAACGCTATGAAGGGGTTGTCAATCCCTTATAGATTGTTTGCCAAGTGAGAACTGAAAGCAACAAAGTAAAGAAGCAAAGTAAAAGCGGAGATGTAAACGATGGATGTGAATAGACCCGGGGGCCGTAGTGTTTACTAGTGGCTTCTCTCATGAAAGCAAGTAGACGGTGGGTGAACAAATTACTGTCGAGCAATTGATAGAACTGTGCAGAGTCATGATGATATCTATGCAATGATTATTTCTATAGGCATCACGTCCGAAACAAGTAGACCGATACTTTCTGCATCTACTACTATTACTCCACACGTCGACCGCTATCCAGCATGCATCTAGTGTATTAAGTCCATAAGAACAGAGTAACACCTTAAGCAAGATGACATGATGTAGAGGGATAATCTCAAACCAGTGATAAAAACCCCATCTTTTTACCCTTGATGGCAACTGCTTGATGTGTGCCTAGCTGCCCCTACTGTCATTGGGAAAGGTCACGACATGGAAAAACCAAAAACCAAGCACTTCTCCCATTGCAAGAATCATAGATCTAGTTGGCCAAACAAAACCCAAGACCCAGAGAGAATTACAAGGATATCAAATCATGCATATAAGAAATCAGCAAAGACTCAAATATATATATCATAGATAAGCTGATCACAAGTCCACAATTCATCGAATCTCGACAAACACACCACCAAAGAAGATTACATCGGATAGATCTCCATGAAGATCATGGAGAACTTTGTATTGAAGATCCAAGAGAGAGAAGAAGCCATCTAGCTACTAACTACGGACCCGTAGGTCTGAAGTGAACTACTCACGAGTCATTGGAGGGGCGATGATGATGATGAAGAAGCCCTCCAACTCCAAAGTCCCCTCCGGCAGGGCGCCGGGAAGGGTCTCCAGATGAGATCTCATGGAAACGGAAGCTTGCGGCGGCGGAAAAGTATTTTCGAGGCTCCCCCGATTTTTTTTAGAATATTTGGGAATTTATAGGCCAAACACCTAGGTCAGGGGGCGGCTAGGGAGGCCACAAGCCTGCCTACCGCCACCTCCCCCTGGTGGCGGAGTGGGGGCTTGTGGGCTCCCTGGAGCCTACCTGGCTTGGCCCAAAAGCCCCCTGGACTTCTTCCGTTCGGGAAAAAATCATTTCGGGGTTTTTCTTCCGTTTGGACTCCGTTGCAAAATCAGATCTGAAAAGAGTCAAATACACGGAAAAAAAAGGAACTGGCACTTGGCACTGAATTAATATGTTAGTCCCAAAAAGATATAAAAAGGTACATAAAACATACAAAGAAGGCAAGATAACAGCGTGAAACCATAAAAAATTATAGATACGTTTGAGACGTATCAGCCACCACCCCCCTGGTGGTGGTGGGCAGGCTTGTGGGGCCCACACGGCTCTGGCACCCCCAACCTCGGGTCTATAAGTTCCCTTTCGTCCCACAAAAAATAAAAAGATAAGTTTTCGTCGTGTTTGCGATACGGTGGTGCCGTCACAACCCGTTCTTCATCTAGAGGGCAGATCTGGAGTCCGTCCTGGGCTCCGGAGAGGGGAAATCGTCGCCATCGTCATCGTCAACCTTCTTCCCTCTCCAATTCCATGAAGCTCTTCGTCGCTCGTGAGTAATCTATTCGTAGGCTCACTGGGCGGTGATAAGTAGGATGAGATCTATCATGTAATCGAGTTAGTTTTGATGGGGATTGATCCCTAGTATCCACTATGTTCTGAGATTGATGTTGCTACTACTTTGCCATGCTTAATGCTTGTCATTAGGGCCCGAGTGCCATGATTTCAGATCTGAAATTATTATGTTGTCACCAATATATGTGTGTTTTAGATCCGATCTTGCAAGTTGTAGTTACCTACTATGTGTTATGATCCGGCAACCCCGGAGTGACAATAACCGGAACTACTCCCGGTGATGACCATAGTTTGAGGAGTTCATGTGTTCACCAAGTGCTAATGCGTTGGTCCGGTTCTTTATTAAAAAGGAGAACCATAATATCCCGTAGTTTCCTTTTGGACCCCGCTGCCACGGGAGGGATGGACAATAGATGTCATGCAAGTTCTTTTCCCTAAGCACGTATGACGACACACGGAATGCATGCCTACATCACATTGACGAACGGGAGCTAGCGACATATGTCTCCGCGTTATAACTGTTGCATGATGAATATCATCCACACAAATCACCGACCCATTGCCTACGAGTTTGTCCTACTGCTGTTGTTACTTTTTTTGCTCTCCTGCTGTTACTACTGTTGCTACTGTTGTTACTTGTCTTGCTCTGCTGCTATTACTAATGTTGCTGCAGCTGTTACTTGTCTTGCTCTGCTGCTACTATTGCTACTACTGTCGCTTGCTACCATTGCTACTTGCTACTGCTGTCACTACTGATGTTCCTTGCCACTGTCGTTACTCGCTACTTTGTTGTTACTACTTTGCTTGCAGATACTAATCTTTCAAGTGTGGTTGAACCTGACATATTCAGCTACTAATACTTGAGAGTATTCTCTCACCTCCCATCGTGCAAACCAACAAATTCGGGTTGAATACTCTATCCTCGAAAACTGCTACGATCCCATGTGCTGGTGGGCCGTCAACAACATTCCTCTAGTTTCGATTGCCGGAGAGTACTAGCAGCATTCTTCTGGTGTCGTTGCAAGGGGAAGAACAGCTGACATCAGGCATCCCCAAGCTTAGGCTTTTTGGTGTCCTTGAATTTGGCTTGGGATGCCTTGGGAATCCCCAAGCTTGAGCTCTTTCCACTCCTTCTCTCTTTCTCCATGAGAACATCACCCAAAACTTGAAAACTTCACAACACAAAACTTAAACAGAAACTTGTGATAACATTAGTACAAGAAAACAAGCTACCACTTCTTTTGATACTGTAGCAAACTTGAATTCTATTTATATTGATGATGGGCTAATGTATTCTCACTTTTCCATGGCTAGTACCCGCCGATACTAACCATAGTTTCATCAAAACAAGCAACCAACTCAACAAAAACAGAATCTGTCAAAAACAGACCAGTCTGTAGCAATCTATATCCTCCGTATACTTATGGTACCTCACAAAATCTGAATAATTACGATGGCCTGGGCAAAAATCATATCAATCAGCAGCAAAACGAATCAACTCAAAAGATCTTTCTGAATAAAAATGAAAAATCATCTCGTGAGCGAAAAGTTTCTGTCTTTTTCCAGCAAGATCAAACAACCATTACCAAGACTAGTCATAAAGGCTTTGCTTGGCTCAAACACAAAAAGAAACAGAAAAAACACAATCACAACAGAATTGTGAAAGTGTGGACGCAACAAAATGGAAAGAAAAAGATAAATTCATTGGGTTGCCTCCCAACAAGCGCTATTGTTTAACGCCCTTAGCTAGGCATAGAAGCGATAGAATCACGTATCGTCGTCTTTGGTGCTCAAACCATAAGTGGCGTGATCACTTATCATCTTGAGGTTTTCATATTTCTTGCTGGATGATTCACCACTACTTTTAGGAACAAAGATAGACTTGGTGATTTTATTGTGGGAAAAATTTGGAGTATTCTGCACAGCGGCAAAAGCAGAATCCAAGTTGGTTATAACATCGTCTAGTTTGCCAATCCTAGCGGAATCATGACCTAGCTTTTCGTTAACTGTGGGTTCCTTCTCCTTTAAATTTTTCAAAACCATTCTCACCTTGGATCCATACTGAGTGATTTGATTGTGGATCTTTTTGTCCAAATTCTCAATGAGTTCAATCGTAGCAACTTTATTTTCAATAACGTAAAGCATACGCATCACATCTTTCAGAGTTAAGGTAGTTCCATTAACCAAGAGTGGGGGTAAGCCTACCAAATTTATCATAGCTCCGTAATATCAACGGTATGGCTAACGAATAAATTGCCACCTATGATGGTGTCAATAATATACCTATTCCAAGGAGAAACACCCACATAAAAACTGCGAAGCAAGACGATAGTGGATTGCTTATGAGTAGATCTACTTTGAGCGTTGCAAATCCTATACCAAGCGTACTTTAAGTTTTCTTCCTCAATTGATTTTAAATTGAGGACTTCGCTCTCGGGAGTATCGTTTGAAGTGGTGGATCTAGCCATCAGGATAGACTATCCCACACACGAGCAGAAAGCAAGCGAGAGAAAAGGGCGAAGGAGAACGAAAAAGGCAAATTGGTGAAGTGGGGGAGAGGAAAACGAGGGCAATTGGCAAAGAAACTAAATGCAAGAGATGAGTTTGCGACACCTACTTGGATGAGTTCTTGACTTGATCTTCGTCCCCGGCAACGGCGCCAGAAATCCTTCTGCTATCCCACAGACAACAGCGCCAGAAATTGACACATTGATAGAGGCTGGGCTTGCGTTGGTTTTTCCCTTGAAGAGGAAAGGGTGATGCAGCACAGGAGCAGTAAGTATTTCCCTCAGTTTGAGAACCAAGGTATCGATCCAGAAGGAGGGTCTCATCAAGTTCAGAGTACCTGCGCAAACACAAACAAGCTTGCACCCAACGCTTCAAAGGGGTTGTCAATCCCTTCAAGATTGTTTGCAAAGTGAGATCTAAAGGCGGAAAGTGCAATGAAGTAAAACGTGTAAGGCTAAAAATATGGTGTGGAGTAGACCCTGGGGGCCATAGTGTTCACTAGAGGCTTCTCTTAAAATAGCAAGTATTACGGAGGGTGAACAAATTACTGTCGAGCAATTGATAGAACCGCGCAAAGTCATGATGATATCTAAGGCAATGATCATACATATAGGCATCACGTCCGATACAAGTAGACCGATACTTTCTGCATCTACTACTATTACTCCACACATCGACCGCTATCTAGCATGCATCTAGTGTATTGAGTTCATGACGAACAGAGTAACGCTTTAAGCAAGATGACATGATATAGAGGGATAATCTCAAACCAATGATGAAATCCCCATCTTTTTACCCTTGATGGCAACAACACGATGCGTGCCTTGCTACCCCTTTTGTCACTGGGTGAGGTCACCGCACGGTATGAACCCAAAACCAAGCACTTCTCCCATTGCAAGAATCATAGATCTAGTTGCCAAACAAAACCCACAACTCGAAGAGAATTACAAGGATATGAAATCATGCATAAGAGAGATCAGAAGAAACTCAAATAAGATTCATAGATAATCTGATCATAAATCCAAAATTCATCGGATCTCAACAAACACACCGCAAAAGAAGATTACATCGGATAGATCACCATGAAGATCATGGAGAACTTTGTATTGAAGATCCAAGAGAGAGAAGAAGCCATCTAGGATATGAAATCATGCCTTTTATATCTTTTTTGGACTAACTTATTAACTCAGTGCCAAGTGCTAGTTCCTGTTTTTTTCGTGTTTTTGACCCTTTTCAGAGGAGGATTTTAAAAGGAGTCCAAACGGAAGAAAACTTCCGAAATAGAAGACGATCGGGAGACTTGAGAACCAAGGCAGAGGGTCACTAGGGACCCCACAAGCCCCCTAGCCGCGGCCAGGGGGCCCGCACCTCCCAGGCTTGCGGGCTCCCTCGGCCTCCTCTGCCCTTGATCTTTCACCTATATATTCCCTAAAATCCCAGAAAAAATCAGGAGATCCACGAAAATACTTTTCCGCCGCCGCAAGCTTCTGTCTCCGCCAGATCCCATCTGGGGCATCTTCTGGTGCCCTGCCGGAGGGGGATTCGGATACGGAGGGCTTCTTCATCAACACCATGACCTCTCCGATGATGCGTGAGTAGTTCACCATAGACCTACGGGTCCATAGCTAGTAGCTAGATGGCTTCTTATCTCTCTTGGATCTTTAATACAAAGTTCTCCATGATCTTCATGGAGATCTATCCGATGTAATCTTCTTTTGCGGTGTGTTTGTCGAGATCCGATGAATTGTGGATTTATGATCATATTATCTATGAATCTTATTTGAGTTTCTTCTGGTCTCTTATATGCATGATTTCATATCCTTGTAATTCTCTTCGAGTTGTGGGTTTTGTTTGGCCAGCTTGATCTATGAGTCTTGCATTGGGAGAAGTGCTTGGTTTTGGCTTCATACCGTGCGGTGACCTCACCAAGTGACAGAAGGGGTAGCGAGGCCCGCATGTGTTGTTGCCATCAAGGGTAAAAAGATGGGGTTTTCATCATTGGTTTGAGATTATCCCTCTACATCATGTCATCTTGCTTAAGGCGTTACTCTATTCGTCATGAACTCAATACACTAGATGCATGCTGGATAGCGGTCCATGTGTGGAGTAATAGTAGTAGATGCAGAAAGTATCGGTCTACTTGTCTCGGATGTGATGCCTATATGTATGATCATTTCCTTAGATATCATCATGATTTTGCGCGGTTCTATCAATTGCTCGACAGTAATTTGTTCACCCACCGTAATATTTGCTATTTTGAGAGAAGCCTCTAGTGAACACTATGGCCCCCGGGTCTACTTCACATCATATTTTCAGCCTTACACTTTTATTTCGTTGCACTTTCTGCCTTCAGTGCTCACTTTTCAATCAATCTTGAAGGGATTGACAACCCCTTTATAGCGTTGCGTGCAAGCTCTTTTGTGTTTGTGCAGGTACTCTAGACTTGACGCGATTCACCTACTGGATTGATACCTTGGTTCTCAAACTGAGGGAAATACTTACTGCTCCTGTGCTGCATCGCTCTTTCCTCTTCAAGGGAAAAACCAACGCAAGCTCAAGAGACGACAGAAGATTTCTGTCGCCGTAGGAGTTACTAGGAAAAGGCCTAGGAACATAGTTTCCTCTAAAAGCATTGTTGTTGCCAAAATTATTCCTACCAACAAAATTAACGTCCAAGCTCGCATTGCTACTCTCAATCAAGAAAGACAAGGGCATATCATTAGGATCTAAAGGAGCACCTTTACTAGCAAACAATTTCATTAACTCATCCATCTTAGCGCTCAACAAGTTAATTTCTTCTATAACGTGTACCTCCTTACTAGTAGGTGACCTTTCAGTGTGCCACTGAGAGTATTTTGTCATGATATTTTCTAGGAGTTTGTGGCTTCTCCTAATGTGATTTCCATGAACGTTCCACCTGAGGCGGAGTCCAAGATATTTCTAGAAATGAAATTTAAACCAGCGTAGAAGATTTGTATAATAATCCAAAGACTCAAGCTATGATCGGGACAATTTCTAATCATCAATTTCATTCTCTCCCAAGATTGTGCAACATGTTCATGATCAAGTTGCTTAAAATTCATGATATCATTACGGAGAGAGATAATCTTAGCCGGCGGAAAATACTTGGATATATAAGCATCTTTGCACTTGTTCCAAGAATCAATACTATTTTTGGGCAAAGATGAAAACCAAGTTTTTTCTCGATCTCGCAACAAGAATGGAAAAAGCTTCAATTTAATCACATCATTATCCACATGTTTCTTCTTTTTCATATCTCAAAGCTCAATGCATGTATTAAGATGGGATGCGGCATCTTCACTAGGAAGGCCGGAGAATTGCTCTTTCATAACAAGATTCAGCAAAGCGGCATTGATTTCGTATGATTCCGCACTAGTGGCGGGAGCAATCGGAGTACTAACACTAGTAGAAAACAGGGCTATCGTTCGGCCCTGGCCAGCCCATTAGTCCCGGTTCTTCAAGAACCGGGACCAATGGGGGGTATTAGACCCGGTTCGTGAGCCCAGGGGGCCGGCTGGGGCCTCTTGGGCATTGGTCCCGGTTCGTGTAGAACCATTTGTCCCGGTTCGAGCCACGAACCGGGACCAATGGTCCTCGCTGCTGGCCCACAACCATTGGTCCCGGTTCGTGGCATGAACCGGGACAAAAGGGGTGGCTTCAGTCCCGGTTCATGCCATGAACCGGTACAAATAAGTTGCCTATATATACCCATCGCCGCGGCAAAGCACTCTGTTTTTTTGGCCGGCGAGGGGAGGGCATTTTGGTGCTCTAGCTTACCTCCTATGCACATGAGGTGTTCGATGAAATGCCCGAGCCACACTAGTTAAGCTTTCTCCTCTCGAAGCTTGACCTAGGAGCTTCAATTTTCATGAGATTTGTCTAGATTTAGGGGTCCGTCATGCCCCGTCCCCGTTTTCACCGCCGTTGATCGCCCGCGCCGATCTCGTCGCCGGCACCACCGTGGTGAGCCTCTTGTTCTTATCTTCTTTATGATAGTTGTCTGATTTTCTTACTTTAGATAGATATTTGTCTGATTTTCTTAATTTTGACACACATAATTATATGTAATGCACGCAGATGAACCGGCACTGGATGTATGGTGATAGACACACCTCCGAGTACATTAAGGGCGTGCATATTTTTCTCCAAGTGGCTGAGGCAAACAAGCAGAATGGTTTTATGTGTTGTCCATGCAGTAAATGTGGGAATACAAAGTCTTACTCTGATCGGAAAATCCTTCACACCCACCTGCTTTACAAGGGTTTCATGCCACACTATAATGTTTGGACGAGGCACGGAGAAATAGGGGTTATGATTGAAGACGGCGAAGAAGAAGAGGACGATGACAACTATGTGCCCCCTGAATACGGTGATTCTGCAACGGGGGGAGCTGCTGAAGATCAAGAGGAACCAGACGACGTGCCCGATGATGCTGCAACGGGGGAAGTTGTTGAAGATCAAGAGAAACCAGACGATGTGCCCGATGATGATCTCCGCCGGGTCATTGTCGACGCAAGGACGCAATGCGAAAGTCAAAAGGAGAAGCTGAAGTTCGATCGCATGTTAGAGGATCACAAAAAAAAGTTGTACCCCAATTGTGAAGATGGCAACACAAAGCTGGGTACCGTACTGGAATTGTTGCAGTGGAAGGTAGAGAGTGTTGTGCCTGACAAAGGATTTGAGAAGCTACTGAAAATATTGAAGAAGAAGCTTCCAAAGGATAATGAATTGCCCGACAGTACGTACGCAGCAAAGAAGGTCGTATGCCCTCTAGGATTGGAGGTGCAGAAGATACATGCATGCCCTACTGACTGCATCCTCTACCGCGGTGCGTACGAGGATTTGAACGCATGCCCGGTATGCGGTGCATTGCGGTATAAGATCAGACGAGATGACCCTGGTGATGTTGACGGCGAGCCCCGCAGGAAGAGAGTTCGTGCGAAGGTGATGTGGTATGCTCCTATAATACCACGGTTGAAACGACTGTTCAGAAACAAAGAGCATACCAAGTTGATGCGATGGCACAGTGAGGACCGTAAGAAAGACGGGAAGTTGAGAGCACCCGCTGACGGGTCGCCGTGGAGAAAAATCGAGAGAGAGTACTGGGCTGAGTTTACACGTGATCCAGGGAACGTATGGTTTGGTTTAAGGGCGGATGGCATTAATCCTTTCGGGGAGCAGAGCAGCAATCACAGCACCTGGCCCGTGACTCTATGTATGTATAACCTTCCTCCTTGGATGTGCATGAAGCGGAAGTTCATTATGATGCCAGTTCTCATCCAAGGCCATAAGCAACCCGGCAACGACATTGATGTGTACCTAAGGCCATTAGTGAAAGAACTTTTACAGCTGTGGAATGGAAACGGTGTACGTGCGTGGGATGAGCACAAACAGGAGGAATTTAACCTGCACGCTTTCCTGTTTGTAACCATCAACGATTGGCCCGCTCTCAGTAACCTTTCAGGACAGAAAAACAAGGGATACCACGCATGCACGCATTGTTTAGCTGACACCAAAAGTATATACCTGGGAAGCTGCAGGAAGAATGTGTACCTGGGCCATCGTCGATTTCTTCCGACCAACCATCAATGTCGAAAGAAAGGCAAGCATTTCAAAGGCGAGGAAGATCACCGGAATAAGCTCGCCATGCGTACCGGTGATCACGTACTTGCTATGGTCAATGATTTACACGTAATCTTTGGAAAGGGTCTCGGTGGACTAGCTGTTCCGAGTGACGCTCGGGGACACGCACCCATGTGGAAGAAGAAATCTATATTTTGGGACCTACCCTACTGGAAAGACCTAGAGGTCCGCTCTTCGATAGACGTGATGCACGTGACAAAGAACCTTTGCGTCAGCCTGCTAGGATTCATGGGCGTGTATGGGAAGACAAAAGATACATCTGAGGCACGGGAGGATCTGCAACGTTTGCACGAAAAAGACGGCATGCCTCCAAAGCAGTATGAAGGTCCTGCCAGCTACGCTCTTACCAAAGAAGAGAAGGAAATCTTCTTTGAATGCCTTCTTAGTTTGAAGGTCCCGACTGGCTTCTCGTCGAATATAAAGGGAATAATAAATATGGCAGAGAAAAAGTTTCAGAACCTAAAGTCTCATGACTGCCATGTGATTATGACGCAACTGCTTCTGGTTGCATTGAGGGGGCTTCTACCGAAAAATGTCCGATTAGCCATTGTGAAGCTATGTGCATTCCTCAATGCAATCTCTCAGAAGGTGATCAATCCAGAAATCATACCAAGGCTAAGGAGTGATGTGGTGCAATGTCTTGTCAGTTTCGATCTGGTGTTCCCACCATCCTTCTTCAATATCACGACGCACATCCTAGTTCATCAAGTTGACGAGATTGTCATTCTAGGCCCCGTATTTCTACACAATATGTACCCCTTTGAGAGGTTCATGGGAGTCCTAAAGAAATATGTTCATAACCGCGCTAGGCCAGAAGGAAGCATCTCCATGGGCCATCAAACATAGGATGTCATTGGGTTTTGTGTTGACTTCATTCCTGACCTTAAGAAGATAGGTCTCCCTAAATCGCGGTATGAGGGAAGACTGACTGGAAAAGGCACGCTTGGAGGGGAGACAATAATATGCAGGGACGGATATTTTTGGTCTGAAGTACACTTCACAGTTCTATAGAACTCTACCTTGGTGACCCCTTATGTCGATGAACACAAGAACAGTCTGTGCTCCAAACACCCGGAGCAGTGCGACGACTGGATTACATGTGAACACATCAGGACTTTTAGCAGTTGGTTGGAAACACGTCTCAGAGATGAAAACACTGTTTGTGATGAGTTGTACTCGTTGTCCAGGGGACCATCTTCGACTGTTACGATTTGGAAAGGATACGAGATAAATGGGAATACATTTTACACGATCGCCCAAGATCAAAAGAGCACCAACCAAAACAGCGGTGTCCGCTTTGATGCAGCCATCGAGAGGGGAAAGGACACATATTATGGTTACATAGTGAACATATGGGAATTTGACTACGGAGTAGATTTTAAGGTCCCTTTGTTTAAGTGCAAATGGCTCAATCTGTCAGGAGGCGGGGTACAGGTAGACCCACAGTACGGAATGGCAACAGTGGATCTGAACAATCTTGGGTACACTGACGAACCGTTCGTCCTAGCCAATGATGTGGCACAGGTTATCTATGTGAAGGACATGTCTACCAAACCGAGAAAAAGAAAAAATAAGGAAGGGAATACATCATGCGATGAGCCAAAGCGCTACATAGTTCTTTCAGGAAAAAGGGACATCGTGGGAGTGGAGGGCAAGACAAACATGTCCGAAGATTATGAAAAGTTTCATGAAATTCCTCCTGACCCAAGCATCCTGATAAATGATGAAGATTATCCATGGTTACGCGCAATAAGGAAAGGACACAAGCGAAGAAAAAGTGAAGACTTTCTGCACAACTATTATGATGATACCATGCCAACTTTCAACCTTTTTGTAGTTCATTTGAAATGCATGTTGTAATAGACAGGTGAGCACTGCGCTTTCCCTTCATCGTCTCTATACTCAGGGCTTATAAACCGCTACGAGTGCCTCTCGCTTGGCAAGGTGGGACTAAAAAACAGCTGCAGCAATAATCAACTAAAAAACTTTTTTACTGGTTCATGCCACGAACCGGTACTAAAAGGTGCTTGCGGGGCCCAGCCTTAAAATATGTACCAAATAAAATGCCTTTGTACTAAAATTATATAGAATTTTGTTCAAAACATTAAAAGCAAAAAGAATTATCATAGAAGAAAATAAATAAGTAATTAGAATTTTGTTACAAACTTTAATAGCAAAAAGAATTATCGTAAAAGAAAATAAATAAGTAATTAGAAACAAAAAAGAAAGCAAAAAAAAACTGGGAAAAAATGAAAATAAAGGAATCAACTAAAAAGCTTTTATAAACCTCTAGTATTATTGAAACTAAAATTATATAGAATTTTGTTACTAACTTTAATAGCAAAAAGAATTATCATAAAAGAAAATAAATAAGTAATTAGAAACAATATAAAATAAAAAATAAGTATTTTGTTGTAAGTAGAAACATAACAAAATAAGCTAACTAGCACTTTGAATTTAAGTAGAAACAAAACAAAAATAATGGAAAAAAATTAAAAAAAATAGATTCGAATTTAGAGAGAAATTCAACCTAAATTCAAAGTGCTAGTTAGCCTAACTAGCTCTTTGAATTTAAAGTGCTAGTTAGCCTAACTAGCTGCTTGAATTTAGGTTGAATTTTGTCTCTAAATTCGTACCGCTCGACATTGCAGCCGTGGCGGAGCTTATAAACAAGCTCGGCAGCCCTTCGCTTGGCGAGGTGGGACTAAACATCCAACCGCACCGCGACTATGGCAGGCACATGCCTTTAGTCCCGGTTGGTGGCTCCAACCGAGACTAATGCCCCTCTTTAGTCTCGGTTGGTGGCACCAACCGGGACCAAAGGCCTCTGCTTCCCGCCCTTTGTGCTGCCGAAAAGAGACCTTTGGTACCGGTTGGTGCCACCAACCGGGACCAATGCAACCCTTTAGTCCCGGTTGGTGCCACGAACTGGGACCAATGCTTCTGCTATATAAGCCAACACTTTGGAAATTTTCAGATTTGACAGCGCCGCGAGCTCATCCACGCCCGACGACGCCACGAGCTCATCCACGGTGCCGCCAGGCTGCCCCGTCGCTGTCGCCCGTCGCTCTCCGCCCCCCAAGCCCATGACGTCGTCCGTCGCCCTCCGTCCCCCAAGCCCACGACGTCGCCCGTCGCCGTCGCCCTTCGCCCCCCAACGCCATCGCCGTCGCCCTCCGCCGCCCCCGAGCCGTCGCCAGTCACCGTCGCCCTCGCCCTCCGCCCCCCGCCGCCACTACAAGATATCTGTTAATCCATGACGATCCCTGTCCGTCATGGATCATCCAAAAACTGTCATGCATGCCCATGCATGATGGATTTGAAATCCGTCACGTATATCGCGTCATAATTTGATATAGCACCTTCCTTGACGGTTCTTGACCGTCACGGATTTGCCCCAGGCCCGCCCGGCCCAAACTAGGATATGACGGAACAATCTGTCACCGATTTACAACGTGGAGCTAAGATGGCATCTACGTGGATGTGACGCGAAGGCCGACATGCACCATGTAGAACCAACCCAATTAGATATTGGTCCAATAATTTCATTCCAGTCCAACTGATTAGCCCTTCTTTTCAACCCAGCATATTATCTCAATGCATCATAATTTACAACAAGACATGCAATCATATTCACTCAAGAAGACAATACAAATTTCCAACAATCTGGTCTGATTTCAAAAAGAAAAATTAATATCAAAACATCACAAGCATATTTACAAGGTTGTATAAGCATAAGCATTTAATAAAAATCAACTAACATGACATCATTGAAACTACACTACTACATGATTTTAGTCTCCAACACTACACCACCACTTCGAGGAAGCTTCTCAAACCCAAGTAATTCCTGCTAAAAAGACTCAGTCGATAGTAACACGAACTAACTGCCAAACCTGCAAAGAATCCAAAACACAAAGAATTACACTGCATAACAGACAACTCCAAATGAATATGTAGCGTAATAATATTAGTTGTACAAATGTAACATTTTATCATCCAAACATAAAAAGGTCAACGTCATTTTGAAACAAAGTATGGACATATCATTTCATATTCATTGCGCAACTCTAGCATATACATACAATTTGAAATATATCGCTCATACACGTATACACCATGCTCCCGAAGTGAGTATTATTTATTACATGAAGGAATAATGAAATGAACCATTATATTTGTAAACAAGGCTTGAGCATGCGTAGCAAACCTGGATCAGCTTGCGCAAAAACTAAAGTATGCCATAGATATACAGTGACTTTTCTCTATAGAATATTTTGCATTGCCTTTTAAAAACCATAACTTTGCTTCTTTATTAGATGCATAGTGTCCTTCTTCTTATTTATGTGCTCTGCTTTTACAAATAAACTAGACTAGAAAAAATACTATGCTTTTTAGGCATATGCAGTCACACAAAATGTATGGTTTAGATGGATAGCTCAGGTAGATGAATGAGTGTGCTATGGAAAATTTAACCCTTAAGTGAACAATTTGCTGATCCAGATTAGCATTATCTTGTTCCCATAAATTATCAGCAAAAGCGCAAACAAGGATGCGTTCACTAATGTCCACCTTAAGTGTTCTAAGTTTCAGCTGAATTTCTCAAAGTCGAAGAATATGAAACACAAAGAATTCCCATATGATTGTCTAAGATAGCTCACTTGGCTATTTCTCCTCTTCTTTAGCCTCTAAATTATATGTTTTAAAAGATATCTCTGACTTAAATTTATTTGATTAACTACACAACAACAAAATATTACCTTCAGTGAAATATTACCTTGACCAGATTGCCTTGAGGAGACACGCAGCACGGATGTGGAAGACCTACCGGAGGCGTCGGAGTGGAAGAAGGATCACCGGGGTGTTGCACTGTCTTGCAGTTGCGCGTGTCAAGAAGTGCACACATCAGGGAACCAATCATATACATGGCACGCTGAAAGAATATATGCCATAGCAACAATGGTATTAAACACAAACCACCAACAGTACTAGTACTTTTTCTAGTTTGGATCATCCCTTCAAAATACAAGAACAATCATCAAGGGAACAAAATAAAGATGGCATGCATAAGGAGAGTAAATAGCAGGTTAACCACATTCAACAACTAGTACAAATCAGGACCTGAATCTACATAGTAAACTAACACCCTAAACAGGTTGTCATCGTTAAGATAATAGCAGAATAATTAAACAGGTTGTCATGCCTAAATCAACAATCCAAAACTGAATCTTTTTTTCCAAATAGATCAAGGTTTTGTTCTTGTTCTTCTATTTAACAAGCAACCACCAGTGAAGCATGCAACATTACATCAGTACAGCACCTAGCATTGTCAGTATATGGATTCATTTGTACCACTGTTATGAACGAATGAACACGCCGTTTGTGCCTGAAGTTGATTGGTTTGGCTTAATCACAAGAAAACTTTGATTTCTGAAAAATGAAGAGAGGGATAGGGAGACCTTGTGTGTGGAATCATGGCTGTCTCCGCATGCAGCAGGAGTAAATTCAAGCTTAGGTAGCACATGAGCTTCAATTATCCACACACGAGTAGGAAAGGACCAAATATGAAAAGAATTGGAGCCGACCATATATAGTTCGATCGTGCAATGATCAATCCATAAAATCATCATATATTTATATATTCACGGAATGCGTTGCACAAATGTGCAATCCAGCAAGCATCTCCCATGTAGGCGCGCACGCACACACCTACTAGCAAACCAAAGCAATTATCCACGTTATGTTCATTCTATCTGTGGAGCAGAAAGCAAGTAGCAGGCTGCATAATAATAATAAAAGGAACAAAAGCCAGCCATGAAGATCCTACAGACCATCAGTATAAATCTCTTTGGTTGAACTCTTCCAGGAGAGGGCTGGGTTCCAGCGGAGGACGACGCAAACCAGAGAGGTTATTTTAGACTTGCAGGAGAGGGCTGGGTTCCCGCAGCGGCTGGCGGACAGTTGGACGCAGCCACAAGGGTCGTACATGCACTCTAGATCCATGGTGGTGTAGCCACCATTTGTAACTCACCTTTGCTTACCGCCGGATGGAGATGGTTCTGTTTCCCCCGCCGCTGACCTCAAGAACTTCCGAATCCGGTCCCTCCCATAGCCGGCGACCTCGGGGAATTCACAATCCCACACTCCGGCCTTGGTGAGTTCCTAATCCGGCACTCGGTCCTGCCGCCGCCACTGCCGCCTCATCTCAGTGGTAGGGCTGGGCCACCGTTACTCAAGGGGGTAGTCTGAATAGGGCAGGGCGCGACCTGGGGCAGACGGGGAGGGCTCTAGCGCGGGGTGATTCGGGGCTGGCACCACTGGCGACGATATAGAGAGGGGCAGGGAGGATAGGTGGAGCGGCGGCAGCTGATGGTTGGGGACGGGAGAAGATGGGATAAGGATATTTAGGGTTACGGCTTGTGTGAACTTTGTAGTTAAATGGGCTGGCTAAAAAAAATTTGATGCCCCGCGCTACAGACTTGAAATTTTCCTCTGCGCGCCATCGCCGCACTCTCTCTCTTAATTTGGTTTTTTTATGTATGTGTAATATTGATCGCATCTGACTGACAGGTGGATCAAACCAAAAGACATGCACGACACATCAGCAAGAGTCATCCATGACAAACTAAATGGTGCATAAAGAAAAAAAAGCTAGGCCCTATTAGGCCGAGTTGATTGATCGGTGACAGTTTTCGTGACAGTCACTCAACGTCTGTCATAAAGGGTCTGGCATTCTGAGGCCCATTATCATCGGTGAAGGTTTCCATGACGGTTTATGAGAACGTCGGCAGATATCCGTCACAGATTAACACTTTTCTTGTAGTGCGCCCTTGCCGCCCACGCCGTCGCCCCGGCCGCCCCCAATGTGAGCCGCCGCCGCCATGGCTCTGTTTTTTTATTTATTGTTTTTAATTTTTGATTTGTAACATTTGATTTCTATATACATATATAGTTGTATAATGCTCATTTTCATGCATGTATGTTTGCATTTTTGATATATGTATGTTTGCAGAGACCGGGGGTCTTAACCTCCTTTTCAAACAAAAATATACCCATATGACCAACGTCTGATGGGTAGAGTGAGTCGTTGCCTTCTATATGCGCAATATTTGGCAGAAATATGGCCTCAAATCAAAAAAGGTTCAACAAGAAAGTTGTTTGTATCACCCATATATATAAATTTGAAATTGGGTGCACCTCCCTCCGAGATCATATGTGGACTGTGGTACCCAAAAATGAAATTGTTATCTCAACCATACTTAAATCCGAGTTCGGTTAATTTTTAAAGAATGTTTAAAGGATTTGGAATACTTCCATTTTATGGGAAGTCCAGCAACATCATAAATAGATGTGAGGTCACGGTGCATTGAACAACACATAGCAAAATATTCAATGAACCACTTTTTACATTTATATACCTTTTTATCTCTCCCTTGTTTATATGCTTTCACGTTCTTCATTGTTCGTCATTCTTGCTATGAATAGATCATCAGCATGTGTTTGTTATCCGATATACCCAACCACTTTGTGTAGTGGCCAATAATTCATATGGTGTTTCTAGATCGTTCAATGAATACACTCTATCAACCATCCCTAGTTTTCTCATTCATGCATCTAATTACATGCAAAGGACGATTCAAACTAATATCCACTAGTCAACAACCCGTGCATTTGCACGGGCTAGTTTTAATGCATGGTTACTTAGCAATGGTCTCGTGAAAGTATATTGATTTTGAAAATAGTGGTTAGTCTTATACTTGCCAGATTTTTTTGTTATGTGTGTAGTTCCTTCAAAACAAATGTGAAAACCAAAGTGCTATTTTTTGTGGGTATCTTAAAACGGAAATCAAATGCTTTATAATTTTAACATTTAAATGAAATGTAATAAAGCATAGAATAGTTTCATTTAACGTATTGATTTTGTTTTTTCCATGCCTCATAGAAATGTTATTTTTTTAGTTCATTTTACGATGCCTATCCCGCATCCTCGTCGTCGACTCGGCGGAGGACACCTGCTTGATCACAGGGGCCATGTCCGGGACTGGGCTCCGCCCGGCTGGTATTGGGAGGTGGTACCTTCCGGGGGACGTAGGTTGGTGAGGAGGCAGCCCGTTGTTGACCCGATCCTTGTTTGGTGGCGGTCGCGTGGGCCAGTGACGGTGCCGAGGCTTCCGGACACCGCGGAGGTGGTACGTCACCGTGTCAACGAGGAGGACGAGCACGTCCGTCGCTACATGGTTGCATTGAAGGGCAGGTTTGACAATACCTGGCGGGTTCTTCAGGGATCTCACTGGAGCTATGATCCTGTGATGGTTCCTTCTCTTTGGGTGTCCACCGCCCGCGACGATACCCATCGAACGCTACGGTTCTAGCTGTATTAATGATGCTTTATGTATGATAGTATTCGAGGAGTATTAATTAGTGATAATATTCAACGATGTATGGACACAAGAGATCGATGATGTAGTCTTGCTTATAATTGAATGCATGCTAATTTGAATACTACTTTATTTTACGATTTGTTTTTGCTTATTGAATGTTCAAATTGAAAAATTACTCCTACTTTGAATGCTAAAATTAGAGAGCACTATGCAGAAATCTAGGAGGCCCCCTCAATCATCTGCGTCGTCGTCCCCGTCACCGACCCCCCTCCGACCTCGAGTCATGGTCTATATTGTTTTATGCTATTTTACCTTAAATAGGGTATTTAATTAGGTCCTCCCTAATACTAATGATCATGTTGCTGTAAATGTTGTATGACAATGTTGTAAAGGGTAGTAATTGGTCTCTTCTGCTGCTTTTCAGAGATGGAGTTCTTCACAGTTATACTTGAGAAATCCTCCAGGCTGGTGCTGCCGTACAATTTTGTGAAGATGTTGGACGGCCATCGGCCACAGAACATGAAGCTGAGGCAGGCCGGCAACGGGCTTCGCAAGCTGTGGGACGTGGAGGTGGTGTTTGACGCCGATGGCCGCATGTACCTAGATCGTGGCTGGAAGCAGTTCGTCCGTGCCTACGACGTGGGGATCGGGTACTTCCTTGTCTTCAAGTACGACGGCAACGCCACGTTCGCCGTGAAGGTGTTCGACACGACTATGTGTCGGAGTCGCTACCAGGACAACGATGAGGTCGGTATGCTCTGTCTCTTCTTCCTCTCCATTAGGCTATCTCTCACATCCATTTTAAAAAAAACTTTTTTGCATTTGGCAAGGCAATGGGATCAGGAGCAGCGAGTACTGCGACAGGTGCTATGTCTACGGCAGCAGCGACTCTGGCAGCAAAAGTAGTAGTGACTCTGGCGACAGCAAAAGTACAAGCGACGATGGCCTCGCGATGGATGTCCCACAGCTGGGCGACAGGGCCGTGCCAATTGTGGTAGAAGAGTACATCCCACAGCCTGGCTTGGGGCTTCGCCGCTCTAAGCGCATCAAGATGATGAAGGAGAAGGTGAAGAAGCAGGAGTGAATATCTTAAGAACCTGATGGCTTTAATTTTCATAGTATAAACCTTTTAAGTACGATATAGTGTTGAACTGCTACTGCACTTTTAAGTATGATGGTGGTGTGCCTGATGAAATTTTGTGCATGCTCATGGATGCTCCTTGTTATTATGATGTATGATGATGCATGATTAGTAGGACTTGTTATTATATATGATGATGTACGATGCGAGCATGAAGAGTTATTATATATCAGCGGGTGAAACGAACATAGCAGTAGCGTTGGTAAACCAAGCATGAAGATAAGAGAGGACACTTCTCTCTATTAGCTAGCTAATAACAACCTAAATTAACCCCCAAAACCCCAAAACCAGCCACTTTCAAAAAAAACCAGCTGCAGCCAGTTTCTGACGCGTGGATGCCTTTTGGTCCCGGTTTATGTCACCAACCGGGACCAAAGGCCCCCTGCATGGGCTGCCCGCAGCGGCCACGTGGATGCCCATCTGTCCCGGTTCGTGTAAGAACTGGGACTAAAGGAGGGAGGCACTAGTAACGACCTATTAGTCCCGGTTCAAGAACCGGGACTAATGGCCCTTACGAACCGGGACAAATGCCCTGTTTTCTATTAGTGTAATAAAATCATTATTATTAGTATTCGAGAAGTCACAAAGTTTGATGTTTTCAGTCATGGTGACTTCAGCAAGAAAACAAGCACACAAGCGAACAGAAAGCAAGCGAGAGAAAAGGGCGAACGAAAAAGGCAATTTTTTTTGTAATTTTTTGTTTTTTCAGAAATGGGGGAGAGGAAAACGAGAGGCAAAAAAAATGCAAGAGATGAGTTTCACCTAGAATAATCTCGAGTGCCAGAGATTGACACGTTGACGGGAGACTATTCTTTGACTTGATCCTCCCCGGCAACGGCGCCAGAAATCCTTCTAGTGCCTCTTGAGCTTGCGTTGGTTTTTTCCTTGAAGAGGAACGGGTGATGTAGCACAGGAGCAGTAAGTATTTCCCTCAGTTTGAGAACCAAGGTATCAATCCAGTGGGAGAATCAAGCCAAGTGTCCAGAGTACCTGCGCAAACACAAACAAGCTTGCACCCAACGCTATAAAGGGTTGCCAATCCCTTCAAGATTGATTGCAAAGTGAGATCTGAAGGCGGAAAGTGCAACGAAGTAAAAGTGTAAGGCTGAAAATATGATGTGAAGTAGACCCGGGGGCCATAGTGTTCACTAGAGGTTTCTCTCAAAATAGCAAATATTACGGTGGGTGAACAAATTACTGTCGAGCAATTGATAGAACCGCGCAAACTCATGACGATATCTAAGGCAATGATCATACATACAGGCATCACGTCCAAGACAAGTAGACCGATACTTTCTGCATCTACTACTATTACTCCACACATCGACCGCTATCCAGCATGCATCTAGTGTATTGAGTTCATGACAAACAAAGTAACGCCTTAAGCAAGATGACATGATGTAGAGGGATAAACTCAAACCAATGATGTAAACCCCACCTTTTTACCCTTGATGGCAACAACACGATGCGTGCCTCGCTACCCCTTCTGTCACTCGGTGAGGTCACCGCATGGTATGAACCCAAAACCAAGCACTTCTCCCATTGCAAGAATCATAGATCAAGTCGGCCAAACAAAACCCACAACTCGAAGAGAATTACAAGGATATGAAATCATGCATATAAGAGATCAGAAGAAACTCAAATAAGATTCATAGATAATCTGATCATAAATCCACAATTCATCGGATCTCGACAAACACACCGCAAAAGAATATTACATCGGATAGATCTCCATGAAGATCATGGAGAACTTTGTATTGAAGATCCAAGAGAGAGAAGAAGCCATCTAGCTACTAGCTATGGACCCGAAGGTCTATGGTGAACTACTCACGCATCATCGGAGAGGTCATGGTGTTGATGAACAAGCCCTCCGTATCCCAATCCCCCCTCCGGCAGGGCACCAGAACGTGCCCCAGACGGGATCTTGCGAAGACAGAAGCTTGCGGTGGGGGAAAAGTATTTTCGTGGATCTCTCCTGTAGTTTCGGATTTTTCGGGAATTTATAGGCGGAAGAGGTAGGGCAGACGAGCCACAGGGGGCCCACAAGCCTGCTAGGCGCGGGCCCCCCTGGCCGCGCCTAGGGGGCTTGTGGCCTCCCCTGGTGGCCTCTGCCTTGGTTCTCACGTCCCCTGCGTATCTTCTGTTCCGGAAAAAATCTTTTCGGAAGTTTTATTCCGTTTGGAGACCGTTTAAAATTCTCCTCTGAAAAGGGTCAAAAACACAGAAAAAAATAGGAACTGGCACTTGGCACTGAGTTAATAAGTTAGTCCCAAAAAAGATATAAAAGGCATACAAAACATCCAAAGTTTGACAAGATAATAGCATGGAATCATCAAAAATTATAGATACGTTGGAGACGTATCATCTTCCTCGTTGGCGACTCCATCCATTCTGAAGATGCTCCTTTTGCCTATCCTCACGACACCACGACTGAGATTGGTCGGGTCGGTTATGAAGAAGCATTGTGTCACGTGCTTAACGGGTACACACAGCTCAGTTTTGGCGATGACGTAACGTTCACGGTAGCGCTCTTCACGTCGGGTATAGACATGGTAGTGAAATACTTGTTTTCTCTTACGACGGCCTTAGCCCATCTGACACGGAACATCGTCGCATTGTGCATTCCAGCGTAGTTAAGCTCCTAGATCTCTTTGATCCTTCCGTAGAATCTTTCAGTTGTGTCGTTGAAGTCGGTCACGCATTCAATCGTCACCCCTGAGTTTTGATATTCATTGTCCATGTCTTTGGCCTCCATGTAGAACGTGTACCTGTTGATATCGTATGCCCCATAGGACGCGAGTTTGGGCGCGGGGCCATGTGCTAAGGCCTGTATGAGAAACCCGTATGAACTGCCCTCTTCTGGGGGATTAGCAAGAACTTAGTCGTTGAACCAATGCATGAAAGTGGTGTTGTGCTCTACAGTAACTTCATCGTCCATCTTGCTCATCCCCTGATCATTGTACTTCTTTGCGATGATTTCTTTGTGCAGTGTCACATAATCATCTACCACATCTAGGTGTTGTTGCACTACTAAGTTAGCCGTGTCAAAGTCGTCCCATCGATCCGAGTAGTCCACGTGCAATTCCCTCCGATCATTGTTGTAACCTTCTCCTCCGAGCCTCCTATGGTGCTTCTTGACGGGAAAACCAACAACAGGGTCTCCGCCGCCTATATAATTCTCGCAAAAGGAGATACACTCTTGGGTCAGATACCCCTCGACGATGCTCCCCTCTGGACAGGACATGTTATGAATGAATCCTTTGATGACCCCATTCATCCTCTCGAATGGCATCATGTTGTGAAGGAATATCGGCCCGAGGTCGATGATGTCGTCCATGATGTGGACACATAGATGCACCATGACGTCAAAGAACGCGGGTGGGAAGTACATCTCAAGCTGACATAGTATGACAATGATCTCTTCATGTAGCCTTCAGAGCTGCTTCACACTGATGGACTTTCGAGAGATAACGTCGAAGAAGTTGGAGAGACCAGTCAGCGTCTCACGGACGTGCTTGTCCATTATCCCTCTAATTCTGACCGGGTATCAGCGTCATCATCACGTGACAGTCATGAGACTTCATCTCGCTAAACCTTTTCTTCTTGGTATCTACATATCTGCTTATCTTTCCACAGTCACCGGAACTGGCCTTGATTCCCGTAAGGCACTTGATGAATTGATCGATCTCCTTCGCACTTAAGGTGAAGCAAGAAGGGGGAAAATAATTCCCCTCCTTATTCTTGACTTCTCTACCCCTTGGCCCTGCCGCCGTCTCCGTCTCCGTCTCCTCCGTCGACTTTTTACGGGGCATCTGGAGATATCTCCTGATCTCCAAATCTTTCAAGTCCTTGCTTGCCTCCGGCCCATCCTTGGTGTTCTATGGCATGTTCATGAGTGTCCCAAACAAGCTCTCGAGGACATTCTTCGTGATATCAATTTGATCAAGGCAATGAGGCATGCCATGATTAGGCCAGTACTGCAAGTCCCAGAAAACATACCACGTTTTCCATACCTTCAGCAGCGGCTCCGGCTCCTTTTCCATCTTTCCCGGAGCGGGACACTGTTCCCAGTTATTCAATAGCTCATTGATTTTGGCGCCGCTCCTCTTATGTGGTGGTCCTCCATGCTCAGACAAACCATTGAATACATCTCCACGTTTTCTCCACGGGTCATCTTTCTCGAGGCATCTATGATGCCCCATGTACACGATTTTCCCAGACCTGCCATCTTTCATTGACGTAAGCTGCTGAGACGTTGTATCATCCATGCACCCCATGCATCCGTGGTATCCATGGCACACCTGGCCTGAGGTGTACCCGTAACCGAGATAGTCGTGCACTCTCATCATCAGCGCGACTCTCATATTGAAATAATCTCCTGTGCTGGCGTCCCATGTCTTGACGGACGATTTCCTTAATGTATCTAGCTCCTCTTTCAGAAGCCGCATATACAGGTTAAATTATTTTCCGTTGTTTCGGCCCTTGAATCAGCATGCTTATGTGCATGTACTTTGTCTTCATGCACTTCCATAGGGGGAGGTTGTACATCCATACAAACACGGGCCATGTGTTGTGGTTGGTGCTCTCGTTTCTAAATGGATTCATGCCATCGGTACTCACACCAAGCACAATGTTCCTTGCATCTTCTCCAAAATATCTATATTTGGCGTTGAATGCTCTCCACTGGCTAGCATCTGCGAGGTGTCTCAGCTTCGGATCATCTCCATCGTTTGGCTTTTTCCTCTCCGCGTGCCAGCGCATGAGCGTTGCTTCCTTGGGATCTACGAAATACCGCTGCAGACGGGGAATGATCGGAAAGTACCATACAACTTTCTAAGGAGCTTTCTTTCCTGCCTTTTTGTATCGAGAAGCGTTGAACACTTGACTCCTGGTTTTTCAGCGTGCTCCCCTTGATAAATGAGGCAACAATTCATGCATGCATGATATCTAATGTGTGGCAGATCAAGAGGGCAAACAATTTTCTTGGCCTCCGTGACACTAGTAGGACATAGGTTCCCCACGGGAAGAACTTTATTATGTAGATACTTCACATGCTCATCGAGGCTTTTGTTTGTCCATTTGTTTTTTACCTTTGTCTTTAGAAGTTCGAGCGTTAAACCCAAGCGGGTCATCTCGGGATCGCAACCGTCATACAATGGATTCTTCGAGGCTACTTCAAGTTGCGCCAGCTTGGCCTCCTCTCTAGAAGAAACTCTGTCGCTAGCCGTACTCTTGCGAAGGAGGTCTTGAACATGAGGGTCCTGCATGACTGAACTTAGTAGCGTCGAAGACTGCGACGTGTCAGTTGCCTCTTCTCCGCCATGTCCGTACTCTTCTTTGCTGTGTTCGGAATCTTCTCCGCCGCTATGTCCGGACTCTTCCCCGCCGCCATGTTCGAACTCTTCCCCGCGGCCATGGTCGGACTCTTCCCCGCCGCCATGTCCAGCGCCATCGTCTTCGTGTCGATCGGTCATCTCTTCGTTTAGCCCCATGTCGTTATTCCCTACCATGTGGACATCCTCATCATCATCTTCACTTATCCACCAAATATAGCCGTCCATGAAACCATTCAGCAGCACGTGCACCTTCAAACTAACATGATCAAAAGGGTCAAAAATAACTCATTCTTTGCATCTTGTACACGGACATCTAATACCAGTCTGATTATTTGCATACATTCCCATCACCACGGATTGCAAGTATCGCTTCACATTCCTTTCACTCACCTTCATGACTGCACGGTATAACAAGAAAAAGGGTTCTAAACGAAATGCATGCATGCATCAAAGTCACATAAAAATTTGGCATGACCTTGCCTAAAAATAGGACATATCGAGTTTGCTCGAAATTCACTAAAACGGACATAAATCGACATTTCGGCAAAACATGAGCAACTCACGAGGCATGTCACGCACACAAATCCCTTCATATCGCAAACACACACATTCCCATTCTTGAAATGCTTAACTTTTTACTCACCTATATCCCGAGAGAGATTGTGCACGGTTAGATCATTATGCCTTCGCGGCCTATAGGGATCGAAAGTGGATGGCTAAATAGCTAGCTAGATCTAGATGTTGGGAGGAGAGATGACTCTAGCTAACTAATGGAGAGGGAGAGAGATGATTTAGCTAGATCTATATATATGGAAGGAGGGAGAGCCAAATAAATATGGAAGATAGAGCTAGAAGAGGCCATTTATGGAGGAGAACTATGATGGAGGGGGCCATTAATGGAGAGAGAAAACAGGTAGAAGGAAGAGAGAAGAAGGACAACAATGGTGAAGAAGTAACTTAGAGAGGGGAGAGGGGAAAGAATGGGAGAGGGCAAAGGGGGGAGGGAAGAGGAGAGAGGGGGTATGGGAGAAAAGGTGGCATCAGCCACGAGTTGCAGTAGCCCTGTATTCCTCGGAGCGCTACGGCTATTGGTTTTAGTAGTAGCGCTTGTATGGAGCAGTGCTACTACTAAGACAAATAGCCGTAGTGGTAGTAACTAAGGTAGTATCATATGCTTGGAACTAACAAACATGCTGATGTGGCAGACAACTAAAGAAGAGAAAGAGGGTTAGAGTAACATGGGTAGATACCGTAACATGTTAAATGCTATGCTACTATGTGTCATGCATGTCAATAAATAAGGCCATCTATAATACTACTTTATGATACTATGCACTATGAAGGTAGTATCATACAATAGTATCATATGCATGATACTACTATATGATACTCTCCACTATGACTAGCCTAAGAGGAGCCGAATAGCACTAATGGTGTTCTCGCAGAACACGCTACTGCTAAAATCTTAGCAGTAGCGTTGTTTTCGGGGGCACACTGCTATTACAACTAGTGTCGGTGGGCTCGTTGGGTCCCATTTAGCAGTAGCGCTCTTTATATTTCCAACGCTACTGCTAAAGCTTTCTTTGTAGCGCTGCGCAAAGCGAGTAACATCAGTGCTTGTTATTTTCTAGTGCTGCTAATAATGTTCTATCTGCGCAAAATATTATTTTATGACATACGATTCACATACTTTAAAACTAATAGTCAAAGTTAGACATTAAAATACGAAGTGACCTTGGATATTTAGTACTAAATGGAGGGTGTAGCAGATTTCACTCATTAAAGACAATTCAATCTTCTAAAAAATTAAGTTCACTCATTGAAGACAAAATTATAGTCCAAAAGATGTGAATGATTGAAATTGCCAAAGAGAAAATAAAAACAAGGATTTGTTTCCTGCTTGGCGTCATGTACGTGTCAGAGCTATTCAGATAAAACGGGGCCCATGGTAAGTCCATGTGGACGGGACGCTTGTTCATAATTCTGCCATGGGGGACCACGATAAGTCCGTGTCGACAGAATGGTTAATGAGTGTGCCATCTAGAAACCTGCAGTCATTCTCGTCGAAGAAGTCTTCAAGTCCTGAACCGAGGCATGTCATGTCCGTCTGATATCCACCGTTGTCACCTCCAATTGGAGGTCCCGGGTAGTCGTCAATATTAGACGGCTGCTCGGGATCAAGTTGATGTCCACCGGTGGTCTTTACGCAGTCCAAATTCCCGCTATCGTCCTCGGTCGGGTTCGTGGCCTTGTAAGAGAACGCTCTGTGCTCTGTTTCTTCCACACCACTGCTGCGGTCAGTGTCCATCCTTTGCAGAGCCTCTGGGTGGTCGCCATCTGCCTTTCTTTTGTCGCCGGAGCTGGCCGCTGATACGAAGCCCTCCTCAAAAAATGCTGAATGGAGGGCTTGCACACAATGTTTTACCTCACAGTCATCGACCACAAAAGAAACCTTAATCACCTGCACAATCACAACAGCTCACTTCCACATTTGTTCAATTTGTTTTAAACAGATAAGAGCACAGGAACATGGGGAAACAAGCTCCGATAATGAGCGAAAAAGGGGGGAAAGTCGCCTTCATTTTTCGTGGCATTGGAAAAAATACCTTGGACGATCCTTGCGAGAACTTTTGGACCTCAACAGTAATGCTCTGTAGAACATTGAGCGCCTGGAATGCAGCATACGTTCAAAATGGTAAGATACAAAATGATTACCCATGGCTGCATAAAACAATAACTTGTTCATGTACTGTTCTCCCCTACTTTGGACATATGAGTAGTTCTCGGTAAAACAGACAAAGTTAGGGCCTGTGAAACAGTTTAGTGTTCATGTACTATTCTGACTCAATTTGTCTTTTTTTGCCGACAGCTGTTCATATTTTCAAATGAGCTTAAATTTGGAGTGGATGTCACGCATCAAAGAATCTTTCATGCAAAAGTAATTCAAGTTTTTTGAATTTTTTAGGTATTTTCTTTGAATTTATTGTTCGTCGGGTGCAGATGAGCCCGGGCTCATACTGATGATGAGAATGCATACTCAACAATGACAGGACAAATTGAGTTTCATTTCAAAAAACACCGCACACAATTTCATTAGCTAATCGTATTTGCGGTTCTTACCTTCACAAGAATGGTTTGTGATGTGTGTGTGCCACCTGTCAGGGAGATAACCGATCTTCCTCGTTGTCGATGAACAACTGCAAACTTTTCAAGCTCTTCCACTACATTATCAAGCTCCTGCCACATTATAGGAACAAAAGAATGAAGCATTAGGACCTTAATTTATGTTACAAAATAAGAAATAATACGTAAGATAGACAAAAAAAGGTTATCTGGCCACATTGTTGGTGCTTAACTAAATACAAAATGGGGTATAATTCAAATATTTACCAGCTGGATCAATTCATGACTCGATAGTTTTGTTGGAACTACTATCAAGGATATCCTGCCTTCACTAATAGCCACACAATCGACGGATATGCTGAAATTTCCAAACGTTGAAAAGGACTGCACAAATAACACAGTCAGACAACAAACAGTGAAATAACTAAAAAAAAGACACAAGTCTGTTCCTATAGTACCGTTGCTACGAAAACAGAATGGCCTAGCATCCTTGTGCTCTCTATGTTCAGCACGGTAATATTTGATCTCGACACGATGCTTGTTAATACACTCTGGAAAAAAAATTGTCAAGGGACAACAATTAATAATTGCTACACATGGATGGATTAACTATAATATAGTGACATGTTTTTGTGTGTGGCTAATATAGTGATGTGTTCATATAACAAACCTTGCTCATATCTCTTGTTTTAGTAATTAGAGTGCCAGGTGCTTGAGGGTTGCATAAGTTCTTAACTGTAACTTGTATGCCACCTTCCATAGCTAGTTGCATTGACTGCGGATACAAAAGTATAATAAGAAATTATTACTCCAGCTTTGCTAAACTAGCAAGGAAGTATGGAAAGTAACTCTAGCAACAGATATATCAAAAGACCATATATATGTCATAATGTTCACTACCGAGCCAACACCTGGTCCACGAAACAAATAGAAAGTAGAAAACCAAGGAGAATACCTGTCCATCAAACAACCCAAGTTCGGCTGCCTCATCAAAAGTCAAGTACGGTCGTGGTATCGCATTTGCATAAACTTTGGGATCACATGTCAACACGCCGTCTACATCCTTCCAAACCTATCACATATTAGTAAGCCGGTTATACTAGCATGGAACATTTTTAAATAAACAAAGGAGTACAAATACACCAAACAACTCAATATTTGTAACTTTTAAAGTTCTTTGGTCTAGCATATGGACAACATCTCGACCGCAGAAACATACTAATCCCCATCAAATATAAAGCTTCTAGGTAGATCATTTGTAATCTTTTAACTTTTGTTTGATAAGGCAACTTTGGCCCTAAGGGAGTTTTCATGCGAAACCAGGCTTTCAAGAGATAATCATATATACCTAAATAGTTCATTGCAACTACCTATATTATCTTAACATGCATACATGCCACCTCATCAAAGGCCTGCCACAACATGCATGAGAATTTAATTTTAATTATTAGTTGGTCCCATGCACACATCGCACCTTATCAAAAGTCCACTCAACATGCTTGCAATTCTTTTTCTTTTATATTATGCCACTTGTATTCAAAATATTTTTTGACTACACAATAATCTAATACAATATATAATATCATTTTTAGTTTTAGT
The DNA here is from genome assembly GCF_904849725.1 of Hordeum vulgare subsp. vulgare. Lineage (NCBI taxonomy): Eukaryota > Viridiplantae > Streptophyta > Magnoliopsida > Poales > Poaceae > Hordeum > Hordeum vulgare. Next base: position 579,054,228 of record NC_058522.1, read on the forward strand.
TTATATATTATTAATCCCACTATGCATGTTTCATACAAGCAAATCACTTAAATATATTGAATCGACTCCTTCGACAACGCACGGGGTATTCTTTAGTTTATACTACAAAATTAGAGAACATACCTGGATTTCTTTTGATTTCAAGTCTCTGCCAATGGTAGTCATAGTCAGGTCGCTACCACCCCTTCCACAAGTATTGACAGCATACGATTCCCATTCCTGAAATAAAGCATTTTCACCATTTTCCTCTCAGATTCCACTTGCTGATTTGACTAATATAAATTATGGGTTCGCATTTCCGTTCTAATGGTAAGAAAATAAATTATTTGATTTGGGCTATGAGAAGTCTACTGTTTGATTGATAAAAACAAAGGAATATATATAAGCAAAAATCCAAAATTGTCAACTTTATTCCTAGAATCTCGGAAGAAAGAACTATTCCCATAAATTCAAAAAATTTAAGTTCACATTGTCATTTTATTTTTTGACGGGAAATAGCACTACTGTACTGCATGCATCTACATTTTGGCAAATTTTAGCACGCCCTCTTACCCCTATTTTTACATGTGTGGTAAGAATGTAAGAGTTAATCAGACCATTAATTAACAAGATCAACGGCTCTAATCTGTTATATACTCTTACTCCCAACGTGAAAACAGGGGGTATAAGGGACCACGTTAAAACTGTTCATACATTTTTTTTTGAAAAAAGTTACAAATGTATAACAGGAGCTATATGTAACACTAATGCTAAATTTACTGGAAATCTTCGACATAATTATCCATTTTTCATAGGTCCATAGATTAATTTTGAGGGTATGTCTATATATGGCACATCTAGATGCGCTGCACATGTAAGTCACTCAATCAACATGAAAATAAAAAAGGAAAAAAATAACCGCACGAATCTTCACAAAAAATCAATGATATATGATTTAGATGTGCAATACTTAAGGCAATCTGGATGTGCCTTAGCAAACCCGTAATTTTGAGACGATAGGAGAATGAAGATCCGCAAAAGGGTCTAGAATCTAGATAAAAATAAATACCAAAAGTAAAGGTTTAGCAATAACAACTTATATGTCGCATTTGCTAGAAGTATGTACCTGCCGTACCCCTTCCCCAAGTTTATTTAAATATGCAGAAAATATTCGTGTAGACATGTGTTCACCAAAGGAAACAAGGTAATCTCGTGTCCTAGCAGTCATCTCTGTCATGAAAGCAATCGTCCTAAAAATGTTCTCCAACTCATCCAGTGAACCTGTTTAGTTTGACAGTGAGAAAGGCCCGTGTTAGTGCTAGAAAACATAACGATTCATTGAAGATAAAGAAACCGAAGTGCTGAATTATCCCCCCCAACAAGTACAACCAGATGATATCCTACGCATTGCTGCGGAAATTGATTGTAATATATTTCAGTGAGTTTCGGATATATGAAATTTGAATATTTGCACTAATAATATCAGAATCAAAACTAAATTTAAAAAACAGGTCGCCCGGACATGGGTCGACCTAAATAGGCATGTTGTGTCTTCTCCCCGCACGCAAACTGCAGTATAAGAGGTTCCTACTACATGGACCGACCTAGGCGTGAATTCCCTATGCAAAACATTTTTTTACCAGTTTATAGGTAGCATCAGTGGATAATATTTAGCAACTTCGGATGAAATTTCTATGACGTACCGCAAGAAGCCCTCATGAGTTTATTATTATTAGGTATAGATATGAGTTTCAGTTGTATGAAAGATGAGGAAAAAGTCCATTTTAAACCTCAACTCGTAAAGGTTCGGCGAATCAAACCCTCAAGTCCAAATTCCTGTCATTTGTATCCTAAACTATACAATTTCGGTCTAAATCAAACACTGAGACACAAAAATGGTGACTTGAGAAATGTCAACGGGGATTCGGCTGGCTGATGGGCCAGGGAGCAAGTTGGGTCGGTCCATTTGTTTTCTTTTTTTAGTTAGACTGTTAAAAATACGTGCAAGGTGATTCAAACTATTTTTAAAATTCGTGAATCTTTTTACAAAACTCGTGGACCTTTTCGAATCCCTGAATTTTTTTTCCAATCAACGAAATCTTATTCAATTTATCAGGTTCTTTTCCAAAATCTGTGATCTATTTTTTCAAAATCCATGGACTTTTCATTTGAAAATCCGTAAACTTTTGTTCAATATCATTGAACTTTTCCTCAATTGGTGATTTATTTTTTATTGAAATTTTGTAAACTTTTTAAAATTGATGTGTTTTTTTCAAAATAAATGAAATTTACCATATTCATGAACTTTTTTCGAAAACAATGATTTTTTTTCAGAAACGAAGAGCTATTCCCAGATATGTAAGATTTTCTCAAAAATGATTTTTTGAAAATAAATTAGTGATATTTCAATAAACGGTCATGTATTATGTTACCATAGCATAGCGTTTTTTTAGAAAAATGAGTACACACAAAAATATATGAAACAATCTATAATACCACTTACACGATATTTTACCCTATAAAGACATTAGCATAGACTAGTGTATGACAGTATTCTAAGTTACTCCTCATTATGAGTTTATGACATCCTAGGACTTTGTGGGATGATGCAACCAATTTTGCAGGAGAAGCAACAGATGCATGGAAAACAACAACCGTAACATACCTGAAACAATCGAGCTATGCAGTCCAAGATCATCAATCACCCTGAGCAGAGCAGAGCAAAGCAAAGCAGAGCAGAGTAGAGCAAAGCATAGCAAGGCAGAGGAACTGGTGTATATCAGATCAATCAGGACTGCATGCCCGTACATTCAAGATAAGAAAAGCAGAGGAAATTAAACACAACACACCTGAAATGCAGCTCCTTTGTATCGACGAGCTCGCTGATTTCGCTCACCTCTTGGTGGTGGCAGCTCAGCGCCTTCCTTGCGGCCTACACATATAGCATGTCATTGGTCGATCGAGCTAACAGAGTCCAAATTCTTGGCCATGGTAACCACATAATTACCAGGAGAAGGTTGTTGGTAGTGTTCCCCATGGCGGACAAAACAACCACAGGAGACTCCCCGCCTCCTTCCGGGAGGCTGCGGACAAGCTTCGCCATCTCCTTCATCTTATCGGCCGACTGCGTCAATGACCCACCAAATTTCATCACCACGGTCACCGCCGCCACCGGCGCCGCCTTCATCCTAATAGCAACGCCACTCGTGTTCCCACACCGTCTGGCATGCTTGAAGGAGGGAGGCGGCTTCCGGCCGACCCCCGGCCCCGGGAAGTGATGATCGTACTCCAATGGCCTTGTTTTACGTTCCGTTGCCTGGTAATCACACGACGGAGCAGGAGTAGCCGCAGCAGGCGGTGGCGCTGGACATGTCCTCCCGCCGCAGGCTTCCGTAGTGGATGCCTCAGCGCCCGAGCGAGGCCGATGTGACTCGTACACCTTGCAGAGCACCAGTTGCTGCTGCTGCTCGAGCCCAATTTCGACCATGATCCAACCAAGACTTTGGTTTCGATGCGCCTTTGTGGAACCAGGCGGATTCTTGATCTTGCAAACGTAGGAGAGCTTGCGCTTATGCGCCCCAACTGATTTCTTATCCGGGTCTAGAATGGGCACCTGTCCCGCCTCGGGGTGCCAGAAGCACGGCCCACCGGCGTCAGCGCTGCTGTCGACCTTGCGCTTTCGCCTCCGCACACCCGGGTGCACAGTGTAATTGGCGGGGCTGCAGAAGAAATAAGCCTTCCCTTTCCCCTCGCCGAGGTCCATGCCCAGACCATGGTCGCGTGTGAGGTCTGCGGGGGGAGCTGAGCAGACGTCCGCCTCCCGGATACTGCTGCCGGCCGCGAACGGCTCTCCGGTAGCGACCCTGTGCCGGAGAAGTCTGACCAGGTCGAGATCATCGCCGGGAGCCAGCATGCAGCAGGCCGGCGATTCTCAACGGGCGACGCGGTATTCTTCTCCCTTGAGGCGACCAAATGAAGAAGTTGGTGTTTTAGAGATGCAGTGTAGTCTATTCTAACCATGCCCGCATAGACAGGCGGAAGCATGGTCCGGTGAGCCGTGCCCGAGTCCTGATGCACCTGTCGACGTGAAGAAGCCGCGGCGCCCTTGCCCGTGCCCGTGCCCGTGTCAAAGGTATCGGCCATCCCCACCCGCCGGTGCAGCAGGTGCACATGGGCGAAGACGGGGTCGTCGGCGAGGCGTCACTCTCTAACTCCGTTGCTTCCACTGGAACAATAATCCGGGACGACGCGGAGCGCATTTTCAACGGGGTAGAAAAGCATGCGAGGCCGAAAGAGAAAGGGACGACCAAAACTTTCTTTTTCTTTCATTGATTGATTGTGAATGAATCATATAATATCATTAGTGCATCTAGCCGCCGGTCATCAGATTGTCTCTCAAGTTGTAGCCCTGTTTGTTTGAGAAGTCTTACGACTTTTTTTAGTTGCAACTAAAAAGTCTCTAGTGCATATCCGATTGTTTTCATGGTCTAAACATGGACTAGAGGTCATTAAATGACATGCAAAAAGACCATGTTACCCCTAATAATGTAGTAGTAATTATTAAATGGCATGCTAAAAGTAGGGCTACTGTTAAAAAAGTGTCAATAAAGTTTCAAAAAGACCCTCCCATAGAGACTTCTTCCTTTAGTCCCAAATATCTCCTTTTAGTCCCTAAAAATCCCTCCTGTTTGTTTCATATGGGAATTAAAGGGACCTTTTTTAGTCCCTCCATCAAAAAGTCCCTGGAAACAAACACCCCCTTACCCCTCATGTCACAAGTGAGTGGAGAAAAATGTTTAGTTTTTATATTTTGTTTTGTCCGAAAGGAGTGGTGGCAGTGGCGAATCTTGGAAGAAAATAAGGGGGCTCAGTGTTAACAATGTGAAGAAAAAAAACACTAATCTTCAATTTTTAGTTCAGATAATGTTAATTTTTTTATGATGAATACTAGTAAATTTTGTTTTTCAATTTTTCGAGGGGCGGCTCAAGCCTTTTGAAGCAACCCCCCCCCCCCCCCCCAGCGCACGCGCTTGGATTTGGCACTGGATGGTGGTTTTTGTCGGTGTCAAAACTGATAGATCTCGGGTAGGGGACCTGAACTATGGACCATGAATCGATGGGTTGTAGGAAGAAGGAGGAGGGGGGGACAAAGGTTTCTCCAGGTTTGGGCCCTCCTATGGAGGTAATATCCTACGTCCTGCTCGATTGGTATTGATGAAGATGATTACATAGTAGATATACCTCGAGATCGTATATGCTAAACCCTAGATGATTGATGTCCCACAAGCGTATGGGATCGCAACAGTTTTCGAAGGTAGAGTATTCAACCCAAATTTATTGATTCGCTCACAAGGGGAAGCTAAAGAATATTCTCAAGTATTAGCAGTTGAGTTGTCAATTCAACCACACCTGAAAGATTAGTGTCTGCAAGCAAAGTATCAGTAGCAAGGTAGTATGATAACAACGGCGCGAGAAAAAGCTTTGACAATCCCCGGGAACGGCGCCAGAAAAAGCCTTGTTGACGGGATGTTAGCGCCAACAAAGTCTTGCAACAAGTAACAGTGGAGTAGCAAGGAAAAGCAGTAGCAGCAGCAGAGTAACAAGTAACAGCAGCAGCAAAGTGACAAGTAACAACAGTATTGACAGCAGCAGCAAAGTGGCACAATCCCTTTTGTAGCAAGGGACAAGCCTAGGCAAAGTAACGTAGCGAGAACCAGTAGTAAAAGACTCGTAGGCAGTGGATCGATGATGGATGAGTGTAACGGATGTGATTCATCATGTAACAGCTATAACACGGAGAGATATGTAATTAGCTCCCGTTCATCAATCTAATGTAGGCATGTATTTCGTATGTAGTCATACGTGCTTAGGGAAAAGAACTTGCGTGACATTTATTGTCCATCCCTCCCGTGGCAGCGGGGTCCTAATGGAAACTACGGGATATTAAGGTTCTCCTTTTAATAAAGAACCGGAACAACGCATTAACACGCGGTGAATACATGAACTCCTCATACTATGGTCATCTCCGGGAGTGGTTCCGGCTATTGTCACTCCGGGGTTGCCGGGTCATAACACATAGTTGGTGACTACAACTTGCAAGATAGGATCTAAAACACACATATATTGGCGACAACATAATAGGTTCAGATCTGAAATCATGGCACTCGGGCCCTAGTGACAAGCATTAAGCATAGCCAAGTAGTAGCAACATCAATCCAGAACATAGTGGATACTAGGGATCAATTCGCGTCCAGAACTAACTCGATTACATGATATATCTCATCCAACTCATCACCGTCCAGCAAGCCTACGATGAGATTACTCACGAACGATGAAGAGCATCATGGAATTGTCGATGGAGAAAGGTTGATGATGACGATGGCGACGATTTCCCCTCTCCGGAGCCTGAAACGGACTCCAGATCTGCCCTCCAGATGAAGAACAGGATGTGGCGGCGCCTCCGTATCGCAAAACGCGATGAAACCTTCTCTCGGATTTTTTTCCACGCGAAACGGAAGATATAGAGCTGAGATTGGGGCGGTGGTGCCACGTGGGCCCCACAAGCCTGCACGGCGCGACCATAGGGGGTGGCCGCGGCCTGTAGGCTTGTGGCCCACTGGCACGCCCCCTCACGTGGATCTTTGCGCAGGTATTTTTCTTTTATTCTGGAAAAAATCTCCGTGAATTTTCAGGACATTCCGAGAACTTTTATTTCTACACAAAAACAACACCATGGCAATTCTGCTGAAAACAGCGTCAGTCCGGGTTAGTTCCATTCAAATCATGCAAATTAGAGTCCAAAACAAGGGCAAGAGAATTCGGAAAAGTAGATACGACGGAGACGTATCAACTCCCCAAGCTTAAAGCCTTGCTTGTCCTCAAGCAATTCAGTTGAAAAACTGAAAGAGACAAAAGAAAAACTTTAACGAACTCTGTTTGATCTTGTTGTTGCAACTATGTCTAACTTATAACCAGAGTTTCAGCAACATCACAAGCAAACCACATAAGCAAATGACATCTAGGTCTGACGGTAAACTCATACCAAAGGCATAATCAACTAACGAGCAAATAATAATAAGCCTCAAGTGTCAACACTTCAATCAAAACAACATGAAGCAGTACGAATAGATGGTATCTCGCTAGGTATTTCTGAGACCGCAAAACATAAATGCGGAGCACCTTAAAACACCAAGGGCTGACTAAACATTGTAATTCATGGCAATGAAGATCCAGTCATAGTCATACTCAACACAGTTAAAAGCAAAGCATAAAAATGACAGAGGTGCTCTCTAATTGGTGCTTTTGTAAGAAGAGGATGACTCAACAGGAACATAAATAGACATGCCCTTTGCAGAGGGAAGCATTGATTTGCAGAGGTGCCAGAGCTCAAGCTTTGAAAACAGAGATAATAATTTTGGGTGACATGCTTCCATTGTTAACGTAATGACTAAGAGTTCTCAACATATCCCACGCTACACATGCTATAGGCGGTTCCCAAACAGAAAAGTAAAGTTTTGACTCCCCCACCACCAATCAATCACACTCCACGGCTAGCCGAATCCTCGGGTATCGTCCATACCAACATCAATCCTGGGGGAGTTTTGTTTGCAATTATCTTTTCGATTTGAGTATGGAACTGGGAATTCCAATTACCGGCCCCTTTCTCGTGAATGATAGTGATTAAACACATATCGAGGATAACACGCCTAGCATGGAAGATACTAATAGCCCCCTGTCACCACATGAGCGGTTCGGGCATGCAAAATAAATTATTTCTTGAAGATTTAGAGAGTGGCACATGCAAATTTACTTGGAACGGCAGGTAGATACCGCACATAGGTAGGTATGGTGGACTCATATGTCACAACTTTGGGTTTATGGGAGGTGGATGCACAAGCAGTATTCCCGCTTAGTACAACTGAAGGCTAGCAAAAGACTCGGAAGCGACCACCTAGAGAGCGACAACAGTCATCAAAATGCATTGAGATTAACTAACATTGAGTGCAAGCATGAGGAGGACATAAATCACCATGAACATGAACATCATAGAGGCTATGTTGATTTTGTTTCAACTACATGCGTGAACATGCGCCAAGTCAAGCCACTTGAAACATTCAAAGGAGGGTACCATCCTATCATACTACATCATAGTCATCTCAACATTTATGTTGGCAACCAAGACAAACCATTATAAGCTCCTAGCTAAGTAAGCATGGCATAAGAAACTATGATCTCTAAGTTGTCATTACAAACATGTTTCTCTCACAACAAAGCTGAATCAGGCATGATGAGCTAGTCATATTTACAAAAACAAAATAGATCGAGTTCATACCAGCTTTTCCAGGCTCAGTCACTTCGTCATATATCGTCATTATTGCCTTTCACTTGCACGACCGAACGATGTGAACAATAATAAGCGTGCTCGTGCATTGGACTACGCTGCAATCTGCAGGCAAACACAAAGGAGAAGACAAAGTAATATGGCTCTTTGAAATCTAAACAAGTATGCATGCAAGAGCCACTAAACATTGTAACCAATATCTTCTACCTTGACCCAAAGAAAAAGAAAACTATCTACACGGGAAAGCTCCCAACAAGCAAAAGAAGAAAAGAAAATCTTTTTGGTTTTTCTCAAACTAGACAGACACACGAAAAGAAAACAAGAAAAAGAAAATAAACTAGCATGGATGATACAGTGGCAAAGTGTGAACACCGACGAACAAAGTGAAAGCATAAGCAAGAATGTAAAGTCGGTGAGAACACGTACTCCCCCAAGCTTAGGCTTTTGGCCTAAGTTGGTCTACTCCCAAGGAGGGAAATAACCAGCTCATGGGTACTCCGGAGTGGACTGAGGATGCCACTGTTGTGTGAGCTCCTCTGGCTCCCACTGATAAACCGGCGTCTGGTACTCGACTGGCGGCTCGAGCACGGGAACCTGTGGTTGGGCCAAGGCCCAATATGCGTAGATGTCCGAGGGCATAATAGTGTACGTGCATGCATGAAGATTGAACAAAGAAGGAGCAGGCAAAGTAATAGTCTCACGAGTACCCTGACTAAATACCAGGTTATAAATCATCCTTCTACTTATATCTCTATCAAGAAAGTCATGGCGAACCATGCTATCGTAATCTAGATATCTCTCGGGAAGAAGAATCTCTTCTTCCACCTCCAGTCTAATAGGTATCTCAAAGTGTCTAGCAAGACGAGTAGCGTAGATACCTCCATAGACAACACCGTTAGAACGGTTCAGGTTCAATCGTTGAGCTACTATAGCGCACAAGCTATAAGTTTTATCATTATAAAGGGCTTTGCGCAAGATCGCAAGGTCTGCGGAACTAAGTGACCCAGCTTTCGCACGGTCAATCAAACATTTTCCCACAAATAGTGAGAAGTACCGAAGCACGGGAAAATGTATGCTAGCAGCTCTAGCGCAAGACACTCCTCTCTCCTGTCCTACAGCAATTGTACCAATGAAAGCTTCCAAGTCCCGTGGACGAGGTTCATGAATATCCCCAACATAAGGCAATTTGCAAACATTGCAAAAATCCTGGAGTGACATGTGCTGGGGGATATCATAAAGTTTAAACTTAACCATAGGAGGATTCTTCCTCGGATAGAAGTTAAAGCTTTGTACGAAGATATTAGTGAGGAGGAGGTATTGCGGACACTTATCTTCAACGAAGGCGGTAAGGTCTGTGTTCTCCACCAAGTGATAAAAGTCCTCATAAATTCCAGCGGCACGTAAGAACACGTCGCTTGGCCACTAATACGTCTCAAACGTATCTATAATTTTTGATGGTTTCATGCTGTTATCTTGCCTTCTTTGTATGTTTTAGGTACCTTTTTATATCTTTCTGGGACTAACTTATTAATTCAGTGCCAAGTGCCAGTTCCTGTTTTTTCTGTGTTTTTGACTCTTTCCAGATCTGATTTTGGAACGGAGTGCAAACGGAATAAAAACCCCGAAATGATTTTTGCCCGAACGAAAGAAGACCAGGGAGCCTTTGGGCCAAGCCAGGTGGGCCCCAGGGAGCCTGCAAGCTCCCACCACGCCACCAGGGGGAGGCGGCGGTGGGCAAGCTTTTGGCCACCCTGGCCACCCCTGACCTAGATGTTGCGCCTATATATTCCCAAATATTCCGCAAAAAATCAGGGGAGCCTCGAAAATACTTTTCCGCCGCCGCAAGCTTCCGTTTCCGCGAGATCTCATCTGGAGACCCTTCCCGGCACCCTGCCGGAGGGGACTTTGGAGGTGGAGGGCTTCTTCATCATCATCATCTCCCCTCCAATGACTCGTGAGTAGTTCACTTCAGACCTACGGGTCCGTAGTTAGTAGCTAGATGGCTTCTTCTCTCTCTTGGATCTTTAATACAAAGTTCTCCATGATCTTCATGGAGATCTATCCGATGTAATCTTCTTTGGCGGTGTGTTTGTCGAGATCTGATCAATTGTGGACTTGTGATCAAATTATCTATGATATATATTTGAGTCTTTGCTGATTTCTTATATGCATGATTTGATATCCTTGTAAGTCTCTCCGAGTCTTGAGTTTTGTTTGGCCAACTAGATCTATGATTCTTGCAATGAGAGAAGTGCTTGGTTTTGGGTTCTTCCATGTGGTGACCTTTCCCAGTGACAATAGGGGCAGCAAGGCACACATCAAGTAGTTGCCATCAAGGGTAAAAAGATGGGGGTTTTATCATTGGTTTGAGATTATCCCTCTACATCATGTCATCTTGCTTAAGGCGTTACTCTGTTTTTATGGACTTAATACACTAGATGCGTGCTGGATAGCGGTCGACGTGTGGAGTAATAGTAGTAGATGCAGAAAGTATCGGTCTACTTGTTTCGGACATGATGCCTATAGAAATAATCATTGCATAGATATCGTCACGACTCTGCACAGTTCTATCAATTTCTCAACAGTAATTTGTTCACCCACCGTCTACTTGCTTTCATGAGAGAAGCCACTAGTAAACACTACGACCCCCGGGTCTATTCACATCCATCGTTTACAACTCCGCTTTTACTTTACTTTGTTACTTTGTTGCTTTCAGTTCTCACTTGGCAAACAATCTATAAGGGATTGACAACCCCTTCATAGCGTTGGTTGCAAACTTTTGTGTTTGTGCAGGATCTTGAGATACTCTTCCGCCGGATTGATACCTTGGTTCTTAAACTGAGGGAAGTACTTACCACTGCTACGCTACATGACCCTTTCCGCTTCGAGGGAACACCAACGCAAGGCTCCAAGGCCACGGAGGAAATCCTTTGCATACTTGCCTAGGAAGTCCCTTAAGGCGTAGCCGCAGCTGAAGGATTCCTGGTGCCGTTGCTGAGGAGTATCAAGCAACACTCCTATTTCTGGCGCCGTTGGAAGATCTTTTGTTGCAGTAGCAGCCACTCGCATGCTCGAACTTCTGCGACTCGAGGGACCAAATACTTGGGCTTCTTCTCACTCCCATCATCCTTGGGGTTACGGCTTGACGAGCCTCATAAGAACCTCCTCATCTTTTCCCTTTCTTACCTCTGAAAATTTCTAAATTTTTTAGTGATTCTAAGGAAAAGTGAATAAGGCTCAACGAAACTTGTAGCATATACTCCAACAAGTGCCTAGAGACCATATTACGCATCAAAACTACTTGGGACCAGCTAGAATCAACATGCAAAGCTCAACAACATGGTCACCAAGGCAACAAAAATACGTGGAGTATAAGGCACTAGAGCAAAAACTAATTGGACCAATGGAGGAGTCACTTACCAAGGAGTAATTTCCCCAAAACATTTGGAGAACGGTGATTTGAGCAAAGAGATCGAAAATCCCAGCAAGAGGAGCAAGAACACGGGTTTGAGCTGCGAAACGATTTTTTCTCGAGGTAGGAGAGCTGGATGGGAGCAAGAATGAGTGGAGGGGGTGCCTGTGGGCCCCACAAGCCTGGTGGCACGGCCAGGGGGTGCCCGCGCCCCTAGGGCTTGTGTCCCACTGGTGTGGCCCCCAGACAGACTCTTTGTCCCAGAATTTTTCAGATATTCCATAAAAAATCATACTTGATTTTCACAGCGTTCGGAGAACTTTGATTTTCGGGGTACTTTTCTACCGGACGCTAAAACAGAAATAAGGGAAAACTAAACTAAATCTATCATGTTTCTTCTAAGCAGCCTAAGGTGAAAGCTTGGAACAGAGGTTTGTGACTCCTCGATTCATCCATCTCATGGTCATCGAAAGAAATCCGTCAATGGGGTTGATCAAATCCCCTCGACAAAAATTTTCTCGAATCGCAAAAGAAGACGGAGAATTTCCGAATAGTCACTAGGTCACCTAAATGGGGATGTGAATCTCCCCAACAAGCAAATCATACTTCATCTTGACACGAGGAATAGGGCATTCAAAGCTCTCAATAAGAATCGATGAAGTTTTTTCGATAGCATTGATGGAATGTACTCGATATTGTTTCTTCGGAAAGTGCACCGTATGCTCATTACCGTTGACATGGAAAGTGAAATTGCCTTTGTTTCAATCTATAACAGCCCCTGCAGTGTATAAAAAGGGTCTTCCGAGGATGACAGCCATGGCATCGTCCTCGGGAATATCCAAGATAACAAAGTCTATTAAGATAGTGGTGTTAGCAACCACAACAGGCACATCCTCGCAAATGCCGATAGGGAAAGCAGTTGATTTGTCGGCCATTTGTAGAGAGATTTTAGTGGGTGTCAACTTATCCAGTTCAAGCCTACGATAAAGAGAGAGAGGCATAACACTAACACCGGCTCCAAGATCGCATAACGTAGTTCTAACGTAGTTGCCTTTAATGGAGCAAGGTATAGTGGGCACACCGCGATCACCTAGTTTCTTCGGAGTTCCACCCTTGAAAGTGTAATTGGCAAGCATGGCAGAGATCTCAAGATCAGGTATCCTCCTCTTATTAGTCACAATATCTTTCATGTACTTAGCATACGGAGACATGTTGAGCATATCAGTCAAACGCATCTGCAGAAAGACAGGTCTGATCATTTCAACGAAGCGCTCAAAATCCTCACCATCCTTTTTCTTGGATGGTTTGGGAGGAAAGGGCATAGGTTTATGAACCCATGGCTCCCTTTCTTTACCGTGCTTCCTAGCAGCGAAGTCATTCTTATCGTATCTTCTATTCTTAGGTTGTGGGTTATCAAGATCAACACTAGGTTCAATCTCCACATCCTTTTCATTGCTAGGTTGAGCATCTTCATGAACATCACTATTGATATTATCATTAAGCTCATGTTCATCACCAGATTGTGTTTCAGCATCACAGACAGAGGCATCGTTTGGATTCTCAGGTGTAGCAGCAACAGGGTTACTAGCGTGCAAGTTCCTATCATCTTTCTTCTTCTTTCTAGGATGACTAGGTGCATCAGTGCTAACTCCTTGAGAATCTTGCTCAATTCTCTTCGGATGACCCTCAGGATACAAAGGTTCATGGGTCATTCTACCGCCTCTAGTGACGACTCTGATGGAATTGTCATTCAACTCATTGAGCAAGTCATTCTGAGCTTTAAGTACTTGTTCTACCTGAGTAGTAACCATAGAGGCATATTTACTCAGAAGCTTAAGATCATTGACGTTTCTGTCTACACAAGCACTTAAATGACTAAGCATACGAGCATTCTTTTCCAGTTGTGTGCTAACATAATCATTGAAACTCTGTTGTTTCGCAACAAAGTTATCAAATTCATCCAGGCATAAGCTAGCAGGTTTATCAAAAGGAATATCACTCTCATCAAACCTACGCAGAGAATTTACTTCTACTACCTGTATCGGGTTATCAAGACCATGGATCTCTTCGATAGGTGGTAGATTTTTGACATCTTCAGATTTAATGCCTTTCTCTCGCATAGATTTCTTGGCTTCTTGCATATCTTCAGGACTGAGGAATAGAATGCCTCTTTTCTTTGGAGTTGGCTTAGGAGGTGGTTCGGGAATAGTCCAAGCATTCTCATTGCACAAGATGTTATTCAGTAGAATCTCAGCTTGTTCTACAGTTCGTTCCCTAAAAACACTACCGGCACAACTATCTAGGTGGTCTTTGGAAGCATCGGCAAGTCCATTATAGAAGATATCAAGTATTTCATTCTTCTCAAGAGGGTGATCAGGCAAAGCATTCAGTAGCTGGATAAGCCTCCCCAAGCTTGTGGGAGACTCTCTTCTTCAGCTTGAGCAAAGTTGTATATTTCCTGCAAGGCAGCTTGCTTCTTGTGGGCAGGGAAATATTTTTCAGAGAAGTAGTAGACCATATCCTGGGGGCTACGCACACAACCAGGAGCAAGAGAAGTGAACCAGGTCTTAGCATCATCCTTTAGCGAGAAAGGAAACAGCTTGAGCATGTAGTAGTGGCAGATCTTTTCCTCACTAGTGAATAGGGTGGCTATATCATGCAGTTTGGTAAGATGGGCTACAACCGTTTCAGACTCATAACCGTGAAGAGTATCAGATTCGACCAGAGTGATTAACTCAGAGTCGATAGAGAGTTCATAATCCTTACCGGTCACAAAGATAGGCGAAGTAGCAAACTTCGGGTCGTATTTCATCCTAGCGTTCAGAGATTTCTCTTTGCACTTGCGAGAAGTTTCTCAACATCATAGCTATCCTTACACGCAAGAAAATCCTCAGCTATCTCTCCCTCCATAACATAGTGCATATCAGGCATAACATGCATAGTAGCAGGTTCTACTTCAATAGTATCAGCAGTTTCAGAAGTATCATCACATCTAGCAGCAACTCTAGCAATTTGTGCATCAAGGAATTCACCTAGTGGCAAAGCAGTATCAAGCATAGCATCATCAGGCATAGTATCTAGCATAGCATCATCAGGCATAGTATCAAGCATTGCATCATAAGCATCATAGGCAGCAGAAGTAGCATCATCAAGCAGAGGCGACATATCAAGATTTCTAGCAGGAGGTGAAGTCGCAAACTTACTCAAAACTGAAGGTGAATCAAGTGCAGAGCTAGATGGTAGTTCCTTACCTCTCCTCGTAGTGGAAGGCAGGATTTTAGTTCTTGGTTCTTTCGGATTCCTCATAGTGATCAGCAGACGTCAATCCCAAGTGACTCAAAGAATATAGTTGTGCTTCCCCAGCAACGGCACCAGAAAAAGCCTTGATGTCCCACAAGCGTATGGGATCGCAGCAGTTTTCGAGGGTAGAGTATTCAACCCAAATTTATTGATTCGCTCACAAGGGAAGCTAAAGAATATTCTCTAGTATTAGCAGCTGAGTTGTCAATTCAACCACACCTGAAAGATTAGTGTCTGCAAGCAAAATATCAGTAGCAAGGTAGTATGATAGCAACGGCGCCAGAAAAAGCTTTGACAATCCCCGGCAACGGCGCCAGAAAAAGCCTTGTTAACGGGATGTTAACGCCAACAAAGTCTTGCAACAAGTAACAACGGAGTAGCAAGGAATAGCAGTAGCAGCAGCAGAGTAACAAGTAACAGCAGTAGTGACAGCAGCAGCAAAGAGACAAGTAACAGCAGTAGTGACAGCAGCAGCAAAGTGGCCCAATCCCTTTTATAGCAAGGGACAATCCTAGGCAAAGTAACGTAGCGAGAACCAGTAGTAAAAGACTCGTAGGCAGTGGATCGGTGATGGATGATTGTAATGGATGTGATTCATCATGTAACAGCTATAACACGGAGAGATAGGTAACTAGCTCCCGTTCATCAATCTAATGTAGGCATGTATTCCGTATGTAGTCATACGTGCTTAGGGAAAAGAACTTGCATGACCTCTATTGTCCATCCGTCCCGTGGCAGCGGGGTCCTAACGGAAACTACGGGATATTAAGGTTCTCCTTTTAATAAAGAACCGGACCAACGCATTAACACGCGTGAATACATGAACTCCTCATACTATGGTCATCTCCGGGAGTGGTTCCGGCTATTGTCACTCCGGGGTTGCCGGGTCATAACACATAGTTGGTGACTACAACTTGCAAGATAGGATCTAAAACACACATATATTGGCGACAACATAATAGGTTCAGATCTGAAATCATGGCACTCGGGCCCTAGTGACAAGCATTAAGCATAGCCAAGTAGTAGCAACATCAATCTAGAACATAGTGGATACTAGGGATGAATCCCCGTCCAGAACTAACTCGATTACATGATAGATCTCATCCAACTCATCATCGTCCACCAAGCCTACGATGAGATTACTCACGAACGATGAAGAGCATCATGGAATTGTCGATGGAGAAAGGTTGATGATGACGATGGCGACGATTTCCCCTCTCCGGAGCCTGAAACGGACTCCAGATCTGCCCTCCAGATGAAGAACGGGATGTGGCGGCGCCTCCGTATCGCAAAACGCGATGAAACCTTCTCTCTGATTTTTTTCCAGGCGAAACGGAAGATATAGAGCTGAGATTGGGGGCGGTGGTGCCACGTGGGCCCCACAAGCCTGCACGTCGTGACCATAGGGGGTGGCCGCGACCTGTGGGCTTGTGGCCCACTGGCACGCCCCCTCACATGGATCTTTGCGCAGGTATTTTTCTTTTATTCCAGAAAAAATCTCCGTAAATTTTCAGGACATTCCGAGAATTTTTATTTCTGCGCAAAAACAACACCATGGCAATTCTGCTGAAAACAGGGTCAGTCCGGGTTAGTTCCATTCAAATCATGCAAATTAGAGTCCAAAACAAGGGCAAAAGTGTTCGGAAAAGTAGATACGACGGAGACGTATCAATGATTCACCCTCCTCTACACGGATAGGGGTCCCTGGTTTATATAGACACCAGGGACCCTAGGGTTTACAAGTTATTGACTATTAGTTGGGGATAGATGAGCCGGCCTAGTCCTTCTAGGCTTGGAGTACACGACAATCTTTGGAACATTTATTCCAGAGTAGAGGTCTTCATAAGGCCCGATCTTCAATAGTACGACCCAGTGGGCCAACCTGGCATTGACTAACCGGCCGCCCGAGGACCTCAGAATCTTGAACTCCCTCAGTAGCCCCTAAAGTAGCCTTTAACGCCGGTGTGTTCAATCTTCGGATGCCCCACATATCGATAGTAATCGGTTTGCAAGGTAAGTTCCACTCATGCTCGACTGACTTTGATTTGATCGCTTCAGTAACATGCATGTCTTTAAAACTAGCATTTTCTCGGCAAAGGCATTTTAAAGCCCATGTGTGAATAGTTCCTCAATTGGCGGGCTTTTCTGACGAAAGGTCGTCTCAAACTGTTTCTTGAGGCCATGTTTCGGGGGCACGTTCTCTCGAAGAGATCGTACTCCGGCATTGACTCGGATACGAAAATTGCCCACACTTACCTACGCGCACAACGGCTCGATAATTTTCGGGGGGTGGCGGAGCAACCGGCGCAGTACGAGGGACCCTTGGTATTACGTACGGTCCCTTATGAAAAGGAAAGAAGATCCAAAAATATTTACCACCTACATCCTCGGCTTCTCTTTTGCCTTCTCCAAGCACGAGCGCCCAGATCTAATCCCCTTTCCGTTCTTCTTTCCCGGCACCATCTTCGAGCCTGCACCATGGCTGGCTCTCAGGGCAAGTGGGAGGTGTCGACCGTCTCCGCCGCTGACTTCCGGGAGCTAAAGCATTCCGGATAACTTCCCCCCGACATCGCCCATCGGGCGGTGGAGGCAGGCCAGGTGATCACTAGACCAAGACCGGTTGAGCGGGTAGTGTTCATTTCCCTATTTCCTCCAGGGCCTTGGCCTTCCCCTCCATCCTTTCGTTAGGGGCCTCATGTTCTACTATGGATTGTATTTCCATGACCTCCCTCCCAATTCCATCATGCACATTACCTCCTTCATCATCGTATGTGAAGCGTTCTTGCAAGATTCATCCGAAGTTCGGGCTCTGGCTCAAGACGTTCAACGTCAAGTTGAAATCGGTGAGCAGCCAAAGCGCGGATTGCAGCGGGCGTGTTGGGGAACGTCTTATGGGAAACAAAAAATTTCCTACGCGCACGAAGACCTATCTTGATGATGTCCATCTACGAGAGGAGATTTGGATCTACGTACCCTTGTAGATCACACAACACGAAGCGTTAAGAAACGCGGTTGATGTAGTCGAACTTCCTCACGTCCCTTGATCCACCCTGCGAACCATCCCACGATCCGTCCCCCGATCCGTCCCACGATCCGCTCCGATCTAGTGCCGAACGGACGGCACCTCTACGTTCGGCACACGTATAGCTCGACGATGATCTCGGCCTTCTTGATCCAGCAAGCAAGACGGAGAAGTAGATGAGTTATCCGGCACCGTGACGGCGCTCCGGTGGTGGTGAAGGATCTACTCCTGCAGGGCTCCGCCCGAGCTCCGCAGAAATACGATCTAGAGGAAAAACCGTGGTGTTTGTGGTCGGGCTTCCGTGGCAAAAGTTGACTCAAATCAGCCCAAAAACTCCACTATATATAGGAGGAGGGGAGGGGAGGCTTGCCTTGGTGTCCAAGACCCGAAGGGTGCCGGCCAAGGAGGTGGAGGAGTCCACCTCCAATCCTAGTCTAACTATGATTTGAAAGTGGAGTCCTTCTCCACCTTCCCACCTTCCTTTTTTTTCTTTTCTCTTGGTTTTTCTCCTTGTGGCGCCTAGCCTCCCTTGGGCTGTCCCACCAGCCCACTAAGGGCTGGTGCGCCACCCTTAAGGCCTTGGGCCACGCCCGGGTGGGTTGCCCCCCTCCCGATAAATATCCGGAACCCATTCGTCACTCCCCGCACGATGTCGGTAATGCCCGAAAACCTTCCGGTAACCAAATGAGACAAACCTATATATCAATCTTCATCTCCGGACCATTCCGGAAACCCTCGTGACGTCCGTGAACTCATCCAGGACTCCGAACAATATTTGGTAACCTTGCATATAACTCAACTATACTAAAAACATCGTCGAACCTTAAGTGTGCAGACCCTGCGGGTTCGAGAACTATGTAGACATGCCCCGAGGCACTCCTCAGTCAATATTCAACAGCGGGACCTGGATGCCCATATTGGATCCTACATAGTCTCCGAAGATCTTAACAGTTGAACATTAGTGTCAAGGATTCATATAATCCCATATGTCATTCCTTTTGTCCTTCGGTATGTTACTTGCCCGAGGTTCGATCGTTGGTATCTGCATACCAATTTCAATCTCTTATTGGCAAGTCTCTTTACTCGTTCCGTAATACAAGATCCCATGACTTACACTTAGTCACATTGCTTGCAAGTCTTGTGTGTTATGTTGTATTACCGAGTGGGCCCCAAGATACCTCTCCGTCCCACGGAGTGACAAATCCCAGTCTTGATGCATACTAACTCAACGGACACCTTCGGAGATACCTGTAGAGCACCCTTATAGTCACCGAGTTACGTTGCGACGTTTGATGCACACAAGGTATTTCTCCGATGCCAGTAAGTTATATCTCTCATGGTCATAGGAACAAATACTTGACACGCGGAAAACAATAGCAATAAAACGACACGATCAATATGCTACATTCATAGTTTGGGTCTTGTCCATCACATGATTCTCCTAATGATGTGATCCCGTTATCAAGTGACAACACTTGCCTATGGCCAGGAAACCTTGACCATCTTTGATCAACGAACTAGTCAACTAAAGGCTCACTAGGGACAGTGTGTTGTCTATGTATCCACACATGTATTTGAGTTTCCAATCAATACAATTCTAACATGGATAATAAACGACTATTATGAACAAGGAAATATAATAATAACTAACTTATTATTGCCACTAGGGCATATTTCCAACAGTCTCTCACTTGCACTAGAGTCAATTATCTAGTTCACATCACCATGTGATTTTAACGAATCCAACACCCATATAGTTCTGGGGTCTGATCACGTCTTGCTCGTGAGAGAGGATTTAGTCAACGGTTTGGAAAATTTCAGACCCGTGTGTTCTTTACAAATATTTATGTCATCTTATAGATGCTGCTACTACGTGCTATTCGAAATACTCCAAATATCTACTCTACTATACGAATCCGTTTCACTACTCATAGTTATTCAGATTTGTGTTAAAGCTTGCATCGACGTAACCCTTTACGAGGAACTCTTTAACCACATCCATAATCGAGAAAAATTCCTTAGTCCATTAGTTACTAAGGATAACTTTGACCGTTGTTCAGTGATTCAATCCTGGATCACTCTCTGTACCTGTTAACATACTTGTGGCAAGGCACATATCAGGTGCGGTACACATCATGGCATACTGTAGAGTCTACGGCTAAGGCATAGGGGACGACCTTCGTCCTTTCTCTTTCTTCTGCCGTGGTCAGGATTTTGAGTCTTACTCATATTCACACTTTACAATACAGCCAAGAACTCCTTCTTTGCTGATCTATTTTGAACTCCTTCAAAAACTTGTCAAGGTATGCATTTCATTTGAAAGTTCTGTTTCAGCAATTTGATCTATCTCCATAGATCTTGATGGTTAATGTTTTAAGTAGCTCTATCCAGGTCTTCCTTTGAAAAACCCCTTTCAAACAACCTTTATGATTTACATAATTTCTACATTACTTCTGATCAACAATATGTCAACCACATATCCTTTATCAGAAAAACTATAGTGCTCCCACTCACTTCTTTGGAAATACAAGTTTCTTATAAACCTTGTACAAACCCAAAAGCTTTGATCATCTCATCAAAGCGTATATTCCAACTCCGAGATGCTTGCACCAGTGCATAAAAGGATCGCTGGAGCTTGCATACTTGTTAGTATCCTTAAAATCGACAAAACCTTCTAATTGTATCACATACAATCTTTCCTCAAGGAAACCGTCGAGGAAACAATGTTTTGACTTCCTATGTGCAATATTTCATAAATAATGCAGCAACTACTGACATAATTCAAAAAGACTTTTAGCATCGCTACGAGTGAGAAAGTCACATCATAGTCAACTCTTTGATATTGTCGAAAACATCTTTGCGACAAGTCGAGCTTTTCTTAATAGTGACATATCACCATCATCGTGTGTCTTCCTTTTAAAGATCCATCTTTACTTAATAGTCCTACGACCATCAAGTAGTTCTTCCAAAGTCTACGCTTTGTTTTCATACATAGATCCTCTCTCGGATTTCATGGCCTCCACCCATATGTCGGAATCCGGGCCCACCATCGCTTCTCCATAGCTCGTAGGTTTATTGTTGCTCAACAACATGACCTCTAAGACAGGGTTACCATACCAGTCTACAGCAGTACGCGACCTTGTCGACCTACGGGGTTTTTAGTAACTTGATCTAAAGCTCAATGATCACCATCATCAGTTTCCACTTCAATTGGTGTAGGCGCCACAGGAACATCTTCCTATGCCCTGCTCCACACTGGTTGAAGTGACGGTTCACTAACCTCATCAAGTTCCACCACCCTCCCACTCAATTCTTTCGAGAGAAACCATTCCTCGAGAAAGGACCCGTTTCTAGAAACAAACACATCTCTTGCGGATCTGAGATAGGAGATGCACCCAACTGTTTCGATATCCTATGAAGATGCATTTATCCGTTTTAGGTTCGAGCTTATCAGTCTGAAACTTTTTCACGTAAGCATCGCAGCCCCAAACTTTTAAGAAACGACAGCTTAGGTTTCTCCAAACCACAGTCTATACTGTGTCATCTCAATGGAAATACACGGTGCCCTATTTAAAGTGAATGCGGTTGTCTCTAATGTATAACCCATAAACGACAGTGGTAATTCGATAAGAGACATCATATTATGCACCATATCAAATAGGGCGTGGCTATGACGTTCCGACACATCATCACACTATGGTGTTCAGGTGGCATGAACTGCGAAACAATTTTCACTTTGTCTTAACTACGTACCAAAAATTCGTAGCTCTGATATTCATCTCTATGATCATATCGTAGACAGTTTATCCTCTTGTCACGACGATCTTCACTCTGAAATTGCTTTGAACTTTTCAATATTTCAGACTTGTGATTCATCAAGTAAATACTCTGTATCTACTCAAATCGTCAGTGAAGTAAGAACATAACGATATCCACTGCGTGCCTTAGCACTCGTTGGACTGCACACATCAAAAATGCATTACTCCCAACAAGTTACTCTCTTGTTTCATGTGGCATGTTTTGCATGTCTCAAGTGATTCAGAATCAAGTGAGTCCAAACGATCCATCTCAATGGAGTTTCAAAAATGAGTGAGTACAAAGATCCATCAGCATGGAGCTTCTTCATGCATTTGATACCAACATGACTCAAGTGGCAGTGCCACAACTAAGTGGTACTATCATTATTACTTTGTATCTTTTGGCACCAATATTATGAACATGTGTAACACTACGATCGAGATTCAATAAACCATTGAGAGTAATTTATTCAAGAAAATAGAATAACTATTATTCTCTTTAAATGAATAATCGTATTGCAATAAACACGATCCAATCATGTTCATGCTCCACGCAAACACCGAATAACAATTATTTAGGTTTTTCGACCAATACCGATGATAGAGGGAGCGTGCGATGTTTGATCACATCAACCTTGGAAACACTTCCAACACATATCGTCACCTCGCCTTTAGCTAGTCTCCGTTTGTACCGTAGCTTTCATTTCGAGTTACTAATCACTTAGCAACCGAACCGGTATCCAATACCCTCGTGCTACTAGGAGTACTAGTAAAGCACACATCAATATCATGTATATCAAATATACTTCTGTCGACTTTGCCAGCCTTCTTATCTACCAAGTATCAAGGGTAGCTCCACCTCGGTGACCGTTCCCCTCGTAACACAAGCACTTAGTCTCGGGTTTGGGTTCAATTTTGGGTTTCTTCATTAGAGCAACAACTGGTTTGCCGTTTCATGAAGTATCCCTTCTAGACCTCGCCCTTCTTGAAACTAGTGGTTTTACTAACCATCAATAATTAATGCTCCTTCTTGATTTCTACTTTCGCAGTGTCAAACATTGCGAATTAATCAAGGATCATCATATCTATCCTTGATTTGTTTATAGTTCATCACTAGGCTCTAGCAGCTTGGTGGCAGTGACTTTGGAGAACCATCATTATCTCATCTGGAAGATTAACTCCCACTTGATTCAAGCGATTGTTGTAGTGAGACAATCTGAGAACATGCTCAATGATTTGAGCTTTTCTCCTTTACTTTGTAGGCAAAGAATCTTGTCGAAGGTCTTATACCTCTCAACAAGGTTACAAGCATGAAACCTCAATTTCATCTCTTAGAACATCTCTTATGTTCCGCGAGTTTTCAAAACGTCTTGGGCGCCTTGCTTCTAAGCCATTAAGTATTGCGCACTGAACTATCACGTAGTCATCAAAAACGTGTATGTCAGATGTTTGCAACATCCACAGACGACGCTCGAGGTGCAGCACGCCGAGTGGTGCATTAAGGACATAAGCCTTCTGCGTAGCAATGAGGACAATCCTCAGTTTTACGGACTCAGTCCGCAAAGTTGCTACTATCAACTTTCAACTAAATTTTCTCTAGGAACATATAAAAACATTAGAGCTATAGCACAAGCTACATCGTAATTCGCAAAGACCATTAGACTATGTTCATGATAATTAGATCAATTAATCATATTACTTAATAACTCCCACTCAAAAAGTACATCTCTCTAGTCATTTGAGTGGTACATGATCCAAATCCACTATCTCAAGTCCGATCATCACGTGAGTCAAGAATAGTTTCAGTGGTAAGCATCTCTATGCTAATCATATCAACTATATGATTCATGCTCAACATTTCGGTCTCATGTGTTCCGAGGCCATGTCTGCACATGCTAGGCTCGTCAAGCTTAACCCGAGTGTTCCGCGTGTCAACTGTTTTGCACCCGTTGTATGTGAATGTTGAGTCTATCACACCCGATCATCACATGGTGTCTCGAAACGATGAACTGTCGCAACGGTGCACAGTCGGGGAGAACACAATTTCGTATTGAAATTTTAGTGAGAGATCACCTCATAATGCTATCGTCGTTCTAAGCAAAATAAGGTGCATAAAAGGATTGACATCACATGCACTTCATAAGTGACATGATATGACCATCATCATGTGCTTCTTGATCTCCATCACCAAAGCACCGACACGATCTTCTTGTCACCGGCGCCACACCATGATCTCCATCAACGTGTCGCCATAGGGATTGTCGTGCTACTCATGCTATTACTACTAAAGCTACGTCCTAGCAATATAGTAAACGCATCTGCAAGCACAAACATTAGTTTAAAGACAACCCTATGGCTCCTGCCGGTTGCCGTACCATCGATGTGCAAGTCGATATTAAATACTACAACATGATCATCTCATACATCCAATATATCACACCACTGTTGGGTAACGTAGCATAAATTCAAAATATTTCCTACGCATATTCAGATCTTCCTATGGAGAGACCAGCAACGAGAGAGGGGTGAGTGCATCTTCATACCTTTGAAGATCGCTAAGTGGAAGCGTTGCTAGAACACGGTTGATGGAGTCGTACTCGCAGCGATTTAGATCGCGATGTGATTCCGATCTAGTGCCGAACCACGGCACCTCCGCGTTCAACACATGTGCAGCCCGGTGACGTCTCCCGCACCTTGATCCAGCAAGGAGGAGGGAGAGGTTGGGGAAGATCTACGGCAGCACGATGGTGTGGTGTCGATGGAGAGACGAGGCCTCCCGGCAGGGCTTCGCCAAGCACCGACAAAGAGGAGGAGAAAGAAGAGCAGGGCTGCGCCGAGGGAGAGGGAAAATTGTGTCCCCAAAAGCCCAAAAGTGCCCACTATATATAGGAGGAGGGGAGGGGGTGCCACCCCTAGGGTTCCCACCCTAGGTGGTGCGGCAGCCCCCCCCCCCTCCCAGATGGGAGGTGCGGCAGCCAGGGCAGGGGGGAGGGGTGGCGCACCCCTAGGTGGGCCTTAGGCCCACCCGCACCTATGGTTTCCCCCCCTCTCCACCTCCTGCGCCTTGGGCTGAGTGTGGGGGGCGCACCAGCCCACCTAAGGGCTTGTTCCCTCCCGCACTTAGCCCATCTATCCTCCCGGGGTCGTTGTCCCCTTCCGGTGGTCCCAATACGTTACCGGTGACGCCCGAAACACTTCCGGTGTCCGAAACCATCCGTCCTATATATCAATCTTTACCTCCAGACCATTCCGGAGCTCCTCGTGACGTCCAGGGTCTCATCCGGGACTCCTAACAACTTTCTATAACCTCGTATAACAAATCCCTATAACCCTAGTGTCATCGAACCTTAAGTGTGTAGACCCTATGGGTTCGGGAGACAGGTAGACATGACCGAGACACCTCTCTGGCCAATAACCATCAGCGGGGTCTGGATACCCATGGTGGCTCCCACTTGCTCCACGATGATCTCATCGGATGAACCACGATGTCAAGGATTTAATCAATCCCGTATACAATTCCCTTTGTCTTTCGGTATAGAACTTGCCCGAGATTCGATCGTCGGTATACCTATACCTTGTTCAATCTCGTTACCGGTAAGTCTCTTTACTCGTTCCATAGCACGTCATCGTGTGATTAACTCCTTAGTCACATTGAGCTCATGATGATGTTCTACCGAGTGGGCCCAGAGATACCTCTCCGTCACACGGAGTGACAAATCCCAATCTCGATTCGTACCAACCCAACAGACACTTTCAGAGGTAGTGCACCTTTATAGTCACCCAGTTACGTTGTGACGTTTGATACACCCAAAGCACTCCTACGGTATCCGGGAGTTGCACAATCTCACGGTCGAAGAAAAAGATACTTGACATTGGAAAAGCTTTAGCATACGAACAATACGATCTAGTGCTACGCTTAGGATTGGGTCTTGTCCATCACATCATTCTTCCAGTGATGTGATCCCATTATCAATGACATCTAATGCCCCTGACCAGGAAACCATGATCATCTATTGACTAACGAGCTAGCCAACTAGACGCTTGCTAGGGACACATTGTGATCTATTTATTTACACATGTATTACTGTTTCTTGTTAATAACATTATAGCATGAACAATAGACGATTATCATGAACAAGGAAATATGATAATAACCATTTTATTATTGCCTCTAGGGCATATTTCCAACAGTATCCCACTTGCACTAGAGTCAATAATCTAGTTACATTGTGATGTATCAAACACCCATAGCATTGTGGTGTTGATCAGGTTTTGCTCGTGGAAGAGGTTTAGTCAACGAGTGTGCAACATTCAGATCCGTGTGTACTTTACAAATCTCTATCACTCCACTCTGGACATGGTCCTAAATGGAGTTGTAGCGGCGTTTGATGTGCTTCGTTTTTCGGTGAAACCTGGATTCCTTGGCTAAGGCAATGGCCCAGTGTTATCACAGAAGAGTGTCATTGGACCCGACGCGCTTGGAACCACTCCAAGGTCGGTGATGAGCTCCTTCATCCAAATTCCTTCATGAGCCGCTTCTGAAGCAGCTATGTACTCCGCTTCACATGTAGATGCTGCCACGACTTCTTGCTTGCTGTTGCACCAGCTCACTGCCCCACCATTCAAAACAGATACGTATCCGGTCTATGACTTAGAGTCATACGGATCTGTGTCGAAGCTAGCGTCGACGTAACCCTTTACGACGAGCTCTTTGTCACCTCCATAAACGAGAAACATTTCCCTAGTCCTTTTTAGGTACTTAAGGATATTCTTGACCGTTGTCCAGTGTTCCATACCGGGATCACTTTGGTACCTCCCTACCAAACTTATGGCAAGGTTTATATCAGGTCTGGTCCACAGCATGGCATACATAAGAGAACCTACAGCTGAAGCGTAGGGGACAGAACTCATCTTCTCTCTATCTGCTGTCGTGGTCGACGACTGAGTCTTACCCAATCTCATACCTTGCAAAACTAGCAAGAACCCTTTCTTTGAGTTTTCCATATTGAACTTCTTCAATATCTTGTCAAGGTATGTACTTTGCGAAAGACCTATGAGGCGTCTCGATCTATCTTTATAAATCTTGATGCCTAATATGTATGCAGCTTCTCCAAGGTCCTTCATTGAAAAACTCTTGTTCAAATAGGCCTTTATGCTCTCCAACATCTCTATATTGTTCCCCATCAATAATATGTCATCCACATACAATATGAGGAAAGCTACAAAGCTCCCACTCACTTTTTTGTACAGACAGGCTTCTCCGTAAACCTGTATGAACCCAAACGCTTTAATCACCTCATTAAACCGAATGTTCCAACTCCGAGATGCTTGCACCAGCCCATAGATGGAGCGCTGGAGCTTGCACACTTTGTCAGCATCCTTAGGGTCGACAAAACCTTCTGGTTGCATCATATACAACTCTTCCGTAAGGTTCCTGTTAAGGAACGCTGTTTTGACGTCCATTTGCCAAATTTCATAATCATAAAAGGCGGCAATTGCTAACATGATTCGGACTGATTTCAGCTTCGCTACGGGAAGTCTCTTCGTAGTCAATCCCTTGAATTTGTTGAAAACCCTTTGCGACAAGTCGACCTTTATAAACGGTTACATTACCGTTTGCATCAGTCTTCTTCTTGAAGATCCATTTATTTTCTATGGCTCGCCGGTCATCGAGAAAGTCCACCAAAGTCCATACTTTGTTCTCATACATGGATCAAATCTCGGATTTCATAGCTTCAAGCCATTTGTTGGAATCCGGGCCCGCCATCGCTTCTTCATAGTTCGAAGGTTCACCGTTGTCTAACAACATGATTTCCATTACAGGGTTGCCGTACCACTCTGGTGCGGAGCGTACCCTTGTGGATCTTCGAGGTTCAGTTGTAACTTGATCCGAAGCTTCATGATCATTATCATTAACTTCCTCATCAGTTGGTGTAGGCGCCACAGGAATAACTTCCCGCGCTGCGTTACTATCCTGTTCGAGAGGGGGTGTAATTACCTCATCAAGTTCTACCTTCCTCCCACTTACTTCTTTCGAGAGAAACTCTTTCTCTAGAAAGGATCCGTTCTTGGCAACAAAGGTTTTACCTTCGGATCTAAGATAGAAGGTATACCCAATAGTTTCTTTACGGTATCCTATGAATACACATTTCTCCGCTTTGGGTTCGAGCTTTTCTGGTTGAAGTTTCTTCACATAAGCATCGCAGCCCCAAACTTTAAGAAACGACAACTTAGGTTTCTTGCCAAACCATAAATCATACGGTGTCGTCTGAACGGATTTAGACGGTGCCCTATTTAAAGTGAATGCTGCAGTTTCTAATGCGTATCCCCAAAATGATAGTGGTAAGTCGGTAAGAGACATCATAGATCGTACCATATCTAATAAAGTACGATTACGACGTTCAGACACTCCGTTGCGTTGCGGTGTGCCAGGCGGCGTCAGTTGTGAAACGGTTCCACACTTCCTTAGGTGTGTGCTAAACTCGTGACTCAGATATTCTCCTCCAATATCAGATCGTAGACACTTAATTTTTCTGTCACGTTGATTCTCGACCTCACTCTAAAATTCCTTGAACTTTTCAAACGTCTCAGATTTGTGCTTCATCAAGTACATATACCCATACCTTCTCAAATCATCGGTGAGACTGAGAACATAACGATAGCCCCCGCGACCTTCAACGTTCATTGGACTACACACATCAGTATGTATTATTTCCAATAAGTCGGTTGCTTTCTCCATTATTCCAGAGAATGGAGTCTTAGTCATCTTGCCCATGAGGCACGGTTCGCATGTGTCAAATGATTCAAAGTCAAGAGACTCTAATAGTCCATCAGTATGGAGCTTCTTCATGCGCTTAACGCCGATATAACCAAGGCGGCAGTGCCACAAGTATGTGGGACTATCATTATCAACTTTACATCTTTTGGTACTCACACTATGAATATGCGTAACTGTGACAGCCCGAGACCGACGTTCCAGAAGATTGCCCCTTTATTTCCGTTTCCGTCGTGTGATTAGTTTTATTTGGTGCACCATCATTTAGTTTGCATCGACGCATCATGCATGGCATCTTGCATCGTCTGTCACGAGTGGTGTATTGAGTGTTGTGCTTCGAGTGATCACCGAGTCCTAGAGCGATAGTAGTTCCCTCTCTCTCCTCTTATTTCATTTTGTGGTTTTGCTAAAGTTCCGTTTTAACCCCTATTTTTAAATATAAAGATTCGTCTTCTTTTAAAGAAAATCATTTTATTAAATGTGGGGGATACCCCTAGGTTTTGCTTTATTTTTTTTCCTTTGTTATTTTTTTAAAAACTAGAGACCCTTTTATTTATAAAAGGGGTTTGATTTTTTTTATTCTTTTGTAAAGTGGTTTTATTTATTTCTTCAAAGGGTTTTATTTTTATTTGCTTAAAAAAAAGGCCCAATCTATTTTAAAAGTTGGGGTATATTTTTAAAGGAGTAAAAGACATTTAATTTTTACTCTTAAAAAAAAGCCCAATTTTATTTTTATAATTGGCACAAGATTTTAGAAGCCTAGTTTTAATTTTTTTTAGTTTTATTCTTTACCCCTATTTCTACCCGAGTTTTAAAATTCAAAAGTCGTTTTGGTTTTATGTTTAATTTCTGCCTGTGTATTTTTTCTTTGAGAGAGAGAGAGAAGGATCCCAACCTAGCCGACCCAAGGCGCAACCGGCGCACGTAACCCTAGCGCGAGGAGGAGTCCTCCTTGTTCCCCGTGCACCGCCTCCTTCCTCTCTTCCCTCGCAGCTGCTTGCATGTCCACCACGAGCAGTAGCCGTCCCGTGGCCGAGGCCAGCACCGCGCTTAGCAGCAGAAGTAGTGCAGGTCGCCGCTTCCCATATGCCTCCACCCATCAAAGCCCCATGCACGACACCCCGCTAGCTGCGTGCAGCTCCTGATCTGGAGCAGGAGCACTCGAGCTCCTCTGTCTGCTCCGCTCAGTGGCCTCGTCGGACCGGCCGTCGCCGGCAACCACCTCCAGACCAGCCCCGTCGGACCTCCTCCTTGTTGTGCTCTCTCTCCTTTCATTCCCCTTTCTCCTCTAATTCCCTCTCTCCCTGTGTTCATGTGCAGGAGCAAGGACCTCCACCGCACATGGCCTCGTCTCCAGTAAGGAAGCAAGATGGACCGAGCCCTAGGCGAGGTCAATGCCTCCTCGAGCTCACCCGACCCTCTACATCTTCTTGCAGCCTCTACATCTCCTGCTGTGAGCAAGCCCTGCGTGACTGAACCTTGATGTTTTGGCTAGATATGTTCTGGTTGCAAAGGTTAAGTAGCATGGACACCAGTTTTATTCACAAACATAATAGTAATCCGAGTGGTTGCCATCCAACTCGTGTCCAGGAGGTCTTGGGTTCAATCCCTGGCGCCTCCAATCTTTTTCTTTGTTTTTAGCACAGATTTTCAGTGTCATCAACCTGATGGAATGGTTATATAGGACCATACCTATCTTTTGCCAGCGTTCTATTGTAGTCTAGCTGGTTAGTTAGGTGTGGGCTTATGTACGAGGTCTTGGTATCGAATCCCAGCTTTGCCCCATATTTGTTTTCCCTGTCATATTTTTTTCCCTGCACTAAGATTTTGCGAATTTCAGAAAAAGCATCGATTTTTCAAACACTCGTAGCTTTTAGACCATGCACCGGACCGAAACAAGTTATATATGGAACTTGACTAGAATTTCACGTAGATCAACAATGTCCAAATCTCATGCATGTTTAAGGTTGTTAGCATGCTGTTTGCATCGGTTTGCGTGTCGACGTAATATAAATGATTTAGGTCATAGCTATTTAACCGTAGCTCCGTTGGAGATGAGCCATATATGTAGATGGGCTAGAACGACATGCAATTTTACGTGAACCACTTTGTTTCGCCGTTTAACAAACATAAAATTTGATTAGGACAAATCTGGACAGAATTAGAATTTTAGCGCGTGGGGTCATTTCAGAGATGCTATATGTCGCTTCCGGCCTCATTTAAAATGCCTAGATAGGTAGTTTAATTCGTTCTTCACCCCTTGGCATGTCTAATAATATTTAATATTGCCGTGTAAATAAACGGGAGTGAATTAAATAATTAAACGTGGAGTTTCGTCGATATGTAACTCGTTGCATATCGAGCTTCATTTAATGTGTAGTGTTTGCGTGAGGTGATTTGCCATGTCATCCCTTGCATCTTTGATCTGTTCATGCATCATACTAGGTTGTGCATCATGTTGTGCATCGTGCGGTGAATATTTGTGTTGATGTTTGTTTCCGGTTTGCTCCGTCTCGATAGAGTTCCGCAAGCGTGTCGGAATGTGAGGACCCGTTCGACTACGTTAGTTTGACTGCTTCTCGGAGTTGTTCTTCTTCCGAGTGGGATCTCAGGCAAGATGACCATTTTCCCAGATACCATTACTATCATTGCCATGCTAGTTTTATCGCTTCTATCGTTTATGCCTCGATGCCTACCACATGTTAAATATCAGCCTCTCAACAATGCCATGATTACCTTCAACCTGTTCGACCTAGCAAACCACTGATTGGCTATGTTACTGCTTGCTTAACCCTGTTGTTAGCGTTGCTAGTTGCAGGAGTAGTTGCTTCCATGTGGTAACATAGGTTCCTTGATATATCACCATATTTAAATGCTATTTAATTTAATGCACCTATATACTTGATAAAAGGTGGAAGGCTCGGCCTTTCTAGCCTGGTGTTTTGTTCCAACTTTGCCCCCTTAGTTTCGGTTACCGGTGTTATGTTCCATAAATGAGCGCTCTTAACACGATCGGGGTTGTTATGGGGACCCCCTTGATAATTCGTTTTAGATTAAAGCTGGTCTGGCAAGGCCCAACTTTGGTACTACATTTTCCTAATAACTAATGAACTGCATAGGGAGTAATTAAACCGAGGATAATTTAATCAACCCCCGGGCCAGTGCTCCTCATGAGTGTTGGTCCAAAATGGACAAACTGCGGGTCCACCACGGGGCAACTTGAGGTTTGGTACCTGTAGGCTTTTCCATCCGCCATGTCCTGAGAACGAGGTACGCGACTCCTATCGGGATCGTCGACACGTCGGGCGGCCTTGCTGGATTAGTTTTACCTTTGACGGAATATCTTGTGCATCGGGATTCCGGTGATGCTTTGGGTAATCTCAGAGTTGAGGTTTTCCACTAGGAAATCCGACGAGATCGCGAGCTTCGTGATTGAGGATTTCTATGCGGCTTGTGGTAATTTGTGATGGACTAGTTGGAGCACCCATGCAGGGTTAAATCTTTTCGGAAAGCCGTGCCCGTAGTTATGTGGCAACGTGGAAACTTTGTTTAACACTGGTTCTAGATAACTTGAAGTTTACTTAATTAAGATATGCCAACTGTGTGCGTAACCGTGACTGTCTCTTTCGTGAGTTCCTTCTCCGATCGAGGACACGGTGGGGTTATGTCTGACGTAGGTAGGTGTTCAGGATCATTCATTTGATCACCAGTAGACACGTCCGTTATGCGTAGATCTTCCCTCTCTTATTTCTTGTACTCGTAAGTTAGCCACCATATATATATATACTTAGCCGCTGCTGCAACCTCGCCACTTAACCATGCCTCACCCATTAAGCTTTGATAGTCTTGATACCTTTGGAAATGAGATTGCTGAGTCGCCTACGGCTCACAGATTACTACAACACCATTTGCAGGTACAGGTAAAGGTGACATGACGCGAGCGCGTTGATTGATCATTTGGAGTTGCTTCTTCTTCTTCTTCTTCATCGATCTAGGATGGGTTCCAGGCCGGCAGCCTGGGATAGCAAGGATGGACGTCGTTCTTCTTTTGTCGTTTGTTTTCGTCCGTAGTCGGACCCTGCTCTTACTCTTGATGATTATGTAATGTACTGATGTGAGTCTGATGTAGCTTGTAGCGAGTGTAAGCCAATTCTATATATCTCTTCTTTTCAGTACATGTACTTGTAACGATATGCATTCTTGTGACACGACGAGATGCGCTTCTATCCCTGACGAGGCGCTCGTGCCAAATTAAGGATAGGGCCGCATCTTGGGGGTGATAGTAACATCACGATCGAGATTCATCAAGAATAAACCATTCACCAGCGGAGCATGACCATAAAACATATCACTCATATAGATAGAACAACCATTATTCTCTGACTTAAATGAGTAGCCGTCTCGCATTAAGCAAGACCCTGATACAATGTTCATGCTTAAAGCTGGTACTAAATAACAATTATTAAGGTTTAAAACTAATTCCGACGATAGATGTAGAGGTAGCGTGCCGACGGCGATCACATCGACCTTGGAGCCATTCCCGACGCGCATCGTCACCTCGTCATTGGCCAGTCTCCGCTTATTCCGCAGTTCCTACTTTGAGTTGCAAATGTGAGCAACAGCACCGGTATCAAATACCCAGGTGCTACTACGAGCGCTGGTAAGGTACACATCAATAACATGTATATCACATATACCTTTAACGTTGCCGGCCTTCTTGTCTGCTAAGTATTTGGGGTAGTTTCGCTTCGAGTGACCCTTTCCCTTGCAATAGAAACACTCAGTCTCAGGCTTGGGTCCATTCTTTTTCTTCTTCCCGGCATCTGTCTTACCGGGCGCGGCAACGGCTTTGCCGTGTTTCTTGAAGTTCTTCTTACCTTGCCCTTCTTGAAACTAGTGGTCTTGTTGACCATCAACACTTGATGCTCTTTCTTGATTTCTACTTCTGCAGACTTGAGCATCGAGTACAACTCGGGAATGGTCTTCTCCATCCCTTGCATGTTGTAGTTCAGCACAAAACCTTTGTAGCTTGGTGGGAGAGATTGGAGGATTCTGTCAATTATAGCATCATCCGGAAGTTCGACTCCAAGTGAAGTCAGACGACCGTGTAACCCAGACTAGTCACCATGGTGAGCAACTTCATGCTGATCGTATTCAACCATACGACTCATGTTCGACCTGTCGGTCTCTTGTATTCGAGGTCATGTCTGTACATGCTAAGCTCGTCGAGTCAACCTAGGTGTTTCGCGTGTGTAAATCTGGCTTACACCCGTTGTATGCGAACGTTAGAATCTATCACACCCGATCATCACGTGGTGCTTCGAGACAACGATCCTTCGCAATGGTGCACACTTAGGGGACATCACAATGCAATCATATAGTGACATGATATGGCCATTATCATCTTTGCTCTTTCGATCTCCCTCATCAGGCATCGCATGATCATCATCGTCACCGGCGTGAAACCATGATCTCCATCATCGTGTCTCCGTGAAGTCGTCACGCCAACTACTACTATCACTATTACTATAGCTAACCGTTAGCAATGAAGTAAAAGTAGTAAGCACATGGCGTTGCATCTCATACAATAAATTAAGACAACTCCTATGGCTCTTGCCGGTTGTCATACTCATCGACATGCAAGTCGTGAAACCTATTACAATAACATGATCATCTCATACATCATACATTCAACATCACAACTTTGGCCATATCACATCACATGTCAAACCCTGCAAAAATAAGTTAGACGTCCTCTAATTGTTGTTGCAAGTTTTACGTGGCTGATTTGGGTTTCTAGGAAGAACGCCTTCTTACCTATGTGACAGCCACAACGATGATATGCCAAAGCTATTTACCCTTGATAAGGAACCTTTTCATCAAATCCAATCCGACTAGAGTAGGAGAGACAGGCACCCGCTAGCCACCTTTATGCACAGTGTGCATGTCTGTCAGTGGAACCAGTCTCACGTAAGCGTACGTGTAAAGTCGGTCCGGGCCGCTTCATCCCACAATACCGCCGGAAAAGAATAAGACTAGTAGCGACAAGCAATTGACAAATCATCGCCCACAACCTTTTGTGTTCTACTCGTGCATAGAATCTACGCATAGAAAACCTGGCTCGGATACCACTGTTGGGTAACGTAGCATAAATTGAAAAAATTTCCTATGCATAATCAAAATCTTCCTATGGAGAGACTAGCAATGAGAGAGGGGTGAGTGCATCTTCATACCTTTGAAGATCGCTCGGAAGAGTTGCTAGAACGCGGTAGAGGGAGTCGTACTCGCGGCGATTCAGATCGCAGTATGATTCCGATCTAGTGCCGAACCACGACACCTCCGCGTTCAACACACGTGTAGCCCGATGACGTCTCCCGCACCTTGATCCAGCAAGGAGGAGGGAGAGGTTGGGGAAGATCTCCGGCAGCACAACGGCGTGGTGTCGATGGAGAGACGAGGTCTCCCGGCAGGGCTTCGCCAAGCACCGGCAGAGAGGAGGAGAAAGAAGAGCAGGGTTGCGTCGAGGGAGAGGGAAAACTGTGTCCCCAAAAGCCCAAAAGTGTTGGGGAACGTCGCATGGGAAACAAAAAATTTCCTACGCGCACGAAGACCTATCATGGTGATGTCCATCTATGAGAGGGGATTTCCGATCTACGTACCCTTGTAGATCGCATAGCAGAAGCGTTAAGAAACGCGGTTGATGTAGTGGAACATCCTCACGTCCCTCGATCCGCCCCACGAACCGTCCCACGAACGGTCCCGTGATCCGTCCCACGATCCGCTCCGATCTAGTGCCGAACGGACGGCACCTCCGCGTTCAGCACACGTACAGCTCGACGATGATCTCGGCCTTCTTGATCCAGCAAGAGAGACGGAGAGGTAGATAAGTTCTCCGGCAGCGTGACAGCGCTCCGGAGGTTGATGGTGTTATGATCTCGACAGGGCTCCGCCCGAGCTCCGTAGAAACGCGATCTAGAGGAAAAACCATGGAGGTAGGTGGTCGGGCTGTCGTGGCAGAAGTTGTCTCAAATCAGCCCTAATTGCTCCATATATATAGGAGGAGGGAGGGGAGTCTTGCCTTGAGGCTCAAGGAGCCCCAAGGGCTGTGCACCAAGGGGAGGAGGAGTCCTCCTCCAATCCTAGTCCAACTAGGATTGGAAAGTGGAGTCCTTATCTCCTTTCCCACCTCCTTTTTTTCCTTTCTCTTTGATTTTCTATCCTTGGCGCATAGAGCCTTCTTGGGCTGTCCCACCAGCCCACCAAGGGCTGGTGCGGCACCCCAAGGACTATGGGCTTCCCCAGGGTGGGTTGCCCCCCCCCCCCCCGGTGAACACCCGGAACCCATTCGTCATTCCCGGTACATTCCCAGTAACTCCGAAAACCTTCCGGTAATCAAATGAGGTCATCCTATATGTCAATCTTCATTTCCGGACTATTCCGGAAACCCTCGTGACGTCTGTGATCTCATCCGGGACTCCAAACAACATTCGGTAACCAACCATATAACTCAAATACGCATAAAACAACGTCAAACCTTAAGTGTGCAGACCCTGCAGGCTCAAGAACTATGTAGACATGACCCGAGAGACTCCTCGGTCAATATCCAATAGCGGGACCTAGATGCCCATATTGGATCCTACATATTCTACGAAGATCTTATCATTTGAACCTCAGTGCCAAGGATTCATATAATCC
This sequence comes from Hordeum vulgare subsp. vulgare, assembly GCF_904849725.1. Taxonomy (NCBI): domain Eukaryota; kingdom Viridiplantae; phylum Streptophyta; class Magnoliopsida; order Poales; family Poaceae; genus Hordeum; species Hordeum vulgare. The sequence continues at coordinate 579,090,549 of NC_058522.1, forward strand.
CGTATGTCATTCCCTTTGTCCTTCGGTATGTTACTTGCCCGAGATTCGATCGTCAGTATCCGTATACCTATTTCAATCTCGTTTACCGGCAAGTCTCTTTACTCGTTCCGTAATACAAGATCCCGCAACTTACACTAAGTCCCATTGCTTGCAAGGCTTGTGTGTGATGTTGTATTACCGAGTGGGCCCCAAGATACCTCTGTGTCACACGGAGTGACAAATCCCAGTCTCGATCCATACTAACTCAACGAACACCTTCGGAGATACCTGTAGAGCATCTTTATAGTCACCCAGTTACGTTGCGACGTTTGATACACACAAAGCATTCCTTCGGTGTCAGTGAGTTATATGATCTCATGGGCATAGGAACAAATACTTGACACACAGAAAACAGTAGCAACAAAATGACACGATCAACATGCTACATCTATTAGTTTGGGTCTAGTCCGTCACATGATTCTCCTAATGATGTGATCCCGTTATCAAGTAACAACACTTGCCTATGGCCAGGAAACCTTGACCATCTTTGATCAATGAGCTAGTCAACTAGAGGCTTTCTATGGACAGTGTTTTTTCTATGTATCCACACAAGTATTGTGTTTCCAATCAATACAATTATAGCATGGATAATAAACGATTATCATGAACAAAGGAATATGATAATAACTAATTATTATTGCCTCTAAGGCATATTTCCAACAGTCTCCCACTTGCACTAGAGTCAATAATCTAGTTCACATCACCATGTGATTTCAACGAATCCAACACCCATATAGTTCTGGGGTCTGATCACGTCTTGCTCGTGACAGAGGTTTTAGTCAACGGTTTTGAAACTTTCAGATCCATGCGTTCTTTACATATCTTTATGTCATCTTATAGATGCTGCTACTACGTGCTATTCGGGAATGCTCCAAATATCTACTCTACTATACGAATCTGTTTCACTACTCATAGTTATTCGGATTAGTGTCAAAGCTTTCATCGACATAACCCTTTACGACGAACTCTTTAACCACCTCCATAATCGAGAAAAATTCCTTAGTCTATTTAGTTACTAAGGATAACTTTGACCGCTGATCAGTGATTCAATCCTGGATCACTCTGTGTACCTCTTAACAGACTTGCTGCAAGGCACACATCAGGTGCGGTACTCAGCATGGCATACTTTAGAGTCTACGGCTAAGGCATAGAAGACGACCTTCGTCTATTCTCTTTATTCTGCCGTGGTCGGGTTTTGAGTCTTACTCAAATTCACACCTTACAACACAGTCAAGGACTCCCTCTTTGCCGACCTATTTTGAATTCCTTCAAAAACTTGTCAAGGCATGCATCTTGTTGAAACTTCTATTAAGCGTTTTGATCTATCTCCATAGATCTTGATGCTCAACGTTCAAACAGCTCAATCCAGGTATTCCTTTGAAAAACTCCTTTCAAACAACCTTTTATGCTTCACAGAAATTCAACATTACTTCTGATCAACAATATGTCAACCACATATACTTATCAGAAATTCTATAGTGCTCCCACTCACTTCTTTGGAAATACAAGTTTCTCATAAACCTTGTACAAACCCAAAATCTTTGATCAACTCATCAAAGTGCATATTCCAACTACGAGATGCTTGCACCAGTCCATTGAAGGATCACTGGAGCTTGCATACTTGTTAGTATCTTTAGGATCGACAAAACCTTCCGGTTGTATCACATACAATGTTTGCTCAAGAAAACCGTCGAGGAAACAATGTTTTGACATCCTATGTGCAATATTTCAAAAATAATGCAACTACTAACATAATTCTAACAGACTTTTAGCATCGCTCCGAGTGAGAAAGTCTCACCATAGTCAACTGTTTGATCATGTCGGAAACATCTTTGCGACAAGTCGAGCTTTTCTTAATAGTGACTTATCACCATCGTCGTCTGTCTTCCTTTTAAAGATCCATCTTTACTCAATAGTCCTATGACCACCAAGTAGTTCTTCCAAAGTCTTCACTTTGTTTTCATACATGGATCCTCTCTCGGATTTCATGGCCTCCAGCCATTTGTCGGAATCCGGGCCCACCATTGCTTTCTCCATAACTCGTAGGTTCACTGTTGCTCAACAACATGACCTCCAAGACAGGGTTACCGTACCACTCTGCAGTAGTACGCGACCTTGTCAACCTACGAGGTTTGTAGTAACTTGATCCGATGCTCGATGATCACCATTATCAGCTTTCACTTCAATTGGTGTAGGTGCCATAGGAACAACTTCCTGCGCCCTGCTACACACTGGTTGAAGTGATGGTTCAATAACCTCATCAAGTTCTACCACCCTCCCACTCAATTCTTTCGAGAGAAACCTTTCCTCGAGAAAGGATCCGTTTCTAGAAACAAACACTTTGCTTTCGGATGTGAGATAGGAGATGTACCCAACTGTTTTGGATATCCTATGAAGATGCATTTATCCGCTTTGGGTTCAAGCTTATCAGACTGAAACTTTTTCACATAAGTGTCGAAGCCCCAAACTTTCAAGAAACGATAGTTTAGATTTCTCTAAACCTCATTCTATATTGTGTCATCTCAACGGAAATACGCGGTGCCCTATTTTAAAGTGAATGCGGTTGTCTCTAATGCATAACCCATAAACAATAGTGGTAATTCGATAAGAGACATCATAGCATGCACCATACCGAATAGTGCGTGTCTATGATGTTCATACACATCATCACACTATGATGTTCCAAGTGGCATGAACTGCGAAACAATTTCCACATTGTCTTAACTGCGTACCAAAAGTCGTAACTCAGATATTCATTTCTACGATCATATCGTAGACAGTTTATCCTCTTGTTACGACGAACTTCACTCCGAAACAGAATTGAACTTTTCAATATTTCAGACTTGTGATTCATTAAGTAAATACTCTTGTATCCACTCAAATCGTCATTGAAGTAAGAACATAATGATATCGACTGCGTGCCTCAGCACCCATTGGACTGCATACATCAAAATGTATCACTTCCAACAAGTTACTATCTTGTTTCATCCCAATGAAAACAAGGCCTTGCTCATGTGGCATGATTTGCATGTCACTAGTGATTCAAAATCAGGTGAGTATAAAGATCCATCATCATGGAGCCTCTGCATGCAATTTATACCAACATGACTCAAGCGGCAGTGCCACAAGTAAGTGGTACTATCATCACTACCTCGTATCTTTTGGCACCAATATCACGAACATGTGTAACACTACGATCGAGATTCAATAAACCATTGAAGGTGATTATTAAAGCAAATAGAGTAACCATTATTATTTTAAATGAATAACTGTATTGCAATAAACACGATCCAATCATGTTCATGCTTAACGCAAGCACCAAATAACAATGATTTCAGTTTAACACCAATCCCGATGGTAGAGGGAGCGTGCGACGTTTTGATCATATCAACCTTGGAAACACTTCCAACACATATTGTCACCTCGCCTTTAGCTAGTCTCCGTTTATGCCGTAGCTATCATTTCGTGTTACTAATCACTTAGCAACCGAACCAATATCCAATACCCTCGTGCTACTAGGAGTACTAGTAAAGTACACATCAACATCATGTATATCAATTATACTTCTTTCGACTTTTGCCAGCCTTCTTATCTACCAAGTATCTAGAGTTGCTCCGCCTCAGTGACTGTTCCCCTCATTACAGAAGCACTTAGTCTCGGGTTTGGGTTTAATCTTGGGTCTCTTCATTAGTGTAGCAACTGTTTTTCCGTTTCACGAAGCATCCCTTCTAGCCCTTGCCTTTCTTGAAACATAGTGGTTTTACTAACCATCCACTATTGATGCTCCTTCTTGATTTCTACTTTCGCAGTGTCAAACATCGCGAATCCCTCAAGGATCATTGTATCTATCCTTGATATGTTAAAGTTCATCACGAAGCTCTCACAGCTTGGTGGTAGTGACTTTGGAGAACTATCACTATCTCATCTCGAAGATTAACTCCCACTTGATTCAAGTGATTGTCGTACTCAGACAATCTGAGCACACGCTCAACGATTGAGCTTTTCTCCTTTATTATGTGGACAAAGAATCTTGTCGGAGGTCTCGTACCTCTTAACAAGGGCACAAGCACGAAATCACAATTTCATCTCTTTAGAACATCACTTATGTTCCGTGACGTTTCAAAACGTCTTCGGCGCCTTGCTTCTAAGCCATTAAGTATTTTTCACTGAACTATCGTGTAGTCATCAGAAACGTGTATGTCGGATGTTCACAGCATCCACAGACGACGCTCGAGGTGCAGCACATTGAGTGGTGCATTAACCACATAAGCGTTCTACGCAGCAACGAGGAAAATCATCTGCAAAGTTTGCTACTATCAACTTTCAACTAAATTTTCTCTAGGAACATATAAAAAGAGTAGAGCTATAACGCAAGCTACATCATAATTCGCAAAGACCATTAGACTATGTTCATGACAATCAGTTCAATTAATCATATTACTTAAGAACTCCCACTCAAAAAGTACATCTCTCTAGTCATTTGAGTGGTACATGATCCAAATCCACTATCTCAAGTCCGATTATCACGTGAGTCGAGAATAGTTTCAGTGGTAAGCATCTCTATGCTAATCATATCAACTATACGATTCATGCTCGACCTTTCGGTCTCATGTGTTCCGAGGCCATGTCTGCACATGCTAGGCTCGTCAAGCTGAACCCGAGTGTTCCGCGTGTGCAACTGTTTTGCACCCGTTGTATGTGAACGTTGAGTCTATCACACCCTATCATCACGTGGTGTCTCGAAACGAAGAACTGTCGCAACGGTGCACAGTCGGGGAGAACACAATTTCGTCTTGAAATTTTAGTGAGAGATCACCTCATAATGCTACCGTCGTTCTAAGCAAGATAAGGTGCATAAAGGATTAACATCACATGCAATTCATAAGTGACATGATATGGCCATCATCTTGTGCTTCTTGATCTCCATCACCAAAGCACCGACACGATCTTCTTGTCACCGGCGTCACACCATGATCTCCATCATCATGATCTCCATCAATGTGTTGCCATCAGGGTTCTCGTGCTACTAATGCTATTACTACTAAAGCTACGTCCTAGCAATATAGTAAACGCATCTGCAAGCACAAACGTTAGTTTAAAGACAACCCTATGGCTCCTGCCGGTTGCCGTACCATCGACGTGCAAGTCGATATTAACTATTACAACATGATCATCTCATACATCCAATATATCACATCACATCATTGGCCATATCACATCACAAGCATACCCTGCAAAAACAAGTTAGACGTCTTCTAATTGTTGTTGCATGTTTTACGTGGTGACCATGGGTATCTAGTAGGATCGCATCTTACTTACGCAAACACCACAACGGAGATATATGAATTGCTATTTAACCTCATCCAAGGACCTCCTCGGTCAAATCCGATTCCACTAAAGTTGGAGAAACCGACACTCGCCGGTCATCTTTGAGCAACGGAGTTACTCGTAGCGGTGAAACCAGTCTCTCGTAAGCGTACGAGTAATGTCGGTCCGAGCCGCTGCGATCCAACAATACCGCGGAATCAAGAAAAGACTAAGGAGGGCAGCAAAACCCACATCACCGCCCACAAAAACTTTTGTGTTCTACTCGAGAAGACATCTACGCATAAACCTAGCTCATGGTGCCACTGTTGGGGAACGTCGCATGGGAAACAAAAAATTTCCTACGCACACGAAGACCTATCATGGTGATGTCCATCTACGAGAGGGGATTTCCGATCTATGTACCCTTGTAGATCGCACAGCAGAAGCGTTAAGAAACGTGGTTGATGTAGTGGAACGTCCTCACGTCCCTCGATCCTCCCCGCGAACTGTCCCACGAACCATCCCGCGATCCGTCCCACGATCCACTCCGATCTAGTGCCGAATGGACGGCACCTCCGCGTTCAGCATACGTATAGCTCGACGATGATCTCGGCCTTCTTGATCCAGCAAGAGAGACGGAGAGGTAGATGAGTTCTCCGGCAGCGTGATGGCGCTCCGGAGGTTGATGGTGATCTGATCTCGGCAGGGCTCCGCCCGAGCTCCGCACAAACGCGATCTAGAGGAAAAACCATGGAGGTATGTGGTCGGACTGCCGTGGCAAAAGTTGTCTCAAATCAGCCCTAGTTGCTCCATATATATAGGAGGAGGGAGGGGAGGCTTGCCTTGAGGCACAAGGCGCCCCAAGGGCTGCGCACCAAGGGGAGGAGGAGTCCTCCTCCAATCCTAGTCCAACTAGGATTGGAAAGTGGAGTCCTTCTCTCCTTTCCCACCTCCTTTTTTTCCCTTTCTCTTTGATTTTCTATCCTTGGCGCATACAGCCTTCTTGGGCTGTCCCACCAGCCCACCAAGGGCTGGTGCACCACCCCCAAGGACTATGGGCTTCCCCGGGGTGGGTTGCCCCCCCCCCCTCGGTGAACACCCGGAACCCATTCGTCATTCCCAGTACATTCCCGGTAACTCCGAAAATCTTCCGGTAATCAAATGAGGTCATCCTATATATCAATCTTCGTTTCCGGACCATTCCGGAAACCCTCATGACGTCCGTGATCTCATCCGGGACTCCGAACAACATTCGGTAACCAACCATATAACTCAAATACGCATAAAACAACGTCGAACCTTAAGTGTGCAGACCCTGCGGGCTCGAGAACTATGTAGACATGACCCGAGAGACTCCTCAGTCAATATCCAATAGCGGGACCTGGATGCCCATATTGGATCCTACATATTCTACGAAGATCTTATCGTTTGAACCTCAGTGCCAAGGATTCATATAATCCCGTATGTCATTCCCTTTGTCCTTCGGTATGTTACTTGCCCGAGATTCGATCGTCAGTATCCGTATACCTATTTCAATCTCGTTTACCGGCAAGTCTCTTTACTCATTCCGTAATACAAGATCCCGCAACTTACACTAAGTCACATTGCTTGCAAGGCTTGTGTGTGATGTTGTATTACCGAGTGGGCCCCGAGATACCTCTCCGTCACACGGAGTGACAAATCTCAGTCTCGATCCATACTAACTCAACGAACACCTTCGGAGATACCTGTAGAGCATCTTTATAGTCACCCAGTTACGTTGTGACGTTTGATACACACAAAGCATTCCTCCGGTGTCAGTGAGTTATATGATCTCATGGTCGTAGGAACAAATACTTGACACGCAGAAAACAGTAGCAACAATATGACACGATCAACATGCTACGTCTATTAGTTTGGGTCTAGTCCATCACATGATTCTCCTAATGATGTGATCCCGTTATCAAGTAACAACACTTGCCTATGGCCAGGAAACCTTGACCATCTTTGATCAACGAGCTAGTCAACTAGAGGCTTACTAGGGACAGTGTTTTGTCTATGTATCCACCCAAGTATTGTGTTTCCAATCAATACAATTATAGCATGGATAATAAACGATTATCATGAACAAAGAAATATAATAATAACTAATTATTATTGCCTCTAGGGCATATTTCCAACAAAAAGTTCCCACTATATATAGGAGGAGGGGAGTGTTGGAAATATGCCCTAGAGGCAATAATAAAATGGTTATTATCATATTTCCTTGTTCATGATAATCGTCTATTGTTCATGCTATAATTGTATTAACAGGAAACAGTAATACATCTGTGAATAAATAGATCACAAAGTGTCCCTAGCAACCCTCTAGTTGGCTAGCTCGTTAGTCAATAGATGGTCATGGTTTCCTGATCATGGGCATTAGATGTCATTGATAACGGGATCACATCATTAGGAGAATGATGTGATGGACAAGACCCAATCCTAAGCATAGCACTAGATCGTATTGTTCGTATGCTAAAGCTTTTCTAATGTCAAGTATCTTTTCCTTCGACCGTGAGATTGTGCAACTCCCGGATACCATAGGAGTTCTTTGGGTGTATCAAACATCACAACGTAACTGGGTGACTATAAAGGTGCACTACGGGTACCTCCGAAAGTGTCTGTTGGGTTGGTACGAATCGAGATCGGGATTTGTCACTCCGTGTGACGGAGAGGTATCTCTGGGCCCACTCGGTAGAACATCATCATGAGCTCAATGTGACTAAGGAGTTAGTCACACGATGACGTGCTACGGAACGAGTAAAGAGACTTACCGGTAACTAGATTGAACAAGGTATTGGTATACCGACGATTGAATCTCGGGCAAGTTCTATACCGACAAACAAAAGGAATTGTATACAGGATTGGTTGAATCCTTGACATCCTGGTTCATCCGATGAGATCATCGCGGAGCAAGTGGGAGCCACCATGGGTATCCAGACCCTGCTGATGGTTATTGGCCAGAGAGGTGTCTCGGTCATGTCTGCCTGTCTCCCGAACCCGTAGGGTCTACACACTTAAGGTTCGGTGACGCTAGGGTTATAGGGAATTGTTATATGAGGTTACCGAAAGTTGTTCTGAGTCCCGGACGTCACGAGGAGCTCCTGAATGGTCCGGAGGTAAAGATTGATATATAGGACGGATGGTTCCGGACACCGGAAGTGTTTCGGGCATCACTGGTAACGTACCGGGACCACCGGGACCACCGGAGGTGGCCCCGGGGGTCCACCGAAAGGGGGCAACGACCCCGAGAGGTAAGGTGGGCCAAGTGGGGGAGGGAACCAGCCCCTAGGTGGGCTGGTGCGCCTCCCCACTCAGCCCAATGCGCAGGGGAGAGGGAAGGGGGCAAACCCTAGGCACAGGTGGGCCTTAGGCCCACCAGGTGGTGCGCCACACCCTCCCACCCTAGCGGCCGCCCCCTTTCCCATCTGGTGGCTGCCGCACCACCTAGGGGGGAAACCTAAGGGTGGTGCACCCCCCCCTCCTCCTATAAATAGAGAGGGGTTTTGGCCCTTGGGAGACAGACTTCTCCCTCTCCCTCGGCGCAGCCCTTCCCTTCTTCCTCCGCCTCTCCGCCGGTGCTTGGCGAAGCCCTGCCGGGAGACCTCGTCTCTCCATAGACACCACGCCGTCGTGCTGCTGGAGTTCTTCCCCAACCTCTCCTTCCTCCTTGCTGGGTCAAGGTGCGGGAGACGTCACCGGGCTGCACGTGTGTTGAACGCGGAGGTGCCGTAGTTCGGCACTAGATCGGAATCGCTGCGAGTACGACTCCATCAACCGCGTTCTAGCAACGCTTCCGCTTAGATATCTTCAAAGGTATGAAGATGCTCTTACCCCTCTCTCGTTGCTGGTCAAGGTGCGGAAGATCTGAATATGCGTAGGAAAATTTTGAGTTTATGCTACGTAACCCAACAGTGGCATCCGAGCCAGGTTTTCTATGCGTAGATTCTATGCACGAGTAGAACACAAAATTTGTGGGCGATGATTTGTCAATTCTCTTGCCGCTACTAGTCTTATTCTTTTCCGGCGGTATTGTCGTATGAAGCGGCCCAGACCAACTTTACACATACGCTTACGTGAGACTGGTTCCACCGACAGACATGCACACCGTGCATAAAGGTGGCTAGCGGGTGTCTGTCTCTCCTACTCTAGTCGGATTGGATTTGATGAAAAGGGTCCTTACGAAGGGTAAATAGCTTTGGCATATCATCGCTGTGGCTGTCACGTAGGTAAGAAGGCGTTCTTGCTAAAACCCAAATCAACCACGTAAAACTTGCAACAACAATTAGAGGACGTCTAACTTGTTTTTGCAGGGTTTGACATGTGATGTGATATGGCCAAAGTTGTGATGTTGCATGTATGATGTATGAGATGATCATGTTATTGTAATAGGTTTCATGACTTGCATGTCAATGAGTATGACAACCGGCAGGAGCCATAGGAGTTGTCTTAATTTATTGTATGAGATGCAACGCCATGTGCTTACTACTTTTACTTCATTGCTAACGGTTAGCTATAGTAATAGTGATAGTAGTAGTTGGCGTGACGACTTCACGGAGACACGATGATGGAGATCATGGTTTCACGCCGGTGACGATGATGATCATGCGATGCCTGATGAGGGAGATCGAAAGAGCAAAGATGATAATGGCCATATCATGTCACTATATGATTGCATTGTGATGTTTATCATGTTTTACATCTTATTGCTTAGAACGACGGTAGCATAATAAGATGATCCCTCTTAAAATTTCGAGAACGTATTCCCCTAAGTGTGCACCGTTGCGAAGGTTCGTTGTCTCGAAGCACCACGTGATGATCGGGTGTGATAGATTCTAACGTTCGCATACAATGGGTGTAAGCCAGATTTACACACGCGAAACACCTAGGTTGACTCGACGAGCTTAGCATGTACAGACATGACCTCGAATACAAGAGACCGAAAGGTCGAACATGAGTCGTATGGTTGAATACGATCAGCATGAAGTTGCTCACCATGGTGACTAGTCCGTCTCACGTGATGATCGGACACGGGTTAGTCAACATGGATCATGTATCACTTAGATGACTAGAGGGATGTCGATTTAAGTGGGAGTTCATAGTTAATTTGATTAAATGAACTTAATTTTCATGAACTTAGTCGAAAAGTTGTCTTTATAAATATTGTAGATGGCCAACGTCAACCTCAATTTCAACGCATTCCTAGAGAAAAAACAAGCTGAAAGATGATGGTAGCAACTATGCGGACTGGGTTCGCAACTTGAAGCTCATCCTTGAAGCAGCTAAAAAGGCTTATGTCCTTGATGCGCCGCTAGGTGACCCTCCCGCTCCCGCAGCAGCCCATGACATTCTGACCGTCTGGCAAACACGGAGTGATGAATACTCTCTGGTTAGGTGTGGCATGTTATACAGGTTAGAAACGGGGCTCCAAAGGCGTTTTGAGCAACACAGAGCATATGAGATGTTCCAGGAGCTGAAGCTAGTTTTTCAAGGTCATGCCCGTGTCGAGAGATATGAAGTCTCCGACAAGTTCTTTAGCTCTAAGATGGAGGAGAACAGTTCTGTCAGTGAGCACATACTCAAAATGTCTGGGTTACACGGTCGTCTGACGTCACTTGGAGTCGAACTTCCGGATGATGCTATAATTGACAAAATCCTCCAGTCTCTCCCACCAAGCTACAAAGGCTTTGTGCTTAACTACAACATGCAAGGGATGGAGAAGACCATTCCCGAGTTGTACTCGATGCTCAAGTCTGCAGAAGTAGAAATCAAGAAAGAGCATCAAGTGTTTATGGTCAACAAGACCACTAGTTTCAAGAAAGGCAAGGGTAAGAGGAACTTCAAGAAAGAAGGCAAAGCTGTTGCCGCGCCCGGTAAGCCAGATGCCGGGAAGAAGAAAAAGAATGGACCCAAGCCTGAGACTGAGTGCTTCTATTGCAAGGGAAAGGGTCACTGGAAGCGGAACTGCCCCAAATACTTAGCGGACAAGAAGGCCGGCAATGTTAAAGGTATATGTGATATACATGTTATTGATGTGTACCTTACCAGCGCTCGTAGTAGCTCCTGGGTATTTGATACCGGTGTTGTTGCTCACATTTGTAACTCAAAGCAGGAACTGCAGAATAAGCGGAGACTGGCCAAGGACGAGGTGACGATGCGCGTGGGGAATGGTTCCAAAGTCGATGTGATCGCCGCCGGCACGCTACCTCTACATCTACCGTCGGGATTAGTATTAAACCTTAATAATTGTTATTTAGTATCAGCTTTAAGCATGAACATTGTATCAGGGTCTTGCCTAATGCGATACGGCTACTCATTTAAGTCAGAGAATAATGGTTGTTCTATTTATATGAGTGATATGTTTTATGGTCATGCTCCGCTGGTGAATGGTTTATTCTTGATGAATCTCGATTGTGATGTTACACATATTCATAGTGTGAGTACCAAAAGATGTAAAGTTGATAATGATAGTCCCACATACTTGTGGCACTACCGCCTTGGTCATATCGGCGTTAAGCGCATGAAGAAGCTCCATACTGATGGACTATTAGAGTCTCTTGATTTTGAATCATTTGACACATGCGAACCGTGCCACATGGGCAAGATGACTAAGACTCCATTCTCAGGTATAATGGAGAGAGCAACCGACTTATTGGAAATAATACATACTGATGTGTGTGGTCCAATGAACGTTGAAGCTCGCGGTGGCTATCGTTATGTTCTCACTCTTACCGATGATTTGAGTAGGTATGGGTATATCTACTTGATGAAGCACAAATCTGAGACATTTGAAAAGTTCAAGGAATTTCAGAGTGAGGTCGAGAATCAATGTGATAGAAAAATCAAGTGTCTACGATCTGATCGTGGAGGAGAATATTTGAGTCACGAGTTTGGCACACACCTAAGGAAGTGTGGAATCGTTTCACAACTGACGCCGCCTGGCACACCGCAACGCAACGGAGTGTCTTAACGTCGTAATCGCACTTTATTAGATATGGTACGATCTATGATGTCTCTTACCGACTTACCGCTATCATTTTGGGGATACGCATTAGAAACTGCAGCATTCACTTTAAATAGGGCACCATCTAAATCCGTTGAGACGACACCGTATGAACTATGGTTTGGCAAGAAACCTAAGTTGTCGTTTCTTAAAGTTTGGGGCTGCGATGCTTATGTGAAGAAACTTCAACCAAAAAAGCTCGAACCCAAAGCGGAGAAATGCGTATTCATAGGATACCCTAAGGAAACTATTGGGTATATCTTCTATCTTAGATCCGAAGGTAAAACCTTTGTTGCCAAGAACGGATCCTTTCTAGAGAAAGAGTTTCTCTCGAAAGAAGTAAGTGGCACCCCCTCTCGAATAGGATAGTAGCACAGCACGGGAAGTTGTTCCTGTGGCGCCTACACCAACTGAAGAGGAAGTTAATGATGATGATCATGAAGCTTCGGATCAAGTTACTACTGAACCGTGAAGGTCCACAAGGGTACGCTCCGCACCAGAGTGATACGGAAACCCTGTGATGGAAATCATTTTGTTAGACAACGGTGAACCTCCGAAGTATGAAGAAGCGATGGCGGGCCCGGATTCCAACAAATGGCTTGAAGCTATGAAATCCGAGATAGGATCCATGTATGAGAACAAAGTATGGACTTTGGTGGACTTGCCCGATGACCGGCGAGCCATAGAAAATAAATGGATCTTCAAGAAGAAGACTGATGCAAATGGTAATGTAACCGTTTATAAAGCTCGACTTGTCGCAAAGGGTTTTCAACAATTCAAGGAGTTGACTACGAAGAGAGTTTCTCTCCCGTAGAGAAGCTGAAATCAGTCCGAATCACGTTAGCAATTGCCGCCTTTTATGATTATGAAATTAGGCAAATGGACGTCAAAACAGCGTTCCTTAACGGGAACCTTAGGGTGTGTTTGGTAGTTGTTCCCATTCTAGCATAGTTGTTCCCTTTTGAGACATGCTAAGTCAAGACATGTTGAATGCATGCATGTGTGGTTGTTTGGTAGTGATGTATGTGTTGAGACATGATGTGCTCGGACTGTGTTTGGAAGCATGGAATGGGAAGGGAGAAGGGGGTGAAGGAAGGGAGACGGGACAGAGACCGATGCGGCGGCGACGGGGTAGATCAGGGGCGGGGGAAGGGGCCAGGTAGATCGGCGGCGGTGTCGGGGTGGGGCGACGACGGCGGCGGGGTGAGGCGACGGCGGCGGCAGCGTGGTGGGGCGACGGCGGCGGCAGCGGGGTGGGGCGACGCCGGCGGCGGGGTGGGGCGGGGTCGGGCTCGGCGCAGGGCGGAGGGGGGCCGCCGGAGCTCAGGCTCGGCGCAGGGGGGAGGGGGGCCGCCGGAGCTCGGGCTCGGCGCAGGGGGGAGGGGGCGAGGCACAGGGGGGAGCGACGGGGCGACCGGTGCATGGGCTCAGCATAGCTCGCCTCAGCTCGCCTCTGCTGGGGTGCTGGGCTCAGCTATGCTGAGGCCCTTTTTTGCATCAGTTGATGCATGCTCTCCTCAGCCCATACACCCTACCAAACAGCAAAAAGTGGGTCGGGGAGGGAACTTTTGGGCTCATACACTCTCCATGCAGGCTACCAAACACGCCCTTAAGGAAGAGTTGTATATGATGCAACCAGAAGGTTTTGTCGACCCTAAGGGTGCTAACAAAGTGTGCAAGCTCCAGCGCTCCATCTATGGGTTGGTGCAAGCATCTCGGAGTTGGAATATTCGCTTTAATTAGGTGATTAAAGCGTTTGGGTTCATACAGGTTTACAGAGAAGCCTGTCTGTACAAGAAAGTGAGTGGGAGCTCTGTAGCTTTCCTCATACTGTATGTCGATGACATATTAATGATGGGGAATAATACAGAGATGTTGGAGAGCATAAAGGCCTATTTGAACAAGAGTTTTTCGATGAAGGACCTTGGAGAAGATGCATACATATTAGGCATCAAGATCTATAGAGATAGATCAAGACGCCTCATAGGTCTTTCGCAAAGTACATACCTTGACAAGATATTGAAGAAGTTCAATATGGAAAACTCAAAGAAAGGGTTCTATCCAGTTTTGCAAGGTATGAGATTGAGTAAGACTCAGTCGCCGACCACGGCAGCAGATAGAGAGAAGATGAGTTATGTCCCCTACGCTTCAGCCGTGGGCTCTCTAATGTATGCCATGCTGTGTACCAGACTAGATATAAACCTTGCCATAAGTTTGGTAGGGAAATACCAAAGTGATCCCGGTATGGAACACTGGACAGCGGTCAAGAATATCCTTAAGTACCTGAAAAGGACTAAGGAAATGTTTCTCATTTATGAAGGTGACGAAGAGCTCGTCGTAAAGGGTTACGTCGACGCTAGCTTCGACACAGATCCGGATGAATCTAAGTCACAGACCGGATACGTATATGTGTTGAATGGTGGGGCAGTGAGCTGGTGCAGCAGCAAGCAAGAAGTCATGGCAGCATCTACATGTGAAGCGGAGTACATAGCTGCTTCAGAAGCAGCTCGTGAAGGAATTTGGATGAAGGAGCTCATCAGCGACCTTGGAGTGGTTCCAAGCGCGTCAGGTCCAATGACACTCTTCTGTGATAACACTGGGGGCATTGCCATAGCCAAGGAGCCCAGGTTTCACCGAAAGACGAAGCACATCAAACGCCGCTACAACTCCATCCAGGACCATGTCCAGAGTGGAGTGATAGATATTTGTAAAGTACACACGGATCTGAATGTTGCAGACCCGTTGACTAAACCTCTTGCACGAGCAAAACATGATCAACACCATAATGCTATGGATGTTCGATACATCACAATGTAACTAGATTATTGACTCTAGTGCAAGTGGGAGACTGTTGGAAATATGCCCTAGAGGCAATAATAAAATGGTTATTATCATATTTCCTTGTTCATGATAATAGTCTATTCTTCATGCTATAATTGTATTAACAGGAAACAGTAATACATGTGTGAATAAATAGATCACAAAGTGTCCCTAGCAAGCCTCTAGTTGGCTAGCTCGTTAGTCAATAGATGATCATGGTTTCCTGATCATGGGCATTAGATGTCATTGATAACGGGATCACATCATTAGGAGAATGATGTGATGGACAAGACCCAATCCTAAGCATAGCACTAGATCGTATTGTTCGTATGCTAAAGCTTTTCTAATGTCAACTATCTTTTCCTTCGACCGTGAGATTGTGCAACTCCTGGATACCGTAGGAGTGCTTTGGGTGTACCAAACGTCACTACGTAACTGGGTGACTATAAAGGTGCACTACGGGTACCTCCGAAAGTGTCTGTTGGGTTGGTACGAATCGAGATCGGGATTTGTCACTCCGTGTGACGGAGAGGTATATCTGGGCCCACTCGGTAGAACATCATCATGATCTCAATGTGACTAAGGAGTTAGTCACACGATGACGTGCTACGGAACGAGTAAATAGACTTACCGGTAACGAGATTGAACAAGGTATTGGTATACCGACGATTGAATCTCGGGCAAGTTCTATACCGACAGACAAAGGGAATTGTATACGGGATTGATTGAATCCTTGACATCGTGGTTCATCCGATGTGATCATCGTGGAGCAAGTGGGATCCACCATGGGTATCAAGACACCGCTGATGGTTATTGGCCACAGAGGTGTATCGGTCATGTCTGCGTGTCTCCAGAACCCGTAGGGTCTACACACTTAAGGTTCGGTGACGCTAGGGTTATAGGGAATTGTTATATGAGGTTACCAAAAGTTGTTTCGGAGTCTCGGATGAGATCCTGGACGTCACGTGGAGCTCCGGAATGGTCCGGAGTTAAAGATTGATATATAGGATGGATGGTCTCGGACATCGGAAGTGTTTCGGGCATCAGCGGTAACGTACCGGGACCACCGGGACCACCGGAGGTGGCCCCGGGGGTCCACCGAAAGGGGGCAACGACCCCGGGGGGTAAGGTGGGCCAAGTGGGGGAGGGAACCAGCCCCTAGGTGGGCTGGTGCGCCTACCCACTCAGCCCAATGCGCAGGGGAGAGGGAAGGGGGGCAAACCCTAGGCACAGGTGGGCCTTAGGCCCACCAGGTGTTGCGCCACCCCCTCCCACCCTAGCCGCCGCCCCCTTTCCCATCTAGTGGCTGCTGCACCACCTAGGGGAGAACCCTAGGGGTGGTGCACCCCCTCCCCCTCCTCCTATAAATAGAGAGGGGTTTTGGCCCTTGGGAGACAAACTTCTCCCTCTCCCTCGGCGCAGCCCTGCCCATCTTCCTCCTCCTCTCCGCCGGTGCTTGGCGAAGCCCTGTCGGGAGACCTCGTCTCTCCATCGACACCACGCCGTCGTGTTGCTGGAGTTCTTCCCCAACCTCTCCCTCCTCCTTGCTGGATCAAGGTGCGGGAGACGTCACCGGGCTGCACGTGTGTTGAACGCGGAGGTGCCGTAGTTCGGCACTAGATCGGAATCGCTGCGAGTACGACTCCATCAACCACGTTCTAGCAACGCTTCCACTTAGAGATCTTCAAAGGTATGAAGATGCTCTTACCCCTCTCTCGTTGCTGGTCTCTCCATAGGAAGATCTGAATATGCGTAGGAAAATTTTGAATTTATGCTACGTTACCCAACAGGGAGGGGGTGCCACCCCTAGGGTTCCCACCCTAGGTGGTGCGGTAGCCCCCAGATGGGAAGTGCGGCAGCCAGGGCAGGGGGGAGGGGTGGCGCACCCCTAGTTGGGCCTTAGGCCCACCAGCGCCTAGGGTTTCCACCCCTCTCCACCTCATGCGCCTTGGGCTGAGTGTGGGGGCGCACCAGCCCACCTAGGGGCTGGTTCCCTCCCACACTTAGCCCATCTAGCCTCCCGGGGTCGTTTCCCCCTTCCGATGGACCCCCGGGGCCACCTCCGGTGGTCCCGGTACATTATCTGTGACGCCCGAAACACTTCCGGTGTCCGAAACCATCCGTCCTATATATCAATCATTACCTACGAACCAGTCCGGAGCTCCTCGTGACGTTCGGGATCTCATCCGGGACTCCGAAAAACTTTCGATAACCTCATATAACAATCCCTATAACCCTAGCGTCATTGAACCTTAAGTGTGTAGACCCTACGGGTTCGGGAGACAGGTAGACATGACCAAGACACCTCTCTGGCCAATAACCATCGGCGGGGTCTGGATACCCATGGTTGCTCCCACTTGCTCCACGATGATCTCATCGGATGAACCACGATGTCAAGGATTCAATCAATCCGGTATACAATTCCCTTTGTCTTTCGGTATAGAACTTGCCCGAGATTCGATCGTCGGTATACCTATACCTTGTTCAATCTCGTTACCGGTAAGTTTCTTTACTCGTTCCGTAGCACGTCATCGTGTGACTAACTCCTTAGTCACATTGAGCTCATGATGATGTTCTACCGAGTGGACCCAGAGATACCTCTCCATCACACGGAGTGACAAATCCCGACCTCGATTCGTACAACCCAACAGACACTTTCAGAGGTACCCGTAGTGCACCTTTATAGTCAACCAGTTACGTTGTGGCGTTTCATACACCCAAAGCACTCCTAGGGTATCCGGGAGTTGCACAATCTCACGGTCGAAGGAAAAGATACTTGACATTGGAAAAGCTTTAGCATACGAACAATACGATCTAGTGCTACGCTTAGGATTGGGTCTTGTCCATCACATCATTCTCCCAATGATGCGATTCCGTTATCAATGACATCTAATGCCCATGACCAGGAAACCATGATCATCTATTGACTAACGAGCTAGCGAACTAGAGGCTTGCTAGGGACACATTGTGATCTATTTATTCACACATGTATTACAGTTTCCTGTTAATACAATTATAGCATGAGCAATAGACGATTATCATGAACAAGGAAATATGATAATAACCATTTTATTATTTCCTCTAGGGCATATTTCCAACAACCACGTCATTGGCCATATCATATCACAAGCATACCCTGCAAAAACAAGTTAGACGTCCTCTAATTTGTTGTTGCATGTTTTACGTGGCTGCTATGGGTATCTAGTAGATCGCATCTTACTTATGCAAAACCACAACGGAGATGTGCAAATTGCTATTTAACCTCTCCAAGGACCGCCTCGGTCAAAACCAATTCAACTAAAGTTGAAGAAACCAACACCCGCCAGTCATCTTTATGCAACGAGGTGCATGTCAATCGATGAAACCAGTCTTTGGTAAGCGTACAAATAATGTCGGTCCGGACCGCTTCAATCCAACAATATCCCTGAATCGAGAAAAGACTAAGGAGGGCAACAAATCGAACATCACCGTCCACAAAACCCTTTGTGTTATACTCGAGATTACATCTACGCATGAATCTAGCTTATGATGCCACTGTTGGGGAACGTCGCATGGGAAACAAAAAATTTCCTACACGCACGAAGACCTATCATGATGATGTCCATCTACAAGAGGAGATTTGAATCTACGTACCCTTGTAGATCGCATAGCAGGAAGCGTTAAGAAACGCAGTTGATGTAGTGGAACATCCTCACGTCCCTCGTGTTGGAATTATGCCCTAGAGGCAATAATGAATATGGTTATTATTATAATTCCTGTATCAAGATAATAGTTTATTATCCATGCTATAATTGTATTGAATGAAGACTCATTTACATGTGTGGATACATAGACAAAACACCGTCCCTAGCATACCTCTAGTTGGCTAGCCAGTTGGCCAATGATAGTCAGTGTCTTCTGATTATGAACAAGGTGTTGTTGCTTGATAACTGGATCACGTCATTGGGAGAATCACGTGATGGACTAGACCCAAACTAATAGACGTAGCATGTTGATCGTGTCATTTTGTTGCTACTGTTTTTCTACGTGTCAAGTATTTATTCCTATGACCATGAGATCATATAACTCACTGACACCGAAGGAATGCTTTGTGTGTATCAAACGTCGCAACGTAACTGGGTGACTATAAAGATGCTCTACAGGTATCTCCAAAGGTGTTAGTTGAGTTAGTATGGATCAAGACTGGGATTTGTCACTCCGTATGACGGAGAGGTATCTCGGGGCCCATTCGGTAATACAACATCACACACAAGCCTTGCAAGCAATGTAACTTAGTGTAAGTTGCGGGATCTTGTATTACGGAACGAGTAAAGAGACTTGCCGGTAAACGAGATTGAAATAGGTATGCGGATACTGACGATCGAATCTCGGGCAAGTAACATACCGAAGGACAAAGGGAATGACATACGGGATTATACGAATCCTAGGCACTGAGGTTCAAACGATAAGATCTTCGTAGAATATGTAGGATCCAATATGGGCATCCAGGTCCCGCTATTGGATATTGACCGAGGAGTCTCTCGGGTCATGTCTACATAGTTCTCGAACCCGCAGGGTCTGCACACTTAAGGTTCGACGTTGTTTTATGCGTATTTGAGTTATATGGTTGGTTACCGAATGTTGTTTGGAGTCCCGGATGAGATCACGGACATCACGAGGGTTTCCAGAATGGTACAGAAATGAAGATTGATATATAGGATGACCTCATTTGATTACCGGAAGGTTTTCGGAGTTACCGGGAATGTACCGGGAGTGACGAATGGGTTCCGGGAGTTCACCGGGGGGGCAACCCACCCCGGGGAAGCCCATAGGCCTTTGGGGAGACACACCAGCCCTTAGTGGGCTGGTGGGACAGCCCACAAGTGCCCTATGCACCAAGGAGAAGAAAATCAAGAGAGAAAAAAAAAGGAGGAGGTGGGAAGGAAGGGGGACTCCCTCCCACCAAACCTAGTCCAACTCGGTTTGGGGGGGGAGAGTCCTCCCCCTTGGACTCGGCCGACCCCCTTGGGGCTCCTTGAGCCCCAAGGCAAGGCCCCCTTCCTCCCACCTATATATACGGAGGTTTTAGGGCTGATTTGAGACGACTTTTCCACGGCAGCCCGACCACATACCTCCACGGTTTTTCCTCTAGATGGCGTTTCTGCGGAGCTCGGGCGGAGCCCTGCTGAGACAAGGTCATCACCAACCTCCGGAGCGCCGTCACGCTGTCGGAGAACTCTTCTACCTCTCCGTCTCTCTTGCTGGATCAAGAAGGCCGAGATCATCGTCGAGCTGTACGTGTGCTGAACGCGGAGGTGCCGTCCGTTCGGTACTAGATCGTGGGACTGATCGCGGGATTGTTCGCGGGGCGGATCGAGGGACGTGAGGACGTTCCACTACATCAACCGCGTTCTCTAACGCTTCTGCTGTACGGTCTACAAGAATACGTAGATCACTCATCCCCTCTCGTAGATGGACATCACCATGATAGGTCTTCGTGCGCGTAGGAAATTTTTTGTTTCCCATGCGACGTTCCCCAACACCTCGATCCGCCCTACAAACCGTCCTCATGATCCGCTCCGATCTAGTGCCGAACGGACAACACCTCCACGTTCAGCACACGTACAGCTCGACGATGATCTCGGCCTTCTTGATCCAGCAACCAAGACGGAGAAGTAGATGAGTTCTCCGGCAGTGGTGGTGAAGGATCTACTCCTGCAGGGCTCCGCCCGAGCTCCGCAGAAATACGATCTAGAGGAAAAACCGCGGTGTTTGTGGTCGGGCTGCCGTGGAAAAAGTTGTCTCAAATCAGCCTAAAAACTCCACTATATATAGGAGGAGGGGGGAGGCTTGCCTTGGGGTCCAAGACCCCAAGGGTGCACCAACCAAGGAGGATGAGGAGTCCACCTCAAATCCTAGTCTAACTAGGATTGGAAAGTGGAGTCCTTCTCCACCTTCCCACCTTCCTTTTTTTACTCTTGGTTTTTATCCTTGTGGCCCCTAGCCTCTCTTAGGCTGTCCCACCAGCCCACTAAGGGATGGTGCGCCACCCTCAAGGCCTTGGGCCACTCCCGGGTGGGTTGCCCCCCTCCCGGTAAATACCCGGAACCCATTCGTCACTCCCGACACGATGCCGGAAATGCCCGAAAACCTTTCGGTAACCAAATGAGACAAACCTATATATCAATCTTCGTCTGCGGACCATTTCGGAAACCCTCGTGACGTCCGTGATCTCATGCGGGACTCCGAAAAACATTCGGAAACCACACATATAACTTAACTATACTAAACACATTGCCGAACCTTAAGTGTGCATACCCTACGGGTTCGAGAACTATGTAGACATGCCACGAGGCACTCCTCGGTCAATATTCAACAGCGGGACCTGGATGCCCATATTGGATCCTACATATTCTCCGAAGATCTTATCGGTTGAACCTCAGTGTCAAGGATTCATATAATCCCGTATGTCATTCCTTTTGTGCTTCGGTATGTTACTTGCCCGAGATTCGGTCGTCGGTATCCGCATACCTATTTCAATCTCATTACCAGCAAGTCTCTTTACTCGTTCCGTAATACATGATCCCGTGACTTACACTTAGTCACATTGCTTGCAAGGCTTGTGTGTGATGTTGTATTATCGAGTGGGCCCCGAGATACCTCTCTGTCACACGGAGTGACAAATCCCAGTCTTGGTCCATACTAACTCAATGGACACCTTCGGAGATACCTGTAGAGCACCTTTATGGTCACCCAGTTACGTTGCGACGTTTGTTGCACACAAGGTATTCCTCCGGTGCCAGTGAGTTATATGATCTCATGGTCATAGGAACAAATACTTGACACGCAGAAAACAATAGAAATAAAATGACACTGTCAATATGCTACGTTCATAGTTTGGGTCTTGTCCATCACATGATTCTCCTAATGATGTGATCCCGTTATCAAGTGACAACACTTGCCTATGGCCAGGAAACCTTGACCATCTTTGATCAACGAACTAGTCAATGATAAGTCTCCATCGTATCTACTTTTCCGAACTCTTTTGCCCTTGTTTTGGACTCTAATTTGCATGATTTGAATGGAACTAACCCGGACTGACGCTGTTTTCATCAGAATTGCCATGGTGTTGTTGTTGCGCAGAAATAAAAGTTCTCGAAATGGCCTGGAAATCTACAAGGAATTTTTGTGGAATATATAATGAATATTGGCGCAAGAATCAACTGGAGGGACCGAGCCAGGAGCCCACAAGCCCACTAGACTCTAATTCCTACTTGTCCTTGCTACGTTACTTTGCCGCTACTGTTGTCACTGCTGCTACTGTTACTCTTTTGCTACTGCTGTTACTTTGCTGCTACTGGTTACTGTTGCTACTGCTGCTATCATACTACCTTGCTACTGATACTTTGCTGCAGACACTAAATCTTTCTGGTGTGGTTGAATTGACAACTCAACTGTAATACTTGAGAATATTCTTTCGCTTCCCCTTGAGTCGAATCAATAAATTTGGGTTGAATATCTACCCTCTAAAACTGTTGTGATCCCTATACTTGTGGGTTATCAAGACCTTTTTCTTGCGCCGTTGCCGGGGAAGCACAGCTATATTCTCTAAGTCACTTGGAATTTACGTCTGCTGGTCACTATGAGGAATCCGATAGATCCAAGAACTAAAGTCTCGCCCTCCACTACGAGGACAGGTAAGGAACTGCCATCTAGCTCTGCACTTGATTCACCTTTAGTTATGAGTAAGTTTGCGACATCACCTCCTGCTAGAAATCTTGATATGTCGCATGTGCTTGATGATGCTACTTCTGCTGCCCATGATGCTTATGATGATGCTATGCCTGATACTGCTTTGCCTGGTGATGCTATGCTTGATACTGCTTTGCCTGATGATGTTATGCTTGATACTGCTTTACCACTAGGTGCATTCCTTGATGCACAAATTGCTAGAGTTGCTGTTAGATGTGATGATACTTCAGAAACTGCTGATACTATTGAGGTAGAACCTGGTATATTGCCTGCTAGAACTAGCTCTCCTATGCCTGAATTGCCTGATATGCCTGAATGTTATGTTATGGAGGGAGAGATAGATGAGGACTTTCTTGCGTGTAAGGATAGCTATGATGTTGAGAAACTACTGCTCAAGTGGAAAGAAAAATCTCTGAACGCTAGGATGAAATACGACCCTAAGTTTGCCACTTCGCCTATCTTTGTGACCGATAAGGATTATGAATTCTTTGTCGACCCTGAGCTAATCACTCTGGTCGAATCAGATCCTTTTCACGGTTATGAGTCTGAAACGATTGTAGCCCATCTTACCAAACTGCACGATATAGCCACCCTATTCACTAGTGAGGAAAAGATTCGCCACTACTATATCCTCAAGTTGTTCCCTTTCTCACTAAAGGATGATGTTAAGACCTGGTTCACTTCCCTTGCTCCTGGTTGTGTGCGTAGCCCCTAGGACACGGTCTACTACTTCTCTGAAAAATATTTCCCTGCCCATAAGAACCAAGCTGCCTTGCAGGAAATATACAACTTTGCTCAAGTTGGAGAAGAGAGTCTCCCACAAGCTTGGGGGAGGCTCGTCCAGCTACTGAATGCTTTGCCAGATCACCCTCTTGAGAAGAATGAAATACTTGATATCTTCTATAATGGACTTACCGATGCTTCTAGAGACCACCTAGATAGTTGTGTCGGTTGTGTTTTTAGGGAACGAACTGTAGAACAAGCAGAGATCCTATTGAATAACATCTTGTGCAATGAGAATGCTTGGACTATTCCCGAACCACCTCCTAAGCCAACTCCGAAGTAAAGAGGTATTCTATTCCTCAGTCCTGAAGATATGCAAGAAGCTAAGAAATCTATGCGAGAGAAAGGCATTAAATCTGAAGATGTCAAAAATCTACCACCTATCGAAGAGATCCATGGTCTCGATAACCTGATACAGGTAGTAGAAGTAAATTCCCTACGTAGGTTCGATGAGAGTGATATTCCTTTTGATAAACCTGCTAGCCTATGCATGGATGAATTTGATAACTTTGTTGCCAAACAACAGAGTTTCAATGATTATGTTAGCAGACAATTGGAACAGAATGCTCGTATGCTTAGTCATTTAAGTGCTTGTGTGGACAGAAATGTCAATGATCTTAAGCTGTTGAGTAAACATGCCTCTATGGTTACTACTCAGGTAGAACAAGTACTTCAAGCTCAGAATGACTTGCTCAATGAGTTGAATGACAATTCTGTCAGAGTCGTCACTAGAGGCGGTAGAATGACCCAGGAACCTTTGTATCCTGAGGGTCATCCGAAGAGAATTGAACAAGACTCTCAAGGAGTTAGCACTGATGCACCTAGTCATCCTAGAAAGAAGAAGAAAGATGATAGGAACCTGCACGCTAGCAACCTAGATGCTGATACACCTGAGAATCCAAACGATGTCTCTGTTTCTAATGCTAAGACACAATCTGGTGATGAACATGAGCCTAATGATGATATCAATAGTGATGTTCATGTTGATGCTCAACCTAGCAGTGATAAGGATGTGGAGATTAAACCTGTTGATCTTGATAACCCACAGCCTAAGAATAGAAGATACGATAAGACTGACTTCGTTGCTAGGAAGCATGGTAAAGAAAGGTAACCATGGGTTCAAAAACCCATGCCCTTTCCTCCCGAACCATCCAAGAAAATGGATGATGAGGATTTTGAGCGATTTGTTGAAATGATTAGACCTGTCTTTCTGCAAATGTGTTTGACGGATATCCTCAAAATGTCTCCGTATGCTAAGTACATGAATGATATTGTGACTAATAAGAGGAGGATACCTTAGGTTGAGATTTCCACCATGCTTGCTAATTATACCTACAAGGGTGGAACTCCTAAGAAACTAGGTGATCCCGGTGTGCCCACTATACCTTGCTCCATTAAAGGTAACTACGTTAGAACTGCTTTATGCGACCTTGGATCCGGTGTTAGTGTTATGCTTCTCTCTCTTTATCGTAGGCTTGAACTGGATAAATTGACACCCACTGAAATCTCTCTGCAAATGGCCGACAAATCAACTGCTTTCCCTTTCGGCATTTGCGAGGATGTGCCTGTTGTGGTTGCAAATGTCACTATCTTGATAGACTTTGTTATCTTGGATATTCCCGAGGACGATGCCATGGCGGTCATCCTCGGAAGACCCTTTTTAAACACCGTAGGGGCTGTTATAGATTGCAACAAAGGCAATGTCACTTTCCATGTCAACGGTGATGAGCATACGGTGCACTTTACGAAGAAACAATATCGAGTACATTGCATCAATGCTATCGAAAAAACTTCATCGATTATTATTGGGAGCTTTGAATGCCCTATACCTCCTGTCAAGATGAAGTATGATTTGCTAGTTGGGGAGATACACATCCTCATTGAGGTGACCTAGTTACTATTCGAAAATTCTCCGTTCTCTCTTGCGATTCGAAAAGGTTTGTCGAGGAGACTTGATCAACCTAATTGACGGATTTCTTTCAATGACCATGAGATGGATGAATCAAGGAGTCACAAACCTGTGTTCCAAGCTTTCACCTTCGGTTTCTTAGAAGAAAAATGATAGATTTAGTTTAGTTTTCCCTGTTTTCTATTTTAGCGTCCCGTAGAAAAGTACCCCGAAAATAAAACTTCTCCGAACGTCCTGAAAATCAAGTATGATTTTTTCTGCAATTTTTGAAAAATACTGAGATGAAGAGCTAGTCTGGGAGATGCGCCAGTGGGCCACAAGCCCAGGAGGCTCGACCACCCCCCTTGGTCGGGGCTGGCAGGCTTGTGGGGCCCACATGCACCCTCCCCACTCATTCTAACTCTCATCCACTTCTCCTACCTCCAGAAAAATTCATTTCGCAGCTCAAACTCGTGTTCTTGCTCCTCTTGCTGGGATTTTCGATCTCCTTGCTCAAAGCAGCATTCTCCTAACTGTTTTGGGGAAATTACTCCTTGGTAAGTGACTCCTCCATTGATCCAATTAGTTTTTGCTCTAGTGCCTTATACTCCGCGTATTTTTTCTACATTGGTGACCATGTTCTTGAGCTTTGCATGCCAATTTTAGATGGTCCCAAGTAGCTTTGATGCGTAATATGGCCTCTAGGCACTTGTGGGAGTAGTTACTACAAGTTTAGTTGAGCGTTGTTCACTTTTCCTTCGGTTCACTGAAAATTTCAGAAAAGGAAGATGTTCTCGAGAAACTATCATGGTAGTTCCCCAAGCAAGAGAGGTCCCCGTCTGTGATTCGGGAGCCCGATCCTTACCAACCGAGGAACACACCGGTACAACCATGTGAATGGCCTTCTGATGAATTCATGATTGAGGCAGGTTTCAAAGACGAGTTTGATACACTTCTTCACAACGTCGGACTCGAAGAATTCATCTCCGATAAATATGAACGGTATGTTACGCCCACTGCCTCTTTTGTTCGTAGATTCAAATTTTCAGTTGGTCGTGATACATCTATACTGTTTGATCTCTATGACAAATCGTATACCATGGATTTAGAGGATTTCAATATAATTTGCAAGATACCTATTTAGGATAGTCTCAATGATCCTCCTAAATCTTTGGTTAGAGATTTTTCTCTAGTATAATTGTGGGAGAAACTAGAGATATTTCGCAGGTTACCATGGGGAGCATTCATTTTCCTGCCTTGCATTACTTTGCCCTCTTCATAGGCAGATGCATCAATGGCAGGATTGATCATTATCACCTTTGCGCACCAGACCTTAGTATTCTTAAGAGCGCAGTAACGGGTGATAGAAGTTTCAACATGGGAGCTATAATAGCAAGGAGGCTGAATAATAATGCTAATGAAGGGGATTTCTTTGGTGGGATCTATGCCACTCGCATAGCGAATTTCCTTGGAGTACCCATCCGCGAAGGAGATCCCCCGCTCCATACAGCTTTCCTTGACCGCGTCACTCTGACACGCTACCAGTTCCTTGAGAGGGATGATGAGTCCCACCTATACCCTTTAATATTTAACCGGCAACGTGTTTTCCATATTACCCTTCCGGCTCCTGCCTTCTTTGACTTTCAGGTAAAATGGAGATATTACATAACGAGAGGAGAGGCAAAGGAGTATGAGAGGGAGGCAAAGGCTGCTCGTCTCTGTGAGGCAGCTAATCAGGCAGTGGCTGCAGCACTCCCATACAACCCCCATTATGATTTCGGATATCGCCTGAACCATCCATGAGAGTAGACCAACTTAGGCCAAAAGCCTAAGCTTGGGGGAGTGCGTGGTTCTCACCGACTTTACATTCTTGCTTATGCTTTCACTTTGTTCGTCGGTGTTCACACTTTGCCACTGTATCATCCATGCTAGTTTTTTTTTTCTCGTTTTCTTTTCGTGTGTCTGTCTAGTTTGAGAAAACCCAAAAAGATTTCGTGTTCTTCCCTTGCTTGTTGGGAGTTTTCCCGTGTAAATAGTTTTATTTTTCTATGGGTCAAGGTAGAAGATCATGGTTACAATGTTTAGTGGCTCTCGCATGCATATATGTTTATGTGTTAAAGAGTCGTATTACTTTGTCTTCTCCTTTGTGTTTTCCTGCAAATTCCAGCTTTAGTCCAATGCATGAGCACGCTTATTATTATTCACATCATTCGGTCGTGCAAGTGAAAGGCAATAATGACGATATATGATGAAGTGATTGAGCATGGAAAAGCTGGTATGAACTCGATCTATTTTGTTTTTGTAAATATGACTAGCTCATTGTGCCTGATTCAGCTTTGTTGTGAGAGAAACATGTTTGCAATGACAACTTAGAGATCATAGTTGCTTATGCCATGCTTACTTAGCTAGGAGCTTATAATGGTTTGTCTTGGATGCCCACATGAATGTTGAGATGACTATGATGTAGTATGATAGGATGGTATCCTCCTTTGAATGATTGAAGTGGCTTGACTTGGCGCATGTTCACGCATGTAGTTAAAACAAAATCAACATAGCCTCTATGATATTCATGTTCATGGTGATTTATGTCCTACTCATGCTTGCACTCAATGTTAGTTAATCTCAATGCATTTTGATGACTGTTGTCGCTCTCTAGTTGGTCGCTTCCCAGTCTTTTGCTAGCCTTCACTTGTACTAAGCGGGAATACTGCTTGTGCATCCACTCCCATAAACCCAAAGTTGTTCCATATGAGTCCACCATACCTACCTATATGCGGTATCTACCTGCCGTTCCAAGTAAATTTGCATGTGCCACTCTCTAAATCTTCAAGAAATAATCTGTTTTGCATGCCCGAACCGCTCATGTGTTGACAGGAGGCTATCAATATCTTCCATGCTAGGCGTTTAATCCTCGATATGTGTTTATTCACTATCATTCACAAGAAAGGGGCCGGTAATTGGAATGCCCAGTTCCATGCTCAAGTCGACAAGATAATTGCAAACAAAACTCCCCCAGGATTGTTGTTGGTATGGAAGGTACCCGAGGATTTGGCTAGCTGTGGAGTGTGATTGATTGGTGGTGGGGGAGTCAAAACTTTACTTTTTTGTTTGGGAACCGCCTATAGCATGTGTAGCGTGGAAGATGGTGAGAACTCTTAGTCATTGCGTTGACAATGAAAGCATGCCACCCAAAATTATTATCTGTGTTTTCAAAGCTTGAGCTCTGGCACCTCTGCAAATCAATGCTTCCCTCTGCGAAGGGCATGTCTATTTATTTTCCTGTTGAGTCATCCTCCTCTTATAAAAGCACCAATTAGAGAGCACCTATGTCATTTTTATGCTTTGCTTTTAACTGTGTTGAGTATGACTGTGACTGGATCTTCATTGCCATGAATTACAATGTTTAGTCAGCCCTTGGTCTTTGAAGGTGCTCTACATTTATGTTTTGTGGTCTCAGAAAGAGCTAGCGAGATACCATCTATTTGTGCTGCTTCATGATTGTTTTGATTGAACTGTTGACGTTTGAGACTTATTATTATTTGCTCGCTAGTTGATTATACCATTGATATGAGTTTACCATGAGACCTAGATGTCATTTGCTTTTGTGGTTTGCTTATGATCTTGCTGAAATTCTGGATATGAGTTACAGAGAGTTGCAACAACAAGATCAAACAGAGTTCGTCAAAGTTTTTCTTTTGTCTCTTTCAGTTTGTCAACTGAATTGCTTGAGGACAAACAAGGTTTTAAGCTTGGGGGAGTTGATACCTCTCCGTCGTATCTACTTTTCCAAACTCTTTTGCCCTTGTTTTGGACTCTAATTTGCATGAGTTGAATGGAACTAACCCGAACTGACGTTGTTTTCAGCAGAATTGCCATGGTGTTGTTTTTGCGCAGAAATAAAAGTTCTCGGAATGACCTAGAAATCTACGAGGAATTTTTGTGGAATATGTAAAAAATATTGGCGCAAGAATCAAGTGGAGGGACATAGCCAGGAGCCCACAAGCCCACCACCCCCCCCTGGCCGAGGCTGGCAGGCTTGTGAGCCCGTCGTGACTCCACCGCCCCCAATTCCAGCTCTATATAACCTCTTTCGTCCGTAAAAAAAATCAGAGAGAAGAGTTCATCGCGTTTTACGATACGGAGGCGCCACCACCTCCTGTTCTTCCTTTGGAGGGCAGATCTGGAGTCCGTTTTGAGGGGAGATCGTTGCCATCGTCATCATCAACCTTCCTTCATCGTCAATTCCATGATGCTTTTTACCGTTCGTGAGTAATCTCATCGTAGACTTGCTGGACGGTGATGGGTTGGATGAGATCTAGGATGTAATTGAGTTAGTTTTGACAGGTATTGATCCCTAGTATCCACTATGTTCTGAGATTGATGTTGCTACTACTTTGCCATGCTTAATGCTTGTCACTAGGGCCTGAGTGCCATGATTTCAGATCTAAACCTATTATGTTGTCGCCAATATATGTGTGTTTTAGATCCTATCTTGCAAGTTGTAGTCACCTACTATATGTAACGACCCGGCAACCCCGGAGTGACAATAGCCGGAACCACTCACGGAGATGACCATAATATGAGGAGTTCATGTATTCACCAAGTGTTAATGCGTTGGTCCGGTTCTTTATTAAAAGGAGAACCTTAATATCCCGTAGTTTCCATTAGGACCCCGCTGCCACGGGAGGGATGGACAATAGATGTCATGCAAGTTCTTTTCCCTAAGCACGTATGACTACATACGGAATATATGCCTACATTAGATTTATGAACTGGAGCTAGTTACTTATCTCTCCGTGTTATAGCTGTTACATGATGAATCACATCCGGCATAATCATCCATCGCCGATCGAATGCCTACGAGTTTTTCCTACTGGTCCTTGCTACGTTACTTTTCCGCTACTGCTGTCACTGCTGCTACTGTTACTCTGTTGCTACTGTTGTTACTTTGCTGCTACTGGTTACTGTTGCTACTGCTGCTATCATACTACCTTGCTACTGATACTTTGCTGCACACACTAAATCTTTCAGGTGTGGTTGAATTGAAAACTCAACTGCTAATACTTGAGAATATTCTTTCGCTTCCCCTTGAGTCGAATCAATAAATTTGAGTTGAATACTCTACCCTCGAAAACTGTTGCGATCCCCTATACTTTTGTGTTATCAGTCAACTAGCGGCTCACTAGGGATAGTGTGTTGTCTATGTATCCACACATGTATTTGAGTTTCCAATCAATACAATTCTAACATGGATAATAAACGATTATTATGAACAAGGAAATATAATAATAACTAATTTATTATTGCCTCTAGGGCATATTTCCAACAGGGCGGTGGTAAGCAAGCTTTGCGAAGTAGTATTACGAGAGGGCACCTTGATAGAAACTAGCAAGGGCTGGCAGAAGGAGTGGTTCTACATCACCGAACCATCGGAGGCGAACTAGGCAGCACCCGCCGATTTCAAATTCGGACCTCCACTGAGGCTAACCTCCTAGGTCAAGAAAGGCATACACTGGGGGTCGCCTAGAGATGTGAAGATGATGCAAAAACGCCTCGAACAGATAGTGGAGACAAACATCCAACTGACCGATGTGATCCAAGTCTCTCTTCATCGTCGCATCCTCCCGTGCCAGCATCGGTTCAATCCGATGTGGGTCTACAAGCCCGATAACCCCAAGGTAATAAAGGAGTTCTTCTACACGACCCACCAGGACATATGGCGGAGCCCCAACAAGTGTGGCCTGCCGAGGATGAAGACAGAGGTCTGGACGACAAGACACCTCCAGTCGAGGTATGTCCGAGTATTATATCTATCCCAAAGTTCCAATTTTCTTTTGGAGAAGTCACCTCTCCCCAAATTGATTCAATTGGAGTGGCTGGCCAGGGCCAAGAACATCAACGAACCAGCCCCTCTACCTGAAGAGCCTAGGTCAGACCTGTTGACGAGAATGTTGGTTCTCATGCCGTATATGGTGTGGGAGCCAAAGAAGAAGGAGAAGGAGACACTAAGTCCGGGGACACGCGTGTTTCCTCTACCCGAGAGGTGGAGGACGTGGAAGAGGAGGGGGATATGGACTCCTCCCAATCCAAGAAGAGAGCCCTGCAGGAGGTGGCGAAAGAAGCCCTCCCTCCTAGGGCCCCGAATAAGCCTTGTAATCTCTTGACAATTGTCCGGATAACGACGACGAGATCGGGGAGTTTGAGATGGTTCCCCACGGAGCCCTCGGGGTCAAACCCCGGGTCCAAAGGTATGAAATCCTATGACTTTATTGAGTGAATTTATATCGAGTTCTATATTAATTGGTCGGCATGTATCTTTACTTATCACAGCCCCGTCTGAGATCTGCCAACGGATCGGGTCTCGGAGGGAATGTCGCTGCGAGCCGAGTTGCCGGAGAGTGGGAATGCGTCCCGCACCTCCCTTCCCGAAGCCTCCGAGGAGGCCATGGAGGTGGCTTCCCACTAAGCCTCGCTTAATATGGGGGGCGAGGAGGTGATGGCCGAGGTGAACACCTCGGCCGCCGAAGACCGCGAGGTACTGGCTACCTCTTCCTTGCTGGACATGACACTGTTGCAGCGGCCCTCTTCCTTGCTGGCTGTAGCTTGAACTAGAGCAGGAAAATTGTGTCGAGGAAGTAGGTGGATGATGGTGCTAGTGCCTTTCTCTTGAATTATTGCTGGTGATGGCTGCAATTTTCTTCCACCTTCCTATTCTGCAATTGTGCTTCCCCTGTGCGTGGTGATTCTGTTGCTTAGCGCAAGGTGCATTGTGGCCTGGCTTGAACTAGAGTAGAAATTTGTTTTTGCTGAGAGTAGCCTGGTGCCTTAATTTAGAGTATCTCAAACAATCTAAATTGTAGAAAAATGTTGAATCTGGAGAGATTCAGAGCATTCCTGTACAGTCTATTTTGTGGACTGAAGTTGATTTTGTATACAATTGATTTTGAGACTAGCTTCATAAAAGTATATGCGGCAGTACGTGGACGCCACATGTCCCATGTAAAAATTAACTGAACAACCACGTAATTCTATGTAAACACTAATGACCAATATGGGCAAGTCCCACAGCATCCAAGGAGCTGACCAGCTGACCACTTACATCCTGAGACAAATTAGTTCATCCACACGAAGTCGACGAAAGGCGCGTGCACCCCATCAAAATGGCAAAGCTAGTAGACACCACCAGAGTATAGGGTGACGCCTTTAGCACATCCATGACTGATTGTCCGAACATCAGGGTCCGTCTTGAGGACCAACACCAGGATGGTAGCGAGGAGCAAACCACGGGGACCTCCTAGACGCGCATTGCGGCAAGGAGTCGTGCGTCGCACGGGGATAGGACCCCCGACTGGGCCAGCCCATCTTTGGCTCGCTTCCAACTTGGCCGGCCCAACTTATTTTTTTGTTTGAAAAATCCAATAAAAAAATTTCTGTTTTTTCAAATTCCGGATTTATTTTTTGAAAAGTACGAATTTTTTTTAAAAAAAATCATAACATTTTTTAAAATTCCGGAACATTTTTTCAAATATCGGAACATTTTAAAAAATTCTTGAATATTTTTTCAAATTCTGGAATATTTTTTAAAATTCCGGAACATATTTTAAAATTTAGGATTTGTTTTTGAAAAGTTCGAAACATTTTGAAATAATTTCCAGAACATTTTTAAAATACCGGGAATTTCTATCAATTTTCGGAACATTTTTAAAGTTCCGCAACATTTTTTCAAAGTCCGCAATATTTTCTTCATTTTCCCAAACATTTTTAAAATTCCGGAACATCTTTTAAAATTTCTGAAACTTTTTCAAAATTCCGGAATATTTTTTCAAATTCCAGAACATGTTTTTAAATTCTAGAATTTTTTTAAAATTCCAGAATTTTTTTAAAATTCTGAAACATTTTTTAAATACTGGAATATTTTTTTAAATTCTGAAACATTTTTGAAACAGAAACAGAAAAAAAAAGATACAAAAAGGAATAAAGAAAAAAGAAAGAAAGATACAAACAGGAAAGTCGCCTCCTCTCGTCATCTAGTGCCCTTCTGCTCGGCTCGTTATGGATTAGAATTCGACATTCAGATTAAGGTATACAAGTCGCTCCGTCGTTGCCTTCCTCGTCTTCTCTCTCAATTTTTAGATTCGTCGACGTCGTCTCGTCGGATTGATCCATGACCGACTAAAGCCTCCAGCTCCAATTAATATGTGCTATTGTATAAGTTTAAATTTATTTTATTCATCTTCTTTATCTTCTGTCTCAATAATAGATTTGGATCATCAAATAAATAGGCAACCAGGAGTTGGGTAGGTATGATCATTTTATATGTCCTGTCCAATTATTATGTAAAACATTATATTATACTCAGGATATATATTATACGAGGAGTATTTATTAAAAAAGTATGTGATATATATATATATACATATATATATATATACATATATATATATATAGGAAAAATACATCCTACAACCCAGGGGTAGTTACCTACATGTTCAATATAGTACCATGCGGGAGTATATATACTAGTTTATCATTTTAATTATGTTCATATACTATATACAAGATTTTTCAAAGTTTTTATTATATTTGTGAAATACATACATATTTGTATGTAAAAAAGAGCATACACAAAATATGATACATACTACCAAAAAAACAGTATATATACTACCTAAATATGATTATATACTACATACTACGCATACATACTCTTCAATTTGATACATACTCCATACAACATACAAAATAAAAGTGGTGGTAACTACCACCGATGGTAATATAGGACGGCCGTTTGGGGCACCTAGGTGCCCAGGCACCTTGCCTACATGCCGTCGGATCGAATCGTATGACTATTGTTATTATGTGTAGATGAGATACCGGGTTTGACCCATTAACAAATAGGCTAATTCTGCAATCAAATACCTTCCATAGCATGTGCATGACGTGGGATGCAAAAGGTATAAATATGCCAATCAAGCACCTTCCAAAGATGCGTTGTCCATTATGTACCTTCCAAAGATGTGGCTCTCCATGAAATGATCCATCGTTGGAACCAGAATGATTTCCCATCATATACCTTCCAACAGAAATTTGCATGGCATATCCATTATGGAAATGGTATAACTAGCCAATTAAATACCTTCCAAAAAATGTGCATCTAATTACTGTTCCGTATTTAAACAGTTCCATACGAAAATGTTTTCCATATGTACTGTCATGTATGATAGAGCAATTTAAAATATAATGATTTTTGTGAGGACGAATTTATGTAGAAAATAGCAATGATAGTTGTATGTTGTGTGCTTATTAGTCTGGGCCATGTGGGTATGTACGTACAATTAAAAAATAATTCTGAATTAAGACTATCAAAGTAAGTCGGGTATGACGCAATTAGAAAAATGTTGAGTCCGAGTAATAGTTTTGCGTAAAACACAAGGACAAGTGTGTGCACCATACTTAGGTATGTAAAAATACGCATATAATGCTAAGAGATGGAGTAACACAACCACTGTTTAGTGTTCATGCAAAAAAATAAAACGAGTGGGGAATCATACATATATTGGTGGCAGTAATATCATTAAGGACGAACCGTGCATGTTTAAATAAGATTAAGGAAATTTTGAAAACAAACTAATACACACTAGTGGGGACGGGGCCTTTAGCCCCGGCCCGTAAGGGGCTTTAGTCCCGGTTCACCAACCGGGGTTAAAGGGGCGGGACTAAAGGCCTAACCTTTTCGTCCCGGCCCTGTTACAAGCCGGGACTAAAGGTGCTCCACGTGGTCACCTCGTAGGGCCCCAGGGGCAGGCCCTTTTGTCCCGGTTCTTTACACGGACCGGGACTAAAGATTTTCAGATTTTGCTTGTTTTTGGGTTTTTTTTTGACTGAAATTATTTTTGGGTTTTAGGGTTTAGGGTTTAGGTGTTCGGGAGATTAATGTGATGCCTCGTTTGGTGTTCGGGAATTAGTTTTCATATAATTTAAATAGAAATAATTACGCATATATATATATATATATATATATATATATATATATATATATATATATATATATATATATATATAACATTAACTTATCTTACAAGCGATCATATATATACAATTATATGGAGATCTGAATTATCGGGACTAGAGCCCGTCTATTCGATTACATGGACGAACATCAGTAATGGCCCTTAGCTACACTAAATCGTCATTTGTCTTCGATAGCTTTCGTCCTCAGAAATCCCGCAAGCTCCTCTGCAACAGCAATCGCGCGTTGCTGTGGTAGGACCTTCGTCCTCATGGTCGTGTGCTATATAAGAAGAGGAGATGAATATGAATATCAATCATGATAACAAAGAATGACGGGTAAAAATAGAGGTGTGAATGTTCATTTCTTACGTAGAATCTGTGATCCTTGAACTCAGAGGTAAACGTGCGAATGGTCTCGCAAACATAGTATCCGCATAGATGCGTTCCCCGAGGCTGCTGGTCGCACTTTACGAGAATAGAATATATATAATCAAAATAATAATCTAGCATCATAAATGTATTGAAAATTAATGGAAGTATATCATACTACTAGTTACCTGAGCCGCTCTAAAGGTCAGCTTCTCAGGAAAGTTACCGGGAGTCACGCACTTGAACCGCTTCCAAACCCTGCCCGACAAGGATAATGATTTGCTAAGTTTTTCATTAATTGATATATCAGAAAATCATCGAAAGAGACCGATAGAGCGCAAGAATGATTAAAATTACCCTTGGAGCATGTCCTGCAGGCTTTGGAACTGTTCCAAGGGTCTCGATAATGGGTCAAAGGCATCAACTCTTCCCTTATCAATTTGAATGTCCAACAGAATCCAATGGAAGCTGCACATGTGTGTGTGTATATATATATATATATATATATGTGTGTGTGTGTGTGTGTGTGTGTGTGTGTGTGTGTGTGTGTGTGTGTCAGTAACTTATCAATTACACTTATAAGTGAATGGACACAACAGAATAAAGATCCTCACCTGAAGTTGTATGGAAACAGTATATGGTCACAGAAATTTTGATCTCTTAGAAACCTTAGAAGGTTTTCCTCCGTCTCCTTGGGTTTGTCAGTTAGCGTCGCTATATGTATTTTATCTGGGTCAATAAACCCAATATTTAGGATGTTCTTACTTTTACACTCCAGAATCTTCATTCTGCATAATAGAGTACAAGTTATATATAGACAATGAAATGAAATAACTAAACAAGTTATATGTAGACAACGAATTGAAAAACTTACACACAATAGCAACTCATAAACGATTTGTCGAGGGCGTCGCCATTGTACATCTAGAAGAGTTCATCAAAGTCGATATGGA
This sequence comes from Hordeum vulgare subsp. vulgare, assembly GCF_904849725.1. Lineage (NCBI taxonomy): Eukaryota > Viridiplantae > Streptophyta > Magnoliopsida > Poales > Poaceae > Hordeum > Hordeum vulgare. Next base: position 579,127,474 of record NC_058522.1, read on the forward strand.
TTTCTTCGGACCGGCCGTAGTACTCCCGTGGGACACTCAGCACGATCGTCGTTCTCCCATTCTTTGATTCACTTAAGTACCATTTATGCAAGTAACGCATATTTGTTGGGAGATCATCATTGCTGACCAAAGGCTCTCCCATGACAAACTGTGGCTTAGGGGCTATCACAGCCTTGGTTATCCAAACTATCAAAATATTTTTTATTTTCATTATTAATAATTTTGACTATCCAAACTATCAAAATGCACCATTCAAAGGCACATCACAAAATTTCAACAATTTCTGACTTCATTTGGTATATTTCATGCATTTACTTATTTTTTGAGCTAGTTGACCCTGAAATTGAAAAGCACTATAAATGAACTCTGAAAATGTTGAAAGTTGGCATGCTATCATCATTTCACCCACATAGCATGTGTTAAAAAGTTGAGAGGGCTACGTCCAAAACTGGATGCAGTTCGTGTACAAAACGGACAATCTCTCTCGAAGTACCAGCGTTTCGAACGAGAACTCATCTCTTACAAAGGGATTTCATTTTTTTGAACTTATTTGAACTCCATACTTTTTGTGTGTTCAAAATGCACCATTCAAAGGAACATCACAAAATTTCAACAATTTCTGACTTCAATTGGTATATTTCGTGCATTTACTTTTTTTTTGAGCTACTTGACCCTGAAATTGAAAAGCACTACAAATGAACTCTGAAAATGTTGAAACTTGGCATGCTATCATCATTTCACCCACATAGCATGTGTTAAAAAGTTGAGAGGGCTACGACAAAAACTGGATGCAGTTCGTGTACAAAACTGACAATCTCTCTCGAAGTAGCAGCGTTTCGAACGAGAACTCATCTCTTACAAAGGGATTTCATTTTTTTGAACTTATTTGAACTCCATACTTTTTGTGTGTTCAAAATGCACCATTCAAAGGCACATCACAAAATTTCAACAATTTCTGACTTCATTTGGCATATTTCGTGCATTTACTTTTTTTTGAGCTACTTGACCCTGAAATTGAAAAGCACTACAAATGAACTCTGAAAATGTTGAAAGTTGGCATGCTATCATCATTTCACCCACATAGCATGTGTTAAAAAGTTGAGAGGGCTACGACAAAAACTGGATGCAGTTCGTGTACAAAACTGACAATCTCTCTCGAAGTAGCAGGGTTTCGAACGAGAACTCATCTCTTACAAAGGGATTTCATTTTTTTGAACTTATTTGAACTCCATACTTTTTGTGTGTTCAAAATGCACCATTCAAAGGCACATCAAAAAATGGACGATCTCTCTCGAAGTAGAAGCGATCCCCACAATAAGTGACGACATTCTTCTTCTCTCATATATGATGGACACTAGCTCACGTGATTTTTCAACCGTCGATGATGGTCGCTACTCCTACTTCCCCTAGTGCATAACCAATATCTAGCACAAGGAGAAGAAGGAGAAGCGACCCCCACAACAAAAGTGGTTTTGCCGCACGCCACGTGGTTCCGCTGGACGCCACGTGGTTCCGCTGCACGCCACGTGGGACTAATGGTCTTTCATTTTTAAATGATTGTTTTAATCAAAAACAGATGTGTTACAAAAGGGATTTCATTTTTTGAACTTATTTGAACTGAAGACTTTTTGTATATATATGTGGTCGAAATGCATGATACCATGAAGTTAGAAAGGGCTAAACCATTCAAAAGTAGCAAATGAAGTTAGAAAGGGCTAAACCGTTCAAATTTGGAAACTATAATGGCACAAACAGAAACTAGACATATATAAATTGGTCCAAGAAGTACATGATACTAGTCCAAATAGTACATAATAATAGCTACCATAGATATCTATACAAGTGTTCGACGTTAAGAACACTACTCGTCTGAATCATCTAAATCAGAATGTCCGCGTTCCTCGAGGTGACGCTCGCCATAGTTGATGACTCGAATCTTGCGATACAACTCGTATGAAACGTATGCATCTTTTGCTGCATACTCAATGTTGATATCATCAAGTGGGGCCTTCTCCCAAAGTCTGTGCTGAGACTTTGGGAAACTGGTCTTCATATCACCATATGACTCGTCGATCAAGGCAACTGCCATATGAGCCATCGAAGTCCTGTCATGTCGAAGCCTGAATATCGTTTGGAGATCAACGAGGCAACCAGCTGGTATCTCAATACCGAAGCTGTGCCTCATCTTCAGCTTGTCGTTTCTTATGTCAACGGAAGCAAAAGTGATGCCGCTGCGAAGGAAGTCCATGAGTTCTGGATAATGCTTGTCACTCCTGCAACAGAAACAAAGTAAAATGAAACAAATGTTACATACTACTGCAATAAGGAAACATGTTTCACTACAACTAAAGAAAAACTTATCTTTAGGATTCAAATAGAACATATGCAATGGAACCTAGAGAGATCACTATAGCTATCCAATGGAACCTAGAGAGATCACTAGCTATATGCAATTTTCATGACTATGACATATCATATTGCTATCCAATGGAACCTAGAGAGATCACTAGCTATATTCAATTTTCATAACCTTGGATCAAAGAACACCGCATAAAATTGTATCACTACAACTATGATTTCAATGGAACATATTGAACCAATCAGATTTTTTAGATTATGGAACACTGTTCCAATCAGATTGTGTTTCCTTCAACTAATCAAAATTGTTTCACTACAACTATTTGAAGCGAACCAACTATGATTCCAATGGAACATATTAAACATTAGTTGATTCTAATACGATTTTTCAGATTATGGAACACTATTCCAATGGGATTGTGTTTCCTTCAACTAATCAAAATTGTTTCACTACAACTATTTGAAGGGAACCAACTATGATTCCAACGGAACATATTAAACACTAGTTGATTCTAATACGATTTTTCAGATTATGAAACACTATTCCAATGAGATTGTGCTCCCCTTCAACTAATCAAAATTGTTTCACTACAACTATTTGAAGGAAACCAACTATGATTCCCATGGAACATATTAAACACTAGTTGATTCTAATACGATTTTTTAGATTATGGAACACTAGTCCAATTAGATTGTGCTCCCCTTCAACTAATCAAAATTGTTTCACTACAACTATTTGAAGGGAACCAACTATGATTGAAACAAATAAACTTACAATGTCATTATCTTGGATCAAAGAAAGCCTCAAAACTTACCTCACCCATTGGAAGATCAAGACATGGCGTTGGAAGCATAGCTGGATGACGGCAACACCGCGTTGATCGGTCGTGTACTCCAGATCAAGCCCCAAGAACTTCTCATGATCCGCTGCGTGGTCAAACCATTTTTCCTTCAACTGTTGAAGAAAAAACGGCACCTCGTTGCTCAAGTTCGTGTACACGACATCGAGCATCGTCGTGCCATCTGCGAGCACCTTACGAAAGCTAGTTGGCATGGTGGAAGAAGAGAAGGGAAGAAGAAGAACAGAGGGGAAGAACAGAGAAGGAGACGCGAGAGAGAAGAAGAACAGAGAAATGGCGACTGTACGCTTCGGTTCGTGCTTTTCATCGTCCGAAACGACGCGGGATGCAAACCGTTTGGGCCTTTATTCCCGGGTTGAGCCACCAACCGGGACTAAAGAGGTATACCAAACGGTTGCCACCACTATGGCAGGCCACGTGTTAGGCCTTTAGTCCCGGGTTGAGCCACCAACCGGGACTAAAGAGGTATACCAACGGTCGCCACCACTACGGCAGGCCACGTGTTAGTCCTTTAGTCCCGGGTTGACCCACCAACCGGGACTAAAGGGGGATACGAACGGTTGCCACCACCACTGCCCGCCGCATAGCCCTTTAGTCCCGGTTTGGGACACGAACCGGGACTAAAGGCTCCTTACGGGCCGGGACTAAAGCCTCGAGGGAGGCATTGAGAATTGGGGCGACGTGGCCGGGCCTTTAGTCCCGGCCCAGAGGCAGGCCGGGACTAAATGGTCCAGGCCAAAGGCCCATTTTCCACTAGTGACATTCGGACTGAAACATATCATCAGGTATGTAAAGGAAGATCGCCACATGTGGAAGTGTTATGGCCAGGTAGGTGGCACTTCTTGCATACTTTATTAATTTTGGACCTTGTCAAATTCTCTGGGTTTTCGGAACACCCAGTTCTGTAGTGTCCTTTCTTATTGCAGAAAGAACATTTCCGTTTTGTACGTGGAACACCTTCAGCAGCAGATTTCATTCTTGTTGCCTTCGAACGACCTCGCTTCTTGCGTCGGTTAGGCGGAAGCACATCGTCATGCAATTCAGCTTCCAAGTTGGCCTCGTCTTCCATTTCATTGGCACACTCATCATCTGGTACCTCATCCAAAAGTGTATACCTTGTGTGGACTTGAGGTATACACGTGCCATCTTCTTGGGTTGGCAGCAAACGGATCTCCTGTAAAGCTTCAGTAATTTTCCTCATTGCAACATGGTACGCATCAAATGATGCATCACCTTTGGATGATAAATCCATGCAAGCTTCAAATAACAGGGTATGACGGTGAGTCCTTGAAGCAGCTGTAACCATGTCGAAGTTGCCTTTATTTCCTTCTCGGACATTGCAAGTCCATCTTTTCTTGATGTATTTGTCTGGAAGAGTCCGGCAGCCAATATGCATCATAACCTAAAACGGAAATAAATCATATAAGTTTCATATAATTTCTTTAGGAAAAACTAGCTCCGAGATGATTGTTCATACCTGATTATGTGGGGGCATAATATGCCCATGTGTTCAAATAACCTACAAATACATCTGTATTCCTCTTCATCTTTATTTACATGAACCGGAAACTCTAACTTGCTCCAATTTTCCCTCGTATCACAATCCATGTGAACAGTTATGTATGTTCCATCAGTTGTGATTTCCTGGACAAGGTAAGACGCACTCATGTATACCTGGTCGCTGAACTTTGCAAACATGGCGTCTGTGTAAACTTTAGCAGCTTTCCTCTCTATTGGCGAACCAGATCCAGGCTGCCTTGCATCCTGTGAATATGAAAAGTGGCAACAACGTGAGGAATGGTAATGAATCACATTTAGAGGATGAGAAAAAAACTATATTTTTTTATATTAGAAATATACCTTCGAAATGTCGAACTGAAGTTTGTCCTCAGCCGCAATCCTATCAGCAATAAACTTATCGTATTGTTTAACAAAGTTATGCATGGTTGATGATGGTGAAACATAGGCTTTGAGCACATGATTCATGCACTCGCTGCGTTGTGTTGTCGTCATCTTTGCGAAGAAGAAATCTTTAAAGTATGGTGATGCCCAGCGATGACGTTTATCCCACGCATCTTGCAGCCAAGTGTTGCTCTGGAGATCATACTCAGCAATAAGTGAGTTCCACGCACCTTCAAACTCATCTATGGTCCTTGTATGATTAAGAACTCTATGGAACTTGTCTTTGAAATCAGATGTCTTGCTGTAAAGATGAGGACCAGTAATTTATTTGGCTTTGTTAAAAACGTGCCATTTACACCGCATATGGACCGTGTTAGGGAATACAGCTTGTCTGGAAAGTTCCATGGCCCTGTTCTGGTCTGTATTATTTGTAGAAAATAATTAGAATGTTTGAACAAAAAAATGAAAAAGTGCTTTAAGGGTATGTGAAGAGTAAACCTGTGAGAATTCCAACTCGATGCTTATCATCGACAGCTTTAAGAAAAGTACTAAACAACCACTTGAAGGCATCTTCTGATTCTTCTATAACCAATGCGCAACCAAAGATAACAGTCTGAAAGTGATTGTTTACACCCACAAAAGGAGCAAATGGCATACCATATATATTTGTTTGGTAGGTAGTATCAAATGTAACTACGTCGCGAGAGTTCTTGTAACAAAACCTAGACCACGCATACGACCAGAAAACATTTTTTATCTTGCCAAGTAAAATATCTGAATGTAGAACGTAATTATTGACTGAAATCATATGCAAGATGTTTATGCAAACTTAAATACGTGATGCAATGTAAATACCTGTAGAAAGATGACGCATCCGTATATGTATGTGGCCTTTGTCTCATCAGTGAGCTTGTTGGCCAATGCCCGTGCTGCTGAAATAATGTCATTGACGACATACCTCGCCCAGTTCCAAGTCGGGATGTCATCCAAATTCTTGAGAGCCATAAAATATCTTGGACATATATTGTCCAGTAAAGTCTGGGGCGCAAGGAATTTTGTCATCAAAATCAGAATGAATGCAGTCTTGAAGGCAGCAATTTCGACATCCGACATTGGTGCTTCATGTTTTCTGGTTAGAATATCAGTGAGTACATTTCTCGTGATTTTTTTGAACTCCGGAACTTTCAGTCGGATGCATATAATTTTTGATGTCACTGATTTCTTCCGTTGAAGGAACTCGCAACTCCTTTCCCGAGAATGGGATACCCAGAACTTTGTTAACATCACCATCGGTGAAGTATAAAAGAGTTATGTCACTCATTCTGATTGCTATATCTTCAGTGGATACCCTAGATAGAAGGTTGTGGCTAAATTCACGGGAATTTTTTATTTCCGGTAGTTTCAAAATTCCGTCAAAATTCATTTCACTAACTAAATGTTTCTTTTCATCGTTAAATTCTTTCACGATAGACGAAATAGAAACGGGTGTACATCTAGAAACCGGCGCCACATATTTAGAAGGAAGTGTTGATGACGTGATCGGTGGCTCCATGAAATCGTCATCGTCGTTGTCTACAGCGGCAGCCATCTTTCTTCCTGCAGTAGCACAAGTCTGCAACCTGGGCATGAATATACCTGCAACTGGAAAATAAATGAGTAAATTACTATCCTAGCCAAGACAAACTATGGAGGGACGGAGCCACTAGCCAACCTGGCCAAGAAAAACGATGGATAATGATTACCTGGGTATGCCCGTGTAGAAGCTGAACGATGGAGCGCTTTTGACCTGGCTGATGCTTGTGAAGAAGACAAACTAAGGAGAGGTCAAATCAGCAAGGAGAGCTCGTGTAGACAATGAACCAGCCATATTGGATCACGTATAGGCATGTAAAAAATGCATGGCCCTTTGATTTAGTCCTGCTTGTACTCCTCGGGCAAACTGTCAATTGCATGGCCTTTTTTTGGTAAGCAATCAAATTAGAGGGCAGCTTTTATTTTTAGAAACAATCCAATAAAATAGCAACAGTACACTTGGAAGGTTGGAATCGTGGAAGGTGCGAATGGTGGCTGGTTATTAGGACGTGGCTGGGTAATAAATACCTATTTCTAACGGGTTGAGCAATTGTAAACCCGATATGGTGATGCGTTGATCGACGGCTGATGCTCTAGGTGCCCATGCACCTAGGGGCCCCAAACACTTTACCTATAGGACGGCCGTTCGGGGCACCTAGGTGCCCAGGCACCTTGCCTAGATGCCGTCGGATCGAATCGTATGACTGTTGTTATTATGTGTAGATGAGATACCGGGTTTGACCCGTTAACAAATAGGCTAATTCTGCAATCAAATACCTTCCATAGCATGTGCATGACGTGGGATGCAAAAGGTATAAATATGCCAATCAAGCACCTTTCAAAGATGCGTTGTCCATTATGTAGCTTCCAAAGATGTGGCTCTCCATGAAATGGTCCGTCGTCGGAACCAGAATGATTTTCAATCATATACCTTCCAAAAGAAATTTGCATGGCATATCCATTATGGAAATGGTATAACTAGCCAATTAAATACCTTCCAAAAAATGTGCATCTAATTAATGGTCCGTATTTAAACAGTTCCATACGAAAATGTTTTCCATACGTACTGTCATGTATGATAGTGCAATTTAAAATATAATGACATTTGTGACGACGGATTTATGTAGAAAATAGCAATGATAGGTGTATGTTGTGTGCTTATATATATAGAAACTCTATTCATCACCCAGGATGCAGATTAAATTATTCCTCACCCGAGGTAATTTTACGATCATTTCATAAAAAAAATTGAAATGCAAATGGAGACGTTTATATTGATTCAATACGAAAAATTCGACATAAGAAAAAAAAATATAGGTCATAAGACCAGAAAAATCACATTTTATGTATAATTTACACTATGTTTTATGTTTGTAATTTTACGTGATATAAAATATTTTTTACGATGACTATGTATTTGTTTACGGTCTCTTTTTACGTATGAGATAAGATTTAAATTTCATAAACGTAAAATTACAGTGTATTGATGTGAAAATAGAGGGGGGTGAAGAATAAGTATTCCTCACCTGGGTGACGTATGCTCGTTAGTTTATTTTCAAGAGATAGGGTTTTAATTTTTAGTTTCGTACGGGCCCTGGATTTTGCGGGTCCTGCCTAGAAGTGAGCAACCGAGACCGAAGGCATGGTGACCTGGGAGAAGAGAGAGCACCGTTGTGCGCACAACACCGACAAAGACACTGGAGACTGCCCTCTACGTAGACATAAGCTTGTCAAGGGTAGTCCAGTGTGGTCTGGGGAGCCACACTGCCACCGCGGGGGTCAGCAGCGAATGGCCCACCTCGCCCCGAACCCAGCGAGCCCACGACACATCCTGGCGCAAGTGTAGACGGTGAAGGAGCTTCATTAAGAGGTATTTGTTCTGGACGAGATCACAACCTCTGTCCTCCAGGCGATTGATGCCCTTCGTCGCTCCTTCCTTTGGTCCGCGGCCGACAAAAGGCGTCGAGGGCCCTGTGCCTGTTGATAATAATAACTATGGTTGTATGTATGAATTGATGCAGAGTCCTGGGTTATCTTCTTTCTCGATAAAGAAAAGAATAGAAGCACTTTTTTTTATGGTTGTCTTTTTATTCATGAACGTAGAAACTAGTACTAATTTAAGGCGGCCATATGTCTCTCTAGACACTAGTCCTTCTTCAGACCTTGTGTCGCCCCCTCCCGAGCAGACTCGGGGGATCCATAACCTAGTCCCGCCGCCAGCCCCTTTCCTCCTGATTCCCCCTCGCCGCCACCTGAGGTTGCCGTCGGGCAAGCCCGGCGCGCTGCCGATGAAGGTGGCCATGGGGCCTTCGCTGCTCTGCCTCTGCGGCAGGGGGCTGCATGCTCCGGGGCGGTGGCCCTGGTCGGAGTGCCGTCACCGGCCCTCGGCAGTCAGTGGCGCGGGCATGGGCCGGCGCCCTCGGTCGTGTGGACGGCGATCGAATAGGAGGACGTGAGCCCTCGTGCATCGACAGCCTTGGCTGTTGGTGGCGCCAGATCTCGTCGCCCCTGCCTCCTATGTAACTAGTGCTAGAAACTAGGACATATAGAGTGCCCTGTAATTGCCGGAAATAGGAATGAAGAGAAGAAGTGGAGGAAAAATAGAAGAAGAGGAGAAGTAGAAGAAAAAGAGGAGAAGTAGAAGAGGAAGAAGAGGATGAGAGGAAGAAGAGGGGGAAGGAGAGGGAATTAAAAAAATAGGTTAATTCTCTTTTAGGTTAATTCTGTTTTAGAACTTTTTAGGTTAGTTCTGTTTTAGAATTATTAGAGGAAGAAGAGGAGGAAAAGAAGAAAGGAAGAATTATTTAGGTTAATTATGTTTTAGAATTAATAGTGATCTGTCATATAAGTTTCTTGGTAGTTGCCTTCGATTGATTTTAAATGTTTCAACTATGAACATAGGAAATGTGTGACGACGAAAGGGAATTCGTTATGTGCGAAGATGAGCGCGGCCTATGCGACACGCCTCACCTAGTTGGTGGTAGGCGCTTCAGCATCATGTTGAATGAGAACTTTGAAGTGGATACAGTAAGTCACAACGACAAGTCTTTTTCGTAATTAAGCATGACTTCTTTTGCTTCAACTTATAATTTCTAATTTTTACTATTCTACTAGCGTATCACCTGCCATGCAAGAATTTATGTCTAGAATAAGATTGGTTTCAGTACTAAAAAACTATGGAGGTAAAGAGAGTTCACTTGAGGATCGAGCATGATTATACTTTTGCCATAAAGTTGTACAATGCAGACACCTACTCCTATTTTGAATGCATAAATTGGCAAGCACTATGCAAGGCTTATGCATTTGAGCCTAATATGCTTATCACCTTTGATATTCGTCCGGAAGATGAAATTGAAGGTAATATCGACATCTGGGTCGACGTGCAGACGCCTCCAGTCACTAGTAGAAAACAGGGCATTTGTCCCGGTTCATAAGGGCCATTAGTCCCGGTTCTTGAACCGGGACTAATAGGTCGTTACTAATGCCTCCCCCCTTTAGTCCCGGTTCTTACACGAACCGGAACAGATGGGCATCCACGTGGCCGCTGCGGGCAGCCCATGCAGGGGGGCCTTTGGTCCCGGTTGGTGACATACACCGGGACCAAAAGGCATCCACGCGTCAGAAACTGGCTGCAGCTGAGGGTTTTTTTTTGAAAGTGGCTGATTTAGGGGTTTTGGGGGTTAATTTAGGTTATTATTAGCTAGCTAATAGAGAGAAGTGTCCTCTCTTATCTTCGTGCTTGGTTTACCAACGCTACTGCTATGTTCATTTCACCCGCTGATATATAATAACTCTTCATGCTCGCATCATACATCATCATATATAATAACAAGTCCTACTAATCATGCATCATCATACATCATAATAACAAGGAGCATCCATGAGAATGCACAAAATTTCATCAGGCACACCACCATCATACTTAAAAGTGCAGTAGCAGTTCAACACTATCGTACTTAAAAGGTTTATACTATAAAGATTAAAGCCATCAAGTTCTTAAGATATTCACTCCTGCTTCTTCACCTTCTCCTTCATCATCTTGATGCGCTTAGAGCGGCGAAGCCCCAGGCCAGGCTATGGGATGTACTCCTCTACCACAATTGGCATGGCCCTATCGCCCAGCTGTGGGACATCCATCGCGAGGCCATCGTCGCTGCTACTTTTGCTGTCGCGAGAGTCACTGCTACTTTTGCTGCCAGAGTCGCTGCTGCCGTAGACATAGCACCTGTCGCAGTACTCGCTGCACCTGCTCCCATTGCCTTGCCAAATGCAAAAAAGTTTTTTTTAAAAATGGGTGTGAGAGATAGCCTAATGGAGAGGAAGAAGAGACAAAGCGTACCGGCATCGTCGTCAACCTGGTAGCGCCTCCGACACATAGTCGTGTCGAACACCTTCACGGCGAATGTGGCGTTGCCGTCGTACCTAAAGACAAGGAAGTACCCGATCCCCAGGTCGTAGGCACGGACGAACTGCTTCCAGCCACGATCTAGGTACATGCGGCCATCGGCGTCGAACACCACCTCCACGTCCCACAGCTTGCGAAGCCCGTTGTCGTCCTGCCTCAGCTACATGTTCTGTGGCCGATGGCCGTCCAGCATCTTCACAAAATTGTGCGGCAGCACCAGCTTGGAGGATTTCTCAAGTATAACCGTGAAGAACTCCATCTCTGAAAAGCAGCAGAAGAGACCAATTACTACCCTTTACAACATTGTCATACACCATTTACAGCAACATGATCATTAGTATTAGGAAGGACCTAATTAAATACCCTATTTAAGGTAAAATAGCATAAAACAATATAGACCCTGACTCGAGGTCGGAGGGGGGTCGGTGACGGGGACGACGGCGCGGATGATGGAGGGGGCTCCTAGATTTCTGCATAGTGCTCTCTAATTTTAGCATTCAAAGTAGGAGTATTTTTCCAATTTGAACATTCAATAAGCAAAAACAAATCGTAAAATAAAGTAGTATTCAAATTAGCATGCATTCAATTATAAGCAAGACTACATCAGCGATCTCTTGTGTCCATACATCGTCGAATATTATCACTAATTAATACTCCTCGAATACTATCATACATAAAGCATCATTAATACAGCTAGAACCGTAGCGCCCGACGGGTATCGTCATGGGCGGTGGACACCCAAAGAGAAGGAACCATCACAGGATCATAGCTCCAGTGAGATCCCTGAAGAACCTGCCGGGTATTGTCGAACCTGCCCTCCAATGCAACCATGTAGCGACGGACGTGCTCGTCCTCCTCGCTGACACGGTGACGTACCACCTCCGCGGTGTCCGGAAGCCTCGGCACCGTCACTGGCCCATGCGACCGCCACCAAACAAGGATCGGGTCAACAACGGGTTGCCTCCTCACCAACCTACGTCCCCCGGAAAGTATCACCTCCCAATACTAGCCGGGCGGAGCCCAGTCCCGGACATGGCCCCTCTGATCAAGCAGGTGTCCTCCACCGAGTCGACAACGAGGATGCGGGATAGGCATCGTAAAATGAACTAAAAAAATAACATTTCTATAAGGCATGGAAAAAACAAAATCAATACGTTGAATGAAACTATTCTATGCTTTATTATATTTCATTTAAATGTTAAAATTATAAAGCATTTGATTTCCGTTTTAAGATACCCACAAGAATTAGCACTTTGGTTTTCACATTTGTTTTGAAGGAACTACACACATAACAAAAAAATCTGACAAGTATAAGACTAACCACTATTTCCAAAATCAATATACTTTCACGAGACCATTGCTAAGTAACCATGCATTAAAACTAGCCCGTGCAAATGCACGGGTTGTTGACTAGTGGATATTAGTTTGAATCGTCCTTTGCATGTAATTATATGCATGAATGAGAAAACTAGGGATGGTTGATAGAGTATATTCACTGAACGATCTAAAAACACCATATGAATTATTTGCCACTACACAAAGTGGTTGGGTATATCGGATAACAAACACATGTTGATGATCTATTTATGATGTTGTTGGACTGTGGTACCCAAAACTGAAATAATTCATATGGTTGAGACAACAATTTCAGTTTTGGGTACCACAGTCCACATATGATCTCGGATGGAGGTGCGCCCAATTTCAAATTTATATATATGGGTGATACAAACAACTTTCTTTTTGAACCTTTTTTGATTTGAGGCCATATTTGTGCCAAATATCGCGCACAAAGAAGGCAACGACTCACGCTACCCATCAAACGTTGGTCATATGGGTATATTTTTGTTTGAAAAGGAGGTTAAGACCCCCGTCTCTGCAAACATACATATATGAAAAATGCAAACATACATGCATGAAATGAGCATTCTACAACTATATATGTATATAGAAATCAAATGTTACAAATCAAAAATTAAAAACAATAAATAAAAAAAACAGAGCCATGGCGGCGGCTCACATTGGGGGCGCCCGGGGCGACGGCGTGGGCGGCGAGGGCGACGGCGACGACGGCGGGGGGCGGAGGGCGAGGGCGACGGTGACTGGCGACGGCGACGGGCGACAACGTGGGCTTAGGGGACGACGGGCGACGCGCGATGGCGACCGGGCAGCCTGGCGGCGTCGTGGATGAGATCGCGGCGTCGTCGGGCGTGGATGAGCTCGCGGCGCCGTCAAATCTGCAAATTTCCGAAGTGTTGGCTTATATAGCAGAAGCATTGGTCCCGGTTCGTGGCACCAACCGGGACTAAAGGGTTGCATTAGTCCCGGTTGGTGGCACCAACAGGTACCAAAGGCCTCTTTTCGGCAGCCCAAAGGGCGGGAAGCAGAGGCCTTTAGTCCCGGTTGGTGCCACCAACCGGGACTAAAGAGGGGCATTAGTCTCGGTTGGAGCCACCAACCGGGACTAAAGGCATGTGCCTGCCAAGCGAAGGGCTGCCGAGCCTGTTTATAAGCTCCGTCGCGGCTGCAATGTCGAGCGGTACGAATTTAGAGACAAAATTCAACCTAAATTCAAACAGCTAGTTAGGCTAACTAGCTTTTTAAATTCAAAGAGCTAGTTATGCTAACTAGCACTTTGAATTTAGGTTGAATTTCTCTCTAAATTCGAATCTATTTTTTTTAATTTTTTTCATTATTTTTGTTTTGTTTTTTGTTTTGTTTCTACTTAAATTCAAAGTGCTAGTTAGCTTATTTTGTTTTGTTTCTACTTACAACAAAATACTTATTTTTTTTATTTTATATAGTTTCTAATTACTTATTTATTTTCTTTTATGATAATTCTTTTTGCTATTAAAGTTTGTAACAAAATTCTATATAATTTTAGTTTCAATAATACTAGAACTTTATAAAAGCTTTTTAGTTGATTCCTTTATTTTCATTTTTTCACGGTTTTTTTTGCTTTCTTTTTTGTTTCTAATTACTTATTTATTTTCTTTTACGATAATTCTTTTTGCTATTAAAGTTTGTAACAAAATTCTAATTACTTATTTATTTTCTTCTATGATAATTCTTTTTGCTTTTAATGTTTTGAACAAAATTCTATATAATTTTAGTACAAAGGCATTTTTTTGGTACAGATTTTAAGGCTGGGCCCCACGAGCACCTTTTAGTACCGGTTCGTGGCATGAACCGCTAAAAGAGTTTTTTAGTTGATTATTTCTGCAGCTGTTTTTTAGTCCCACCTCGCCAAGCGAGAGGCACTCGCAGCGGTTTATAAGCCCTGAATGTAGAGACGATGAAGGGAGAAGCAAAGTGTTCACCTGTCTGTTACAACATGCATTTCAAATGAACTACAAAAATGTTGAAAGTTGGCATGGTATCATCATAATAGTTGTGGAGAAAGTCTTCACTTTTTCTTCGCTTGTGTCATTTCCTTATTGCGCCGTAACCATGGATAATCTTCATCATTTATCAGGATGCTTGGGTCAGCCTTGACTTTGAAGGGAGGAATTTCATGAAACTTTTCGTAATCTTCGGACATGTCCGTCTTGCCCTCCACTCCCACGATGTTCTTTTTTCCTGAAATAACTATGTGGCGCTTTGGCTCATCGTATGATGTATTCGCTTCCTTATTTTTTCTTTCTCGGTTTGGTAGACATGTCCTTCACATAGATAACCTGTGCCACATCATTGGCTAGGACGAACGATTCGTCAGTGTACCCAAGATTGTTCAGATCCACTGTTGTCATTCCGTACTGTGGGTCTACCTGTACCCCGCCTCCTGACAGATTGACCCATTTGCACTTAAACAAAGGGACCTTGAAATCTACACTGTAGTCAAGTTCCCATATGTCCACTATGTAACCATAATATGTGTCCTTTCCCCTCTCGGTGGCTGCATCAAAGCGGACACCGCTGTTTTGGTTGGTGCTCTTTTGATCTTGGGCGATCGTGTAAAATGTATTCCCATTTATCTCGTATCCTTTCCAAATCGTAACAGTCGAAGATGGTCCCATGGACAACGAGTATAGCTCATCACAAACAGTGTTTTCATCTCTGAGACGTGTTTCCAACCAACAGCTGAAAGTCCTGATGTGTTCACATGTAATCCAGTCGTCGCACTGCTCCGGGTGTTTGGAGCGCAGACTGTTCTTGTGTTCATCGACATAAGGGGTCACCAAGGTAGAGTTCTGTAGAACTGTGCAGTGTGCTTGAGACCAAGAATATCTGTCCCAGCATATTATTGTCTCCCCTCCAAGCGTGCCTTTTCCATTCAGTCTCCCCTCATACCGCGATTTAGGGAGACCTATCTTCTTAAAGTCAGGAATGAAGTCAACACAAAACCCAATGACATCCTCTATTTGATGGCCCATGGAGATGCTTCCTTCTGGCCTAGCGCGGTTACGGACATATTTCTTTAGGACTCCCATGAACCTCTCAAAGGGGTACATATTGTGTAGAAATACGGGGCCCAGAATGACAATCTCGTCAACTAGATGAACTAGGACGTGCGTCATGATATTGAAGAAGGATGGTGGGAACACCAGCTCGAAACTGAAAAGACATTGCACCACATCACTCCTTAGCCTTGGTATGATTTCTGGATCGATCACCTTCTGAGAGATTGCATTGAGGAATGCACATAGCTTCACAATGGCTAATCGGACGTTTTCCGGTAGAAGCCCCCTCAATGCAACCGGAAGCAGTTGCGTCATAATCACGTGGCAGTCATGAGACTTTAGGTTCTGAAACTTTTTCTCTGCCATATTTATTATTCCCTTTATATTCGACGAGAAGCCAGTCGGGACCTTCATACTAAGCAGGCATTCAAAGAAGATTTCCTTCTCTTCTTTGGTAAGAGCGTAGCTGGCAGGACCTTCTTACTGCTTTGGAGGCATGCCATCTTTTTCGTGCAAACGTTGCAGGTCCTCCCGTGCCTCAGCTGTATCTTTTGTTTTCCCATACACGCCCAAGAAGCCTAGCAGGTTGACGCAAAGGTTCTTCGTCACGTGCATCACGTCTATCGAAGAGCGGACCTCTAGGTCTTTCCAGTAGGGTAGGTCCCAAAATACAGATTTCTTCTTCCACATGGGTGTGTGTCCCCCAGCGTCACTCGGAACAGCTAGTCCGCCGGGACCCTTTCCAAAGATTACGTGTAAATCCTTGACCATAGCAAGTACGTCATCACCGGTACGCATGGCGAGCTTCTTCCGGTGATCTGCCTCGCCTTTGAAATGCTTGCCTTTCTTGCGACATTGATGGTTGGTCAGAAGAAATCGACGATGGCCCAGGTACACATTCTTCCTGCAGCTTCCCAGGTATATACTTTCGGTGTCAGCTAAACAGTGCGTGCATGCGTGGTATCCCTTGTTTGTCTGTCCAGAAAGGTTACTGAGAGCGGGCCAATCGTTGATGGTTACAAACAACAACGTGTGCAGGTTAAATTCCTCCTGCTTGTGCTCATCCCACGCACGTACACTGTTTCCATTCCACAGCTGTAAAAGTTCTTCAACTAATGGCCTTAGGTACACATCAATGTCGTTGTCGGGTTGCTTAGGGCCTTGGATGAGAACTGGCATCATAATGAACTTCCGCTTCATGCACATCCGAGGAGGAAGGTTATACATATATAGAGTCACGGGCCAGGTGCTGTGATTGCTGCTCTGCTCCCCGAAAGGATTAATGCCATCCGCGCTTAAACCAAACCATACGTTCCTTGGGTCACGTGCAAACTCAGCCTAGTACTCTCTCTCGATTTTTCTCCACTGCGACCCGTCAGCGGGTGCTCTCAACTTCCCGTCTTTCTTACGGTCCTCACTGTGCCATCGCATCAACTTGGCATGCTCTTTGTTTCTGAACAGTCGTTTCAACCGTGGTATTATAGGAGCATACCACATCACCTTCGCAGGAACTCTCTTCCTGCGGGGCTCGCCGTCAACATCACCAGGGTCATCTCGTCTGATCTTATATCGCAATGCACCGCATACCGGGCATGCGTTCCAATCCTCGTACGCACCGCGGTAGAGGATGCAGTCATTAGGGCATGCATGTATCTTCTGCACCTCCAATCCTAGAGGGCATAAGACCTTCTTTGCTGCATACGTACTGTCGGGCAATTCATTATCCTTTGGAAGCTTCTTCTTCAATATTTTCAGTAGCTTCTCAAATCCTTTGTCAGGCACAGCATTCTCTGCCTTCCACTGCAGCAATTCCAGTACGGTACCCAGCTTTGTGTTGCCATCTTCACAATTGGGGTACAACTTTTTTTTGTGATCCTCTAACATGCGATCGAACTTCAGCTTCGCCTTTTGACTTTCGCATTGCGTCCTTGCATCGACAATGACCTGGCGGAGATTATCATCGGGCACATCGTCTGGTTTCTCTTGATCTTCAACAGCTTCCCCCGTTGCAGCATCATCGGGCACATCGTCTGGTTCCTCTTGATCTTCAGCAGCTCCCCCCATTGCAGCATCACCGTATTCAGGGGGCACATAGTTGTCATCGTCCTCTTCTTCTTCGCCGTCTTCAATCATAACCCCTATTTCTCCGTGCCTCGTCCAAACATTATAGTGTGGCATGAAACCCTTGTAAAGCAGGTGGGTGTGAAGGATTTTCCGGTCAGAGTAAGACTTCATATTCCCACATTTACTGCATGGACAACACATAAAACCATTCTGCTTGTTTGCCTCAGCCACTTGGAGAAAAATATGCACGCCCTTAATGTACTCGGAGGTGTGTCTGTCACCATACATCCATTGTCGGTTCATCTGCGTGCATTACATATCATTATGTGTCCCAAAATTAAGAAAATCAGACAAATATCTATCTAAAGTAAGAAAATCAAACAAGTATCATAAAGAAGATAAGAACAAGAGGCTCACCACGGTGGTGCCGGCGACGAGATCGGCACGGGCGATCAACGGCGGTGAAAACGGGGACGGGGCGTGACGGACCCCTAAATCTAGACAAATCTCGGGAAAAATGAAGCTCCTAGGTCGAGCTTCGAGAGGAGAAAGCTTAACTCGTGTGGCTCGGGCATTTCATCGAACACCTCATGTGCATAGGAGGTGAGCTAGAGCACCAAATTGCCCTCCCCTCGCCGGCCAAAAAAACAGAGTGCTCTGCCGCGGCGATGGATATATATAGGCAACTTATTTGTACCGGTTCGTGGCATGAACCCGGACTAAAGCCACCCCTTCTGTCCCGGTTCATGCCATGAACCGGGACCAATGGTTGTGGGCCAGTAGCGAGGACCATTGGTCCCGGTTCGTGGCTCGAACCGGGACAAATGGTTCTACACGAACCGGGACCAATGCCCACGAGGCCCCGGCCGGCCCCCCGGGCTCACGAACCGGGTCTAATACCCCCCATCGGTCCCGGTTCTTGAAGAACCGGGACTAATGGGCTGGCCAGGGCCGAACGATAGCCCTGTTTTCTACTAGTGTAATCATATCATAAACATGCAATATGCTCATCATATCATACACATAATAGTCTCATCATATCATCCAACACAAATCATGTCGTCACGTCATAATCACGATATAGCTATACAAGTTACATGACATGTCTCATCATACATAATGTAGTACTTCTTGAGGCGTCGGTTCTTATCCCTCTCTCGCACTAGCGTGAACCTAAACTAACTACTGGCTGTCGCTCGGAAACCGGAAACCGGTACACCTGGGCCTGACACTCCGGCCACTCGTCGTATACTCCTGGCACAGCACTCTTCGCCATCGATGATCTATGCACCTGCATGTTGATGATATGCAACATATATAGTTGAGCAACGGAAATAGAGAGACTTGGCAAAAATAGAAGCAACATATCATAAGCATACAAAGTTCATCGTACCCAAAATGCCCTAACTAGAGTGATCTTCGCTAGTTGAGGAGGACGGTTTAATTACATCACAAATAAAGTTTCGTCGTAAATAACTTAAAGTTTCGTCATAGAGAAAGTATGGACTAAACGGACACATTGTCTTATATCGTTAATCACTCCAACATGTCGTGCCATCCATGCAAGTCAGGGAGATAGTCCCCGAGCGCAGTGAAAGGCTTCAGGTCGAGACGCTGAGCGGCTACGCGTGTTCGAACGTCTTCCCGCGACATTTGCCCTTCTTCGTAGAACATCCCTGTTTTTTCGAGGACCTCCTTCATGATGATTTGGGCAAGTTCATGTTGGATGTGATAGAACTCAGCTCGGAGTCAATGATCCAGGATATCTCCTAGGCTCTTTGCCCATTGCAAAATATGGGCATCGCCGGATCTAGGTGAGTGCGAAGGTGTTGTTGATCCCGTCTGAACTCTGCATGTGGTGGAGGAGATAGAATCCATCACTTATAGTACCACTCGATTGCTGGATGCAGCAGAAGTCAATCTTATGGACGAAGCAGGGTGCACGGTTCCTTGTCATCCTGTGCGAGATCTCTCCACCCCGTACGACGTACGTAAAGATAGCACTGTCGACAACAGACTTGATGTGGGTGTAATCATTTTTCTTCATGTTCTTTGATGAGTCCAAGTAAAGAGCGTGGGAGACTGAGGGGTAAAGGATGATGAGGACGGCGCGCCCATCGCTACGCAAAATAAGTACACCTCAAATTAGCCTCCACGCATGCAAATGAAATGATTGAAATCGAAGGAAGGATATCTGCACGGATGACATACATGGGATGATAAGGCACGATAATCGTCTCCTTGTCCTTATTGCCGACCATTAAATCAGCGATGTAGTTACTCACATATTCATGGTGCGCTTTGCAGACTGTCAAGAAGCTTTCGTGCATGAAGTATGGGTCAGCGACACATATATATGGTATCTGCTCAATCCTGATGATGTAGTTCATGTACAAGGCAAAAAGGCGGACAAACGTAAAATCCAGCTTTTTCACGTGAAACATGTCGAAGATGTAATCGAATCGAAGGAAGAAATTTTCTGCAGGGAATGTGTCGACGTACAACCTTTGCTGCGGCACGTTGACCAAGTAGAGCGGGTATCCTAGATTTTGCGAGGCTTTTCTCTCTCGCAGCACATCGTCATGAAGTCTCCTGATATCGCCGTATATGGCCTCTAACGCTCCTTAGGTATGATTGGTTCACCGGGGATATGGTATTTCGCCGCACCCATGACAGGTATATGGTCTTGAACCCGAGGCTGCGGAGGCGGCTGGATCATAGAAGCAACTTTGTTGTCTTTCGTCGCTCTCTTCCTATGCTTCTTTGCTACTGGAAGGTTGTCTATAATACGTTCAACCACCGACTCGTGATGCTCAAACCCTGAGTACTCATACTGCTGAGCCATCAATCCTCCATCTTCATAGGTGCCAGTATTGAGATACTGTAGAGTGTCATCGTCATCCTCATCGATGACATTGATATCACGCATTGCTTCTTTGGTGGTGGCGACGTCATCAGCGACTAATGGAGCCTCTTCCTCACCCCGTCCGCTATCACCCGGCACGACAGGCGACACTAATTGGGTAGGTGGGGTGTTGATGTTCATACCTTGCTGAGGCTACGTGGTCGTGGGTGTGCTCCCGGCCGCCTCCAGACGAAGCAGACTCTTTGGTCACAACAGGACCCACCTCTTGCAATCACCAATCCGCCGCAAGGTCTCACCGTCGTCTCCCCATAGTAGCGAAGGAGCCAAATTCTCGTGGCCCGGTTTGACACTCGCCACGAAAACCTTCAAGACGTCAGGGGGGATCGGACGGCTGTGGAACAATTGTTCCTTCGGCTTCACTATCGTCGCCTTCCCCACGTCCACCTTCTGGCCGCTGATGGTGTACAATATGGTGCATGGGGTAACGTCGGCCTGCAAAGACATGTCTGCGACGTAAGACGTCCAAAAGGCAACGGAAACACGAGATTACACATTTATTGAAGAGGGCCGGTGTGACACGTACCGTGAGGTCGTCGAACTCAACCAAAGACGAAGCACCACCGAGCACGTCCAAGACGGAGGACAGGTTGCTATGAGCAGGTGCGGGAACCGGTGCAGGAGCAGGTGCAGGAGCAGGTGCGGGAGCCGATGCAGGAGCAGGTGTTGGTGCAACGCTAGTCAAGCTGCTCCCGAAGAAGTTGGAAAGGGGAAAGTCCGCTGCCTCTTTGTTTGGATTTTGCCTACCCCAACTGACGATATCCGGAACCAAGACACCATACGAAGCTGCAATCTCCTGTTTTGCGGCAGCTACCCCTGCTGCGACCACAATCGCAACCTTCTTGTTGATGTTTTCTTCATTTAACCTCCGTATTTCCTTTCTCTCCTCCGTGGTCTCGTGGTATTACTTCTTCCACGTGGCGCCATCTCCGACGACGTGCACACGTCCATACGATGGTCGAGTGTCCATCGGGAGTCCTTTCAATATGTACAAGGCCCGGTTGAATGGGTTGTCCCACTTGGGCCTCGCCAACGCCTCCAACGGCGAGTCACTTTCGACCGCGATCTTGTGCTTCTCTCTCTTCAAAAGGGACAAGGATCGTTCACAAATATGACTAAACGTGCAGTCGAATTGATCAGAAGCTAAAAATTACCAGCAGTCTCATGAACTCCTCGTGACCGCGTCCGTCTCGAAAACCTTCTTCACTGGGCCCCAATGGTACCAGGCCCTTAGGACGTCACGCTCCTGCGGGACGGTGAACTCCTCCATGGGGTCTGGGATGCCCACACTTCCGCGTTCCGTGTCCTCCTTCGTCCATATGGACCTCTTCCCCGCGTAACCACGACTTCCGAGGTGGTGGCACCCCATGTTCCTCTCTTGAAGCCCCTTCATGTACTCTGACTTTTCTTTGACAGCTTCGGCAACGCAAGCCGTCTTGAATATTTCAAACTGCTCATCCGTAATTGTCGGATTATCCTTTACAATCTCGAAGTAGGGTTCCTTTTTGTCGATGATCCTTGCTTTCACCCTTACTTTCCAGGCGGACAACGCGCCGCTAAACTTGCCCATGGCGCGTCTGTTTATGTTCTTCATTGCCGGGTCTTTATCTAGATTTTTATATTTGATTTCATCCCGGTCCGGGAACAAGAACACCTGGTGCAGCTTCGTTAGGAGGGACTGCTTCATATCTGGTATCTTCCATAGTTTTGCATCGTTGATGGTGGCAGTTACCCGTAGGATGCAACCTATTTGATTGCCGAAGCGCGCGCGCTTCCGCAGGCTCTTTTGGCTCAAAATTGTTGTCGTCCACCTCCGTGACCACCAGTCTAGTGGTGATGAGTCGGTTTGGGCGTCGTTGCCTCTTTGGTTTCGGTTCTATACCGGCTTTGCTAGTCTCGGTGCCGGTCTCGGCGCCGGTGTCAGTCTCAGCGCCGGTCTCGCTGCCGGTGTCAGTCTCGGCGACGGTCTCGGCGCCGGTGTCAGTCTCAGTACCGGTCTCGATGTCGGTCTCGGTGTTGGATGTGACAGGTGGGCCCTGCAATAATCGTTGCTCATCGAGAAGGTTCAAATAGGTGTCTGCCGCCGCGTAGACGTTGCAATCACTAGAACCCTGTCCTTCATCATTGCTAGCCATGTTTCCTATGATTAAATCTAGTCAATTAATTCTAGACCTAATAAAATGAATAATGACATGAAAAAGGCCAATATTTTGCAGGAATGTTAATTCATTCCTGTTGCGGCAAATCTCGGGCACTCGATATTTCCTAATTTGTAGCACAAGTCATGCCAAAATTCACGGAAAATTTCAGCACGACCTTTGCTACAAACTGGACAAATAGAGTGCCTGAAATTTGCCGGAACGGAAATGAATCAACATTCCGGCAAAACATAGGCCAGTCGGAGTCATTTCCTGCAAACAACAAAAGGCCACTTGGGCACAATTGAACCACTTCAATGAAAAGATATAACATAACCACTTCAATAAAAAGATATAATCAACAATAACGGAATATGCAAATGAACATCAATGACATATATCATATAACACCAATTCTGTTTTTTGTTTATAGCTAAATGTCATAGCTACTGTTTTTTATTTTTAGCTAAATGCTTTTTTTTTTGTTTAAAGCTAAAAGTCTAGGAAGGGATCATCTTTAAAATAAAACTTGCCTAAATTCTTTTCCTTGAAAAATAGTGGTCTTTTCAAAAATCAAAAACCTTTGCAAAATGACCTCACTAAACACTTCTCTGCCTAGGACTGTTCTAGCTATTCCTCTCTCTCTCTCTCTCTCACTCACACACACACACACATACATTATTTTCTCTAACCCTTCGCTCCCTAGGACAGAGCCCAATTAAATTGCAAAGGAACTCCATTTTCTCTAACCCTTCTGACCTTACCAAAATTTCCATAGTCCAAATAATTCAAATTTCATTTGAATGAAATTTGGACCAGATTCAGGTCCATAGTCCAAATAATTTTTGCTAGTTAACCTAGCTAGTTAACCTTGCTAGTTAACCTAGTTTACCTAGATAATTAACATAATTAAACTAGTTAACCTAGCTAGTTCTCTGTCAAAGCCCTAACTAATTTTTTGCACTAACCTAGATAATTACTCTAATTAAACTAGTTAACCTAGTTAGTTCTCTGTCAAAGCCTTAACTAAAAGTTTGTGCTATGCATGAGAGAGAGAGAGGAGGGTTGGGGGCTTGCAGAGGATGGCTCCGGTGGTGGCGAGGGAGGCAGTGGTGGCGAGGGAGGCAGGGGCATCTCCAATGACGGCGAGGGAGGCAGTGGTGGCGAGGGAGGCAAGGGCGTCGAGGGTGGCTCCGGTGGAGGCGAGGGCGGCTCTGGTGGCGTTGATGAGGCCGTGCGGCTCTGGTGGCTCTGGGGGCGTCGTCATGGCCGAACCCAATAAGTAGTGTTAGCCTGAAACACTGTTTTCGGCTTTTCAAAAAATCTCAAGTCTAGCTTTCCTGTGTTTAAGAATCTTCTAGAAGTTTATCTTTTTATGTTTTTTGGTTGTTTTCTCTATTAGTTTTACTGAATTTTTGTTTCCTCTTTCCTTTTTATTTTATTTTTCTTCTATAAAAGTGGTCATAGTTTTTTAAGGGGTTTCTCCAATTTTCTAGTCGGTTTTGTTAATTTCACATGAAACACATTTTTTAAAGAAAAGCATCTTATGAAGAGAAACTTTGATTTTTTTTTTAACAAGACATCTTTAAATTTGTCAATATATTTCGGTTCTAAGGGTATGGATTTGTTGTTGTTTGTTGTCATGTTATTGGTTCAATTGGAGTTCCATCGATTTGTGGTAGGCAGGTCTAGGTTGTTAGGGTTTCTCAGCTTAGTTATTTTGTTGCTATCCATGGCAGGTGGATCCAATAATTTGTTAGGGTTTCTCACCTTAGTTGGTTTGTTGATGTCCATGGGAAGAAGATCCTTCTTGTGCGGGTGATCGGTTTAGTCATTCTAACCTCTCCATTCCATTTTCTAATATGTTATTTTTTGGGGGTAGAAGGGTAGGGGAACGAGCGAGTTCCTTGAGAGAGAGGGTGATGGGGCTTGGAAGATGCGGAAGGTGAGTGAGGTCGATCTCGCAGGACAAGAAGAAGTGGGACTCGTTGCTGTTTGTTGTTGTCGCCGGCACACTAGCCTGACACCAGTGGGAGCCACCGCCATGGATGGGCGGAGGAAGGGAACTGGTGGTGAGATTAGGGAGACTCGTTGTGCCGGAGCCAACAGTCATAACACATACGGGTCCGATTGGTCAGGATGGAGGACAGAGAATATGCAAACCGTAAAACAGCTCGTCATCAAAACATTGGCAACTCTCTCACAAATTTGCCATCCATGCATTTTTCGCCATATAGCAATCACACACGTACGTAACATGCATAATTAAATGATGAAAAATTGTTTGTGTTAATTACCTCGAGCAGAAGAAACACGAGTTTAGCTCGCAGTCCTTGATCGATCGCGCGAGAAGCCGGTCGACCGTACGTAGGTTAAAAGATGCCATTAACCGACGGTGAAGCAAAATTTAATGCAAGTGGATGAAGGAGAGAGATAGCAAGGTAGCTTAGAGAGTGGGTGTGCGGAGGCGTAGCAAACTTAAGTGCATCATCTAGCAAACTTAAGTGCATCATTTAATTACCTAATTAAAAATCATGATAAAATAATTGGATTTCTCAAGATGAGGAGGGAAGAGATCTGAGGAAGAGCAAGAGGAAGAGGAAGGGAATACTAGGCGTATACAAAAGTTTTTTTTTTTTGCGGATAGAAATTTGTATTACTCAAAACCTCAAGTCCTTACAATCCATCGCAGCCAAATTCAAAGCATCTGGAGGTCCCGAACCAAGCCAAGTCATGGTTCTACCCTTGCTACGAGCAAAATATGCTAAACTATCACTAACTTTATTTTGGCTACGATTTACATGAGTAATACAAAAATCACGAAGGGACAAAAGATATCTAATCTCCTTGATGATGGACGAGTAAACCGATCTGTCAACATCTGAAGCTTGAATCAATTTTACTGCCATTAGAGAGTCCATCTCAACCTGCACTGGCAAGTCGCTTCTCTGGATAGAAAAGGATAGGCCTTCCATGCATGCACTTAGCTCAGCTTCGAGCGCGTCCCGACAGTAAAAGAGTTGCCTACAGGAAGAGAAAATGATGGCACCCCTCTCATCTCTTAACACCATACCTGCACCAGCCGAGCCATCCTCTGCAAATGAGCCGTCAGTATTTAACTTGACAAAGCCAGAGCTAGGAGCAGCCCACTTGGGGTCTGCACTCTTGACCACATGTGGCCGAAGAGCACCATATGACATCAGGGACTTTCCCTTGGAAGGATCAGCAGCAAGTTCAGACTTTATGCCAATGAGAGAGTCCAGGTAACTCATCAAAAATCTGCGTGAAACTTCCATGGGTGGCGGGGCTTTATTGTGAACAATCTCGTTGCGTATGTGCCACGCCCTCCACAGCATCATTAGCAACATAGACCGCTCAATATCCTGCATTTGGGAGAGCACTTGCAGCAGCCATTCAGGACCGGAGTTCTGAAAAGAAGATAGGTTTGGTAGAGGCCAAACTCCTGACATAACATCATAGAGCACACGTGATAATGTGCAGCGACAAAGAGCATGAAAGGAATCCTCGGTCTCCACAGAACATACCGGACACAAGTCATTAACCTCAAGCCCTCTTTTATGCTTATTATTCCAAGTAGGAAGTGATTCTGTAGCAGCTCGCCATGCAAAGTTGCGCACTGAGGGAGGAACATCGGCGGACCAAATGAGTTTCCCACAATCGCGACTTCCATCCGGCCGCGAGCTAGAACCAGTGGCACTGTCCCTGAAGGACTCCTCAAAACCAAATTGATAAGCACTTTTAACAGAGAATAAGCCAAATTTACCTGGACCCCAAGCCAAGGTATCCTCCTCCAATCTCGGCGAGGCCCTAATCTTTAAGATCTCAATCACATCCGCGGGCACAAAAAATTGCTGCAGTAATTCGGTCTTCCAAGAACCGTTATCATTAAGCAAATCCGAGACAAAGTGATATCTGCATCTTCCTCTTACTGAGATAGGTTTGTAGGAGTACGGTCTAGGGATCCAATTGTCACGCCATACACGAATACTCCTTCCATTCTCAACTCTCTAAATCAGTCCTTTCTTCAAGAGTTCAAGGCCGTAGCTAATTGCTTGCCAGGAGGAAGAATCGTTACCCGAAAAAACCGTGTCCACAAGATTACCGTCCGGGTAGTATCTCGCTTTTAGCATAAGTGCACATAGGCTGTCAGGCTTAGAAATCAATCTCCATGCCTGCCTCGCTAATAAAGCTTGATTGAAAATTCTGAAATCTCTGAAACCAGCACCCCCTTTGCACTTTGGTTGCAACAGATCATCCCAAGCTCTCCAGTGCACTTTCCTCTTGCCCTTCTCTGCTCCCCAATAAAATGCCCGTACCATTCTTGTGAGTTCATCGCACACCGAAAAAGGAAGTTTGAAGACTCCCATCATATACGTAGGGAGGGCTTGGGCTACAGATTTGATCAATGTCTCCCTCCCAGGCTGGGCTAGGAGCCCATCTCCCCACTGGATCAGTCTCTTTGTCAAGTTCATCTGGAGGTTTTGAAACTTTCCCTTGGACATACGCCCATCGGGCGTTGGGAGCCAAGGTACTTCTCCTCAAAAACCAAGCTAGTGACGTGAAGAACGTCTCTGACATCCTCCTGAACAGCAAAAGGGCAAGCTTCGCCGAAAAGAATCGAGCATTTATCGAAGTTCGAGCTCTGCCCCGTTGCCTTGCCATATTGATCCAAAGCTAGCTTCACTTTTTCAGCATGTGCACGGTTTGCGTCGAAGAAGAGCATAGTATCGTCAGCAATTAAGAGATGTGAAACACCCGGGGCTCTTCTACATACCTTAACAGGAGTAATATCACCAGTAGAAACATAATGCTTCAGTATTGCAGATAATCCATCAGCTACAAACAGGAATAAGAAGGGAGAAAGTGGATCGCCCTGCCGAAGCCCACGCGTCGGTGCAAATGAATCCAAGAGGGTTCCATTAAGTTTCACAGAATATCTCACCGATGTGACACACGTCATTATCCAGTCCACCCATCGTTGAGAGAAACCCAGCTTTTGCATCACCTGCTTCAAGAACTTCCAATCCACCCTATCATATGCCTTTGAGAGATCAAGCTTGTAGGCACAAAAACTCTTCGTGGGGTCCTTTTCTTGCTTAATATGGTGAATACACTCAAACGCCACAAGAGCATTGTCAGTAATCATACGACCTGGAATAAAAGCACTCTGCTCCTGGGAGACAATACCATCCAGAAGTGGCCTCAAACGGTTCACCATGCATTTCGAGATGACCTTATAAATAACATTGCAGAGACTAATGGGCCTATAGTGAGATAGACAGGTTGGGTTAGCAATTTTTGGAATAAGAACAATGGATGTGGAAATTTACCCCCTCAGGTATCACTCCTGTAGCAAAGAAGCCTTTAACCGCTGCAATCACACTAAGCTTTAAAACATCCCAATTACGCTGAAAGAACCTCGCCGGCAGCCCGTCAGGCCCCGGGGCCTTTAGAGGGCCAATCTGAAACATGGCATCGGAAATCTCCTTATCGCCAAAGGGAGCACAAAGACGAATATTATCATGTTTAGTTACTTTTGCTTCTAGCAGATCAAGCACCCATGTTGCATCAAGCGACGGATCAGCAGAAAAAATACCATGAAAATATTCATTTGCAAGATTGGCCATCTCATCAAAGCTTGAATGCACCACACCCATACTATCTGTCAACTCACGAATTTTATTCTTGCGAGCGGCCACACAGCCTTACTCTGAAAGTACTTCGTATTTCGGTCACCTTCCTTCAGCCAGGTAATTCTAGACCGTTGTAACCACATCATCTCCTCCTGGTACAGCAGCTCATTCATTTTATCAGTTATATTCCTAATCTCCTGTCTGTTTGCATTCATGGACATAAGTTCCTCCAACTGTGTTCTGGACTTAGCTAATTCCCGAGATATGTTGCCGAATTTCTTGTTGCCCCAAGAATTTAGAGTAGCCAGAGTCTTGCGTAATGCATTTTGGAGGCTGTCCAGACTGTCCACTTGCCCTAGAGATTCCCATGCCTCCTTAATCACATTCGGTAGGGTTGAGTCTCTCTCCCAGAACACTTCATAGCGTCTCGGCTTAGGCCCATGAAGGCCCTGATCCGGTGCGCCCTTCAAGACCAGAGCAACATGGTCCGAACAAGGCAAAACCACATGTTGCAGAGAATAGAAGGGATAAAGATTGCGCCATTCATTAGTGGTTGCGCCATTCATTAGTGATTGCGCCATTCCATCAAAACCCTTCAAACCAAGGCGGCCCCGAAGCCTCCTCATCTTTGTTGCTTTATGTCTAGTCTCGCAAAGAAAAACCAACATGGAGGAATGCGACTGCGAGAGCGTTGCAACTTCACGAACTGCCTCCCCCCCCCCCCCCCCCCCGACAGTTCCAACTTATGAGATTCATTGTTCCCGGCGGAGCCCCTCCGGGGAGCCCGCCGATATGTTCAGATTCTTTGTTTTGATATTCGCTACTCGAACAGAGTTTGCGCCAGTTCTGACCCTCTTGGGATCGGGTTTGCCGGATGGACTTGGGGTATACAAAAGGTTAATCATCCTGGAATAGTGTTGCGACTTTATTGCTGACGTTTCTGGAAAAGACAATGCCAGCACTAATATCAATATTCCTGGCGTGCCATTGTATTCTACCCTGGTGTTACGTGGACCCCAAAGCTGACCTATAAAAATGGACCATAGAATAAACTATTGGCGTCCGGACGAAAATGACATCATAGATATAAAAAATACTGCCAGTGTAGTATCAACCTCGTACGTCAACAGTAAATTATGCATGCACACGCCATTGAAGGCCACATACAAGTGGCGTTTCATTTGCGTCCAACGACACCAATAAGTAACTAGCTATGTCGTACTAAAACGGCCGACGTTAACGCTATTTAAAAAATATAGTGCCAACGTCTGTTAAAAAAGATACGCCATCAATAAAAATTATGACTAGGCATTTCTTTACTAGTGTCACTCGTGGCAACAGACAGCTCCAGCAACATGAGAAAGGCGTGCACGGACATCAGTAGTGTGGTTGAGGAAACCGAGCGCGCCACGTTCTCCAACAACCATCCAACGCCGGTCCACAATCGGAATGAGTTCTTTGTGACAGCCATGGCTCAACCGGCCGCCGGTATGCCACTTGATGTTGACGATTACTTACAGGTGCCCGTTGCCGTTGAAATCGTCATGGACGGTGGGGATTTGGCTAGGTGCCTGCCCGGTACACCTGAAGTAGGAGCCGAGCAGCAAGGACCCGTTGTGGCGGCGGAGAGTTGCACTGTTCCAAAAGTGATGAATCGCCGCAGTAGAATAGAATAATATTCACTGAGTGTTTATGATTACAATGTACTCCATGACCTATATACACAAGTGAGGAGTGGCAGCCCGGGTTAGATGGCAGGCAGGCCGTGGGCGCTACGACTCCTAGAAGGTAGGCATGTCCAACCGACTGTTATTACAGATATAGATTACATGCAGTTCAACACCCCCCTCAGCCGGAACTTCATGACCGTGGATGTTGAGGTTGGATCGGAACTCGTGGAACACCAACGATGGTAGGCCCTTGGTGAAGACATCCGCGAACTAAGATGTTGATGAAACGTGGAGGACGCGGACGTCTCCCATGGCGACGCGATCACGGACAAAGTGTAGGTCTATCTCGATATGTTTGGTACGTTGATGTTGTACCGGGTTGGAGGCGAGGTATGATGCGCTGATGTTGTCACAATAGACCACGGTGGCACGTGACGGAGGGTGACGGAGCTCGGTGAGGAGTTGGCGTAACCAGCTAGATTCAGCGACACAGTTGGCTACACCTCTGTATTCGGCTTCGGTGCTGGATCGGGAGACGGTTGCTTGTCGTTTGGAGGACCAAGAAACGAGGTTGGATCCAAGGAAAACACAGAACCCAGACGTGGATTTCCGTGTGTCAGGACAACCAGCCCAGTCGGTGTCGGTGTAGGCGACAAGATCCAAGGAAGGTGATCGGTAGAGCTGCAAACCGAAGTGTGAGGTGCCTTGGAGGTAGCGCAGGATACGTTTGATGAGCTGCATATGTGTGTCGCGTGGTTCGTGCATGAACAAACAGACTTATTGCACGGCATAGGAGATGTCGGGTCGTGTTAGGGTTAGGTACTGAAGAGCCCCCGCGAGACTCCTGTAGTATGTGGGATTGGAAAGAACACGACCGTGGGAGAGTGACAGTTTGGAGCTGGTGTCAACCGGTGTAGAAACCGGTTTGCAGTTTAACATGTCAGCACGCTCAAGGACTTCGAGGGTGTATTGTTGTTGGCTGAGACAGAGACCAGACGCGGTGGGTGTCACGTTGATGCCTAGGAAGTGGTGGAGAGGACCCATGTCGGTCATGGAAAACTCGGACTTGAGAGAGGAGATGATGGTGGTAAGGGTGGTGGTAGTGTTGGCAGTGAGTATTATGTCATCCACATAAACGAGCAGGTAGGCAATGGAAGTACCGCGGTGTAGTATGAAGAGGGACGTGTCACTCTTGGAGGCGTGGAAGCCGATGGATAGTAAGAAAGCCTGGAAGCGTAGAAACCATGTGCGAGGGGCTTGTTTTAGGCCATATAGGGATGCGAGATGGTACATGCGATAATGAAGAACTAGACAGGGAAAGGGTACCTGGGTTGCCGGTGACATGGGATGAGGCACCGCTGTCAAAGTACCAGTCGGTGGATGGGGTGGAGGGGACGCCGCCAGAGCTGTAGGCGGCGTTTAGCATGGCGAGGTGATCCCACGAGGGCTGCTGGGTGGTGAAGTAGGGTGGCGGCGGCGTCGAGTGGATCACGGGGTAGGCGTGGGCGTGTGATCCAGGTCGAGGGCCAAGCACGCCGGTGGAGTTGGGCGGCACCCAACCTGGACGGGGAGGCAGGATGGCCATGCCGTAGGGGGCGAAGTATCCCGTGAATGGAGCAGCCGGAGGATGGGACGGCGGTGCATGACCGCCAGAGTCGTGACGGCCTCGTCCACGACCACGGCCGCGACCACGGCCGCGGTCACCACCATCGCCGCCACCGCGTTGCTGTTGAGGAGGGTGCGGGTGATGCGGAGGCGGACGGTCAGATCCGCGGTCAGGGACGCGGTCGCCGGTGGAACGCCCGCCCGAGCCGGATGCGGTGTTGGTGGAGGAACCGACGCCCGGGAGGGCGAAGGCAGAGGCACTTTCCTCGACAGCGCGGTGCGTCATGGATTCTTTGGCGAGGACAACGCGGGAGAGCACCGTGTCGAAGGGGAGCCCTTGATCACCAAGAACGACACGGATGGTGTCGAGGCGCTTGTCCAGGCCGTGGAGGAATTGCGTGGTCAGGTCCACCTCGGTGACGGCGTAGTCGATGTCGGCGAGGCCGTCGGTGAGGAGCTTGAGGCGATGCGCGTACTCGGTGACAGAGAAGTCGCCCTGCTTGAGGTTGCGGTACTGGCGGTTGAGGAGCATGAAGCGGGCGGCGCGGTTTGCAAGGAAATAGTCCTTGATCTTAGTCCAGACGGCATAGGTGGTGGTGGCGCCGACGACATGGTCGATGAGAGGATCCGCGAGAGTGGCGTAGATCCAGAGGGCAACGTGGGCGTCAAGTTCGCGGTATTGGGTGTCGGCATTGGGAGGTCGGGGTTGTTCGATCCGGAACGAGACGCCATAGCGAACAAGGACCATGAGGAAGAATGACTTCCACTTGTGGTAGTTGTGGTCGGCAGGGTAGAGGAGAAATTTTATGTGGTTGCTGATGTGGTCGTTGAAGATCGGGTGGCGAGGAGGAGGAGGCGAGGCAGCCGGAGTAGAGGAGGTGAAAAGAGGGGCGAATTGTGAGATGGGGTTGCCGGCGGTGGCCTGGAAGGTGAACGGGGTGTTACCAGGGAGAGATGGCGGCGGTGAGGTCGCAGCGGAGGCGGCCGGTGCAGTGGCGGGTGGTGGCGCCGTGTTGGAGGAGAGAGAGCTCGGGGAGGCGGCAGAGCTTGGGGCGCCGGAGTCGGAGAAAGGAGAAGCCATCTCGTGTGCCTGGAGACTGATACCAAGTAGAATAGGATAATATTCATTGAGTGTTTATGATTACAAAGTACATGCCTTATATACACAAGTGAGGAGTGGCAGCCTGGGTTAGATGGCACACAGGCCGTGGGCGCTACGACTCCTAGAAGGTAGGCATGTCCAACCGACGGTTGTTAAAGATATAGATTACATGCAGTTCAACAGCCGCCTGAAGGAAATGTCAAGCTAGCAGTGCTCATAGTGCTCTGCTGGAACTCGAGAGCATGTTGTTGTCCGACAACGACCCATGGCCCGTCGGAGGCAACAACGTTGGCGTGGCGGCAAGGATATTCAACAGAATTAGTATTAGCGACGACTGGAGTTGGGAAAGCTGTTGGACAGCGGCGCAAAATGAAATCGGTGGTAGGCGTGTACGGAGCAAAATGAAGGCAGATTCCAGACCGCGTATGACCGCCGCCATACCAATCGTGGTAAGCAGCGCAGGCCAATAGGAAGAAATGGGCATGCTGCTCCTCTTTTTAGATTGCTTACCGCAGTGGTCGTGTTTTGGCTTGTTACTCGTTTGGCAAGATTGTTTGCCAAACAACCTTCCATGGAGTAATCCAAGATAAGAATCTACAACGTGTAGGATTCAAACGAATCAACTTATGGCCTCGGCCCCTTGTCTGGTGTTTCATGAATAACCCAATCTTTCTTTTTGCGACAGATGAATAACCCAATCTATGTCTATATCTATATTTGTAACTTTTTTTTTTTGAGAAACAGCAGCTAAAGATTACACGCTGCCGTATTAGCCCCTACAATTACTTGCCACTAGATGGGCAACACAGTCCGGCACTTCACCTAGCATCTGACACTCTCCTTCCTTGCATCGGAAAAGGGTTTCCTCCCGCTTTGTATTATAAAGCAACCAACCGATACAGCTAACAATAGATGCTGGGACAGAAACAGCACAATCTTTCCTTAATAATAAAGCAGCTACTGCTTCTGCCGTACGTCGTGGCAGTTTTATAGAAAACCCCTTAAAGTTTCTTGAAATCAACCCGCAGTCCGGATTTAAGTGATAAAACGAATCGGTTTTTGTACTTTTACATAAAACCCCCTGTAGTTTCTGACCCGCAATCAGGATTCCCGGTGCTGGAGCTGCGACGAACCGACGACGGCCAGGCCGAGGCGAGGAGGCATGGCGGCGGCAGCAGGGGGCCACGCGCGCACGAGGAGGCATGGCGGCGGCAGGAGGGGGCCACGCGCGCACGAGGAGGCATGGCAGCGGCAGCAAGGGCCCACACGCGCACGAGGAGGCATGGCAGCGGCACCAGGGGCTCTCCGGCGCGGATCTCGGCAGAGGACCGTGCGGATCTCGGCGGGGGATCGCGGGGACAGGTCGGCGGAGCGGCGAGGGGCGCCGCGACGGGGCTCACGACGGCACAGATCGGCGTGGAGCGACGCTTCTCCCTCCCATGACGAGGTCCGCCCGCAGTCGCGCCGGACGCGGCCGTCCGCCTGAAGCTGCGCCTGTCCCTCCCATCACGAGGTTCGCCTAAAGTCGCGCCTGCGGTGAGGTCCGCCGGAGACCACCAGAGCAGGCCGCCAGAGGAGAGCTCGAGGACGCCATGGTCCTTTCTAGGGTTCCTCACTGACATCTTGTGGAGGAGGGATGACGATAGGCATGCAAATGGATGAGTGGAGGAATTTGTGGATACAAAGCACGCAGGTGGGTGGTGCCCTTTTTTTAATAAAATTGGTCTTATACGGACTATGAGATACTAAGCACCGATTGCAAATATTTTATTTGCAAGAACAGTAATTATTTGATGTTGTTTGTTGTTACATTCTCAGCTATAATAATTGAAATATTGCAAAATATATGTTTTAGGAAGAAAATATTTGGGGCTCATTGGTACTTGTTGACCATCAAAAAATTCCTTAACTCTAGATGTCGATGATGTCGTTGATGAGATCGAGAGGAGAGAGGGAGGGATGAACATTAGAGATAGTGGGACATGGTGCATCTTCTTCCCATCATGTTTCCCCCGCACGGCACCTCGGACGGGGAACACTACCCTCCATTGTAATTTTTTAACTTCTCGGGCATCATAATTTTAAAGTGGAAAGTATAAATATGAATACAGTTATGCGTGTGATGCACAATTACTTTCTCATCGGAGGAGTATATGTTGTTCTATCGGATCGATAAATTTTAAATTTATGTAATTATATTACATAGGGGTTGTCTAATATCAACAACTTATTACAAATAATTCAATTTCGTTATAGAAACTTTGAGGAAGTTGGTTTTATTAGCAGAGAACCAGATTACAAGGTTTTGGAATACAATGAGATCATTATAAAGTGGATCGTTATGAGTCTTACAATCAATTTAATTGAAAAACTTATTATTCATAACGTTCTCAAATACCAACTGAAATTTCAGATTTATTACCGGTTGCAACGCACGGGCTCTTTTGCTATAATAATAAAGCATCGATGGCTTTTCTCGTCCGTCGTCAGTACTTTGTATAAAAATCCCTTCGCTTCTGGGTATTCAACCCGCGGTCCTTATGTAAGTGGATCTAGAAAAAACGTTTTGAGTTTACAAAATAACCCTTGCGTCATGTAATAATTCCGCCCACGCTCATTATCCACGCGGTTGGGGACGGTGACTGCTCGATGCAGAACGACGGCGACGACTGCTCGATGCGGAATGACGGTGTCGGCTGGTCGGCAGGGGCTGGATCAATGCGTTGTAGAGGATTGGGAGGCTGATTTGTAGGCGGGAGGTGAGGGAGAGATCAGCAGGAGCATCACCGAGGAACGGAGCCCCGTGGGTGCAGTCGGAACAAATGTCAGGTGGGGCAGTGGGAGCTTGGGTGTCAGATCCACAGGGAGCATCACCGAGGAACGGAGCCCCGTGGGTGCAGGTGGGGCGGTGGGAGAGATCCAGAGGAAGTTAGTGTGACGGGAATGAGTTACAGGGGCAGCCGACGACGACATCGTTCGTCGGACCAGAAGCTAAAAGCGAGGGTCTACAGGCGTCAGGCTCGAGGGGGAGCTGCTTCAGGCGTGGATGGCTGGATGGAGAAGTACCACTGCGTGGTCGGTGGAGAAGATAAGAACATAGCGGTGGAAAAATAATTTTCGATGGGACTGGGTGCGTGTTGTTACTGTTTTCTCTCTTGCTAGATGCAGATCTCTGCTAGCATACAAGTAAGAGTGCTATTTGAGCCTACAATATTTTAATTTTAATTATGAATACATTAATAGTTACAATACTTAAAAGATGTGTGACTGAAATATTAGAAAGATTTCTTCAAAAAATATTGAAAAGAAATACTATTTCTTTATTGAAACGATATTTGGGGCTCACCTCTAGACTACCTAATCATCAATATATTCCTAGAGTCTGGATGTTTTCATGCCGTTGATGAGAGAAAGAGAAGAGAAGGATGAAGAGTTGAGAGAATACGACAACAATGCATCATGTTTGAAATGGGTCTCAAGGAGCTGTTGTGTCCTATTTTGCCCTGCATGCCAGCTAGGGAGAGAGAGAAGCATGTGGTCATGGCTACCCCCGACCATGTGCTCCTTCCATGCACCACCTTCATTCCCGTGGCTACGTCTCACCCGCAACTTCACATGTCCTAATCCTTATTATGTTCGACCTTTAATGATAGTGTCAAGGGAAGTAGCCGTGTTGGCGTAGTAGGTGTGCTCCTACAGCTGGCGGTTGTACATCAACAAAAAGGTACCAAGCATTATAAATTCTTTACTATCTAACGGTCTGTTTTATCTTTGAAGTGTTCAAGTAATAAATATGAATTTATGATAAAACGAGAAAGAATATAATAGATTGAGAAATAAAGCTCAGTATTTCATCATGATAGATAAACCCTGTAATTTATTTCATACATATTGCAACGCATGGACTCTTCTGCTAAAACGTCAACTTTTATTAAAAACAATGAAATTCCCACGTTTAACTATGTTATCAATGTTTATTAAAATGAATAGAAAAAATGATGCACAATGTGGCATGAAATAGGTTATGTTCATTTTTTCGTCCGGTTCATCGTACGAGCATTTGTACTAGTCACATTCAAAAAAAACGAAAGAGAAACAACAAGAGAAAAATACCGACAACGGCGGATCGACGGAAACGAAGAAGCTTCACGACCACTGTGCCCACCGAAGATCTCCCACCAAGCTACAAGGCTCCGAAGCACCGGTACCAATCAACACCTCCAAGAAGGACCGCGACGATGACGACGCTGCTGGCAAGGGTTTTCCCCGGTACGTGACAAGGCAAGAGGAAGGGTCGCCCCCAACGCCCTCCAGGAAGGTCCGACGGCACCCACCGGCGTCGCCTCGTCGGTGTCGACCAAGCCGACAGGGGTTTCCCCCCATCCCAACCTTCACCCCGGATGCTCCAGAGCCTGCCACCAAACCGACCATCATTTTACGCCACCGCGGTCATGAAGCCTCCACGCCGTCTCACCACGACACCATGAAGTGAGGCCTGCCAAGCGGGGAATAGGAGCCGGGACTAGGGGCCACAGCACCGTCGGAATACGGGAGGGTACAACCTCCACCGTCAACAAAGAGGGGAGGGGCTCGCGCCATCTCGGCCACCTCCCGGGGAGACGGCACGGGGGCAGATCCGGGAGGGGGGAGGGGGAGGAGGCGGGGACGGCCGGCGGCTGGGGGGGGGAGGGGGGGGGGGCTAGGAAGGCCGACAGCGGCAGGGGGAGGGTCCTCTCCTTCCTTGCACGCGTATGCCGCCAGGGCGTCGGCAACTCCATTGCCAGTTCTTCCAACAAAAGAAATCTTCACCTCCTGGAAGGTTATCATGAGCTCTTGAAATCTATATCTATATTTGTAACTTTTATATACATATTAATAAAGCAAGGAAATCTTATATGGCCGACGTTCACTAGAAGAGGCTGGCATTACGAACGTTTTTGTTGACAGTTTTAGACATGTCGGGGATGGCAGTTTCTTCAGGGCGACCTAGCATTTTCTAGAAGGATTGGCAATTTTTAACTTTCATCCCAAAAAAGTATCACGCGGTTCTGAAGAAACTATCATCCCACACACAACTAAAAATGTCATCAAAACGTTCACAAATGTCACCCTCCTAGCGAACGTTTGCCAGCTAAGGGGGTGCATAAAGTAAGGTGTGTTTTGTAAAAATATTGACCCGTCCACCATATATATATACTTATTTTGGTTAAGCCTCTTAAATTATATATATGTGTCCGAGGTGGTGCTTAAATTCTGTTCTAAGCGACTCAATAGAAAAAGGGAAATTATTCTCTTTCACCGGTCGAATGTGTCCGTTGGATGGCTTTTAATCAGTGTTACGGAGCTAATTTTTCGTTCTCACATTCTGCAACTGGTTCGTTATGCAAATAGCCCCTTGGTGCAAAACGACCATGACTAGATTTCGCAGCAGCTCGGACCAGGGTGAACAATTTTATTTTATTGCAATACGATTCATGTTACAAAAAAAACCTACAACATATCCAATGTTGTAAAAAAAATCTGCAATATAACCTATGTTGCAGGAAAAAACCCGCAACATAAACTCTTCATGTACTAATGGATTTTTTGTTGCTCAAAATGCAGGTTACCGCTGGGTAGTACTCCGCCATATAGGACGCCGTGTGCATCTCGAATGAGTGGATTGGAGCAGACGATCCGGAACTATGCTAAGAGCAACTCTAGCAGATCCCGCATGCCGTCCCGACCCGAAAATAACCGTCAAAATGCGGGTCGGGGCGGAAAAATCTGCCCGATCAGACCCGATCCGTAAATATTTTTGCGGGGCACGGCAAAATCTCGGCCCCAACCCGCCTATTCGCGGGTTTCCACATCGCCGTTGCGGTGCCCCACATATGAGCGAAAGCGGTTGGTGAGGGGACATTTCAGCCCGCGCTTTCCCCACCAAAGCATATTCCACGAATATGCTCTTTTACGGATCCGTTTAGGGGGTCTGCATCTATGTCAGCTCGGGCCAGCCGCAAAAGCTGTTTTACGCGAACTGCAAACACGTTTTGCGGGCCGGACGAATACGGAGTCTGCTAGAGTTGCTCTAAAGAGCCTACGAAGAGCTTTATCAGGCCGGAGCTCAGACTTAGTTTTGATTCTCTTGGGGACGCATATGATTACTACTACCTCTGTTTCTAAATATAAGTCTTTTAAAATATTTCACTAGAAGTCTACATACAAAACAAAATGAGTGAATCTATAATCTAAAACATGTCTATAACATCCGTATGTAGTCCACTAGTGAAATCTTTAGAAAGACTTATATTTAGAAATAGAGGGAGTACAATTTATAATTAAATTGTGGGAGATTGGTTTTGGATTTCGGTACAGCAGAAGCAGCCTAAATGCAGAGAGGACAAAATCAATGCAAGATATAATTTGTGACTGCTCGGTGCGTTACGTTTTCTGACTAATGGTTATTTCATGCAATATTTCCATGGCCAAAATAAATAAATAAGGCCATGTTTTAATTGTTTGTGAAGTAGATAAATATTTTTGTGTTGTTCCACCATGTCTCCAGGGGAAGCCAGAGGCTGAGAATAGTAGATCGTGCAGGTGTGGGTTCCCAGCTTTGGTCTGTCTCTTACGAGCAGCGGACAACAGTTGGTACATCACGAACATGGTGTATATGGCCCAGTACGTCTGGACTCTAAATCTGCTGATTCACGAACGACCGGGTATATGGCCCAGTACGTTGCGCGAACACATTAGATACTTGATTTTCCTGACACAACTCATACCGAGATTGAGGAGGTTACCGACGTGGACAAGGAAGGTCTATTGTCGGCTGACTCTCCAACAGGTTATAAAGATCCTGGGGTAAGATCGGGATTAACTGGAGGGAGCAAGGCGATTCCAGGTTTTCCGTTACGATCTGGCACAGCTAGGAGTATTCCT
Source organism: Hordeum vulgare subsp. vulgare (assembly GCF_904849725.1). Taxonomy (NCBI): domain Eukaryota; kingdom Viridiplantae; phylum Streptophyta; class Magnoliopsida; order Poales; family Poaceae; genus Hordeum; species Hordeum vulgare. The sequence continues at coordinate 579,167,048 of NC_058522.1, forward strand.
GCGTTGGTTTCTATGGCGGCGAGGCAAGCTGCACCCTCTGCACCCGCGGCAGGTTCGTCCGCTGGGCCATCGCCTGCGGTGACTGCACCTGCGGCGGCAGGGCCTGTTGCTGCGGTAGTTGCTACAACGGTGGCAGGCACGCGGGATCCTAAGCTGCCTGATGGTCAGGGCCGTGGGTCTGCTGGTGCTGGAAGAGGAGCCCCTGGAGCTTATAATCGGGGTGGCGGAGGTGGTTTTCATGGACACAGAGGCTATGCAAACCATTGGAACGATTTTGCTGCTGGATCAGGGGGTGGTCGGTCCAATTGGACGGCCGAAGGAGGTCCTGGGGGAGGAGCCAATCAATGGCGTCGTCCCTTCCAGCCACCCCAAGGTAACTTTGTCGAAGGAACCCGTGGATCGAACTTCCGGCAAAGAGGCGGGGGCGGAGTACGCAACTACGGTCGGAATAATTCTGGCCCGATATGGAAGGAAGTCACACAAGAGGACGTGGGGGAAGATGACAACCCGCCAACACAGCAAATAACGACGGAGGACAGGGAAGTAGCGCGAGCCAACAAGGCGGCTCGCAAAAAAGAAAAATTGACATGTTATAGGTGTGGGATATCCGGTCACTTTGTAGTGGACTGTACCACGGAGTTGTGTGATATCTGTCAAAGGCCTGGACATATTGATGAGGCATGCCCATTACTTTTAGCTCCAAAGCCTGTCATGAACATATATGGGGTTTGCCATACCAAACTGATGTTTTTTGAGACACCAGGTTCCACTTTAGTTCTAACTCCACCTCGCCTAGAGAGCTCAAGAACGGGTCTCGTCAGAGTTACGAATGGGGAGTTGACTGCTGAGCAAGTCTCGCAACAGATGAGAAGGCTGGTTTCGGAGACATACAATTGGGAACCAATAAGTGTGGAGCAAAATACTTACCAAGTTGAGTTTCCTAGACGAGAGGATCTTCAACGGTTACTCACTTTCGGGGTAAGTAAGGTTAGTGGCAGCAAGTGTTTACTTGAATTTGAGGAATGCATTAAACCAGCACCACAGGGTACTAGGTTGCAGAAGGTTTGGATCCGATTTACAGGTATTCCAGAAATTTTGCTTAATGACTTTCTTATCACATGGAGCCTTGGTTCGTTGATTGGGAAGACTGAGAAAGTAGATATGCCCTTTACACGCAAGAGGGGGATAGCCAGATTGCTTGTGCTGGTACTTGATGTTGACCAGATTCCTGATTATGCTCCGTGGTCTTATGATGGTGTGCATTATGATCTTGAGGTGGAGGTCGAGAAGATGCCACAAAATGAGCCAAATGATGAGGATACCCTCATGGCAGATGGGGAGGATAGGGATAAAGATCATGAGGATGCGAATGATCAAAATTCCGAGAAGTCAAGAGATAACAATAATCCTCATACCTCTTCTAAGAAAGAGAAACTACCTATTGGGGTACATCTTCGGCATCAAAAGTTCCCATGGAGACATTACGTTTGGGTTCTTTTGATGTACCTACTACACCATATAAGCTTGGCAGGAAGTTTGCGAAAAAGGTGGCGAATGAGCAAGCCCCTTCTGTTTCAATTCATAGATCGGTTTCCACATCTAAGCTGGAAGAAGTCACGCATATGATCACTAAGGAGAATAGAAAAATATCTTCCGCAGCACCGCTGGCTAGGAGGACTGAGCCACTGCATATGCCTGAGCATGATATCACGCAGCAAGCTCCAGCTCAAATGGCTCCGTCATCAAATACTAACAGGGAGGCGCATTCGTTTATGAGGGTCAGCAAGCAGGAGGCGAGTAGGCCATCTAATCCTGTCTCTGCCCATATCCCTTCGAACAGTAAGCAGCAAATGACTATTCGAACTATGATAACATTGTTGAAGAGACAAATTCTGACCAGCACTTTGATTATATCCTAACAGGGAATACCCACAATGAGATTACTAATGATGATGTGATTTCATTTGGAGGGATCCCGGACCCTTCATCATGTGATAGACGTTTCAGTCAACGTATTCAGGAGAAGCCTGATGCTGATGATATGTCGATAGGTCGTGCCATGCGAGCTGCAAAAATTCGAGATGCTGAAAAAACTTCAGGTTTGTCTATTGATCAGACTGCATCTATTTTAAAATTTTCTGATTCTGAAATCTTGACTAATGCTAGTGAATTAGGAATCTCTATGGGTACATCTAGTAATAATATAGCTAAGTCCATCAATGATATTCTTGATCTAGAAGTTGACAGAACCATAGAGTTTATCAATAATCTAGCAGCGGTTAAACCTATGAATGATTCGGATATGAGTGAATTAGGTGGTGCTGGTCTTCAAACATTATGTAATAACATTTTTCAGATAGACGGGGAAGTAGATGGGGTGGATGATATGGGTTTGGAGGGGTATATGGCCCCTTCAGATGCCGACAAGCATTCACAATCTTTACATACACATAATGATCTTAAAAGTAATCACGAAATAACTAGGAGGCCTTGGAAAAGGAAGGTATATCCTGAATCAGCGGTTAGGAGAAGTGCGAGAGTTAAGCAAAAGAAAAAATTCCATGATGAATTATGAAAGGGATTTTTTGGAACAGCAGAGGTCTGGCGGACTTGGCTAAAAAAAGGTTCCTTAGAGAAGCACCGATACAATATAATCTGGATTTCATAGCATTGCAAGAGACTGGGAGAGATAATTTCACAATCCAATTCTTAAATAATTTATCAGGAGGGGCTGATTTTGATTGGCATTGTTTACCACCAAGGGGTAGATCCGGTGGGATCTTACTTGGGGTTAAATGCGAAACGCTAGAAGTGATGAGTGTGGTCTATGGTGAGTTCGCTGTCAAATTTCGTGTAAGGTCGAAAGTTGATGGTTTTAAGTGGGCTCTAGTGGCAGTATATGGGGCGGCACAATTAGAGTTCAAACCCGATTTTCTAGCAGATCTAGTGAGAATATGTGGAGATGAAACATTACCAATTATGGTGGGGGGAGATTTTAATATCATTCGTAGACAGAATGAAAAGAATAATGATAACTTTGACACAAGATGGTCAACGATGTTTAATATGGTTATTGAGAGTTTGAATCTAAGGGAGATTCATCTTTCTGGCAGACAGTACACTTGGGCAAACTCTTTGCCGATACCAATGTATGAAAAGTTGGATCGGGTCCTAACTAGTGTTGACTGGGAGCAAAAATACCCATTAGTTACGGTACAAGCATTACAGAGGGCAATATCAGACCACGCGCCTCTTCTAGTTGACTCAGGGGAGTCCAATTATAGAGGCAACAAGAATGTATTTTCTTTTGAACTAAGCTGGTTTGAAAGAGAAGGGTTCATGGATTTAATTACAAAGGAATGGGGTACACACTTAGGTGGATCCACCAGCGTCGAAATTTGGCAAAACAAAATTAGAAATTTGCGCCGGGTTCTTAGAGGATGGGCGAAAAACCAAAGTGGTATTTATAAGAAAGAAAAAGAAAGATTAATAAATCTGATTGATGAACTTGACATTAAGGCTGAGTCAACGCAGCTAAATTCTATTGATAGGAATATCAAAACAGATGCTGAGATTAGATTGCAAAAATTACTGAGAGAAGAGGAGATGAAATGGGCATTAAGAGCTAAGGTGATGAACGTGGTGCATGGGGATGATAATACTAAGTTCTTCCACATGATTGCAAATGACAAACATCGAAAGAAGATTATTACTCAGCTAGAGCAAGATGAGGGTACTACTATAGGACATGAAAATTTAAAGGTATATATCTCAGAATACTATAGGAGTCTTTTTGGTGAACCAGAGAAGAATATGATCTATCTGGATGAAACCAATGTTCAGGATATTCCTCAATTAAATGATCAGGAAAATGAGGTTCTATCCGCTAGATTCACAGAGCAAGAGGTGTATGACGCAATAGTACAAATGAAACACAATAAAGCACCGGGACCAGATGGGTTTCCTGCAGAATTTTACAAAAAGTGTTGGCATGTTATTAAGGGAGATCTAATGGCTATGTTTCATGACTTATTTAATGGTAGATTACAGCTGTTCCACCTAAATTTTGGAACAACAACGTTGTTGCCAAAAAAGGTGGACGCCATGCGTATCCAACAATTTAGACCTATCTGTTTACTAAATGTTAGTTCTAAGATTTTTACTAAGACAGCCACAAACAGATTAACAAAGATAGCTGATTCAATGGTTCAACCAACACAGTCAGCGTTCATGCCTGGGCGACACATTTTGGAGGGTGTTGTTGTTCTGCATGAAACGCTCCATGAAATTCACACAAAGAAACTAGACGGAGTTATCTTTAAAGTGGATTTTGAAAAGGCTTATGACAAAGTTAAGTGGTCTTTTCTTCAACAAGCCTTACGTATGAAAGGATTTAATGAAAAGTGGAGACAGCAGGTTGACACTTTTATCCAGAAAGGGAGTGTCGGAGTCAAAGTTAAATGACATGGCTAATTTTTTTCAAACACATAAGGGGTTAAGACAGGGGGATTCAATGTCCCCAATACTCTTTAATATAGTAGCAGACATGTTGACAATACTTATTGAAAGAGCCAAAGAGAAAGGACAAATAGGTGGTCTCATTCCACATTTGATAGATGGAGGTGTGTCAATTCTATAATATGCGGATGATACAATCATTTTCATGGAACATGATATGAAGAAAGCAAGGAATATGAAATTAATTTTATGTCTTTTTGAACAACTTTCAGGGTTAAAAATAAATTTTAACAAAAGCGAACTCTTATGCTTTGGGAAGGCAAGAGAAGAGCAAAGCGCTTATCGACAGTTATTTGGTTGTGAGATGGGCTCTCTACCTTTTAGCTATCTTGGGATCCCTATTCATCACAGACGGTTAACAATTAAAGAATGGAAATGTATTGAAGAAAGATTTGAAAAGAAACTAAGTTGCTGGAAGGGCAAGCTTATGTCATACGGAGGTAGATTGGTTTTAATAAACTCTGTTTTAACAAGTCTACCAATGTTTCTCCTGTCTTTTTTCGAGATACCGGTAGGGGTACGGAAAAGACTGGATTATTATAGATCTCGTTTCTTTTGGCAAAATGATGAGAATAAGAAAAAATACAGATTAGCACGTTAGGATATGATTTGTAGACCCAAAGATCAGGGGGGTTTGGGGATTGAAAATTTAGAAGTAAAGAACAAATGTCTACTGAGCAAATGGTTATATAGAATTTCCACAGAGACAGAGGGTATGTGGATTCAAATTTTGAGAAATAAGTATCTCACATCAAGAACTCTAGCTCAAGCTACAATTAGACCCAATGACTCACCTTTCTGGAAAGGGCTAATGAGGATAAAGAGTACTTTCTTTCAAAGGGTGATATTTGTTGTAGGGGATGGTACATTAACAAGATTTTGAGAAGATACTTGGCTTGGGGATTCACCACTTGCTTTACAATATCCCATGCTCTACAACATTGTGCAACGTAAGCAGGACTACGTGTCCACAGTCTTACAATCGACACCTATAAATATGCACTTCAGACGAGCACTAGTAGGCGCACGTTGGGAGGCATGGATACATCTAGTAAGAAGGTTGATACAGGTACAACTATCTGATCATTCAGACAGCGTTAGATGGACTTTAACTGTCAATGGGGTTTTTTCAGTTAAATCCATGTACACACATCTGGTTAATTCAGGACCATTAGCTAGATCGTTGCATATTTGGGATATCAAAGTGCCCTTAAAGATTAAATTTTTTATGTGGTTTCTACACAAAGGTGTGGTATTAACCAAAGATAATTTAATTAAGCGTAGTTGGAGAGGTAGATCCAATTGTTGTTATTGTGATCAATATGAAACTATCAGCCACTTGTTTTTGGACTGCCCCCTCGCAAAACTACTTTGGCGCACTATCCATATAACTTTTAATGTCATCCCACCTACGACCATCAATGATATGTTTACAACGTGGCTCAATGAAGTGGACGTTAAACTATCCAGACTTATTAGAATAGGGATTTGTGCTCTCTTGTGGGCTATATGGAATACAAGAAACGGCATAATATTTAATGATAAGAAATTCAACAATTTTTTGCAGGTCATTTGCTAAGCAACGTCCTGGATCCGTACGTGGTCATCACTCAGTCTTGCGGACAGCAGGGAGCTTATGGCTACTGGGTGCAACCGGTGGGAGATGGTCGCATGGGTTATCTTCAACCGGTTTGGATGGCGTGCTAGTAATAGACTGGGTGTATAGGCATCGTGGTTTGCTATTAGTTACGCCGGATGTGCGTTCTTGCTTAAGAGTCTGTTTAGTTTCAGATTCATTTTATTTTTTCAGCCTTCAGGATTGTTTTGAACTATTTTGTCACTTTCGATGTTTAATAATATGGCTGCATGCATCGATTGATGCAGAGGCCGGGGGATCGTTTCCTCCTTTTCAAAAAAAACATCACGAACACCACGAGGGTCACACCATTCCATGACGCTTACTATGGGAGAAAAGGTTCACTGGTATTGCACAAACATATACTCCCTCCGTTCCTAAATACAAGTTTTTTTAAAGATTTCACTAGTAGACTACATACGAAGTAAAATGAATGAATCTATACTCTAAAGTATGTCTATATACATCCGTATGTAGTTTTTTAATGAAACCTCTAAAAAGACTTATATTTAGGAACGGAGGGAATAGATGTTTACACGAAAGATTTGATCAAGCAACTCCGGGAGAACAATGTGAACCTTGGAAAAGTATCCAACATCATAGGGTGTTTTTTCGGGTCTGTGGATAAGGTGCCATTCACAAAGAGGGACATTGAGGAACATATGTGGTAAAATAAGCCGTCAACAAGCTGATGATGATATCCACTAAACTTTGGAAGTTTTTGCAGACATTGACAGCAGAGTGAAGAACCTCATGTGGACAAATGGCAGCAGCCGAATGCAGAATCAGTTTTTTGGTGATGTAATAACATGACACAACCTATACAGAACGAACTTGTACGACATGCCTTTTGGTTTGTTCGTAGGGATGAACAACTATTTCCAGAGCTCAATATCCTAGCGGGGGTGCTGATGAGAGATGAGCAGGTGAAAAGCTTCGGGTGGGTTTTCGCTGAGTTTGTAGGGATGACGGGCGGGCCAGCACCAAGAACAGTCCTAACAGGTTGGATGGAAGAACACCCAGTGGATGTTTTACTGATCGATGATTCAGTTTGTCAGATTTAGTATTCAAAAAGCAGTTTTACTGATCGATGATTCAGTTTGTCAGATTTAGTATTCAAAAAGCAGTTTATATTTCAGGTTTAACGAATATGAAGTTTATGTCTATTGACAGGCCAAAACAGAGCTATGGAAGTGGCGACCAAGAAGGTGTACCCTGATTCTGTGCACATATGGTGGAAACGGGACATTCTGAAGAAAGCAAAAGAGAGCTTGGGACCACTCTACATGAAGAAAAACAACTTTCAGTTGGAGTTCCATAAGAGCATCTATAGCCGGACCTCTCAAACCCACCTCAAACGTCTGGGCAGGCCGCCCAATCACTGGCCAGGCACAAAAAAAGACCAGACGGACGCCTCAAATGGGCCCAAACGTCCGTGCTGACCGGCATTCCTCATGTCCAACCCATGTCGGACCTGGGCCACGCTGGCCCACCCGACCCCACATATATTCCTTCCGATCTGCTAGCGGGATCATACCCTAGCGACTACACTCCCCTCCACTCTCCTACGCCACCTGAGCTTACCTCCAGCGATCTTCGGATTTCTCCGCCATGGCGGGCAGCGCATCCGAGTTCTTCACCTCCAAATTCGTCGACCATGAGCTCATCCCACGCGACCCCAAGAAGGAGATGGAATGATCGACTATGCAACGAGAAAGAGTGACGATGTTATTTTGTTCATCGGCAGGTGGGTCATGTTTCTTTGGTGGTACCTGACAGTGTGGCAGAAGATTGCATGCAAAAGCCCTGCGTTCCGAATTCCATGACAAGGGCATGGTGCCGCAAGTCCATGGAGCAGACAAGGACCTGCCTGTGTCCTCTAGCTCCGGCTTCAAGAGAAAGGCCGGGTGTGAGGGAGTGCGGACGGAAAGGGCGGAAATCACTGACCCTGGTAGCAGCCTTGTTGTGCAGCAGACGGCGCTCACCGGCAATGATCCCATTCCGGCCATGGCCTCCGGTGTGCTTGAAGATGGCCACGACTCGATCTATCCTGCATGTGGCAAGTTGAAGACTATGGGGTGCACGGACTCGCGGAAAGGACGGACACCAACGGCATTACTCTGGAGCTGGAGGAAATGGAGAGCATGCTGCTGTCCTTCTCCAGCATGATTATGCCGGAGTATGAGTTTTGTTGCGCCAGACGCAATGCAAACTCCCCGTGTCTGGGAAACGGGCTGCCGCGGCGCCAGAAGAAAAGCCTAACGCGGTTTCTCACACAAGACCTAGTTGCGGCGATACGACCGCTCGCAAGCTGCTGCTGCTGCTGGGCAACATGTAGAAGTAGGAAGAGGGATTATGCCAGTTCAAAAAAGAAAGTTTAGACTGGGGATTTATGAGGTACTCACTCCGCCCAAAATTCTTGTCTTATGTGTATTTAGTCATGTTTTTGTGTTAGATTCATCTGTATCTAGACAAATCTAAAAAAAGAATTTTGGGACGGAGGTAATATATATGAGGAAGTTGATTTACTCTGTGATGAATATTTATTTAATTACTGCTGCCAAATGGGAGTAAAATGATTTACTGTGTGGATGTGTGTTAATTGCTACCAAGTACCAACTGCACAACCATCTAAACGAAACCAAGATAAGCAGCCCTTGTTTTTACCTACATATTGCTAAACTCACGGCGTAGCAACAGTAATACAGTATGTTAGGTAAGTATTTCAGTTCAGAGGGTTTGATCTCAGCTTTGTGACCCAAGGGGAATTGGAATTGGTTGGCCATCCACAATTCCACATCCATCCAGTAACAGATTTTGCAGCGAAATCACAGCTTTGTCAATACTGGCACATGCCCTAGCATGTTTTTTCTTCGAACTAACATATACAACGGCTATAGTCGCGACTAGCTATCTGCATTGTGCTAGCTACATCTATTCAAGCTTCTGCTCAGTTGGAAGTGAAACAATGTTATTCATTGACCGACGATACCTGCTACTCGAACTTCTGCCCAGTCGGCGCTTCGAGCCTCTGCAGCAGAGCTTTCTTTTCCTCTTCGGGGAGGGCGTTGAACATGAAGACAGACTTGTCGCCAATGTCGTCCTTCATTGTGAGGGGCAGAACAGAAGTGTAAGGTTCGGTCGAGAGCTCCAACCAATGGTAAGTAGGAGTACTTGTCACTAGAAGGCAACTAGGTTATACCTTAATGGGCTGCTGGAATTTCCTTGCGGCGAACACGGAGAAGAGCGCCATCCACACCCCTAAGAGGCTCAATTTTACCCCATCGTCCATGAAGCCAGACTGCATATATGCTCAGAGAACAAGTGTAAGAAAATATAAGTGAATCATTGCATCCAGTCCTGTCTGATTGAGCTGAGGTGCCAAATCACAGATATCTAATTTACCAGGTGTCCAAGAAGAAGGATTGGGATAACAAACGTCAAGATGCCGGCTTCCAGTTTCCCATAGCAGAGTCCTGTGGGAGTGCATTTTTTGTCAGACACATTTCACAAATTGAACTGCTGAATCATTCAATCCAAGATTTATTCAACGAATTAATCAATCAGAACGCATCCAATGAACACTAAAAAGGGTCTCTGCCATTGATGAAGTCAGCTCACACAATCAGTACAAGGATTCTAAGATGAACCAATCTGTTCCACAATTCAGTGACTTCAGTCATAAGCAGAGACGGTAATGGCAGGAGTACCTTCCTTGAAGACGAGGCCAGTGAGCGCGGCGAAGGTGGGCCCGACGAACCACATGGCGCCGGGGTGCTCGAGCACGTACCGGACCAGCCCCTCGTCGAGCGGCCGCGCGGCGAGGGCGTAGGTGCCGACGGACCCGAGCACGCCGACGGCCCAGAGCGCCTGGAGGAACCGCTTGATGGGGGTAACGTAGATGTGGATCAGCACGAGCGACAGCCCGAGACCGCCGGCCCCGGCGGCGTAGAAGAGGTCGGCGCCCTGCCGGACGGCGTCGCCGACCGCGTTCCCCTCCGGCAGGAACGCCCCCGAGGCGGCCACCAGGAAAGACGCGGCGGCCGTGACTAGCCCAGCCCGGTACAGCAGCACCTCGCGCACGTCCGCGTCGTCCACGGACCAGGGCCCGTACACGCCGTTGTAGACGGTGGTCTGATCCGCGAGCCCGTCGCCGGCCGCCCTCGCGAGCCGCAGGGCGCCCGCGGCGCGGCGGCCGCTGCCGAGGGGCGTGAGGAGAGATGGTTTCTTGGGGGCGAGGAGGCGGGCGTGCGGCGGCAGCGGCGCTAGCCGGAGGAGGGCGGTGGTGGCCATGGACATGGTGGAGGTTGCTGAGTTCGGTTTCGTCTTCTTGGTGGATTTTTCTCGTGGGTTCGTTTTTTCTCCGGTGTGGTTTCCGGTGTGGTCGAGTGAGTGTTTGCTGGCCGTAGGCTCTGCGGACGGTTAGGATTCGCCTGTGTTGTGGGGTCCCCTGGATCCAACGGCGTAGACATGCAATGGGCGTGTGTACTCTTATTTTCTTTTTCGGTTCTTTTTTTTTTTTTGACCTAGTGATGTTTTGCTTCCTATATACTCCCTCTGTAAACTAATATAATAGCGTTTAGATTACTAAAATAGTGTTCTAAATGCTTTAATATTAGTTTACGAAGGGAGTATTTCATAATTATAAGATGTTCTACAGTTTCTCTGATCGAATATATACGTATTTTTCTATTCTTGTTCACTCATTTTAGTTTGTATGTAGTGGATATTAAAAGGGAAATGTTTCTTTTCCGCCAGCGGATCTACCGTGAGCGTCAACCGCCTCAGCTAGTGTAAGTAGGCGTAATGACGAGTTTCCGCAACTTGGTCGTTGTTTCAAAAAAATTGATACAAATATGTTGTTGCAAATTTTTTTTGCAACCTAACCTAGGTTGCAAAAGTTTTCTACAACATGACCTCTGTTGTAAAAAAAAATCCGCAGCAGTACCTATGTTGCAGAAAAATGAAGAAAAAAAATTATGCAAGTTGACCAATGTTGCAAAAGTTTTCTACAACATGACCTTTGTTACAAAAAAATCTTCTACAACAGTGACTATGATGCACAAAGACGAAGAAAAAAATTCTACAACAAAGCGATTGTTTCTTCAACTCGACCGTTGTTTCAAGAATTAATGGGTCCAAAGTTATTTTGCAACAAAGCGATTGTTTCTGCAACTAGGCCGTTGTTTCAGGTTGTATTTGACCGGGGGAGGCGACCCAGCTGGTAGATAGAACGGCTGCGCGCGCGTATATCAAACGGCTATACGGGTGGTGGATATTTGCTACGGATCCACCGGTGGATGCCTAGCAACCCCTATATGAAAAATATCATAAATATTGTATGATCCCTCATAGTGTCAACAAGCATCTTATATATCCCGCAAAAAAAAAAGCATTTTATATTTTATGTTTCGGTCCCTCCTCAGTCCAGATTTGGAAAGTAGTGTCCACCCAGCTTCTCTCCTTCCAATCTCCCAATCACGTGCTTCACCAAAGCCATTGCCCGCTCCCTCCTTTCTCTTCTTCTCTTCCATCTCTCCCAACGCCCTTCTCCCACAGACCCAAGGAGGCCTGGGGCAGTGAATCCCTTCCCCTCGTTCCACCCCATTGGAAGGACCCTCAACGGCTGCCCATTAATTAGAGGTTGAAAATTGAAGAAATTGACTACAAGTCAACAGCGAAAACAAAAAGATCAAGAGATAAGTGTGATTTTTTCTCACCTTTGTTCATCGTGGGTGCAAACTTTCCACCGTTGTGTTTTCTCTCATTTCTATAATCTATGCAATGTTTTGTAATGTGTCATGTTGCAAGAAAAACCAGGGAGAGGCGTGAAATAGTGATCAGCTACAGTGCTTGGCGGGAATTCGTTAATTATGTCTACTACTGCTTTTGTTGTACATCAACCCGTCTTGTTTTCCTTAGATTTCCTTTGGAACCACAAGTGTGTTAGAATAGAAAAGCATCAACTTGTACGTTTGTTTAAGCAAAAAATCAGTGTTACCAGCGAGCAAATCATGTGTTCTCCAGGGTGCTAGAGACTTAATGTGCAAAAAGGAGGTGCTCCACGTGGACGCCTCGGAGCACCCTCAGGGGCAAGCCCTTTAGTCCCGGGTCTTTACACGGAACGGGACTAAAGAGTTTCAGATTTTGTTTATTTTTGGGTTTTAGGGTTTTAGGGTTTAGGTGTTCGGGAGATTAACGTGATGCCTCGTTTGGTGTTCGGAAATTAGTTTTCATATAATTCTAAATAGAAATAATTATGCATATATATATATATATATATATATATATATATATATATATATATATATATATAGATTAACTTATCTTACAAGCGAGCATATATATACAATTATATGGAGATCTGAATTATCGGGACTAGAGCCCGTCTATTCAATTACATGGACCAACATGAGTAATGGCCCCTAGCTACACTAAATCGTCCTTTGTCATCTATAGCTTCCGTTTTCAGAAAGGTCGCAAGCTCCTCTGCAACAGCAATCGCTCGTTGCTCTGGTAGGGACTTCTCCCTCATGGCCGTGTACTATATAAGAAGAGGAGATGAATATGAATATCAATCATGATAACAAAGAATGACGGGTAAAAATAGAGCTGTGAATGTTCATTGCTTACGTCGTATCTGTGATCCTTGTGCTCAGAGGTAAACATGTGAATGGTCTCGCAAACATAGTATCCGCATAGATGCGTCCCCCCTGGTTGCTGGTCGCACTTTACGAGAATAGAATATATATAATCAAAATAATAATCTAGCATCATAAATGTATTGAAAATAGAAGTATATCATACTACTACTTACCTGAGCCGCTCTAAAGGTCAGCTTCTCAGGCTCGATACCGGGAGTCATGCACTTGAACCGCTTCCAAACCCTGCCCGACAAGGATAATGATTTGCTAAGCTTTTCATTAATTGATATATCAGAAAATCATCGAAAGAGACCGATAGAGCGCAAGAATGATTGAAATTACCCTTGAAGCATGTCCTGCAGGCTTTGGAACTGTTCCAAGGGTCTCGATAATGGGTCGAAGGCATCAACTCTTCCCTTATCAATTTGAATGTCCAACAGAATCCAATGGAAGCTCCACATGTATATATATATATATATATGTGTGTGTGTGTCAGTAACTTATCAATTACACTTATAAGTGAATGGACACAACAGAGTAAAGACCCTCACCTGAAGTTGTATGGAAACAGTATGTGGTCACAGAAATTTTGATCTGTTAGAAACCTTAGAAGGTTTTCCTCCATCTCCTTGGGTTTATCAGTTAGCGTCGCTATATGTATTTTATCTGGGTCAATAAACGCAATATTTAGGATGTTCCTATTTTTACAATCCAGAATCTTCATTCTGCATAATAGAGTACAAGTTATATATAGATAATGAATTGAAATAACTAAACAAGTTATATGTAGATAACGAATTGAAAAACTTACAGACAATAGCAACTCATAAGCGATTTGTCGAGGGCGTCGGCATTGTACATCTGGAAGAGTTCATCAAAGTCGATATGGATTTCTTCGGGGCGGCCGTAGTACTCCCGTGGGACACTCACCACGATCATCGTTCTCCCATTCTTTGATTCACTTAAGTACCATGTATGCAAGTAATGCATATTTGTTGGGAGATCATCTTTGCTGACCGAAGGCGCTCTCATGACAAACTGTGGCTTAGAGGCTACCACAACCTTGGGTAACCTGTCGTCTTGGGAAGCCAGAATGTCTTCAACTGGGATACCCCATTCATTCGCCCACTTCTTTGCTAATTCCAAATCTTGCCCCTGCACCAGAGGGGGGACATTCTCGGGTAACACCCTGAGGGGTGGGATCGACTGTTTGGCCTGTTGTCCAAGCTGAGGAACGTCTGATCTTTTTTTGCTTGTAGTTGAACTTGATTTGCTCCCACTTACACTTGCACGTGATCTGCTCTTTTTCACTTCCTTCTGCAATGTGCGTGTATAGTCATCAGGCTTATGGTGTAAGTCATACTGTGATGGAAGGTTCGTGAAGTATTTTGCAAATGCTATTTGCTTCTCGGTGTATTCCGGGCGGGGCTCGGGTTCCTTCTTTTTCATTTGCGCATCATGATGTTCCTTTGCTATCCTGGTGTTTTCCTTGGGGGTACGATCATAAGGTCTGATAGGAAGATTAGCATGAGGTACCTTTGGGAGGGGCGACAGTTTGCGCTTTGGGGGGCTCCGTCGCTTAGAAATCATCGGCGGAGCGTTCTTGCTGGCACGCTTCGGTTTAGTATCCGGAGCGGGCGGCGGCGGAGATGGACGACCCAAGTCCGGCGGCGGTGATCGAGATGGACTCGTGTTGTGCTGGCCGACGTCATGTGGAGGGCTTGGAGGTGATGGAGGTGTAGATGACCTGTGACGACTCGGAGGCGGTGTTGTCCTTGGGGCCGAGCCTGGAAGCTTGATGTAGTTCTTGTCCCATAGGATGACTCCACCCAGTACTTCTCCGAGTGTCCTCTCATCTTCGGGTCCAGCTATGTCAAGCTCCATATCATGAAACCCCGCCATGATTTCATCCACCCCGACTTTAGCAAAGCCAGCTGGAATCTCACGGCCATGCCAGCGTGCATCAGGGCCAGAAGGTAAAGCTTGTCTGACGGCCACCTTCATGGATATGTTCTTGAATTTTTGATGGAGTTCACATGATGTTGACTCCTTGATTCCATCCACGGGGTAGCCGGGACCGCCCTCTATCATTCTTCGTGCATCGTCGGGCGAGGCCTCAGATTCAGCCACACTGCTTTTCCGCTTAGATGGGGCGCCGGTAATATCGAGTGCACGATCTTCTTGGCGCGCTACTCCTCTAAGCTCATCAATCTGCTTCTGTTGCTCATTAATCCTGGCAAGCAACTGGTTGAACTTGTCATTCTCCTCATGCTGCTGCCGCTTCTTTGCTCTCGCTCGGCTTCTGTAAGTGTCTTGGTCTCTGGTAAACCCAAGCCACCACGGGTAAGAAGGACCGAAGCCTCGCGTTCGTCCTCCATGTTCGTCATTGCCGAGGACCAGTGTGAGCAAATCTTTCTCTCTATCTGCAGTGAACTGTCTTTTTCCCTCCTTCATTTCTTTCACTATCTTTTTCCAATTCTCCCTGGGTATCCTAAGACCGTCACTACAGATGAGGTCCCCTGTTTCTTTGTCATACGAACCACCATGCGCAAGGAACCAATTTCTTGCTCTCAATTCCCACTCATCACGGAGTGGTTCAGGTATGATGCCTTTAGCTAGCAGATCTTGCTCTTTCTTATCCCACCTTGGGATGGCAGTCTCATAGCCCCCTAGCCCCAGCTTGTGGTGATATTTTTCTTGTCGGCATTTTTCTTGTTCTTTTCTGATAATGTCTGGGCATCTTCTGACTCCTTGTACTCTTGAAATGCCTTCTAGTGATTCGCCTGCTTGGCTAGATACCCCTCGAATACTCGCACTTTCTTTGTGTTCAGATAGTTTTTCCATAGCTTCTTCTTCCAGCTACGGAACAGTTCGGTCATCTTCTTTAGAGTCCACTGCTTGACTTTGGCCCTCAGTTTTTTTGCGGCGTCTTCATTCTCACATTCTGGCAGGTTGAAATGTGACATGAGATCATTCTAAAGATTATCTTTGTACCTTTCGGCGACATAGTCACTATCGGCTGCCCCTTTGCGCTTGTTCCACTCCCGAACGCTGATCGGGACATGATCCTAACGAGAACTCCGCATTGCTTCTTGAATATGTCAGCAACATTCTTAGGAAGCTTGGGTTCGCCCGTAGGCAATATCACCTCAAAGGTGTAATGCGTCCGTGCATCCAACTTTCTAGTCGGGCCTCGTTTCGTAGCTTTGCTCGATGTGGAGGCCTAAGAGGGAGAAACATTCGTCAAATGAATGTATATGTATACAATATAGAGCTATCTCCAATATTTTTCACATATTACAAGTGATTGTCGAACTTCATATGTATACCTCGCCGGACTTTATTATTTTCTCCACCGGCTTCTCCACCGGCTTCTCTATCAGTGGAGCTATCACCTTCTCCGTCATTGGACCTATCTCCTGCCCCACCGGCTTCATCTTCGTGTCGGTCGACCTCCATTCCATATCCGGAGGGGTTTAGATATGACGAGGAGATTCAGCTGGTTCAACGTCGGGGCCGTCTTTGATTATATCTTCGAGAAGTTCTTCCTCTTCGAGGTTCCTGATATGTGGATCCATAGTTCTGCACAAAACGGACATTTGATTAACTAATAAACTAACAAACTATATAAGAGGGTTGGAAACTTCGAAGTGTTGTTTTATATAGGAGGACCTTTAGTCCCGGGTCTTGGCTAGAACCTAAACTCTAAAATATGTCTAACGAATTCTCTTAACCTTTAAGGATTTAACAATATGGCGACATTCTAGATGTGTAGAAAATGATCCTATTTTTCCTGATCTCATCTATCCTTCTATATGTCACATTGTCTAGTGTCAAAGGACTTTGTTGAACTTTGTACCAAAAAAGAATTATTCTATCAGGAACTCTGTTCCAAAACAACTTTAGTCCCGGGTCATGGCTCCACCCGAGACTCCTAGATTTCTGCATAGTATTCAAAGTAGGAGTACTTTTCCAATTTGAGCATTCAATAAGCAAAACCAAATCATAAAACAAAGTAGTATTCAAATTAGCATGCATTCAATTATAAGCAAAACTACATCATCTCTTTTGTCCGTACATCGTCGAATATTATCACTAATACTCCTCGAATACTATCATACATATAGCATCACTGATACAGCTAGAACCGTAGCGCCCGACGGGTATCGTCGCGGGCGGTGGACACCCAAAGAGAAGGAACCATCACAGGATCATAGCTCCAGTGAGATCCCCGAAGAACCTGCCAGGTATGCTCGAACCTGCCCTCCAACGCAACCATGTAGCGACGGACGTGCTCATCCTCCTCGCTGACACGGTGACGTACCACCTCCGCGGTGTCCGGAAGCCTCGGCACCGTCACTGGCCCACGCGACCGCCACCAAACAAGGATCGGGTCAACAACGGGCTGGCTCCTCACCAACCTACGCCCCCCGGAAGGTAGCACCTCCCAATACCAGCCGGGCGGAGCCCAGTCCCGGACATGGCCCCTCTGATCAAGCAGGTGTCCTCCGCCGAGTCGACGACGAGGATGCGGGATAGGCATCGTAAAATGAACTAAAAAAATAAACTAGTTCTATTAATTTTCTTGCTAAAAATAAACTAATTGTATATATAGTAAAATAAACTATTAACACTTAAGCATATACAATAGCAAAATTAAGCAATAATCTAAGAAACACTAATTAAGCATCTATATACGTAGAAATGTCTTCTTCTTCTTCTTCTTCTTCTTCTTCTTCTTCTTCTTCTTCTTCTTTCTTATTTTCTTCTCCGCTTCTTCTTCAACTTCTCTTCTTCTACTTCTCCTCTTGTTCTATTTTTCCTCTTCTTCTCCTCTCCTCCTCTTCTTATTCTCCTTTTTCTTCTTTTCTTCTCCTCCTCTTTTTATTTTCCTTTTTCCTAATCTTATTTTCTTATTTTTGTTCATCTTTCTTCTTCTTGTAACCCTAACCTAATTCTAAATATTACTAACCCTAATAATCTAGCACAAACGTAATAACAATAGGAATTAAATGACAAAAAAATCTTTTCTTCTTTTCTTCTCCTTTTTCTTCCTTTCTTCTCCTTTTTCTTCCTTTCTTCCCCTTTTTCTTCCTTTCTTCCCTTTTTCTTCGTTTCTTCTCCTTTTTCTTCTTTTCTTCTCCTTTTTCTTCTTTTCTTCTCCTTTTTCTTCTTTTCTTCCCTTTTCCTTCTTTTCTTCTCCTTTTTCTTATTTTCTCCTCCTTTTTCTTCTATTCTTCTCCTTTTTCTTCTTTTCTTCTATCGGCCGGAGTGTTGGGGAGGAGGGGGCGGGGGGCTTACCGGCCGGAGGCGTTGACGACGGCGAGGAGGACGGCGGCGGCGAGGAGGACGACGGCGACGACGAGGAGGACGACAGGCGGCGGCGAGGAGGACGGCGGGCAGCTTGACGGCGTCGTCGAGTTCGTGGGTGCCGCGCCGGGAAGGAGAACGAGAGGAAGAAGAGAGAACGAAATGCGATTTGGGATGGAAATTTTCTAACTCCCGCTTATATAGGTGGATCTTTAGTCCCGGGTGGAGCCACGACCCGGGACTAAAGGCCCTTTTTCGGCAGACCAAAAGGCGGGAAGCACGGGTCTTTAGTCCCGGGTCGGGGCTCGAGCCGGGACTAAAGACACCCTTTAGTCCCGGGTGGAGCCACGACCCGGGACTAAAGGCCCGTGCTCGGCAGGCGGCAGGCGAGGGGCTTTAGTCCTGGGTCGTGGCTCCACCCGGGACTAAAGCCCTTCCGCTGGCTGCACGTAAGTTTAGTCCCACCTCGCCCAGCGAGGGGGACTAACACTTGTTTATAAGCCCCGTCGCAGCATCTCCATCGAGCTCCTCTCTAAAGCAGGCTTACGGGCCTAAACTGACTGTAAATTTAAAAATTGAAATATATTTGAAATTATGGGGAGAATTAAACCTGAATTCCAAGTGAGGTCAATTTGAATTTAGGTTTAATTTTCTCTATAAATTCTCATATAGTTTCAATTTTTTTCTATTTTCAAAATTAACTATTTTGTTATTTTCAATTAAAAACTATGTTTATTAAAATTCTTTTTGCATATTTGAGAATTTGACAAAACTATGATAATGAAAAGTGTTTGAAATTGAATAAATAATTCAAAACTAATTTCTATTTTCAAAAGTAATTATTTTGACTATCCAAACTATTAACTATTTTGTTATTTTCAATTAAAAACTATGTTTATTAAAATTCTTTTTGTATATTTGAGAATTTGACAAAACTATGATAATGAAAAGTGTTTGAAATTGAATAAATAATTCAAAACTATTTTCTATTTTCAAAATTAATTATTTTGACTATCCAAACTATTAACTATTTCTGACTTCATTTGGTATTCTTCGTGCATTTACTTTTTTTTTGAGCTAGTTGACCCTGAAATTGAAAAGCACTACAAATGAACTCTGAAAATGTTGTAAGTTGTCATGCTATCATCATTTCACCCACATAGCATGTGTTAAAAAGTTGAGAGGGTTACGACAAAAACTGGATGCACTTCGTGTACAAAACGGACAATCTCTCTCGAAGTATCAGCGTTTCGAACGAGAACTCATCTCTTACAAAGGGATTTCATTTTTTTGATCTTATTTGAACTCCATACATTTTGTGTGTTCAAAATGCACCATTCAAAGGAACATCACAAAGTTTCAACAATTTCTGACTTCATTTGGTATTCTTCGTGCATTTACTTTTTTTTGAGCTAGTTGACCTTGAAATTGAAAAGCACTACAAATGAACTCTGAAAATGTTGAAAGTTGGCATGCTATCATCATTTCACCCACATAGCATGTGTTAAAAAGTTGAGAGGGCTACGACAAAAACTGGATGCACTTCGTGTACAAAACGGACAATCTCTCTCGAAGTATGAGCGTTTCGAACGAGAACTCATCTCTTACAAAGGGATTTCATTTTTTTGAACTTATTTGAACTCCATACTTTTTGTGTGTTCAAAATGCACCATTCAAAGGCACATCACAAAATTTCAACAATTTCTGACTTCATTTGGTATTCTTCGTGCATTTACTTTGTTTTTGAGCTAGTTGACCCTGAAATTGAAAAGCACTACAAATGAACTCTGAAAATATTGAAAGTTGGCATGCTATCATCATTTCACACACATAGCATGTGTTAAAAAGTTGAGAGGGCTACGACAAAAACTGGATGCACTTTGTGTATAAAACGGACAATCTCTCTCGGAGTATCAGCGTTTCGAAGGAGAACCCATCTCTTACAAAGGGATTTCATTTTTTTGAACTTATTTGAACTCCATACTTTTTGTGTGTTCAAAATGCACCATTCGAAGTCACATCACAAAATTTCAACAATTTCTGACTTCATTTGGTATTCTTCGTGCATTTACTTTTTTTTTTGAGCTAGTTGACCCTGAAATTGAAAAGCACTACAAATGAGCTCTGAAAATATTGAAAGTTGGCATGCTATCATAATTTCACCCACATAGCATGTGTTAAAAAGTTGAGAGGGCTACGACAAAAATTGGATCACTTCGTGTACAAAACGGACAATCTCTCTCGAAGTATGAGCGTTTCGAACGAGAACTCATCTCTTACAAGGGGATTTCATTTTTCTGAACTTATTTTAACTCGATACTTTTTGTGTGTTCAAAATGCACCATTCAAAGGCACATCACAAAATTTCAACAATTTCTGACTTCATTTGGTATTCTTCGTGCATTTACTTTTTTTTTAGCTAGTTGACCCTGAAATTGAAAAGCACTACAAATGAACTATGAAAATGTTGAAAGTTGGCATGCTATCATCATTTCACCCACATAGCATGTGTTAAAAAGTTGAGAGGGCTACGACAAAAACTGGATGCACTTCGTGTACAAAACGGACAATCTCTCTCGAAGTATCAGCGTTTCGAACGAGAACTCATCTCTTACAAAGGGATTTCATTTTTTTTGAACTTATTTGAACTCCATACTTTTTGTGTGTTCAAAATGCACCATTCAAAGGAAAATAACAAAATTTCAACAATTTCTGACTTCATTTGGTATTCTTCGTGCATTTACTTATTTTTTTGAGCTAGTTGACCCTGAAATTAAAAAGCACCACAAATGAACTCTGAAAATGTTGAAAGTTGGCATGGTATCATCATTTCACCCACATAGCATGTGTTAAAAAGTTGAGAGGGCTACGACAAAAACTGGATGCACTTCGTGTAAAAAACGGACAATCTCTCTCGAAGTATCAGCGTTTCGAACGAGAACTCATCTCTTACAAAGGTTTATTAAAATTCTTTTTGCATATTTGAGAATTTGAAAAAACTATGAAAATTAAAAGTGTTTGAAATTGAATAAATAATTCAAAACTAAAAGGTTTAGTACATTCCATACATGCATTACATAAAAGGTTTAATACATTATTACATTATTGCACCAATATTCCTATCTATTATTTATGTTTTCTTTTGGGTCGTAGCCATGGAGAATCTTCATCATTCAGTAGGGTGCTTGGGTCAGTTTTCACTTTGAAGGGCGGAATTTCATGAAACTTATTATAATCTACTGACATGTCTGTCTTGTCATCTACTCCCACGATGTTTCTTTTCCCTGAAAGAACTATGTGGCCTTTTGGCTCATCGGACGATATCTTCTTTTGCTGATTTCTTTTTCTCGTTTTTGTAGACATGTCCTTCACATAGAAAACCTGAGCGACATCATTGGCTAGGAGAAGTGGTTCGTCCATGTACACAAGATTGTTGAGATCCACTGTTGTCATGCCGTACTTTTGGTCTACAACTACCCCGCCTCCTGTCAGCTTCACCCATTTGCACCGAAACAAAGGGATCTTAAAAGTAGGTCCATAGTCAAGTTCCCATATCTCCTCTATGTACCCATAATATGTTTCCAAACAGTACCCATTTTCGTCTGTTGCATCAAAGCGGACACCACTATTTTGGTTGGTGCTCTTTTTATCTTGGGCAACCGTGTAAAATGTATTCCCATTTATCTCATACCCTCGGAAAGTACATATAGTCGAAGATGGTGGCCTGGCCAAACAGTACAGCTGATCTCCAACGGTGTCATCATTCATGAGATGTGTCTGCAACCAACTGCCGAAAGTCTTCTCGTGTTCCCCTTTAATCCAAGAGTCAGCCTTCCCCGGGTTTTCGGAGCGTAGAATATTCTTGTGTCTCACGATATACGGAGCCACCACGGTGGAATTGTGTAGAACTGTGTAGTGTACTTGAGAGAAAGAATGCCCGTCCATACATACTTTTGCTTTCCTTCCTAGTGTGCCTTTTCCTGTCAGCCTACCCTCATACCGAGATTCAGGAACACCAATCGGCTTAAGGTCAGGAAGAAAGTCCACACAAAACTCAATGACCTCCTCTGTTCCATAGCCCTTAGAGATGCTTCCTTCTGGCCTAGCACGGTTACGAACATATTTCTTTAAGACTCCCATGAACCTCTCGAAGGGGAACATATTGTGTAGAAACACAAGACCGGGAATTATAATCTCTTCGACTAGGTGAACTAGGAGGTGTGTCATTATATTGAAGAAGGATGGCGGGAACAACAACTCAAAGCTGACCAGACATTGGACCACATCAATCTGTAACCCTGATAGACTTTCTCGATCGATTACCTTCTGAGAAATTGCATTGAGGAATGCACATACCTTCACAATTGCCACGCGAACATTTTCCGGTAGAATTCCCCTCAATGCAACCGGAAGCAATTGCGTCATAAGCGCATGGCAGTCATGAGACTTTAGGTTTTGGAATTTTTTGTCTTTCATATTTATGATTCCCTTTATATTCGACGAGAAGCTAGTCGGGACCTTGATACTGAAAAGGACTTCAAAGAAGATTTCCTTCTCTTCCTTAGTAAGAGCGTAGCTGGCACACCCTTGAAACTGCCCTGGATGCACGCCATCTCTTCCTTTATGACGTTCCTGGTCCTCTCGTGCTTCCGGTGTATCTTTTGACTTCCCATACAAGCCCAGGAAGCCTAGAATATTCACGCAGAGATTCTTCGTCAGGTGCATCACGTCGATTGCCGAGCGGACCTCATGGACTTCCCAGTAGGGTAGCTCGCAAAATATAGATTTCTTCTTCCACATGGGTACGCACTTATCACAGCCGTTAGGAACAGGTTGGCTGCCAGGACCCTTTCCAAAGATTACTTTTAAATCTTTGACCATATCAAATACTTCAGCACCAGTACGGATGACAGGATTCCCCCAGGGTTCTGCCTTGCCATTGAAATGCTTGCCTTTTTTCTTTAAGGGATGCTTGGGCGGAAGAAAACGACGATTGTACGGGTACACATTCTTCCTACATTTGTCCAGATATATACTTTCTGTCTGATCCAAACAGTGCGTGCATGCATTGTATCCCTTGTTTGACTGTCCTGAAATGTTACTAAGAGCAGGCCAATCATTGATGGTTACGAAAAGCAACGCTCGAAGGTCAAATTCCTCTTGTTTGTGCTCGTCCCACACACGTACACCTGGTTCGGCCCACAGCTGTAAAAGTTCATCAACTAATGGCCTTAGGTACACATCAATATCGTTGCCGGGTTGCTTTGGACCTTGGATAAGGACTGGCATCATAATGAACTTCCGGTTCATGCACAACCAAGGAGGAAGGTTGTAGATACATAGAGTAACGGGCAGGTGCTGTGACTGCAACTCTGCTCCCCAAAAGGATTCATGCCATCTGTACTCAGACCTAACCATAAGTTCCTTGCGTCAGCTGCAAATCTCGGGAGCTCTCTCTCGATTTTTCTCCACTGCCGACCATCAGCGGTGTGCCTCAACTTATCGTCTTTCATACGATCTTCCATGTGCCATCGCAACAACTTCGCATGATCTTTATTTCTGAACAGACGTTTCAACCGTGGTATTATAGGAGCATACCACATCACCTTGGCAGGAACCCTCTTCCTGGGTGGCTCGCCCTCAATATCACAAGGGTCATCTTTTCTGATCTTATACCGCAATGCAGTGCATACCGGGCATTTATCCATATTCTCGTACTTCTCACCGCGGTAGAGGATGCAGTCATTAGGGCATGCATGTATCTTCTGCACGTCTAATCCTAGAGGGCAGACAATCTTCTTTGCTTCGTACGTGCTGGCGGGCAATTCGTTCTTTCTTGGAAGCATCTTCTTCATCAGTGCCAGCAACTTTTCGAATGACGAGTCAGTCACACCGGTCTCTGCCTTCCACTTCAGCAATTCCCGTGTGCTACCCACCTTCTTCTGGCCATCTTCACAAGTTGGGTACAACAATTTGTTGTGGTCCTGTAACATCTGCCCGAACTGCAACCTCTCCTTTTCTGTGTCGCAACCTCGTCGTGCATCAGAAATGACCCGGCCAAGATCATCAGCGGGCTCATCTGGTTCCCGTTCTTCATCCTGATCTTCTTCTTCATTGTCTTCCATTGCGGTATCAGCATACTCAGGGAACATAGATCGGTAGTTGTCATCATCGTTCTCTTCTTCTTCATCGTCGTCTTCCATCATAACCCCTCTTTCTCCGTGCTTGGTCCAAACATTATAGCCCGACATAAAACCGGACCGAAGCAGGTGGCTCTGAATGACTCTTGAGGAAGTGTAATCCTTCTCATTCCGACATTCAACACATGGACAGAACATAAAGCCACCACCATGCTTTTTCGCATCGGCTGCATCTCGAAAAGAATGCACGCCTTCTCTGTAAGCGGATGTGCGTCGATCACCATACATCCATGGATGGCTCATCTGCGTTATACGACAGTATATCAAATACAATCACGATCCTAAAAATTAGTACCGCACGGTCTAAACGAGGAAATATAGTTGCTAACCTTTTAGAATAAGTAGAAACAAAGAGGAAGAGGTTTAAGCGTGGCTCAGGCATCTCATATCGTAGTTGTGTTCGGTGAACTGAAGCGGCATCGCTCTGACACACATTTCAACAAACACCTCTAGTGCATCAAAAAAAATGGAGAGCTAGCAAACACCCACACTCTTCCATCCAAGAAAAATGCAAGGAAGAGGGGAGAGGGGGGTTGTGCTATATATAGGCAGATGACTTTAGTCCCGGTTTGAGACACAAACCGGGACTAAAGGTGGCGCACATGCGGGCTGCACACCGCCTAGCCCTTTAGTCCCGGTTTGAGACACAAACCGGGACTAAAGGCTCCTTACGGGCCGGGACCAAAGCCTCGTGGGCGGCATTGCGATTTGGGGCGACGTGGCCGGGCCTTTAGTCCCGGCCCAGAGGGAGGCCGGACCTACTTTTAAGATCCCTTTGTTTCGGTGCAAATGGGTGAAGCTGACAGGAGGCGGGATAGTTGTAGACCAAAAGTACGGCATGACAACAGTGGATCTCAACAATCTTGCGTACATGGACGAACCATTTGTCCTAGCCAATGATGTCGCTCAGGTTTTCTATGTGAAGGACATGTCTACAAAAACAAGAAAAAGATATCAGCAAAAGAAGATATTGTCCGATGAGCCAAAACGCCACATAGTTCATTCAGGGAAAAGAAACATCGTGGGAGTAGATAACAAGACAGACATGTCAGTAGATTATAATAAGTTTCATGAAATTCCGCCCTTCAAAGTGAAAACTGACGCAAGCATCCTACTGAATAATGAAGATTCTCCATGGCTACGACCCAGAAGAAAACAGAAATAATAGATAGGAATATTGGTGCAATAATGTAATAATGTATTAAACCTTTTATGTAATGCATGTATGGAATGTACTAAACCTTTTAGTTTTGAATTATTTATTCAATTTCAAACACTTTTCATTTTCATAGTTTTGTCAAATTCTCAAATATGCAAAAAGAATTTTAATAAACATAGTTTTTAATTGAAAATAACAAAATAGTTAATAGTTTGGATAGTCAAAATAATTAATTTTGAAAATAGAAAATAGTTTTGAATTATTTATTCAATTTCAAACACTTTTCATTTTCATAGTTTTGTCAAATTCTCAAATATGCAAAAAGAATTTTAATAAACATAGTTTTTAATTGAAAAAACAAAATAGTTAATAGTTTGGATAGTCAAAATAATTAATTTTGAAAATAGTAAATAGTTTTGAATTATTTATTCAATTACAAACACTTTTCATTTTCATAGTTTTGTCAAATTCTCAAATATGCAAAAAGGATTTTAATAAACATAGTTTTTAATTGAAAATAACAAAATAGTTAATAGAAATAAGTAAATGCACGAAAAATACCAAATGAAGTCGGAAATTGTTGAAAATTTGTGATGTGCCTTTGAATGGTGCATTTTGAACACACAAAAAGTATGGAGTTCAAATAAGTTCAAAAAAATGAAATCCCTTTGTAACAGATGAGTTCTCTTTCGAAACCCTCATACTTCGAGAGAGATTGTTCGTGTTGTACACGAAGTGCATCCAGTTTTTGCCGTAACCCTCTCAACTTTTTAGCACATGCTTTGTGGGTGAAATGATGATACCATGCCAACTTTCAGCATTTTCAGATTTCATTTGTTGTGCTTATCAATTTCAGGATCAATTAGCTAAAAAAGTAAATGCACAAAAAATACCAAATGAAGTCGGAAATTGTTGAAAATTTGTGATGTGCCTTTGAATGGTGCATTTTGAATACACAAAACGTATGGAGTTGAAATAAGTTCAAAAAAATGAAATCTCTTTGTAACAGACGAGTTCTCGTTCGAAACCGTGATACTTCGAGAGAGATTGTCCGTTTTGTACACGAAGTGCATCCAGTTTTTGTGGTAACCCTCTCAACTTTTTTGCACATGCTGTGTGGGTGAAATGATGATACCATGTCAACTTTCAACATTTTCAGATTTCATTTGTAGTGCTTCTCAATTTTAGGGTCAACTAGCACAAAATAATAATTAAATGCACGAAAAATACCAAATGAAGTCAGAAATTGTTGAAATTTTGTGATGTGCCTTTGAATGATGCTTTTTGAACACACAAAATGTATGGAGTTCAAATAAGTACAAAAAATGAAATCCCTTTGTAACAGATGAGTTCTCGTAACAGATGAGTTCTCGTTCGAAACCCTGATATTTCAAGAGAGATTGTCCGTTTTGTACACAAAGTGCATCCAGTTTTTGCCGTAACCCTCTCAACTTTCTAGCACTTGCTATGTGGGCGAAAATGATGATACCATGCCAACATTCAACATTTTCAGAGTTCATTTGTAGTGCTTTTCAATTTCAGGGTCAACTAGCTCAAAAAAAGTAAATTCACGAAAAATATCAAATGAAGTCAGAAATGTTATAAAGTTTTTTTTGTTAAAATACTTAATAGAAAACAAAAAAAAGAGTCAACTAAAATATTAACTAAAATGAATGAATTAAAAATAATTAACTAAAATTATCAAAGTGCTTATTTGTTGGAAAGAATCAAGTAAAACATTAACTAAAAAGAAACAGAAAAAGATCAACTCAATAGAAAACTAAAATAGAAGAGAAAAAAAATATTTAATAGCAAAGAATTAAAATATAAACTAGGACTAAAAATTATTAAAGTAAAAAAATGCCGCCTATTGGGCCATCATGGCCTGCATACGACTAGAAACCCTACCCGACAGGTGGGCCAGGATGCAGGCCCGCGGGCCCAATAGGCCCAACATGCAGCGAGAGGAGAGTTAGGCCCATAGGCCTGCAATAGAGAGAAGCTCAATTGAGCAAGGCGCGACAGTGCTTATAAAGCACTCCCAGCGCCCCTCGCTAGGCGAGGTGTGACTAACGATTACCCTGCGTCGCACCGGAGCCAACCCAGGTCTTTAGTCCCGGTTCGGGGCTCGAACCGGGACTAAAGACCACCTTTAGTCCCGGGTGGAGCCACGACCCGGGACTAAAGCCCCTCGTTTCCCGCCTCCTCGCTTGCCGAAAAGGGGTCTTTAGCTCCGGGTCGTGGCTAGACCCGGGACTAAAGGGTGTCTTTAGTCCCGGTTCGAGCCCCGACCCGGGACTAAAGCCCCTCGTTTCCCGCCTCCTCGCCTGCCGAAAAGGGGTCTTTAGCCCCGGGTCGTGGCTAGACCCGGGACTAAAGGGTGTCTTTAGTCCCGGTTCGAGCCCCGACCCGGGACTAAAGCTCCACCTATATAAGAGGGAGTTGGAAATTTCCAACCCAAATCGCCATTTCAATCTTTCTTCCTCCTCTCGCTTGCCTGCAGCACCGGATGAACTGCTCGACGCCGCTAGGATGCGCGCCGTCGCCGTCGCCCTTCCGTCCTCCTTGCCGTCGCCCTTCCGTCCTCATCGTCGTCGCCGTCCTCCTCGCCGGCGTCGTCGCCCTGCCGTCCTCCTTGCTGTCGCCGTTGCCGTCGCCCTGCCGTCCTCCTCGTCGTCGCGCCCTGCCGTCCTCCTCGCCATCGTCGTCGCCTTGTCGTCCTCCTCGCCGTCGTCGTCGCCCTACCTTCCTCCTCGATCCAACACCCCCTGCCGCCGGTGAGCCTCTCTCCTCTCCTCTCTTGATCGATTGTCGACATGCATGCATGCTTATGTAATTTTGTACGTATATAGATGCTTAATTAGTGTTTTTTAGATTATTGCTTAATTTTGCTATTGTATATGCTTAAGTGTTATTTGTAGATTATTTGGTGAATTTAGGGTTAGGTAGGTTAGAGTTAAATAGGTTATTTGTGTTATTTTTGTGTTATTTAAATTTTTGTTATTAGGGTTAGGTAGTTAGTGTTAATTAATCGGTTATTGTTAGTTTAGGGTTATGTAAATTTTAGTAAGTTAGTTTAGGGCCTTTAAGTTTAGGTCACAGTTAGTGTTTAAGCATATACAAACCTAAAATCTACAAATATCACTTAAATCACTACAAAAATCACTTAAGCATATAAATTAGTGTTAATTAGGTTAGTGTTAGCTAGTTTAGGGCTATGTAAATTTAAGTAAGTTAGTTTAGGGTCGGTCCATGGCTTCATCATTACCTGGTAGTAACAGACGCATGGCGCTATCAAGCTCTCGAAAGTTGTTTTGGAACGGAGTTCCTAATAGAATAATTCTTTTTTGGTAAAAGTTCAACAAAGTCCTTCCAAATAGCGATATTCGGATGGCTCTTTTTGAACTGCGTACCAAAAAGCTAATTATCCTATTCGGGATTCCGTTACAAAACAACTTTATAAAGCTTCATAGCATCATGCTCCTATTTTTTTTTAAACAATACAATTGCAGATGCTTACATACACGAATTTTTACACACACTTAAAACTTTTGTCAATATATAGTTGAACTAGTTGATTTAATAAAACTACTTTATTTTACTATATATACAATTAGTTTATTTTTAGCAAGAAAATTAAGAGAACTAGTTTATTTTTTTAGTTCATTTTACGATGCCTATCCCGCATCCTCGTCGTCGACTCGGCGGAGGACACTTGCTTGATCAGAGGGGCCATGTCCGGGATTGGGCTCTGCCCGGCTGGTATTGGTAGGTGCTACCTTCTGGGGGGCGTAGGTTGGTGAGGAGCCAGCCCGTTGTTGACCCGATCCTTGTTTGGTGGCGGTCGCGTGGGCCAGTGACGGTGCCGAGGCTTCCGGACACCGCAGAGGTGGTACGTCACCGTGTTAGCGAGGAGGATGAGCACGTCCGTCGCTACATGGTTGCGTTGGAGGGCAGGTTCGACCATACCTGGTAGGTTCTTCAGGGATCTCACTGGAGCTATGATCCTGTGATGGTTCCTTCTCTTTGGGTGTCCACCGCCCGCGACGATACCCGTCGGGCGCTACGGTTCTAGCTGTATTAGTGATGCTATATGTATGATAGTATTCGAGGAGTATTAGTGCTAATATTCGATGATGTACGGACACAAGAGATGATGTAGTTTTGCTTATAATTGAATGCATGCTAATTTGAATACTACTTTATTTTACGATTTGGTTTTGCTTATTGAATGCTCAAATTGGAAAAGTACTCCTACTTTGAATACTAAAATTAGAGAGCACTATGCAGAAATCTAGGAGTCCCGGGTGGAGCCACGACCCGGGACTAAAGTTGTTTTGGAACGGAGTTCCTGATAGAATAATTCTTTTTTGGTACAAAGTTCAACAAAGTCCTTTGACACTAGACAATGTGACATATAGAAGGGTAGATGAGATCAGGAAAAATAGGATCATTTTCTACACATCTAGAATGTCGCCA
The DNA here is from genome assembly GCF_904849725.1 of Hordeum vulgare subsp. vulgare. Lineage (NCBI taxonomy): Eukaryota > Viridiplantae > Streptophyta > Magnoliopsida > Poales > Poaceae > Hordeum > Hordeum vulgare. Next base: position 579,196,994 of record NC_058522.1, read on the forward strand.
TTTTGTTAAATCCTTAAAGGTTAAGAGAATCCGTTAGACATATTTTAGAGTTTAGGTTCTAGCCAAGACCCGGGACTAAAGGTCCTCCTATATAAAATGACACTTCGAAGTTTCCAACCCCTCTTATATAGTTTGTTCGTTTATTAGTTAATCAAATGTCCGTCTTTTGCAGAAGTATGGATCCACATATCAGGAACCTCGAAGAGGAAGAACTTCTCGAAGATATAATCAAAGACGGCCCCGACGTTGAACCAGCTGAATCTCCGTCGTCATATCTAAACCCCTCCGGATATGGAATGGAGGTCGACCGACACGAAGATGAAGCCGATGGGGCAGGAGATAGCTCCAATGACGGAGAAGGTGATAGCTCCACTGATGGAGAAGCCGGTGGAGAAATAATAAATTCCGACGAGGTATACATATGAAGTTCGTCAATCACTTGTAATATGTCAAAAATATTGGAGATAGCTCTATATTGTATACATATACATTCATTTGACGAATGTTTCTCCCTCTTAGGCCTCCACATCGAGCAAAGCTACGAAACGAGGCCCGACTAAAAAGTTGGATGCACGGACGCATTACACCTTTGAGGTGATATTGCCTACGGGCGAACCCAAGCTTCCTAAGAATGCTGCTGACACATTCAAGAAGCAATGCGGAGTTCTCGTTAGGGATCACGTCCCAATGAGCGTTCGGGAGTGGAACAAGCGCAAAGGGGCAGCCGATAGTGACTATGTCGCCGAAAGGTACAAAGATAATCTTTGGAATGATCTCATGTCACATTTCAACCTGCCAGAATGTGAGAATGAAGACGCCGCAAAAAAAAACTGAGGGCCAAAGTCAAGTAGTGGACTCTAAAGAAGATGGCAGAACTGTTCCGTAGCTGGAAGAAGAAGCTATGAAAAAACTATCGGAAGACAAAGAAAGTGCCAGTATTCGAGGGGTATCTAGCCAAGCAGGAGAATCACTGGAAGGCATTTCAAGAGTACAAGGAGTCAGAAGATGCCAAGGCATTATCAGAAAAGAATAAGAAAAATGCCGACAAGAAGAAATATCACCACATGCTGGGACCAGGGGGCTATGAGACTGCCATCCCAAAGTGGGATAAGAAAGAGCAAGATCTGCTAGCTAAAGGCATCATACCTGAACCCATCCGTGATGAGTGGGAATTGAGAGCAAGAAATTCGTTCCTTGCGCATGGTGGTTCGTACGACGAAGAAACAGGGGACCTCATCTGCAATGACGGTCTTAGGATACCTAGGGAGAATTGGAAAAAGATAGTGAAAGAAACTAAGGAGGGAAAAAGACAGTTCACTTCAGATAGAGAGAAAGAATTGCTCACACTGGTCCTCAGCAATGATGAACATGGAGGACGAACGTGAGGCTTCGGTCCTTCTTACCCGTGGTGGCTTGGGTTTGCCAGAGACCAAGACACTTACAGAAGCCGAGCGAGAGCAAAGAAGCGACAGCAGGATGAGGAGAATGACAAGTTCAACCAGTTGCTTGCCAGGCTTAAGGAGCAACAAAAGCAGATTGATGAGCTTAGAGGAGTAGCGCGCCAGGAAGATCCCGCACTCGATATTACCGGCGCCCCATCTAAGAGGAAAAGCAGCGTGGCTGAATCTGAGGCCCCGCCCGACGATGCATGAAGAATGATAGAGGGCGGTCCCGACTACCCCGTGGATGGAATCAAGGTGTCAACATCATGTGAACTCCATCAGAAATTCAAGAACATATCCATAAAGGTGGCCGTCGAACAAGCTTTACCTTCTGGCCCTGATGCACGCTGGCATGGCCGTGAGATTCCAGCTGGCTTTGCTAAAGTTGGGGTGGATGAAATCATGGCGGGGTTTCATGATATGGAGCTCGACATAGCTGGACCCGAAGATGAGAGGACACTCGGAGAAGTACTGGGTGGAGTCATCCTATGGGACAAGAATTACGTCAAGCTTCCAGGCTCGGCCCCAAGGACAACACCGCCTCCGAGTCGTCGCAGGTCACCTACACCTCCATCACCTCCAAGCCCTCCACATGACGACGGCCAGCACAACACGAGTCCATCTCGATCACCGCCGCCGGACTTGGGTGGTCCGTCTCCGCCACCGCCCGCTAAGGATACTAAGCGGAAGCGTGCCAGCAAGAACGCTCCGTCGATGAGTTCTAAGCGACGGAGCTCCCCAAAGCGCAAACTGTCGCCCCTCCCAAAGGTACCTCATGCTAATCTTCCTATCAGACCTTATGATCGTACCGACGAGGAAAACGCCGGGATAGCAAAGGAACATTATGATGCGCGGATGAAAAAAAAGGAACCCGAGCCCCGCCCGGAATACACCGAGAAGCAAATAGCATATGCAAAATACTTCATGACCCTTCCATCACAGTATGACTTACACCATAAGCCTGATGACTATACACGCACATTGCAGAAGGAAGGGAAAAAGAGCAGATCACGTGCAAGTGCAAGTGGGAGCAAATCAAGTTTAACTACAAGCAAAAAAAGATCAGACGTTCCTCAGCTTGGACAACAGGCCAAACAGTCGATCCCACCCCTCAGGGTGTTATCCGAGAATGTTCCCTCTCTAGTGCAGGGGCAAGATTTGGAATTAGCAAAGAAGTGGGTGGATGAATGGGGTATCCCGGTTGAATACGTTCTCGCTTCCCAAGACGACAGGTTACCCAAGGCTGTGGTAGCCCCTAAGCCACAGTTTGTCATGGGAGCGCCTTTGGTTAGCAAAGATAAGTTTGACGATCTCCCAACAAATATGCGTTACTTGCATACATGGTACTTAAGTGAATCAAAGAATGGGAGAATGATGATCGTGGCGCGTGTCCCATGGGAGTACTACGGCCGTCCCGAAGAAATCCATGTCGACTTTGATGAACTCTTCCAGATGTACAATGCCGACGCCCTCGACAAATCGCTTATGAGTTGCTATTGTCTGTAAGTTTTTCAATTCGTTGTTTATATGTAACTTTTTTAGTTATTTCAATTCATTGTCTACATATAACTTGTACTCTATTATGCAGAATGAAGATTCTGGAATGTAAAAGTAGGAATATCCTAAATATTGGGTTTATTGACCCAGATAAAATACATATGGCGACGCTAACTGATAAACCCAAGGAGACGGAGGAAAACCTTCTAAGGTTTCTAACTGATCAAAATTTCTGTGACCACATACTATTTCCATACAACTTCAAGTGAGGGTCTTTACTCTGTTGTGTCCATTCACTTATAAGTGTAATTGATAAGTTACTGACACACACACACAGATATATATATATATACATGTGCAGCTACCATTGGATTCTGTTGGACATTCAAATTGATAAGGGAAGAGTTTATGACTTCGACCCATTATCGAGACCCTTGGAACAGTTCCAAAGCCTGCAGGACATGCTCCAAGAGTAATTTCAATCATTCTGGCGCTCTATCGGTCTCTTTCGATGATTTTCTGATATATCAATTAATGAAAAACTTAGCAAATCATTTTCCTTGTCGGGCAGGGTTTGGAAGCGGTTCAAGTGCGTGACTCCCGGTATCGAGCATGAGAAGCTGACCTTTAGAGCGGCTCAGGTAAAGTGCGACCAGCAGCCACGGGGGACGCATCTATGCGGATACTATGTTTGCGAGACCATTCGCACGTTTATCTCTGAGCACAAGTATTACAGATATGACGTAAGCAATGAACATTCACACCTCTATTTTTACCCATCATTCTTTGTTATCATGATTGATATTCATATTCATCTCCTCGTATTATATAGTACACGGCCATGAGAGAGAAGTACCTACCAGAGCAACGCGCGATTTCTGTTGCAGAGGAGCTTGCGACCTTTCTGAGGACGAAAGCTATAGATGACAAAGGACGATTTAGTGTAGCTAGGGGCCATTACTAATGTTGGTCCATGTAATCGAATAGACGGGCTCTAGTCCCGATAATTCAGATCTCCATATAATTGTATATATATGCATGCTTGTAAGATAAGTTAATCTTATATATATATATATATATATGCATAAACATGTATATTTAGAATTATATGAAAACTAATTCCCGAACACCAAACGAGGCATCACGTTAATCTTACGAACACCTAAACCCTAAAACCCTAAAACCCTAAAATAAACAAAATCTGCAGAAAGTCTTTAGTCCCGGTCCGTGTTAAGACCCGGGACTACACGGCCTGCCCCTGAGGACGCTCCGAGGCGTCCACGTGGAGCACCTTTGGTCCCGGCTTGAAACAGGGTCGGGACTAAAGGTTAGGCCTTTAGTCCCGCCTCTTTGGTCCCGGTTGGTGAACCAGGACTAAAGCCCCTTACGGGCCCCCCACTAGTGATACTTATACGTTGATTGCCTAGGTAAAAAATATTTAATAAAGTTAGCACATAAAAATATGTATAATATAACATTGTCAGATGTATGCACTTTCATATAATAAGTGTTGATCAATTAAAGTATTCCAGAACATAAATTGATAGAACATCATCTATTCTTGGGATGCAAAGATCAAGTGTTTTTTTCGGGTTATCACCAAATAATTTTGATAGGACAATATCAATTTATAACGTGGAATCAATATTGATATTATGTTGTAGTAGTTATATTCATTTCTTTACAGGGATCCATACTATAAGCGTTAAAGTTTTGGCGAAACGTTTATTTATTTCTGTTTCGCTAAATTTTTAGCTCCTAATGTGTCCATTTTTATGCAGAGGTCATGCCCCACTTTTTTGTTTATTTATAATTCAGATTGTGTTGTTGAAGATTTCTTCTGTTCCAGAAATGGCAGACAACGACAGGTACCGTGGTGTTGTCGAGAGGCCCGGGGGAACAGGGGCGCCTAAATCCAGAACCCCGTCGTTGGCAAGAAACAATGGCTCGGCACATTCAACTTTGTCGAGGAAGCGATGCGCGCTTACGATGCCAAGGCGCTCTAGTACCAGGGGCAAAGTAGGGTCCAACTCAACTTTTCTCAGGATGCTTGGTGTGCCAGCGAGATAGCGCCTCCTAACATGAGGATAATCTCCAAGGCCGAGGAGTAGGAGCACCTGAAGGATGAGGCGCTACTCGGGTCCCATTAATGTCAAAGCATCGATCCCTTGGTGGAACGGTACCTTCGAGAGGATCAACATCTGTATGGCATTAACGAGGCGTTGCTGATCACGACACGCAACCAAAAGGATGCCGAGGATGACTCGATAGACTGGGATGATCTCACCAAGTAGGACATCGAGAATTAGATTAGGAGTTGATCTGTCTACCGTGCCTAGTCGCATAACTTCATGCATTAGATGTTTGAACCTTTAATGTAGTACTTATGAATCTTGCTATGGCGTACTATATATGTCTGTGACTTCGTGATAAGTCTGCTTATTAGTATTAGTGCACCGTAATTTATCACCCTGAGTGAGGAATAGTTATTCTTCACCCTCTTTATTTTTAAACGTAATTCATCACCCAGGATGCAGAATAGTCTATTCATCACCTAGGGTGCAAAATAGTTTATTCTTCATCCGAGATTATTTTACGATCAATTTACAAAAACATTACCTTTGAAATACAAATAGTTACAATTATATTGAAGCAGAACGTAAACTTTGAAAAAACAAAAACATAGGTCACAAGACCAGAAAAAATTGAATTTCTTGTATTTTTTGCATTATTCAGCTCGTTCATTGCATGTATATATAATTATCCTCACTATATATGTTATGCAGATTGAACATCGTCGAATTAAAAAGAGCAGGAATCGTCGACGTTGGGTTCATTAGGCCAGATGCCCTAAATGAATTGACGGTACAAAACTCAATCAAAAAGACCGAGAAGAACTTGCTAAACTCGTTCCTTATACATCAAAAAAGGGAAATAATCTTTCCTTACAACTTCAAGTGAGTGTTGTTGTCTTCAGTGTAAACTCGGTTTCGCTTACTCGAGGTTAATTAAGTAATGTAATTGATGAGTTATATATGCGTGCGCAAGAGACCACTTTATTCTGCTATCCATTGACGTTGGCAGGGCATTAGTAAATATCTTAGACTCGAGACGTAAAGCCGAATAGGATTATGACGACATTACTACAATGCTCAAGAAGTAATTTCAGTCAATATACCGAGACCATATCGGCATGCAACTTTCGTTAATTTCCTGATATCAAATAATCATTTTCTTCGCCTGGCAGGGTTTGAACGAAGTTCGCGAAAAAGGTTTCCGGTCTAAACAAAGAGTTGCGATTTACGCATCCCAAAGTAAGCAGTACTAGCTAGTTCTGCGCATGTCTAATTGATTCAAATTTTCATCAATATATCATTACCATACTTGCTTATCAGTTTGATTGAAATCTATTCTCGTAAAGTGTATGTACCAGAAAGAAGGCAGTGTTTTATATGCATACTACGTATGCGAGTTCATTCGCCACTCGACCTCTGACCGGGTCTACTCTGAGAAACAATTGCAAGTACCTAAATAATATTCACAATTGTGTTGAGTTTTATTCATATATATGCATGTATTGAACCCATTCTTTAAATTAGATCTCGCGGGTGCGGGATGAACTGCTACCATATGATCGCATACGAGCAATTCAAGAGGAATTGGCGGAATTCTTTCTTGACCACGTCATACCTAAAGCCGGAGAATGCCATGTGGATTTGTCATTGGATCTTAATTAATGATGTTTTGGATTAATTGTAAAAGATGTTATATTGTATATATGTAATAGCGTCGGATAGATATACGAAAACTTGTTGTTCGACCAAGCACGAAGAAAGAGAGGACACTTCTCTCTATTAGCTAGCTAACACAATATAAAACCACTAAATGAACCCTCCAAAACCCCCCACCCCACCCCTCCCATTAAAAAAACCCAGCTCCGTCCAGATGCTGACGCGTGGATGACATTTGGTTCCGGTTGGTGTGACCAACCGGGACTAAAGTTCCTCCTGCCTGGGATCCCTGCAGCGGCCACGTGGAGCTCCTTTAGACCTGGTTCATAAGCCAACCGGGACTAAACGTTTGGGTCTTTAGTCCCGGATCATGAACCGGGGCTAATGGGCCTATGGAACCGGAACAAATGGGCTTTTTTCTACTAGTGGCTCCCTTCCTCCCCGCCCCTTCTTGCCGCCGCCGGTGGGAGCTGCCGGGCAAAGCCCGGGCAGTGTCGGTGGCGGCGGGACCTCCCTTCCCTACGTGTGCTGGCCTCCCGCTCGGGGGAGCGTCCGGATGGTGGTGCGCCTTGGCCGGCAGGCGGTCCTGCGATCGTCGGGTGGCTTGTCCGCGGTGGAGCTGCCCCTTGACGACGTGGTAGTGGCCGCCGGTGTGCTGGTCCGGTGTGTCGCACCCAGCCCAGATCTGGCCCTTGGGCCCCATCTGGGTTTTAGGTGGGCCGACTCGGTCCTCTGGCGGTCTTGCTTTTGGTCGTATGGACATGCGCTCCTGCTCGGACATGGATCGATGGAGCCATGACGCGTCGGCTACATTGTGGCATTAGTGGCTTCACGGGCCCTTTCGGGGCCTGGCCGGACCCGTGGGCCCACGGGACTAGTATGCCTCTGCTGCTGCGTTCGGTCGGCTACTATCTCGGTGCTGGAGGTCGGTCCCGCCCGCGTGTCTACGGTACTACTGCTCCTGGTTTTCGCCATGTGTGCGTCTCTTTTCTTTAGGCCTTGCGTATTTGCTTCGGGGAGACGGCATGGGAAGCTTCTAGATCGTGTTGTCGCGGGATGGTGATTGGTATGGTGGCGGGCTCCGACGCGCCCGAGGTGAAGGTTGGGATCGGGAGAAATCCCTGTCGGCCCGGCCAACCCACCGGCACGGTGGCGCCTGAGGGTGCCGCCGGACCTTCGTGGAGGGTGTCGGGGCTACCCTTTCCTTCTCCTTGCCGAGTACCAGGGGAAACCTTGGCAACAACATCGTCATCGTCTCGTCCCTTCTTGTAGGTGTTGAATTGTACCGGTGATTCGGAGTCTAGGAGCTTGGTGGAAGATCTTCGGTGGGCGCAGCGGTCACGAGGCTCCTTCGTTTCTTGTTGACCCGTCGTTGTTGGCATTTGTCCCTTTTGTATTTTATCTTTAGTTTCTTTTGGACGCGACCGTATTGTTTCTGTCCCAACACCTATCGTTGGTTGTATCGGTGTCGGTTGCTTTGGAATACAAAGCGGGGGAATCTTTTTCGTAAAATTCGCACACCTTTCTCCACCTTTTCCCTCATGACTTTGTTGATGTGGGGCACAGGTTTGTATTTATATGCATCAGTTTTCTTTGCAGATCCAGATCAAGTGAGCAGCTGCTAGGGACCAAAGGTTGTATTGTATGCTGCTAGGGACCAAAGGTTGTATTGTATGTAGCTAGGGCGCAGTACCATGTGTCACTCAAACAGTCAGCCAGGCAGGTTTTGATGCTCAGGGCGCTGATGTATCAATACATATTTTTTGAAAAGCGGTTCTTTAAAACCTGATCTATTTAAAAAGTACTCCCTCTGTTTCAAAATAACTGTCTCAACTTTATACTAGATCTAGTATAAAAAGTACTCCGACTTTCTTCCTCATCTCGATGAACTTCTGTCGACCGAGGGACTTGGTGAAAATATCGGCAAGCTAGTCCTTCGTATTCACGTTCTGAACTTCGATCATCCCTTCCTCAATGCACTCCCGGATGTGATGGAACCGGGTATCTATGTGCTTGCTCCTTTCGTGATGAACCGGATTTTTGCACAATGAGATTGCAGCTTGGTTGTCAATCTTTAATGACACCTTCTGCACCTCCCGCTTTGCAAGAATAGCTAGGAGTCTTCTCAGCCACACTGCTTGACAAGCTGCCGTGCTTGCCGCTATGCATTCTGCCTCGCATGAAGACAGTGCCACCATCTTTTGCTTCTGAGAATTCCAGCTAATCGGATTCGGGCCAAGGTAGAAAACCATGCCCGTTGTGCTCTTTCGGTCATCAACATCACCTGCCATGTCGCTATCTGAATATCCACGAAGGACCAATCCTTCCTTTCCCTTTATGTACGTGCAGCCAAGATTAATTGTGCCTTTCACATAGCGTAGAATTTGATTGACCGCGCTCATGTGTTCGGTTGTCGGATTCTCCATGAAACGACTCACGATCCCGACTGAATACGCCAAGTCAGGTCGGGTATGCACCAAATATCTCAGGCTGCCCACAACGCTTCGATACATTGTGGTGTCCACCGGCGGATTTGAGCTACGCTTCCTCAACTTGTGACGTTGGTCCATTGAAACTTGTGTCGCGTAGCAATCTGACATGTCACACTTGTCCAATAACTTGACCGCGTAAGCCGATTGACATAGGGCAATCTCTCCGGAGCTTTGCTTCACTTCGATGCCCAAGTAATAGCCGAGTAATCCCAGATCACTCATGCTAAACTTGTTCTTCATTTGCGCCTTGAAACGTTTAATTTCTTGTACGCTATCTCCGGTGATAATCAAATCGTCGACATAAACTCCAACTAGCAGGTTTGAGCCTTTGGAGTTCTTTGTATAGACTGCGTGCTCGAGGGGACATCTCTTGAACCCGAGCGAGACCAGACTTCGGTCTAACTTTGAGTTCCAAGCTCTTGGCGCTTGCTTCAACCCGTAAAGTGCCTTCTTGAGCTTGTAAACTTTCCCTTCTTCGTCTTTCTTCTCGTAGCCGAGGGGTTGTTCCACGTACACTTCTTCTGTGAGATCGTCGTTGAGGAAAGCGGATTTAACATCCATATGATGAACCTTCCAATCCTCTTGTGCTGCCAAAGCTAGGAGCACTCTCACCATCTCGATTCGAGCAACCGGTGCAAACACACTACTAGGAAAAGGCCTGCTAGTGGCGCACGTATTTTGGCTACTAATGGCGCACTATAGGTGCGCCACTAGCATCACGGCATTAGATTTTTTTACTAATGGCGCACCACAAGTGCGCCATTAATATTTGGTATACTAATGGCGCACCAGGCAGTGTGCCATTAGTATTGCTCATGGTGCGCCATTAGTATCTGGTATACTAATGGCGCACCAAGAAGTGCGCCATTAGTATAGCTCCTGGTGCGCCATTAGTAACTGGTATACTAATGGCGCACCAGGAGGTGCTCCATTAGTATAGCTTATGGTGCGTCATTAGTATGCCTCCCAGGGCCATATTACCCATGTGCTCTGGCTTACTAATGGCGCACTAGTTGACGATGCGCCACTAGTGTGCTTTTGAAGTGCGCCACTAAAGTTCTGAGTGGTGCGCCACTAGTATGAATATTAGGTTTTTTCTGATATTTGCACAGATTACAAAACATATTATTGCACAGAATATAGAGAGCACAACATATAAACAACAGATTTATCGAATACAATAGAAGATTAGTCTCCGAATACAATTCATCATATTAGTCTCCGAATTTAAAATACCGAACAAAGTTAGAACATTACAAGTCTCGAGACCGCGAGTTGCGAGTTTGTCTTCACATTACAAGTCAATATCGATCATCTAAACTACCATCACATTACAAGTCGATATCTAACTTCCGCCTCCGCCCTTGTGGTGTACCCTTTGTACTCTGTCCATCAGAAAGCTTTTGACTCACAGAATTATCATCACTACTTGTCTGTTGCAAATCTTCCTTGCCTTCTACCTCAGGTTGTGTAAGGACCATGCTACTTGCAACAACAGCACTATCCTCAACAGGAACTGCACTGTTCCTCAACAGGCCATTCTGTCCATCACAAGCATTAACTAAACATGAATAGATTGTACCATGCTACTTTCAATGTTGCACCATCTAAGCAGCAACACAAGCATTAACTAAACATGAATTTAATCTCTAGAAGACACTGACATGGTCCTGTAAGATCAACATGTAAAATACATGTAAAATTCTAAAAACCAAATAACAATTAAGGAGAACTGATAAAACGTGAATGAATAGATTGTTACATGGATAATATATATTCTGACATCCGGTTAGAGTAAGTTCTACGAGAAAAATATTCATCATATATAGGAGGTGGACAACCTTGGAAGTGCGAGCTTCTCTAACTACTAATAATAGTGCTTCATGTAAATAGCTTCGAGCGGCGTGAACATTTCTGTACCATCTTCCAACATAGCCACATTTATGTTGGTGAGAGCTGTACCCAGATGTGAATACATAAAGCGCACAGTTGGCATACGTTCAGGAAGATATACCTTTGGGAAGACAAGCCAACCAAAATAGATAACAGAAATGGCAAAGTGGATGAGTTGTGAAAGATGGTTATTATCCAACAAACAGGTAGGTTGTAAAACAATGATGCTACTAAACAAACAAACATAGACTAATTATTTTAAGCAAAGAATGAGGCTGATCCATTCATCCCAATGTGTACAATATGAGTAAGCAAATATGAAAAGCAAATGTTTAATGATGCACCGAAAAGGGCTTGATGTACCCAATATACATAAGGCAAGGCATATCTAACCTTGGAAGCACCTCGACCAGGACAATAACATAAAAGAAGCTATAACTGTAGCTATCCATCACATATTGTTTGCTTCGGAAGAATTGATAAAATAAGCTGAAAAAGTATATCCTTTAAGAGGGAATCACACAAAAAAAACAAGATCCTACAAGGTGCCATTTCTTCATCCTACGAAGAACAACAACATCAAGTTAATACATCCTTTTCTTTGAGAAGCAAAGAAGAAGTAACTGCAATTTATTCCATTGGAATGTTATAGTCCTCTTCACTGGCATGTCACGTTATTTTTGTTTGAGAAAACTGCAGGCTAGTTTCAGAGTGCCAATGTGCGATATGTACCACAACAACCTACTACGACCAGAGTATCATGCATCCATCGACCCACAAAAGGAGTAACAGCGGTCGTCCCCTTCTCCCTCAGCTAAAAACCCAAGCAAACAGCTAGAACACGGGTCGTTCCCCTGTTCAACGGAGGGCACGGGGAGGCCATGCCGTCACGGATCGACAGCAAGAACGCATGTAAGCAACTCCCCTGAGCATCAACATGGTTGAGAAGAGATGGATCTGGGTGGTGGTCTCCAGCGGGGAGCGAAATAGAAGTTGCACGTGACCATAGTACGTGTGTTGGCAACGGCCATTACAATGAAATATAATCAGCGCCTATTGTTCACTTACATCAAAGGATTCACTTATAATCGAAAGCAGAAGCAGCAACAGATCTTGTCTCCATCAGCTCGGGACCAGATACCTGCACCATAAAAATATTGAGAAAATGATGGCATAAGAAGATTACCCAACAATAGAAAAGCAAAGTAAATGTAGATAACTGTATCTAACATGAAGACCCATATCGTTAGGCCAGCTCATAAAAGCTCCTTGTAAATAAATAGGAGGCATTGTTCTCGGAGCATCATGCCAGTTTTGAGAAACTGTGTCACTTCAATCCAATCATACATCAAGACAACTGAGCATATTTATAGTAGTATTACAAAGTAGCGCTACTATTTTGAAGATTTTAATCTTCACCTTCAAGCTGTTACCAAAACCTAAAGAGAATGACAGTTTTAGTAGGGCATCAGCCTTTTTGCGCTGCAAACTGAAACTGCTAGCCAGTTTCCAAACTCGAAAGAAAAGAAAAGATAAACACATTTTCTTGCGTGCGTTCATGCTGGCAGTACCCATATTGACACTACCTGGTATTCCCATGTGGTAAAGAGATAGAAGGAGAGATTATGGTTTACCAGCACACAGAAAAGAAAAGGTATTCCTTTGTATTTTTGCTCTAGGCTGTACTGCGAATTTCCTCCTAAAGTCCACATACGTTCGATAGAAACACTTCCTTTGTTAACTTATGGTCACATAGATCCAGGGTCTTGTTGTACGTCGCTTCATGGAGTTTCCTTTTCATAAATTAAAAACAGGACACTTCAGACGCAGCAATGCATACTGCATAAAAAATTCGTGTGCAAAAACAATATGTCATATAGCTAACAAAGAATAGAAAAAATCATTACCCCCTAACCCTGACAAGTGGCCTTCCAGAAACGACAATAGCGAAGTACCCAATTTCTTCGGGAGAGATTTCTGAAACTTGCGAGATATACTTAGCCATCCAGTTCTGTTACTATCTCATCCGATCTCTCAAAAATCCTTATTTTAGTATTAAATGTTGGCTCATAAGGCAGCTATTTCCCTGTCCATCGTTTGATTTGACCTAGAACTCTATGATTCTTGCTACGCCAAATAATCCTGCACAAAAAAGCACAAGTATATTACCATAAGAAGGATCGACAGAAGTGACCCATCTAATGGACATAATATTGAAATTTAAAAATTTTCAACATATTAATAACATCTTGTAATACATATCTAGTAGCTAGTTACGGATGTCACACATCAAACGGGAAAAATTTACTCACCGAACCTCTGCAGCTCGATTGAATAATTATAAAACCCCTTGTAGCCATAGATAAAGGGTCATCTCCAGAAACGAATATGGATTCTGTCCATATCACCATACAAATCACAAATGACTGAAAACATGAAGTGGTTAATCGGGAAGGAGGAAGCTTCATCATACCCGTTAGCTTGTCTTCGGTGTGATGAGCTGCAGGCCGGCAAGGGCGGTGCCGATCTGTGCAAGATTGATCTAGAACATGAGATCTCATCTGGATCCAATAGCATAGGATTCCGCTGGAGGTGCTGGATGGCGGCAGCGGCTGCCGTGTCCGAGCTTGTCCTCAGCCTCACGGTAGTACCTGGCCTGCGAGTCGTCGTCGAGGCGCAGCCTCTCGGCCTCGGGGTCGAGCGGCTCCTCGACCTCCTCGACGCGGCTGACGCCGGCGTCGATGCGCGCGCGTCGCTTGAGCACGAGGACGGCATGGGAGGGGGAGCGGTCGTCGGAGCCGTAGAGGCGGACGCGGAGCGCGGCGGTGGCGGCGGCGAGGGGCCGAGCTGGGCCGGGGCGTCGAAGAAGGCGTTGCGCTGGGCGTCGGTGTGGAGGAGGTGGGGCGCGAGGTAGGCGAAGAGGCGGCGGTGCGCGGCCGCCTCGGGGAGGCGGAGCTTGACCTCGACCTCCATGGTAATGGGGTTGGGGATGGGGCTAGGGTTTGGGGGGCGGGGGGCGGGGGGTGCAGGCCGATGCGCTGGGCCTTGGTGGGCGCGGCGTCGGCGTGCGGGTGGAGGATGCGGAGGAGCAGGTTGGCGATGGGGTCTTGGCCTGCGGCTGGATAGTAATGGCGCACCGCTCGGAGGTGCGCCATTAGAATTTTTTTATGTAGCAATGGCGCATATCAGAGAGGTGCGCCATTAGTAATATAATTGTTTTTGGATAGCAATGGCGCTCGGGGGGGGGGGGGGGAGGGAGGGGGTGGGTGGTGCGCTCGGCCGATTCTGTTCGGGGGAACCGAGCGAGGAGACAGGGGAGGGTGCGGGGGGTCGGCGGCGGCGGTGGAGTGGGGGAGGGTGCGGGGGGTCGTCGGGGGCGGTGGAGCGGGGGAGGGTGCGGGGGGTCGTCGGCGGCGGTGGAGCAGACCGGGGTGGGTGCGGGGGGTCGTCGGCAGCGGTGGAGCGGGGGAGGGTGCGGGGGGTCGGCGGCGGCGGTGCAGCGGGGGAGGGTGCGGGGGGTCATCAGCGGCGGTGGAGCGGGGGAGGGTGCGGGGGGTCGGCGACGGTGGTCGAGCAGGCCGGGGCGGGTGCGGGGGGTCGACGGCGGCGGTGGAGCGGGGGAGGGTGCAGGGGTCATCGGCGGCGGTGGAGCGGGGGAGGGTGCGGGGGGTCGGCGACGGCGGTGGAGCGGGCCGGAGAGGGTGCGGGGGGTCGTCGGCGGCGGTGGAGCGGAGGAGGGTGCGGGGGGTCATCGGCGGCGGTGGAGCGGGGGAGGGTGCGGGGGGTCGGCGGCAGCAGCGGAGCGGGCCGGGGACGGTCTGGGGGGTCATCGGTGGCGGTGGAGCGGGGGAGGGTGCGGGGGGTCGTCAGCGACGGTGGAGCGGGGGAGGGTGCGGGGGGTCGGCAGCGGCGGTGGAGCGGGGGAGGGTGCGGGGGGTCGGCGGTGGCGGTGGAGTGGGCCGGGGAGGTTGCGGGGAGTCGTCGGCGGCGGTGGAGCGGGGGAGGGTGCGGGGGGTCGGCGGCGGCGGTGGAGTGGGCCAGGGAGGGTGCGGGGGGTCGACGGCGGCAGTGGAGCGGGCCGGGGAGGGTGCAGGGGGTTGGCACACCACCTACATATGCGCCATTAGTAACCCAAAATATCTAGCTGGTCCGAGGTTACTAATGGCGCACCACCAACATATGCGCCATTAGTAACCCTGGTTACTAATGGCGCACCAGCTAGTGGTGCGTCATTAGTAGTTTTGCAACAAAAAAAATAAAATAAAATTTATAGTAGTGGCGCACCAGCTAGTGGTGCGCCATTAGTAGTTTTGCAACAAAAAATAAATAAACAAAATTTATAGTAGTGGCGCACCTGTTGGTGAACGTCGCATGGGAAACAAAAATTTTCCTACACGCACGAAGACCTATCATGGTGATGTCCATCTACGAGAGGGGATGAGTGATCTACGTACCCTTGTAGACCGTAGAGCAGAAGCGTTAGTGAACGCGGTTGATGTAGTGGAACGTCCTCACGTCCCTCGATCCGCCCCGCGAACAATCCCGCGATCAGTCCCACGATCTAGTACCGAACGGACGGCACCTCCGCGTTCAGCACACGTACAGCTCGACGATGATCTCGGCCTTCTTGATCCAGCAAGAGAGACGGAGAGGTAGAAGAGTTCTTCGGCAGCGTGACGGCGTTCCGGAGGTTGGTGATGATCTCGTCTCAGCAGGGCTCCGCCTGAGCTCCGCAGAAACGCGATCTAGAGGAAAAACCGTGGAGGTATGTGGTCGGGCTGCCATGGAAAAGTCGTCTCAAATCAGCCCTAAAACCTCCGTATATATAGGTGGGAGAGGGGGAGCCTTGCCTTGGGGCTCAAGGGGGTCGGCCGAGCCAAGGGGGGAAGGTCTCCCCCCCAAACCGAGTCCTACTTGGTTTGGTGGGTGGAGTCCTTTCCTTTCCCACCTCCCCTTTTTTTCTTTTCTCTTTGATTTTTCTTCCAATGCGCATAGGGACCTTTTGGGCTGTCCCACCAGCCCACTAAGGGCTGGTGCGCCACCCTCAAGGCCTATGGGCTTCCCCGGGGTGGGTTGCCCCCACCCCCCCCGGTGAACTCCGGGAACCCATTCGTCATTCCCGGTAACTCCGAAAACCTTCCGGTAATCAAATGAGGTCATCCTATATATCAATCTTCGTTTCCGGACCATTCCAGAAACCCTCGTGACGTCCGTGATCTCATCTGGGACTCCGAACAACATTCGGTAACCAACCATATAACTCAAATACGCATAAAACAACGTCGAACCTTAAGTGTGCAGACCCTGCGGGTTCGAGAACTATGTAGACATGACCCGAGAGACTCCTCGGTCAATATCCAATAGCGGGACCGGGATGCCCATATTGGATCCTACATATTCTATGAAGATCTTTATCGTTTGAACCTTAGTGCCAAGGATTCATATAATCCCGTATGTCATTCCCTTTGTCCTTCGGTATGTTACTTGCCCGAGATTCGATCGTCAGTATCCGCATACCTATTTCAATCTCGTTTACCGGCAAGTCTCTTTACTCGTTCCGTAATACAAGATCCCGCAACTTACACTAAGTCACATTGCTTGCAAGGCTTATGTGTGATGTTGTATTACCGAGTGGGCCCCGAGATACCTCTCCGTCACACGGAGCGACAAATCCCAGTCTTGATCCATACTAACTCAACGAACACCTTCGGAGATACCTGTAGAGCATCTTTATAGTCACCCAGTTACGTTGCGACGTTTGATACACACAAAGTATTCCTCCGGTGTTAGTGAGTTATATGATCTCAGGGTCATAGGAACAAATACTTGACACGCATAAAACAGTAGCAACAAAATGACACGATCAACATGCTACGTCTATTAGTTTGGGTCTAGTCCATCACGTGATTCTTCTAATGACGTGATCCAGTTATCAAGCAACAACACCTTGTTCATAATCAGAAGACACTGACTATCTTTGATCAACTAGCTAGCCAACTAGAGGCTTGCTAGGGACAGTGTAACAAATCTAACACCCATACAGTTCTTGTGTTGATCATGCTTTGGCCGTGGAAGAGGTTTAGTCAGCGGGTCTGCTACATTCAGATCCGTGTGCACTTTGCATATATTAACGTCCTCTCCTTCGACGTAGTCGCGGATGAGGTTGAAGCGTCATTTGATGTGTCTCGACTTCTTGTGAAACCGTGGTTCCTTTGCTAAGGCAATGGCATCCGTGTTGTCACAGAACAAGGTTATTGGATTCAGTGCGCTTGGCACCACTCCAAGATCCGTCATGAATTGCTTCATCCAGACACCCTCCTTAGCCGCCTCCGAGGCAGCCATGTACTCCGCTTCACATGTAGAATCTGCTACGACGCTTTGCTTGGAACTGCACCAGCTTACTGCACCCCCATTAAGAATAAATACGTATCCGGTTTGCGACTTAGAGTCGTCCGGATCTGTGTCAAAGCTTGCATCGACGTAACCCTTTACGGCGAGCTCTTCGTCACCTGCATACACGAGAAACATCTCCTTGGTCCTTTTCAGGTACTTCAGGATATTCTTGACCGATGTCCAGCGATCCACTCCTGCATTACTCTGGAACCTACCTAGCATACTTATGGCCAGGCTAACGTCCGGTCTAGTGCACATCATTGCATACATGATAGAACCTATGGCTGAAGCATAGGGGACGGAGCGCATATGCTCTCTATCCTCATCACTTGCTGGGCACTGAGTCTTACTCAATCTCGTACCTTGTAAAACTGGCAAGAACCCCTTCTTGGACTGTTCCATTTTGAACCTTTTCAAAACTTTATCAAGGTATGTGCTTTGTGAAAGTCCTATCAGGCGTTTTGATCTATCCCTATAGATCTTAATGCCTAGAATGTAAGCAGCTTCTCCTAGGTCCTTCATAGAGAAACTTTTATTCAAGTAATCCTTTATGCTCTCCAAAAACTCTACGTTGTTTCCAATTAACAATATGTCATCCACATATAATATTAGAAACGCCACAGAGCTCCCACTCACTTTCTTGTAAATACAAGATTCTCCAACCACTTGTATAAACCCAAATGCCTTGATCACCTCATCAAAGCGTTTGTTCCAACTCCGAGATGCTTGCACCAGTCCATAAATGGATCGTTGGAGCTTGCACACCTTGTTAGCATTCTCAGGATCGACAAAACCTTCGGGTTGCATCATATACAACTCTTCCTTAAGGAAACCGTTAAGGAGCGCCGTTTTGACATCCATCTGCCAGATTTCATAATCGAAAAATGCAGCTATTGCTAACATGATTCTGACGGACTTAAGCATCGCTACGGGTGAGAATGTCTCATCGTAGTCAACTCCTTGAACTTGTGAAAAACCCTTTGCCACAAGTCGAGCTTTATAAACGGTCACATTGCCGTGAGCGTCCGTCTTCCTCTTAAATATCCATTTGTTCTGAATAGCCTTGCGGCCCTCAGGCAGTACCTCCAAAGTCCACACTTTGTTCTCATACATGGATCCTATCTCGGACTTCATGGCTTCTAGCCATTTGTTGGAATCTGGGCCCACCATTGCTTCTTCATAATTTGCAGGTTCATTGTTGTCCAACAACATGATTGATAAGACGGGATTACCATACCACTCTGGAGCAGCACGTGGTCTCGTCGACCTGCGTGGTTCGACAGAAACTTGAACCGGAGTTTCATGATCATCATCATTAACTTCCTCCTCAATCGGAGTCGCAACGACAGAGGTTTCCCCTTACCGTGCGCCACCATCCAGAGGGATGAGAGGTTCGACAACCTCGTCAAGTTCTATCTTCCTCCCACTCAATTCTCTCGATAGAAACTCCTTCTCAAGAAAAGCTCCGTTTTTAGCAACAAACACTTTGCCCTCGGATTTGAGATAGAAGGTGTACCCAACTGTTTCTTTTGGGTAACCTATGAAGACGCAATTTTCCGCTTTGGGTTCCAGCTTTTCAGGCTGAAGCTTTTTGACATAAGCATCACATCCCCAAACTTTAAGAAATGACAACTTTGGCCTTTTTCCATACCACAGTTCGTATGGTGTCGTCTCAACGGATTTTGATGGTGCCCTATTTAAAGTGAATGCAGCTGTTTCTAATGCATAACCCCAAAACGATAACGGCAAATCGGTAAGAGACATCATAGATCGCACCATCTCTAATAAAGTACGATTACGACGTTCGGACACACCATTACGCTGTGGTGTTCCAGGCGGTGTCAACTGTGAAACAATTCCACATTGTCTTAAGTGAGCACCAAACTCGAAACTCAGATATTCACCCCCACGATCAGACCGTAGGAACTTGATCTTCTTGTTACGATGATTTTCAACTTCACTCTAAAATTGCTTGAACTTTTCAAATGTTTTAGACTTGTGCTTCATTAAGTAGACATAACCATATCTACTCAAATCGTCAGTGAAGGTGAGAAAATAACGATATCCGCCGCATGCCTCTACGCTCATCGGACCACACACATCGGTATGTATGATTTCCAATACGTCACTTGCATGCTCCATTGTTCCGGAGAACGGAGTCTTAGTCATCTTGCCCATGAGGCATGGTTCGCACGTGTCAAGTGAATCAAAGTCAAGTGACTCCGAAAGTCCATCAGCATGGAGTTTCTTCATGCGCTTTACACCAATATGACCTAAGCGGCAGTGCCACAAAAATATGGCGCTATCATTGTTAACTCTAACTCTTTTGGTCTCAATGTTATGTATGTGTGTATCTCTATCAAGATTCAATATGAACAATCCTCTCACATTGGGTGCATGACCATAAAAGATGTTACTCATAGAAATAGAACAACCATTATTCTCTGATTTAAAAGAGTAACCGTCTCGCAATAAACAAGATCCAGATATAATGTTCATGCTCAACGCAGGCACTAAATAACAATGATTTAAGTTCATAACTAATCCTGATGGTAATTGAAGTGAAACTGTGCCGACGGCGATTGCATCAACCTTGGAACTATTTCCTACGCGCATAGTCACTTCATCTTTCGCCAGCCTTCGCCTATTCCGCAGTTCCTGTTTCGAGTTGCAAATATGAGCAACAGAACCGGTATCGAATACCCAGGCACTACTACTAGAGCCGGTTAAGTGCACATCAATAACATGTATATCAAATATACCTGATTTTTCTTTGGCCGCCTTCTTATCTGCCAGATACTTGGGCCAATTGCGCTTCCAGTGACCCATACCCTTGCAATAGTAACACTCTGTTTCAGGCTTAGGTCCAGCGTTGGGTTTCTTCGTCGGATTGGCAACAGGCTTGCGCTCTTCTTTGAATTACCCTTCTTGCCTTTCCCGTTTCTCTTGAAACTAGTGGTGTTATTCACGATCAACACTTGATGCTCTTTACGGAGTTCAGACTCTGCGACTTTCAGCAGCGCAAACAACTCGCCGGGAGACTTGTTCATCCCTTGCATGTTGTAGTTCAACACAAAGCCTTTATAGCTTGGCGGCAGTGATTGAAGGATTCTGTCAGTGATAGCCTCTTGTGGGAGTTCAATCCCCAGCTCAGCTAGACGGTTTGAGTACCCAGACACTTTGAGCACATGTTCACTGACAGACGAGTTCTCCTCCATCTTGCAAGCATAGAATTTATCAGAGGTCTCATACCTCTCGATCCGGGCGTTCTTCTGAAAGATAAACTTCAACTCCTGGAACATCTCAAATGCTCCATGACGCTCAAAGCGACGTTGAAGTCCCGGTTCTAAGTCATACAAGACTGCACATTGAACTACTGAGTAGTCCTCCTTACGTGCTAACCAAGCGTTCTTAACATCCTGATCAGCCGTAGCGGGTGGTTCATCTCCTAACGCAGCATTAAGGACATAACCCTTCTTTCCAGCTTGTAAGATTAGCTTAAGATTACGAGCCCAGTCTACAAAGTTGCTTCCATCATCTTTCAACTTAGCTTTCTCTAGGAACGTATTAAAATACAGGGTGACTGTCGCGTGAGCTATGATCTACAACAGAAATATATTCAAAGTGGACTTTAGACTATGTTCAAGATAATTAGAGTTTAACTTAATCAAATTATTTGCTAAACTCCCACTCAAAAAGTACATCTCTCTAGTCATTTGAGTGGTTCATGATCCACTTACACTAGCTCAAGTCCGATCATCATGTGAGTTGAGTATAGTTTCAGTGGTAAGCATCCCTATGCTAATCATATCATCTATATGATTCATGATCGACCTTTTGGTCTCATGTGTTCCGAGGCCATGTCTGCACATGCTAGGCTCGTCAAGCTTAACTCGAGTGTACAGCGTGCGCAACTGTTTTGCACCCGTTGTATGTGAACGTTGAGTCTATCACACCCGATCATCACGTGGTGTCTCGAAATGACGAACTGTAGCAACGGTGCACAGTCGGGGAGAACACAATTTCGTCTTGAAATTTTAGTGATAGATCACCTCATAATGCTACCGTCGTTCTAAGCAAAATAAGGTGGATAAAAGGATTATCATCACATGCAATTCATAAGTGACATGATATGGCCATCATCACGTGCTCCTTAATCTCCATCACCAAGCACCGGCACGATCTTCTTGTCACCGGCGCCACACCATGATCTCCATCAACGTGTCGCCATCGGGGTTGTCGTGCTACTCATGCTATTACTACTAAAGCTACATCCTAGCAAAATAGTAAACGCATCAGCAAGCACAAACGTTAGTATAAAGACAACCCTATGGCTCCTGTCGGTTGCCGTACCATCGACGTGCAAGTCGATATTATCTATTACAACATGATCATCTCATACATCCAATATATCACATCACATCGTTGGCCATATCACATCACAAGCATACCCTGCAAAAACAAGTTAGACGTCCTCTAATTTTGTTGTTGCATGTTTTACGTGGTGACCATGGGTATCTAGTAGGATCGCATCTTACTTACGCAAACACCACAATGGAGATATATGAGTTGCTATTTAACCTCATCCAAGGACCTCCTCGGTCAAATCCGATTCAACTAAAGTTGGAGAAACTGACACTTGCCAGTCATCTTTGAGCAACGGGGTTACTCGTAGCGATGAAACCAGTCTCTCGTAAGCGTACGAGTAATGTCCGTCCAAGCCGCTTCAATCCAACAATACCGCGGAATCAAGAAAAGAATAAGGAGGGCAGCAAAACGCACATCACCGACCACAAAAACTTTTGTGTTCAACTCGAGAAGACATCTACGCATGAACCTAGCTCTGATGCCACTGTTGGGGAACGTCGCATGGGGGAGGGTGCAGGGGGTCGTCGGGGGCGGTGGAGCGGGGGATGGTGCGGGGGGTCGTCGGCGGCGGTGGAGCAGACCGGGGAGGGTGCGGGGGGTCGTCGGCAGCGGTGGAGCGGGGGAGGGTGCGGGGGGTCGGCGGCGGCGGTGGAGCGGGGGAGGGTGCGGGGGGTCGGCGACGGCGGTGGAGCAGGTCGGGGAGGGTGCGGGGGGTCGACGGCGGCGGTGGAGCGGGGGAGGGTGCGGGGGTCATCGGCGGCGGTGGAGCGGGGGAGGGTGCGGGGGGTCGACGACGGCGGTGGAGCGGGCCGGGAAGGGTGCGGGGGGTCGTTGGCGGTGGTGGAGCGGGGAAGGGTGCGGGGGTCATCGGCGGCGGTGGAGCGGGGGAGGGTGTGGGGGGTCGGCGGCGGCGGCGGAGCGGGCCGGGGAGGGTGCGGGGGGTCGTCGGTGGCGGTGGAGCGGGGGAGCGTGCGGGGGGTCGTCGGCGACGGTGGAGCGGGGGAGGGTGCGGGGGGTCGTCGGCGGCGGTGGAGCGGGGGGGGGGGGGGTGTGGGGGGTCGGCGGTGGCGGTGGAGTGGGCCGGGGAGGTTGCGGGGGGTCGTCGGCGGCGGTGGAGCGGGGGAGGGTGCGGGGGGTCGGCGGCGGCGGTGGAGTGGGCCAGGGAGGGTGCGGGGGGTCGGCGGCGGCGGTGGAGCGAGGGAGGGTGCGGGGGGTCGGCGACGGCGGTGGAGCAGGCCGGGGAGGGTGCGGGGTGTCGACGGCGGCGGTCGAACGGGGGAGGGTGCGGGGGGTCGACGGCGGCGGTGGAGCGGGGGAGGGTGTGGGGGGTCGACGACGGCGGTGGAGCGGGCCGGGGAGGGTGCGGGGGGTCGTCGGCGGCGGTGGAGCGGGGGAGGGTGCGGGGGGTCATCGGCGGCGGTGGAGCGGGGGGTCGGCGGCGGCGGCGGAGCGGGCCGGGGAGGGTGCGGGGGGTCGTCGGTGGCGGTGGAGCGGGGGAGCGTGCGGGGGGTCGTCGGCGACGGTGGAGCGGGGGAGGGTGCGGGGGGTCGTCGTCGGCGGTGGAGCGGGGGAGGGTGTGGGGGGTCGGCGGTGGCGGTGGAGTGGGCCGGGGAGGGTGCGTGGGGTCGTCGTCGGCGGTGGAGCGGGGGAGGGTGCGGGGGGTCGGCGGCGGCGGTGGAGTGGGCCAGGGAGGGTGCGGGGGGTCGGCGGCGGCAGTGGAGCGGGCCGGGGAGGGTGCGGGGGGTTGGCACACCACCTACATATGCGCCATTAGTAAGCCAAAATATCTAGTTTGTCTCAGGTTACTAATGGCGCACCACCTACATATGCGCCATTAGTAACCCTGGGTACTAATGGCGCACCAGCTAGTGGTGCGCCATTTGTAGTTTTGCAACAAAAAATAAATATGTTTTTTTATAGTAGTGGCACACCAGCTAGTGGTGCGCCATTAGTAGTTTTGCAACAAAAAATAAATAAAAAAAATTATAGTAGTTGCGCACCACCAACAGATGCGCCATTAGTAACCTTGGTTACTAATGGCGCACCAGCTGGTGGTGCGCCATTAGTAGTTTTGCAAAAAAAAAATTATAGTAGTGGCGCACCACCTACAGACGCCATTAGTAGTTTTACAAAAAAAAATATAGTAGTGGCGCACCGATTGTGAGGTGCGCCATTAGTGTCCATCACACTAATGGCACACCTCCACATGGTGCGCCACTACTATATAGTAGTGGCGCACTACTTGTCTGGTGCGTCATTAGTGTCTATATCATCTATAGCCCGTTTCCTAGTAGTGACACCTCATCATAGTCAACTCCTTGACGTTGAACGTAGCCCTTTGCAACGAGTCTTGCCTTGTACTTCACAATGGCACCCTGCGTGTCCGTCTTTAACTTGTAAACCCACTTCAAACCTATCGCCTTTTGGTTTAGAGGATGGGTTACCAAAGTCCACGTGCCATTGCTCTCAATCGCCTTCATCTCCTCATCCATGGCGTGCGTCCAACTACGGCTTTTGCTTGCCTCTACGAAGTTCGCCGGCTCCTCAACTCCGAACAGACATAGTCCGGAGTACTCGAGCGTAACTGGCTTTGTGTACTTGTAGACTTTCTTGAGGGTCTTGTAGCGACGAGGCCCTGAGGAGTCCGTTGTGGCTTGCGAAGGAGGCGACACAAATTGTGTCGGTGTTGATGCACTTGAGGAAGACGGCTGAGACCCTGGTGTGTCATCGACATCCATGTCGTCGGCGTAGTCGTTGTGACCGTGACCATCATCTTGATTGTCGTCGTCACTATGTGCCTCGTTGTCGATGTTGTCGTCGAGATCTCCGCATGTGTCATGCGCGGCATTGTCGCTATCCTTGCGACCTATGCGCGTCGTCGTCGGTGTCGGCACCATGATGATCACTACAATTGTGGTCACCTTGGTTGGGCGTCTTGCCAACCACCTGGACATCTTCTCCTGCATCAACGTCAGTTGCAAATTCAAGTGCAAATATGTTACTGTTTGGAGCATCGTCGGCTGCAGCGCTCCAATTCCACGCTTGGTTTTCTTCAAACACGACGTCGCTGAAATCCGTAGACGCTTGGTTTGTGGATCGTAGAAACGGTATGCCTTCGTGCCAGAACTGCTCTCGTATCCGATGAACACCATCTTGGTGCTACGATCGGCAAGCTTTGAGAGATGTGGCTCCGCCGTCTTCACATGTGCCACGCACCAGAACGTCCGTAGATGAGACACATTCGGCTTACGTCCGTAAATTGCTTCATACGGAGTCTTGCCGATCACCACCTTCGTTGGAGCCCGGTTGAGAAGATAGACCGCCGTCGAGACAGCTTTTCCCCAAAAAAACCCCGGCAGGTTCTTGCTGTTGAGTAAACTCCTTGCCATGTCAACGACGGTTCGATTGCGCCTTTCAACGACCCCATTCTGCTGCGGCGTGTAAGGTGCCGTGAGGAACCTCTTTATGCCAATATTCTCGCAGTAGTCGTTGAACTCATTCGACGTAAACTCTCCGCCGCGATCTGTCCGTAGAGCGTGAACCTTCGGCTTGTGTTCCATCTCCGTTGCAGCCTTCAACTTCTTGAACGCTTCAAACGCCTCATCTTTAGACCGTAGGAGAACGACCCACATATATCTCGAGTAGTCGTCTACCACAAGGAAGAAATACTTCTTTCCAGCGTGAGTTGTCGGGGTGATAGGGCCACATAGATCACCATGGAGCAGCTCGAGTGCATCACTTGCACGATAGGTAGACTGAGCAGGGAATGGCCTGCGGTGCTTTTTTCCAACCAATCACCCGTCACATACTCGATCAACATGGTCGATAACTGGCATCCTGGATACCGTCTCCATCTTTGACATCTTCTTCAAGGCGTAGAAGTTAACGTGTCCAAATCTAGCATGCCATAACCACGAATCATCATCACTCTTGGCGAGCCAACACTCCGGTTGAGATTGATCAAGGTTGAGGATATAGAGCCTATTCCGTGTGCGATTAACACGAGCTAGCACGTTTCGGAGGTTGTCGAAGATCGTCATCACTCCGTTCTCGATATTCACCTTGCATCCATTCTCGTCAAGCTTCCCAATAGAGATGATGTTGTTGCGAAGCCGTGGGATGTAGTACACTCCGGTGAGTATGCGATGTTCGCCTGTGAGACCCTCGAATAGGATAGATCCTTGCCCGCAAATCTCCACCGCTGAACCATCACCGAACTTGACCGAGCCTTCAACATCATATTCCAGCTCGAAAATTTCTCCTTGCATCCCGTCATGTGGTTACTGGCACCCGTGTCGAGATACCACGATACGTTGTGATCCCTGGATAACTTAGGTGTCACATTCTTCTCATGAAGTAGCACCTTTCGGCTTGGTTTCACAACCACTGTTTCAGCGAGATCACAAACTTCAGCCATCAGAAGACCTGGACCTTCGTCTTCCTGCTTTGCCAAATTTGCCTTGATCTCCCGCTTGTTAGGCTTCGGACAATCCTTTGCAAAATGACCCATCTCATTGCAGTTATAGCACTTGACCTCGAACATATCCAAGTTTCGTTGCTTCCGCCCTTTAGATCGGTCTGCCTTACCACGACCTTGTGGCTTGCCTTTTCCGGTTTGTCCATCGCCCTTCGTGTTGCTTGAGCCTTCGTCACCGTCACGCCTCCCTTTGCTACTTGGGGCCTCACAATCTGCGCGCGAGTACATGAGTTGGTCACTACCTCCTCCTTTGGCTTTCCGACAGCCACGAGCATTCTCTTCCCATGTCCGTAAGCGTCTGATCGCCTCCGTTATGGTCATGTCGTCGATGTCGTAAAGCTGCTCGAGCGTGCCGATGATGTACGTGAATTTATCAGTCACTGAACTGAAAAACTTCTCCACGATCTCGGTCTCCTCGAGCTTTGAACCAAGCGCACGGATCTCTCCCACCAGAGTAGTAAGACGCATGGCGTAGTCGTTCACCGATTCATGTACAACTAGGTTAATTACTACACCTAGGACTCCAATACAACTAGGTTAATTACTACACCTTATAACCAAAATCGAAGCCACCGCTCTGGTATCCACGCCGACCGCAAGGCCACGCACCAGACGAGCCGCCCACTCTGTCCCCCGAGCAACCAAAGCTGACATCCTACAACTATCTTCGGAGCCGTCACTAGGGCAATGAAGTGATAAATCCATCATTTCATTCATACTCGATCGTACACCCAGGAACCAAACAAGAGATGGTAACGACCTCCTATCGAATTCCCACTAGAACTTGCTCAAATAGTAATTATTTATCGGACAACGAACAAGGGATCGAGGATAAAAGTTGGCTCGTTAGATCCCTGGACGTTGTCGTCAAGCACATTCTTCTTTTCGTTTACTCAGAATGCTTGGCAAAAAATTCTTGCGAAACAAACAGCAAGCCACAGCACGGCCAGTGTGGTAAGCAATGTCAGATCAGTGTCAGAAGGAGAAGCAAACCGCGAGCGAAAGCTGCGGGTGTGCCCAGCATTTGGCATGCTCTGCTTCAAGATTGCCTGGCGAAGAAACACGGGTTGAGCAAGCCTCCGCGGTGGAGCGAGCTCTTGTGCGGGGTCGCTGCTGCAGCTTATGTTGTCGAGAAGACTAAGCCTGTGCTGCCACGACTCTGCAGGCTCGTTTCTTGGTGGTTGCTCCAAAAAGAATTCCATCGATGCAGAACCTCCGAAGAAAATGTCGTCCACTCCGACGGGCATAAGGTAGTTGTTATCCCCGCCGTCGGCTCTGGCGAGGGGCGCCATCTCGTTGTTGTCTCTAAATACACCGTCGAAGGGATCCCCGTCGTTGTCTGACAACAGCGAGCGCTCCAACTCTTGGAGAACCCAGCGTTCAGTGTTCATCCTTTCCTGACGAACACCCGGTGGAGCCTCCGGGTGGCCATCGTCCGCCTTCCTCTTGTCGCTTGAACTGGCTGCTGTCACGGGCGAGTTATCTAGCACTTGCACCGGGCAGCCATTAAGCTCGAAGAATGCCGAATGTAGGAGCTGTACACAGCGTTCTGCCTCACTGTCATGGACCACCAACGAAACATTCGCCACCTGCTTAGTTATGAACAATGAACAAGGATGGTCACTCACCCCGCAGAAAAGAAAAAGAAAAGGCAGGGATGGTCACTCTCGTTGCATGGTAGCACCTAACCAAAATAAATAAATAAATCGATTCCCCATTTCACAGTCTGTTTTTAAACAGAGAGTGGCACAGGAACACACAGCTAAAATCATCACACAAAAATGAACCGAAAGAAATCATATTCATTTTTGTGCAAGTGAAATACCTTGGAGTTGGACAACCCTTGCGAGACCTTCTCAACGGCAACACGACTGCTCCCTAGAACTTTGAGAGCCTGACGTAAAGCACAAATAATTAGGAATGATAGGACAACATGATCGACCATGACCAGCTACAACAATATACGTTCCTTGATACACTCTGTTGTCTTTCCGACAAAAAACAACAATACAAAATCACAAGTAACCTTCAACATCGACGTGACCATGCAAAGTTTCAGTTGCTATGGTTCTTACCCTTCCAAGAATGAAGGTCGACATCTGTGGGTTCCCTATTAGGGAGATGACTGATCTTCCCTGTAGTCTGTGAACATCTGAGATTTTTTGAAGCTCTTCAACTGCCTTATGAAGCACCTGTTACGTCATCAGAGCAACTGAATGTATGAAGATCATTTTCTTCTGTTGAGAAACACAATGTCGCGGTAAATGTTTACCGGTTGGATCAAGTCTTGACTCAACAGCTTTGATGGAACTAGTGTAAACGACATCTTTTCACTAGTAGCCACCCAATTGACAGATATTCCCAAATACTCAAAATATTTGAACTTTGAAATGGCCTGCACAAATAACATAATCAGATAACCAACATAACTCAAGAAATAAATAAATAAATGAAAGAGACACAAGTCTGTTGCTATGCTACCTTTTCTACAAAAGCACTCTGGTCCAGCGTACATGTTCTCTGTATGTCCAGAATTGTAATATTTGATTTCAACACAATGCTGGTTAATGTACTCTAAAAGAAAGACGTACATTGAAGGGGCAGTATTAGTTGTTGCACGTGGAAGAATGGAAAAATTAATCATGACATAGTAACATGTTTATGTAAGAAACCTTGCTTGTAGCTCTTGTTTTCGTTACCAGAGTACCATGTGCTTGAGGGTTGAACGAGTTCTTAACTCTTACTGATATTCCACATTCTATAGCCAGTTGGATTGACTGACATGCAAAAGTTTATATATGTAAGTGACTACGTGTAACACTAGAAAGTTCATGCTTGCTAAATCAGCCAGGAAGAATCACAAGTAACTCCAGCAACACAGATAAAAGGTCTCAGAAAAAAAAACATGTGACAAAAAGAAGTAATATATGCCATAAAGTTTCCTGCCTAGCCAACAACTGAGCTACAAAACAAGGAAGAAATGATTAAAAAAAACAAGGAGAATACCTGTGCACCTATGAACCCAATTTCAGCTGCCTCATCAAAAGTCAAGAAGGGCAGCGGTATTGCTTTCGCACAAACGTTATTATCACACGTGAAGATACTGTCCTGATCTTTCCAAACCTATTGCATGTCAGAGAAGTCAGTTAGAGTAGCCTGAGACAGCACTGTAGAATCTAATGGAGTACAGAGACACCACACAACCCATTATTTGTAGCTGTTAAACTCATTTCGTTTCACATACGGACAACTTCTGCACGCCAGAAATATATTGATCCAAATAAAAGTACAAAGCTTTTGAAAGGATAACTTGTAGCTTTAATTTTAGCGTCTGCTGGGGTAGTAGGCGTGCTTGCCCACAACCACCCGTGGGCACATCCTCCGCAAGGTGGGTGCCCCGTCTGTATTTTTAGGCCCTTCAACAGGTAATAATTTATGCAAAAGGAGAGAACATGCCTGTATTTTTCTTGATCCCAAGTCCCTGCCAACGGTAGATGCAGTCATGTCGCTGCCACCCCTTCCAAAAGTAGGGGAAGCACGCAATTCCCATTTCTGAAAATGTGTACATACTTACACCATTAGACTCTCATGTTTAATTGCCAATTTGGCCTCTTTTTTTTTGAAAAGGAGGATATACCCCCTGCCTCTATATCAATTGTCGATTTGAGTATTGATGAGGAAATACTATGGTTGGTTTGGGATATGATATCAACCTATTCTCAATAAATCAGATATGCCTAAACAAACATATTTGTATGGAAGCAAAGCTCCAAAATTTTCAACATGTTACAAAATATTTTTGTAACATACTGCTCAGCAAGATATTGGAAACGGGTATGTTTGGATTACGGCCAAAAGCTACCCTACCATGATTTTGGTAATGACCAAAAACTTGGCCTTTGCTTGGATCATGGCCAATTTTTTTGGCATGCCATGCTAATTTGGCCACTCTACTTTAATCTTCTTGCAAATGTTGACGAAATCATTGGCTAGCAAAACCTTCACCAAAACTTTGGCTAGTACTATTTGGCCAGGCTAGCTTGGGCTAAATCCAAGAACACCCATGAAAAAAGAGTTTTTCCACGCTTTTTATTACAAAACAACCAACCGATAAAACCAACAATAGGTGCTTGGACGGAAGCAGCACAGTCACACCCAAAAAGCCGAAAGAGAAAAACAAAAGAAATAAATACCGACAGCGACGGATTAACAAAAACGAAGAAGTCTCGCGACCCCGTGCCTCATTACACTATCTTTCAAAAGGCCATACATAGATTGTGACACAATAGGACCAAAATAATAATAAGAAAATGGTCAGTAGTCTAGATTAAAACAATAACCAGCTTCCTCAAAACAAAACAAAACAAAACAAAAGGTAATCAGGGAAGAAGGGTTAACAAAAGTATTGCATTTGCTTGAAGTATGTACCTGGAGCGTGCCTCTCCCAAGTTTATTCAAATACTCAGAAAATAGTTTTGCGGACGTGCGTTCACCAAAGGAACAAAGGTAATCACGTGTAGTAGGAGTCAGCTCCTTGGTCGTAGCAACGCATTGAAGATGATGTTCCAACTCGTCCAATGGACCTGTTGAGCTTACCAGTGAGAAATGTGATACCCGTGGTAGAAAATAGACTTTGAATGATGACAATAGGATACATGCTGAACTAATTATCCGAAATCAGTTTTTTTACGGTACATCATACAATTTTAAGGAGACCAAGACCGAGTAGTATTGAATCATCTCAGCCGTTAAATAGTTGGGGGTACTTTCGTCATTTTATTTTCGTAATTTGCAAATTCTCTCGCCATGACCCGTCCTTGTCAGGCTTCGTGGTTACCGTTGCCGGCCATCGACGGCTCCCCTCCAACAACCATATGTGGTGCTAATGGCATTGAGGAAGGAGCTGTGGTGGTTCATGACCCATCGCCGCCGCAGCTTCCTCGGAGGCTCCCACTGCCCCCGCTGCTTCTGCCCTGCATGCCGCGTCCAGCGGCCACGCGAGTGTCATAGCTACTTTGACGTCGGCACCATGGACCTTCCCTACCGTGACACTGCAATTGATGTTGACGGTGATGGCGCGGTCGGCGTTCCATATTTACATGGTAGCAACAAGGTCGACATGTTCCGACGAGATTCGAGCGGCGTTGTGTGCCTGCGTTGTTTGTGTGCAGCGGTTGTAGCCGCCGACTTGTGTACACATGTCATTGCTGGAAAACAATCGGTTGACCACGTACTACTAGTGCGTCTGGACATGATCAAGCAATCTAGAAGGGGCTAGCTTGGCTAGCTTTGTACATGGTGATTTCCTAGGACAAGGGAACCGGCCGGAAAGAATCGATCGACTGCATATAATCGACTTCGTTGCATCTTATCTCCGCGGAAAAGTACTCGGACGGATCGAGCCTACTCTCCGGCGTCCGATCAGAGTAGGAGAAGAAAACACACGGTTCTGTTGATATTTGTTTGCGTGTCTTCCAATTTTACCTCTTGAACAAAATACACTACTATCTTGTGTAGTAGTCGAAGGGCCGTAGGCTGAATTTTATTAGAGAGAAGGAGAAGCAGTACAACAAAGGTTAGCAGTCCACACGAACTAGAACTGGGAACCTATGGAACTCAGTTGTTCCGAGAATACAAGAAACCCAAACAACAAATCAAGAATGGGTGTTAATGTCTGTAACACAGCCGGCTGCCCTCCAAGTCCCAATATCTTCTCAGATCAGATCTAAAACTCTCAAGGGACTTCTCTGATCAGATCGTGTGTAGTAGTATTGGTGAATCTAGCTAGTCCATTGGATGACTGGAAATGGACGGGTCATATTATTCCACAACAAAGCATAGGAGAGTGCTAAACAACGAGTGATCACATTCTTATGATTCTTTTTTTTTTTTTTGCGAATACATTCTTATGATTCATGTGTTTAAAAATTTCGTTTTTGGATGGGTGTAGAGAATATAATTTTTTTCTTTCACAAATTGGTTACCTCTTAAGAGCTAGTCAAGCAGAATTGCCATACTGGACAAATCGCCATAATAACTATCAATGTGGCGATTGTGACAAAAAAGGGGTATTCTAACAGAGTTGTCGTACCTATCAGAATTGTCATAATTTATGGAGTGCCCTCCATAGTTAGCATTTGAGACGCAATTTTTGGATCGCACTTCATCTACTACCTCCGTCACAGTTTAGAAGGCACACACGTGTACCTAGGTCGTCAATTTCACTTATATAAATTCTATTGTTTAATATAAAAATTATATCATTAGAAAATAGAACATCTAAAGTTTTTAATAATATATTTTTTGTAATATATGCTTATCATTAAATTGATCAAATTAACGACCTAGTTACACGTGCCGGACTTATAAACTGAGATGGAGGGAGTAACCCAATCGTTTGGCATGTGGAAAACTTCACGTGGACCCCCACCTCACGTGTGGATCCCCATCTCACGTGAGGATGAAATGGAGATTGAGGAAAAAAGATGTCCTACTGACGATCGGTCCACTAATATGGAGGCATTAAATATGGAGACTCCGAATTTGCACATCATCATGACAACCTGCGCATTAAGGCCACGGCTCATATGGTGGCCACTGCTAGAGTTGCGCTTAGGCGTGTGTATGTTAGACTTCGACACTAGCCTTTGGACACGGCTTTGCGCAATGTAGCCAGAATTGCGATTCTATTTCTTTATGATCCATATAAGCCTCTGTGATTCCACGATTTTGGCTAGTAGAATATATGTTTCTACGATTCTAATAGTTTAGATTATATGATTTGGGCGATCCTACCATTGAAGTTTCTATCTGATTCAGAATCGTGATTCCCTGGGCTAACCTAATACTTCCTTCGTTCCAAAATATAAGTCTTTGTAAAGATTCCATTAAAGGACTAGATACAAAGGACAATGAATGAATCTACATTCTAATATATGTCTATATACATCCGTATGTAGTTTCCTAGTAAAAACCCTTAAAAGGCTTATATTTGGGAACGGAGGGAGTAGTTAGGATTAATCTCAAACTCGGATAGACTTTGCTGACTGCATGACATGTCCTTCCTTTTTATTATTTTGTCCTAAGTTGGGCTAACCTAAGGGCATAGGGATTTCTTATCATTGATATTGATATTCAATGAAAGTATCTCAGTGACAAGGTGGCAACCAGAAGTGTAAATAAAGGCGGTCTGATATTCATGATCTAAACCTTAATTAAGAACAAGTGTTTGATGAGCAAACGAGGTGTGGTATATTTGAACTCAAAGGGCAGGGCATTATCATCAATATATAAGTTAGAAACTTGTAGACACATATTTATCGGAGTGAACCAATGAAAGATTCTGGGATGATACATTGAATTTTGTGGATAAAGACAGACGAAGGGAAACAACAGTAACATACATACCTGAAACAATGGACCTATCTAACCCAAGCTCATCAATCGTCCTGAGCAAAGCGAAGCAGGGGAACTATTTATATATATCAGGACCGCATGCACATTCCAGGAAAATTGACCGATGGAAAGAAAACATAACACACCTGAGATGCAGCTCCTTTGTTATGGCGAGCTCGGGGATTTCGCTTGCCTGTCTCACGATGCAGCTCAGAGCCTTCCACGTGGCCTACACAGCCACATATAAATATACTGTAATTAGCATGTAATGGATCAATGGAGTACGCATAAAAGAATCCAAGCATTTGGTGACATACGAGTAGGATGGGATGCAGAGCTTAATTAAAAATAAAAGTTACCAGGAGAATGTGGGTGGCGGTGTTCCCCATGGTAGACATAACAACCACCGGGCAGCCGAAGCTGCGGACGAGGTTGCCCATCTCCTTGGTCCGCTGGGCTGACAGTATGGACGACCCACACAAGTCGATCACGTCGGTCACCGCCACCGCCACCGCCATCGACCCTTTCCTCACTGTAGCCAGACGAGGCGGGATTCCCGCTGGCATGAACTTGGAGGCAGGGAAGACCACCCTCGACCTCGAGCAATGGGGATCGTGGACTGGTGTGTTGTGGTTGTATTCCGTTACCTGGTTATCCCATTCCCATTCACACGACAACGCAGGCGGAGGCGGCGGCGCTTCGCTGCCGAGCACGCTGGCTTCCGTGTATGTTTCGGGACCAGCGCGAGACGACCTGTACACCTTGCAGAGCAGCAGCTGCTGGTCGGCGCCACCATCCTGCTGCTCGAGCCCAACCTCGAGCATGCACCAACCCAGCCTTTGCTTTCTGAATCTTGGTGATATTCCAGCCGGATTCCTGATCTGTACCAAGTAGGAGAGTGTGCGCGTGTACGCTTCCCCATCAGGGCCGGCAATAACTCTCTTGCCCGCCTCCGGGTGCCACCTCTCTCCGCCGCGGACGTTGCGCTTCCGCCTCTGCGTGTTGTCCGGGTGCCACCTCTCTCCGCCGCGGACGTTGCGCTTCCGCCTCTGCGTGTTGGCTTTTGAACGTGCGTATTCAGCTGTACAGGCGTGCCTACGCGATTCTTGCTTCGGCCGGCTACTTGAGGGAACTTGCGTAACTAGCGACACGAATAAAACTGATCGATGGATTTGATGGCTAAAGGCCCGTGTCGAGCCTTTGCTTTGTATTGCTTTTCGTTTTTCTGGTGTTACAATCAACACCCTTAGGGTGTCTTTTATACACGTCCACAAGGGACTATGGAAATAGACTAGGACTAGGAATCCTAATACTACTAGGACTCGGTTTGGCTTTCTTTCCTAATCCTACATGAGCAACATGATTAACATCTACATTCACCTCCTTAATCTTGTTGCTTGACTTCACTTCTTGCACTCCGACTTTCCTCCTCATCTCGATGAACTTCTGTCGACCGAGGGACTTGGTGAAAATATCGGCAAGTTGGTCTTTCGTGTTCACATGTTGAACCTCGATCAACCCTTCTTCAATGCACTCCCGGATATGGTGGAACCGGGTATCTATGTGCTTGCTCCTTTCGTGATGAACCGGATTTTTGCACAACGAGATTGCAGCTTGGTTATCGATCTTCAGTGACACCTTCTGCACCTCCCGCTTTGCAAGAATAGCTAGGAGTCTTCTCAGCCACACTGCTTGACAAGCCGCCGTGCTTGCCGCTATGTATTCTGCCTCGCATGAAGACAGTGCCACCACCTTTTGCTTCTGAGAATTCCAGCTAATCGGATTCGGGCCAAGGTAGAAAACCATGCCCGTTGTGCTCTTTCGGTCATCAACATCACCTGCCATGTCACTATCTGAATATCCACGAAGGATCAATCCTTCCTTTCCCTTTCTGTACGTGCAGCCAAGATTAATTGTGCCTTTCACATAGCGTAGAATTTGATTGACCGCGCTCATGTGTTCGGTTGTCGGATTCTCCATGAAACGACTCACGATCCCGACTGAATAAGCCAAGTCAGGTCGGGTATGCACCAAGTATCTTAGGCTACCCACAACGCTTCGATACATTGTGGTGTCCACCGGCGGATTTGAGCTACGCTTGCTCAACTTGTGACGTTGGTCCATTGGAACTTGTGTCGCGTAGCAATCTGACATGCCACACTTGTCCAATAACTTGACCGCGTAAGCCGATTGACATAGGGAAATCTCCCCGGAGCTTTGCTTCACTTCGATGCCCAAGT
Source organism: Hordeum vulgare subsp. vulgare (assembly GCF_904849725.1). Classification (NCBI taxonomy): domain Eukaryota; kingdom Viridiplantae; phylum Streptophyta; class Magnoliopsida; order Poales; family Poaceae; genus Hordeum; species Hordeum vulgare. The sequence continues at coordinate 579,232,922 of NC_058522.1, forward strand.
AATAGCTGAGTAATCCCAGATCACTCATGCTAAACTTGTTCTTCATTTGCGCCTTGAAACGTTCAATTTCTTGTACGCTATCTCCGGTGATAATCAGATCGTCGACATAAACTCCAACTAGCAGGTTTGAGCCTTTGGAGTTCTTTGTATAGACTGCGTGCTCGAGGGGACATCTCTTGAACCCGAGCGAGACCAGACTTCGGTCTAACTTTGAGTTCCAAGCTCTTGGCGCTTGCTTCAACCCGTAAAGTGCCTTCTTGAGCTTGTAAACTTTCCCTTCTTCGCCTTTCTTCTCGTAGCCGAGGGGTTGTTCCACGTACACTTCTTCTGTGAGATCGCCGTTGAGGAAAGCGAATTTAACATCCATATGATGAACCTTCCAATCCTCTTGTGCTGCCAAAGCTAGGAGCACTCTCACCGTCTCGATTCGAGCAACCGGTGCAAACACCTCATCATAGTCAACTCCTTGACGTTGAACGTAGCCCTTTGCAACGAGTCTTGCCTTGTACTTCACAATGGCACCCTCCGTGTCCTTCTTTAACTTGTAAACCCACTTCAAACCTATCGTCTTTTGGTTTGGAGGTCGGGTTACCAAAGTCCACGTGCCATTGCTCTCAATTGCCTTCATCTCCTCATCCATGGCGTGCGTCCAGCTAGGACTTTTTCTCGCCTCTACGAAGTTCGCCGGCTCCTCAACTCCGAACAGACATAGTCCGGAGTACTCGAGCGTAACTGGCTTTGTGTACTTGTAGACTTTCTTGAGGGTCTTGTAGCGACGAGGCCCTGAGGAGTCTGTTGTGGCTTGCGAAGGAGGCGACACAAATTGTGTCGGTGTTGATGCACTTGAGGAAGACGGCTGAGACCTTGGTGTGTCATTGACATCCGTGTCGTCGGCGTAGTCGTCGTGACCGTGACCATCATCTTGATTGTCGTCGTCACTATGCGCCTCGTTGTCGATGTTCTCGTCGAGATCTCCGCCTGTGTCGTGCGCGGCGTTGTCGCTATCTTCTTGCGACCTATGCGCGTCGTCGTCGGTGTCGGCACCATGATGATCACTACCATTGTGGTCACCTTGGTTGGGCGTCTTGCCAATCACCTGGACATCCTCCCCTGCATCATGATCAGTTGGAAATTCAACTGCAAATATGTTACTGTTTGGAGCATCGTCGGCTGCGGCGCTCCAATTCCACGCTTGGTTTTCTTCAAACACGACGTCGCGTGAAATCCGTAGACGCTTGGTTTGTGGATCGTAGAAACGGTATGCCTTGGTGCCAGAACTGCTCTCGTATCCGATGAACACCATCTTGGTGCTACGATCGGCAAGCTTTGAGAGATGTGGCTCCGCCGTCTTCACATGTGCCACGCACCCGAACGTCCGTAGATGAGACACATTCGGCTTACGTCCGTAAATTGCTTCATACGGAGTCTTGCCGATCACCGCCTTCGTTGGAGCCCGGTTGAGAAGATAGACCGCCGTCGAGACAGCTTCTCCCCAAAAAGTCCCCGGCAGGTTCTTGCTCTTGAGTAAACTCCTTGCCATGTCAACGACGGTTCGATTGCGCCTTTCAACGACCCCATTCTGCTGCGGCGTGTAAGGTGCCGTGAGGAACCTCTTTATGCCAATCTTCTCGCAGTAGTCGTTGAACTCATTCGACGTAAACTCTCCGCCGCGATCTGTCCGTAGAGCGCGAACCTTCAGCTTGTGTTCCATCTCTGTTGCAGCCTTCAATTTCTTGAACGCTTCAAACGCCTCATCTTTAGATCATAGGAGAATGACCCACATATATCTCGAGTAGTCGTCTACCACAAGGAAGAAATACTTCTTTCCAGCGTGAGTTGCCGGGGTGATAGGGCCACATAGATCACCATGGAGCAGCTCGAGTGCATCACTTGCACGATAGGTAGACTGAGCAGGGAATGGCCTGCGGTGCTGTTTTCCAACCAAGCACCCGTCACATACTCGATCAACATGGTCAATAACTGGCATCCTGGATACCATCTGCATCTTTGACATCTACTTCAAGGCGTAGAAGTTAACGTGTCCAAATCTAGCATGCCATAACCACGAATCATCATCACTCTTGGCAAGCCAACACTCCGGTTGAGATTGATCAAGGTTGAGGATATAGAGCCTATTCCGTGTGCGATTAACACGAGCTAGCACGTTTCGGAGGTTGTCGAAGATCGTCATCACTCCGCTCTCTATATTCACCTTGCATCCATTCTCGTCAAGCTTCCCAATAGAGATGATGTTGTTGCGCAGCCGTGGGATGTAGTACACTCCGGTGAGTATGCGATGTTCGCCTGTGAGACCCTCAAAGAGGACAGATCCTTGCCCGCAAATCTCCACAGCTGAACCATCACCGAACTTGACCGAGCCTTCAACATCGTATTCCAGCTCGAGGAATTTCTCCTTGCACCCCGTCATGTGGTTACTGGCACCCGTGTCGAGATACCACGACACGTTCTGATCACCGGATAACTTTGGTGTCACTTTTTCCTCATGAAGTAGCACCTTCCGGCTTGGTTTTACAACCACCGTTTCAGCGAGATCACAAACTTCGGCCATCAGAAGACCTGGACCTTCGTCTTCCTGCTTTGCCAAATTTGCCTTGATCTCCCGCTTGTTAGGCTTTGGACAATCCTTCGCAAAGTGACCCATCTTATTGCAATTATAGCACTTGACCTCGGACTAGTCCAAGTTCCGTGGTTTCTGCTCTTTAGATTGGCCCGCTTTACCACGACCTTGTGGTTTGCCTTTTCCTTTGCCTTTTCCGGTTTGTCCATCACCCTTCGTGTTGCCTGAGCCTTCGCCACCGTCACGCCTTCCTTTGCTACTTGGGGCCTCCCAATCTGCGCGCGAGTACATGAGTTGGTCGCTACCTCCTCCTTTGCCTTTTCGACAGCCACGAGCATTCTCTTCCCATGTCCGCAATCGTCCGATCGCCTCCGTTATGGTCATGTCGTCGATGTCGTAAAGCTGCTCGAGCGTGCCGATGATGTACGTGAATTTATCAGTGACTGAACTGAAAAACTTCTCCACGATCTCGGTCTCATCGAGCTTTGCACCAAGCGCGCGGATCTCTCCCACCAAAGTAGTAAGACGCATGGCGTAGTCATTCACTGATTCAGTTTCCTCCATCTGCAACTTGTGAAATTGGCGTTTCAGCACTTGTGCCCGTGCCTTGGTGACGCGATCTTCTCCGATCCTCATCTCCTTGAGTGCGTTCCACGCCTCTCTTGCCGTCTCGAACTCCGCCAATGTCATCAGCACGGAATCCGGCACGGACTGGGCTATGGCGGCCATGGCACCTTCGTCGGACTCGTCATCGACGTCGTCGTCCGTGATTGCCTGCCACACTCGGAGGGTTCGGAGAATAATCTTCATCTTCACCGCCCACACGCCGTAGTTGGCGTCGGTGAGCATCGGATACTGGATGGGGATGTTGCGATGCGCCTGGACGTTAGCGCTGCTCGTTCCTCCACCACTGGTTGCTGACTTGACGCCCTTCTTCACCTTGTCGCCGTTCTTGTTCGCCTTGGCACCGCCGCTGCCGGACTTGACCGACTCAGCGTCGCTGTCCGTCATCGTAGATCGTAGATCGTCGAGGCTCTAGATACCAATTGTTGGCTTTTGAACGTGCGTATGCAGCTGTACAGGCGTGCCTACGCGATTCTTGCTTCGGCCGGCTACTTGACGGAACTTGCGTAACTAGCGACACGAATAAAACTGATCGATAGATTTGATGGCTAAAGGCCCGTGTCGAGCCTTTGCTTTGTATTGCTTTTCGTTTTTCTGGTGTTACAATCAACACCCCTAGGGTGTCTTTTATACACGTCCACAAGGGACTATGGAAATAGACTAGGACTAGGAATCCTAATACTACTAGGACTCGGTTTGGCTTTCTTTCCTAATCCTACATGAGCAACATGATTAACATCTACACTGCGTGGGCTCGCCACCCGCGCCTTGGTGGTAATTGGCGTGGCCGCAGAAGTACCACGCTATCCCGTCGCCATGGTCGTCGCCCGGAGCATGGTCGCGTCCGCGGACGAGGGCCTCAGGGGGAGCAGAGTAGGGGTCCACCTCGTGGATGAAGCTGTGGGGGAACGGCTCTCCGGCGACCTTGCGCCGGAGAAGGTTGACCAGGCCACTGATAGATAACATGATGTCGCTGGCAATTCTTGCCGGCGAGGTGCGTGGTGCTGGAGGTGCGGGGGGAGTGGAGGGGACTGGTGGAGAAGAGAGCCTTTCGGCGGTCTCGGCGGGGTTTGTACGTAGTGGAGTGGAGGGGACTGAGAGCAAGTACAATAGTAGAGCCGGTTGCCGGCTGTAAGCTCATGTCATGTCACCTATAGCCCATCTTATAGCTAACATGTACAATAGTTGGTTATAAGAGTGTACTACTTATTTATTATATGGTCCACCTTTCATTCTCACAAAGTGCCTAGGAGCACGTGTTAGAGCTGGCTCTTAGCTAAGAGCCCGCTTACCTTCTCTCTCCTCTTATCTCTCCTCCAACTAAGCAAAAATATACTACTTTATTTCTTATAGCCAGCTGACTCAGCTTTATTATACTTGCTCTGATGGGAGTAGTAGTAGTAGTAGTAGTTGTTGTTGTACAAAAGTAACCAGCCCCCTTTGATGCCCGAGAGTGGTCCTTGAATGGAAGTGCCGAGTCGGATGTAGGTCGGACTCCTTTTCGGTCCTTGATTTCAAATTAGTATTGTTCTTTTGCAAAAAAATTGAATGCAATATTCGTTGGCCGCTTGGTGAGTGGTGACTTCTTTTCCGTCCGATCGAGGACGCGTGCACGGTGGCATCAAACTTCTCTGTCACGGATCCCTCACAACAAAATTGTCTGTCATGGCGTCTAATAGTAACTGAAACTACTGTCTGTACACCGGCTAACCTTGCTGTTGATCTCGAGGAGATTGGTAAGTGGATTACTGCTCTAAACTGTTCAAGTATGTGCATATGGAGGATTTAGATGATGATGGCTCAATGGACGAAGAGCTTGTCCTACCTCCCGATGCGGTGGAAATTAATTCTAAGTTTGGGAAGATTAAGAGATCTCTGATTGATTCTAATAGTGGAGACTGCTGAAAAGAAGTTCAAACCTGGCTAAAGCCATCAAATGGGGACTAGTGCATGTCCAGAAATTTGTGACCACGAATCATGGCAATGTGGCCAAACCTTATAGAAGGAAGAAGAATCTGAAGGTCCCACCCACTCATCAAGCTAATTCTTTTGGTATTCTTTGGAATGATTCTTTAGCTAGTCATGCTAATAAACTGGGTATTACCATTGGTAATGATTTTTTTTTGAAAGACCATTGGTAATGATGATACTATAGTACAAGGGTTATTATTAATGATTTGGTTGATGATGGAGAAGATAATTGTTTGATTTTTTGACAAATGTTAATCCTGAAATTGTCCTATCTAATAATTTAGACATTGTAGTTGATTATCTTATGAAAACCTCTGCTAGGCTGTTTTTCTCTAACCTTGTGAGTTTCTCTCTAACCTAGTGGGGCACCAGTTTGATGAGTTAGGAAAAACTCTTACAGTTCTCACTAAGGTTAGAACCTTGTGAGTTATCTCATTCTTTTAAAATATTTTAATATGATAGATCTCATTTGGGATATTAGGGCATCTCCAACGTTGACCTCAAGCCATTCACAACCATCCAAATCCACCGTCCGAACGTATTTTGACATCCAAAATGGCCCTACAGCGGTCTACAGCCTGTCTGAATTTAATTTTTTCTTGTAAACTAAAGACAAATTAAAAGGTTTTACGGACCTCCATACCGCTGCCACCACCTTTCCTAACACCCTGGCACGCCAAAAACCTGCGGTTGCGCGGGTTCTAGCCCAAAAGGCCACCACTGCTACAGCTACAGACCAGAACAGAATTGTAAGATTCTAACCGAGAAAAATCTGTAACACCTACAGCTGATGACAAACACTTGTCACTAGAAACCAATTTGACCATACCTTAATGGGCTGCTGGAATTTCCTCGCTGCAAATACGGTGAAGAGCGCCATCCCAGTCTAAGAGGAACTCTAACAGGATTCGGGTATACTAAAAGGGGAATGCTTGGCTCAAGTGGCGACGCGTGCGACTCTGGCGACACGAGATGGCGAGTCTCCTTCGCCGCCGATCTCAGGGCGCGAGTTCTTTAAGGACCAGCTCGCAAAGAAGCAAAACATTAACGAGCCGGAACTGGGGCTGACGTTCGTTGACGACGTGCTACTCCTTCGCCGAGACGCGTTCCGGCTGGTTCTGCTGGACGAGCAGGGGGTCACGATTGACGCCCGCTGTCTCCGGGCAATAGAAACCCTAGACACCGGAGATATGGTGGCATTCCCCTGTCATTTCGTGAGGATCCGCGATCGGTTGCCAGCGGCAAGCCTTTCTCCGGCGAGGAACCCGGCAGGCGGTACTTGTGGGATGGTGACGAGCGAGGAGCGCAATGGGTATCGAGAGGGCGATCCGCGGTGGACCGAGGCGGGACCCACCACCACGACTCGGACGGCAATGGTGGATGGGCGACACGTGGGGGTACATCCGGTCCACCATTCGCCGCGGGGCGCTGGTATAAAACTCTCCTCCCCACTTCTGGGCGGCGGAATCAAAAAACCCTAGATCTCAGATTCCAGAATCCTTTGGCTGGTGGAAGGGGAAGGTTGGTGGTGATGAAAGATCCTTCGCGGCGGTAACAACTTCCCCTCCCACGACGGGGGACGGGGGGCGCGGCTTCCGGGGGGACCGGAGGGAAGAACCAGGCCGTGGTGCTTGCGGTCCTGGCCGCATGCCAGGGCGAGGCGGTGGCTGCGGAGGAGACCGAAGCAAGTTCTCTTGGAAGAGGGATGATGACAACCACAACAATTCGTCCGCGTCCAACGTCGCCTCTGGATCTGTCGACACTTCTCGATGGGATGTGGCGGCAGCGGGGAAGCGGACCGCGGAGGGCGGGGTATGAATCCCAAAAAGGCAGGGCTCATCTGAGTCTGCTGGTGATGGGGTCTAACGTCAGATCTCCCCTCCTCCTCGACGCACCTTGGGAAAGCAAAAACAATCAGGTGATTCCTACGAATCAGGCTAAAGATGAGCACGGCTCGCCATCCTCACACCAACGGCCAAACAGAAAGAGTCAACCAGTGCCTGGAAACTTACCTTCATTGTTTCGTGCATGCAAGCCCCGCCAAGTGGTCTTCATGGTTGGCCCTTGCCGAATTCTGGTACAACACTTCACCTCATTCTACCTTGGGTACCTCCCCTTTTGAAGACCTGTATGGCCATGCTCCGAGGAACTATGGCATTGTCGACCCGATGGCTTGTGCGTCACCAGATTTGGTGGACTAGCTCCACGACAGGGACCAAATGGAGGCGCTACTGCGACAACAGCTCCTTCGTTCCCGATAGCAGATGAAGGAGTTGACAGACAAGCGGCGTTCCGACCGCCAATTAGACACCGGCGACAGGGTGTTCCTCAAGATGCAACCTTATATCCAGAGTTCCCTAGTGACCGAGCTAACCAGAAGCTTTCCTTCAAGTACTTTGGTCCATTTCAGGTGATCCAACGCGTGGGACAAACGGCTTACAAGCTTCAGCTACCAGCGACTGGGTGTTCCTCAAGATGCAACCTTATATCCAGAGTTCCCTAGTGACCGAGCTAACCAGAATCTTTCCTTCAAGTACTTTGGTCCATTTCAGGTGATCCAACGCGTGGGACAAACGGCTTACAAGCTTCAGCTACCAGCGACTGGGTGTTCCTCAAGATGAACCCTTACATCCAGAGTTCCCTAGTGACTAAGCTAACCACAAGCATTCCTTCAAGTACTTTGGTCCATTTCAGGTGATCCAGCGCGTGGGACAAACGGCTTACACGCTTCAGCTACCGGCGACCTGCACCATCCACCCCGTCTTCCACGTGTCGCAACTTCAATGCGCTCTTCCGCCTACGGAGCAAGTTGTGCAAGACTTACCGGCAAATGCGTCGCCCAGTCTGTTTCCGGGGGAGGTCCTCGCCACCAAGGAGCATGTGCAGAACAAGACTCCAATTCCTCAAGTCCTGGTCCGCTAGATAGACCAGCCGGCATCGCTCGCCACCCGGGAGGTGTTGGAAATATGAGCAATTTACCAAAGGATTTTATTAAAAGAAAAGCTAGGATAAACCTAACCATCATAACTAAGACGGAAGAAGTCATGCAATATAGAGATGAAATGACAGAAGACATGTGCACAAATGATCTAGAAAAGAACATATGCATAACCGTTCTATATAGACAAGGTACCATAGGAAGTGATGAGCAGACACGGTACATATCTAGAAGAGATACTATAGCAAAAAAGTTGTGGGTCTCATACCCATCTCCCTCGATGCATTTTCGGCATGAGTTGTTCACAGTGGTAACCTATACTTTGTGATCGGAGATCCTGTGAATTAGATTTGGAAGACAAGCTATTGGTCAACTGAGAGGAAAGTATCCTTATCATTAATAATACCACTCCATGAAGATGCAATACTTTCCTAAACTGCATGCAGGTTGATGTACATCTTAATATGTTCTAAGTGGCTTATTAAAGCACAGATGTTATCCTGCAGAACATCTTTTGAAGAACATACCTATATGAGTATGATTGTTAACGTCGCAATCTATGAGAGTAGTGTGCTCTCTAGTAAACCCATGAAAGGTCTCGGAGTATGATGCATAAGCTCCACCTACGGGGAAGTCCTACGGTAGCCTAGTATCGATCAAACCTCTGTGTGAATCTAGTTTCGCAGAAAACTTGCAGTTCAAGGCCTAGTCCACTGTTCAAGTTGCTTACTAGTGTAGCATAGAGTTATAGGTGGAAGTTCAACTTAACAGTTTCCACTGCAGTATCGGTATATAAAACAGTGTTTTGGAACCAAAGGCAAATTTTGTGTGCCTCTGGGATCTGGTGGGGGATTGCTGGAATTTTATTTAATTGTTTGGGCCAACCCAATATATAATTCCTAATAAATCCTAGAGGCCCACGCAGCCCATTTGTGCAAGGCAAGAGGTGGAAATGGTTAGTCCCACATTGCTTGTTTATTGGGAGTTGGACCTCCTTATAAGGGAGGATGTTTTCACACATGTATGAGCTTGAGAACAATAGAGACATACACGCACGCTCCTCCTCCTCCGCCGCCCACCTCGCCTCGTCACGACGCGCCGCAGGTTGCGGGAATGAGCCAAACTAAAATTTTGCCACGCACAACTGGTATTTAAAAGTCCACTTGGAGAAGCTGAATGTTTTGCTAGTGGATATTGAAACCGAGCACTGCAGTTTCATTGTTGTCTGTTCGTTTCGTATCCCGTCGCTCTCTTCGGCTCCCGCCGCTGGTCTCTCGCCTTCTTCTCCTGCGCCTATAAAAGAGAGGTCGCTCCTCTCCAGAAAAGCATCAGAAGTTCCTCTCGCCACCGGTTCCTTTCTCTGTGCTGCTACTACGTTCTTCCTCATCCCGTCTTGCGGCGTGCGCCGTTCGTCGGGACAGTAGGCCTCCGAAACTCCGTCTCTTCGAGTCCTGTACGGGAGAAGGGCGATAAGGTTTTTGGGGAGCGCTGAGCGCGACTACGGGCTTCCATCACGGACACCGTCGATTTCTTCCCAAACGACGACTACTTCCCTGACGTCGACCACCTCTCTGGTAACATGGCCAACGACAACGCCAGCACCAATCCTGCTGCTGCAACTCAGTACGTACTCATGTTCTTCTTCTTTCAGTTTCTATCGCAACTTTTTGCTATAGTATCTCTTCTAGATATGTACTGTGTCTGCTCATCACTTCATATGGTACCTTGTCTATATAGAACGGTTATGCATATGTTCTTTTCTAGATCATTTGTGCACATGTCTTTTGTCATTTCATCTCTATATTGCATGACTTCTTCCGTCTTAGTTATGATGGTTAGGTTTATCCTAACTTTTCTTTTAATAAAATCCTTTGGTAAATTGCTCATATTTCCAACAATCCAAAAACCTTATTATAGGCAATTTACCCCGAGTGGTTTTGCTGCCTCCATGAAACCTCCTATTTTTGAGGGTGATCACTACAAGAGATGGCGCGTGAGAGCTATTTTATGGTTTCAAACCATGAGCTGCTATGACGCCACACTCTTGGCAAACCTGAAGGAGATCATGATGCTCAACATGAGCTAGCCTTTCAGAAAATGGATACCTTGTTTAAGGCTGCTCTTTTGAGCGTTCTTGGTGAGAACATAGTTGATGCTTATGCGTCAATTGATAATGGAAAAGATATGTGGAATTCACTCGAGACCAAGTTTGGGGTCTCGGATGCTGGCACTGAGCTGTACATTATGGAACAATTCTATGACTACAGGATGACTGAAGAGCGCTCCATGGTTGAGCAAGCTCACGAGATACAGTCATTTGCAAGAGAACTTGAGCACTTCAATTGCCTGCTACCGGACAAGTTTGTTGCCGGAGGCATCATCACTAAACTTCCTCCTTCGTGGAGAAACTTTGCTACCTTACTGAAGCATAAGAGACAGGAGTTTTCCGTTCCGGATCTCATAGGCACTAGTGGAAAACGGGCCTTTGGCCTGGATCCTTTAGTCCCGGCCTGCCTCTGGGCCGGGACTAAAGGCCCGGCCACGTCGCCCCAATTCTCAATGCCTCCCTCGAGGCTTAAGTCCCGGCCCGTAAGGAGCCTTTAGTCCCGGTTCATGTCCCAAATCGGGACTAAAGGGCTACGCGGCGGGCAGTGGTGGTGGCAACCGTTCGTATCCCCCTTTAGCCCCGGTTGGTGGATCAACCCGGGACTAAAGGACTAACACGTGGCCTGCCGTAGTGGTGGAAACCGTTGGTATGCCTCTTTAGTCCCGGTTGGTGGCTCAAACCGGGACTAAAGGCCTAACACGTGGCCTGCCGAAGTGGTGGAAACCGTTTGGTATACCTCTTTAGTCCCGGTTGGTGGCTCAATCCAGGACTAAAGGCCCAAACGGTTAGCATCCCGCGTCGTTTCGGGCGATGAAAAGCACGAACCGAAGCGTACAGTCGCCATTTCTCTGTTCTTATTCTCTCTCGCGTCGCCCTCTCTGTTCTTCTCCTCTCTTCTTCCACCATTCCAACTAGCTTTCATGAGGTGCTCGCACATGGCACGACCAAGCTCCGTGTCGTGTACACGAACCTGAGCAGGGAGGTGCCGTTTTTTCTTCAATGGTTGAAGGAACGATGGTTTGACCACGCAGCGGATCATGAGAAGTTCTTGGGGCTTGATCTGGAGTACACGGCTGATCAACGCGGTGTTGCCGTCATCCAACTATGCTTCGCACGCCATGTCTTGATCTTCCAATGGGCGAGGTAAGTTTTGAGGCTTTCTTTGATCCAATATAATGACATTGTAAGTTTATTTGTTTGAATCATAGTTGGTTCCCTTCAAATAGTTGTAGTGAAACAATTTTGATTAGTTGAAGGGGAGCACAATCTAATTGGAATACTGTTCCATAATCTAAAAAATCGTATTAGAATCAACTAGTGTTTAATATGTTCCATTGGAATCATAGTTAGTTCCCTTCAAATAGTTGTAGTGAAACAATTTTGATTAGTTGAAGGGGAACACAATCTGATTGGAATAGTGTTTTATAATCAGAAAAATCGTATTAGAATCAACTAGTGTTTAATATGTTCCATTGGAATCATAGTTGGTTCGCTTCAAATAGTTGTAGTGAAACAATTTTGATTAGTTGAAGGGAACACAATCTGATTGGAATAGTGTTTCATAATCTGAAAAATCTATTTGGTTCAATATGTTCCATTGAAATCATAGTTGTAGTGATACAATTTTATGCGTTGTTCTTTGATCCAAGGTTATGAAAATTGAATATAGCTAGTGATCTCTCTAGGTTCCATTGGATAGCAATATGATATGTCATAGTCATGAAAATTGCATATAGCTAGTGATCTCTCTAGGTTCCATTGGATAGCTATTGTGATCTCTCTAGGTTCCATTGCATATGTTCTATTTGAATCCTAAAGATAAGTTTCTCTTTAGTTGTAGTGAAACATGTTTCCTTATTGCAGCAATATGTAACATTTGTTCCATTTTAATTTGTTTCTGTTGCAGGAGTGAAAAGCATTGTCCAGAACTCATGGAGTTCCTTCGCAGCGGCATCACTTTTTCTTCAGTTGACATAAGGAACGACAAGCTGAAGATGAGGCACAGCTTCGGTATTGAGATACCAGCTGGTTGCCTCGTTGATCTCCAAACGATATTCAGGCTACGACATGACATGACTTCGATGGCTCATATGGCAGTTGCCTTGATCCACGAGTCATATGGTGATATGAAGACCAGTTTCCCAAAGTCTCAGCACAAACTTTGGGAGAAGGGCCCACTTGATGATATCAACATTGAGTATGCAGCAAAAGATGCATACGTTTCATACGAGTTGTACCGCAAGATTCGAGTCGTCCACTATGGCCAGCGTCACCTCGAGGAACATGGACATTCTGATTTAGATGATTCAGACGAGTAGTGTTCTGAACGTCGAACACTTGTACATATATCTATGGTAGCTATTATTATGTACTGTTTGGACTAGTATCATGTACTTCTTGGACCAATTTATATATGTCTAGTTTCTGTTTGTGCCATTATAGTTTCCAAATTTGAATGGTTTAGCCCTTTCTAAAAAATGAAATCCCTTTTGTAACAGATCTGTTTTTGATTAAAACAATCATTTAAAAATGAAAGACCATTAGTCCCACGTGGCGTGCAGCGGAACCACGTGGCGTGCCGCGGAACCACTTTTGTTGTGGGGGTCGCTTCTCCTTCTTCTCCTTGTGCTAGATATTGGTTATGCACTAGGGGAAGTAGGAGTAGCGACCATCATCGACGGTTGAAAAATCACGTGAGCTAGTGTCCACCATATATGAGAGAAGAAGAATGTCGTCTCTTATTGTGGGGGTCGCTTCTACTTCGAGAGAGATTGTTCATTTTGTGACGTGCCTTTGAATGGTGCATTTTGAACACACAAAAATTATGGAGTTCAAATAAGTTCAAAAAAATGAAATCCCTTTGTAAGAGATGAGTTTTGGTTTGAAACCCTACTACTTCGAGAGAGATTGTCAGTTTTGTACACGAACTGCATCCAGTTTTTGTCGTAGCCCTCTCAACTTTTTAAGACATGCTATGTGGGTGAAATGATGATAGCATGCCAACTTTCAACATTTTCAGAGTTCATTTGTAGTGCTTTTCAATTTCAGGGTCAACTAGCTCAAAAAAAATAAGTAAATGCACGAAATATACCAAATGAAGTCAGAAATTGTTGAAATTTTGTAATGTGCCTTTGAATGGTGCATTTTGAACACACAAAAAGTATGGAGTTCAAATAAGTTCAAAAAAATGAAATCCCTTTGTAAGAGATGAGTTCTCGTTCGAAACCCTGATACTTCGAGAGAGATTGTCCGTTTTGTACACGAAGTGCATCCAGTTTTTGTCGTAGCCCTCTCAACTCTTTAACACATGCTATGTGGGTGAAATGATGATAGCATGCCAACTTTCAACATTTTCAGAGTTCATTTGTAGTGCTTTTCAATTTCAGGGTCAACTAGCTCAAAAAAAAATAAGTAAATGCACGAAGAATACCAAATGAAGTCAGAAATTGTTGAAATTTTGTGATGTGCCTTTGAATGGTGCATTTTGAACACACAAAAAGTATGGAGTTCAAATAAGTTCAAAAAAATGAAATCCCTTTGTAAGAGATGAGTTCTCGTTCGAAACCCTGCTACTTCGAGAGAGATTGTCAGTTTTGTAGACGAACTACATCCAGTTTTTGTCGTAGCCCTCTCAACTTTTTAACACATGCTATGTGGGTGAAATGATGATAACATGCCATCTTTCAACATTTTCAGAGTTCATTTGTAGTGCTTTTCAATTTCTGGGTCAACTAGCTCAAAAAAAAAAGTAAATGCACGAACTATACCAAATGAAGTCAGAAATTGTTGAAGTTTTGTGATGTGCCTTTGAATGGTGCATTTTGAACACACAAAAAGTATGGAGTTCAAATAAGTTCAAAAAAATGAAATCCATTTGTAAGAGATGAGTTCTCGTTCGAAACCCTCCTACTTCGAGAGATAATAGTTTGGATAGTCAAAATTATTAATTGAAAATAACAAAATAGATAATAGTTTGGATAGTAAAAATTATTCAATTTGACACACTTTTCATTATCATAGTTTTGTCAAATTCTCAAATATGAAAAAAGAATTTTTAATAAACATAGTTTTTAATTGAAAATAACAAAATAGATAATAGTTTGGATAGTCAAAATTATTAATTATGAAAATACTAAATAGTTTTACATTATTTATTCAATTTGAAACACTTTTCATTATCACAGTTTTGTCAAATTCTCAAATATGCAAAAGGAATTTTTAATAAACATAGTTTTTAATTGAAAATAACAAAATAGATAATAGTTTGGATAGTCAAAATTATTAATTATGAAAATAGAAAATAGTTTTGCATTATTTATTCAATTTGAAACACTTTTCATCATCATAGTTTTGTCAAATTCTCAAATATGCAAAAAGAATTTTTAATAAACATAGTTTTTAATTGAAAACAACAAAATATATAATAGTTTGGATAGTCAAAATTATTAATTATGAAAATAGAAAATAGTTTTGCATTATTTATTCAATTTGAAACACTTTTCATTATCATAGTTTTGTCAAATTCTCAAATATGCAAAAATAATTTTTAATAAACATAGTTTTTAATTGAAAATAACAAAATAGATAATAGTTTGGATAGTCAAAATTATTAATTATGAAAATAGAAAATAGTTTTGCATTATTTATTCAATTTGGAACACTTTTTATTATCATAGTTTTGTCAAATTCTCAAATATGCAAAAAGAATTTTTAATAAACATAGTTTTTAATTGAAAATAACAAAATAGATAATAGTTTGGATAGTCAAAATTATTAATTATGAAAATAGAAAAAAGTTTTGAATTATTTATTCAATTTCAAACACTTTTCATTATCATAGTTTTGTCAAATTCTCAAATATGCAAAAAGAATTTTTAATAAACATAGTTTTTATTTGAAAATAACAAAATAAGTTAATAGTTTGGATAGTCAAAATAATTAATTTTGAAAATAGAAAAAAATTGAAACTATATGAGAAATCATGGACAAAATTCAACCTGAATTCACTTTAAATTCAGATTGAATTTTCTCCACAATTTCGAAGATAGTTTCAATTTTAAGTAAGTTTAGGCCCGTAAGCGTGCTTTAGAGAGGAGCTCGATGGACAAGCTCCCACGGGGCTTATAAACAAGTGTTAGTCCCCCTCGCTGGGCGAGGTGGGACTAAACTTATCGTGCAGCCGAGGAGGGGCTTTAGTCCCGGGTGGAGCCACGCCCCGGGACTAAAGACACCCTTTAGTCCCGGCTGGAGCCACGCACCGGGACTAAAGACTCCCTCCTTCCCACCTCTTGGACTGCCCGAAAAGAGGCCTTTAGTCCCGGGTCGTGGCTCCACCCGGGACTAAAGGGGGTCTTTAGTCCCGGCCCGAGCCACGCACCGGGACTATAGATCCACCTATATAAGCGGGACTTCGAAAATTTCCAACCCAATTCGTCCATTTCTCTTCCTCTTCCTTCGTTCTCTTGCCCGGCGCGGCACAGCGACGAACTAACCGACGCCATCAGGCTGCCCGCCGTCCTCCTCGCCGTCGGCCGTCCTCCTCGCCGTCGGCCGTCCTCCTCGCCGTCGGCCGTCCTCCTCGCCGCCGCGCCGTCCTCCTCGCCGTCGCGCCGTCCTCTACGCCGTCCTCCTCGCCGCGCGCCGTCGACACCTCCGGCCGGTAAGCCCCCCGCCCCCTCCTCCCCAACACTCCGGCCAGTATAGAAGAAAAGAAGAAAAAGGAGAAGAGAAGAAGAAAAAGGAGAAGAAAGGAAGAAAAAGGAGAAGAAAAGAAGAAAAAGGAGAAGAAAAGAAGAAAAAGAAAAATATTTTTTTGTCATTTAATTCCTATTGTTATTAGGTTTGTGCTAGATTATTAGGGTTAGTAATATTTAGAATTAGGTTAGGGTTACAAGAAGAAGAAATATGAACAAAAATAAGAAAATAAGATTAGGAAAAATGAAAATAAGAAGAGGAGGAGAAGAAAAGAAGAAAAAGTGTATATTGTATAGTGTATATGCTTAAGTGTATAGTGTATATAGTGTATAGTGTATAAGGGAGAGGAGGAATTTTGCTATAGTGTATATAGTGTATAGTGTATAAGAAAAGAAGAAAAGAAGAGGAGGAGAAGAAAAGAAAAGAAGAGGAGGAGAAGAAAAATGAAAATAAGAAGAGGAGGAATTTTGCTATTGTATAGTGTATATGCTTAAGTGTTAATAGTGTTTCTTAGATTATTGCTTAATTTTGCTATTGTATATGCTTAAGTGTTAATAGTTTAATTTTGCTATTGTATATGCTTAAGTGTTAATAGTTTATTTTTAGCAAGAAAATTAATAGAACTAGTTTATTTTATTAGTTCATTTTACGATGCCTATCCCGCATCCTCGTCGTCGACTCGGCGGAGGACACCTGCTTGATCAGAGGGGCCCTGTCCGGGACTGGGCTCCGCCCGGCTGGGATTGGGAGGTGCTACCTTCCGGGGGGCGTAGGTTGGTGAGGAGCCAGCCCGTCGTTGACCCGATCCTTGTTTGGTGGCGGTCGCGTGGGCCAGTGAGGGTGCCGAGGCTTCCGGACACCGCTGAGGTGGTACGTCACCGTGTCAGCGAGGAGGATGAGCTCGTCCGTCGCTACATGGTTGCGTTGGAGGGCAGGTTCGAGCATACGTGGCAGGTTCTTCGAGGATCTCACTGGAGCTATGATCTGTGATGGTTCCTTCTCTTTGGGTGTCCACCGCCCGCGCCGATACCCATCGGGCGCTACGGTTCTAGATGTATTAGTGATGCTATATGTATGATAATATTCGAGGTGTATTAGTGATAATATTCGACGATGTATGAACAAAAGTGATGATGTATTAGCTTATAATTGAATGCATGCTAATTTGAATACTACTTTATTTTACGATTTGGTTTTGCTTATTGAATGCTCAAATTGGAAAAGTACTCCTACTTTGAATACTATGCAGAAATCTAGGAGTCCCGGGTGGAGCCACGACCCGGGACTTAAGTTGTTTTGGAACGGAGTTCCTGATAGAATAATTCTTTTTTGGTACAGAGGTTAAGAGAATCTGTTTTTTGCAGAACTATGGATCCACATATCAGGAACCTCGAAGAGGAAGAACTTCTCGAAGATATAATCGAAGACGGCCCCGACGTTGAACCAGCTGAATCCCCGTCGTCATATCTAAACCAGGGCGTTGGAATGGAGGTCGAGCGACACGAAGATGAAGCCGATGGGGCAGGAGATAGGTCCAATGATGGAGAAGGTGATAGCTCCACTGATGGAGAAGCCGGTGAAGAGGAGAAGTCCGGCGAGGTATACATATGAAGTTCGACAATCACTTGTAATATGTGAAAAATATTGGAGATAGCTCTATATTGTATACATATACATTCATTTGACGAATGTTTCTCCCTCTTAGGCCTCCACATCGAGCAAAACTACGAAACGAGGCCCGACTAGAAAGTTGGATGCACGGACGCATTACACATTTGAGGTGATATTTCCTACGGGCGAACCCAAGCTTCCTAAGAATGCTGCTGACACATTCAAGAAGCAATGCGGAGTTCTCGTTAGGGATCACGTCCCGATCAGCGTTCGGGAGTGGAACAAGCGCAAAGGGGCAACCGATAGTGACTATGTCGCCGAAAGGTACAAAGATAATCTTTGGAATGATCTCATGTCACATTTCAACCTGCCAGAATGTGAGAATGAAGACGCCGCAGACAAACTGAGGGCCAAAGTCAAGCAGTGGACTCTGAAGAAGATGGCCGAACTGTTCCGTAGCTGGAAGAAGAAGCTATGGAAAAACAATCTGAAGACACAGAAAGTGCCAGTATTCAAGGGGTATCTAGCCAAGCAGGCGAATCACTGGGAGGCACTTCAAGAGTACAAGGAGTCAGAAGATGCCCATGCATTATCAGAAAAGAACAAGATAAATGCCGACAAGAAGAAATATCACCACAAGCTAGGGCCAGGGGGCTATGAGACTGCCATCCCAAAGTGGGATAATAAATAGCAAGATCTGATAGATAAAGGCATCGTACCTTAACCACTCCGTGATGAGTGGGAATTGAGAGCAAGAAATTGGTTCCTTGCGCATGGTGGGTCGTACGACGAAACAACAAGGGACCTCATCTGCAATGACGAGCTTAGGATACCCAGGGAGAATTGGAAAAGGATAGTGAAAGAAATTAAGGAGGGACAAAGAAAGTTCACTGCAGATATAGATAAAGATTTGCTCACACTGGTCCTCGGCAATGACGAACATGGAGGATGAACACGAGGCTTCGGTCCTTCTTGTTGGAATTATGCCCTAGAGGCAATAATAAATATAGTTATTATTATAATTCCTGTATCAAGATAATCGTTTATTATCCATGCTATAATTGTATTGAATGAAGACTCATTTACATATGTGGATACATAGACAAAACACTGTCCCTAGCAAGCCTCTAGTTGGCTAGCCAGTTGATCAAAGATAGTCAGTGTCTTCTGATTATGAACAAGGTGTTGTTGCTTGATAACTAGATCACGTCATTAGGAGAATCACGTGATGGACTAGACCCAAACTAATAGACGTAGCATGTTGATCGTGTCATTTTGTTGCTACTGTTTTCTGCGTGTCAACTATTTGTTCCTATGACCATGAGATCATATAACTCACTGACACCGGAGAATACTTTGTGTGTATCAAACGTCGCAACGTAACTGGGTGACTATAAAGATGCTCTACAAGTATCTCCGAAGGTGTTACTTGAGTTAGTATGGATCAAGACTGGGATTTGTCACTCCGTGTGACGGAGAGGTATCTCGGGGCCCACTCGGTAATACAACATCACACACAAGCCTTGCAAGCAATGTGACTTAGTGTAAGTTGCGGGATCTTGTATTACGGAACGAGTAAAGAGACTTGCCGGTAAACGAGATTGAAATAGGTATGCAGATACTGACGATCGAATCTCGGGCAAGTAACATACCGAAGGACAAAGGGAATGACATACGGGATTATATGAATCCTTGGCACTAAGGTTCAAACGATAAGATCTTCGTAGAATATGTAGGATCCAATATGGGCATCCAGGTCCCGCTATTGGATATTGACCGAGGAGTCTCTCGGGTCATGTCTACATAGTTCTCGAACCCGCAGGGTCTGCACACTTAAGGTTCGACGTTGTTTTATGCGTATTTGAGTTATATGGTTGGTAACCGAATGTTGTTCGGAGTCCCGGATGAGATCACGGACGTCACGAGGGTTTCCGGAATGGTCCGGAAACGAAGATTGATATATAGGATGACCTCATTTGATTACTGGAAGGTTTTCGGAGTTACCGGGAATGACGAATGGGTTCCGGGAGTTCACCGGGGGGGGGCAACCCACCCCGGGGAAGCCCATAGGCCTTGAGGGTGGCGCACCAGCCCATAGTGGGCTGGTGGGACAGCCCAAAAGGGCCGTATGCGCGTTGGAAGAAAAATCAAAGAGAAAGAAAAAAAAAGGAGGAGGTGGGAAGGGAAGGAAGGACTCCCACCCACCAAACCAAGTCCAACTCGGTTTGGGGGGGGAGACCTTCCCCCCTTGGCTCGGCCGACCCCCTTGGGGCTCCTTGAACCCCAAGGCAAGGCCCACCCTCTCCCACCTATATATACAGAGGTTTTAGGGCTGATTTGAGACGACTTTTCCACGGCAGCCCGACCACATACCTCCACGGTTTTTTCCTCTAGATCGCGTTTCTGCGGGGCTCGGGCGGAGCCTTGCTGAGACAAGGTCATCACCAACCTCCGGAGCACCGTCACGCTGCCGGAGAACTCTTCTACCTCTCCGTCTCTCTTGCTGGATCAAGAAGGCCGAGATCATCGTCGAGCTGTACGTGTGCTGAACTTGGAGGTGCCGTCCGTTCTGTACTAGATCGTGGGACTGATCGTGGGATTGTTCGCGGGGCGGATCGAGGGACGTGAGGACGTTCCACTACATCAACCGCGTTCACTAACGCTTCTGCTGTACGGTCGACAAGGGTACGTAGATCACTCATCCCCTCTCGTAGATGGACATCACCATGATAGGTCTTCGTGCGCGTAGGAAATTTTTTGTTTCCCATGCGGCGTTCCCCAACAGTGGCATCATGAGCTAGGTTCATGCGTAGATGTCTTCTCGAGTAGAACACAAAAGTTTATGTGGGCGGTGATGTGCGTTTTGCTGCCCTCCTTAGTCTTTTCTTGATTCCGCGGTATTGTTGGATTGAAGCGGCTTGGACCGACATTACTCGTACGCTTACGAGAGACTGGTTTCATCGCTATGAGTAACCCCGTTGCTCAAAGATGACTGGCAAGTGTCGGTTTCTCCAACTTTAGTTGAATCGGATTTGACCGAGGAGGTCCTTGGATGAGGTTAAATAGCAACTCATATATATCCGTTGTGGTGTTTGCGTAAGTAAGATGCGATCCTACTAGATACCCATGGTCACCATGTAAAAGATGCAACAACAAAATTAGAGGACGTCTAACTTGTTTTTGCAGGGTATGCTTGTGATGTGATATGGCCAACGATGTGATGTGATATATTGGTGTATGAGATGATCATGTTGTAATAGATAATATCGACTTGCACGTCGATGGTACGGCAACCGGCAGGAGCCATAGGGTTGTCTTTATACTAATGTTTGTGCTTGCAGATGCGTTTACTATTTTGCTAGGATGTAGCTTTAGTAGTAATAGCATGAGTAGCACGACAACCTCGATGGCAACACGTTGATGGAGATCATGGTGTGGCGCCGGTGACAAGAAGATCATGCCGGTGCTTTTGGTGATGGAGATCAAGAAGCACATGATGATGGCCATATCATGTCACTTATGAATTGCATGTGATGTTAATCCTTTTATGCACCTTATTTTGCTTAGAACGACGGTAGCATTATGAGGTGATCTCTCACTAAAAATTTCAAGACGATATTGTGTTCTCCCCGACTGTGCACCGTTGCTACAGTTCGTCGTTTCGAGACACCACGTGATGATCGGGTGTGATAGACTCAACGTTCACATACAACGGGTGCAAAACAGTTGCGCACGCGGAACACTCGGGTTAAGCTTGACGAGCCTAGCATGTGCAGACATGGCCTCGGAACACATGAGACCGAAAGGTCGATCATGAATCATATAGATGATATGATTAGCATAGGGATAGTTACCACTGAAACTATACTCAACTCACGTGATGATCGGACTTGAGCTAGTGTAAGTGGATCATGAACCACTCAAATGACTAGAGAGATGTACTTGTTGAGTGGGAGTTTAGCGTATAATTTGATTAAGTTAAACTCTAATTATCTTGAACATAGTATAAGTCCATTTTGAATATATTTGTGTTGTAGATCATGGCTCACGCGACAGTCACCCTGAATTTTAATACGTTCCTAGAGAAAGCTAAGTTGAAAGATGATGGAAGTAACTTTGTAGACTAGGCTCGTAATCATAAGCTAATCTTACAAGCTGGGAAGAAGGATTATGTCCTTAATGCTGCGCTAGGAGATGAACCACCCGCTACAGCTGATCAGGATGTTAAGAACGCTTGGTTAGCACGTAAGGAGGACTACTCAGTAGTTCAATGTGTAGTCTTGTATGGCTTAGAACCGGGACTTCAACGTCGCTTTGAGTGTCATGGAGCATTTGAGATGTTCCAAGAGTTGAAGTTTATCTTTTAGAAGAACGCCCGGATCGAGAGGTATGAGACCTCCGATAAATTCTATGCTTGCAAGATGGAGGAGAACTCGTCTGTCAGTGAACATGTGGTCAAAATGTCTGGGTACTCAAACCGTCTAGCTGAGCTAGGGATTGAACTCCCGCAAGAGGCTATCACTGATAGAATCCTTCAATCACTGCCGCCAAGCTATAAAGGCTTTGTGTTGAACTACAACATGCAAGGGATGAACAAGTCACCCGGCGAGTTGTTTGCGATGCTGAAAGTCGCAGAGTCTGAACTTCGTAAAGAACATCAAGTGTTGATGGTGAATAAGACCACTAGTATCAAGAGAAACGGCAAATGCAAGAAGGGTAATTCAAAGAAGAGCGGCAAGCCTGTTGCCAATCCGACGAAGAAACCCAAAGTTGGACCTAAGCCTGAAACAGAGTGTTACTATTGCAAGGGTATGGGTCACTCGAAGCGCAATTGCCCCAAGTATCTGCAGATAAGAAGGCGGCCAAAGAAAAATCAGGTATATTTGATATACGTGTTATTGATGTGTACTTAACCGGCTCTCGTAGTAGTTCCTGGGTATTCGATACCGGTTCTGTTGCTTATATTTGCAACTCAAAACAGGAACTGCGGAATAGACGAAGGCTGGCGAAAGATGAAGTGACGATGCGCGTAGGAAATGGTTCCAAGGTTGATGCAATCGCCGTCGGCACAGTTTCACTTCAGTTACCATCAGGATTAGTTATGAACTTAAATCATTGTTATTTAGTGCCTGCGTTGAGCATGAACATTATATCTGGATCTTGTTTATTGCGAGACGGTTACTCTTTTAAGTCAGAGAATAATGGTTGTTCTATTTCTATGAGTAACAACTTTTATGGTCATGCACCCAATGTGAGAGGATTGTTCATATTGAATCTTGATAGCGATACACACATACATAACATTGAGACCAAAAGAGTTAGAGTTAACAATGATAGCGCCATATTTTTGTGGCACTGCCGCTTAGGTCATATTGATGTAAAGCGCATGAAGAAACTCCATGCCGATGGACTTTTGGAGTTACTTGACTTTGATTCACTTGACATGTGCGAACCATGCCTCATGGGCAAGATGACTAAAACTCCGTTCTCCGGAACAATGGAGCGTGCAAGTGACTTGTTGGAAATCATACATACCGATGTGTGTGGTCCGATGAGCGTAGAGGCACACGGCGGATATCGTTATTTTCTCACCTTCACTGACGATTTGAGTAGATATGGTTATGTCTACTTAATGAAGCACAAGTCTGAAACATTTGAAAAGTTCAAGCAATTTCAGAGTGAAGTTGAAAATCATCGTAACAAGAAGATCAAGTTCCTACGGTCTGATCGTGGGGGTGAATATCTGAGTTTCGAGTTTGGTGCTCACTTAAGACAATGTGGAATTGTTTCACACTTGATACCGCCTGGAACACCACAGCGTAATGGTGTGTCCGAACGTCGTAATCGTACTTTATTAGAGATGGTGCAATCTATGATGTCTCTTACTGAGTTGCCGTTATCGTTTTGGGGTTATGCATTAGAAACAGCTGCATTCACTTTAAATAGGGCACCATCAAAATCCGTTGAGACGACACCATATGAACTGTGGTATGGCAAAAGGCCAAAGTTGTCGTTTCTTAAAGTTTGGGGATGTGATGCTTATGTCAAAAAGCTTCAGCCTGAAAAGCTGGAACCCAAAGCGGAAAGGTGCGTCTTCATAGGTTACCCAAAAGAGACAATTGGGTACACCTTATATCTCAAATCCGAGGGCAAAGTGTTTGTTGCTAAATACGGAGCTTTTCTCGAGAAGGAGTTTCTCTCGAGAGAATTGAGTGGGAGGAAGATAGAACTTAACGAGGTTTTCGAACGTCTCGTCCCTCTGGATGGTGGCGCGGGGCAAGGGGAAACCTCTGTCGTTGCGACGCCGGTTGAGGAGGAAGTTAATGATGACGATCATGAAACTCCGGTTCAAGTTCCTGTCGAACCACGCAGGTCGACGAGACCACGTGCTGCTCCAGAGTGGTACGGTAATCCCGTCTTATCAATCATGTTGTTGGACAACAATGAACCTGCAAATTATGAAGAAGCAATGGTGGGCCCAGATTCCAACAAATGGCTAGAAGCCATGAAGTCCGAGATAGGATCCATGTATGAGAACAAAGTGTGGACTTTGGAGGTACTGCCTGAGGGCCGCAAGGCTATTCAGAATAAATGGATCTTTAAGAGGAAGACGGACGCTGACGGCAATGTGACCGTTTATAAAGCTCGACTTGTGGCAAAGGGTTTTTCCCAAGTTCAAGGAGTTGACTACAATGAGACATTCTCACCCGTAGCGATGCTTAAGTCCGTCAGAATCATGTTAGCAATAGCTGCATTTTTCGATTATGAAATCTGGCAGATGGATGTCAAAACGGCGTTCCTTAACGGTTATCTTAAGGAAGAATTGTATATGATGCAACCCGAAGGTTTTGTCGATCCTAAGAATGCTAACAAGGTGTGCAAGCTCTAGCGGTCCATTTATGGACTGGTGCAAGCATCTCGGAGTTGGAACAAACGCTTTGATGAGGTGATCAAAGCATTTGGGTTTATACAAGTGGTTGGAGAATCTTGTATTTACGAGAAAGTGAGTGGGAGCTCTGTGGCGTTTCTAATATTATATGTGGATGACATATTGTTGATTGGAAACAACGTGGAGTTTTTGGAGAGCGTAAAGGATTACTTGAATAAAAGTTTCTCTATGAAGGACCTAGGAGAAGTTGCTTACATTCTAGGCATTAAGATCTATAGGGATAGATCAAAACGCATGATAGGACTTTCACAAAGCACATACCTTGATAATGTTTTGAAGAGGTTCAAAATGGAACAGTCCAAGAAGGGGTTCTTGCCAGTTTTACAAGGTACGAGATTGAGTAAGACTCAGTGCCCAGCAACTGATGAGGATAGAGAGCATATGCGCTCCGTCCCTATGCTTCAGCCATAGGCTCTAACATGTATGCAATGATGTGCACTAGACAGGACGTTAGCCTGGCCATAAGTATGGCAGGTAGGTTCCAGAGTAATCCAGGAGTGGATCACTGGACGGCAGTCAAGAATATCCTGAAGTACCTGAAAAGGACTAAGGAGATGTTTCTCGTGTATGGAGGTGATGAAGAGCTCGTCGTAAAAGGTTACGTCGATGCAAGCTTTGACACAGATCCGGACGACTCTAAGTCGCAAACCGGATACGTATTTATTCTTAATGGGGCTGCGGTAAGCTGGTGCAGTTCCAAGCAAAGCGTCGTAGCAGATTCTACATGTGAAGCGGAGTACATGGCTGCCTCGGAGGCAGCTAAGGAGGGTGTCTGGATGAAGCAATTCATGACGGATCTTGGAGTGGTGCCAAGCGCACTGAATCCAATAACCTTGTTCTGCGACAACGCGGGTGCCATTGCTTTAGCAAAGGAACCACATATTCAAAAGAAGTCCAGACACATCAAACGACGCTTCAACCTCATCCGCGACTACATCGAAGGGGAGGACGTGAATATATGCAAAGTGCACACGGATCTGAATGTAGCACACCCGCTGACTAAACCTCTTCCACGGGCAAAGCATGATCAACACCAGAACTATATGGGTGTTAGATTTATTACAATGTAATTCGCATGATGATGTGAGGGCTAGATTATTGACTCTAGTGCAAGTGGGAGACTGTTGGAATTATGTCCTAGAGGCAATAATAAATATAGTTACTATTATAATTCTTGTATCAAGATAATCGTTTATTATCCATGCTATAATTGTATTGAATGAAGACTCATTTACATGTGTGGATACATAGACAAAACACTGTCCCTAGCAAGCCTCTAGTTGGCTAGCCAGTTGATCAAAGATAGTTAGTGTCTTCTGATAATGAACAAGGTGTTGTTGCTTGATAACTGGATCACGTCATTAGGAGAATCACGTGATGGACTAGACCCAAACTAATAGACGTAGCATGTTGATCGTGTCATTTTGTTGCTACTGTTTTCTGCGTGTCAAGTATTTGTTCCTATGACCATGAGATCATATAACTCACTGACACCGGAGAATACTTTGTGTGTATCAAACGTCGCAACGTAACTGGGTGACTATAAAGATGCTCTACAGGTATCTCCAAAGGTGTTAGTTGAGTTAGTATGGATCAAGACTGGGATTTGTCACTCCGTGTGACGGAGAGGTATCTCGGGGCCCACTCGGTAATACAACATCACACACAAGCCTTGCAAGCAATGTGACTTAGTGTAAGTTGCGGGATCTTGTATTACGGAACGAGTAAAGAGACTTGCCGGTAAACGAGATTGAAATAGGTATGCGGATACTGACGATCGAATCTCGGGCAAGTAACATACCGAAGGACAAAGGGAATGACATACGGGATTATATGAATCCTTGGCGCTGAGGTTCAAACAATAAGATCTTCATAGAATATGTAGGATCCAATATGGGCATCCAGGTCCCGCTATTGGATATTGACCGAGGAGTCTCTCGGGTCATGTCTACATAGTTCTCGAACCCGCAGGGTCT
The DNA here is from genome assembly GCF_904849725.1 of Hordeum vulgare subsp. vulgare. NCBI lineage: Eukaryota > Viridiplantae > Streptophyta > Magnoliopsida > Poales > Poaceae > Hordeum > Hordeum vulgare. The sequence goes on from NC_058522.1 coordinate 579,259,370, forward strand.
GCACACTTAAGGTTCGACGTTGTTTTATGCGTATTTGAGTTATATGGTTGGTTACCGAATGTTGTTCAGAGTCCCGGATGAGATCACGGACGTCACGAGGGATTCTGGAATGGTCCGGAAACGAAGATTGATATATAGGATGACCTCATTTGATTACTGGAAGGTTTTCGGAGTTACCGGGAATGTACCGGGAATAACGAATGGGTTCCGGGAGTTTACCGGGGGGGGAACCCACCCCGGGGAAGCCCATAGGCCTTGAGGGTGGCGCACCAGCCCTTAGTGGGCTGGTGGGACAGCCCAAAAGGGCCCTATGCGCGTTGGAAGAAAAATCAAAGAGAAAGAAAAAAAAGGAGGAGGTGGGAAGGGAAGGAAGGACTCCCACCCACCAAACCAAGTCCAACTCGGTTTGGGGGGGAGACCTTCCCCCCTTGGCTCGGCCGACCCCCTTGGGGCTCCTTGAGACCCAAGGCAAGGCCCCCCCTCTCCCACCTATATATACGGAGGTTTTAGGGCTGATTTGAGACGACTTTTCCACGGCAGCCCGACCACATACCTCCACGGTTTTTTCCTCTAGATCGTGTTTCTGCGGGGCTCGGGCGGAGCCCTGCTGAGACAAGGTCATCACCAACCTCCGGAGCGCTGTCACGCTGCCGGAGAACTCTTCTACCTCTCCGTCTCTCTTGTTGGATCAAGAAGGCCGAGATCATCGTCGAGCTGTACGTGTGCTGAACGCGGAGGTGCCGTCCGTTCGGTACTAGATCGTGGGACTGATCGCGGGATTGTTCGCGGGGCGGATCGAGGGACGTGAGGACGTTCACTACATCAACCGCGTTCACTAACGCTTCTGCTGTACGGTCTACAAGGGTACGTAGATCACTCATCCCCTCTCGTAGATGGACATCACCATGATAGGTCTTCGTGCGCGTAGGAAATTTTTTGTTTCCCATGCGACGTTCCCCAACACTTCTTACCCGTGGTGGCTTGGGTTTGCCAGAGACCAAGACACTTACAGAAGCCGAGAGAGAGCAAAGAAGCGGCAGCAGGATGAGGAGAATGACAAGTTCAACCAGTTGCTTGCAAGGATTAACGAGCAACAGAAGCAGATTGATGAGCTTAGAGGAGTACCGCGCCAGGAAGATCCTGCACTTGATATTACCGGCGCCCCATCTAAGCGGAAAAGCAGCGTGGCTGAATCTGAGGCCCCGCCCGACGATGAACGAACAATGATAGAGGGCGGTCCCGGCTACCCCGTGGATGGAATCAAGGAGTCAACATCATGTGAACTCCATCAGAAATTCAAGAACATATCCATGAAGGTGGCCGTCGGACAAGCTTTACCTTCTGGCCCTGATGCACGCTGGCATGGCCGTGAGATTCCAGCTGGCTTTGCTAAAGTCGGGGTGGATGAAATCATGACGGGGTTTCATGATATGGAGCTCGACATAGCTGGACCCGAAGATGAGAGGACGCTCGGAGAAGTACTGGGTGGAGTCATCCTATGGGACAAGAACTACATCAAGCTTCCAGGCTCGGCCCCAAGGACAACACCGCCTCCGAGTCGTCGCAGGTCACCTACACCTCCATTACCTCCAAGCCCTCCACATGACGTCGGCCAGCACAACACGAGTCCATCTCGATCACCGCCGCCGGACTAGGGTCGTCCGTCTCCGCCGCCGCCCGCACATGATACTAAGCGGAAGCGTGCCAGCAAGAATGCTCCGTCGAAGATTTCTAAGCGACGGAGCTCCCCAAAGCGCAAATTGTCGCCCCTCCCAAAGGTACCTCATGCTAATCTTCCTATCAGACCTTATGATCGTACCCCCGAGGAAAACGCCAGGATAGCAAAGGAACAACATGATGCGCAGATGAAAAGGAAGGAACCTGAGCCTCGCCCGGAATACACAGAGAAGCACGTAGCATGGGCAAAAGACTTCATAACCACTCCATCACAGTATGACTTACACTATAAGCCTGATGACTATACACGCACATTGCAGAAGGAAGTGAAAAAGAGCAGCTCACGTGCAAGTGCAAGTGGGAGCAAATCAAGTTCAACTACAAGCAAGAAAAAATCAGACGTTCCTCAGCTTGGACAACAGGCCAAACAGTCGATCCCACCCCCCAAGGTGTTAACCGAGAATGTTCCCCCTCCGGTGCAGGGGCAAGCTTTTGAAAGAGCAAAGGAGTTGGTGGATGAATGTGGTATCTCGGTTGAAGATTTGTTGGCTTCCCAAGACGACAGGATACCCAAGGCTGTGGTAGCCCCTAAGCCACAGTTTGTCATGGGAGAGCCTTTGGTCAGCAAAGATGATCTCCCAACAAATATGCGTTACTTGCATAAATGGTACTTAAGTGAATCAAAGAATGGGAGAACGATGATCGTGCTGAGTGTCCCACGGGAGTACTATGGCCGCTCCGAAGAAATCCATATCGACTTTGATGAACTCTTCCAGATGTACAATGGCGATGCCCTCGACAAATCGCTTATGAGTTGCTATTGTCTGTAAGTTTTTTAATTCGTTGTCTACATATAACTTGTTTAGTTATTTCAATTCATTGTCTATATATAACTTGTACTCTATTATGCAGAATGAAGATTCTGGAGTGTAAAAGTAAGAGCATCCTAAATATTGGGTTTATTGACCCAGATAAAATACATATAGCGACGCTAACTGACAAACCCAAGGAGACGGAGGAAAACCTTCTAAGGTTTCTAACAGATCAAAATTTCTGTGACCACATACTGTTTCCATACAACTTCAGGTGAGGGTCTTTACTCTGTTGTGTCCATTCACTTATAAGTGTAATTGATAAGTTACTGACACACACACACACACACACATATATATATACATGTGCAGCTTCCATTGGATTCTGTTGGACATTCAAATTGATAAGGGAAGAGTTGATGCCTTCGATCCATTATCGAGACCCTTGGAACAGTTCCAAAGCCTGCAGGACATGCTCCAAGGGTAATTTTAATCATTCTTGCGCTCTATCGGTCTCTTTCGATGATTTTCTGATATATCAATTAATGAAAAACTTAGCAAATCATTATCCTTGTCGGCCAGGGTTTGGAAGCGGTTCAAGTGCGTGACTACCGGTAACTTTCCTAAGAAGCTGACTTTTAGAGCGGCTCAGGTAAGTAATAGTATGATATACTTCTATTAATTTTCAATACATTTATGATGCTAGATTATTATTTTGATTATATATATTCTATTCTCGTAAAGTGCGACCAGCAGCCATGGGGAACGCATCTATGCGGATACTATGTTTGCGAGACCATTCGCACGTTTACCTCTCAGTTCAAGGATCACAGATTTGACGTAAGCAATGAACATTCACACCTCTATTTTTACCCGTCATTCTTTGTTATCATGATTGATATTCATATTCATCTCCTCTTCTTATATAGCACACGGCCATGAGGACGAAGGTCCTACCACAACAACGCGCGATTGCTGTTGCAGAGGAGCTTGCGGGATTTTTGAGGACGGAAGCTATAGAAGACAAAGGACGATTTAGTGTAGCTAAGGGCCATTACTGATGTTCGTCCATGTAATCGAATAGACGGGCTCTAGTCCCAATAATTCAGATCTCCATATAATTGTATATATATGATCGCTTGTAAGATAAGTTAATCTTATATATATATATATGCACATTAGCACCCGTGTCAATAAACCAATCGGGAAAAAGACATACCGTCCTGATGGGCAAAGGTTCACCTGCTTCTGTTCGTGGTGTTGGCATAGGCGATCTGAAGTTTACTTCGGGAAAGGTCGTGCGGCTGAAGAACGTGCATCATGTCCCCTCCGTGAATAAAAATCTTGTTAGCGGATCTCTTTTGTGTAGAGATGGCTACAAGCTTGTCTTTGAGTCTAATAAATTTGTAATATCCAAGTATGGAACTTTTGTTGCTAAAGGCTACGAGTCAGGAGGCCTGTTCCGTTTATCCTTGGCAAACGTTTGTAATAAAGTTGTTAATCATGTGTACAACAATAGTGAATCAAATGTGTGGCATTCACGTCTTTGGCATGTTAATTTTGGTTGCATGTCGCGACTAGTCAAATTAAACTTAATCCCTAGCTTTAACACAGTCAAGGGATCTAAGTGTCAAGTTTGTGTGCAAGCCAAACAACCTCGTAAGTCTCATACGACTGCCGAAACGAGAAATCTTGCACCACTAGAGCTCATACATTCAGATCTATGTGAAATGAATGGCATTTTGACAAAAGGTGGAAAGAAATATTTTATGACACTAATTGATGACTCCACTAGATACTGCCGAGTGTATCTTCTGAAGTCTAAGGATGAGGCTTTGAACTTTTTCAAGATCTATAAAGCTGAAGCAGAAAACCAACTTGATCGAAAGATCAAGAGGCTTAGGTCCGATCGTGGTGGAGAGTATTTCTCAAATGAATTTGATTATTTTTGTGCGGAACATGGTATAATTCATGAGAGGACGCCTCCCTATTCACCTCAATCAAATGGAATAGCCGAAAGAAAGAACCATACTCTAACTGATTTGGTGAACGCCATGTTAGATACATCGGGTCTCTCCAAGGCATGGTGGGGGGAGGCGATATTGACTGCATGTCATGTCCTGAATCGAGTTCCTACAAAGAACAAAGAGATAACTCCATTCGAGGAATGGGAAAAGAAAAGGTTAAAACTCTCTTATCTACGAACCTGTGTTTGTTTGGCAAAAGTCAATGTACCAATCCCAAAGAAGCGCAAGCTAGGACCAAAAACCGTGGCTTGTGTTTTTCTGGGATATGCTTTTCATAGCATTGGATATAGATTCTTGGTTGTAAAATCTGAGGCATCTGACATGCATGTCGGTACAATCATGAAGTCGAATGATGCGACTTCCTTTGAAGATATCTTTCCCATGAAGGATATGGCTACCTCATCTAATCAGGAGATGCCTAATTCATCAAATCATGAATTAGTTACACTTAATGAACCTATCATTTCGATGGAACACTTTGAAAATATTGTGGAGGAGAACAATGAAGCTCCTACCAGGAGAAAGAGACAGAGGACTCCAAAGTCCTTTGGTGATGATTTTCTTGTGTATCTCATAGACGATACTCCCAGTTCTATTTCAGAGGCCGATGCGTCTGAAGATGCTGACTACTCGAAGGAAGCAGTCCGTAGTGAGATGGATTACATCTTGTAAAATGAAACTTGGGAGATAACTCATCGTCCTTATGGGTGCAAACCTATAGGATGCAAATGGGTATTCAAGAAGAAGCTTAGGCCTGATGGTACTATCGAAAAGTACAAGGCACGGCTAGTGGCCAAGGGTTATACCCAAAAGGAAGGTGAGGACTTCTTTGATACTTACTCACCCGTGGCTCGACTGACCACTATTCGAGTACTACTTTCACTAGCCGCCTCACATGGTCTTCTCATTCATCAAATGGATGTTAAGACTGCTTTTCTAAATGGAGAGTTGGATGAGGAAATTTACATGGAACAACTAGATGGGTTTGTAGTACATGGTCAGGAAGGGAAAGTATGCAAGTTGCTGAAGTCTTTATATGGACTTAAGCTAGCACCCAAGCAGTGGCATGAGAAGTTTGAAAGGACTCTCACAACTGCAGGCTTTGTTGTAAACGAAGTAGATAAATGTGTGTACTATCGCTATGGTGGGGGCGAGGGAGTTATCCTTTGCTTGTATGTTGATGACATACTGATTTTCGAAACAAATCTGAATGTTATTAAAGAGGTCAAGGATTTCCTATCTCACTGTTTTGAGATGAAGGATTTAGGAGTGGCTGATGTCATTCTGAACATCAAGTTGTTAAGAGACGAAGATGGTGGGATTACGTTGCTTCAATCTCACTATGTGGAAAAGATCTTGAGTCGCTTTGGGTATAGTGACTGCAAGTCCTCTCCCACACCATATGATGCGAGCGTGCTACTTCGAAAGAATCGAAGAATTGCTAGAGACCAATTGAAATACTCTGAAATTATTGGCTCGCTTATGTACTTAGCCAGTGCTACAAGACCTGACGTCTCTTTTGCTGTTAGCAAATTGAGTCGGTTTGTCTAAAAACCAGGAGATGTGCATTGGAAAGCTCTAGAGAGAGTTTTGTGTTATTTGAAAGGCACTGCAAATTATGGAATTCACTATACTGGACATCCAAAGGTGCTTGAAGGGTATAGTGATTCAAACTGGATCTCTGATGCTGATGAGATAAAGGCCACGAGCGGATATGTATTCACTCATGGAGGTGGCGCTGTTTCTTGGAAGTCTTGCAAGCAAACGATCTTAACAAGGTCAACAATGGAAGCATAACTCACAACACTAGATACAGCTACAGTCGAAGCAAATTGGCTTCGCCGACTCTTGAGTGACTTGCCGGTTGTCGAGAAACCTGTACCGGGTATCCTTATGAATTGCGACAATCAAACTGTGATCATGAAAGTGAGCAGCTCAAAGGATAACATGAAGTCATCAAGACACATTCAGAGAAGGTTAAAATCTGTCAGGAAAATGAGAAACTCCGGAGTTATTGCATTGGATTATATCCAAACATCTAAAAATCTGGCAGATCCGTTTACTAAGGGTCTATCACATAATGTGATAGAAAATGCATCGAGGGAGATGGGTATGAGACCCACAATTTGAGTTGTTCACAGTGGTAACCTATTCTTTGTGACCGGAGATCCCATGATTAGATGTGGCAGACAAATTGTTGGTCAACTGAGAGGAAAGTATCCTTATCATTAATAATACCACTCCATGATGCAATACTTTCCTAAACTGCATGACAGGTTGATGTACATCTTAATATGTTCTAAGTGGCTTATTGAAGCAGAGATGTTATCCTGCAGAACATCTTTTGAAGAACATACCTATATGAGTCTGATTGTTAACGTCGCAATCTATGAGAGTAGGGTGCTCTCTAGTAAACTCATGAAAGGTCTCGGAGTATGACGCATAAGCTCCACCCGCGGGGAAGTCCTACAGTAGCCTAGTATCGATCAAACCTCCGTGTGAATCTAGTTTCGCAGAAAACTTGCAGTTCAAGGCCTAGTCCACTGTTCAAGTTGCTTACTAGTGTAGCATAGAGTTATAGGTGGAAGTTCAACTTAACAGTCTCCACTGCATTATTGGTATATAAAACAGTGTTTTGGAACCAAAGGCAAATTTTGTGTGCCTCTGGGATCTGGTGGGGGATTGCTGGAATTTTATTCAATTGTTTGGGCCAGCCCAATATATAATTCCTAATAAATCCTAGAGGCCCACGCAGTCCATTTGTGCAAGGCAAGAGGTGGAAATGTTTAGTCCCACATTGCTAGTTTAGTGGGAGTTGGACCTCCTTATAAGGGAGGATGTTTCCACACATGTATGAGCTTGAGAACAATAGAGATATACACGTGCGCTCCTCCTCCTCGGCCGCCCGCCTCGCCTCGTCACGACGCGCCGCGCCGCGGGTTGCGGGAATGAGCCGAGCCGAACAAATGCTGCAGTTTCGCTGCTCTCTGTTCGTTTCGTATCCCGTCGCTGGTCTCTCGCCTTCTTCTCCTGCGCCTATAAAAGAGAGGTCGGTCCTCTCCAGAAGAACATCAGAAGTTCCTCTCGCCACCAGTTCCTTTCTTTGTGCTGCTACTACGTTCTTCCTTATCCCGTCTTGCGGCGTGCACCGTTCGTCGGGACAGTAGGCCTCCGAAACCCCGTCTCTTCGAGTCCTGTACAGGAGAAGGACGATAAGGTTTTTGGGGAGGGCTCAGCGCGACTACTGGCTTCCATCACTGATACCGACGATTTCTTCCCGGACGACGACTACTTCCCTGACGTCGACCACCTCTCTGGTAACATGGCCAACGACAACGTCAACACCAATCCTGCTGCTGCAACTCAGTACGTACTCATGTTCTTCTTCTTTCAGTTTCTATCGCAACTTTTTGCTATAGTATCTATTCTAGATATGTACTGTGCCTGCTCATCACTTCATATGGTACCTTGTCTATATAGAACGGTTATACATATGTTCTTTTCTAGATCATTTGTGCACATGTCTTCTGTCATTTCATCTCTATATTGCATGACTTCTTCCGTCTTAGTTATGATGGTTAGGTTTATCCTAGCTTTTCTTTTAATAAAATCTTTTGGTAAATTGATCATATTTCCAACACAACGGCTATCAATTTTTTGCTACGGCCGTTCATTAAAAAAACTGCATCCACGTTCATCAGAGTTGCACCCCGAGTTCGTCGAATTTTTTTGCTACAATCGATGTTTATTTTTTATACAACCGATATCAATTTTTACTACAATGGTTGCCGCCCACGTGGAGCATGGGCACGCGCCGCCGTAGGGGAGTAGGCCATGCTTACCGCGCGCAGACGACCGGAGGAGTCAACCTTAAGAAACATTCCAATGACCGGTGCGGGCGGCGCCGCGAAGAGGTCACGCTCCAAGGAGCGAGCGCCACGCGAAGCTTACAGCTGTGATGCGAAGTACAGGAAAGGCTCAAAGAAAAAGACATGGCTGACGAGATAAGATCTAAACAAAACTCAGGATGCCCTAATGGAACGATTGGATGACGACCGGCCGAAACAATTGGGCCGGTGCAACGGCCGCACATTACTGCCATTATGCCAATTTTGATTACTTTGCCGAACGGGCTTTGGATTTTTTTTACTGTTTTAACTTTTTTTTAAATATGAGCACAAAAAGAATCAGATTTGAAAGCATTTCACGATCTGACCTTTTTAAAAACATCACAAGCCGTGGCGTTGCTGCCCCACTATGCAACACCTGTCTACCATGGCGTTGCAGCCCTACAAGGACACGCCTGTCTACCGGTGTTTTTTCTTTTTTGCAACGCCAGTCTAATGTGGCGTTGCAGACCCATTGTGAAACGCCAACAGTGCTGGCGTTGCAGACCCACTATGTAAAGCAGCGACGACATCCAGCCAGCCCACGGCGTGCTGCCAGCAACATGTGTACTGCTGAAACGTCATGGATCATGGCGTTTCACGCGTGGCCTGCAACGCCACATTAGACTGACGTTTTAATGGGTCTGCAACGCCACATTACACTGGCGTTTGAGTGGGTCTGCAACGCCACATTAGACTGGCGTTTTTATGTGCGTCTGCAACACCACGGGCTCTGGTGTTTTAAAAAAGATCAGATCGTGAAATGTTTTCAATCAGAGTTCATTCTGTGCAATACTTTCATCCCATGTGTTAAAATCGTGAAAAAATCGACGCGCTTTGTAGCGTTTGCTTCTCGGGTCGTGCTCGGACACTGTGTCGGGCAGCTAGCTAGTGGGGGCGTTGCGCTCGGACGAAAGAAAATATATCTCGGACATCAAGTGGGGCCCAAGAAAGACCCGTCTGGTCGACCGAGCTTGTGTATAGACTATAGAGTGCTGCGCAGCAAGCTGCCTTTCTCCTCGCCCCCTACTCGACTCCATCCACACACAAAAAGCACGCGCTCCTCATCGTTGAAGAATTGGTGCCGATATGATGACGGCCACCGCTACCGGCGAGCAGCAAACCCTGGCGGCCCAGCTGGATTCTCTTGAGCTGGCCAGCCTTCTCCGGCGCAGGGTCGCCGGAGAGCCATTCCATCACAGTTTCATCCACGAGACTGACGCCTACTCCGCCTCTCCAGCGGACCTCGTCCGCCGGCACGCTACGGGGACCGACCAAGGCGACGGCAAAGAACTTGCATGGTACTTCTGCAGCCCCGTCGCCCCTGGGAGGCGAAGGCGCCAGGTCGCCGGCGCCGGAAAGACGTGCTGGCACCCGGAGACGGGCAAGAAGACAATCCTTGGCCGAGATAAGAAATCGGTTGGGGCGTACAAGCGCACGCTCTCCTACGTGTCCAAGATCAAGAACCCGCGTGGTGCCGCAAAACCATTCAGAAACACAAGGCTGGGTTGGTGCATGGTCGAGATTGGGCTCGAGCAGCCGGAGGGCAACGGCTGCGACCAACAGCTGCTACTCTGCAAGGTGTACAAGTCTCCTCGCACGGATCCGGAAACGTCCATGGAAGCCAGCTCCGCCAGCGGACAGGACGTCGGTCCGGCTCCCAAAATTAGTGTATCTGAGCCTTCTGATGGTGGAGTGACTCAGGACGAGTCGCCGCCACCACGTGATTCGGGTGTCCGGAATCCATCTCTCCCCAACACAACACGGGTCCCCTTTGTAGGCCGGGAGGGAAAATGCCAAGTAGAGTGGCTATTGTGAAGAAGGCCAATGTCGCGGCGGTTGGGGCGACCGTCGTGATGAAATTCGGTAGGTCATCAATGCCGTCGGCGGAGCGGATCAAGGAGATGGCCAAGCTCGTCCTCAACTTTCCCGCCAAGGGCGGTCAGATTCTGGCAGTCGTTCTGTCCGAAATGGGGAACACTACCGACAACATTCTAGTGGTAACATTTTTTTTACCTGTCTGTTAGCTCAACTAATCCATTCCCTGCTAAATGTGCACATGGTGCCTGCTGTGTAGGCCGTCTGTAAGGCGCTGAGGTGCGAGGACCAACAGCAAAAGGCAAGTGAAATCCACGAGTTCGCAATCTTAAAGGAGCTCTACCTCAGGTACTATGTTTTGTTTTATATACTTCGGTTATTTTTCTAGAGTGCACATAACAGTGCTGATATATATAGTTCCTCTGCTTCGTTTTGCTATGCTTAGGACGATTGACGAGCTTGGATTAGACAGGTCAACTGTTTCAGGTATGCTACTGTTGATTACCATCTCGGCACATAAAGCCCGTACAATTAAACTTACATTGTATGGATGGTAATGACATACTTATATGTACAATATGGTCCCACTTCGTTCAAAAGTCTGAAGAGTATGTAATGAGTTTGAGATAAAGGCAGGGCATATTCCAATTGGCTTGTGACTGATTTTCACTTCCGATGTTCCTTCTGTTCCGATGCATCTTATCAGTTTGTCCTCCCCTTCATGTATGGATTTCTGAGTTCTGACCAATATACTTTCTTTGTTTCTACACATAAGTCTTCTAAAAGATTTCATTAGAGGTCTACATACGAAGCAAAACGAATGAATCTATACTCTAAAGTATATCTATATAGTATATACACTTGTTTGTAGTTCATTAGTGAAACCTTTAGAAAGACTTATATTTACGAACGAATGAACTACTTACCAGCGTTTTGGTTACCGGGCGGTAAATTCGGATACCGTCCGGTATTCGCGTTTCTCGCTACCCCATGAGAAAGCTGCGTACCGAGCAAAAAAATTTGAATTTTTTGAAAATTTTGAATTTGAGTGAGGAGTGAATGGTTAAGAAAGGTTGGAAATCAACTAGAGCATATAAGTAGTGGTGCATTGCTGGTAAGTATGATCTTGCGCAACCTGTAGGTTGCATTGCAAGTTCGAGTCTCATACTTGAAAAACTCTTGTGTGTTTATCCTTTTTTGCTTAATGTCTTCAATAAAAATTTAAAAACACAATAGGAGAATCGAACACGACCTCATGTAGGTTGTGGAAGGAGGTGGAGAAGCAGCCACTGCGCCAACACCTTGTTTGTGTACTACTTGAGCTCCACACTAATATATTCCTAACCCAAAAAAGTTTGAATTCAAATTTAGTTTAAAAAATTCGAGCGGTATTTTCTCGGAATTTTACGGTAACCGCGATTTATCCTTTTTTCTGGCCCACCCTCAGTATTTTCTTGGGATTCGGTAGTCAAAACAGAGCTACTTACTACTATATACAGTACTTCTATAGTGTGACCAGTAGGGAACAATATAAAAGCCTCTGGTTTGCTGCATCAATTTTCAGCCTGTGGTCATTTGAAAAATAAATCCGGCCTTTGGTTGTCGTCATCCGTCCACGATCTTTTCATTAGAGCGCTGCCCTCTTGCGTGTTCAACAAAAAGACAACTTCTTTGAAGATATTTTGATTAGCGGTTTCACTCTATGTTCTTTTTCTTTTGCAAGAACGACTCCGCTCTAGTTGGTTTGACCTTTTCTCCCCTGCATACCACCATTTTATATCAAACAATATAGTATAGTTGTCTTGTTGCAGTGGACGCAAACTGTGATGCACTTCGCTACCAGAGCAGCATCATTTCAAAGATTCTTTTCTGCGAATACCATCATTTCAAAGGTTACAATGGAATAATGGCCAATCGTCTCACAATGGATGCTACGCTGGCTAATGATGATAGAAATACTATCAAAAGAGATGTGATAACTCATTGTTTAGCATTTTTTATGACCTACTTTGTTTCTTTCCTTTTTTTTATGCTTTGTTGGGGGCTAAACTCGCGTTCCTTGGTTTTTGGTGAACATACTCCCTCCGTTCCATAATAACATTGCCTTTCTCATTGCTAACCTCAATAGGTCCATTGGATACGTTGGAACACCATCTTCAACACGTTGTTATAACCAAAGAGTTGAGTCCTACCACACGAGATTACCTTGTTGCCTTTGGTAACCGCACGTCTACAGAAATGTTTTATGGTTATTTAAATAAACTTGGGAAGGCGCCATCACAGGTACATAATTTTAGGAAATGCAGTAATTTACTTGTTTCACTGAACCTTTCTTTACCTGAGTTTGACAAAATCTTTGTTTTCTTTTAAACTTTAAACCTTTTCTTATATTCCTATTGTCCCCCCAAAAAATATGCGTGGACATGTGGAAGATACTGCAATTAGATAAGAAAATTTTGAGGAAAAAATTACATTTTTTGGAAAGTTTTATCCTTTTTGTTGCCATATAAAAATAATCAATAGGTTACATGAATATATATTTTTCAAGATGATTTCAATAAAGTCAAACATTTTGTAGTTTTGCTTTTATATTTCTCTTTCCGTATTTGATTTATGGAGATGTGCCCTGCTTGTCAGTAAACTGGTAAACATGTGTACAAAATTTCAGGAATGGGAATTGCGTGATGTCACTACTTATGGAAGGGACAATAGTGACTTGACGACGACTACCATTAGCAGAGCCTTGGGAGCAAGAGAAATACAGGCATGTTCGTTAATTTTTTATAATTACCTGCTGAAATCTGGTTTTTCCAGAAAATTCTTTACGGCCTGACCATGCTTCACTTTTGCCCTCAAACAATAACCAGCGACTGTCGCTAGTGGCATCGGAATCCCTGCAGTAAGGTCGATTTTTTTTTAAAGAAAGAAAGGGGTCTCCCCCTGCCTCATTTTATTAAACGAAGTAGACCGAAAGTACATCCAATCAGGCATGACAAAAAGCGGACATCTCCTGAAAATCAGGCTAAAACACCATAAGACCAACCAGCACCTGAAACTCTGCTACAACCTTTAGTAAGGTCGAAAATCATACGATCATAACTAACAGAACCTTGAAATCGTAGATTTTATCAACTACTTCCTCCGTAAAAAAATATAAAAGCATTTAGATCATTGAAGTTACAAAAGGAGTAAGATTGTAGAATCAATCCACTCAATTTTGATCGTCGTAATTTAGGCAATCTTACCTGAGCACCCACCCTACAGAGGATGTGCCTCGAACTTGGATAGCGGGAGCACACCTTCACTTGCTAGCTAGTGAGTAGACGCAAAAGCTACAAATAATCCAGCAAGAAGCTTTGCAATTTAATTTGATAGTAGGCTTCTTCCACAGAAGTTGTCCATATATTAAACCAAATACTTTATCTGTCTGGAAATACTTATCATAGAAATGAATATATCTAAATGTATTTTAATTCTAGATACATTCATTTCTATACACTTGTGCGACAAGTAATTTCGGATGAAGGAAATAGGTTTTAAAGCTACGAATAATGGCTTGTGTCGTGTCATCAACTGTGCTCCTGATTCTAGTATAATTCCAACTAACTTTCCTTAACAACATAATAGGTTTGGAAAGATGTAGATGGTATGTTCACATGTGACCCCAAGGTTTGTGCAAATGCGAAGCCACTACCCTACTTGACTTTTGACGAGGCAGCCGAACTTGATTACTTTGATGAGCAGGTATTGTCCTTGTGTTTCTTTGATTGAATTGCACTTTTTACCCCTAAATTTCACGTTTGTGACATATTCCTTATTTAACGATTTTTTTAATTTAGACTCAATTTAGCCAAATATGTGCTAAACTTTACCTCATTTCATCCCTAATAATCCTACATCTAAGTAAAGACCTACTTAAACTTACATAAACTTCAAAATCTACTTTTCTCTCCCCTCTCCCCCTACTTAAATTTTTGACGGGTGGGCTCGGGCCGCTTTTTCTTTCAATCAAATGATGTCAAGTAAGCTCTTACGTAGGTTTACATACCCCCCCCCCCCCCCCCCCCGACACACACACACACACACATGCCGTTTTTCCTTTCAATCAATTGATGGCAAGTAAGCTCTTACGTAGGTTTACGTACACTGTTTATGTAAATGTAGCCAAGCCCTTTTATCACCCTCCGTCACGGTTTAGAAGACGTGCATGGAAATCTCTAGAATTTAGGTGGTTATTGATTGGCTGTGAAATGAGTTGAAAAATAGCATTCACACTACGCATGCATATAGAAGTAGTACAACGCAGTATTAATTAGCTGCTAGGAATAAATGCAATGCGCCTTAAACCTTGTCTAGTGTGGAAATGCACGTAAATTTAACTGTGTCTTCTAAACCGTGACGGAGGTATACAACATTTGCACGCTACCATAGGTAAAAATGGTTAAGAGCAAGTACAATAGTATAGCCAGCTGCTGGCTATAAGCCATTGCCATGTCATCTATAGCTCACCTTATAGCCAACATGTACAATAGTTCATTGCAAAAGTGTACTACTTCTTTATTATATGGTCCACCTTTCATACTCACAAAATGCCTAGAAGCACGTGCTAGAGTTGGCTCTTAGCTAAGAGCCCGCTTACCTTCTCTCCTCTTCTTTTTCCTCTAACTAAATAAAAATATATTAGTTTATTCTTTATAGCCAGCTGACTCAGCTCTATTATACTTGCTCTAATAGCCTAATCACATCTATACATGAGCATCAAATCATTATAATTTAGAGATAACCTGTGAGAAACAATGCATTGAGCTAGTAGTCTCCTAGGTTATTAATGCTCCTATGATAATGTGCGAAAGAACGATGCATTGACAGACCTTATCGCCCCCTCCCCTCCCACCCGCGCCCCGAAAATTCTGTGCTGACTATGCATTCCACATACGCATTTTTTTCCTTTCTTTCATTTTTCTATTGGTTTGTTTGGACCGAATCAAAAACCAGGCGTGTCGCATCTACCCATGTGAACCGCACGCTACCACTCCCCAAAACCACACACCGCATCAAACCCGCACGACCCATCGACGACCTCGACCAAGAAAAGAGAAGGGAGAGATGGAAGCGGTCTAGGCCACCAGCCCACCATGCAGTCGGGCTCCTCGAAGTCGCAGATCGCGGCCCAAGCGGAGATGGTGGAGGCTCGCAGTTAATCCCTTACCGTGAACAGTGCTGACAAGCGAGACGACGCTCCTCTTGCTCCATCTCTTGCGCCGGCTCCGACCACCGTCCAGGGCGACCTCCTCTAGTTACGTGCCTGCCTCCAGCCGCGGAAGACTAGCCTGGGGATAACTAGCTCGGCCATGTCGAGCAAGGAGGGCAGGTCTTCCGCCGGATCCACCGAGCTTTTGGCGCAAAAATGGAACCGCGGCCTTCCGGTGATCACCGGAGACAAGGTGGGAGAGGTGGAGGAGGATCACACAAGAATTTCAGGCGCACAAACACCTCCGATCGTTTTTTTCTTGTATTTCTTTCAGCACGAACTCAACTGCCTCGCTGATTACAAACGCACCCCACTCGGGTTTTATACCCAGGGTAGCGAGCGGGGCACGACCCGCACGCCCTCCCACCTCCCGAGTCCACGATCGTGCCCGCTCCCGTCGCGGCTACCGCGTGCAAGAACGTGCCCGGCTCACGCGCGGAGCCCGCACCAGATCGCCACGGGAGACCCGGTCCAATACGTCTACCAGCTAGACCTAAACCCACGCACCCAGCGCACCGCACGGACAGACCCGTGCTCGCACGCACACACGCCACCACGTCCGACGCGTCCCAGCTATGCACACAGGCGCTCCCGACGCGCCCGCTGTGGCTTATGCCCCCCCCCCCCCCCCCCCCCCTTAAGCCACAGCCTAGAGGAGCCCGTCGTCATTGTTGATGCCGCCTTGAATGCCCGCGCCCGACGCTGTGACGTGTCGCCTGCTTGCCGTCACCTGAGTTGACGCTGCTGCTCCTATCTTCATCGTCGCCACGACCGCGGACTCGATATGGCGCGCTGATGCCGGTCGCCACCGCCACGAACACGACCTAGCACGCGGACGCCGGTCACCATCGCCGCGGACACGACCTGGCGCGCCGACGCCGGTCCCCACTACTCGCCGCGGGTCGTTGTCGTCATGCGCTTGCCGCACACGTCCACCTCCGTCGCGCTCGTCGCGGACTCACCACGTGCCGCCTCCACGTCTGCCATGGCAGCCGCATCGCCGCACACCTCCATAGGCCGACACGCGGCCCAGAGGAACTCGAGATGGGATCCTCCACCCCCTCGGCATGCTCCTTGATGAACTCGAGGAATCCATCTAACACATGGCGGATGACACACTCAAGAACCTGTCGGGATCCACTGACCGATCATCGTGTTTGCTTGCGGCATTTGGAATGACGAAAGGCGACCACTGAAGTCGGCTTACCGTGGGACTATAACCGACATGGAGGAGGTGTGTTCCTTGGATTTCCAGGAGAATGTGGCAGAAGCGGTGCATCTTTTCAACGCCTGGATCGTGGATGTCTCGAGGAACCCCATCAAGGATGTTGTCTCCCCACGCTCCCTTCAACCGAGTACGGATGGTGTGCTCGCGAGCACCATATACTTGAAAGGCAAGTTGGAAATGTCATTCTATGAGAGAGACACAAGGGATGGATCGTTCCACCGGCTTGACGGAACAGCCGTAGATCCACCCTTCATGTGCAAATTTGATCTCGACTTCATTGCTATCCATGACGGGTTCAGGGTGCTCAAGTAGCGATGCAGGATGACACAACAAGTTATCAACTATATCCATGGAAGATAAACTTCAAGAAACACATGTGACAGCCTGAAGAGTCTCGTCGAGGAGGTACCCTCATGTCCTGTCTTCTTGCACGATCACCTAATAGCGATGATGATGTGGCACAAGGGAGTTGCAGACGGCACACACTTCACTACAACAGACGAACAAATAAGACAAGCTTTTATGGACCTACCATTAGACAATTGATGCCACCGTGATGGCGTGTCATGGCGCACTTCAAAGTGTTTATCGAATATAAGGGGAGGTGAGGCTCGATTTCATGTGGTCTGGTTTTGTGATCGTGATCATTTCATAAAAGGGCTATAAAAGAACAACGGAAACATGGTTTGAGGCAGCTGTTCACGATCATGCAGTTTTTAGGAAATAAAACGGGGTGGATATGAGGTATTTTTTTCCCCATTGCAATGCAGGAGCATTTTTGCTAGTAGCAACTAAAGTTGTCACCTCTTGTGAATTGAATTCGCCATGAAAAAACGTTCAGATTTATCGGGATCCCTTTTTTTGCTTTTGTTAGATGGGTTCGGTTTGCTTCTGTAAACAAATCCGATGAAAAACCAGAAGAAACAAATAAGCCGCTGACGTGGCATACACACTCAGCACAAAAATTGGAATACAAATAAAATGGGATAAAATGTGGCGCAGGTTTTGCAAAAATGAGTAAATGTGCTATTGGAGGTACCTTGCGATACTTCCTTGCTAATTTAGCGCGTGTGATGTTCTAGTATATACTGTACTTATTAGTGACTTACATATATAAACTTTTGCATCAGTTAATTGAACAAGCTATGGAATGCGACATGTCAATTATGGTTAAGAACTCGTACAACCCTCAAGCACCTGGTACGGTAATTACTAAAACAAGAGACGTCAACAAGGTTTGTATGATTAATTCCTCTATGTGTAATGATTATTGTTGGCACTTGACTGTAAATGATTTATTTTTTCTTTTTGCGGATTGACTGTAAATGATTTTCAGTGTACATTAACCAACATTGTGTTGAAATCAAATATTACCATGCTGGACATAAAGAGCAAAAGGATGCTAGGCCAGTCCGATTTTGTAGCAACGGTACTATAGCAACAGACTTATGTCTCTTTTGCTTATTTCTTTAGTCATATATACTTGGTTGTCTGATTATGTTCATTGTGCAGGCCTCCTCAATTGTCCAGTGTTTTGGGTATTTGGGCATCTCTGTCGATTGTGTTGCTAGTAGCAAGGGCAAGATGTCATTTACACTAGTTCCATCAAAACTACTGAGTCGGGAATTAATCCAACTGGTAAACAATTGACTCGCACTCTATTGAATAGTTATTTGCCAAAACATCCTCTTTCGAACCTGCAATTTATAACTAATAAGTAAAACGGTGTTCCTTGTTCGTTGGGCCATTCAAATAATGTGGCAGGAGGTTGATAATGTAGTTGAAGAGCTTCAAAAAATTGCAGTTGTCCATCAACTACATGATAGATCAGTCATCTCGCTAATAGGGAACACACAGATGTCGACATTCATTCTTGAACGGGTAAGAATCAACTGAACTCTATGAGGTATATTGAAAAAAATGAACCTCGATTTGTCTTGGCAAGATTGAAGATCCATGTTTGTTGTTTTGCAATGTTGATTATTTTTATCGTATCATTCTCATCTGTTGCTGCATGCCAGGCGCTCAATGTTTTGTCAAACATTAATGTCGCGATCGAGAAGATCTCCCAAGAGTCATCCATGGTATTTCACTTCCACAAAAAGTTAACATGATTTTTTTGTGTGTGTGCAATATTGGAACTTTGGTCCCCTTGTCCGATGCTTTTTATATGCTTCAAATGAATCGTGCATATATTGCGGGGTCGAACTTTGGTGAGTGACTGTGCGAATTGTTCATGAGCAGGTGACCAAGGTTTCGTTGGTGGTCCATGACAGTGTGGCAGAACACTGTGTGCAAGTCCTCCATGCAGCATTCTTTGAGTTTGAGAATGGCGTCATGTCACCCGTGGCAGCCGAGGCTCCACCTGGCCCTGGTCAGGAAAGGATGAACCCTAGTGTTCTCGGGGAAAATGGTATTGGAGGGAATAGAGGACAGCTCCACACTCAAAGTGAATTCAGCGATTCATTCAACCAGATGCCTCATGCCACCCGTCGGAGTCGACAACTACGGGAGGGATTTGTACAACTGGTGGGGTTGGAACTCTAACGAGACGGAACTGTCTGAGTGGGTGGAGCATGGCAGCAGTGGACTTGGAAGATCTCATGATCAAGCTAAGGGTTGTGTACATATTGCTCGGGGCGAGATAAGTAGGGATCTCAGCATGCAACGTCTCCTAGGAGACTTCCAAGATACAGGTTTATATCCAGGTTCAGGTCCCCTGGCCGAGAACTTCCAAACGTAGATTTTTATCCAACTCGTCCAGACCCCCGTGGAGGGCAATAGCTCAATGTCCTGCTATAGCGCATTGTTTTCAAGAAAAATATTAACATCAGAGTCCAACCAGATGGGTTCTGGTTCTAGGCTTCTAGCTAGGTCTTGGGCTACCTCCATCTGTCTGAAATGATATATGTATATTATACTTCCAGAGAGTACTATTGGATGTAACGAGGGCGTCACCGCGATTGCCAACAGACTGAACTAATGTACTTTGCAACTTAAAACCTGAATTTACGGTGGACATGGACAACTCCACAAATGTGAATACTAAACTATCCATGAACACCTGTCGCCTACGTACTGCTGTCTTGGAGCCATGGCGGGGGGTGATGCATTTCTATATGGCTTTCTTTCAACGACGGCGAGCTCGTGAGCGGCGTCCGGTGTTTTTGCTACTACCGCCATGAATCAGGACTCGGTGAGTAGCCTAAGCCAGCGCCTCATATACGATTTGGTGAGGAGGACGGGTAGGAAACGTCAGGTGAGACCTGTACCAAGCCACCGAGCATCTGGTCCACGAGCACGGCTGATTCATGAAGGGGCGGGAGATGGGCTTGCGGAGATGCATGCGCGCGACGGCGGAAACAATGAGAAAGAGAACGAGTGGATCGCATCAATTCATCTGACAGGTTGAAAATATCTTCCCAAATTGCCCTCTATTCTCATATACTGCTCGCATTAAACGAGCAGTGCACGTTCTAATGCTAACCCAATTCAGAAAGTATACATCTCTTTGAAACGTTGGATCTACAGGAACGAACGGCCAATATTCATTTCATGGTACCATAAAAGAGCTCTATTCTATTGATTCGACGTAGCTATTTCTGTCATATCCTGATTTTGTGTAACCACTCCCCCTTCTTCCCCCTAAAAGTTTCAGTAACATGTTTTCAAAGTGAACTAGAAATAAAAAAAAACAATTCAAAACGTTAAACCAAGGTATACACATGGTACTCATCCCACATTCATTGCTACCCGCAATAATGCGTGTAAATAAATCTCCAACTACATGTACAGGGACAAATGTCCGCCCCGCTAGGGCAGTCTCATGGCGATCATCTACGGAGAGTGGATCTGACGGGCAAACACCCAACCCTGTGATCACCGGTGCTAAAGAGACGAAATGATCTGGAAGGAGATGGACTACATGACCATGATTCGCTCATGGGCAAATAAGGTAAGTGTGGACAGAAGGGCAATGGAGTGTTGAAACATATTGCCCGTCTTCCTTTATTAGTTCGGACTTTTGGATGAGTTGACTGGAGCATGAATTCAATATGGTATCCGAGTCAAGAGGTTTTGAATTCAAGACCCTAGGAAGATCCGAAGGTAATTGTCATGGATAATTATATAGAAGCTTTGAGGCAGAGCAAATCAGGCGATCAATTGGGGGTGGGCGTGGGGGTGCGAGCGGGGGGGGGGGGGGGGGGGGGTCGAGCTGGACGAACAAGAATTTTAGATTGGATGAGGATTCCAGAGGGTGATCTGGTATCTGAAACTAAGGAGATCGTTGGTCTGGCCACTGAGGAAAAAGAAGCAAACACGGAGGAATCTCCCAAATCCATGGCAAGCTATAAGGAAACTGATCAAGGTGCGGAGTTGACAACAGAGAAGGCTGACCAAAAAAAAATTCAAAGATGATTGGAAGGACTGGATATCAGATCTCTCGGGAAACAATGACATTCAGGGTGAGAGGGGGGATTTTGCGACAGAAGGGGCAGAAGATGGGCGTTCGAGAGGATGCGAGTACGGATCAAATCATGTGTTCATTGTCACACCCAAATATTACCTGCAAATTTTTAATGGAAAAGCTTAAGCATGTCAACCCATGCAAAATAAAATTAAATAAAATAAAAAATAAAAAATCAAACAACAAATGTTACCTTCAAATGGTACACTTAGTTTTGTGTTTTTCACATATGAAGCACTGCCATACGTTTCGCATGAAAGTTGGCAACTACACTTGTTACACTAACATAAACATCCACAAAATAAATCAGAATTTATAAAATTAATTTGCTGTTCACCAAAGAGCATATGCTTCCTAGATCCAAAACTTTGCGTCGCAAAGTCTGAATACAGAGTTATACATTGAGCTGAGAAACTAGAGTCTGAATCTCAAAGCAATACGAACTATGGATGCTTTAGCACCTCATGGGACGAGGAAGTTGATTCTTAGTCACAAACCCTTGTTTCATGTGTGATGAATAATTGATTGCTGGCACTAAATGGGATTAATGTGTCTTAAATTGTGGGGCAGAGGGAGTATTTCAGTGCTAACCAAGGATTCTAGCCCAAAACAGGGCCGGACCAATAGTGATACAAAATGTGTCATCTGCACATGACCTGTAATTTGAAAGAGTCCCAAATTTTATCTATAAATCTAGTAGTATTTCTTAAAAAAATCATACTCATTGGAATTGGACCTGTGTTGACCAGGAGTTGGATTTGGGCCTGAGTCGAGGCCATCAAGCACAGGGGCTTAATCGATATCCCCCCCCCCCCCCCAAAATGCTATAATATGGAAACGCTATCATCGGTCAAAAGGGTACCGTCACTATAGGAAATATGATCGTCTCGTCGTCTTCGCCTCATCAGATCGGTCGTATTTAGGTTGTTGCCGTTGTTGCCTTCATAGCTTCCTCTCCCAAATTTCAGAGCCATCGCCTCATCAGATTGATCCGTGACCAACTCTAGACTTCAGGTGCTTAGCGAGTTCTCCTTTCCGATTAACTTCGGTTCGTATTCCTAGTTCCGAATTTCCTAGTTAACTTTTGGCAGGATCGTTACTTCGTTAGAGATCAATATTTACCTTCTCGGTTAAAGATTATAGTGTAGCAGTTCAACCGGACAGAATCCAAAATTAGATGAGTTAAATGGTTTGTCTAATATCTAGACATTGACGCATGATCTTCAATTAATATATGCTATTTTATAATTTTATTTTATTTTATTTTATTCAATTTGTTTATCTTGTGTTTCAATAATACAAATTTGCATCATCATGGAGATTTGTCTGGTTCCTATAATTGCTCATTATTTTTTTTGTGAGATAGGGCCTCGTTTTTTAGTTTCGCATAGGGCCCTGGATTTTACCAGCCCGGTCCTGGCCCGAAACCGACCTACAAAATCAAAATGGCAACAGATGCCAGGGAGTGTGCAGGCCTCTTAACCCCTAAGAACTGCACAACCATCCAAACCAAACTAACATATGCAGCCCTTGTTTTTACCTGTTGCTACACATATACTGGCACTAATTTGTAGATGGTTTGGGTGGTTGAGTAAGTATACAAACTCACGGCGTACCAACAATAAATGTTATGTAGGTCAAGTATTTCAGTTTAAGGGCCTCTTTGATTCATATGATTGTAAAAACGCAGGAACAGGAAAAACGTAGGATTGGAATGGCATGTTAATTTGGATCCCTATAGGATTTGAGTTTGTTTGATTGTGTCACAGGAAAAACAAAGGATTTCTTCAAAGAGGTTGGAGTGGATGTTAGAATTCCTGTGAAATGTAGTAAAAATGAGACCTTAGGAAAAAAATCCTACAGGATTCAATCCTACTAATCAAACGAACAAAGCAGAAAAAATTCCTAAGGATTTTAATCCTTCAAAGATCCTATAAAAATCCTTTGAATCAAAGATGCCCTAGGGGGTTTGTTCTATGCAATGACTGCGAAAGTCTCTCCCCCTCCCCCCCCCACGTGGCTCCTAGGGACGGCTCGGGTGGACATCGCATCCACCGCCACCGGCCCCCTTCCACCCTCCGCATTCAGCCTGGTGGCGTGCGGCGGCAGGACCTGGTCTTCGATAGCTCGCAGTGGGGGGAGCGCCCCGCCTGGTGGGCTCTTGATCCTTGCGGCGCCCTTGCGGGATGTGGCGAGGCTTCGTGGTCCTTAGGTGCGGCGTGAGGGTGGCAGAAATGCAGAGCGCGGCACGGGGCACGGGCAACGGCGCTGTGGGCCCAATCTGGGTCGTGTAGGGCCTGCTGCGTGTGCGTGCGGGGGTGGCGTGGAGCTCGGCTGGTGCGCCGGTGGTCGGCTCTGGCGCGTGGAAAAGTAGAAGTTCGCTGTTGGCGTGCAGCGGCCGAGCGGATCTGGCACGGGAAGGTCACGCGGCGGAGCGAGGTGGGTGTGTACGGCGGTCGACGAGGCGGTGCAGGGTGGCGCAGGGCGCGGTGCAGAGGCCTTCGTGCAGTGCGGATCTGCTGCAGGGAGTGGGCAGGGGGGCGCCGATGCGCTCGAGGTGTGGTGGCGGGTGCAGCCAGTGGACGTCGACCATGAGGATTGTGTGTTGTGCAGTGCTTCAGATCTGTTCGGATTCGGGGGTCTGGTGGAGCTCCGGTTGAAAGCCCAGCCATGACTTTCGGTTGGTGCCGGCAACAGCGGTGCCATGACGTCGTTCCCCTTCTTGAAGGCCTTGACGTGGAGCTTCATTGCACGACTCTCCGAGAGAAATCTCTTGCTTCAAATGGTCGAAACAGTGATGTCGGCGTCTACGTCATTTCCTTCTTTAAGGCATCGCCTTCGAGAGTCAGCATACTACAGTTTGCACGGATCTCTTCGTCGTCGGGGACAGTGGACGTCGGGGCGGCGGCTCCATGTGGTTTTTGTTTGTGCGCCGAGATGGCGATCTCACGAACAATGTGAGTGGCAGCTCTATGAGGCGGGGCTCTATCTCGACATTGATTGGATGGCATCCTGGTCCCGCTTGGGAAGTAAGGGTGTCGGCTCGGTCGATGCGCCCCAGAGGGGGCGGTCTGACTTTACATCGAGGTGCGGCTCCAGATGTGGTGCAACGTTCATGGTCTGCGAGCGGTTGACCTCAGCAGTGTGGGTTGCAGGCAGCTGGGTTGTGCGGTGTTGCTTCTCGAGGGGAGCGGTGGTATGTCGGGGCGGCGGCCCCGAAAGGCGGTGTCGGTTGTTTGCGCTGGGCACGACGAAGTGGTGGATGTCAGGGCGGCGGCCCTGGGAGTATCACTATGACGTCCAGACTTCTGTGGCAACGATGATGGTGGGAGCGAGGTCGGCGACACAACAATGGTTGCGGTAGTCGGCTCTTCTTCCGCGTTTCCATGGTAGGTATTGCCTCGGATTGTTTATTGTTGTGGGGTCGAAGCTGCGGCGGCGGGGCCCTATGGTATACGATGACTTGCTGAAGGTAGCACGTTCGGCGATCTTCTGTGCCTGATTTTATTCTTGTGAGTTCTTCCGCGGCGTCGGCGCAATAAGAACTATGGATGCTTTACTGCCACGTGGGACGAGGAAGTTGATTCTTAGTCACAGGCCCTTGTTTCATGTGTGGTGAATAATTTATTGCTGGCACCAAATGGGATTAATGTGTCTTAAATTGTGGGACAGAGGGAGTGTTTCAGTGCTAACCAAGGATTCTAGCCCGAAACCGACCTACAAAATCAAAATAGCAACAGATGCCAGGGGAGTGTTGTAACGCCCAAAATGCGATCCTATCCTTATTTTGGCACGAGGGCCTCGACAGGGATAGAAGTGCATCTCGTCGTTTCGCAAGAATGGATATCGTTACAAATACATGTACTGAAAAGATGAGTATATGGAATTGACTTACACTCGCCACAAGCTACATCAGAGTCACATCAGTAAAATACATAAACATCACGAAGAAGAGCAGGGTCCGACTATGGACGAAAAAAAGATAAAAGAACGACGTCCATCCTTCCAAATATCCTACGCGTTCCCCCCTGTATTATGTTGAATTACTCCTCGGGTAGCGCTAACTCCCTATGTTTTTCAGTATTAACAGAATTAATATGTTGGGCAAATATTGTTGGGGAACATGGTACAGGAAACAAAAAATTTCCTACGCGCATGAAGACCTATCATGGTGATGTCCATCTACGAGAGGGGATTTGGATCTACGTACCCTTGTAGATCGCACAACTGGAAACATTAAGAAACGCGGTTGATGTAGTGGAACGTCCTCACGTCCCTCGATCCGCCCCGCGAACCGTCCTACGATCCGTCCCACGATCCGCTCCGATCTAGTGCCGAACGGACGACACCTCCGCGTTCAGCACACGTACAACTCGACGATGATCTCGGCCTTCTTGATTCAGCAAGAGAGACGGAGAGGTAGATGAGTTCTCCGGCAGCGTGACGGTGCTCCGGTGGTTGGTGGTGATCTATCTCAGCAGGGCAGCGTGACGACGCTCCCGAGCACCGCAGAAATACGATCTAGAGGGAAAACCGTGGAGGTATGTGGTCGGGCTGCCGTGGCAAAGTTGTCTCAAATCAGCCCTAATACCTCTATATATATAGGAGGGAGGGGGAGGGACCTGCCTTGAGGCTCAAGAGAGCCCCAAGGGGTCGGTCGAACTAGGGGTGGAGGAGTCCACCTCCAATCCTAGTCCAACTAGGATTGGAAGGTGGAGTCCTTCCCTTCCTTCCACTTCCCCTTTTTTTGATTTCTTTATCCCCTGCGCATAGGGCCTCTTGGGCTGTCCCACCAGCCCACTAAGGGCTGGTGCGGCACCCCTAAGGCCTATGGGATTCCCCCGGGTAGGCTGCCCCCCCCCCGGTGAACATTCGGAACCCATTCGTCACTCCCGATACATTCCCGGTAATGCCCGAAAACTTTCTGGTAATCAAATGAGGTCATCCTATATATCAATCTTCGTCTCCGGACCATTCCGGAAACCATCGTGATGTCCGTGATCTCATCTAGGACTCCGAACAACATTCGATAACCAACCATATAACTCAAATACGCATAAAACATCGCCGAACCTTAAGTGTGTACACCCTGCGGGTTCGAGAAATATGTAGACATGACCCGAGGGACTCCGCGGTCAATATCCAATAGCGGGACCTGGATGCCCATATTGGATCCTACATATTCTACGAAGATCTTATCGATTGAACCTCAGTGCCAAGGATTCATATAATCCCGTATGTCATTCCCTTTGTCCTTCGGTATGGTACTTGCCCGAGATTCTATCGTTAGTATCCGCATACCCATTTCAATCTCGTTTACCGGTAAGTCTCTTTACTCATTCCGTAATACAAGATCCCGTGACTTACACTAAATCACATTTCTTGCAAGGCTTGTGTGTGATGTTGTATTACCGAGTGAGCCCCGAGATACCTCTCCATCACACGGAGTGACAAATCCCAGTCTTGATCCATACTAACTCAACGGGCACCTTCAGAGATACCTGTAGAGCATCTTTATAGTCACCCAGTTACGTTGTGACGTTTGATACACACAAGGCATTCCTCCGGTGCTAGTGAGTTATATGATCTCATGGTCATAGGAATAAATACTTGACATGCAGAAAACGGTAGCAACAAATGACACGATCAACATGCTACGTTCATTAGTTTGGGTCTAGTCCATCACATCATTCACCCAATGATGTGATCCAGTTATCAAGCAATAACACCTTGTACATAGTCGGAAGACCTTGACTATCCTTGATCAACTGGCTAGCCAACTTAGAGGCTTGCTAGGGACAGTGTTTTGTCTATGTATCCACACATGTATCTGAGTATTCATTCAACACAATTATAGCATGGATAATAAACGATTATCTTGATACAGGAATTATAATAATAACTTATTTATCATTGCCTCTAGGGCATAATTCCAACAGTCTCCCACATGCACTAGAGTCAATAATCTAGTCCTCACATCGTCATGCGAATTACATTGTAATAAATCTAACGCCCATACAGTTCTGGTGTTGATCATGCTTTGCCCGTGGAAGAGGTTTAGTCAGCGGGTCTGCCACATTCAGATCCGTGTGCAGTTTGCAGATATTCACGTCCTCCTCCTCGGCGTAGTCGCGGATGAGGTTGAAGCATCGTTTGATGTGTCTGGTCTTCTTGTGAAACCGTGGTTCCTTTGCTAAGGCAATGGCACCCGTGTTGTCACAAAACAGGGTTATTGGATTCAGTGTCGGCACCACTCCAAGATCCGTCATGAACTCCTTCATCCAGACACCCTCCTTAGCTGCCTCCGAGGCAGCCATGTACTCCGCTTCACATGTAGAATCAGCTACAATGCTTTGTTTGGAACTGCACCAGCTTACCGCACCCCCATTAAGAATAAATATGTATCCGGTCTGCGACTTAGAGTCGTCCGGATCTATGTCAAAGCTTGCATCGACGTAACCTTTTACGGCGAGCTCTTCGTCAACTCCATATATGAGAAACATCTCCTTAGTCCTATTCAGGTACTCCAGGATATTCTTGACCGCCGTCCAGTGATCCACTCCTGGATTACTCTGGAACCTGCCTGCCATACTTATGGCCAGGCTAACATCCGGTCTAGTGCACAACATTGCATACATGATAGAACCTATGGCTGAAGCATAGGGGACGGAACTCATATGCTCTCTATATTTATGAGTTGCTGGGCACTGAGTCTTACTCAATCGCGTACCTTGTAAAACTGGCAAGAACCCCTTCTTAGACTGTTCCATTTTGAACCTCTTCAAAACTTTATCAAGGTACGTGCTTTGCGAAAGTCCTATCACGCGTTTTGATCTATCCCTATAGATCTTTATGCCTAGAATGTAAGCAGCTTCTCCTAGGTCCTTCATAGAGAAACTTTTATCCAAGTAATCCTTTATGCTCTCCAAAAGCTCCACGCCATTTCCAATCAGTAATATGTCATCCACATATAGTATTAGGAACTCCACAGAGCTCCCACTCACTTTCTTGTAAATACATGATTCTCCAACCACCTGTATAAACCCAAATGCTTTGATCACCTCATCAAAGCGTTTATTCCAACTCTGAGATGCTTGCACCAGTCCATAAATGGATCGTTGGAGCTTGCACACTTTGTTAGCATTTTTAGGATCGACAAAACCTTCGGGTTGCATCATATACAACTCTTCCTTAAGGAAACCGTTGAAGGAACGCCGTTTTTACATCCATCTGCGAGATTTCATAATCGAAAAATGCAGCTATTGCTAACATGATTCAGACGATAATCAAAAAATGCAGCTATTGCTAACATGATTCTGACGGACTTAAGCATCGCTACGGGTGAGAATTTCTCATCGTATTCAATTCCTTGAACTTGTGAAAAACCCTTTGTCACAAGTCGAGCTTTATAAACGGTCACATTACCGTCAACGTCCGTCTTCTTCTTAAAGATCCATTTGTTCTGAATAGCCTTCCGGCCTTCAGGTAGTACTTCCAAAGTCCACACTTTGTTTTCATACATAGATCCTATCTCGGATTTCATGGCCTCCAGCCATTTGTTGGAATCCGGGCCCACCATTGCTTCTTCATAATTCGCTGGCTGATTGTTGTCCAACAACATAATTGATAAGACGGGATTACCGTACCACTCTGGAGTAGTACGCGGTCTCGTCGACGTGCGAGGTCCGATAGTAACTTGATCCGTAGTTTCATGATCATCATCATTAACTTCCTCCTCAACCGGCGTCGCAGCGACATGGGTTTCCCCTTGCCCCGCGCCACCATCCAGAGGGATGAGAGGTTCGACAACCTCATCAAGTTCTATCTTCCTCCCACTCAATTCTCTCGAGAGAAACTCCTTCTCGAGAAAAGCTTCGTTCTTAGCAACAAACACTTTTCCCTCGGATTTGAGATAGAAGGTATACCCAACTGTCTCTTTTGGGTAACCTATGAAGACGCACCTTTCCGCTTTGCGTTCTAGCTTTTCAGGCTGAAGCTTTTTGACATAAGCATCACATCCCCAAACTTTAAGAAACGACAACTTTGGTCTTTTGCCATACCACAGCTGATATGGTGTCGTCTCAACGGATTTCGATGGTGCCCTATTTAAAGTGAATGCAGTTGTTTCTAATGCATAATCCCAAAACGATAACAGCAAATCAGTAAGAGACACCATAGATCGCACCATCTCTAATAAAGTACGATTACGATGTTCGGACACACCATTACGCTGTGGTGTTCCAGGCGGTGTCAACTGTGAAACAATTCCACATTGTCTTAAGTGAGCACCAAACTCGAAACTCAGATATTCACCCCCACGATCAGACCGTAGGAACTTGATCTTCTTGTTACGATGATTTTTGACTTGCCCATGAGGCATGGTTCGCACGTGTCAAGTGAATCAAAGTCAAGTGACTCTAAAAGTCAATCATTATGGAGTTTCTTCATGCGCTTTACACCAATATGAGCTAAGCGGCAGTGCCATAAAAACATGGCGTTATCATTGTTAATTCTAACTCTTTTGGTCTCAATGTTATGTATACGCGTATTATCACTATCAAGATTCAATATGAATAATCCTCTCACATTGGGTGCATGACCATAAAAGATATTACTCATGGAAATAGAACAACCATTATTCTCTGACTTAAACGAGTAACCGTCTCGCAATAAACAAGATCCAGATATAATGTTCATGCTTAACACAGGCACAAAATAACATTTATTTAAGTTCATAACTAATTCTGATGGTAACTGAAGTGAAACTGTGCCCACGGGGATTGCATCAACCTTGGAACCATTTCCCACACGCATCGTCACTTCATCCTTCGCCGGCCTTCTCTTATTCCGCAGTTCCTATTTCGAGTTGCAAATATGAGCAACAGAACCGGTATGGAATACCCAGGCACTACTACGAGAGATGGTTAAATACACATCAATAACATGTATATCGAATATACCTGATTTTTCTTTGGCCGCCTTCTTATCAGCCAGATACTTGGGACAGTTGCGCTTCCAGTGACCCATACCCTTGCAATAATAGCACTCCGTTCCAGGCTTAGGTCCAGCTTTGGGCTTCTTCGCCGGATTGGCAACAGGCTTGCCGCTCTTCTTTGAATTACCCTTCTTTCCTTTGTCGTTTCTCTTGAAACAAGTGGTCTTATTCACCATCAACACTTGATGCTCTTTACGGAGTTCTGAATCTGCGACTTTCAGCATCGCGAATAACTCGCCGGATGACTTATTCATCCCTTGCATGTTATAGTTCAACACAAAGCTCTTATAGCTTGGTGGCAGTGATTGAAGAATTCTGTCAGTGATAGCCTCTTGTGGGAGTTCAATCCCCAGCTCAGCTAGACAGTTTGAGTACCCAGGCATTTTGAGCACATGTTCACTGACAGACGAGTTCTCCTCCATCTTGCAAGCATATAATTTATCGGAGGTCTCATACCTCTTGATCCGGGCATTCTTCTGAAAGATAAACTTCAACTCCTAGAACATCTCATATGCTCCATGATGCTCAAAGCGACGTTGAAGTCCCGGCTCTAAGCCATACAAGACTGCACATTGAACTACTGAGTAGTCCTCCTTGCGTGCTAACCAAGCGTTCTTAGCATCTTGGTCAGCCGTGGCGGGTGGTTCATCTCCTAGCGCAGCATTAAGGACATAATCCTTCTTCCCAGCTTGCAGGAGCAACTTCAGATTACGAGCCCAGTCTACAAAGTTGCTTCCATCATCTTTCAACTTAGATTTCTCTAGGAACGTATTAAAATTCAGGGTGACTGTCGCGTGAGCCATTGATCTACAACACAAATACTTTCAAACTGGACTTACACTATGTTCAAGATAATTAGAGTTTAACTAATCAAATTACTGTCTAAACTCCCACTCAAAAAGTACATCTCTCTAGTCATTTGAGTGGTTCATGATCCAATTCCACTAGCTCAAGTCCGATCATCACGTGAGTTGAGGATAGTTTCAGTGGTAAGCATCCCTATGCTAATCATAGCAACTGTATGATTCATGATCGACCTTTCGGTCTCATGTGTTCCGAGGCCATGTCTGCACATGCTAGGCTCGTGAAGCTTAACCCGAGTGTTCCACGTGTGCAACTGTTTTGCACCCGTTGTATGTGAACGTTGAGTCTATCACACCCGATCATCACGTGGTGTCTCGAAACGACGAACTGTAGCAACGGTGCACAGTCGGGGAGAACACAATTTCGTCTTGAAATTTTTGTGAGAGATCACCTCATAATGCTACCGTCGTTCTAAGCAAAATAAGGTGCATAAAAGGATTAACATCACATGCAATTCATAAGTGGCATGATATGGCCATCATCATGTGCTTCTTGATCTCCATCACCAAAGCACTCACACGATCTTCTTGTCACCGGCGCCACACCATGATCTCCATCAACGTGTTGCCATCGGGGTTGTTGTGCTACTCATGCTATTACTACTAAAGCTACTTCCTAGCAATATAGTAAACACATCTGCAAGGACAAATATTAGTTTAAAGACAACCCTATGGCTCCTGCCGGTTGCCGTACCATCGACGTGCAAGTCCATATTAACTATTACAACATGATCATCTCATACATCCAATATATCACATCACATCGTCGGCCATATCACATCACAAGCATACCGTGCAAAAACAAGTTAGACGTCCTCTAATTGTTGTTGCATGTTTTATGTGGTGGCTATGGGTATCTAGTAGGATTGCATCTTACTTACGCAAACACCACAACGGGGATGTATGAATTGCTATTTAACCTCTCTCCAAGGACCTCTTCGGTCAAATCCGATTCAACTAAAGTTGGAGAAACCGACACTCGCCAGTCATCTTTGAGCAACGGGGTTGCTCGTAGCGATGAAACCAGTCTCTCGTAAGTGTACGAGTAATGTCGTTCCGAGCCGCTTCGATCCAACAATACTGCGGAATCAAGAAAAGACTAAGGAGGGCAGCAAATCGCACATCACCGCCCACAAAAACTTTTGTGTTCTACTCAATATGACATCTACGCATGAACCTGGCTCATGATGCCACTGTTGGGTAACGTGGTACGGGAAACAACAAATTTCCTAAGCGCACGAAGACCTATCGTGGTGATGTCCATCTACGAGAGGGGATTTGGATCTACGTACCCTTGTAGATCGCACAGCAGTAACCGTTAAGAAACGTGGTTGATGTAGTGGAAGGTCCTCACGTCCCTCGATCCGCCCCGCGATCCGTCCCACGAACCGTCCCGCGATCCATCCCACGATCCGCTCCGATCTAGTGCCGAACGGACGGGACCTCCGCGTTGAGCACACGTACAGCTCGACGATGATCTCGGCCTTCTTGATCCAGCAAGAGAGACGGAGAGGTAGATGAGTTCTCTGGTAGCGTGACGGCGCTCCGGAGGTTGGTGGTGATCTATCTCAGCAGGGCTCCGTCCTAGCTCCGCAGAAATACAATCTATAGGAAAAACCGTGGAGGTATGTGGGTGGGCTGCCGTGGCAAAGTTGTCTCAAATCAGACCTAATACCTTAGTATATATAGGAGGGAGGGGGAGGGACCTGCCTTGAGTCTCAAGAGAGCCCCAAGGGGTCGGCCGAACTAGGGGTGGAGGAGTCCACCTCCAATCCTAGTCCAACTAGGATTGGAAGGTGGAGTCCTTCCCTTCCTTCCCACTTCCCCTTTTTTTTCTCTTTGATTTCTTTATCTCCTGTGCATAGGGCCTCTTGGGCTGTATCACCAGCCCACTAAGGGCTGGTGCGGCACCCCTAAGGCCTATGGGCTTCCCCCGGGTGGGCTGCCCCCCGGTGAACATCGGGAACCCATTCGTCACTCCCGGTACATTCCCGGTAATGCCCAAAAACTTTCCGGTAATCAAATGAGGTCATCCTATATATCAATCTTCGTCCTCGGACCATTCCGGAAACCCTCGTGACGTCCGTGATCTCATCCGGGACTCCGAACAACATTCGGTAACCAACCATATAACTCAAATACGCATAAAACATCGCCGAACCTTAAGTGTGGAGACCCTGCGGGTTCGAGAAATATATATGTAGACATGACCCGAGGGACTCCTCGATCAATATCAAATAAGGGGACCTGGATGCCCATATTGGATCCTACATATTCTACGAAGATCTTATCGATTGAACCTCAGTGCCAAGGATTCATATAATCACGTATGTCATTCCCTTTGTCCTTCGGTATGTTATTTGCCCGAGGTTCGATCGTCAGTATCCGCATACCTATTTCAATCTCGTTTACCGGTGAGTCTCTTTACTCGTTCCGTAATACAAGATCCCGTGACTTACACTAAGTCACATTTCTTGCAAGGCTTGTGTGTGATGTTGTATTACCGAGTGGGCCTTGAGATACCTCTCCGTCACACGGAGTGACAAATCCCAGTCTTGATCCATACTAACTCAATGGGCACCTTCGGAGATACCTGTAGAGCATCTTCATAGTCACCTAGTTACGTTGTGATGTTTGATACACACAAGGCATTCCTCCGGTGCCAGTGAGTTATATGATCTCATGGTCATAGGAATAAATACTTGACACGCATAAAACAGTAGCAACAAAATGACACGATCAACATGCTATGTTCATTAGTTTGGATCTAGTCCATCACATGATTCACCCAATGATGTGATCCAGTTATCAAGCAACAACACCTTGTACATAGTCAGAAGACCTTGACTATCCTTGATCAACTGGCTATCCAACTTAGAGGCTTGCTAGGGCTAGTGTTTTGTCTATGTATCCTCACATGTATCTAAGTCTTCATTCAACACAATTATAGCATGGATAATAAACGATTATCTTGATATAGGAATTATAATAATAACTTATTTATCATTGCCTCTAGGGCATAATTCCAACAAATATAGAACCAATGTTGGGCCCTGCCAGACGAGCTTTATCCTAAAACGAGAATCTAGAGGGTCCCATAACAACCCCAAGCATGTTAGGAGCGCTCATTTATGGAACATAACACCGGTAGCTGAAACTAAGGGGGCAAAGGTGGAACAAAACACCAGGCTAGAAAGACCGAACATTGCACCTTTTACCAAGTATATAGGTGCACTAATTTAAATATTATTAATATGATGATATAACAAGGAACCCATGTTATCACATGGAAGCAACTACACCTGCAACTAGCAACCTAACACATGGTTAAGCAAGCGGGAACATAGCTGATCAGTGGTTTGCTAGGTTGTGAACAGGTTGAAGGTTTTCATGGCAATGTTGGGAGGCTGATATTTAACAGGTGGTAGGCAACGAGACATGTCGATAGAAACGAAAAACAACTAACATGGCAATGATAGTAATGGTATCTGGGGAAATGTTCATCTTGCCTGAAATCCCACTTGGAATAAGAATGACTCCGTGAAGCAGACGGATCGATGTAGTTGAACGGGTACTCACATTTCGACACACTTGCGGAACTCTATCGGGACGAAGCAAACTGAAAACAAGCATCAACACAGATATTCACTACGGCACATGCACGACAAGATGCAATCCACATATGATGCATGATCAGTTGAATATATGCAAGACATGACATGTCAATTCACAACAATCAAATACTACACATTAAGTGAAGTTCAATATGCCACGAGTTGCATATTAACGAAACTCCACATATGAATTATTTAGTTCTATCCCGATTAGATACACGGAAATATTAAATGTTGGTTAAACATGGCAAGAGGTGAAGCGTAATTAAGCTACCTATCTAGGCATTTTAAATGAGGTCGGAAATGACATATAGCATCTCCGAACTGACCTCATAAGTTAATTTATAATTCTGTCCAGATCAGAACTAACACGTTTTAATATTTGTTAAACAGCAAAATATATTGGTTCAAGTGATTCTACACGTCGTTCCAATTGATTTACACATACGGAACATCTCCAACGGAGCTACGGTTCAAAAGATATGATCACTGCAAGATATGATGCCATGAATGCAATATGTATGCAATGACAGTCACAAGCATCCCAAAACATCCAAACAGCAAGATAATATGAACCTACACGGGATTCTAAACAAGTTTCATATAGGACACGATCAAAACGGAGCAACGGTTCAACAAATACAAGCTTCACAAGAAATAGTCGTAATCTGCCAAAAACAGCAACATGGCATTTTCTACACCCCAAAACAACAAGCTACATAAATCTAAAATGCTCAAACAAGACATGAGGCAGTAGTGGTCAAGATGCACTACGACACCCTACTAAATACAACTAGCATGGAAGCATGGATCACTAGGAAAAGAACCCACAAAATGGCATCTCCACACAGTTTCAGACTTAGAGAAAATAACAGTTTTGACAATGCAGTTTTCGATCTGAAGGCATATTAACAGAAGCAAAACTATATGCTACAGGGCACCGAATATCATGAAAATTCACAGCATGCTAGAGAATCTTAAGGACTACAAATAACTCCATTGAACCAACCTCAAAGGAGTTGTAGATCACTAGCAAAACTCATGGAAAGACAACAACAAAATCTAACGGATTACAGACTTAGAAATATTTCAGCATCTCCAAATCAACACTATTTTCTAGCATGTTGACAACAAGCAAACAACATCTAAACATAGATTTCTAAAGCAACCAAAATTACCATAAGCTAGCCTACATATCCAAGGGCATATCTCTAGTTAACAACTCATGCATATCACACAAGGAATATATCACACAAAATAAACAAAAGGGCAACATGGCAAAATATCACGCGCACTAACTTTCTCAAAAGCTAAAAGTAAATGCACAGTTAAATTCTATGGATTTTTCTACCCCGAAAACATATATAATATGTGGGGTTCGAAAAATAAAACTAACGTCACACGTATATGCGAGAATATGTCCTAAACACGACATAGCAAACTAGCGACTTAACCTACCTGCAAAAATGCAAACAGTTACTCTAAAATACATGGCAAAGGGTCACGAACATCGTGAACATTTGTCTATGAGATTTGAACAAACCGGACACGCGCAAAAATAGTTACGGAATAATTCCCTATTAGGACAGCACGCAAATCTAGGCATACGACGGTCAAACTACTTCAAACATGCATGCAAGTTGTAGAATGTGAATCTACGCGAAAAATAATCAAGTTACATATTTGAATCACTCCGATCCGATGCACGGTTTGGGATCTACGCTCGTTTGAACATCTAACTATACTGCACCCACGGCGAGAGATAGCAGACTGGGCAGAGGCTCACCTTTGCGTGCCTTGGCCCAAGTCGGAGGAGAGGTAGGTGGGCTGAGGGAGGCCACAGGAGGTGGGCCGGCTGGAGCGCGCGACGTGGCCCACCAGCGCGGTCAATAGCGCTGACCGACCCTAGATCCGATCGGGGTCGGCCGCGGGCGGGGCAAGCGATGTGACGGCGACCGACAGCTGCGTGCACCGGCGACGGCGCTCCGGCCGGCGCGGAGAGAGGTCGGCGGCAGAGGGTCATCGTATTGGGGGACGTCGCATGGTAAACAAAAAATTTCCTATGCGCACGAAGACCTATCATGATGATGTCCATCTACGAGAGAAGATTTGGATCTATGTACCCTTGTATATCGCACAACAGGAAGCGTTAAGAAACGCGGTTGATGTAGTGTAACGTCCTCACGTCCCTCGATCCGCCCCGCGAACCGTTCCACGAACCGTCCCGCGCGATCCGTCCCACGATCCGCTCCGATCTAGTGCCGAACGGACGGCACCTCCGCGTTCAGCACATGTACAGCTCGACGATGATCTCGGCCTTCTTGATCCAGCAAGCAAGACGGAGAAGTAGATGAGTTCTCTGGCAGCGTGACGTTGCTCCGGTGGTGGTGAAGGATCTACTCCTGCAGGGCTCCGCCCGAACTCCGCAGAAATACGATCTAGAGGTAAAACTATGGTGTCTAGATCTGAGTTGCACGTGGCAAAAGTTGTCTCAAATCAGCCCTAAATCACCACTATATATAGGAGGGAAGGTGAGGAGGCTTGCCTTGAGGGCCAAGCCCTCAAGGGAGTGCCGGCTGGGGAGGAGGAGGAGTCCTACTCCAATCCTAGTCCAACTAGGATTGGAAAGTGGAGTCCTTCTCTTCCTTCCCACCTTTCTTTTGTTTTCTTTTTCTTTGGTTTTTCTTTCTTTGCGCATAGGCCATCTTGGGTTGTCCCACCATCCCACTAAGGTCTGGTGCGTGATACGTCTGCAGCGTATCTATAATTTTTGATGGTTTTATGCTATTATCTTGTCAAACTTTGGATGTTATGCATGCCTTTTATATATTTTTTGGCACTAACTGCCAAGTGCCAGTTCCTGTTTTTTCCATGTTTTTGACCCCTTTCAGAAGAGATTTTAAAACGGACTCCAAATGGAAGAAAATCCCCGAAAATATTTTTTCTGGAACGGAAGAAGATCGGGAAGCTTGGCAGCCAAGGCAGGGGAGCCTCATGGGCCCCACAAGCCCCCACCCTGCGGCCAGGGGGAGGCCGCGGCCCACAGGCTTGTGGGCCCCCTGGGCGCCCTCTGCCCTAGGGGTTGCGCCTATAAATTCCCTAAAAATCCCAAAAAAATCAGGAGATCATCGAAATTACTTTTCCGCCGCCGCAAGCTTCTGTTTGCGCAAGATCCCATCTGGGGCACGTTCTGGTGCCCTGCCGGAGGGGAGATTCGGATACGAAGGGCTTCTTCATCAACACCATGACCTCTCCGATGATGCGTGAGTAGTTCACCATAGACCTATGGATCCATAGCTAGTAACTAGATGGCTTCTTCTCTCTCTTGGATCTTCAATACAAAGTTCTCCATGATCTTCATGAAGATCTATCCGATGTAATCTTCTTTTGCGGTGTGTTTGTCGAGATCCGATGAATTGTGGATTTATGATCATATTATCTATGAATCTTATTTGAGTTTCTTCTGATCTCTCTTATGCATGATTTCATATCCTTGTAATTCTCTTCGAGTTGTGGGTTTTGTCTGGCCAACTAGATCTTGTTGGGGAACGTCGCATGGGAAACAAAAATTTTCCTACGCGCACGAAGACCTATCATGGTGATGTCCATCTACGAGAGGGGATGAGTGATCTACGTACCCTTGTAGACCGTACAGCAGAAGCGTTAGTGAACGCGGTTGATGTAGTGGAACGTCGTCACGTCCCTCGATCCGCCCCGCGAACAATCCCGCGATCAGTCCCACGATCTAGTACCGAACGGACGGCACCTCCGCGTTCAGCACACGTACAGCTCGACGATGATCTCGGCCTTCTTGATCCAGCAAGAGAGACAGAGAGGTAGAAGAGTTCTCCGGCAGCGTGACGGCGCTCCGCAGGTTGGTGATGACCTTGTCTCAGCAGGGCTCCGCCCGAGCTCCGCAGAAACGCGATCTAGAGGAAAAACCGTGGAGGTATGTGGTCGGGCTGCCGTGGAAAAGTCGTCTCAAATCAGCCCCAATACCTCCGTATATATAGGTGGGAGGGAGGGGACGTTGCCTTGGGGCTCAAGGAGCCCCAAGGGGGTCGGGCGAGTCCAAGGGGGAAGGCTCCCCCCCCAAACCGAGTTGGACTTGGTTTGGTGGGTGGGAGTCCTTCCCTTCCTTCCCACCTCCTTTTTTTTATTTCTCTTTGATTTTCCTTTGTATGGTGCATAGGGCCCTTTTCGGCTGTCCCACCAGCCCACTAAGGGCTGGTGCGCCACCCTTATGGCCTATGGGCTTCCCCGGGGTGGTTTGCCCCCCCGGTGAACTCCCGGAACCCATTCGTCATTCCCGGTACATTCCCGGTAACTCCGAAAACCTTCCGGTAATCAAATGAGGTCATCCTATATATCTATCTTTGGTTCTGGACCATTCCGGAAACCCTCGTGACGTCCGTGATCTCATCCGGGACTCCGAACAACATTCGGTAACCAACCATATAACTCAAATACGCATAAAACAACGTCGAACCTTAAGTGTGCAGACCCTGCGGGTTCGAGAACTATGTAGACATGAACCGAGAGACTCCTCGGTCAATATCCAATAGCGGGACCTGGATGCCCATATTGGATCCTACATATTCTACGAAGATCTTATCATTTGAACCTCAGTGCCAAGGATTCATATAATCCCGTATATCATTCCCTTTGTCCTTCGGTATGTTACTTGCCCGAGATTCGATCGTCAGTATCCGCATACCTATTTCAATCTCGTTTACCGGCAAGTCTCTTTACTCGTTCCGTAATACAAGATCCCGCAACTTACACTAAGTTACATTGCTTGCAAGGCTTGTGTGTGATGTTGTATTACCGAGTGGGCCCCGAGATACCTCTCCGTCACACGGAGTGGCAAATCCCAGTCTTGATCCATACTAACTCAACTAACACCTTCGGAGATACCTGTAGAGCATCTTTATGGTCACCCAGTTACGTTGCGACGTTTGATACACACAAAGTATTCCTCCGGTGTCAGTGAGTTATATGATCTCATGGTCATAGGAATAAATACTTGACACGCAGAAAAACAGTAGCAATAAAATGACACGATCAACATGCTACGTCTATTAGTTTGGGTCTAGTCCATCACGTGATTCTCCTAATGACGTGACCCAGTTATCAAGCAACAACACCTTGTTCATAATCAGAAGACACTGACTATCTTTGATCAACTGGCTAGCCAACTAGAGGCTTGCTAGGGACAATGTTTTGTCTATGTATCCACACATGTAAACGAGTCTTCATTCAATACAATTATAGCATGGATAATAAACGATTATCTTGATACAGGAATTATAATAATAACTATATTTATTATTGCCTCTAGGGCATAATTCCAACAGATCTATGATTCTTGCAATGGGAGAAGTGCTTGGTTTTGGGTTCATACCATGCGGTGACCTCACCTAGTGACAGAAGGGGTAGCGAGGCACGCATCATGATGTTGCCATCAAGGGTAAAAAGATGGGGTTTTTATCATTGGTTTGATA
The DNA here is from genome assembly GCF_904849725.1 of Hordeum vulgare subsp. vulgare. Taxonomy (NCBI): domain Eukaryota; kingdom Viridiplantae; phylum Streptophyta; class Magnoliopsida; order Poales; family Poaceae; genus Hordeum; species Hordeum vulgare. Next base: position 579,299,514 of record NC_058522.1, read on the forward strand.
TTATCCCTCTACATCATGTCATCTTGCTTAAGGCGTTACTCTGTTCGTCATGAACTCAATACACTAGATGCATGTTGGACAGCGGTCGATGTGTGGAGTAATAGTAGTAGATGCAGAAAGTATCGGTCTACTTGTCTCGGACGTGATGCCTATATGTATGATCATTGCCTTAGATATCGTCATGACTTTGCGCGGTTCTATCAATTGCTCGACATTAATTTGTTCACCCACGGTGATATTTGCTATTTTGAGAGAAGCCTCTAGTGAACACTATGTCCCCCAAGGTCTACTCCACACCATATTTTCAGCCTTACACTTTTTTACTTCGTTGCACTTTCCGCCTTCAGATCTCACTTTGCAAACAATCTTGAAGGGATTGACAACTCCTTTGAAGCGTTGGGTGCAAGCTTGTTTGTGTTTGGGCAGGTAATCTGGACTTGACGAGACCCTCCTTCTGGATCGATACCTTGGTTCTCAAACTGAGGGAAATACTTACTGCTCCTGTGCTGCATCACCCTTTCCTCTTCTAGGGAAAAACCAACGCAAGCCCAGTCTCCGTCAACGTGTCAATTTCTGGCGTTGTTGTTTGAGAAGTAGCAGTGCGCCACCCCTAGGGCCTTTGGGCTTCCCCCGGGAGGGTTGCGCCCTCCCGGTGAACTTCCGGAACCCATTCGTCATTCCCGGTACATTCCCGGTAACCAAATGAAGTCATCCTATATATCAATCTTTGTCTCCGGACCATTCGGGAAACCCTCATGACGTCCGTGATCTCATCCGGGACTCCGAACAACATTCGGTAACCACACATCATATAACTCAATTATACTAAAACATCGCCGAACCTTAAGTGTGCAGACCCTGCGGGTTCGAGAACTATGTACACATGCCCCGAGGTACTCCTAGGTCAATATCCAATAGCGGGACATGGATGCCCATATTGGATCCTACATATCCTCCGAAGATCTTATCAGTTGAACCTCGGTGTCAAGGATTCATATAATCATGTATGTCATTCCCTTTGTCCTTCGGTATGTTACTTGCCCGAGATTCGATCGTCGGTATCCGCATACCTATTTCAGTCTCGTTACCCGCAAGTCTCTTTACTCGTTCTGTAATACAAGATCCCGCGACTTACACTTAGTCACATTGCTTGCAAATCTTGTGTGTGATGTTGTATTATCGAGTGGGCCCCGAGATACCTCTCCGTCACACGGAGTGACAAATCCCAGTCTTGATCCATACTAACTCAACGAACACCTTCGGAGACACCTGTAGAGCACCTTTATAGTCACCCAGTTACGTTGTGATGTTTGATGCACACAAGGTATTCCTCCGGTGCCAGTGAGTTATATGATCTCATGGTCATAGGATCAAATACTTGACACGCAGAAAACTATAGCAATAACACGACACGATCAATATGCTACGTTCATAGTTTGGGTCTAGTCCATCACATGATTCTCCCAATGATGTGATCCAGTTATCAAGCAACAACACTTTGCACATAGTCAGAAAACCTTGACTATCCTTGATCAACTGTCTAACCAACTAGAGTCTTGCTAGGGACATTGTTTTGTCTATGTATCCACACATGTTTCTATGTTTTCATTCAATACAATTATAGCATGGATAATAAACAATTATCCTTAAACAGGAAATATAATAATAACTATTTATCATTGCCTCTAGGGCATATTTCCAACAGTGTCCCACTTGCACTAGAGTCAATAATCTAGTCCTTACATCGCCATGCGATTTTACATTGTAATAAATCGAACACCCATACAGTTCTGGTGTTGATCATGTTTTGCCCGTGGAAGAGGTTTAGGAAGCGGGTCTCCTACATTCAGATCCATGTGTACTTTGCAAATATTCACGTCCTCTCCTTCGACGTAATCACAGATGAGGTTGAAGCGTTGTTTGATGTGTCTGGTCTTGTTGTGAAACCTTGGTTCCTTTGCTAAGGCAATGGCACCAGTGTTGTCACATAACAGAGTTGAAGGATCTAGTGCGCTCGGCACAACTCCAAGATCCTTCATGAACTGCTTCATCCAGACACCCTCCTTTGCTGCCTCCGAGGCAGCCACGAACTCCGTTTCACATGTAGAATCTGCTACGACGCTCTGATTGGAACTGCACCAGCTTACCACACCCCCATTAAGAATAAGTACGTATCCAGTTTGAGACTTAGAGTCATCCGGATCGGTGTCAAAACTTGTGTCGACGTAACCTTTTACGACGAGTTCTTTGTCACCTCCATACACGAGAAACATTTCCTTAGTCCTTTTCAGGTACTTCAGAATATTCTTGACCGCCGTCCAGTGATCCACTCCTGGATTACTCCGAAACCTGCCTGCCATACTTATGGCCAAGCTGACGTCTGGTCTAGTGCACAACATTGCATACATGATAGAACCTACGGGTGAAGCGTAGGGGACGGAACTCATTTGTTCTCTATCTTCCGTAGTTGCTGGGCATTGAGTCTTACTCAATTTTATACCTTGTAATACTGGCAAGAACCCTTTCTTGGACTGATCCATTTTGAACTTCTTCAAAACTTTATCAAGGTATTTGCTTTTTGAAAGACCTATCACGCGTCACGATCTATCCCTATAGATCTTAATGCCTAGAATGTAAGCAGCTTCTCCTAGGTCCTTCATAAAGAAACTTTTATTCAAGTAATCCTTTATGCTCTCCAAAAGCTCCACGTTGTTACCGATCAGCAATATGCCATCCACACATAATATTAGAAATGACACAGAGCTCCCGCTCACTTTCTTGTAAATACAAGATTCTCCAACCACTTGTATAAACCCAAATGCTTTGATCACCTCATCAAAGCGCTTATTCCAACTTCGAGATGCTTGCAACAGTCCATAAATGGATCGCTGGAGCTTGCATACTTTGTTATCATTCTTTGGATCGACAAAACCTTCGGGTTGCATCATATACAACTCATCCTTAAGAAAATCATTAAGTAACGCCGTTTTGACACCCATCTGCCAGATTTTATAATCGTAAACGGCAACTATTGCTAACACGATTCAGACGGACTTAAGCATCGCTACCGGTGAGAAAGTCTCATCGTAGTCAACTCCTTGAACTTGTGAAAAACCCTTTGCCACAAGTCGAGCTTTATAAATGGTCACATTACCGTCTGCGCCCGTCTTCTTCTTAAAGATCCATTTGTTCTAAATAGCCTTGTGGCCTTCAGGTTGTACTTCCAAAGTCCACACTTTGTTCTCGTACATAGATCCTATCTCGGACTTCATGGCCTCCACCCATTTGTTGGAATCTGGGCCCACCATTGCTTCTTCATAATTCGCAGGTTCATTGTTGTCCAACAACATAATCATTAAGACGGGATTACCGTACCACTCAGGAGCAGTAAGTGATCTTGTCGACCTGCGAGGTCCGATAGTAACTTGATCCGAAGTTTCATGATCATCATCATCAACTTGCTCCGCAACCGGCGCCGCAGCAACACGGGTTTCCCCTTGCCCTGCGCCACCATCTAGAGGAATTAGAGGATCGACAACCTCATCAAGTTCTATCTTCCTCCCACTCAATTCTTTCGAGAGAAACTCCTTCTCAAGAAAAGCTCCATTTTTACCAACAAACACTTTGCCCTCGGATTTGAGATAGAAGGTATACCCAACTTTCTCTTTCGGGTAATCTATGAAGACGCACTTTTCCGCTTTGGGTTCCAGCTTTTGAGGCTGAAGCTTCTTGACATAAACATCACATCCCCAAACTTTAAAAAATGACAACTTTGGTCTTTTGCCATACCACAGTTCGTATGGTGTCGTCTCAACGGATTTTGATGGTGCCCTATTTAAAGTGAATTCAGATGTCTCTTATGCATAACGCCAAAACGATAACGACAAATCGGTAAGAGACATCATAGATCGCACCATCTCTAATAAAGTACGATTACGACTTTCGGACACACCATTACGCTGTGGTGTTCCAGGCGGTGTCAACTGTGAAACAATTCCATATTTTCTTAAGTGATCACCAAACTCAAAACTCAGATATTCACCCCCGCGATCAGAACATAGGAACTTGATCTTCTTGTTATGATGATTTTCAACTTCACTCTGAAATTGCTTCAACTTCTCAAACGTTTCAGACTTGTGCTTCATCAAGTAGACATAACCATATTTACTCAAATCGTCAGTGAAGGTGAGAAAATAACGATATCCGCCGTGCGCCTCCACACTCATCGGACCGCATACATCGGTATGTATGATGTCCAACAAGTCACTTGCACGCTCCATTGTTTCGGAGAATGGAGTCTTAGTCATCTTGCCCATGAGGCATGGTTCGCACGTGTCAAATGAATCAAAGTCAAGTGACTCCAAAAGTCCATCGGTATGGAGTTTCTTCATGCGCTTTACACCAATATGACCTAAGCGGCAATGCCATAAAAACATGGTGCTATCATTGTTAACTCTAACTATTTTGGTCTCAGTGTTATGTATATGTGTATTATCGCTATCAAGATTCAATATGAACAATATCCTCTCACATTGGGTGCATGACCGTAAAAGATATTACTCATAGAAATAGAACAACCATTATTCCGTGACTTAAACGAGTAACCGTCTCGCAATAAACAAGATCCATATATAATGTTCATGCTTAACGCAGTCACTAAATAACAATTATTTAAGTTCATAACTAATCCTGATGGTAACTGAAGTGAAACTGTGCCGACAGCGATTGCATCAACCTTGGAACCATTTCCCACGCGCATCGTCACTTCATCCCTCGCCAGCCTTCGCTTATTCCACAGTTTCTGTTTTGACTTGCAAATATGAGCAACAGAACCGGTATCGAATACCCAGGCACTACTATGGGAGCTGGTTAAGTACACATCAATAACATGTATATCGACTATACCTGATTTTTCCTTGACCGCCTTCTTATCAGTCACATACTTGGGGCAGCTGCGCTTCCAGTGACCCAGACCCTTGCAATAATAACACTCCATTTCAGGCTTAGGTCCAGATTTGGGTTTCTTCGTCGGATTGGCAACAGGCTTACCGCTCTTCTTTGAATTACCCTTCTTTCCTTTGTCGTTTCTCTTAAAACTAGTGGTTTTATTCACCATCAACACTTGATGCTCTTTATGGAGTTCTGACTCTGCGACTTTCAGCATCGCGAATAACTCGCCGGGTGACTTGTTCATCCCTTGCATGTTATAGTTCAACACGAAGCTCTTGTAGCTTGGTGGCAGTGATTAAAGAATTATGTCAGTGATAGCCTCTTGCGAGAGTTCAATCCCCAGATCATCTAGACACTTTGAGTACCAACACATTTTGAGCACATGTTCAGTGACAAACGAATTCTCCTCCATCTTGCAAGTATAGAATTTATCGAAGGTCTCATACCTCTCGATCCGGGCATTCTTCTGAAAGATAAATTTCAACTCCTGGAACATCTCAAATGATCCATGACGCTCAAAGCGACATTGAAGTCCCGGCTCTCAGCCATACAAGACTGCACATTGAACTACTGAGTAGTCCTCCTTGCGTGCTAACCAAGCATTCTTAACATCTTGATCAGCCGCGGCGGGTGGTTCATCTCCTAGCGCAACATTAAGGACATAATCCTTCTTCCCAGCTTGTAGGAGCAACTTAAGATTACGAGCCCAGACTACAAAGTTTCTTCCATCATCTTTCAACTTAGCTTTATCTAGAAATGTATTAAAATTCAGGATGACTGTCGCGTGAGCCATTGATCTACAACACAAATATTTTCAAAGTGGACTCAGACTATGTTCAAGATAATTAGAGCTTAACTACTCAAATTACTTGCTAAACTCCCACTCAAAAAGTACATCTCTCTAGTCATTTGAGTGGCACATGATCCAAATTCACTAACTCAAGTTCGATCATCACGTGAGTTGAGAATAGTTTCAGTGGTAAGCATCTCTATGCTAATCATATCAACTATACGATTCATGCTCGATCTTTCGGTCTCATGTGTTCCGAGGCCATGTCTGCACATGCTAGGCTCGTCAAGCTTAACCCGAGTGTTCCGCATGTGCAACTGTTTTGCACCCGTTGTATGTGAATGTTAAGTCTATCACACCGATCATCACGTGGTGTTTCGAAATGACTAACTGTAGCAACGGTGCACAGTCGGGGAGAACACAATTTCGTCTTGAAATTTTAGTGAGAGATCACCTCATAATGCTACCGTCGTTCTAAGCAAAATAAGGTGCATAAAAGGATTAACATCACATGCAATTCATAAGTGACATGATATGGCCATCATCATGGGCTTCTTGATCTCCATCACCAAAGCACCGACACGATATTCTTGTCACCGGCGCCACACCATGATCTCCATCATCATAATCTCCATCAACGCGTCGCCATCGGGGTAGTCGTGCTACTTATGCTATTACTACTAAATCTACGTCCTAGCAATATAGTAAACACATCTGCAAGCACAAACGTTAGTTTAAAGACAACCCTATGGCTCCTGCCGGTTGCCGTACCATTGACGTGCAAGTCGATATTAACTATTACAACATGATCATCTCATACATCCAATATATCACATCACGTTATTGGCCATATCATATCACAAGCATACCCTGCAAAAACAAGTTAGACGTCCTCTAATTTGTTGTTGCATGTTTTACGTGGCTGCTATGGGTATCTAGTAGATCACATCTTACTTACGCAAAATCCACAACGGAGATGTGCAAATTTCTATTTAATCTCTCCAAGGACCGCCTCGGTCAAAACCAATTCAACTAAAGTTGAAGAAACCGACACCCGCCAGTCATCTTTATGCAACAAGGTTGCATGTCAAGCGATGAAACCAGTCTTTCGTAAGCGTACGAATAATGCCGGTCCGGGCCGCTTCAATCCAACAATACCGCCAAATCGAGAAAAGACTAAGGAGGGCAGAAAATCGAACATCGCCGTCCACAAAACCCTTTGTGATCTACTCTAGATTATATCTACGCATGAACCTAGCTCATGATGCCACTGTGGGGAAACGTCGCATGGGAAACAAAAAAAATTCCTACGCGCACGAAGACCTGTCATGGTGATGTCCATCTATGAGAGGAGATTTGGATCTATGTACCCTTGTAGATCGCATAGCAGGAAGCATTAAGAAACGCGGTTGATGTAGTGGAACGTCCTCACATCCCTCGATCCGCCCCTCGAAGCATCCCACGAACCGTCCCGCGATCCGTCCCACGATCCGCTCCGATCAAGTGCCAAACGGACGGCACCTCCACGTTCAGCACACGTACATCTCGACGATGATCTCGGCCTTCTTGATCCAGCAAGCAAGACGGAGAAGTAGATGAGTTCTCCGGCAGCGTGACGTCGCTCCGGTGGTGGTGAAGGATCTACTCCTGTAGGGCTCCACCCGAGCTCCGCAGAAATACGATATAGAGGTAAAACTATGGTGTCTAGATCTGAGTTGCACGTGGCAAAAGTTGTCTCAAATCAACCCTAAATAACCACTAAATATAGGAGGGAGGGGGAGGAGGCTTGCCTTGAGGGCCAAGCCCTCAAGGGTGCGCCGGCTAGGGAGGAGGAGGAGTCCTACTCCAATCCTAGTCCAACTAGGATTGGAAAGTGGAGTCCTTCTCTTCCTTCCCACCTTTTTTTCTTTGGTTTTTCTTTCTTGGCGCATAGGACCTCTTGGGATGTCCCACCAGCCCACTAAGGGATGGTGCGCCACCCCTAGGGCCTTTGGGCTTCCCCCGGGTAGGTTGCCGCCCTCCCGGTGAATTCCGGAACCCATTCGTCATTCCCGGTAATGCCCGAAATCCTTCCGGTAACCAAATGAAGTCATCCTGTATATCAATCTTCATCTCCGGACCATTCCAGAAACCCTCGTGACGTCCGTGATCTCATCCGGGACTCCAAACAACATTCGATAACCACACATATAACTCAACTATACTAAAACATCGCCGAACCTTAAGTGTGCAAACCCTGCGGGTTCGAGAACTATGTATTCATGCCCTGAGGTACTCCTCGGTAAATATCCAATAGTGGGACCTGGATGCCCATAATAGATCCTACATATTCTCCGAAGATCTTATCGGTTGAACCTTAGTGTCAAGGATTCATATAATCCCGTATGTCATTCCCTTTGTCCTTCGGTATGTTACTTGCCCTAGATTCAATCGTCGGTATCCGCATAATTATTTCAATGTCGTTACCGGCAAGTTTCTTTACTCGTTCCGTAATACAAGATCCCGTGACTTACACTTAGTCACATTGCTTGCAAGGCTTGTGTGTGATGTTGTATTACCGAGTGGGCCCCGAGATACCTCTCTATCACACTGAGTGACAAATCCCAGTCTTGATCCATACTAACTCAACGGACACCTTCGGAGATACCTGTAGAGCACATTTATAGTCATCCAGTTATATTGTGACGTTTGATGCACACAAGGTATTCCTCCGGTGCCAGTGATTTATATGATCTCATGGTCATAGGAATAAATACATGACACACAGAAAACTATAGCAATAAAACGACACGACCAATATGCTACGTTCATAGTTTGGGTCTAGTCCATCACATGATTCTCCCAATGATGTGATCCAGTTATCAAGCAATAACACTTTGCACATAGTCAGAAAACCTTGACTATCTTTGATCAACTGGCTAGCCAACTATAGGCTTCCTAGGGACATTGTTTTGTCTATGTATCCACACATGTATCTATGTTTTCATTCAAAAAAATTGTAGCATGGATAATAAACGATTATATTTAAAAAAAAAATATAATAATAACTATTTGTCATTGCCTATAGGGCCTATTTCCAACACTTCGGGGCGGCGGAGGGTGGCCGGATATGGCCGGGGCGGCGACGGCAAGGCGAGGCGGCGCGGCGGCTGGTGCTGCTCAGCTTGCGGCGGCGGCGGATGGGGCGAGCTCCGGCGAGGGCTCCAGAGGTGGGCACGGTCGCCGGAGACGAGGCAGCAGGCCACTGGCCCGCGCGAGGAGGGGACGCAGCACGACCTTGGGAGCAGATTGGGGAAGGGGCGGCCTCCAAGCGGCAGCGGCGCGTTCCGAGCCCGGGAAGGGACGGATCTGGTCCCAGATGGGCCTGGCGGCTGAGGGAGGAGAGAGGAGACTGTGGCGGCTAGGGTTTGGGGTTAGCAATGGAAACGAGGTGGGAGAGGGGTTGGCTGTCCAAAATAGGCAAGGAGGTTGTCTATTTATAGACAGAGGCTAGGGTTAGCAGAATTTTGCCCCGGTTTCAGCCGCGCGATCAAAATCGGACGGTCTCGAACGCGGGGACGGGCTAAGTGGTTGCTTAGAGTGGCTACCGGAGACGATAGGAAAAAGGGCACCCGACAATGTGATTTACAACACCGAAAAACATCCGATGATAACCGAATACGGTGCTGCTACGGTCGATCGTTCGGGTACCAGACGAACTCCGATTGCGACGAAAATTGGCAGGTGACATACCTATATATAAATAAGACCGCACATCAAGTTTCAACCAAATCAGAGGTAGTTTATACACACTTTTAAAAACGAGGTTTTGACGATGTCACGGGCGCATGCGTGTGTGGTCGGGCTCAACATGATCAATGACGACAACGGAGAGAACCGGCAACTAATAACGGATGCATGTTTAAAAAACTGGCGTCAACAGAATGCCGATGCAATGTGGATGATGCGCATGATGCGATGATAATGGGACAAATAAAAATAATCACACGTCGACGACGGAATAAGAGAGGAATCTTCTGGAGCGTCGGATTCGGACTGTCACAAGTGTGCACGCCTCTTAACCCCTAAGAACTGCACAACCATCCAAACCAAACCAAACCAACATACGCAGCCCTTGTTTTTACCGTCTGTTGGAGCTGCTTTTTTGGCCTCAGACGGTCCAAAAGTTAGTTACTTTTACATTTGGACCATCTATTGGAGATGTTCTTACATGATTCTTATCTATATATACTGGCGGCATTTTATTTTTTAATTAACGCCAAACTAACATATACAACGGTTACAGTGGCAACTAGCTACCTGCAATGTGCTGGCTACATCTATTTAAGCTTTTCCTCAGTTGGAACTGTTGAGAAAATAGGCAATTTTTCGAACAGATTAATCCATGAAATAATTACTAACATGGTATTGACTAGGTTCATGACATACTGATCACGGAGTATAATAGCAAGTACTACGCATATAGCAGAAACATCTACGCATGTAGACAATAGTACTAGTGCAGACAGAAACAGGAGAGAGACAAACACATCATACCCTCCGATCGGCCAGTTGGCCGTAGCAGCAGCGGCGGCGGCGGCAGTATCCTCTGCCGCCTTCTTCTCGACTTCGGCCTTCTCGCAGAGATGGTCAGCTTCGCTTGGTGAAGACATGGCGATGACGAGGGCGACGCGGACGTAGACGAAGCAGACGGACGGAGGCGGGCAGTCGTGTGATCGCTCCCCAGAAACCTAATCGCCCCTCTCCCGTACAGGAACCGGAGAGGCGAGGTTTCGGAGGCCTGCTCTCCCGTCGACCGTGTACGCGGTAAACGGGACGGAGTCGCCGGCGGCAGCAACAGTCAAGGAAAGAACGCATGAGGCAGATGTGATCTGATTCTCGTGATGACTAGGGTAGGTGATAGCCTGGTTATAAAGGCGGCTGGGTGGAGAGATGTGGGCCAAACCCACGTCCGAGTCGGTGACAGCCACGATCCGACGTCTCGGATCGTGCCTTGTCCGTTACGTAAAAATAAGCGCGTAGGTATGCCGCGGCACGCCGCGCCGGGGGCGGAGGAGGAGTGCGCGAGGGCACCTTCTCTTCTCACTTTCCAATAGCATGTGGAAGAGAAGCCCTTATAAAGGGGTCCAACTTCTCCTCCACTAGCGGAGTGGGACTAAACTTCCCACCACCTTGTCATGCCACCACCTACATGGGCTCTTGGAGATTTTTCTGAAATTTGTCTTATGAGCCTAAGGCCCATCTCTAATTTCAACAGGAACAGCCTGATTGATATTCACCGACGATACCTGCTATCAAACTTCTTTCCAGGGGACTCGAGCCTCTGCAGCAAAGCTTTCTTTTCCTCTTCGGGGAGCGCATTGAACATGAAGACAGACTTGTCGCCAATGTCGTCCTTGATTGTGAGGAGCAGAACAGAATTGTAAGGTTCGGTCGAGAGCTCCAATCAATGGTAAGTACGAGTACTTGTCACTAGAAGGCAACTAGGTTATACCTTAATGGGCTGCTGGAATTTCCTCGCGGCGAACACGGTGAAGAGAGCCATCACACCCCTAAGGCTGGTTGCATGCATATGATACTAGTGTATGATACCACATCCGTAATGCATAGTATCATATGTTAGTATAATAGTGTAGTTCATTTATTGCCATGCAAGACACGTAGTAACACATCATTTAATATGATACGGTATCATGATATGATACTCAACCCTCTCTTTCTTCATTTAATTCTATGCCACCTCATCGAAAATACCTAGTTGACATGCATGATACTACATATGATACTACCATTACGAGCAGCCTAAGAGGCTCAATTTTACCCCATCATCCATGAAACCAGACTGCATAGATGTTCAGACAACAAGTGTAAGAAAATACAGGTAAATCGGCACATCCAGTCCTGTCTGTTTGAGCTGATGAGGTGCTAGATCACAGATATTTTATTTACCAGGTGTCCAAGAAGAAGGATTGGGATAGCAAACGAAGATACCAGCTTCCAATTTCCCATAGCAGAGACCTGTGAGTGAGAATGCATTTTTCGTCAGACACATTTCACAAATTGAACTGCTGAATCATTCAATCCAAGGATTCATTCAACGAATTAATCAATCAGAATGCATCAACACTACTGTTGGCTTTTGAACGTGCGTATGCAGCTGTACAGGCGTGCCGACACGATTCTTGCTTCGGCCTGCTACTTGATGGAACTTGCGTAACTAGCGACACGAATAAAACTGATCGATGGATTTGATGGCTAAAGGCCCGTGTCGAGCCTTTGCTTTGTATTGCTTTTCGTTTTTCTGGTGTTACAATCAACACCCCTAGGGTGTCTTTTATACACGTCCACAAGGGACTATGGAAATAGACTAAGACTAGGAATCCTAATACTACTAGGACTCGGTTTTGCTTTCTTTTCTAATCCTAAAGAAACAACATGATTAACTTCTACATTCACCTCCTTAATCTTGTTCCTTCACTTCACTTCTTGCACTCCGACTTTCCTCCTCATCTCGATGAACTTCTGTCGACCGAGGGACTTGGTGAAAATATCGGCAAGTTGGTATTTCGTGTTCACATGTTGAACCTCGATCAACCCTTCTTCAATGCACTCCCGGATATGGTGGAACCGGGTATCTATGTGCTTGCTCCTTTTGTGATGAACCGGATTTTTGCACAACGAGATTGCAGCTTGGTTATCGATCTTCAGTGACACCTTCTGCACCTCCCGCTTTGCAAGAATAGCTAGGAGTCTTCTCAGCCACACTGCTAGACAAGCCGTCGTGCTTGCCGCTATGTATTCTGCCTCGCATGAAGACAGTGCCACCACCTTTTGCTTCTGAGAATCCCAGCTAATCGGATTCGGGCCAAGGTAGAAAAACATGCCTGTTGTGCTCTTTCGGTCATCAACATCACCTGCCATGTCACTATCTGAATATCCACGAAGGATCAATCCTTCCTTTCCCTTTCTGTACCTGCAACCAATATTAATGGTGCCTTTCACATAGCGCAAGATTTGATTGACCGCGCTCATGTGCTCGGTTGTCGTATTCTCCATGAAACGACTCACGATCCCAACTGAATAAGCCAAGTCAGGTCGGGTATGCACCAAATATCTTAGGCTTCCCACAAGCTTCGATATATTGTGGTGTCCACCGACGGATTTGAGCTACGCTTGCTCAACTTGTGACGTTGGTCCATTGGAACTTGTGTCTCGTAGCAATCGGACATGCCACACTTTTCCAATAACTTGACCGCATAAGCCGATTGACATAGGGAAATCTCTCCGGAGCTTTGCTTCACTTCGATGCCCAAGTAATAGCTGAGTAATCCCAGATCACTCATGCTAAACTTGTTCTTCATTTGCGCCTTGAAACGTTCAATTTCTTGTACGCTATCTCCAGTGATAATCAGATCGTCGACATAAACTCCAACTAGCAGGTTTGAGCCTTTGGAGTTCTTTGTATAGACTGCGTGCTCGAGGGGACATCTCTTGAACCCGAGCGAGACCAGACTTCGGTCTAACTTTGAGTTCCAAGCTCTTGGCGCTTGCTTCAACCCGTAAAGTGCCTTCTTGAGCTTGTAAAGTTTCCCTTCTTCGCCTTTCTTCTCGTAGCCGAGGGGTTGTTCCACGTACACTTCTTCTGTGAGATCGCCGTTGAGGAAAGAGGATTTAACATCCATATGATGAACCTTCCAATCCTCTTGTGCTGCCAAAGCTAGGAGCACTCTCACCGTCTCGATTCGAGCAACCGGTGCAAACACCTCATCATAGTCAACTCCTTGACGTTGAACGTAGCCCTTTGCAACGAGTCTTGCCTTGTACTTCACAATGGCACCCTCCGTGTCCTTCTTTAACTTGTAAACCCACTTCAAACCTATCGTCTTTTGGTTTGGAGGACGGGTTACCAAAGTCCACGTGCCATTGCTCTCAATCGCCTTCATCTCCTCATCCATGGCGTGCGTCCAACTACGGCTTTTGCTCGCCTCTACGAAGTTTGCCGGGTCCTCAACTCCGAACAGACATAGTCCGGAGTACTCGAGCGTAACTGGCTTTGTGTACTTGTAGACTTTCTTGAGGGTCTTGTAGCGACAAGGCCCTAAGGAGTCCGTTGTGGCTTGCGAAGGAGGCGACACAAATTGTGTCGGTGTTGATGCACTTGAGGAAGATGGCTGAGACCCTGGTGTGTCATCGACATCCGTGTCGTCGGCGTAGTTGTCGTGACCGTGACCATCATCTTGATTGTCGTCGTCACTATGCGCCTCGTTGTCGATGTTGTTGTCGAGATCTCCGCCTGTGTCGTGAGCGGCGTTGTCGCTATCTCCTTGCGACCTATGCGCGTCGTCGTCGGTGTCGGCACCATGATGATCACTACCATTGTGGTCACCTTGGTTGGGCGTCTTGCAAACCACCTGGACATCCTCCCATGCATTATCATCAGTTGGAAATTCAACCGTGAATATGTTACCGTTTGGAGCATTGTCGGCTGGTACACTCCAATTCCACGCTTTGTTTTCTTCAAACACGACGTCGCGTGAAATCCGTAGATGCTTGGTTTGTGGATCATAGAAGCGGTATGCCTTGGTGTCGGATCTCCTCTCGTATCCGATGAACACCATCTTGGTGCTACGATCGGCAAGCTTTGAGAGATGCGGCTCCGCCGTCTTCACATGTGCCACACACCCAAACGTCCGTAGATGAGACACATTCGGCTTACGTCCGTAAATTGCTTCATACGGAGTCTTGCCGACCACCGGCTTCGTTGGAGCCCGGTTGAGAAGATAGACCGCCGTCGAGACAGCTTCTCCCCAAAAAGTCCCCGACAGGTTCTTGCTCTTGAGTAAACTCCTTGCCATATCAACGACGGTTCGATTGCGCCTTTCAACGACCCCATTCTGCTGCGGCGTGTAAGTTGCCGTGAGGAACCTCTTTATGCCAATCTTCTCGCAATAGTCGTTGAACTCATTCGACGTAAACTCTCCGCCGCGATCTGTTCGTAGAGCGCGAACCTTCAGCTTGTGTTCCATCTCCGTTGCAGCCTTCAGCTTCTTGAACGCTTCAAACGCCTCATCTTTAGACCGTAGGAGAACGACCCACATATATCTCGACTAGTCATCTACCACAAGGAAGAAGTACTTCTTTCCTCCGTGAGTTGCCGCGGTGATAGGGCCACATAGATCACCATGGAGCAGCTCGAGTGCATCACTTGCACGATAGGTAGACTGAGCAGGGAACGGCCTACGGTGCTGTTTTCCAACCAAGCACCCGTCACATACTCGATCAACATGGTCGATAACTGGCATCCCGGATACCATCTCCATCTTTGACATATTTTTCAAGGCGTGGAAGTTAACATGTCCAAATCTAGCATGCCATAACCAGGAATCATCATCACTCTTGGCGAGCCAACACTCCGGTTGAGATTGATCAAGGTTGAGGATATAGAGCCTGTTCCGTGTGCAACTAACACGAGTTAGCACGTTCCGGAGGTTGTCGAAGATCGTCATCACTCCGTTCTCGATATCCACCTTGCATCCATTCTCGTCAAGCTTCCCGATAGAGATGATGTTGTTGCGAAGCCGTGGGATGTAGTACACTCCGGTGAGTATGCGATGTTCTCCTGTGAGACCCTCGAAGAGGACAGATCCTTGCCCACAAATCTCCACATTTGAACCATCACCAAACTTGACCGAGCCTTCAACATCATATTCCAGCTCGAGAAATTTCTCCTTGCATCCCGTCATGTGGTTACTTGCACCCGTGTCGAGATACCACGACACGTTGTGATCCCCGGATAACTTAGGTATCACATTCTTCTCATGAAGTAGCACCTCCCGGCTTGGTTTCACAACCACTGTTTCAGCGAGATCACAAACTTCGGCCATCAGAAGACCTGGACCTTCGTCTTCCTCCTTTGCCAAATTTTCCTTGATCTCCCGCTTGTCAGGCTCCGGACAATTCTTTGCAAAGTGACCCATCTCATTGCAGTTATAGCACTTGACCTCGGACATATCCAAGTTCATCGGTCTGCCTTACCATGACCTTGTGGTTTGCCTTTTCCTTTGCCTTCTCCAGTTTGTCCGCCGCGCGTTGCGTTGCTTGAGCCCTCGTTGCCATCACGCCTTCCTTTGCTACTTGGGGACTCCCAATCTGCACGCGAGTACATGAGTTGGTCACTACCTCCTCCGTTGCCTTTTCGACAGCCACGAGCATTCTCTTCCCACGTCCGCAGGCATCCGATCGCCTCCGTTATGGTCATGTCGTCGATGTCGTAAAGCTGCTCGAGCGTGCCGATGATGTACGTGAATTTATCAGTGACTGAACTGAAAAACTTCTTCACGATCTCGGTCTCATCGAGCTTTGCACCAAGCGCGCGGACCTCTCCCACCAAAGTAGTAAGACGCATGGCGTAGTCATTCACCGATTCAGTTTCCTCCATCTGCAACTTGTGAAATTGGCGCTTCAGCACTTGTGCCCGTGCCTTGGTGACGCGATCTTCTCCGATCCTCATCTCCTTGAGTGCGTTCCACGCCTCTCTTGCCGTCTCGAACTCCGCCAATGTCATCAGCACGGAATCCGGCACAGACTGGGCTATGGCGGCCATGGCACCTTCGTCGCGCTCCTCGTCGACGTCGTCGTCCGTGATGGCCTCCCACACTCGAAGAGATCGGAGAATAATTTTCATCTTCACCGTCCACATGCCGTAGTTGGCGTCGGTGACCATCGGGTACTGGATGGGGATGTTGCGATGCGCCTGGACGTTGGCGCCGCTTGTTCCTCCACCACTCATTGCTGACTTGCCGCCCTTCTTCACCTTGTCGCCGTTTTTGTTCGCCTTCGGACCGCCTTTGCCGGACTTAACCGACTCAGCGTCGCTGTCCGTCATCGTAGATAGTAGATCGTCGAGGCTCTGATGCCAATTGTTGGCTTTTGAACGTGCGTATGCAGCTGTACAGGCGTGCCTACACGATTCTTGCTTCAGCCGGCTACTTGATGGAACTTGCGTAACTAGCGACACGAATAAAACTGATCGATGGATTTGATGGCTAAAGGCCCGTGTCGAGCCTTTGCTTTGTATTGCTTTTCGTTTTTCTGGTGTTACAATCAACACCCTTAGGGTGTCTTTTATACACGTCCACAAGGGACTATGGAAATAGACTAGGACTAGGAATCCTAATACTACTAGGACTCGGTTTTGTTTTCTTTCCTAATCCTAAAGAAACAACATGATTAACTTCTACAACTACAAATATCTCTGCCATCGATGAAATAAGCTCACACAATCAGTACAAAGATTCTAAGATAAACCAATCTATTTCACGGTTCAGTCATAAGCAGAAACGGTAATTGCAGGAGCACCTTCCTTGAAGACGAGGCCAGTGAGCGCGGCGAAGGTCGGCCCGACGAACCACATCGTGTCAGGGTGCTCGAGCACATAGCCACATACCGGACGAGCCCCTCGTCGAGCGGCCTCGCGGCGAGGGCGTAGGTGCCGACGGACCCGAGCACGCCGACGTCCCAGAGCGCTTGGAGGAACCGCTTGATGGGGGTGACGTAGATGTGGATCAGCACGAGCGACAGCCCGAGCCCCCCGGCCCCGGCGGCGTAGAAGAGGTCGGCGCCCTGCCGGACGGCCTCGCCGACCGCGTTCCCCTCAGGAAGGATGCGGCGGCCGTGACCAGCCCGGCCCGGTACAGCAGCACCTCACGCACGTCCGCGCCGTACACGCAGTTGTAGACGGTGGTCTGGTCCGCGAGCCCGTCGCCGGCCGCCCTCGCGAGCTGCAGGGCGCCCGTGGCGCGGCGGCCGCTGCCGAGCGGCGCGAGGAGGGAGGGTTTCTTGGGGGCGACGAGGCTGGGATGCGGCGGCAGCGGCGCGAGCCGCAGGAGGGCGGTGGTGGTAGACTGGTAGTAGCAACGAGGAGGCGCACATTTGATGAAAAGACATCTCTTCTATTAACGAGGAGACATTTTTCAGGTTGTTTCCCTCGTTAGAGCATCTCCAACAGCCGCCCAAAAACTGCTATGCGCGCTAAAAGATTTGTTTTTTGGGCGCCGGACTGCTCCAGTAGAAGCTGCAAAACGCTGCGCGCGCTAAAAACTTCTGGGCACGCGCTTAAAAACGCTATCGCGCGCAGCATATTGTTGAAGTAATCCAAACGTATACTGATTAGGACTAGTAGTTTGATCAGCTTGCCGCTTTATTCGGCTAGGAAACTATTTGGGTTTGTGTGCTCACGTGAGCAAGATAGGAAAGTTAAGCTGTCGGGTTGGACTTGGCATCTCATTCCGAGTAGAGTAGTAGTCGGAGTTAAAGTTGGAGTACGAGTATGTGCTTGTGTTAGAGATTTGTCTGCTGCGTATACCTATATAAACGCAGGCAAGGTGTGTGAGATTTGTACCAGAAAAACGAGAAAAGCAATAAAGAGATTATTACGAGGCACGACACGTGCCTCTGGCCATCTTCGTGTTGCTGCGTTCGCGTGCGTGTGTTTTGGTCCCGGTGTTTGCGTAAGCGCCGGTGAGATATCGAGTGCTACAACTAGTTCGTATACGTTGAGCTGAGTTGCACGTACACGACTAGTCGAGCTGCAGGGTGATCGTGTGTTCGATCCTGAGGGCGAAAAGCCAACAATTGGTATCAGAGCAAGGTGTGGAGGCTTCGTCGTGAAGTTGGGTCACGGTGGAGTTGTCGTCGCCGTCAAGTTGTGTCACGGACGACGGAAAATCGAAGAAGAGGATCATGTCGACTTCGAAGGCGAGTGGTGGTGGTGTGACCATCCAGTATCCCATGCTTGATGGTGACAATTATGGGGTGTGGGCTGCAAAGATGAAGATCTTCATGCGTGCGCGTGGAGTTTGGGCAGCGGTGGAAGGTGAAGGCGCGGTCGAAGAGACAAAGGACCAAGAGGCTTTCGCCATCATAGCCCAAGGTGTGTCTGATGCCGTTTTCATGTCTATATCGGAGAAAGAGACGGCAAAGGAAGCTTGGCAAGCGCTCAAGGAGATGCATGCTGGAGATGATCGTGTCAAGAAGGCACGTGTTCAAGCTCTAAGGAGGGAGTTCGAGAGGATGAGCATGAAGGCGTCAGAAGGGGTTGGTGAATTTGCGTTAAAACTAACCTCCCTAGTGAATGAGATGCGAGCTCTCGGATCAAAGATGGAAGACATCGCAGTTGTGGAGAAATTACTATGAGCCGTTCCCGACAAGTTTTTACCGATTGTTGGCACCATCGAGCAGTGGGGCGATGTGACGAAGATGTCGGTGATGGAGGTGATCGGGCAGCTAAAGACCTATGAGTTGACGTTGAAGGGACGTGAACGCGACCAAGAAGAGGAACAGTTGATGTTCTTGCGTAATAAGCAGAAGTACCGGAAGTTCGACAAATCTAAAGTTCGTTGCTACAATTGTCAAGACTATGGACACTATTCTCGAGAGTGTCCTAATCCGCGGAAGGAGGCAAAGAAGGAGCACGAGATTCTGCAACTAGCTAAAGTTGACGTGGATGACGGTCCAGGGTTGCTTTGATGAAGAAGCCGCGACAGAAAAAAAACAAAAAAGAGTCGTGTCTTTAGTTTTTTCTTATGTCTGAGTCGTTAGTGTGTTTCGGCAAGAAGACGAAGGCCAGCATGAAGATGGATGTGCACCAGTTAAGTTGAGTTCCTACATGAGAGGCTATGTGTTTAGTCTGCATGTAGCACGCTAAAGATGTGACAGCGTGGACTGGTAATCCAAACGATGTGTTGGTTCCAAGTCGATGAGTCGAGTGTTTGGATTAGGGGGTGAATGTTGAAGTAATCCAAACGTATACTGATTAGGACTAGTAGTTTGATCAGCTTGCCGCTTTATTCGGCTAGGAAACTATTTGGGTTTGTGTGCTCACGTGAGCAAGATAGGAAAGTTAAGCTGTCGGGTTGGACTTGGCATCTCATTCCGAGTAGAGTAGTAGTCGGAGTTAAAGTTGGAGCACGAGTATGTGCTTGTGTTAGAGATTTGTCTGCTGCGTATACCTATATAAACGCAGGCAAGGTGTGTGAGATTTGTACCAGAAAAACGAGAAAAGCAATAAAGAGATTATTACGAGGCACGACACGTGCCTCTGGCCATCTTCGTGTTGCTGCGTTCGCGTGCGTGTGTTTTGGTCCCGGTGTTTGCGTAAGCGCCGGTGAGATATCGAGTGCTACAACTAGTTCGTATACGTTGAGCTGAGTTGCACGTACACGACTAGTCGAGCTGCAGGGTGATCGTGTGTTCGATCCTGAGGGCGAAAAGGCATAGCCGCAACAGCTTCGAGGGAACACCAACGCAAGGCTTCAAGGCCACGGGGAAATCCTTTGCATATTTGCCTTGGAAGTCCATAAAGGCATAGCCGCAACAGCATGATTCCTCGCGCCGTACCAGGGAAGGTCTGTTGTCGCAGCAACAAGAAGAATTCCTGGCGCCGTTGCCGGGGAAGGAGAGATCTATCCAAGTAGGTCTCACAAACTCATCTCTTGCATTTACTTTTTTGCTAGTTGCCTCTCGTTTTCCTCTCCCCCACTTCACATTTGCCGTTTTCATTTGCCTTTCTCCTTTGCCGTTTTATTTAGGCTTTGCCGTTTTCCTTTGCCGGTTTTCTTGCTTGCTTGTGTGCTTGTTTGTTTGTTGAAATCATCATGGCTGAAAATACCAAACTTTGCGACTTCTCGAGCACTAACAATAATGATTTTCTTAGTACTCCGATTGCTCCCGCCACTAGTGCGGAATCGTATGAAATCAACGCAGCTTTGTTGAATCATGTTATGAAAGAGCAATTCTCTGGCCTTCCTAGTGAAGATGTCGCATATCATCTCAATACCTTCATTGAGCTTTGCGATATGCAAAATAAAAGAGATGTGGATAATGACGTGATTAAGTTGAAGCTTTTTTCCTTTCTCGTTGCGAGATCGCGCAAAAACTTGGTTTTCTTCTTTGCCCAAAAATAGTATCGATTCTTGGGATAAGTGCAAAGATGCTTACATATCCATGTATTTTCCGCCGGCTAAGATCATCTCCTTATGTAACGATATCATGAATTTCAAGCAACTTGATCTTGAACACGTTGCACAATCTTGGGAGAGGATGAAGCTTATGATTAGGAATTGTCCCGCTCATGGCTTGAGTTTGTGGATGATTATACGAATCTTTTACGCTGGCTTGAATTTCGCTTCTCGCAATATCTTGGACTCCACCTCAGGTGGAACGTTCATGGAAATCACGTTAGGGGACGCTACAAAACTCCTAGACAATATCATGACTAACTACTCTCAGTGGCATACTGAAACGTCACCTGCTAGCAAAAAGGTACACGCTATAGAAGAAATTAACTCGCTTAGTGCTAAGATGGACGAGTTGATGAATTTGGTTGCTAGTAGAAACGCTCCTTTAGATCCTAATGACATGCCACTATCTTCCTTGATTGAGAGTAGCAACGCTAGTTTGGATGTTAATTTTGTTGGTAGGAACAATTTTGGCAACAACAATGCTTTTAGAGGAAACTATGTGCCTAGGCCTTTTCCTAGTAACTCCTCTAACAATTATGGCAATTCCTACAACAACACCTATGGAAATCACAACAAATTACCCTCTGATTTAGAGAGTAATATCAAAGAGTTCATTAACTCTCAAAAGATTTTCAATGCGTCCATAGAGGAAAAACTACTCAAAATTGATGATTTGGCTAAGAGCGTTGATAGAATGTCTTGTGATATTGATGCTTTCAAAGTTAGATGTGCTCCTCCCAAGGTCAACTTGGATGAAACTTTGAAAGCTATGTGTGTCTCCATGAATGAGAGCAAAGAAAGAACCGCTCAAATTCGCGCTAGGCATGAATCGTTTAAAAGGGTGCGTTCTAGTGATGCAAATCACGAAGATCTTAAAGTGCTTGGTGTCTCTCCTCTTGAATCTTTGTTTTCGTTTTTCAAACCTATTGATGAAGGGGCTGGATATGAATCGACTTTGGTTGAAAAACGCCCCAATGATTCGGAGTCCACCTATCTTAATAATAAAGGTGTGGAGAGTGGAGTAGAAGATATCAAAATTTTGGGTAGTAATGAAATTCCCACTTTGGATTTCAAGGAATTCAATCATGATAATTGCTCCTTGTTTGAATGCATCTCTTTGATGCAATCCATTGCAAACTCTTCACATGCTTATAGCCAAAGCAAATCCTTTACCGCGCATATGGTAGATGGTATGATGAAATATCTTCAAGAGAAGCTCGAACTAGAAGTCTCTATAGCTAGAAAACATCATGATGAGTGGGAACCTACTATCAAAATCAAGATAAAAAACTATGAGTGCAATGCTTTGTGTGATTTGGGTGCTAGTGTTTCCGCGATTCCAAAATCTTTATGTGATATTCTTGGTTTTCATGAGATTGAAGAGTGTTCTCTTAATTTGCATCTTGCAGATTCTACTGTCAAGAAATCCATGGAAAGGATCGATGATGTTCTTATTGTTGCAAATAAGAACTATGTACCCGTGGATTTCATTGTACTTGATATAGATTGCAATCCTTCATGTCCCATTATTCTTGGTAGACCTTTCCTAAGGACTATTGGTGCTATCATCAATATGAAGTAAGGGAATATTAGATTTCAATTTCCCTTAAAGAAGGGCATGGAGCACTTTCCAAGAAAGAAAATAAGATTGCCTTATGAATCTATGATGAGGGCTACTTACGGTTTGAGCACCAAAGATGACTATATGTGATTCCATCACCTTTTGCCTAGCTACGGGCGTTAAACAATAGCGCTTGTTGGGAGGCAACCCAACGAATCTATCATTTTTCTTTCTGTTTTGTGTTTTTCACACTTTCATAATTCTGTTATGATTGTGTTTTTTGTGTTTCTTTTCGCGTTTTTACCAGGCAAAACTGTTATGATTAGTCTTGTGGATGATCGTTTGGTCGTGCTGGAAAAGACAGAAACTTTCTGCTCATGAAAAGAATTTTCATTTATTTTTTCTGTAAGAGATTTTGAGTTGATTCTTTTTGCTGCTGATTGCTACGCAAATTCTTCAGACTGTCGTAATTTTTCAGAATTTT
Source organism: Hordeum vulgare subsp. vulgare (assembly GCF_904849725.1). NCBI lineage: Eukaryota > Viridiplantae > Streptophyta > Magnoliopsida > Poales > Poaceae > Hordeum > Hordeum vulgare. The sequence goes on from NC_058522.1 coordinate 579,322,319, forward strand.
TGAAGTACCAGAAGTATACGAAGTATACAGATTGCTACAGACTGGTGTGCTATTAACAGATTCTGTTTTCGTTGTGTTGGTTCCTTATTTTGACGAAACTATGGATAGTATCGGGGGGGGGGGTATTAGCCATGGAAGATTGAAAATACAGTAACCCAACATCAACATAAGTAGAATTCAAGTTTTCTACAGTACCTAAGGAAGTGGTGGTTTGCTTTCTTATACTAATGTTATCACGAGTTTCTGTTTAAGTTTCGTGTTGTGAAGTTTTCAAGTTTTGGGTGAAGTTCTTATGGACAAAAAGATAAAGAGTGGCAAGAGCTCAAGATTGGGGATGCCCAAGGCACCCCAAGAGATTCAAGGATGCCGTAAAAGCTTAAGCTTGGGGATGCCTGATACGTCTCCAACGTATCTACTTTTCCAAACTCTTTTGTCCTTGTTTTGGACTATAATTTTCATGATTTGAATGGAACTAACCTGGACTGACGCTGTTTTCAGCAGAATTGCCTTGGTGTTATTTTTGTGCAGAAATCAAAGTTCTCCAAACGTCCTGAAAATTTACGGGGAGCAGTTTTGGAAAATATCAAAAATATCTGCGCCAAGTTCCACCTCAGGGGGTGGGCCAGTGGGCCACAAGCCCCTGCTCCGCCACTCCCCCCTGGTGGCGGTGGGCAGGCTTGTGGGGCCCACAGGCACCTGTCGCCCCAACTCCAGCTCTATAAGTTGTCTTTCGTCCCAGAAAAAATGAAAAGAGAAGTTTTCGTCGCGTTTTCGATACGGAGGCGCCGCCACCACCTGTTCTTCATCTGGAGGGCAGATCTGGAGTCCGTCTTGGGCTCCGGAGAGGGGAAATCGTCGCCATCGCCATCATCAACCTTCTTCCCTCTCCAATTCCATGAAGCTCTTCGTTGTTCGTGAGTAATTTATTCATAGGCTCGGTGGGCGGTGATGAGTAGGATGAGATCTATCATGTAATCGAGTTAGTTTTGATGGGGGTTGATCCCTAGTATCCACTATGTTCTGAGATTGATGTTGCTACTACTTTGCCATGCTTAATGCTTGTCACTAGGGCCCGAGTGCCATGATTTCAGATCTGAAATTATTATGTTGTCACCAATATATGTGTGTTTTAGATCCGATCTTGCAAGTTGTAGTTACCTACTATGTGTTATGATCCGGCAACCCCGGAGTGACAATAATCGGAACCACTCCCGGTGATGACCATAGTTTGAGGAGTTCATGTATTCACCAAGTGCTAATGCGTTGGTCCGCTTCTTTATTAAAAGGAGAACCTTAATATCCCGTAGTTTCCTTTTGGACCCCGCTGCCACGGGAGGGATGGACAATAGATGTCATGCAAGTTCTTTTCCGTAAGCATGTATGACGACACACGGAATGAATGCCTACATCACATTGACGAACGGGAGCTAGCCACATATCTCTCCGTGTTATAGCTGTTGCATGATGAATATCATCCAAACAAATCACCGACCCATTGCCTACGAGTTTGCTCTGCTGCTACTACTACTGTTGCTACTGCTGTTACTTGTCTTGCTCTGCTGCTGCTACTACTGTCACTACAAGAAATCTGTTAACCCGTGACGGATTCGTGATGACGTTCCGGAAATCCGTCAACGACCAGCAGGATTTTTTGGGCCCTAAAACGACAGTCCTTTAATGACGGATGTCGAGGTACTGTCACGAAAACCGTCACAGATAGAACATCCGGGCCCAAGCGGGTTTAGCTTTCCACACTATATACACCATCTGGTCACCCACGCGGCAAAGTCTGAAATTGGAAGCGTACGAAGGAAAAAATAATAGCGGCAAAGTCCGAAACACGAAGCGCGCGGAGAAAACTTTCAAGTCATCGACGCGGGAAATTAACAAAATTCGGAGCCAACCCATTTAATTCACATGCCACAGCCTCACGTCTCTCCCCACGACCATGAAAACCCTATCTGCAACCATCCACAGCCGCCGACTCCTCTCCCCCTCTCCTCCCGATTCAGATCCATGCCCAACCTCCCTGCATGCATGGCTTCCGCCCCCTAGATCTCCCGCGCCGCTGCCTCCCCGTCGATCTCCCTCGCCGCTGTCCCAACCATCTCCTGCTCCACCTCCCAACCGCTGAAGCGATCGGAGCGGCGAGCGGCGGAGCAAGGGAGGAAGATATGGCGTCGGCGCGGTCTGCGTCGGGGGAGGAGACAGTGCACGCGTCGCACATCCTGATCAAGCACGAGGGGTCCCGGCGCAAGGCGTTCTGGAAGGACCCCGAGGGCCAGGTCATTTCCGCCACCACGTGCGCCGACGCCGCCGCGTGCCTCGGCGAGCTCCGGGCCTAGTTCCTCGCCGGCCGCGCCTCCTTCGCCGACCTCGCCGCGCAGCACTCGGACTGCTCCTCCGCCCGCTGCAACGTCGACCAAGGTACATACGGTGCGATGCGCCGCCTCATCCCCTCCTCGTGAGACGGGCGCTAGATTTGGATGCGTAGCCGCCAGGATTTAGGGTTGCTCCAAGCCATCGATTCGACTGTGATTCGGTGGTTGGTTTTTTCCGAACAGGGTCAGGTGTCAGGAATGCACAATAGTATTTAGGATGTGTTGTATGATTCATGAATGATGTTAACATTAGATCCCAGGTTGCCAAAATTCTGACTAGGAAACTGTTACCCGATCGGCTAGCGTGTGTTCATGGCATGAAATTCCTTCCTGGATCCACCAACTAATCATGTGTGTCATACTCTGTAGGGTGTGCTTGTGTGCTAGTCTGCTGCTACTAACATACATTTATGTGAACTATTTACGGTTAGTTATTCAATCATTTGACACCGAAGAAGGAATATAATTAAAATGTATTATGAGATTTATAAGCTTTTGTGTAAATGTGTTATTGAGTTTTTCAGCTTGCTTAAGCCATGAAATAAAATAAATCTGTTGTTCTTGTGCTAGCTGATGTAGTCTTGCTCCATGACTGTTGGGCCAAATCAATGCTTCCCTCTGTGTACAGAGAAATGCAATCTCAAGGAGCGATGGAAGTGAAGGTTTTGTGTGTTTCTTTAAGATTACTAATAGATGTTATATTATCTTTGCTTCAGATTTAGTAGTGTTCGATCTGGTGCATAGTGCATTTGTGCAGTTTCAAAATTTTAGTGTTATTACTAGCATATTCTCTACTTTTTGGCATTAAGATTAATCAATGATGTGCTAAGTTAAACTGAAATGATATGTATACAACCAGAAATAAAGAAAAAAAATGATATCTATGTATATTCCCTTGAATTATTTACTTTTTATACTTTCAGGTGAGGGCTCTTTACAGGAAGCAACTGATTCACTTAGAAAATCATGTGAATACTTCTTTTTGCATATCATTAACTAATGTGTTGTTAATAAAAGTTTAGTTGTTTCATTGTCAATGTACACTTTATTATAGTACTTTTCCTTAGATTCATTTTATTGTATAGACAATAATCAGGAGGTGGCGTGTATAAAATATGATTGCTTCTACTTTGTTCAAATAGGTGACACAAAGTGAAACCCTTGAAATGAACTTTGTTACTGCCTTCTATTTCCCTTCTTCTTTGGGCCTGCAAGCTAGATTATGGTAGCAAGCAATGGCGATGCTAGAAGCCAAGAAGCTAGATTATGTGAAACCCTTGAAACAAACTTCATTAGTGCCTTGATGTCTTATTCAATTTAAACATTACCTGATGTACACACAGAAATGCAATCTCAAGGAACGATGGAGTGAAGGTTCTGTGTGTTTCTTTAAGTTTACTAATAGATTTTATATTATCTTTGCTTCAGATTTAGTAGTGTTCGATCTGCTGCATAGTGCATTTGTGCAGTCTCAAAATTTCAGTGTTATCACTAGCATAGTCTCTACTTTTTGGTATTATTATTGTCGCATTTGTACAACTAATATTATTACTCTACATATTCATTTGGGAGCTGTATGTTATGCAGTGTAATTCTTTGTGTTTTGGATTCTTTGCAGGTTTGGCAGTTAGTTCGTGTTACTATCGACCGAGGCTTTTTAGAAGGAATTACTTGGGTCTAAAAAGCTTCCTGGAAGTGGCGGTATAGTGTTGGAGATTAAAATCATGTAGTTGTGTAGTTTCAATGATGTCATGTTACTTGATTTTTATTAAATGCTTATGCTTATAACACCTTGTAAATATGCTTCTGATGTTTTGGTAATCATTTTGCTTTTTGAAATCAGACCAGATTGTTTGAAATTTGTATTGTCTTGTTGAATGAATAGAATTGCATGTCTTGTTGTAAATTATGATGCATTGTGAAGATAAGTTGGGTGAAAAGAAGGGCTAATCGGTTGGACCGGATTGAAATTATTGGGCCAAAACCTAATTGGGTTGGTTACTACATGGGCCACGCTGGCCTCCACGTCAGATCCACGTAGATGTCACGTTGCATCCATGTCATGTAAATCGGTGATGGATTGTTCCGTCATATCCTAGCTTGGGCCGGGCGGGCCGGGGGCAAATCCGTGACGGTAAAGAACCGCCAAGGATGGTGCTATGTCAAATTATGACGCGATATACGTGATGGATTTCAAATCCGTCATGCATGGGCATGCATGACAGTTTTTGGATGATCCATGACGGACAGGGACCGTCATCGATTAACAGATTTCTTGTAGTGTGTTGCTACTGCTGTTACTTGTCTTGCTCTGCTGCTGCTACTACTGTTGCTACTGCTGTTACTTGTCTTGCTCTGCTGCTACTGTTGCTACTAATGTCGCTTGCTACTGTTGCTACTTGCTACTGCTGTCACTACTGCTGTTCCTTGCCACTGTTATTGCTCGTTACACTGTCGTTACTCGTTACTTTGCTGTTACTACTATGCTTGCAGATACTAATCTTTCACGTGTGGTTGAATCTGACACATTCAGCTGCTAATACTTGAGGGTATACTCTCACCTCCTGACGTGCAAACTAACAAATTGGGTCGAATACTCTACCCTCGAAAACTGCTGCGAACCCACGCGCTGGTGGGTCGTCAACAACATTTTTCTAGTTTCATTACTGGGGAGTGCTATCAGCATTCTTCTGGTGCCGTTGCAGGAGAAGGTTTGTTGTTATAAGCATTCGTCTAGTTAACGCCAGAGATTGCACGATCAATGCCCCGGGAAGGCATCCCCTCTTTCCTCTTCAATCCATCGGTAACGATACTTGGGGCTATATTTTTATTCACCACATGTTATGTGTTTTGCTTGGAGCGTTTTGTATCGTAGGAGTCTTTTATTTTTGTTGTGTCACAATCATCCTTGCTGCACACCTAGAGAGAGAGACATGCACTCATCGTGATTTTGTCGAGCTTCACTTATATCCTTTGGTTAGACAATTCAGCTCACATGTGCTTCACTTATATCTTTTGAGCTAGTTGATTTTGCTCTATGTGCTTCACTTATATCTTTTAGAGCACGGCGGTGCATGGCTTGGTAGTTGATCTATGCTTTGAAAGTAGTCTCAAAAGGGGTAGTTATCCAAAGGGATACGAAAACTTCCACCTTTATGTGCATTGAATAATTAGAGAAGTTTGATTCATCTCAACTAGTTTTGAGTTGTGGTTATGGTAATATTGAAGTTATGCTAGTAAGGTGTTGTGGATCTAGAAATACTTGTGTTGAAGTTAGTGATTCCCGTAGCATGCACGTACGGTGAACCGCTATGTGATGAAGTCTGAGCATGATTAGTCTATTGATTGTCATCCTTCGTGTGGCGGTCGGGATCACGCGATGGTTTAGACCTACCAACCCTTCCCCTAGGAGTATGCATTGAATGCTTTGTTTCGATTACTAATAAAACTTTTGCAACAAGTATATGAGTTCTTCATGACTAATGTTGAGTCCATGGTTTAGATGCACTTTCACCTCCCACCATCACTATCTTCTTTAGTGTCGTGCAACTTTCGCCGGTGCACAAAACCCACCACTAGTCCTGTTGCTACTGTTGTTACTTGTCTTGCTCTGCTGCTGCTACTGCTGTTACTTGTCTTGCTCTACTGCTACTGTTGCTACTATTTTCGCTTGCTACTGTTGCTACTTGCTACTGCTGTCACTACTGCTGTTCCTTGCCACTTCTATTGCTCATTACACTGTCGTTACTCGTTACTTTGCTGTTACTACTGTGCTTGCAGATACTAATCTTTCAGGTGTGGTTGAATCTGACACATTCAGCTGCTAATACTTGAGGGTATACTCTCACCTCATGACGTGCAAACCAACAAATTGGGTCGAATACTCTACCCTCGAAAACTGCTGCGAACCCACGCGCTGGTGGGCCGTCAACAACATTCTTCTAGTTTCATTACTGGGGAGTGCTATCAGCATTTTTCTGCTGCCGTTGCAGGAGAAGGTTTGTTGTTATAAGCATTCGTCTAGCTAACGCCAGAGATTGCACAATCAACATTTTTCTGGCGCCGTTGCCGGGGTGGTATTGCTATATTCTCTGAGTCACTTGGGATTTATATCTGATGATCACTATGAAGAATCTGAAGGATCCGAAGACCAAAGTCTTGCCCTCACCTACGAGGGGAGGTAAGGAATTGCCATCTAGCTCTGCACTTGATTCACCTTCAGTTATGAGTAAGTTTGCGACATCACCTCCTGCTAGAAATCTTGATATGTCGCCTGTGCTTGATGATGCTTGTGATACTACTGCTAGAGATGCTATGCTTGAAACTATGCATGATGATGCTATGCTTGATACTATGCCTGATACTGCTAGAGATGCTATGCTTGATACTACTGCTAGAGATGCTATTCTTGATATTGCTTTGCCTGGTGATGCTAGAGATGCTATTTTTCCTGATGATGCTATGCTTGATACTGCTAGAGATACTACTTTGCTTGATGTTCCACTAGGAGTGTTCCTTGATGCTCATATTGCTAGAGTTACTGCCAATGCTCGTGATGCTTGTGATATTGCCGATACTATTGAGATAGAACCTACTTTTGCTCCTGTTAGATCTAGCTCTCCTAGATATGAATTGCCTGATATACCTGAGGGTTACGTTATGGAGGGAGAGATAGATGAGGATTTTCTTGCGTGTAAGGATGCCTATGACGCTGAGAAATTACTTCTGAAGTGGAAGGAAAAATCTCGGGAAGCTAGGATGAGAAATGACCCGAAGTTTGCCACTTCACCTATCTTTGTCACCGATAAGGATTATGAATTCTCTGTCGACCCTGAGATAATCTCTCTAGTCGAATCTGATCCTTTTCACGGTTATGAGTCTGAGACGGTCATAGCCTATCTTGCCAAACGATCCGAAATAGCCAACCTCTTCATTAATGAGGAGAAGATCCGCCACTACTATATCCTTAAGCTGTTTCCTTTCTCTCCAAAGGATGATGCTAAAGCCTGGTTCACCTCTCTTGATCCTGGATGTGTGCGTAGTCCCCAGGAGATGGTCTATTACTTCTATGAGAAATATTTCTCTGCCCATAAGAAGCAAGCTGCCTTGCAGGAAATATACAACTTTGCTCAACTCCAAGAAGAGAGTCTTCCACAAGCTTGGGGGAGGCTCGTTCAGCTACAGAATGCTTTGCCTGATCACCCTCTTAAGAAGAACGAGATACTTGATATCCTCTATAACGGACTTACCGATGCCTCTAGAGACCACCTAGATAGTTGTGCGGGTTGTGTTTTTAGGGAACGAACTGTAGAACAAGCTGAGACCCTACTGAATAACCTCTTGATCAACGATAATGCTTGGACTATTCCCGAACCACCTCTTAAGACAACTCCTAAGAAAAGAGGTATTCTATTCCTCAGTCCTGAAGATATGCAAGAAGCCAAGAAATCTATGCAAGAGAAAGACATTAGAACTGAAGATGTCAAAAATCTACCACCTATCGAAGAGATCCACGGTCTCGATAACCCGATACAGGTAGTAGAAGTGAATTCTCCGCGTAGGTTTGATGACAGTGATATTCCTTTTGATAAACCTGCTAGCCTATGCTTTGATGAATTTGACAACTTTGTTGCCAAACAACAGAGTTTCAATGATTATGTTAGCAGACATTTGGAACAAAGTACTCGTATGCTTAGCCATTTAAGTGCTTGTGTTGACAGAAATGTCAATGCTCTGAAGCTCGTGAGTAAACATGCCTCTATGATTACTACTCAGGTAGAACAAGTACTTAAATCTCAGAATGACCTGCTCAATGAACTAAATGACAACTCTGTCAGAGTCATTACTAGAGGAGGCAAAATGACTCAGGAACCTTTGTATCCTGAAGGTCATCCTAAGAAAATTGATCAAGATTCTCAAGGAATCAATGCTGATACACCTAGTCATCCTAAGGAGAAGAAGAAGGATGATAGAAACCTGCACGCCAGTTCACCAAATACTGTCACACCAGAAGAACCTAATGATATCTCTACGTCTGATGCAGAAACACAATCTGGTGATGAACATGAACCTGGTGACAATATGGATAGTGATGTTCATAATAATGCTCAACCTAGCAATGATGAGGATGTGGAGATTGAACCTATGGTTAATCCTGATAATCCACAACCTAAGAGATACGGAATGACTTCACTGCTAGGAAGCATGGTAAAGAAAGGGAGCCATGGGTTCGGAGACCTATGCCCTTCCCTCCTAAGCCATCCAAGAAAAAGGATGATGAGGATTTTGAGCACTTCATTGAGATGATAAGACCCGTCTTTCTGCAGATGCGGTTAACTGATATACTCAAGATGTCTCCGTATGCCAAGTACATTAAAGATATCGTGACTAATAAACGGAAGATACCAGATCTTGAGATCTCCACCATGCTTGCCAATTACACTTTCAAAGGTGGAACTCCTAAGAAACTTGGTGATCCCAGAGTGCCCACTATACCTTGCTCCATTATAGGAAACTATGTAAGAACTGCCTTATGTGACCTTGGAGCCGGTGTTAGTGTTATGCCGCTTTCTCTTTATCGTAGACTTGAATTGGATAAGTTGACACCCACTGAAATTTCTCTGCAAATAGCCGACAAATCAACTGCTTTCCCTATCGACATTTGCGAGGATGTGCCTGTTGTGGTTGCTAACACCACTATCTTAACATACTTTGTTATCTTGGATATTCCCGAGGACGATGCCATGCCTATCATCCTCGGAAGACCCTTTTTAAACACTGCAGGGGCTGTTATAGATTGCAACAAAGGCAATGTCACTTTCCACGTCAACGGTAATGAGCACACAGTGCACTTTCCGAAGAAACGATATCCAGTACATTGCATCAATGCTATCGAAAAGACTTCATCGATTCTCATTGGAAGCTTTGAATGCCCTATTCCTCGTGTCAAGATGAAGTATGATTTGCTTGTTGGGGAGATACATATCCCCATTGAGGTGACTTAGTGGCTATTCGAAAATTCTCCGTTCTCTCTTGCGATTCGAGAAGGTTTTGTCATAAGGACTTGATCAATCCCATTGACGGATTTCTTTCGATGACCATGAGACGGATGAATCAGAGAGTCACATACCTCTGTTTTGAGTTTTCATTTTCTTTTGCTTAGAAGAAAAATGATAGAATTAGTTTAGCTTTTCCTGTTTTCTGTTTTAGCGTCCCGGAGAAAAATACCTCAAAAATAAAAGTTCTTCGATGGTCCTAAAAATTTAGTATGATTTTTTCGGGAATTTTTGAAATTTTCTAGGCCTGAGAGCTGGCCTGGGGGCCAGACCAGTGGGCCACAAGCCCCCCCACCGCCACCTACCCCCTGGTGGCGGGGTGAAAGCTTGTGGGGCCCACAGGCACCCCCTCCACTCATTCCAGCTCTTAGCTTCTTCTTCCACCTCTAGAAAAAAATTGTTTCGCAGCTCAAACCCGTGTTCTTGCTCATTTGGCTGTGATTTGCGATCTCCTTGCTCAAAGCACCATTCTCTGAACTGTTTTGGGGAAATTACTCCTTGGTAAGTGACTCCTCCATTGGTCCAATTAGTTTTTACTCTAGTGCTTTATTCTTCGCGTATTCTTGCTACCTTGGTGACCCTGTTCTTGATTTTGAAAGGTTGATTTTAGCTGGTCCCAAGTAGTTTTAGCGCGTGATACGGTCTCTAGGCACTAGTAGGAGTAGTTGCTACAAGTTGGGTTAATCCTTATTCACTTTTCTTTCGAAGCCTCTAAAAATTTCAGAATTTTTCAGAGCTAAAAAAGGAAAAGATGAGGAGGTTCTTGAGAGGCTCTTCAAGCCGTAACCCCAAGTACGTAGTCCCTCGAGTCACAGAAGTTCGAGCGTGCGAGTGGCCAAGTGATGAATTTTTGCGCACCGCCGGACTTTACAAAGACTTTTATTACTTGGTGGAGAACGCAGGTCTTACTTCGCTCGTTGAAGATAAGTGTCCACAATATCTCCTCCTCACCAATATTTTCGTTCAAAGCTTCAACTTTTATCCGAGGAAGTATCCTCCCATGGTTCAGTTCATGATATACGATGTTCCCCAGTGCATGACACTGCAGGACTTTTGCAATGTATGCAAATTACCTTATGTTGGGGATATCCGTGACCCTCGTCCACGGGACTTGGAGGATTTCATTGGTTCTATTGCTGTTGGAGAGGAGAGACGAGTGTCTCGTGCTAGAATTGCTAGCATACATTTTCCTGTGCTTCGGTACTTCTCACTATTTGTGGGAAAATGTTTGATTGGCCGTGGGGAGGCTGGATCACTTAGTTCCCCAGACCTTGCGGTTTGGCGCGAAGGCCTTTATAACGGTAAGACTTATAGCTTGGGTGCTATAGTAGCTCAATGGTTGAACCTGAACCGTTCTAAAGGTGTCGTCTATGGAGGTATTTATGCTACCCGTCTTGCCAGACACTTTGAGATGCCCATTAGACTGGGAGAGGAAGGAGAGATGCTTCTCCCTGAGAGATATATGGATTATGACAGCATGGTTCGCCATGATTTTCTGGATAGAGATGCTAGTAGACGGATGATTTATAACCTGGTGTTTAGTCAGGGTACTCGAGAGACTATTACTTTGCCTGCTCCTTCTTTGTTTGATCTTCATGCAGGTAGGTACACTATTATGCCCGCGGACATCTACGCATATTGGGGCTTGGCCCAACCACAAGCGCCCGTGCCCGAGCCGCCAGTCGAGTACGAGACGCCAGTTTATCAGTGGGAACCAGAGGAGCTCACACAGCAGTGGCATCAACAGTCTGCTCCGGAGTATCCTGGAGCTGGTTATTTCCCACCATGGGAGTATACCAAGCTAGTCCAAAATCCTAAGCTTGGGGGAGTCCGTGTTCTCACCGACTTTACATTCATGCTTATGCTTTCACTTTGTTAGCCGGTGTTTACACTTTGCCACTTTATTATCCATGCTAGTTTCTTTTCATTTTCTTGTTTTCTTGTTTTGTGTCCTTTTGAGAAAACCCGAAAAGATTTTTCTTTCTTCTTTTGCTTGTTGGGAGCTTTTCCGTATAAATAGCTTTCCTTTTCTTTGTGTCAAGGTAGAAGATATTGGTTACAATGTTTATTGGTTCTTGCATGCTTACCTGTTTAGCTTTCAAAGAGCCATATTACTTTGTCTTCTCCTTTGTGTTTGCCTGCAGACTCAGCTTAGTCCAATGCGCTTATTATCGTTTTCATCGTTCGATCGTGCAAATCAAAGGCAACAGTGATGATATATGATGAAGTGACTGAGACTGAAAAGCTGGTATGAACTCTATCTATTTTGTTTTTGTAAATATGACTAGCTTGTCAACCCAGATTTAGCTTTGTTGTGAGAGAACCATGTTTGCAATGACAACTTAGAGATCATAGTTTCTGATGCCATGCTTATTTAGCTGAGAGCTTATAATATTTTGTCTTGAATGCCAACATAGATTTTGAGATGACTATGATGTAGTATGATAGGATGGTATTCTCCTTTGAATGTTTCAAGTGGCTTGACTTGGCGCATGTTCATGCATGTAGTTGAAACAAAATCAACATAGCCTCTATGATGTTCGTGTTCATGGTGATTTATATCATGTTCATGCTTGCATTCAATGTTAGTCAAACTCATTGCATCTTGATGACTATTGTCGCTCTCTAGTTGGTCGCTTCCCAGTCTTTTGCTAGCCTTCTCTTGTACTAAGCGGGAATACTGCTTGTGCATACACTTCCATAAACCCAAAAGTTTTTCCATGAGAGTCCACCATACCTACCTATTTGCGGTATGTACCTGCCGTTTCAAGTAAATTTGCATGTGCCATTCTCTAAACCTTCAAGAAATAATCTGTTTTGCATGCCCGAACCGCTCATGTGGTGACAGGGGGCTATTGGTATCTTCCATGCTAGGAGTGTTATCCTCGACATGTGTTTATTCACAGTCATTCACGAGAAAGGGGCCGGTATTTGGGATGCCCAGTTCCACGCTTAAATCGAAAACATAACTGTAAAACAAGACTCCCTGCGGATTGATGTCAGTATGGACGGTACCCGAGGATTCCGCTAGCCGTGGAGTGTGATTGATCCGTGGTGGGGGAGTTAAAACTTTACTTTTCTGTTTGGGAACCGCCTATAGCATGAGTAGCATGGAAGATATTGAGAACTCTTGGTCATTGCGTTGACAATGAAAGCATGCCACCCAAAATTATTATCTCTGTTTTCAAAGCTTGAGCTCTCGCACCTCTGCAAGTCAATGCTTCCCTCTGCGAAGGGCCTGTCTATTTATTTTCGTGTTGAGTCATCCTCCTCTTATATAAGCACCAATTAGAGAGCACCTCTGTCATTTTTATGCTTTGCCTATGACTGGATCTTCGTTGCTATGAATTACAATGTTTAGTCAGCCCTTGATCTTTGAAAGTGCTCTCCATCTATGTTTTGCGGTCTCAGAAAGAGCTAGCGAGATACCACCTATTCATATTGCTTCATACTTGTCTTGATTGAAGTGTTGGTATTTGAAACTCATTATTATTTGCTCGTTAGCTGATTATGCCATTGATATTAGTTTACCGTGAGACCTTTGTGCCATTTGCTTATGTGGTTAAGTTGTGATCTTGCTGAAATTCTGGTTATGAGTTAGACATAGTTGCAACAACAAGATCAAACAGAGTTTGTCAAAGTTTTTCTTTCTCTCTCAGTTTGTCAACTGAGTTGCTTGAGGACAAGCAAGGTTTTAAGCTTGGGGGAGTTGATATGTCTCCAACGTATCTACTTTTCCAAACTCTTTTGCCCTTGTTTTGGACTATAATTTGCATGATTTGAATGGAACTAACCTGGACTGACGCTGTTTTCAGTAGAATTGCCTTGGTGTTATTTTTGTGTAGAAATCAAAGTTCTCCAAACGTCCTGAAAATTTACGGGGAGCAGTTTTGGAAAATATCAAAAATATCTGCGCCAAGTTCCACCTCAGGGGGTGGGCCAGTGGGCCACAAGCCCCTGCTCTGCCACCACCCCTGGTGGCGGTGGGCAGGCTTGTGTGGCCCACAGGCACATGCCGCCCCCAACTCCAGCTCTATAAGTTGTCTTTCATCCCAGAAAAAATAAAAAGAGAAGTTTTTGTCGCGTTTTCGATACGGAGGCGCCGCCACCACCTATTCTTCATCTGGATGGCAGATCTGGAGTCCGTCTTGGGCTCCAAAGAGGGGAAATCTTCGCCATCGTCATCATCAACCTTCTTCCCTCTCCAATTCCATGAATCTCTTCATCGTTCTTGAGTAATCTATTCGTAGGCTCGCTGGGCGGTGATGAGTAGGATGAGATCTATCATGTAATCGAGTTAGTTTTGATGGGGATTGATCCCTAGTATCCACTATGTTCTGAGATTGATGTTGCTACTACTTTGCCATGCTTAATGCTTGTCACTAGGGCCCGAGTGCCATGATTTCAGATCTGAAATTATTATGTTGTCACCAATATATGTGTGTTTTAGATCCGATCTTGCAAGTTGTATTTACCTACTATGTGTTATGATCCGGCAACCCCGGAGTGACAATAACCGGAACCACTCCCGATGATGACCATAGTTTGAGGAGTTCATGTGTTCACCAAGTGCTAATGCGTTGGTCCGGTTCTTTATTAAAAGGAGAACCTTAATATCCCGTAGTTTCCTTTTGGACCCCGCTGCCACGGGAGGGATGGACAATAGATGTCATGCAAGTTCTTTTCCCTAAGCACGTATGACGACACACGGAATGCATGCCTACATCACATTGACGAACGGGAGCTAGCCACATATCTCTCCGTGTTATAGCTGTTGCATGATGAATATCATCCAAACAAATCACCGACCCATTGCCTACGAGTTTGCTCTGCTGCTGCTACTACTGTTACTTGTCTTGCTCTCCTGCTGCTAGTCCTGTTGCTACTGCTGTTACTTGTCTTGCTCTGTTGCTGCTACTGCTGTTACTTGTCTTGCTCTACTGCTACTGTTGCTACTATTGTCGCTTGCTACTGTTGCTACTTGCTACTGCTGTCACTACTGCTGTTCCTTGCCACTGCTATTGCTCGTTACACTGTCGTTACTCGTTACTTTGCTGTTACTACTGTGCGTGCAGATACTAATCTTTCAGGTGTGGTTGAATCTGACACATTCAGCTGCTAATACTTGAGGGTATACTCTCACCTCCTGACGTGCAAACCAACAAATTGGGTCGAATACTCTACCCTCGAAAACTGCTGCGAACCCACGCGCTGGTGGGCCGTCAAGAACATTCTTCTAGTTTCATTACTGGGGAGTGCTATCAGCATTCTTCTGGTGCCGTTGCAGGAGAAGGTTTGTTGTTATAAGCATTCATCTAGTTAACGCCAGAGATTGCACGATCAATGCCCCGGGAAGGCATCCCCTCTTTCCTCTTCAATCCATCGGTAACGTTACTTGGGGCTATATTTTTATTCACCACATGTTATGTGTTTTGCTTGGAGCGTTTTGTATCGTAGGAGTCTTTTATTTTTGTTGTGTCACAATCATCCTTGCTGCACACCTAGAGAGAGAGACATGTACTCACCGTGATTTTGTCGAGCTTCACTTATATCCTTTGGTTAGACAATTCAGCTCACATGTGCTTCACTTATATCTTTTGAGCTAGTTGATTTTGCTCTATGTGCTTCACTTATATCTTTTAGAGCACGGCGGTGCGTGGCTTGGTAGTTGATCTATGCTTTGAAAGTAGTCTCAAAAGGGGTAGTTATCCAAAGGGATACGGAAACTTCCACCTTTATGTGCATTGAATAATTAGAGAAGTTTGATTCATCTCAACTAGTTTTGAGTTGTGGTTATGGTAATATTGAAGTTATGCTAGTAAGGTGTTGTGGATCTAGAAATACTTGTGTTGAAGTTAGTGATTCCCGTAGCATGCACGTATGGTGAACCGCTATGTGATGAAGTCTGAGCATGATTAGTCTATTGATTGTCATCCTTCGTGTGGCGGTCGGGATCACGCGATGGTTTATACCTACCAACCCTTCCCCTAGGAGTATGCATTGAATGCTTTGTTTCGATTACTAATAAAACTTTTGCAACAAGTATATGAGTTCTTCATGACTAATGTTGAGTCCATGGTTTAGATGCACTTTCACCTCCCACCATCACTATCTTCTTTAGTGTCGTGCAACTGTCGCCGGTGCACAAAACCCACCATTAGCCTCCCTAAAAATAGCCACCATACCTACCTACTATGGCTTTTTCAAAGTCATTCCGAGTTATATTGCCATGCAACTACTGCCATGACATGTGCCACCACGTCTACATTGCCATTGCATGATCGTAGGATAGCTAGCATGATGTTTCCGTTTATGTCTATGCCATGCTAGATCATTGTCACAGTACACTACCGAAGGCATCCTATATAGAGTCATCGTTGCTCTAAGTTTTGAGTTGAAAGTGTGATGATCATCATTGATGGAGCATTGTCCCATGTGAGGAAATACAAGAGGCCAAAGATGCCCACCAAAAAAGAGAGGCCAAAGAGCCCATCCAAAAAAAATGAGAGAAAAAGAGAGAAGGGACAATGCTACCACTTTTCCACACTTGTGCATATTAAGCACCATGATCTTCATGATTGAGAGTCTCTCGTTTTGTCACCACCATATAGCTAGTGGGAAAATTTCATTATATAACTTGTCTTGTATATTCCAATGGTAGACTTTCTCAAAATTGCCTTAGGTCTTCGTGAGCAAGCAAGTTGGATGCACACCCACTAGTTTTCTTTAAGAGCTTTCACATACTCTTAGCTCTAGTGCATCATTTGTATGGCAATCCCTACTCATTCACATTGATATCTATTGATGAGCATCTCCACAGCTTATTGATATGCCTAATTAATGTGATCATCTTCTCCTTGTTTGTCTTGCAACCTCCACCACACCTCACACCACTTATAGTGCTAAAACCATGGCTCACGCTCATGTATTGCGTGAGAGTTGAAAAAAGTTTGAGAAAGTAAAGGTGTGAAAACAATTACTTGGCCAATACCGGGGTTGTGCATGATTTAAATTCGTTGTGCAATGATGATAGAGCATAGCCAGACTATATGATTTTGTAGGGATAACTTTCTTTTGGCCTTGTTATTTTGAAAGTTCATGATTACCTTGCTAGTTTGCTTGAAGTATTACTGTTTCCACGTCAATAGCAAACTATTGTTTTGAATCTAATGGATCTGAACATTCACGTCACATAAGAGGAGTTACAAAGGACATCTATGCTAGGTAGCATGAAAGCATAAAAAAATCATTCTTTATCACTTCCCTACTCGAGGATGAGCATGAGTTAAGCTTGGGGATGCTTGATACGTCTCAAACGTATCTATAATTTTTGATGGTTTCACGCTGTTAACTTGTCAACTTTGGATGTTTTGTTTAACTTTTATATCTTTTTGGGACTAACTTATTAACTCAGTGCCAAGTGCCAGTTCCTGTTTTTCTGTGTTTTTCACTCTTTTCAGATCTGATTTTGGAACGGAGTCCAAACGGAATAAAATCCCCAAAATGATTTTTTCCAGAACGGAAGAAGATCAGGAGGCTTGAGGGCCAAGAAAGTGGGCCCACAGGGACCCCACAAGCCCTGTTGCCGCGGCCAGGGGGAGGCCGCGACAACCAAGCTTGTGGCCTCCCTGGCGCCCCCTGCCCTAGGTCTTTGGCATATATATTCCCTAAAAATCCATAAAAAATTAGGGCGTCCACGAAAACACTTTTCCGCCGCCGCAAGCTTCCGTTTCCGCGAGATCTCATCTGGAGACCCTTCCCAGTGCCCTGCCGGATGGGACTTTGGAGTTGGAGGGCTTCTTCTTCATCATCATCGCCCCTCCAATGACTCGTGAGTAGTTCACTTCAGACCTACAAGTCCGTAGTTAGTAGCTAGATGGCTTCTTCTCTCTCTTGGATCTTCAATACAAAGTTCTCCATGATCTTCATGGAGATCTATCCGATGTAATCTTCTTTGGCGGTGTGTTTGTCGAGATCCGATGAATTGTGGATTTGTGATAAGATTATCTATGATATATATTTGAGTCTTTGCTGATTTCTTATATGCATGATTTGATATCCTTGTAAGTCTCTCCGAGTCTTGGGTTTTGTTTGGCCAACTAGATCTATGATTCTTGCAATAGGAGAAGTGCTTGGTTTTGGGTTCTTATCGTGTGGTGACCTTTCCAAGTGATAGTAGGGGCAGCAAGGCACACATTGTGTAGTTGCCATCGAGGGTAACAAGGTGGGCTCTGTCGTAGATATGAGATTGTCCATCTACATCATGTCATCTTGCTTAAGGCGTTACTCTATTCTTTTGGACTTAATACACCAGATGCATGCTGGATAGCGGTCGACGTGTGGAGTAATAGTAGTAGATGCAGAAAGTATGGTCTACTTGTTTTGGACGTGATGCCTATAGATATAATCATTGCCATAGATATCGTCACGACTTTGCGCGGTTCTATCAATTGCTCGACAGTAATTTGTTCACCCACCGTCTACTTGCTTTCATGAGAGAAGCCACTAGTGAATACTACGGCCCCCGGGTCTATTCACGCCTATCGTCTACACCTCCGCTTTTACTTTGCTTTGTACTTTGTTGCTTTCAGTTCTCACTCGCCAAACAATCTATAAGGGATTGACAACCCCTTCATAGCGTTGGGAGCAAGCTCTTTGTGTTTGTGCAGGCACTTGTGATACTCCTTCACTGGATCGATACCTTGGTTCTCAAAACTGAGGGAAGTACTTAGCGCCGCTGTGCTACATCACCCTTTCCGCTTCGAGGGAACACCAGCGCAAGGCTCCAAGGCCACGGGGAAATCCTTTGCATATTTGCCTAGGAAGTCCCTAAAGGCATAGCCACAACAGCAGGATTCCTGGCGCCGTACCAGGGAAGGTATGTTGTCGCAGTAGCAAGAAGAATTTGTGGCGCCGTTGCCGGGGAAGGAGAGATCTATCCAAGTAGGTCTCACAAAACTCATCTCTTGCATTTACTTTTTTGCTAGTTAGCTCTCGTTTTCCTTTCCCCCACTTCACATTTGTCGTTTTCATTTGCCTTTCTCCTTTGCCGTTTTCTTTTGCCTTTGCCGTTTTCCTTTGTTGGTTTTCTTGCTTGCTTGTGTGCTTGTTTGTTTGTTGAAGTCATCATGGCTGAAAACACCAAACTTTGCGACTTCTCGAGCACTAATAATAATGATTTTATTAGTACTCTGATTGCTTCCGCCACTAGTGCGGAATGTATGAAATCAACGCAGGTTTGCTGAATCTTGTTATGAAACAGTAATTCTCTGGCCTTCCTAGTGAAGATACCGCATCCCATCTCAATACCTTCATTGAGCTTTGCGGTATGCAAAATAAAAGAGATGTGGATAATGACGTGATTAAGTTGAAGCTTTTTCCTTTCTCGTTGCGAGATCGCGCAAAAACTTGGTTTACTTCTTTGCCCCAAAATAGTATCGATTCTTGGGATAAGTGCAAAGATGCTTACATGTCCAAGTATTTTCCGCCGGCTAAGATCATCTCCTTACGTAACGATATCATGAATTTCAAGCAACTTGATCATGAACACGTTGCACAATCTTGGGAGAGGATGAAGCTTATGATTAGGAATTGTCCCGCTCATGGCTTGAGTTTGTGGATGATTATACAAATCTTTTACGCTGGCTTGAATTTTGCTTCTTGCAATATCTTGGACTCCGCCTCAGGTGGAAAGTTCATGGAAATCACGTTAGGAGACGCTACAAAACTCCTAGACAATATCATGACCAACTACTCTCAGTGGCATACTGAAAGGTCACCTGCTAGCAAAAAGGTACACGCTATAGAAGAAATTACCTCGCTTAGTGCTAAGATGGACGAGTTGATGAATTTGGTTGCTAGTAGAAACACTCCTTTAGATCCTAATGACATGCCACTATCTTCCTTGATTGAGAGTAGCAACGCTAGTTTGGACGTTAATTTTTTTGGTAGGAACAATTTTGGCAACAACAATGGTTTTAGAGAAAACTATGTTCCTAGGCCTTTTCCTAGTAACTCCTCTAACAATTATGGCAATTCCTACAACAACACTTATGGAAATCACAACAAATTACCATCTGATTTAGAGAGTAATATCAAAGAGTTCATCAACTCTCAAAAGATTTTCAATGCGTCCATAGAGGAAAAACTACTCAAAATTGACGATTTTGCTAAGAGCGTTGATAGGATATCTTGTGATATTGATGCTTTGAAAGTTAGATGTGCTCCTCCCAAAGTCAACTTGGATGAAACTTTGAAAGCTATGCGTGTCTCCATGAGTGAGAGCAAAGAAAGAACCGCCCAAATTCGCGCTAGGCATGAATCGTTTAAAAGGGTGCGTTCTAGTGATGCAAATCACGAAGATCTTAAAGTGCTTGTTGTGTCTCCTCTTGAATCTTTGTTTTCGCGTGTCAAACCTATTGATGAAGGGGCTGGATACGAATCCACTTTGGTTGAAAAACGCCCCAATGATTCGGAGTCCACCTATCTTGATGATAAAGGTGTGGAGAGTGGAGTAGAAGAAATCAAAATTTTGGATAGTAATGAAACTCCCACTTTGTAATCAAATATGACATCATTTATTATAACAAAATAAAATTGACATCATTTATTTAAAAAAAATATATGGCATAATTAATAAAAAGTTGACAAGGTTACGTCAAAAACTAGATACACTCTGTGTACAAACTGGACAATCTCTTTCGAAGTATCACGGTTTCGGACGAAAACTTAGGTTTTACAAAGACATTTCATTTCTTAAAACTTATTTTAATTCCAAACTTTTTGTGCTTTCAATATGCACCATTCAAATAAACTTTATCAATTTTCAACCCCTTCTGACTTCATTTGCAATATTTCATGCATTTAACTATTTTTTGAGTTAAATGACCTTGACATTGAAAAAACCCTACAATTAAACTCTAAAAAGGATGAAACTTGACAAGGTATCATCATTTAATCCACATAGCATGTGTTAAAAAGTTGAGAGGGTTACGACAAAAACCGGATGCACTTCGTATACAAACAGAACAAACTCTTTCGAAGTATGAGAGTTTCGAACGAAAACTCATGTGTTATAAAGGCATTTCATTTTTTAAACTTATGCTAACTCCAGACTTTTTGTGCATTTAATATGCACCATTCAAAAACACGTCATCAATTTTCAACCATTTCTGACTTAATTAGCTATTTTTCATGTATTTAATGATTTTTTGAGTTGTTAAACTAAAAGAGCTAAACAAAATATATTTTTGATTAAAACACACATTTAAAATAGCCTAAAAATTTCCAAATTTAATATAATGATAAAACACACTAATATTAAACAACATAAAAAAGAATCACTCAAAAATCTATTTTAAAGTAAAGTTATTCACAAAGTAGTGATTCACACAAATTTCAAAGAATTCAAATATAAATGATTCAAATTTGCAAACTACTAGCACTAAAAGAAAGTTTATAATTTTTTTGACCTAAAGAAAAAAGATTCATTCAAAAACTATAAATATTCTAACAGTTATTCCAAATCTAAAAACAGAAATTGTCCTGTTTAGAAAACAAATCAAGCAAAAAAAAAAAGACATTTAGTTTCGGTTGAAGTCACCAACCGAGACTAAAGCTCCCTTCCCACGCGGAATTTGATCCACCAAAAAGGAGGCCCTTTAGTCTTGGTTGGTGGCTCCAACCGGGACTAAAGAGAGGACCTTTAGTCCCGGTTGCACACACCAACTGAGACTAAAGGTGGTAAAACCCCTTTAGTACCGGTTGGTGTCTCCAACCGGGACTAAAGGTCTCATCCAAACCGGGACTAATGCCTACTGAGCTCCATCCAGCATTCTGACCGCTCGAACCGGGACTGATACACGCATTAGTCCTGGTTCGTAAGTCGCCCAGGACTAATGCTCTTATCAGGCCAGGACCAAAGCACTGTTTTTTACTAGTGACCTTTGACCTCATCTATGATATTCTCTGGACAACCCTTGCAAAAGAACAGAGAAGACTTGCTATTATTTGCTCTTGACCGGAACCTTGGCAGTGGGATCGTATTAGGTTTGACACCTGTGTTGCCCCTGAACCAAACAAAAGGCTATCATCTACAAACAACAAATGGTCAAATTAAGGCGTGAAAGGAGCCACTTGGATTCCACTATGATAAGGTGACTCATCTCTGGATTTGAGGAGGTCTGGAAGGCCCTTTGCTGCTCACGCGATCAAAGGAAAAGATAAGGTGATGCAGAGGCATGAGACGCGCTTACTGAACCGCACTACAACCAGCTAAGCTAGTGAGCATTCCTGATTAATTAGCAGCATCAATATTTAAGAGTCAGCCCACATGGTAGATTTGAATTATTTTCGGAATTAAGGATGCAAATTAAAAAAACTGAGTGTTTAGTGAAACGCAAACATTTTTCAATTTGAGAGTTTTTTTTCTAAAAATTGAAATATTTTAGAAAAGCATTGACATTTTTTGAAAGCACGAACACTTTTTTAAACATGATTTTTTTGAAATTCCAAAACAAAAATGGCCAAATGAGAACATTTTTAGACTGCCGACTACAATTTGAAAAATGGAATATTTTTTGAAATTTTGGATTTGTTTTGGAATGGGAACATTTGTTGAAACTTCAAAATAATGAAAATGTGAATATCTTTTTGAACGGGAACATTTTTTGAAAACATGTACATTTTTTAAAACAAGAATATTTGTTTGAAAAGTTACCAAATTTCGGAGCAGAAACATTCCAAACTTTTTTTGCAAAAACACAAAACATTTTTTGAATAAGAAAATATTTTTTAGATTTACAAAATAAATTTGAAAACATGAACATTTTTTTGAAATTTATGTTTCTTTAAATGCAAATATTTTTTAAACTTTAAAAGTGAAGACGTAAACATCTTTTGAAATGGGAACATTTTTTGAAAACATGAATATTTATTAAAAGGGAACATTTTTTGAAAATTTGGTGCAGAAACATTCCAAACTTTTTTTGCAAAAACACAAACCATATTTTGACTAAGCAAACAATTTTTTCGTAAAGGTGAAAAATTATGAATTTGTGAATAAAGTTTGGAAATGGAAAGTGTTTCGAAAAAAAGTCAGAATTTGTGAACATTCTTAAAATTGCTGAACATTTTTTAAAAAAATAAAGGAAAATTGAAAAAGAAAAGAATAGCAGAAACGGAAAAAATGAAAAGATAATGGACAGTGCTAACTTTTGAACATACTGATTTTAGCGATAGATCCGAACAATATTGAGCCCAATAACCAACTAATCCACCTTTAGTTGTTGTATATTGTATATAAGCAAGGTTATTTGAACATTTTTTCTGTCATATCAGCAATAATAGTATTTTTAGCTTGGTAACTTTGGCATTACCAGAATGATAACTATGACTTGAGCAAGATGATAATATATATACCAAGATAAGCCTGATAACTACATTGTGAGAAGGTTAATGACTATATCATGACAAGCATGATAACTTTATAACGGGGCAGTGGTAACTTCACACTGGGGTATGTTTTGACAAAAAAAATCCTGGATGGAAGTTACCATGGTGTTCAAACTTAAGATATCAGGTATGTGGTATATACAATTACCATAAATTTACATGGAAATTGCGGGAGAAGTTATGCTTCAATATATTTTTGCCGAAGTCAAAGTTACTATGGTGATTGAACACAAGTTATGTGGTCCGCGGTGCATAAATGAGCATTGCTATTTACAGAGTAGTTACTGGGATATATTTGAATAACCTTTTTTCATGGGTAAAAAGTTATCAATGTGTTTTATCTAAGTTATGGGGTGTTTGTTGCATAAATTAGCATGCTATTTAGACTTAAGTTATCAGGGTATATTTTTGCATCTTTTTTTGCCTATGCTTAAATTTATCTGTCTGTTTATATGTAAGTTATTAGTTCCATTGTGCGTAAATTATCATCTTATTTACACAGGAATTACCGGGGTGTGTTTCAACAAATTTTTGTGACCGGATAAAAAAGTTATCAATTTTTTGGATGTACATTATCAGGTCTACAATGCATAAATTATCATGATATTAACACAAAAAGTTGTCGGGGGATGTTTCAACAAAATAAAACTGCGGGTGAAAGTTAACATGTCATCTATGTGTAATTAGACATGAGTTATCGAGGGTACGTTTAGAACAAAAATAGTAATCTCGGCTCCCAATTACCATGGTGTTTATCCATGAGTTATCAATTCTTTAATTCATATATTACGATGATATTTAGACATAAGTTATCGGATGTATGTTTCAATAAAAAATCCAGGACAAGAAAGTTATCACGTCTAGGCTAAGTAAGTTACCAGGTCTATTGTACGTATATATCAAGTTATTTATACATGAGTTATGGGAGGTGTTTTTCAAGAAAAAAATCTCCGTTTCAAAAGTTACCACGTTTTACATAAGTAAGTTATCAACTCTGCGCTGCGTATATTACCATGCTATTTACATAGAAGTTACTGAAGGTATATTTTACAGTAACCATTATCACAGGGTTGAAAGTTACCATGATATATGTACGTGAGTTATTAGCTTTGCATTTGTAAATTATCACGATATTTACCATGTTAAAATCATAAGCTCAAATCACATGTATGTACAAGAGTACAAGATGTCTTCTGTGCTAAAACCATGGGCTCAACTCACAACTCCAATATCTTTTAAAAAAATTGTATTTTTCCGGGTAAAAAGAAAAAAAAAAGACAACAAAATAACACCCGATCAGATATGCGATTAAGTGTCTGCCTCAACCTGACGTTATGAAAACGGTCTAACATAAATCTAATAACAACATAGTGTTTGTCTAGGTGGTTCTTGGTAGATTGCTAATATTACTCGACCTGTAGGTTCCAGGTTTGACTCCCTCAAGCCTACTATTACTTTTACCAAAAACCAAAGAAAGGAGACCGTATCAGGAATTGCGGATCGAGTGGGGACAAGCCACGAGCGAGACATGCGGGATCGAGCGGTAATTGTGGATTGGGGGCAGTTGCAGCGTGCTAAAGGTGTTCATTCGATTTTGAACAAACGGAATCAGGATTGTTCGGATCTGTCATAGAATTCCCGCCGACTCGAAAATAACATTTGTCAAAGGATAATTGAAAAAGGAAAAAAAGAAAAAACGAAAAACGAAAAAGAAACAGAACATGTTTAGTGACCTTCTAGAAGGTTCCAAAAACCAAAAAAACCAAAACCTTCCAGAAGGTTCCTAAAACCAGGATCAGTATAAACTACGCTTCGATCGTGCGTGTAGGGTTTTATTTTTGACGCATTTAGCGTTAGAGAGTAACAGACTCATATGCCGACGCTAACGGGCTATGCCCCGTTACATGAAAGAAAACACGGATCTGAGTGCTCAATATTGGTTCGTGGAGGGAACATTGTATGGATTAATGACATTGCAGCAACGCTCCTGATTGGCTGGGCACGATTTAACTTACTTTTACCAAAACTAAACCAAAAAAGGAGTCCTTATCAGGAATTGTCGATCGAATGGGGACGAGCCACGAGCGAGGCATGCAGAATCGAGCGGGAACTGTGGATTGGGAGCAGTTGCAGTGGGCTAACGGTGATCATTCGATTTTGAAAAAAATGAATCAGGATGATTCGAATCTGTTGTAGAATTTCTGCCGACTAGAAAATAGCATTGTCAAAAGATAATTAAGAAATAAGAAAAGAAAAAGAAAAAATGGAGGAAAAGAAAAAAGATACATAACATGTTCAGTGAACTTCTAGAAGGTTCCAAAAAAGAAAAAAAAATCAAAACCTTTTAGAAGGTTCCTAAAACCAAGATCAGTGTAACGTACGCTTCTATCGTGCATGCGATGCCCCGACAATTTGAGCGCAGAATGCATTAAATAGGGTTTTATATTTTACGCTTTTAGAGCCAGGGAGTAACGAGCGCATGTGCCGATGCTAACGGGCCACAGCCCGTCACATGGAAGAAAAAACTGATTGCCTGGATATGATATGACTTTTTTCATGAAAAACTACCATACAATAAAAATGTTTTGGATGCTAAAAAATTCAAAAAACTGAAATAAATTGGTGAATTCAGAGAAAGTTCATGATTATTTTTCGGAAAATGAAAATAAAATCATGAATTTTAAATAAAGTCCATGAATTTTCAAAATTCCACGATTTTGAAAAAAATTCATGAATGTATGTTTTTTCCAAAAATAGCAGAAATTTTAGGAAAAAACATGATTTTAAAAAAAAGTCCACAAATTTTTAGAAATTTCACGAATTTGATTTTTCACAAATTCTAAAAACGTTTTTGAGCTTGAATAAAAATTGCACGCAATAAAAAGTATTCTTGAAACATTCAAAATTTTTGAGGATTTGGAAAGGGGACTGCTAGGCATCCATCGATGGATTTATACTAATCATCCATCACCTTTTTAGCCGTTCGATGTATACGCGCGTACCGTCGGATCACCAACTTGATCGTCTTCGTCCACCACCTATAATCCCGAAACAACGCTCCAGTTGCAGAAACAAGCACGCTGCTACGCGTCCGGCTGACGGGTTAAAAAGTGACTGACGGGTCTTTTGCGCATAAATTATGTTACAATTTCTTTTGCAACAAAGATCATGTTGTGAAAATGTCCGTATATTTTTTATGCGATAGGATTTGTTATAGAATATTTTCTGCAACAAGGATCGTGTTGCAGAAACTTTTGTAACAAAGGTCATGTTGCAAAAAACTTTTGCAACATAGGTCAGGCCGTAGAAAACTTTTGCAACAAAAGATATTTGTTTTAATTTTTTGAAACATAGACCAAGTTGCGGAAACTCGTCATTGCGCCTATTTGCACTAGCTACGTCGCTGTTAATCGCAACAACGCCATTGTTGCAGAAACTCTGCGGATTTGCTCGAGGGATGAGGCTCGAGCTCGGGGCCAAACCAAGGAGGAGACGTAGGGCGTCGGAGTCTAGGACGTTTGCATCGGCATCACCGAAGTTGGTTTTGTCCAACACATGACACACGTCTGATGAAAGAGGCGGTGGACGCGGTCGTAGAAATCCACCGGTTGATGGGAAGAGTTTTCCATTTGGAAAGTTCATAGATTTGGAAAGTACTTACGTATTTGGAAAAGTTCACAAATCTGAAAAATGTCCATGAATTTAGAAAATGGTCACCGATTTTTAAAATAAGATCACTAATTCAGAAAAATGCAAGAATTTAAGAAAAATCTAGGTTTGGAAAAAGTTCACTAAATGATAATAGGAAAGGAAATAAAGAAAAAGTAAAAAGGCAAAAAATATACGACGAGATTTTTTTAAATACAGTACAAACGCAACCGCTGATATACACGCGCATACACTCACACTATGAACGCACACACGCACATCCTACGCTTATGAGCACCTTCGAGAGACTGAGCCGGCATATCATCTAGAGATTTATAAAGTCACCGTAAGCGCCTCGTTGTCGACGGGAACGTCTCCTCCCACTGAATGCGTATCGCTGAAAATTCTAAAATAAATTCAGAAATAAATATAAGCACCAAGACTTAAACCTATGATGGACTCAAGATATCACAGTCCCTCTAATCATCTAACCACAGATTAATTCGCAATATACAATGAGATGGCACATACAATGAGAAAGAGAAAAGAAGAGGCTGAATGGGCCGATCCCAAGGATAAACAAGGGTGTCCTTGTTTATCTACCCGGCCTGACTTCCAAAAGGCCACCATCGATCAGCAGCAAGAGCACATGGTACGTGCCTCTGTCTCAGTTATACACACTGACAAAGGGGGGTGATTTCAATGAAGAGGTGCATCTTGGTAACGACAGCGATGAAGGTGTGTTTTATGGTGGCATGTGTGTTCAATCAAAGTACCAATAATATAGTTGGTCGACCCGTGTTTTCTGCTTCCTGATGAACTTACGAGTCTTTTCTGTTATGTAAGTACTCCCTCTGTTCATAATTAATTGTAACACGAATGTATATAACTAAATGTATTTAAATTAATATACATCTAGATATATTCATTTCTAAGACAGGTATTTCCGAACGGAGGGAGTATGTATCTAACATTTCTATTTTTCAAATTATTATTTTAAATTTTGTTTATTATCTGAAAATAGAGCATCTAAAACATATTAAGGTACATCCTTTCCTTCCAAAATAAAATAAAATATCGTCGCTGGCCTGCAAAACAAACTATTTGGGGTTCTGGTTATTGTGTAAGTCATATTACCATAGTCTGGCGCCTATTTTTAAGTTTATTCCTAGAGATTCAGAATTTGTTCACTCTAGGTTTATTCTGGGGATGCTAGTGTTATGGGCACACATGTGTGTCGTGGTCGACTCGAATTTAGGCGTCTGAATTGGCAAGAATTTCTTGGATGTTGGAAAACAACAGTGAATTTTTGATTGCTGAAGCATGTGCCGGAATCTGACACGCCTCTGCCTCAGACAAAGAATTTAGGATGGGGTTGTCTCAAGTAAAACAGATATAAGATACTGATAGGTGATAGCATAAGATAATATCTCTTTTTGTTTAAGTATCTGAAATGTACTTCCTCCGTTTTTCAATATAAATCTTTTTAAAGATTTTACTAGGGAATTACATACGGATATATATAGATTTACTTTAGAGTACATATTCCCTCATTTTGTTCCGTTTGTAGCCCCTAGTGAAATCTCTAAAAAGAGTTATATTTTGAAACGGAGGGAGTAGAGTATAGCTATCAATTTTTGTTATTGTTCAGTATCTGAAATCCCTTACGATCTCCATGTTTTATAACCACTGATTTCTCTTACATCACATATGGCCTAGTTTTAGGCATTTACCCCCTCTGTTCCTAAATATAAGTCTTTCTAGAGATTTCGTTCGGGGACTACATACAGAACAAAATGAATGAATCTACATTTTATAGTATGTCTATATACATCCGTACGTAGTCCCTAGGATAACCTTTAAAAAGACTTATATTTAAAAACAGAGTGACTAGTTTGCTAGGCTAATGCTGTATGACGGTGTTATTGCAGCAAATATTTCTGTTACCATCTTAGAGCATTATAAGGATTAGGATCCTATCTATGGGAACTGATGTTAGCGTTTCTATTTACTCAATGTGCTTAGCTTTCTGTTTTTTCAGGTAAAATTATCCTTTTCAAAGAAGCGCTTGTCACTCCAAAGTAGTGACCATGCATCCCTGAGAAACTAACCTTCCTGAAGAAACACATGTAGTGTTTCTTAGAAATTACTAATTACTTCCTCTGTTCTTAAATATAAGTTTTTTTAAAGATTCTACTAACGGACTACATATAAATATATTTTAGAGCGTAGATTAATTCATTTTGATTCGTATGTAGTCGCTAGTGAAATCTCTAGCTAGAAAGACTATATTTAGGAACGAAGGAAGTACATTTATACCTGATCTTTATTCCAATAATCCATATGTTGTGACCTTAATATAGTTACTCTTGTTTGCATGGTAACAAGAGCAAGAAGGAACAGATCATTTTGAAGAGTAAATTGTACAAGGTAGAATATCTTTTGTGTGTATAAAAACAAATTATTCCTTACTTCGGTTGCTGCCTTTTTTTGTCTTGAGCTATCAACCAGAACATTTCCTGTCATTTCAAAGCTTAAAGAAACTGTTTTGAAAATTCCTTGCAAACTATTATCCAACTCTTAGCCTTTGCATTATAGTGGGGAACAAAAAGAACACAGTACATAGTACAAATATACATGACATGAGAAAAGAAAAAACTACTTTCCGTCGCTCATGAGAAAAATCACAGATGGAGGAACAAACACCATCACAAGAGAGTTCCTACCCAGCCACCGGGAAGTTTTGTCCTTATAATGCTTGTTAGTAGTAATCAATTGACTGGACCACGTTAGCTGCATGCAACCTTAAGGACTTGCACAACGCGCTCGGCCGGAGCGTGCGGATCAGCTGTGAGTGCATGCATGAGTTAGTTGGTTAGTGCGTGCGAGCGTGTGAGGAGTGAAGCGTCGTGTGTGCGTGCTCCACTTATAAAAGGCCCACTGTGTACTGCTTGTAATTGAGCTGAAGAGAAAAAAGAGTAGGGCGTCTGTTGGGGCTGCCGGAGGGGCAGCCCCTTTCTTCTTCTTTCACTCGCACGAACAAAGGTAGAAGAAGGGAGACAACACAGAATTTTGCCGGCGACGAACGCTGCCACGGGCGCACCAGCACCTTAATCTTTTCTCTCTTTACGATGGCTACATGGCTGGCAACTTCGGGTTAAGAGAGAGTACGGGAGGGGTGGGTTTTATACGCGCTGCTCACGCACCCACGATGCGCACATACACGCCCCACGATCCGCATGGGTGGCTGGAACCCGCATGGATCGCCAGCGTCTACCTCTATCCCGTGACTATCTCTAACGAACATCCACTTACCCACACACATCTGCACACGCTCGGTCACCACAGACCTGGCACGTACGCACACGCCGGTCACCACGGACCTGAGCATGGCTTATTCCCATCATTCACGCCCTAAGCCATGATCTGCAGAGGACAGGCTCGTTGTCGACGTCCGCGCCATGGCCGCTCCTACGGCCTCCTCGACGCTCGTCGCCGTGCTCCACACGCCCCAGCTCGTGCCCTCGTCGTGCTCCAACGCGAATCAACACGGCCGGCCGGCGTGCCCAGGACGCGGTCTTGACGCCTTGCTCCTCCGCTGGAATCGCCGCGCTCCGCACACCTCCAGCTCGCGCCATGATCGCGCTCCAACGCGATCAACGCGGCCAGTCCGGCGCGCCCAGGACGCGGTCTTCTTTCTCGGCGAGACACCCCGAGCTCCACACACCCCAAGCTCGCGGCCATGATCATGCACTGACGCGATCAACGCGGCCGATCCAGCGTGCCCAGGAGCTCGGTCTTCTCTCCACCGCAGCCTCTGCGCCATCACGCAGGACCTCCACGGCCTTCTCGCCGCGCCGCCGTGGCGGCTGCGCCACCACGCAGCGCCTCCACAGCCTCCGTCCGCCGTCGCCGCGCACCTCCACAGGCCGACACATGGCCCGGAGCTCCATCGTGCAGCCGCCGACGAACGCCGTCATCGCCGGCACGTCTTCGGCACGGCAAACCACGCCAAGACGAACTGGCTCATGATACCAAATGTTGGGGCTGCCGGAGGGGCAGCCCCTCTCTTCTTCTTTCACTCGCACGAACAAAGGTAGAAGAAGGGAGACAACACAGAATTTTGCCGGCGACGAACGCCGTCACGGGCGCACCAACGCCCTAATCTTTTCTCTCTTTACGATGGCTACATGGCTGGCAACTTCGGGTTAAGAGAGAGTACGGGAGGGGTGGGTTTTATACGCGCTGCTCACGCACCCACGATGCGCACATACACGCCCCACGATCCGCATGCGCCGCCTACGCCCACGACGCGCTCATGGGCTGGGCGTGGCTGGAACCCGCATGGATCGCCAGCGTCTACCTCTATCCCATGACTATCTATAACGAACATCCACTTACCCACACACATCTGCACACGCTCGGTCACCACAGACCTGGCACGTACGCACACGCCGGTCACCACGGACCTGAGCATGGCTTATTCCCATCAGCGTCTGTGCACCCACGGCGACGTTCGTGCGCCGGCCGGGAAAACTCTGTGTCTCCACTCCATCGTCTCCCTCCGTTCGTTCGTGCGAGTGCGGAAGAGGAAGGTGCAGCCAAGGTTCTGGACCAACATTTGGTATCATGAGCTTGATGGTCTTGGCCATGTTCGCCGTACCGGAGGCGTACCGGCGATGGCGGTGGTTGCCGATGGCTGCGCGGAGCTCCGGGCTGTATGTCGGCCTGTTGAGGTGCGCGGCGTGGCGGCTGTCATGGCGGACGCGGAGTCGGCGCACAGTGAGGCCCTGGAGCATGACCATGCCGTGCGTGCGGGGAGCGTGGCGGCCGCAGCGGACCTGCGTGGTGGCGCAGAGGCTGCGGTGGCGCGGCGTGGCTCGGTGGCGTGGAGGAGAAGCCGTTCGTGCGGCGGGTGAGGTAGCTCGAGCGGCCATGTTGCTTGCGTCAGGGCGCGGCATGTGCGTGAGCCGAGGGCTTGCGGATCACCGGAAGAGAACGCGTCCAACGGAGCGCAGGACGGCCGCGTCGATCACGTTAGTGCGTGATCGTGTGCGCGAGTCGGGGCGTGCGGGGCGTGGCGTCATCGAGGAGCTCGGCGTGCATCGTCGAGGAGCTCGGCCTGTGTCGCCGGTGGAGAAGAAGCTCGGCGTGCAATCGTCGAGAAAGTTCATGGAGGAGCAGCTGCGCGTTGAAGCACGCAGTTGACGTCTGGCGGAGGCGTTTGTCGCCGTGGTGCTCGAGTTCGTGCTTGAGTTCGGCTACAGCCTTCCGGCGTTCGTCGTTGCAGGCTGCTCGGCGTTTGTCGCCGTTGAAGAGGAGAACCAGCGTGGGTCGCCGGAGCTGGAGAACGTCGGGTGCGTGCGACGCCGGACAAGGAGCTCGGCGTGTGTTGCCGGAGACGGAAGAAGATGTTCAAGGCGAGGGTCGACGGCGAGCCGTGTCAAGGTTAGGGGGGAAAATGTTAGTAGTAATCTTGACTGGACCAAGTTAGCTGCATGCAAGCTTGAGGACTTGCACAACGCACTCGGCCGGAGCGTGCGGATCAGGTGTGAGTGCATGCGTGAGTTAGTTGGTTAGTGCGTGCGAGCGTGTGAGGAGTGGAGCGTCGTGTGTGCGTGCTTCACTTATAAAAGGCCCTCTGTATACTGCTTGTAATTGAGTTGAAGAGAAAAAAGAGTAAGGCGTCTGTGCGCCCACGGCGGCGTTCGTGCGCCGGCCGGGAAAACTCTATGTCTCCACTCCATCGTCTCCCTCCGTTCGTTCGTGCGAGTGCGGAAGAGGAAGGTGCAGCCGAGGTTCTGCACCAACAATGCTCTCATCACGAATCTAATATCATCACGAATAAAATTCATCACAGCCCTCGGCGTCATCTCAGTATTCTCAAAAACTCTTCTATTTCTCTCCTTCCAAAGATGCCATGCAATGTAAGCCGAGAGGGTTGTTTCCTCGGCAACCCTGGCTGGTGCACCGTGCTACCTAGAGAGCATCTGCCACCAATCAGGAATCGAAGATGCCGAGCTCACAACATTGCAAATCCTGTTGTTGGTGCCCTGGAATAGGGACCAAACCTCTCTTGCATAGCAGCATCGAAGGGTGATATGCTCCGCGGTTTCGGGTTCCTGGTCACACAGCCGGCAGCAGGCATTGTGAGGCCAACCTCTCGACTGCAGCCAGTCAGCAGTCCAGACAGCTCACAAACTGGCAAAGTTGATCGTTGTTAGCCATTCTTTGCCTCATAAGCAGAGCAAGCAAGTGTTTTCCATTGGCAGTAATGTTCCATCTGGTTTTGTCTCTGTGGGTTGATAGGTTAACCAACTGAATTTTTCCCACAAGCTCACAAACTGGCAAAGTTGATCGTTGTTAGCCATTCTTTGCAGCCCATGCATCCAACGCTCGTTGCCCAACGCCTCTTTCACTGTCAGATTCTTGAATCTGGCCAGCTTGAAAATGTCAGGCGCTAATTGCTGGGGGCCTCGCCATTGAGCCAACGCTCCCTCCAAAAAAGTACAACGCTCCCGTCTCCCAATTCGATTGATGTGCAACTGGAGAAAAGCTGGCGATCAGATTCATCACAAGGCGTCGGCGTTCCTTTCCATGGCCTGTCCTCATCGTCCCATTTGAACCATTCCCAACGCAAGCGCAATGCCCTGTTGAAACACTCAATATTCTTCACTCCAAGCCCACCAAAACGCTTCGGAGAGCACACTCGTGTCCAGTTCACCAGGCTTCTCCTTCCCATCGTTTCATTCTCCGCACACCACATGAAATTTCTCCTCATCTTGTCCATCTTTTTGATGAACCATTTATCGGGCGGGAAACTCGTCAGGAAGAAGGTGGCCGTGGCCGTAACCACAGAGTTAATATACACTAGTCTTCCCATCCTGTTCAACATCCTCCCATTCCTAGGAGCGAGCTTCCCCGCGACTTTGTCAAGAATCGGCTGCACCTCAGCTCGTCGTGGTTTCCTGACCCCAAGCGGAAGGCCCAAATATTTGCACGGGAAGCTTCCTCGCATCCCTCCGAAATCAGCCAGCATACTTCCGATGTCAACTTCAGTACATGATATGGGATATGCCACTGTCTTTTCAAAGTTGGCGCGGAGCCCAGATGCATCCCCAAAGGCCTTAAGGATGGCATGAACAACAGCAAAATCTTGGGACACAGGGTTAATGAACAGAGCCGCGTCATCAAATCGCAATCTAGCCACCCTTAATCTCAACGGTGTGAGGATATCCCTCTCCGTGGCCATCATTAGGATCCTCTGCAAAGGCTCCATCGCGATAATAAATACTTAAATAGCAGCGGCGAAAGCAAGTCACCCTGCCGCAGCCCACTCCTGTGAAGAAAAGGAACACCTTGGGATCCATTTAGCATGATCCGTGAGGAGGTGGAGGCCAAAAGTATTGCCATCATATCCCGCCAGGTAATCTAAGGATGCTGTGACATAGCTTTGTAAATGTCGGCCTTAGGGCATCTCTAGCCAATCCCTAAGGCTTTGTTTGGTAGAAGTGGATTGGGGAGGTTTGGAGAGGAGGGGATTTGAGGGGATTTGGTGAATTCTCTCCTTCCACCCAATCCTCTCAAATTCTCGTGGATTTGCTTCCACCAGTCCGTGGAGGAGGATCCTGAAACACATGAATAGAAAGGGATTGATGGGGAATGGAGGGGATTCGGCTAAGCAAACCCCTCCTATCAAATGAGCGCCCGGGGTTTTATGGGGTTTCTAGCCGTTCCGGGGATTTTTCTCTCGAAACCTCCTGAATCCCCCCGTGTCAAACGAGGCCTAAAGTAGCGGAGTAAACCGCCGAGTTAGCTATAGTGGAGTAAATTTAATTTACTTTGCTAAATTTTGGACGGACCTAACCGAACTCGTAAATTTAGTGGAGTAATTTTTTGGTTTTGTCTAATTCATTTTAGTTTGGGCCACTGAAATAAACTTGACTCTTTTTTTCTTTTATTGAACAACATTTTGATACACTCGGAGTACATAATTTACAATTCTTTGCTAGGAGAACCAATCCAAAGAAACTAGAACTACAATAGACACTTTCAAATCCGAGTGCTATAACTGCTCGCACTAGTTCTTTTAATATTTTCTCTATATCTTCATTGACCACATTGTCGTGGTTCTCTATCGGTTTCTTGAGCTCTCACACATCGTTCTTCTCCACCTCCATATAATTGGACATTGCGTCGTCTTTATTCTCATCTCTAGTCTCAACTCTAGCAAGTAGTGCACAACATCTAGCAAATTTCTTGCTATTGATAGATCGGTGCACTCTTCTTCTCACTATCAAATCTTGCATCCATCCGGCACATGATTTTGAGCAAACAATAAGCTATAAATTGCAACGAATCCGACAAACATCCAGAAAAACAATCACTCACTCCATCTTTTTTGCACTTGAAGAACACCCATCTAGGATTCTGCGGCGTGGTCGAAACTTCGCGTAGCATCTGCCACGGGCACTGGTCGCACTTAATGATTGGCAACAGGGTGCCGACGAGCTGTTGGGCTAGTGCTAAGCCCGTCTGAAGGTCGCCTTGCATAGCCATGCCAGCGGCCGGTCGACGAGTGAGATTCGAGCTCCTAGGGGAGCAGGCCTTACTGCGACGAGACACACAATCATTGTGGGGGTTGCGTGAGTCGGTAACGGTTGAATCCATCCCAAACGCGTAGGCGCCGGCGGCTGGATGCGTTGAGTCCAGCACTAGCGACGCGACCCATAGATCTTGCGATTTAGGCGGTGACGCCGGTGAGAGAGGCCCAACTCCTGGTGGGTGCGTACCGCAACAAATCAGTGGTGACGGGTGATCGCCAAGAGAGGTGGGAATCTACGAGCCAGAGTAGATGTGGCGCGGGGGTGGCCACGGGGGTGGCGTGACAACGACTGAAGAGGTCAAAGAATTTTTTAGTCCATAGACTATAAAGGGTTTCCCCTGCTTTATATTATAAAGAAACAACCAAGCAAACAACCATTGATACAACAAAAAAGAAAGAAGAAGAAGAAGAAAAGAAGGCGACAACATGATACAAGATGCTAGCGAACAACAACAGTCCTGGCTACGCCTAGAACCAGTTAGGATAACAGGGACACCGACAACTTCAGGACATGCCACCGAAACACTCATGAGAAAGATACAACCCGGTGTAAGAGCACGACCGTCAACTCTCATACCGTTGCCCGGCCATCTAGCTATCTCCACAAGCAAAAGGTCACCCTTGATCCCGGATGGACTTGAAGGGGACAACGGCGGGGCCACCCTATTGACAAAGCCACACCGATCATCGCCACCGCCCGGGTCACAGCCACGAAGAGCAGGAACAGCTGAAGAACATCGGCAAATCGACCCACGCCGAAGCTGCAACCACCACTCACCCGTCCCAAGGCGACGTCTTCAGGAAGAAAGCAACACCAAGGCGCCGTCGCTACCCAATTCAAGGGGATTTGGGTTTTCACCCGGGCGAGAAGAAGGGGGCGTGGGCTAGGAGTCGATGCAGACTCCAAGAAGTAGAACGGCATCGGAGCGCCCCCGACATCGTGGCTGACATAGCCCGCCAAGGGTTACCCCATCCGTCGCCCAACCCCCGGACCAACCACAAAAAGGGTCGGTGTAGGCGGCCAGAGAACGCGAAGGTCGCCAAGTTCAAATCAGACAAGGGCACCCGAGGTCACCTAGAACCGAGATTTGTGCTCAATGCCGACTCACCGCTCCCACGTCCAAGTCGAGCGCTCGAAACCATCGGCACCAGCCGTTGGGAAGGGGCACCCTTGCGAGAGGAGGCCGCCACGCGCACGAGTGCCATCTGAAGTACTGGAGGCCTTGTCGCCACGCCACCTGCGCCGCCAGCCACCGGCCATGTCAGGACAAGTCGCCCGTGGCCCATGTCGCACGCTGGGCCACCAGCCCAGATCTGGATGGATCTGACCGGCGTGGCACCACCACTAACTCGCAGCCGCCGCGTCACAGGAGCACGCCCTGGTCACTGCGCCGTCACCCAAGCGTGCCGCCACCCCGAGCATCCGCCGCCGCACCACTGCGCCCCGCGTCAGCGCAGCGCCTCCGTGCGCTCAGGTCGTCCCGTGCCAGCCGGGGATGGGCAAGAAGAACGAGGCCCCGTCGCCGCCGAAGCCAGCCGGGCTTCGCCCGCTGGAACTTTCTGGCGGCGGCGAAGGGAGCGGGATGGAGGGTGGTGCACGGAGTCCCGGTGGCTAGGGTTTCCCCTGTCTTCGGCTAGGTGTCAGTTAGAAAAGTAAAACCAAAATTTTATTCCTCTGTAGCCTTTTAAGGGATCGGCTAGAGATGCCCTTAGTGGCTTCCGTGAGAAAAACAAAAGTGTTCATAATTGTGGTGAAGATATATAGCTAGACGTGGATATGATATGAGGGGTTAGATAGACATAGACTACATGGGAAAATAAGTTAATTCTTCCTACATTATTAATTATTGTGAAATTGATAACATCTTTATATGGCGGATGCATAACTTAATTTCGAACATATTAGTCTCCTTTACTTCGTAATCCTCCATGTTGCTGACTGGCACTTGCTTGTCCAATTTAATGTATTATATATTTATTTTACGAAAATTATGCTATATTTATGTAGTTTTATGCATGACCTTGTTAGATTTATGTTGCAGGACCGTTGGGTTGAGTAGATGATTTACACACTACACTAGTTATTATGCATTCTCCTTCTATTTTGATATTTATGGCATGAAGTGGATACATTAACAAAATTTTATCTTATTGCAGGCCCAAAAACCCAAAGAAAAGGAGGAGGGTGAGCAACTTGTTGACAAGTTAGATAGTGACTACTGTTCCTTCATTCCCAAGAAGCTGAATCCCAAATTTGAGGATAAGCATGTATCTGTTAGCTATTCTATGTTGCCAGTTTCTTGCCTCTGTCGTGCTCTGTTTTGGCCTGTCCTGTCCTGTTCTTGAAATGGTCTAGTTATGGATTTTCATACATTCTTGCTTGTCTTTATGCAGTTACATGGTACTGATTTTTTTTTTTGCGAGGACATGGTACTGATTATGATCCTGACCGAGAGAGGGCACAGCTGAAGAAGCGCGTGAAGAGTGAGAAAAATGGGGCAATGCATGAGATTCCGAAACACAATAATTTCCTAGCTGCCGCGAAAGATTATAGGATGAAACAAGAGCAAGCTGAAAAGTATGGTAGAATGGTGTTTTTTCTTCAAGAACAGCTGGAGATAACACAGGAAGCGATCTAGTTCTCTCCTTTGTTGATTTCTTCTTGTAATCAGTGTTACCTGTTAGATGTGTCCGAACCAAACATGATTTTGTTCCTCACGTCGTTATTCCAAAATTAATGGAAAGATATCCTCTTACATTAGAATAAATTATCGGTGATATACCGTTCAATGCCACTTGAGTGCATCATAACTTCACTTTTTGCAGTGACAACCTTTCACATGGCATTCTATCTTTCTCTAAACTAGCTCTGTATCATACTCATATTTCAAGAGAACCTCTGTTTGCCATCATGCACGATACATTTACTATTGCATTTGGTTCTATCCTATACAATTCAATCACAAGATGTATCAGCCAAGACCGATCACTAAGATTTTAATGTGTAATAAGAACCAATAGCTTGACATGATACTAAATTGGGGGCATGCATTCATCAGGAACCTCTTGTTCTTTGAGTTGATAGACGATATTCTGTTTACTAGATTTGAAGTCTCTTGTACCGACACTGCCCAAAACTCATTTATGTGTTAATCTTCTTTAGTATAACAGTTTTGACTATCAATTTATTTAGTATGCCATTTTCTATGATAAGGCCACTGGTATGGCTATGGTGTTATAAATCTTAGTGCTACCTTCTATGTTACAGTTAAGACTGGAACTATTTTCATTCTAAAACGAACCCAAATTAACACCGGGGGAATATTTATAAAACAAAGCAAGGTTGGTATAGACCTACAAACTAGAGAGTTGCATACTCTAGTTGGTATGCACAAGAAACATAATTGGACATGTAATGGGTCAAAACTCATAAAGACATTGCAAACAAAACAGTGGAATCAAGCAATCGACTATTTGAGATACAAAAGGCTACAAATGAGGTACTCCTTCACATTATTATTATTTATATTGCTGCAAACCTGCCTGAACATGTATATGAGTTAAATGCTAATACAAGAAATGATATTTAGTTCCTTCCAACGACGCTCAAGATCGTCCCTTCCATGCATGCCATGTGTCCTTTGATGTGAAATGCTAGTACAATGATTGAAACTAAAATGCATATCGATGTCCAGTTCTAGCTTGCTCAGCAAGGGATAATTTAGTGGTATCCTCCACCACCAGATCCGGATCCATTGCCTCCACCACTGCCACTTCCTCCATTCTGGCTCTCACCAGTGCCGCCACCCAGGCCACCACCATTTCCCGTGGCATAGCCTTGGCCATAAGAGCCGGTGCTACCTGTCTGAGCGGCGCCAGACCCAACACCAGATCCAACTCCAATGCTTGGGCCATCAGCGGCACCTCCAGTCGCGCCACCACCATTGCCACTTCCTCCTCCATTCGCAAAGCCTCCAGAAGTGTCATCGCTGCCGGCTTGTCCAGCGCCAGTGCCCACACCACCTCCATTTCCGTTGTTTCCGCCGCCACCACCATTACCACTACCGCTAGCATCAGAGTAGCTGGTACCGTCACCACCGGCAACAGGAGCCGGTGCGATTGACACACCACTCTCACCATATCCCTTGCCAAGGCCAGATCCAACTCCGGTTCCACTAGTCCCATTTGCACCGCCACCTTCGCCGCCGCCCCCTCCCATACCATCAGCATTGGCATAACCATTGCCGCTTGGGGCTAACGCAGAGCCACTCAGACCGCTACCAGAGCCATAGCCGGATCCGGAACCAGACCCAGATCCACCCTTTGATCCTCCGCCACCACCAGCTCCTCCCCCTCCACCAAATCCCTTGGCAAAGTTCCACTTGTTACCCAAATCTCCACCACTCTCACCATATCCTAAGCCTCCACCAGACCCAGACCCTTCACCATATCCACTTCCACCAGACGCACCGCCGCCGCCTCCCCCGCCACCACCACCACCTGAGGAACTGGAGGAGCTAGCGAGCATCCTTGCAGCATCGGCAAATCCAATGCTCACAAGGACAACAAAGCCAAGAGCTGCAAGCTTGGTGGTGGTAGCCATTGTTCGTGAGCTGGCTAGAGTAGGACGAGTTGGGTGCTCAGACCATAGAGGGTGGGGTATATATAGTGCTGGAGGGGAGGCCGTGCATGGGTGCTATATGTTAGCACGGCGATCCGATCAGGGTGCTTTTGGATGTGCATTGAGTGAGCTATATTCGATGAGAAGTTTCCTATGATCAGAGTGCAAGTAGTACCGTTGACTATATATCGATCTAGATGGGCATTTCCATGGCCTGACATATACATGTGAAAGAACGTGTAAGTGTTGATGATCGATCCCATCCGGGCATTAAGATGGAGGCCTCACCTGGATCCGTGTGATCGATGTAGCTAGTCGATTCCATCACATGTACGTACGTGGCAAATGATGAATTAAGCATATCCGAAGTACCGCGGCGCGGCGGCCACCTAGGGTTTAACCCGTTGTCAACAACTTTGACTGAGTGAGTAACGCACTCTGGTTCTAGTCTAGGCGCGCGCATGCAAATTAACAACGAGATATGTCTGTCGATCGGTGAAATGGAAGTGTCCAAGTTGACCTTGGATCGAGCTCGCTGCTCGCATTAGATAATCTAGCCAGCTCGTTCCGGGTCCTCGCATGAAGAGGAATGTGCCATGTTCACTGACGGCCAGGATCCCATCTTAATTTGATTTTATTAATGGTTTGATTGGTACCGATAATACTTGATACGTACTAGTGTTTAAGATGTCTGACTTCCGAAATTAATGCACATGGTCTCCAAAAGTCCAAACGCACGTACGCCTTTGAGTTTTGATCACGATGAAAAGTACTCCCTCCATTTAAAAGATTCCACTAAAAAACTATATACGGATGTATACAGACATATTTTAGAATCTAGATTCATTTAATTTACTCCGTATGTAGTCCTCTAGTAAAATCTTTGAAAAGACTTATATTTAAAAACCTAGTATAATGCAAATGATATAGTAATACCTTCACAATTCATATCATCATAGTTTGATGTTATAAAATTCTTATTTATTGACATGCATAACATAAACTGATACATTATTTAATATGATACGGTATCATATCATAATGTTCAAACTCCTCTTTCTTCATTTAACTGTTTGATACCTAAGCAAAAATAACTAGTTGGAATGTATGATACTTTCATTGTGATCAGCATGAACAAGTTTCCACCACGACTGACATACCCTCTCCATCCAAATATATAGTCTGAGGGCATGTCCAACACTGATCTACAAATTTCCTTCCGCAACTGTCCACGGATGGGGGGACCAGCCCGCGAACACGGATGTAGTAGCTGGCCATCAAACATTATCTGCATACATTTAAAGCTGGGTTTCGACAAAACGGACGAAACGATCAAATTCAGTAGAATCTATCAAAGTTCAGATAGAAAAGAGCACAAATCATCCATACATAATATGCAAATAAGTCTAATGCAACAAATTCGATGAGATTAACCGGATGTTCATCAAGTTTTTCATGAACGGATCATGTCATCCCACACATTCTGTGCCTTCAACTTCATCCAACAATGTATATATGTAATATGGATGTGCCTCTTTCATGTGATACATCATGGTAGTGCATACGGGCTACACAATGTGTAGAGCAACATTAACTGAATGAATAATTCAATCAATAAGTTGAGCAAAAAAAACAAAACTTACAATCTCCTCCACTAGTGCATCACGGAACTTGGTGATGGTGGTTTGGATGCGTACCTTCGATATGATAACAACTTCACATTGCTTGTTGGATGATGTGCACGTCTTAGGACGCAACATGATTTCGCGCATGAAACGTATCATGCACGCACTGCAAGAAGAGCCCCCTTATGCTCCGTCCTATGAAATCTTCGGAT
This sequence comes from Hordeum vulgare subsp. vulgare, assembly GCF_904849725.1. Classification (NCBI taxonomy): domain Eukaryota; kingdom Viridiplantae; phylum Streptophyta; class Magnoliopsida; order Poales; family Poaceae; genus Hordeum; species Hordeum vulgare. Next base: position 579,363,918 of record NC_058522.1, read on the forward strand.
ACGGCTAAGTACACATCACACACCAAATCATCCTCCATGCAGGACTATCTGATATCCTTCATAGTCTAAAAAATAACATGTCGTTCAAATAAGTTCAATGACAATTGACCGAACACCTGTTGGGCGTGGTGGCGATAATGGAAGTCGTTGACAGGGGGCAGAGTGTACCTGGCTATGGACGGATGTTGGGTGGTCGGCGCCGTCGTAAAAAGCGAGAAGACGCATTGATGCTACTTGTGGAGGTCCGACAATGCATGTATGGCGGCCGGAGAGGTACAACGGCAGTGTCGTAGGAGGAGGAAACAAGGGGGAGACAGGGCGGAATAGAAAAAAATGGGACCGGGAGGGGTGACTTTAGTGGGTCATGGGTTCGTTGTATTACGTGTTTCCTGTTTAGACTTACGCAAAGCCCCCTCCGCCACAACTTTTCTTCCAATCTGCAGGAAAAGGTGCGTTCGGACCGGTCGGTGGATCGATACAAGACCGCATTGGATGACAAGACACGTTTGGACCGTACGGTCTGGACGTATGCGGGTTGTTTAAGGGTCGATATTGGACATGTCCTAATGCATTTTGAGGTTTCCTGTGATCTCCGGTTAAAAATAAAATATATGATGTGTATGTCATAAAAAGGATACTTTCAAATTTGTATCTAAAATAAGTTACTAATAATACAATTTTTATATCATACATCTTATATATCTTTAATTATATCAATCTTAAATGCAACCTTGAAAAACATATTGTGCCCTATATATTTGAATGAAGGGAGTTTATCAATATTAGTAGTGGGGTTGGGCACTGAGGATGTTGGTGTGAGTGTTGATACCATGGATGGCAATTCCAAATACATTTACTATAATGTCATTGTATGTTTTCTTTATTATTATTTTTCCAATGAAATCACCAATTTTATTTTAATAGAAAGAGTTACAATCGGAAGTTATAACCTTGAAAATGAAGGGAGGGCCTTGACAAAGCCAACAAGCAGTGCTCAGCTCCATGCACCCAAGATGAGCTAGACTATGATCGACCCTATTTTCATCACCTGGAAGTTTTCTGGGAATAAATTTCTGTGCTTCAATATAAACCTTGATATTGTTGGAAATATGCCCTAGAGGCAATAATAAAAATTTATTATTATATTTCCTTGTTCAAGATAATCGTTTATTATCCATGCTAGAATTATATTGAATGGAAACTTAGATACATGTGTGGATACATAGACAACACACTGTCCCTAGTAAACCTCTAGTAGACTAGCTCGTTGATCAAAGATAGTCAAGGTTTCCTAGCCATAGACAAGGGTTGTCACTTGATAACGGGATCACATCATTAGGAGAGTGATGTGATGGACAAGACCCAAACTATGAACGTAGCATGTGATCGTGTCGTTTCATTGCTACTGTTTTTCGGCATATCAAGTATATGTTCCTATGACCATGAGATCATGTAACTCAGTGACACCGGAAGAATGCCTTGTGTGTTCAAACGTCGCAACGTAACTGGGTGACTATAAATGTACTCTAGAGGTATCTCCGAAGGTGTCCGTTGAGTTGTCATGGATCAAGACTGGGATTTGTCACTCCGTACGACTGAGAGGTATCTCGGGGCCAACTCGATAATACGACACCATAACAAGCCTTCCAAGCAATGTGACTAAAGAATTAGGCACGAGATTTTGTATTATGGAACGAGTAAAGAGACTTGCCAGTAACGAGGTTCAAATAGGTATAGAGATATCGACAATCGAATCTCGGGCAAGTAACATACGAAAGGACAAAGAGAATGTTATACGGGATTAACTGAATCCTTGACATTGAGGTTCAACCGATAAAGATCTTTGTATAATATGTAGGAGTCAATATGGACATCCAGGTCCAGCTATTGGTTATTGATTGGAGAGTGTCTCAAGTCATGTGTGCATAGTTCTCGAACCCGCAGGGTCTGCACACTTAAGGTTCGGTGACATTTCGGTATTATTGTGTTATGTATGTTGGTGACCAAAAGTTGTTCGGAGTCGTGGATGAGATCCCATATGTCACAAGGAGCTCCCGAATGGTCCGTAGGTAAAGATTGATATATAGGAAATTTGCATTTGGCTTCCGGAAAGATTTCAGGCATTATCGCTAAAGTACCTGGAGTGAAAAATGGGTTCCGGGGTTTTACCGGGAGGGGCTACCCACCCGGGAGAGGACCTAATAGGCCTAAAGGGGCGCACCAGCCCCTAGTGGCCTGGTGCGGCCATCCCAATAAGGCCTATTTCGGCCAAGTGCAAAAAAAGGAAAAAAAAGGAAGGAGGAGGAAGGGAGTCTTCCACCAAACCGAATTGGAGGAGGACTCTCTTCCCTAGCTCGACCAAAGCTTTCCTCCTTGGTGGAGAGGGCAAGGAAGCCCTCCCTCCTATTCCTCCTATATATATAGTGGAGGTTTTGAGGGCAAACTACATCAGAAAATAGCCACGTGTTGCCCTCTCCTCCATAGATCGTCTCCCTCGACTAGATTAGTCCCGCATAGCTTGGCGAAGCCCTGCTGCATTAGTTCACCACCACCACCATGCCGTTGTGCTGCCGGATAACTCATCTACTTCTTTGCCCCTCTTGCTGGATCAAAAAGGTGGAGATCGTCATCGAGTTGTACGTGTGCTAAACGCACAGTTGCCGTCCGTTCGACGCTAGATCGGGACGGAGTTCGTGGGACGAATCGTGATTGCATCCCGAAGACATTCCAGTACATCAACCGCGTTTCTTAAAGCTTCCCGCTTAGCGATCTACAAGGGTATGTGGATCATATCTCTCCTCTCATAGATGGTCATCACCATGGATAGATCTTATGTGTGCGTAGGAAGTTTTTTGTTTCCCATGCAACGTTCCCCAAGAGTGGCATCATGAGCTAGGTCTATGCGTACATGACATCTCGAGTAGAACACAAAGGAGTTTGTGGGCGTTGATATTCAGATTGCTTCCCTCCTTAGTCTTTTCTTGATTCGGCGGTATTGTTGGATGAAGCGGCCCGGACCAACATTACTCATACGCTTACGAGAGACCGGTTTCATCGACTAACATGCAACTTGTTGCATAAAGATGACTGGCAGGTGTATGTTTCTCCAATTTTACTTGAATCGGATTTGACAAAGGCGGTCCTTGGATAATGTTAAATAGCAACTTGTATATCACCGTTGTGGTTTTGCGTAAGTAAGATGCGATCATACTATATACCCGTAGCAGCCACGTAAAACAAGCAACAACAAATTAGAGGACGTCTAACTTGTTTTGCAGGGTATGTTGTGATATGATATGGCCAAAGACATGATATTGTATGAGATGATCATATTGTAATAGTTAAATATCGACTTGCACGTCGATGCTACGACAACCGACAGGAGACATAGGGTTGTTTTTAATTATTTTGCGCCTGGTGACGCTTTGCTTCACCGCTAGTTCAGTAGCTTTAGTAGTAACAACATAGTTGGCACGACAACCTCGATGGAAGCACAATGATGGAGATCATGGTGTGGCATCGGTGACGATGGAGATCATGCCGGTGTTTTTGTGATGGAGATCAAGAAGCACATGTTCATGGTCATATCATGTCACTTATGATTTGCATGTGATGTTAATACTTTTATGCACCTTATTTTGCTTAGGACGACGGTAACATTATAAGGTGATCCCTCACTAAAATTTCAAGGTAAAATTGTGTTCTCCCCGAGTGTGCACCGTTGTGAAAGTTCATCGTTTCGAGACACCACGTGATGATCGGGTGTGATAGACTCTACGTTCACATACAACGGGTGCAAGACAGATTTGCACATGCAGAACACTCGGGTTAAACTTGACGAGCCTAGCATGTACATACATGATCTCGAAACACAAGAGACCAAAAGGTCGAACACGAGTTATATAGTAGATACGATCAACATAGAGATATTCACCATTGAAGCCAACTCAACTGACGTGATGATCGGACTTGAGTTAGTGAATTTGGATCATGTGTCACTCGAATGACTAGAGGGATATCAATTTGAGTGGGAGTTTATTAGTAATATGATTAACTAAACTTATTATCTTGAATAATAGTCTAAGTAATCTTTGCAAATTTATGTTGTAGATCAATTGGTCGCGGAGTAGCACCCTTGAATTTTATTGTGTTCCTAGAGAAATCCAAGTTGAAAGATAATGGGAGTAACTTTGTAGACTGGGCCCGTAATCTGAGACTTGTTCTCATAGTTTTTGAGAAGAATTATGTCCTTGATGCACCGCTAGGTGATATGCCACCCCAACTGGCGACCCAAGATGATATGAACATCTGGCAAGAACGGTTGGATGACTACTCAGTAGTTCAATGTGGAATTTTGTATGGCTTAGAACCGGGACTTCAAAGACGTTTTGAACATCATGGAGCATATGAGATGTTCTAGGAGTTAAAGTTTATCTTTGAGAAGAATGCGCGGATCAAGAGGTATGAAACCTCCGATAAGTTCTATGCTTGCAAAATGGAGGACAACGGGTCTGACAGTGAACACATACTCAGAATGTCTGGGTACTCTAACCGTCAGGCTGAGTTGGGAATTGTTCTCCTGCTAGAGGCAATCACTAACAGAGTTCTTCAATCATTGCCACCTAGCTATAAAGGCTTTGTGTTGAACTACAACACGCAAGGGATGAATAAGTCAATCGCCGATCTGTTTGCGATGCTTAAAGTTGTCGAGTCAGAAATCCGGGAAGAACATTAAGTGTTGATAGTCAATAAAACCACTAGTTTCAAGAAGAATGACAAGGGCAAGAAGGGTAACTCCCAAAAGAGTGGCAAATCAGTCGCTCCTCTGACGAAGAAACCCAAGGCTGGACCCAAACTGGAAACTAAGTGCTTTCATTGCAAGGGGACTGGTCACTGGAAGCAGAACTGCCCCAAGTATCTGGCCGATAAGAAGGCGGCCAACACCAAGCCAGGTATATTTGATATACATGTTATTGATGTGTACCTCACCAGCTCTTGTAGTAGTGCCTGGGTATTTGATACCGATTCTGTTGCTCACATTTGCAACTCAAAGCAGGAAACTACAGAATAAACGAAGGCTGGCGAAGGATGAGGTGACGATGCGTGTGGGAAACGGGTACACGGTTGATGTCATCGCCGTCGGCACGCTCTCACTTCAGTTACCATCGGGATTGGTGATGAACCTGAATAATTGTTATTTAGTGCATGCGTTAAGCATGAACATTATATCTGGATCTTGTTTATTGTGAGACGATTACTCATTTAAGTCAGAGAATAATGATTGTTCTATTTATATGAGTAATATCTTTTATGGTCATGCACCCAATGTGAGGGGTTTGTGCAAATTGAATCTCGATAGTGATGATACACATATACATACTATTGATGCCAAAAGATGTAGAGTTGATAATGATAGCACCACTTTCTTGTGGCACTGCTGTTTATGTCATATTGGTATAAACGCATGAAGAAACTCCATTCTGATGGACTTTTGGAGTCACTTGATTTTGAATCACTTGACATATGTGAACCATGCCTCATGGGCAAGATGACTAAGACTCCGTTCTCCAAAACAATGGAGCGTGCAATTGACTTGTTGGAGATCATACATACTGAGGTGTGCGGACCAATGAGCATAGAGGCGCGCGGTGGTTATCGTTTTTTTCTCACCTTCACATATGACTTGAGTAGATATGGTTATATTTACTTGATGAAACACAAGTTTGAAATGTTTGAAAAGTTCAAGCAATTTCAAAGTGAAGTTGAGAATCATCATAACAAGAAGATCAAATTCATGCGATCTGATCGAGAAGGTGAATATGTGAGTTATGAGTTTGGCACTTATTTAATACAATGTGGAATTGTTTCACAGTTGACACCGCGTGGAACACCACAGCATAATGGTGTGTCCAAACGTTTAATCGTACTTTGTTAGACATGGTGTATTCTATGATGTCTCTTACCGATTTTCCATTATCGTTTTGGGGTGATGCATTAGAGACAACTGCATTCACTTTAAATAGGGCACCATCAAAATCCGTTGAGACGACACCATATGAACTGTGGTTTGACAAGAAGCCGAAGTTGTCGTTTCTTGAAGTTTGGGGATGTGATGCTTATGTCAAAAAGCTTCAGCCTAAAAAGCTGGAACCCAAAGCGGAAAAGTGCGTCTTCATAGGATACCCAAAAGAGACAGTTGGGTACACCTTTTATCTCAAATCCGAAGACAAAGTGTTTGTTGCTAAGAATGGAGCTTTTCTTGAGAAAGAGTTTCTCTCGAAAGAATTGACTGGGTGGAAGATATTACTTGATGAGGTAATATAACCTTTACTTCAACCAGAGGGTGGTGAAACACAGAAAGATGTTTCTGTGGAAGACACATCAGTTGAAGAGGAAGCTAATGATGATGATCATAAAACTTCAGATCAAGTTGCGATCGAACCTCGTAGCTCGAGAAGGGCATGTACTGCTCCTGAGTGGTACCAACCCTGTCTTATCAATCATGTTATTAGACAACGATGAACCAACAAGCTATGGAGAAGCAATGGTGGGCCTGGATTCCAAAAAATAGTTAGAGGCCATGAAATCCAAGATAGGATCTATGTATTAAAACAAAATATGGACTTTGGAAGTATTACCTGAAGGGCGAAAGGTCATTCAGAACAAATTGATCTTTAAGAAGAAGACGAACACAGACGATAATGTCACCGTCTATAAAGCTCGACATGTGGCAAAGGGTTTTTCACAAGTTCAAGGAGTTGACTACGATGAGACTTTCTCACCCGTAGTGATGCTTAAGTCCGTCGGAATCATGTTAGCAATAGGTGCATTTTTTGATTATGAAATTTGGCAGATGGATGTCAAAACAGCGTTCATTAACGGTTTTCTTAAGGAAGAGTTGTACATGATGCAACCGCAAGGTTTTGTCAATCCAAGGAATGCTGACAAAGTATGAAAACTCCAATAATCCATTTATGGACTGGTGCAAGCATCTCAGAGTTGGAATCAACACTTTGATGAGGTGATCAAGGCATTCGGGTTTATACAAGTTTATGGAGAAGCTTGTATTTACAAGAAAGTGAGTGGGAGCTCTATGGCGTTTCTAATATTATATGTGGATGACATATTGCTGATTGGGAACAATATAGATCGTTTGGGAAGCGTAAAGGATTATTTGAATAAAAGTTTTTCAATGAAGGACCTAGGAGAAGATGCTTACATATGAGGCATCAAGATCTATAGAGATATATCAAGATGCTTAATAGGACGTTCACAGAGCACATACCTTGACAAAGTTTTGAAGAAGTTCAAAATGGAACAATCCAAGAAATGGTTCTTGCCTGTGCTACAAGGTGTGAAGTTGAGTAAGACTCAATGCCGAGTAATTGCAGATAGAGAGAAGATGAGTGTCGTCCCCTATGCTTCAGCCATAGGCTCTATCATGTATGCAATGTTGTGCACTAGACCAGATGTCAGCCTTGCCATAAGTATGGCGGGAAGGTTTCAAAGTAATCCAGGAATGTAGCACTGGACATCGGTCAAGAATATTCTGAAGTACCTGAAAAGGACTAAGGGAATGTTTCTCGTTTATGGAGGTGACAAAGATCTCGTTGTAAAGGGTTACGTCGATGCAAGCTTTGACACTGACCGGGATGACTGTAAGTCACAAACCGGATATGTATTTATTCTTAATGGGGGTGCGGTAAGTTGGTGCAGTTCTAAACAATGCGTGGTAGCTGATTCTACATACGAAGCGGAGTACATAGCTGTCGCGGAGGCGTCTAAAGAAGGTGTCTCGATGAAGCAGTTCATGACAGATCTTGGAGTTGTCGCGAGTGCAGTGGATCCAATGACTCTGTTCTGTGACAACACTGGTGACATTTCTCTAGCCAAGGAACCAAGGTTTCATAAGAGTACCAGACACATAAAACGATGCTTCAATTCCATCCGTGATTACATCAAGGAGGAGGACATAAATATTTGCAAAGTGCACATGGATCTGAATGTTGCAGACCCGCTGACTAAGCCTCTTCCATCAGAAAAACATGATCAACACTAGAACTGTATGGGTGTTAGATTCATAACATTGTAAATCACATAGTGATGTGAACTAGATTATTGTCTCTAGTGCAAGTGGGAGACTCTTGGAAATATGCCCTAGAGGCAATAATAAAGTTGTTATTATTATATTTCCTTATTCAAGAAAATCGTTTATTATCCATGCTAGAATTGTATTGAATGGAAACTCACATACATGTGTGGATACATAGACAACACACTGTCCCTAGTAAGCCTCTAGTAGTCTAGCTCGTTGATCAAAGATGGTCATGGTTTCCTAGCCATAGACAAGTGTTGTCACTTGATAACGGGATCACATCATTAAGAAAATGATGTGATGGACAAGACCGAAACTATGAACGTAGCATGTGATCTTGTCATTTTTTTGCAACTGTTATCTCCATGTCAAGTATATGTTCCTATGACCATGAGATCATGTAACTCACTAACACTGAAAGAATACATTTGTGTGTATCGAACGTCACAATGTAATTGGGTGACTATAAAGGTGGTCTACAGTTATCTCTAAAGGTGTTCGTTGAGTTAGCATGGATCACGACTGAATTTGTCACTCCGTATGATGGAGAGGTATCTCGGGGCCCACTCGGTAATAAAACATCACAACAAGCCTTGCGAGCAATGTGACTAAATAGTTGCCACAGGATTTTGTATTACGGAACGAGTAAAGAGACTTGCCGGTAACGAGATTGAACTAGGTATAGAGATATTGAGGATCGAATCGCGGGCAAGTAACATACCGAAAGACAAAAGGGAATGTTATATGGGATTAACTGAATCCTTGACATAAAGGTTCAACCGATTAAGATCTTCGTAGAATATGTAGGATCCAATATGTGCATCCAGTTCCCGCTATTTAATATTGACCGGAGAGTGTCTCGGTCATGTCTACATAGTTCTCGAACCCGCTGGGTCTGCACACTTAAGGTTCGTTGACGTTTTGGTATAGTTAAATTATGGATGTTGGTAACTGAATGTTGTTTGGAGTCCTGGATGAGATCCTGGACAGCACGAGGAGTTCCAGAATGGTCCGGAAACGAAGATTGATATATAGGAAGTATCCATTTGGCTGCCACAAGGATTTCGGGCATTACCGGTAAAGTATTGGGAGTGGCGAATGGGTTCAGGGGTTCCACCGGGAGGAGCCACTCACCCGGAGGGGGGCCAAACAGGCCCAAGGGTGGCACATCAGTCCTTGGTGGGCTGGGTGGCCAGCCCAAGTGGGCCTATTCGGCCGAAGTGAAGAAAGAGAGAGAGGTGGTCCAACCGACTGGGGAGAGGAGTCCTCCTCCTCCAAACCGAATCCGAGGAGGACTCCTCCCTCCTCCTTCTGCCGGTTGAACCCTAGGGAAAGTCCCTAGGGCTCTACCCCTCCCTCCCCTCCTATATATAGTAGAAGGTAGAGAGGCTTTTTGCACCACAAACCACGGTGCAGCCCCTCTCCCTCCACCACTTTGTGACACCCCGTAGTTATTTCAGTACGGCACGACGAAGCCCTGCCGGAGTAGCTCCACTACCATCACCGTCACGCCATCATGCTGCCGGAGAATTCAGCTACCTCCTCGTCTCTCTTGCTGGATCAAGAAGGCATAGATCGTCATCAAGCTGTGCGTGTGTTGAACGCGGAGGTGTCGTCCGTTCGGCGCTACATCGGGAAGGAGTTCATGGGACAGATCGTGATTGGATCGCGAAGACATTCGACTACATCAACCACGTTTCTTAATGCTTCCCGCTTAACAATCTACAAGGGTATGTTGATCCGATCTCTCCTCTCATAGATATCCATCTCCATGGATAGATCTTATGTGTGCGTAGGAATTTTTTTGTTTCCCATGCAACATTCCGCAACAGATATCAAGGACAAGGTGTTTGTATGCAGAACGGGGGAGAAAATCATCACAGAGAGCAGACAACGCCTAGTCGAATCTAATTAGTCGTCAGCCAGGAGCTCGGTCCACTATAGTGAAAGAGACACCCCTTGCACTATCCATGATGGTATTTACTCGAGCACATCATTATAGTGGAAAAGATATCTATATGCATCCAAAATAATGCTACCATTGGGATTTCTAAGGATCAACTTGATATCCCCCAAATGCAAGGGATCACAACATGTTGTGAGGTATTACAACTAAGGATGGCAATGGGTAGGGTATGGGCAGGGTAGAGCAATAGCATACCCATACCCGTATAGTTAATGGGTATAAAATTCTACCCATACCTATACCCACGGGTATAAAACTTTACCTATACCCATACCCGACGATTACCTGTACCCATTGGGTACTCAGCGGGTAGAACAAATAGTACATAAGTTGCTCACAATTTTACACTCACTGATAGCACATTTGACATAAAATTGAATTATCTTGGATCGATAAGAGGTAGATGAGTACATGACCATGAGCAAAATTGAAAAATCACAACATACTCATAAGTTAATAGGAGTAAATGAGTCACATGAAAAATTAATGATTAATTGACGATAACATAACATCACTTCACAAATGGGTAGGGTATGGGCCTACCCACGGATACAAGGCTATACCCGTACCCCACCCATGATTTAACAGGTAGGATATGTGTACTAACCATGGGTATAAAAGTATGCCCATACCCTGCCCATGTGGGCACGGTACCCACGGGTACCCGTACCCGTGGGTAAAATTGCCATCCTTAATTACAGCCCTCAGTTTACACCCGGTAACCCTCCCATGTCACTGGAGTTCCATTGAAAACTAAGGTCAATTAAGGTATCTTTTTTCTGGACAACTTGATCGATGAATTAGCACTGATTATGTGTGTCCTCAAATTATTGTAATTCTATCGACATCTATCACCTCAGGGTCTCCAGATCAAAGTATAATAATTTGTGCATATAGTACTTACATGTACAATGTAAACCATAAATACCACAAATACATAAATGGTTCATATCCCAAATCATATTTACCAGCTCCTAATAATAAGCATTGTGCATAGCAAAGTTATAATAACATTAATTCACAAATAATGATCATACTAGGGATGAATCCCCCATCAACCTTGGTACTATTGCATAATGGTTCTCATCCATCTCATGTGCTTACATCGTATTACTCACACATGATTGAATCTGTTGATGACAGTCTATTCGAAGTTTCCCCACTGCGAAGGTAAGGTTTAGCCTCCAGAAGCCCTTCGGGGTGAAGATGCAAATGTCTATGTCCCCAGAAAAAAATATGCCACTAGTTTCTTAGATATATAACAAGCATGGGCACCAAAGAGGCTCCTAGTGGGGCCAGATATCTGGGGTCCTTGGGACACCCCGAGCTTGGCTGTTTGACCTATGGATTTATTTTTATCCAAAATCCCATCTTGTATTTTTAGTATAGTTTTTGTGATAAAGTTTTATGCACTGAAGGATAACATCATACAAATTATGTTCAAAACAACATCAATTCTTTTTAGTTTGTTCATTGGAGAAATTTTTGAGAACAAAAGTTATGCCGAAGTGTTCACAAAGTATACATGTTTAGGACGTATCCGCTTCCCAAAGCTTAGCTGACTGCTTTTCCTCAAGAAATTCACTTGTTAAAGTGATGCGACAAAAGAACTTTTATGAACACTTACTTAACCCATGTCTAGAAATTTCTCAACGGGCTTTAAATATAATAATCGTATAACTATATGCGTGCAAAGAGTGGTCATTGAATGGACATGCATGTCTCAAAATAAAATCTGAATCTTCAAGAAAGTGAAAGAGCAATAGCATGGGGCATAAACTACATTGAGATGAGTCACAACATAAGTACTACAAAGGATTTAGTGTTTTTTCTAACAGGCCAAAACAGTCACAAAAGCATATTTTCTAGTCAGGGGTTGTACTCTCTGTCAAGCCCATGTCGGAGGTGTTCCGTTAGAGATGAATAGCCATAGAACTACATACATCCTTGTTGAAACTAAAGTTGATCAAATGATACTCGACTATGTGTGCTTTCTCAAAAAAAATTACAACATATTTTCGATGCCACGTTTGGATTGAATGCCTTTGGTTTGACTCTTGGCTATTGTGGTGGTATCTCCTATCTAGACTACCACTTATTCTGCTGCTACGAGTTAATAATTGAGTTGTGAGATATTTCTCATTATTTGTTCAACATCCTTCTTGTAGATAAATAGTTTGCCCTGACACGTGATTACAATATCTACACCAGATATATTTACACAATGATTATATACCATTTACCATTGTCAACTAATAGACATTAAACATGAACACATGAAAGTAATCTTGATACTAACAATGTCCAAACAATATCCAGTACTAGTTACACATGTTTGTCAAAACTAGCAAGGACCAAACTTCAAGCATGAAACTACATGTCACTGAATCATAGGGAAAAACACATCTATAAAAGATCTTGTAGTTGATTGTTGCACCCTTTCGACAATTGCTCTCTACCCCCGCTTTGAAATTTTCAACCATTGATCAATGGCATTGATCTATTTGTCGCTTTGCAAGTCGGCATTCAAATAATGAGCTTTGACAATGCAAGAAAGGTGAACTAATTAAGTATCAAACACAACATCTGCAATGGAAAATAACCACATGGCTTTCGTCCTACTCAATCATACAACAACTAATAGTGAAAAGGACCATAAAACAAATTAACATCTTCACCATTCCCCTCAAATCATAATAGCATCATGATATTGTTCATGTAAATACAATATTTTAGGTTTATATGTACACAAAAGGTAAAAAAACTAATACTGCCTAAAATGTGCAGAGTAGGTCATTAGATATATTTTTGCAAAGACCAAACATATCTTGTGGATTTTGTATAAGATTTATAGTAATATTTGCTAAAATTACATGAATCAAATGCTCGAGTTATCAACTTGGTCGTTGGTTAGTTGTTTTACTTATTTTTCTAGTAAGTATTCTGCTATCTGCATGCTGATATGTCTAGGATGAGGGAAATCTTGACTTCCATTGGTGTCTTTGCCTTCCATACTTTTATATTAATGAGTTAGAATCTTGGAGTACATTAGTGCTCGATAAATTGTGTCAAGAGTGAAGGAACCATTCTTGGTAAGATTACAGTGAAACTCATCCCCTCCTTGTGTCAGGTTTATAGACTCCATACGAGAGAGGAGATGCTTCCATAAACAATACGAGGGCCAATAAAATCCATCCCAAACAAAAGGTGCAGTGGTGAGGGGCTCATAACATGCGCAAGAGTATCAGGGGATCATAACATGTGCATGAACATCGTCTTTCCCGCTGGTGTTCCCCAACCACTTGTTCTTCTATAACCGTAGCTCTAGATCCTGGATCATGAAACTTCTAAAGCAGAAAAGAAACTTCTTTTTCAGCATAAGCCTAGCCCAAAGCTGTGATTCCCGGGTTTCCAACATACTTGAGACACCTATAGATGAATATTTTGATGAGAAGTTAGCTCTTGATGTCGACAATAACAAAGAAGGTGTGTTTTACTTTATCATTTGTGCATCGCACGGTATATTTAATCAACACATGTTTTCTACTTCCTCTTGTACTTGTGAGGCTCCTCTATTATCTAAGTATGTAGTATCTCACATCTATACTGTACAAACTACTCCCTCGTCCCCATTATGTAGAGTGTGTAAGATTTTGCCATGAAAATTAGTGCAATACTAGTCACAAATTACCGAGTCATGGTTAGAAAATGTTTCCTCCATGATATCCCTGAACAAACATGGTTGACTAATCCATGATTAGGAATGGTTTTCTTATGCTGACCATACAAGAGAGAATATATGGAGCTGAGTCGTAACATGCCTTACATTCTGGGATTTTTTGAAAAAGCTTAGACGTCTAAGATTTTGCGAACGAGGGAGTAGTATTTTAAGTTTTAGTTTATTATCTGAAATAGGACATATACAATATTGCAAGATTGAAGATATGTGTCGGCCATCCCAAATGAAATAAAATTTTGTCGATGGCCTATAAAACAAACGTCTCGAGTTTGGATTCTCATGAAAGGTAGATTACTGTAGTTTAGCACCTAGTTTTAGGTTTGTTCTGAGAACAGGAACTCTAATTCAGGCGAAAGATTAAAATCCTTATCGTATCCAGGTTAGCATTGTTTTTCCTTACATCACACATGGCCAAGTTTTAGTTTTGGCACTTAGTTTCCTAGGCTTAATATTGGGAATGTACAATGGTGTTATTGGATATTTTATTTTCTTAGAACGTTAAATTATTATATGGGTTAGAGTCCCCATCTATGGGAACTGACTTTAGTGTTACTATTTGCTTAAAGTTCCGAACTTTTTGATTTTCTGTTAAAATTACCCTCCCAAACAATCACTTAGCCTTTCGAAGTACTCCCTCCTTTTTTATTTACTCCACATATTAGAGTTGATTGAAGTCAAACTTCCTAAAGTTTAACCAAGTCTACAGAAAAAATATAAATATTTACCATAACAAATTCATATTATGTGAAAGTACATTCAATAATGAATTTAACGGTACTGATTTGTTATTGTATACGTTAATATTTTTGTGTGTAAACTTTGTCAAAGTTTACAAAGCTTGACTTTAATCAAAACTAATATGCGGAGTAAATAAAACGGAGGGAGTAATTACTCTCGTTCCGAAAGTAACCTGCTTGAAGAAATGTGATGTTCTACAAATGCATGGGGCTATGTAGCACAATTCGGCGGAAGTAAGTGTCGAACCCATAATGAGTTAAAGGAAGGCAACTACTACCCCTACAACTACTTTGTTCCCAATACAGTTACGCTCACACCCAAACCGTTGTTTGAAAATAATATATTCTACCATTAGCTAGGAAAATTGTAATAATATTGGGTTTAACTAAACTACAAACAAGAACATAAATAAACTAGCCTAGAATGGATGGTAAAAGGGTTTCTGATTATAGTATTGAAAATAGTGAAAGGTGGTGTATGGGCTTTTGACCTCAGTAGTACTAGAGGGGTGACTGAGTGGCAGCCACCTACTAATAATATAGGCTATCACTGAAACATCATTACCTCCTAACTCCCGCTGCAAAGGTAACTCAATGTCCCCTTCGTGACACAATATTGTCGGGTCTACGAGAAGCGATTAAGGTCACATGGACTGAAAGAAAGCATTACCCTTTATGGTTAAGTGTTACTCCTTAGATGACTAAAAGATCTCTTATGGTTTACATATGCAGACTGTCACTCCTAGGTGTAGTA
The DNA here is from genome assembly GCF_904849725.1 of Hordeum vulgare subsp. vulgare. NCBI lineage: Eukaryota > Viridiplantae > Streptophyta > Magnoliopsida > Poales > Poaceae > Hordeum > Hordeum vulgare. Next base: position 579,379,209 of record NC_058522.1, read on the forward strand.
TGTGTAAACTCATGTCAAGGTCACACATGAGGTGTCAATAATACATAACGGACCCGTGGATTGCACAAACTAGTATATCTATGGAAAAAGTCCAAAACAAACTTTAAACTTGTAGACGGAAGCTAAATCGAACCCTGAACTTACAATTCCGGAGATCAGCATACCGAACTTTCTAATCCCGGTATATTTTAAACCCTTTGGGTATTTAGCTGGTATTCGCTGAGGTGCCAAGGGCTGGCTGGACATTAGGATGAATTGGGCTAGCCCATTAGCGCAGTCTCTCGCTCGCTCGCTCTCCTCTACTTATTTTTTTCCTTTTCCTTTTATGTTTTCTTTGTTTTCTCGTCCGTATGCACTTACGTGCAGCCGAGGAATTTTGTCACACTGCTGCCTGCTTGCATCGAAGAGACTACTGCACATTTAGTTGCATGTTACTGTACTGTAGTGGCTATCTGTGGTAAGAAATATGTCCATGTGCCGAGTCAACGCAGGTGTAGTGGCGAGGTCGGCCAGTCGAATCTTCCAACTATGGCTTTTAACGTGCCCCAAAATTTTACGAAATTGTTCACATTTTCAATATTTGTTTGCCCAAAAAGTAAATTCGAAGTTCGTTGCTTCATTGTTTTCCAAAACACAAATAATTTATGAAATTGCAAAAACATTATTTGAAAAATGTGACACAAACACGTTTCTTGACACTCGTGAAGATTCTTGACATTTTACATTTTCTTGAATGTAAGAAAGATTTTTTTGAATCCAACGAGTGTTATTATACATTGTATTTTTTTGAAGACTATTAAACGTTGTATAAATATTTGTTTGGAGGGGCCCACACATTTGTGGTACGAACCCTTATAAATTTTATACATTTCAGTCTTTATTAATCGTATGCGCGACTTAAAAATACCTATTGTGCGAATTCAAAATAGTGAAAAATTATTTTTCATAGCATGTGAAAAACTATTGGAGTTCTGAATATTTTTCATAGCATGTGAAAAACTGTTGGAGTTCTGAATGTTTATTGCCAAATGTGATTTGTGTGAAATTGTGAACATTTTTTATAAATACGAATAGAATTAAAAAAACCCAAATATTTTTTTGAAACAAAAAAGACATGGAATTTGTGACAAAAATAGAAAACATAAATATTTTTAACTTCTGATCAGTTTTAAAAATGCGTGAACTGTTTTTAAATTTCATAAATTCTTGTTGTTAGTGGGCCGGCCCAAATTCTGTCAGTGAGAGTAGCAGCCTAGCTGGTTATCCCGGTCGGGATTGTGGTATTGCCAGAATCCCGGTGTGCCAAACGGGCGTAGTATTCAAAATAGACCGGGATTACAAGTTCTGAGTGCCAATTTTAGGGATTCAAAGTTCAGGGTTTTGATTTAGCTTTCGTCTACAACTTCAAGGTTTGTTTTGGACTTTTACCTATATCTATCCATGTACGTGCAAAACGGACGAAACGATCAAATTCAGTAGAATCTATCAAAGTTCAGATAGAAAAGAGCACAAATCATCCATACATAATATGCAAATAAGTCTAATGCAACAAATTCGATGAGATTAACCGGATGTTCATCAAGGTTTTCATGAACGGATCATGTCATCCCACACATTCTGTCCCTTCAACTTCATCCAACAATGTATATATGTAATATGGATGTGCCTCTATCATGTGATACATCATGGTAGTGCATACGGGCTACACAATGTGTAGAGCAACATTAACTGAATGAATAATTCAATCAATAAGTTGAGCAAAAAGAAACAAAACTTACAATCTCCTGCACTAGCGCATCACGGAACTTGGTGATGGTGGTTTGGATGCGTACCTTCGATATGATAACAACTTCACATTGCTTGTTGGATGATGTGCACGTCTTAGGACGCAACATGATTTCGCGCGTGAAACGTATCATGCACGCACTGCAAGAAGAGCCCCCTTATGCTCCGTCCTATGAAATCTTCGGATACGGCTAAGTACACATCACACACCAAATCATCCTCCATGCAGGACTATCTGATATCCTTCATAGTCTAAAAAATAACATGTCGTTCAAATAAGTTCAATGACAATTGACCGAACACCTATTGGTCGTGGTGGCGATAATGGAAGTCGTTGACAGGGGGCAGAGTGTACCTGGCTATGGACGGATGTTGGGTGGTCGGCGCCGTCGTAAAAAGCGAGAAGACGCATTGATGCTACTTGTGGAGGTCCGACAATGCATGTATGGAGGTCGGAGAGGTACAACGGCAGTGTCGTAGGAGGAGGAAACAAGGGGGAGACGGGGCGGAATAGAAAAAAATGGGACCGGGAGGGGTGACTTTAGTGGGTCATGGGTTCGTTGTATTACGTGTTTCCTGTTTAGACTTACGCAAAGCCCCCTCCGCCACAACTTTTCTTCCAATCTGCAGGAAAAGGTGCGTTCGGACCGGTCGGTGGATCGATACAAGACCGCATTGGATGACAAGACACGTTTGGACCGTACGGTCTGGACGTATGCGTGTTGTTTAAGGGTCGATATTGGACATATCCTAATGCATTTTGAGGTTGCCTGTGATCTCCGGTTAAAAATAAAATATATGATGTGTATGTCATAAAAAGGATACTTTCAAATTTGTATCTAAAATAAGTTACTAATAATACAATTTTTATATCATACATCTTATATATCTTTAATTATATCAATCTTAAATGCAACCTTGAAAAACATATTGTGCCCTATATATTTGAATGAAGGGAGTTTATCAATATTAGTAGTGGGGTTGGGCACTGAGGATGTTGGTGTGAGTGTTGATACCATGGATGGCAATTCCAAATACATTTACTATAATGTCATTGTATGTTTTCTTTATTATTATTTTTCCAATGAAATCACCAATTTTATTTTAATAGAAAGAGTTACAATCGGAAGTTATAACCTTGAAAATGAAGGGAGGGCCTTGACAAAGCCAACAAGCAGTGCTCAGCTCCATGCACCCAAGATGAGCTAGACTATGATCGACCCTATTTTCATCACCTGGAAGTTTTCTGGGAATAAATTTCTGTGCTTCAATATAAACCTTGATATTGTTGGAAATATGCCCTAGAGGCAATAATAAAAATTTATTATTATATTTCCTTGTTCAAGATAATCGTTTATTATCCATGCTAGAATTATATTGAATGGAAACTTAGATACATGTGTGGATACATAGACAACACACTGTCCCTAGTAAACCTCTAGTAGACTAGCTCGTTGATCAAAGATAGTCAAGGTTTCCTAGCCATAGACAAGGGTTGTCACTTGATAACGGGATCACATCATTAGGAGAGTGATGTGATGGACAAGACCCAAACTATGAACGTAGCATGTGATCGTGTCGTTTCATTGCTACTGTTTTTCGGCATATCAAGTATATGTTCCTATGACCATGAGATCATGTAACTCAGTGACACCGGAAGAATGCCTTGTGTGTTCAAACGTCGCAACGTAACTGGGTGACTATAAATGTACTCTAGAGGTATCTCCGAAGGTGTCCGTTGAGTTGTCATGGATCAAGACTGGGATTTGTCACTCCGTACGACTGAGAGGTATCTCGGGGCCAACTCGATAATACGACACCATAACAAGCCTTCCAAGCAATGTGACTAAAGAATTAGGCACGAGATTTTGTATTATGGAACGAGTAAAGAGACTTGCCAGTAACGAGGTTCAAATAGGTATAGAGATATCGACAATCGAATCTCGGGCAAGTAACATACGAAAGGACAAAGAGAATGTTATACGGGATTAACTGAATCCTTGACATTGAGGTTCAACCGATAAAGATCTTCGTACAATATGTAGGAGTCAATATGGACATCCAGGTCCAGCTATTGGTTATTGATTGGAGAGTGTCTCAAGTCATGTGTGCATAGTTCTCGAACCCGCAGGGTCTGCACACTTAAGGTTCGGTGACATTTCGGTATTATTGTGTTATGTATGTTGGTGACCAAAAGTTGTTCGGAGTCATGGATGAGATCCCATATGTCACTAGGAGCTCCCGAGTGGGCCGTAGGTAAAGATTGATATATAGGAAAGTTGCATTTGGCTTCCGGAAAGATTTCAGGCATTATCGATAAAGTACGTGGAGTGAAAAATGGGTTCCGGGGTTTTACCGGGAGGGGCTACCCACCCGGGAGAGGACCTACTAGGCCTAAAGGGGCGCACCAGCCCCTAGTGGCCTGGTGCGGCCATCCCAATAAGGCCTATTTCGGCCAAGTGCAAAAAAAGGAAAAAAAGGAAGGAGGAGGAAGGGAGTCTTCCACCAAACCGAATTGGAGGAGGACTCTCTTCCCTAGGTCGACCAAAGCTTTCCTCCTTGGTGGAGAGGGCAAGGAAGCCCTCCCTCCTATTCCTCCTATATATATAGTGGAGGTTTTGAGGGCAAACTACACCAGAAAATAGCCATGTGTTGCCCTCTCCTCCACAGATCGTCTCCCTCGACTAGATTAGTCCCGCATAGCTTGGCGAAGCCCTGCTGCATTAGTTCACCACCACCACCATGCCGTTGTGCTGCCGGATAACTCATCTACTTCTTTGCCCCTCTTGCTGGATCAAAAAGGTGGAGATCGTCATCGAGCTGTACGTGTGCTAAACGCACAGTTGCCGTCCGTTCGACGCTAGATCGGGACGGAGTTCGTGGGACGAATCGTGATTGCATCCCGAAGACATTCCAGTACATCAACCGCGTTTCTTAAAGCTTCCCGCTTAGCGATCTACAAGGGTATGTGGATCATATCTCTCCTCTCATAGATGGTCATCACCATGGATAGATCTTATGTGTGCGTAGGAAGTTTTTTGTTTCCCATGCAACGTTCCCCAAGAGTGGCATCATGAGCTAGGTCTATGCGTACATGACATCTCGAGTAGAACACAAAGGAGTTTGTGGGCGTTGATATTCAGATTGCTTCCCTCCTTAGTCTTTTCTTGATTCGGCGGTATTGTTGGATGAAGCGGCCCGGACCAACATTACTCATACGCTTACGAGAGACCGGTTTCATCGACTAACATGCAACTTGTTGCATAAAGATGACTGGCAGGTGTATGTTTCTCCAATTTTACTTGAATCGGATTTGACAAAGGCGGTCCTTGGATAATGTTAAATAGCAACTTGTATATCACCGTTGTGGTTTTGGGTAAGTAAGATGCGATCATACTATATACCCATAGCAGCCACGTAAAACAAGCAACAACAAATTAGAGGACGTCTAACTTGTTTTTGCAGGGTATGTTGTGATATGATATGGCCAAAGACATGATATGATATATTCGGTGTATGAGATGATCATATTGTAATAGTTAAATATCGACTTGCACGTCGATGCTACGACAACCGACAGGAGACAAAGGGTTGTTTTTAATTATTTTGCGCCTGGTGACGCTTTTCTTTACCGCTAGTTCAGTAGCTTTAGTAGTAACAACATAGTTGGCACGACAACCTCGATGGAAGCACAATGATGGAGATCATGGTGTGGCATCGGTGACGATGGAGATCATGCCGGTGTTTTTGTGATGGAGATCAAGAAGCACATGTCCATGGTCATATCATGTCACTTATGATTTGCATGTGATGTTAATACTTTTATGCACCTTATTTTGCTTAGGACGACGGTAGCATTATAAGGTGACCCCTCACTAAAATTTCAAGATAAAATTGTGTTCTCCCCGAGTGTGCACCGTTGTGAAAGTTCATCGTTTCGAGACACCACGTGATGATCGGGTGTGATAGACTCTACGTTCACATACAACGGGTGCAAGACAGATTTGCACATGCAGAACACTCGGGTTAAACTTGACGAGCCTAGCATGTACATACATGATCTCGAAACACAAGAGACCTAAAGGTCGAACACGAGTTATATAGTAGATACGATCAACATAGAGATATTCACCATTGAAGCCAACTCAACTGACGTGATGATCGGACTTGAGTTAGTGAATTCGGATCATGTGTCACTCGAATGACTAGAGGGATATCAATTTAGGTGGGAGTTTATTAGTAATATGATTAACTAAACTCATTATCTTGAATAATAGTCTAAGTAATCTTTGCAAATTTATGTTGTAGATCAATTGGTCGTGGAGTAGCACCCTTGAATTTTATTGTGTTCCTAGAGAAATCCAAGTTGAAAGATAATGGGAGTAACTTTGTAGACTGGGCCCGTAATCTGAGACTTGTTCTCATAGTTTTTGAGAAGAATTATGTCCTTGATGCACCGCTAGGTGATATGCCACCCCAACTGGCGACCCAAGATGATATGAACATCTGGCAAGAACGGTTGGATGACTACTCAGTAGTTCAATGTGGAATTTTGTATGGCTTAGAACCGGGACTTCAAAGACGTTTTGAACATCATGGAGCATATGAGATGTTCCAGGAGTTAAAGTTTATCTTTGAGAAGAATGCGCGGATCAAGAGGTATGAAACATCCGATAAGTTCTATGCTTGCAAAATGGAGGACAACGGGTCTGACAGTGAACACATACTCAGAATGTCTGGGTACTCTAACCATCAGGCTGAGTTGGGAATTGTTCTCCCGCTAGAGGCAATCACTGACAGAGTTCTTCAATCATTGCCACCTAGCTATAAAGGCTTTGTGTTGAACTACAACATGCAAGGGATGAATAAGTCAATCGCCGATCTGTTTGCGATGCTTAAAGTTGTCGAGTCAGAAATCCAGGAAGAACATTAAGTGTTGATAGTCAATAAAACCACTAGTTTCAAGAAGAATGACAAGGGCAAGAAGGGTAACTCCCAAAAGAGTGGCAAATCAGTCGCTCCTCTGACGAAGAAACCCAAGGCTGGACCCAAACTGGAAACTAAGTGCTTTCATTGCAAGGGGACTGGTCACTGGAAGCAGAACTGCCCTAAGTATCTGGCCGATAAGAAGGCGGCCAACACCAAGCCAGGTATATTTGATATACATGTTATTGATGTGTACCTCACCAGCTCTTGTAGTAGTGCCTGGGTATTTGATACCGGTTCTGTTGCTCACATTTGCAACTCAAAGCAGGAAACTACAGAATAAACGAAGGCTGGCGAAGGATGAGGTGACGATGCGTGTGGGAAACGGGTACACGGTTGATGTTATCGCCGTCGGCACGCTCTCACTTCAGTTACCATCGGGATTGGTGATGAACCTGAATAATTGTTATTTAGTGCATGCGTTAAGCATGAACATTATATCTGGATCTTGTTTATTGTGAGACGATTACTCATTTAAGTCAGAGAATAATGATTGTTCTATTTATATGAGTAATATCTTTTATGGTCATGCACCCAATGTGAGGGGTTTGTGCAAATTGAATCTCGATAGTGATGATACACATATACATACTATTGATGCCAAAAGATGTAGAGTTGATAATGATAGCACCACTTTCTTGTGGCACTGCAGTTTAGGTCATATTGGTATAAACGCATGAAGAAACTCCATTCTGATGGACTTTTGGAGTCACTTGATTTTGAATCACTTGACATATGTGAACCATGCCTCATGGGCAAGATGACTAAGACTCCGTTCTCCAAAACAATGGAGCGTGCAATTGACTTGTTGGAGATCATACATACTGAGGTGTGCGGACCAATGAGCATAGAGGCGCGCGGTGGTTATCGTTGTTTTCTCACCTTCACATATGACTTGAGTAGATATGGTTATATTTACTTGATGAAACACAAGTTTGAAATGTTTGAAAAGTTCAAGCAATTTCAAAGTGAAGTTGAGAATCATCATAACAAGAAGATCAAATTCATGCGATCTGATCGAGAAGGTGAATATGTGAGTTATGAGTTTGGCACTTATTTAATACAATGTGGAATTGTTTCACAGTTGACACCGCGTGGAACACCACAGCGTAATGGTGTGTCCGAACGTTTAATCGTACTTTGTTAGACATGGTGTATTCTATGATGTCTCTTACCGATTTTCCATTATCGTTTTGGGGTGATGCATTAGAGACAACTGCATTCACTTTAAATAGGGCACCATTAAAATACGTTGAGACGACACCATATGAACTGTGGTTTGACAAGAAGCCGAAGTTGTCGTTTCTTGAAGTTTGGGGATGTGATGCTTATGTCAAAAAGCTTCAGCCTAAAAAGCTGGAACCAAAGCGGAAAAGTGCGTCTTCATAGGATACCCAAAAGAGACAGTTGGGTACACCTTTTATCTCAAATCCGAAGACAAAGTGTTTGTTGCTAAGAATGGAGCTTTTCTTGAGAAAGAGTTTCTCTCGAAAGAATTGACTAGGAGGAAGATATTACTTGATGAGGTAATATAACCTTTACTTCAACCAGAGGGTGGTTAAACACAGAAAGATGTTTCTATGGAAGACACATCAGTTGAAGAGGAAGCTAATGATGATGATCATAAAACTTCAGATCAAGTTGCGATTGAACCTCGTAGCTCGAGAAGGGCATGTACTGCTCCTGAGTGGTACCAACCCTGTCTTATCAATCGTGTTATTAGACAACGATGAACCAACAAGCTATGGAGAAGCAATGGTGGGCCCGGATTCCAAAAAATAGTTAGAGGCCATGAAATCCAAGATAGGATCTATGTATGAAAACAAAGTATGGACTTTGGAAGTATTACCTGAAGGGCGAAAGGGCATTCAGAACAAATTGATCTTTAAGAAGAAGACGAACACAGACGATAATGTCACCGTCTATAAAGCTCGACATGTGGCAAAGGGTTTTTCACAAGTTCAAGGAGTTGACTACGATGAGACTTTCTCACCCGTAGTGATGCTTAAGTCCGTCGGAATCATGTTAGCAATAGGTGCATTTTTTGATTATGAAATTTGGCAGATGGATGTCAAAACAGCGTTCATTAACGGTTTTCTTAAGGAAGAGTTGTATATGATGCAACCGCAAGGTTTTGTCAATCCAAGGAAAGCTGACAAAGTATGAAAACTCCAATAATCCATTTATGGACTCGTGCAAGCATCTCAGGGTTGGAATCAACGCTTTGATGAGGTGATCAAGGCATTCGGGTTTATACAAGTTTATGGAGAAGCTTGTATTTACAAGAAAGTGAGTGGGAGCTCTATGGCGTTTCTAATATTATATGTGGATGACATATTGCTGATTGGGAACAATATAGATCGTTTGGGAAGCGTAAAGGATTATTTGAATAAAAGTTTTTCAATGAAGGACCTAGGAGAAGATGCTTACATATGAGGCATCAAGATCTATAGAGATATATCAAGATGCTTAATAGGACTTTCACAGAGCACATACCTTGACAAAGTTTTGAAGAAGTTCAAAATGGAACAATCCAAGAAATGGTTCTTGCCTGTGCTACAAGGTGTGAAGTTGAGTAAGACTCAATGCCGAGTAATTGCAGATAGAGAAAAGATGAGTGTCGTCCCCTATGCTTCAGCCATAGGCTCTATCATGTATGCAATGTTGTGCACTAGACCAGATGTCAGCCTTGCCATAAGTATGGAGGGAAGGTTTCAAAGTAATCCAGGAATGTAGCACTGGACATCGGTCAAGAATATTCTGAAGTACCTGAAAAGTACTAAGGGAATGTTTCTCGTTTATGGAGGTGACAAAGATCTCGTTGTAAAGGGTTACGTCGATGCAAGCTTTGACACTGACCGGGATGACTGTAAGTCACAAACCGGATATGTATTTATTCTTAATGGGGGTGCGGTAAGTTGGTGCAGTTCCAAGCAATGCGTGGTAGCTGATTCTACATACGAATCGGAGTACATAGCTTCCGCGGAGGCATCTAAAGAAGGTGTCTCGATGAAGCAGTTCATGACAGATCTTGGAGTTGTCCCGAGTGCAGTGGATCCAATGACTCTGTTCTGTGACAACACTGGTGACATTTCTCTAGCCAAGGAACCAAGGTTTCATAAGAGTACCAGACACATAAAACGACGCTTCAATTCCATCCGTGATTACATCAAGGAGGAGGACATAAATATTTGCAAAGTGCACATGGATCTGAATGTTGCAGACCCGCTTACTAAGCCTCTTCCATCAGCAAAACATGATCAACACTAGAACTGTATGGGTGTTAGATTCGTAACATTGTAAATCACATAGCGATGTGAACTAGATTATTGTCTCTAGTGCAAGTGGGAGACTCTTGGAAATATGCCCTAGAGGCAATAATAAAGTTGTTATTATTATATTTTCTTATTCAAGAAAATCGTCTATTATCCATGCTAGAATTGTATTGAATGGAAACTCACATACATGTGTGGATACATAGACAACACACTGTCCCTAGTAAGCCTCTAGTAGACTAGCTCGTTGATCAAAGATGGTCATGGTTTCCTAGCCATAGACAAGTGTTGTCACTTGATAACGGGATCACATCATTAAGAAAATGATGTGATGGACAAGACCGAAACTATGAACGTAGCATGTGATCTTGTCATTTTTTTGCAACTGTTATCTCCATGTCAAGTATATGTTCCTATGACCATGAGATCATGTAACTCACTAACACTGAAAGAATACCTTTGTGTGTATCGAACGTCACAATGTAATTGGGTGACTATAAAGGTGGTCTACAGTTATCTCTAAAGGTGTTCGTTGAGTTAGCATGGATCAAGACTGAATTTGTCACTCCGTATGATGGAGAGGTATCTCGGGGCCCACTCGGTAATAAAACATCACAACAAGCCTTGCGAGCAATGTGACTAAATAGTTGCCACAGGATTTTGTATTACGGAACGAGTAAAGAGACTTGTCGGTAACGAGATTGAACTAGGTATAGAGATACTGACGATCGAATCGCGGGCAAGTAACATACCGAAAGACAAAAGGGAATGTTATATGGGATTAACTGAATCCTTGACATAAAGGTTCAACCGATTAAGATCTTCGTAGAATATGTAGGATCCAATATGTGCATCCAGTTCCCGCTATTTAATATTGACCGGAGAGTGTCTCGGTCATGTCTACATAGTTCTCGAACCCGCTGGGTCTGCACACTTAAGGTTCGTTGACGTTTTGGTATAGTTAAATTATGGATGTTGGTAACTGAATGTTGTTTGGAGTCCTGGATGAGATCCTGGACAGCACGAGGAGTTCCAGAATGGTCCGGAAACGAAGATTGATATATAGGAAGTATCCATTTGGCTGCCACAAGGATTTCGGGCATTACCGGTAAAGTATTGGGAGTGGCGAATGGGTTCAGGGGTTCCACCGGGAGGAGCCACTCACCCGGAGGGGGGCCAAACAGGCCCAAGGGTGGCACATCAGTCCTTGGTGGGCTGGGTGGCCAGCCCAAGTGGGCCTATTCGGCCGAAGTGAAGAAAGAGAGAGAGGTTGTCCAAACCGACTGGGGAGAGGAGTCCTCCTCCTCCAAACCGAATCCGAGGAGGACTCCTCCCTCCTCCTTCTGCCGGTTGAACCCTAGGGAAAGTCCCTAGGGCTCTACCCCTCCCTCCCCTCCTATATATAGTAGAAGGTAGAGAGGCTTTTTGCACCACAAGCCACGGTGCAGCCCCTCTCCCTCCACCACTTTGTGACACCCCGTAGTTATTTCAGTACGGCACGACGAAGCCCTGCCGGAGTAGCTCCACTACCATCACCGTCACGCCATCATGCTGCCGGAGAATTCAGCTACCTCCTCGTCTCTCTTGCTGGATCAAGAAGGCATAGATCGTCATCAAGCTGTGCGTGTGTTGAACACGGAGGTGTCGTCCGTTCGGCGCTAGATCGGGAAGGAGTTCATGGGACAGATCGTGATTGGATCGCGAAGACATTCGACTACATCAACCACGTTTCTTAATGCTTCCCGCTTAACGATCTACAAGGGTATGTTGATCCGATCTCCCCTCTCATAGATATCCATCTCCATGGATAGATCTTATGTGTGCGTAGGAATTTTTTTGTTTCCCATGCAACATTCCCCAACAGATATCAAGGACAAGGTGTTTGTATGCAGAACGGGGGAGAAAATCATCACAGAGAGCAGACAACGCCTAGTCGAATCTAATTAGTCGTCAGCCAGGAGCTCGGTCCACTATAGTGAAAGAGACACCCCTTGCACTATCCATGATGGTATTTACTCGAGCACATCATTATAGTGGAAAACATATCTATATGCATCCAAAATAATACTTCCATTGGGATTTCTAAGGATCAACTTGATATCCCCCAAATGCAAGGGATCACAACATGTTGTGAGGTATTACAACTAAGGATGGCAATGGGTAGGGTATGGGCAGGGTAGAGCAATAGCATACCCATACCCGTATAGTTAATGGGTATAAAATTCTACCCATACCTATACCCACGGGTATAAAACTTTACCTATACCCATACCCGACGATTACCTGTACCCATTGGGTACTCAGCGGGTAGAACAAATAGTACATAAGTTGCTCGCAATTTTACACTCACTGATAGCACATCTGACATAAAATTGAATTATCTTGGATCGATAAGAGGTAGAGGAGTACATGACCATGAGCAAAATTGAAAAATCACAACATACTCATAAGTTAATAGGAGTAAATGAGTCACATGAAAAATTAATGATTAATTGACGATAACATAACATCACTTCACAAATGGGTAGGGTATGGGCCTACCCACGGATACAAGGCTATACCCGTACCCCACCCATGATTTAACAGGTAGGATATGTGTACTATCCATGGGTATAAAAGTATGCCCATACCCTGCCCATGTGGGCACGGTACCCACGGGTACCCGTACCCGTGGGTAAAATTGCCATCCTTAATTACAGCCCTCAGTTTACACCCGGTAACCCTCCCATGTCACTGGAGTTCCATTGAAAACTAAGGTCAATTAAGGTATCTTTTTTATGGACAACTCGATCGATGCATTAGCACTGATTATGTGTGTCCTCAAATTATTGTAATTCTATCGACATCTATCACCTCAGGGTCTCCAGATCAAAGTATAATAATTTGTGCATATAGTACTTACATGTACAATGTAAACCATAAATACCAGAAATACATAAATGGTTCATATCCCAAATCATATTTACCAGCTCCTAATAATAAGCATTGTGCATAGCAAAGTTATAATAACATTAATTCACAAATAATGATCATACTAGGGATGAATCCCCCATCAACCTTGGTACTATTGCATAATGGTTCTCATCCATCTCATGTGCTTACATCGTATTACTCACACATGATTGAATCTGTTGATGACAGTCTATTCGAAGTTTCCCCACTGCGAAGGTAAGGTTTAGCCTCCAGAAGCCCTTCGGGGTGAAGATGCAAACGTCTATGTCCCCAGAAAAAAATATGCCACTAGTTTCTTAGATATATAACAAGCATGTGCACCAAAGAGGCTCCTAGTGGGGCCAGATATCTGGGGTCCTTGGGACACCCCGAGCTTGGCTGTTTGACCTATGGATTTAATTTTATCCAAAATCCCATCTTGTATTTTTAGTATAGTTTTTGTGATAAAGTTTTATGCACTGAAGGACAACATCATACAAATTCTGTTCAAAACAACATCAATTCTTTTTAGTTTGTTCATTGGAGAAATTTTTGAGAACAAAAGTTATGCCGAAGTGTTCACAAAGTATACATGTTTAGGACGTATCCGCTTCCCAAAGCTTAGCTGACTGCTTTTCCTCAAGAAATTCACTTGTTAAAGTGATGCGACAAAAGAAATTTTATGAACACTTACTTAACCCATGTCTAGAAATTTCTCAACGGGCTTTAAATATAATAATCGTATAACTATATGCGTGCAAAGAGTGGTCATTGAATGGACATGCATGTCTCAAAATAAAATCTGAATCTTCAAGAAAGTGAAAGTGCAATAGCATGGGGCATAAACTAGATTGAGATGAGTCACAAGATAAGTACTACAAAGGATTTAGTGTTTTTTCTAACAGGCCAAAACAGTCACAAAAGCATATTTTCTAGTCAGGGGTTGTACTCTCTGTCAAGCCCATGTCGGAGGTGTTCCGTTAGAGATGAATAGCCATAGAACTACATACATCCTTGTTGAAACTAAAGTTGATCAAATGATACTCGACTATGTGTGCTTTCTCAAAAAAATTACAACATATTTTCGATGCCACGTTTGGATTGAATGCCTTTGGTTTGACTCTTGGCTATTGTGGTGGTATCTCCTAACTAGACTACCACTTATTCTACTGCTGCGAGTTAATAATTGAGTTGTGAGATATTTCTCATTATTTGTTCAACATCCTTCTTGTAGATAAATAGTTTGCCGTGACACGTGATTACAATATCTACACCAGATATATTTACACAATGATTATATACCATTTACCATTGTCAACTAATAGACATTAAACATGAACACATGAAAGTAATCTTGATACTAACAATGTCCAAACAATATCCAGTACTAGTTACACATGTTTGTCAAAACTAGCAAGGACCAAACTTCAAGCATGAAACAACATGTCACTGAATCATAGGGAAAAACACATCTATAAAAGATCTTGTAGTTGATTGTTGCACCCTTTCGACAATTGCTCTCTACCCCCGCTTTGAAATTTTCAACCATTGATCAATGGCATTCATCTATTTGTCGCTTTGCAAGTCAGCATTCAAATAATGAGCTTTGACAATGCAAGAAAGGTGAACTAATTAAGTATGAAACACAACATCTGCAATGGAAAATAACCACATGGCTTTCGTCCTACTCAATCATACAACAACTAATAGTGAAAAGGACCATAAAACAAATTAACATCTTCACCATTCCCCTCAAATCATAATAGCATCATGATATTGTTCATGTAAATACAATATTTTAGGTTTATATGTACACAAAAGGTAAAAAAACTAATACTGCCTAAAATGTGCAGAGTAGGTCATTAGATATATTTTTGCAAAGACCAAACATATCTTGTGGATTTTGTATAAGATTTATAGTAATATTTGCTAAAATTACATGAATCAAATGCTCGAGTTATCAACTTGGTCGTTGGTTAGTTGTTTTACTTATTTTTCTAGTAAGTATTCTGCTATCTGCATGCTGATATGTCTAGGATGAGGGAAATCTTGACTTCCATTGGTGTCTTTGCCTTCCATACTTTTATATTAGTGAGTTAGAATCTTGGAGTACATTAGTGCTCGATAAATTGTGTCAAGAGTGAAGGAACCATTCTTGGTAAGATTATAGTGAAACCCATCCCCTCCTTGTGTCAGGTTTATAGACTCCATACGAGAGAGGAGATGCTTCCATAAACAATATGAGGGCCAATAAAATCCATCCCAAACAAAAGGTTCAGTGGTGAGGGGCTCATAACATGCGCAAGAGTATCAGGGGATCATAACATGTTCATGAACATCGTCTTTCCCGCTGGTGTTCCCCAACCACTTGTTCTTCTATAACCGTAGCTCTAGATCCTGGATCATGAAAGTTCTAAAGCAGAAAAGAAACTTCTTTTTCAGCATAAGCCTAGCCCAAAGCTGTGATTCCCGGGTTTCCAACATACTTGAGACACCTATAGATGAATATTTTGATGAGAAGTTAGCTCTTGATGTCGACAATAACGAAGAAGGTGTGTTTTACTTTATCATTTGTGCATCGCACGGTATATTTAATCAACACATGTTTTCTACTTCCTCTTGTACTTGTGAGGCTCCTCTATTATCTAAGTATGTAGTATCTCACATCTATACTGTACAAACTACTCCCTCGTCCCCATTATGTAGAGTGTGTAAGATTTTGCCACGAAAATTAGTGCAATACTAGTCACAAATTACCGAGTCATGGTTAGAAAATGTTTCCTCCATGATATCCCTGAACAAACATGGTTGACTAATCCATGATTAGGAATGGTTTTCTTATGCTGACCATACAAGAGAGAATATATGGAGCTGAGTCGTAACATGCCTTACATTCTGGAATTTTTTGAAAAAGCTTAGGCGTCTAAGATTTTGCGAACGAGGGAGTAGTATTTTAAGTTTTAGTTTATTATCTGAAATAGGACATATACAATATTGCAAGATTGAAGATATGTGTCGGCCATCCCAAATGAAATAAAATTTTGTCGATGGCCTATAAAACAAACGTCTCGAGTTTGGATTCTCATGAAAGGTAGATTACTGTAGTTTAGCACCTAGTTTTAGGTTTGTTCTGAGAACAGGAACTCTAATTCAGGCGAAAGATTAAAATCCTTATCGTATCCAGGTTAGCATTGTTTTTCCTTACATCACACATGGCCAAGTTTTAGTTTTGGCACTTAGTTTCCTAGGCTTAATATTGGGAATGTACAATGGTGTTATTGGATATTTTATTTTCTTAGAACGTTAAATTATTATATGGGTTAGAGTCCCCATCTATGGGAACTGACTTTAGTGTTACTATTTGCTTAAAGTTCCGAACTTTTTGATTTTCTGTTAAAATTACCCTCCCAAACAATCACTTAGCCTTTCGAAGTACTCCCTCCTTTTTTATTTACTCCACATATTAGAGTTGATTGAAGTCAAACTTCCTAAAGTTTAACCAAGTCTACAGAAAAAATATAAATATTTACCATAACAAATTCATATTATGTGAAAGTACATTCAATAATGAATTTAACGGTACTGATTTGTTATTGTATACGTTAATATTTTTGTGTGTAAACTTTGTCAAAGTTTACAAAGCTTGACTTTAATCAAAACTAATATGCGGAGTAAATAAAACGGAGGGAGTAATTACTCTCGTTCCGAAAGTAACCTGCTTGAAGAAATGTGATGTTCTACAAATGCATGGGGCTATGTAGCACAATTCGGCGGAAGTAAGTGTCGAACCCATAATGAGTTAAAGGAAGGCAACTACTACCCCTACAACTACTTTGTTCCCAATACAGTTACGCTCACACCCAAACCGTTGTTTGAAAATAATATATTCTACCATTAGCTAGGAAAATTGTAATAATATTGGGTTTAACTAAACTACAAACAAGAACATAAATAAACTAGCCTAGAATGGATGGTAAAAGGGTTTCTGATTATAGTATTGAAAATAGTGAAAGGTGGTGTATGGGCTTTTGACCTCAGTAGTACTAGAGGGGTGACTGAGTGGCAGCCACCTACTAATAATATAGGCTATCACTGAAACATCATTACCTCCTAACTCCCGCTGCAAAGGTAACTCAATGTCCCCTTCGTGACACAATATTGTCGGGTCTACGAGAAGCGATTAAGGTCACATGGACTGAAAGAAAGCATTACCCTTTATGGTTAAGTGTTACTCCTTAGATGACTAAAAGATCTCTTATGGTTTACATATGCAGACTGTCACTCCTAGGTGTAGTATGTGTAAACTCATGTCAAGGTCACACATGAGGTGTCAATAATACATAACGGACCCGTGGATTGCACAAACTAGTATATCTATGGAAAAAGTCCAAAACAAACTTTAAACTTGTAGACGGAAGCTAAATCGAACCCTGAACTTACAATTCCGGAGATCAGCATACCGAACTTTCTAATCCCGGTATATTTTAAACCCTTTGGGTATTTAGCTGGTATTCGCTGAGGTGCCAAGGGCTGGCTGGACATTAGGATGAATTGGGCTAGCCCATTAGCGCAGTCTCTCGCTCGCTCGCTCTCCTCTACTTATTTTTTTCCTTTTCCTTTTATGTTTTCTTTGTTTTCTCGTCCGTATGCACTTACGTGCAGCCGAGGAATTTTGTCACACTGCTGCCTGCTTGCATCGAAGAGACTACTGCACATTTAGTTGCATGTTACTGTACTGTAGTGGCTATCTGTGGTAAGAAATATGTCCATGTGCCGAGTCAACGCAGGTGTAGTGGCGAGGTCGGCCAGTCGAATCTTCCAACTATGGCTTTTAACGTGCCCCAAAATTTTACGAAATTGTTCACATTTTCAATATTTGTTTGCCCAAAAAGTAAATTCGAAGTTCGTTGCTTCATTGTTTTCCAAAACACAAATAATTTATGAAATTGCAAAAACATTATTTGAAAAATGTGACACAAACACGTTTCTTGACACTCGTGAAGATTCTTGACATTTTACATTTTCTTGAATGTAAGAAAGATTTTTTTGAATCCAACGAGTGTTATTATACATTGTATTTTTTTGAAGACTATTAAACGTTGTATAAATATTTGTTTGGAGGGCCCCACACATTTGTGGTACGAACCCTTATAAATTTTATACATTTCAGTCTTTATTAATCGTATGCGCGACTTAAAAATACCTATTGTGCGAATTCAAAATAGTGAAAAATTATTTTTCATAGCATGTGAAAAACTATTGGAGTTCTGAATATTTTTCATAGCATGTGAAAAACTGTTGGAGTTCTGAATGTTTATTGCCAAATGTGATTTGTGTGAAATTGTGAACATTTTTTATAAATACGAATAGAATTAAAAAAACCCAAATATTTTTTTGAAACAAAAAAGACATGGAATTTGTGACAAAAATAGAAAACATAAATATTTTTAACTTCTGATCAGTTTTAAAAATGCGTGAACTGTTTTTAAATTTCATAAATTCTTGTTGTTAGTGGGCCGGCCCAAATTCTGTCAGTGAGAGTAGCAGCCTAGCTTGTTATCCCGGTCGGGATTGTGGTATTGCCAGAATCCCGGTGTGCCAAACGGGCGTAGTATTCAAAATAGACCGGGATTACAAGTTCTGAGTGCCTATTTTAGGGATTCAAAGTTCAGGGTTTGATTTAGCTTTCGTCTACAACTTCAAGGTTTGTTTTGGACTTTTACCTATATCTATCCTTGTACGTGCAAGTTCTCACAAGATCATATGAATGAACATCTCCTAATGTAGCAGTACGTACAACACAAAGAGAGTAAATACAAGATGATGCCACAAAGACTAATATTGCATTAGTCAATCACTCAAACAAAAATGAATAATGGCACAAAGATGAATTCTTAATTGTTGTCATCGACATGTTCAATTTTTCAAACTACAGTATAGAGAGCTGGCTCATAGCGACGGTGGTGGCGGCAGCACCTCCTCATTCTCCTCTTATGTGGACTTTGTGGTGGCGGTGTTGGAGATGGAGCTATGGAGGGAGAGGCGTCCCTCTAGATGAGATGCCAGAGCACTCCGGTGGCTGCATGGAGTTGTGATGCCATCTAGGGTTGGTTCGAATATGTAACTGGCCTCCTTATGCCAACTGTGTGGATATGCCTTCCCCCATTTTATCCAAGGGCTCTAGGTGAGCCACAATCTATCCCAGCACCTTACTTGATGTTGAAGGATAACGTGGGAACAACCAGGGACAAAATCGGTGAATAATTGTTGAAGTTATGGCTGATTACATAGTCTTGGTCTGGTGGTACGACCGTGAATGGTCGTACCTTACGTACACTGTCTTCTCCTATGGAGTATGTACGATGTGTTTATTTATCTTCTCGTCATTTTCTCATACGTACTCAGATTTGGGTGTTTCTGGACTCTCGTAAGAACGAGCCAATAACCCTATAGGTATGGGATCTTCAATTTTAGCTCTTTGGAAAATCTCTTTTTATCAAAATATCCAAAGGTTCTAAATCGGGTGCTTGAAACTGCTCCGGTTTGGTCCTTTCTTAATGTGTTAAATCCATGGGAGTGCCGATGCACTTACAAAAAAAAGGAAAACTAATAAAAGTTAAAGGTTATGCAATGGTCTCAGTAGCATGCGTAGAGATAGTAAATCATGCATTGTGGACAGATAATTGGCTAGATGAGTATCATATGATCGGTTTTTATGCAACAAATAAGCTCTGAAATGTGTCTGAAAATAGAGCCATCGAAGCAGATGTAATGTTTCTTAGGATTTACCATTTATATTTTAATCTTGCTATTCTTGTTCGCAAGATCACAAGAGCAAGATGAAAGTTATGTTACAGATCATTTGAAGAGTAAATTTACAAGGTGCAGTATCCTGTGTGCCATACTACTTATGTGTATAAAAACCATTATTCCTAACTTATGTTGCTGCCATTTTTTTGTCTTGGGCTAGCTATCACCTACAACATGTCCTCTCATTTTGAAGCTTTTTTTGCCTTGCAAATTGTATTTGGTTTGATACATCATGTTTTGTTTCACCTTTTCCAGCTCTTGGTCTTGCTATTTCTAAATAGTTTCAAAGGTAATCAAATAATGCCTTGAAATAGTTTTGTATGTCTTCCTTAGTGTATTTTATTGTTGAAATATGTTTCCCCCATCTCTTCATCAGTTTGGACTTTCGAATGAGTGGGCTAGAGGATGAATTCAGTATGGTATCCAAGCTAAGAGGTCTTAAATTCAAGATCGTGCCAGCATAATATTAAAAAAAATCTGTGGTTTATATTTGTCCCGCGTCCAAGGACTAAATCGGCATATATGTGAGAGGGAGTGCTGAAATATATTGCCCATGTCTTTCCATAAGTTCAGACTTTTTGAGCAACTGGATGGAGCATGAATTCAATATTCATCATAAAAATGACCAAGTGTTCATCGGTGTGGTGAAGATAGCTAGACATGGATACAAGGGGTGAAATAGACATAGGCTAGATGAGAAAATTGGTTTTGATTCTTCTTGCTTTATTAATTGTTGTGTAATGGATAACATTATTATGTAACAGATGCAAATTTTGAACTCAAACATATTATACTCGTTTACTCGTGAACCTCCTAATATAATTGTATTCAACTCTTTCTAATCCAATCTCCTCCTAGTTTTATTATAGCTACATGTTGCTGACTTGCACTTGTTGGGTTATGTACATGATTTACACACAGTACACTTGTAACAAAGTAATGTGATATATTTATTTGACATAAATAATGTTGTATTAATGATGCTTTATGCATGACCTCGTTAGATATATGTTGCAAGTCCGTTGGGTTGTGTACATGATTTACACACACAACACTTGTTATGCATTCTCCTAATATTTCCATGTTTGTGGCATGAAGTGGATACATCAACAGAATCTTATCTTGTTGCAGGCCCAAAAAGCGAACGAAAGGGAAGAGGACGGGCAACTTGTGGACAAGTTAGATTGTTACTATTGTTCCTTCATTCCCAAGCAGCTGGATCCAGAATTTGAGGATAAATAATTAAATATATATTTGTTAGCTATTATATGTTGCCAGTTTCTTGCCTCTGTCGTCCTCTGTTTTGGCCTGTTCTCTCCTGTTTTTGAAATGGTCTAGTTATGGATTTTCATACAGCCTTGCTTGTCTTTCTGTAGTTACGTAAAGGGTCTTGATTACGATCCTGACAGGGAAATGAAACAACTGATGAAAAAGCTGAAGAAACAAGTGTTGAGTGAGATGAAAGGGGCAGTGTGTAGGATTCAGCAAGAATGTTATTTCCTGGCTGCTGTGAAAGATAAGTATAGAAGGAAACAAGAGCAAGCTGAAAAGTATGGTACAATGTAAGCTTTTCAGGAACGTGCTTTTAAATCTGGGCAGCTATGGGAAAGGCAAAGAAGAGGAGGAGATGACATATTCATCTGCGTTCATCCACTGTAATATCAATCGTGGTTCAGTTTGTTGACGCCCTTCCTGGGCACTGGAGATAGAATTAGGCATGCACCTAGAGATAGTAATCTAGATAATGTACCGCGGGAAGCGATCTAGTTCTCTTTTGGTTGTTGTTGATTTCTTCTTGTAAGTAGTGTTAACTGTCAGATGTGTCCAAACCGAACATGGTTACTTTTTTCTAAAATTAAGAGCATCCGCAACAGTTTGTATGTTAAGTTGTTGGTAAATCTGTCCACATCAGCAACCAACAACACAACATACAAGCTCTGACCGTATGTTAAGCTGTATGTAATTAAGAGAGAGAATATAGCAGAAGCATTAAATTAGTAGAGGAAGCACATGATCACCAGTGCAACACATCTTTGTAACCATAGATGATGCCTTGCTTGCAAGCACATACATAACGAAAAATCTTCAAACTGGGATAGCACTACAGCCGACAAAGTTTAACAAAAGTAGAAATTCTTGCAAAATAACATAGTACCAGTGCACTCTATTTTTGTTCTTACATAAAAGGCCACAAGGTCAAACAAAAAGACTGATTCGCAAAAGAGTAATCAACTAAATGAAATAAGGCAAAGGTTTCCTGCGGTTGCAAACTCCAATAAGCTGCCATGAACCTCTTCATTTTTCTAAATGCCATGAATCGCTTGACCTTGCCAATCCCAGCCTGAAAAATAAGAGATAGAAAAGAACAATCACACGACTACTCTTAACTTTTTTCAGTTGTACAAATAAGATATCACATTCTAAGAGTATGAGGAAATGTTTTTTTCCTATAGAGAAGCTATACCTAATTATTTAGCTAATTGCCAAATCTCTTCCAAATGTGCTCAACCAAGTCCCTCTTGAGTTGCGTATGTGTTGAGCGATCACGAATTCCAGCATTTCTCCGAAGAACATCAGCAAAGCATGTGTTACCACCTACCTTCATTTCTGGAGGTAACACAACTGATGACCCCGGAGTCTCATTCAACGTCTTCCATTTTGGCCTGAGCAGCCATGAACTTGTCGAGCTTCTCCTCCATCTCATCAATTTCTATTCCAATCAACGTCTTCCCTTTGCCTTTAGCATTGTTCTTCTGTTCAGTCTTAGCAGTCTTGTTCCCTGGTGGGCGTGAAATATCTTCATCTGAATCCAACTCCTCTAATGGTTCCACAATCTCTGAAGCCTTTCTTTTCTTCAACTTCTGAAGCATCTGCATGTATGTCTCCCATTTTGGCCAACCTTCAACAGCCTTCCAACAGTGCATGTATTTGAATTGTCCTTGTTTATAGTCTTCCTCATAGAATTTCAATGCTTTCTCCTGCAACTGTAAATCTGATTGTCCGCTAGCATAAATTCCAGTAGCCTTTTGCCAAGAGGCAGCAAACCAACCAACTTTTTTGTTAACTCGATGAAAACGATCCTTTACTTGGTTCATTTCCCTCTTTCTATTTTTTGGAGTGGTGCTGTTGTACGTAGCAGTGACGTCTTGCCAATATCGGTCAGCTTTCTTACAATTTCCAGCTATTGGATCATTTGAGTTGTTCAACCATGCACTGAACTGCATGATTTAAAGAAAAATTAGTAATGTCCGAACATGATAAACGCTTATCATTTGAGTTGAATTAACTTACCAGTCTTTTGTCCTCTTCTTTTGTCCATGATAAACGCTTATCAGTCCTACATATTTCAACATTATCAGGAATCATGCCTTTGGCCATTGATGGATGTGGTGCCATAACTGGAGCATATGGAGGATGACCACCACCAATACTGATGTTGTGTGGCACGAGTGACTCATGAGAAGTTTGCGATGAAATAGCAGGAATCGGCGGATTTTTAAAATAACTTAAGAAACCACCGGGTGGGTATGAATCCATTCCACTGCAAAATAATTATCAACAATCTGGTTAAGAAGTAATTATGCTCATATTAATAAAATACTCATATTTGTCTTCTAGTTATATCCAAAATTCAGAGAACGCTCCTCCGCCTCCGTATTCTGACAAAAGCTACACAACTTCCTTTAGAACTACAACCTTTAATTCTTCCTACTAGATTAGATATATACTGATTAGTATTATGAACTAGACAGAAATATTATGAACTATACAGCCTTTAATTCCTTTTACTGTGCTAACCATGTTCCAGCCAGAATAATAGGTGTTAGCATTGCAGATTAAGTAAATCTGAACCTATGTTCTGCTGAAACTTCTATGAAAATGTCTGCTCCTTCACTCTGCTTCGTAGTTGATGATCAGAGTAGAAAATAGAGGTTCACGTCTTAAGATGATTGCTAACAGAACTGAACAGAAAAAATGACAATTTATTATATAGCAAATATTTTTAGCATAGAACTGTTATCAAACTCAGTGTTCCATGTGAGTATAACGAGTGGTTGTCGTGGGTACTTTACATTTTTGTATCATTCCACACCTGTGGGTTCAGAATACAAGGGCACACTGAAGAAACCAAAATCAACCATGGACTTAGCTGTACACGTGTACGTACCTGAAATCTTTCACGGGCATGAGGGGAGGAGATCCTGACGAACTCCAATAGCCGGGAGGAGTGGAGGTGCCCATGGTCTGCATGGAAGGAGCTATACCATAGGACGCAGCAACGTCGGGAGTCAGCGTGGGTTCGCTGGTAACAGCCGTTGCCGGCCACGAATACGGCGGCGGCGGCGGCGGCGCTTGAACCCTAGTTTGGCGGCTCATGGTCAGAAGTTTGGGGCAAAGTGAAATTAAGAGATGAACGCGAGAGGGGATTTGATGGAGGCGGGAGCAGCAGGGCAATTTGGGCGCGAGCAGCAGAGTGATTTGGCGCGCGAAAGAGGAAATCGGGATATACACGCGGGAGAGGAGAAATTTTGGGGCGGCTACTCGCACCAGATCCAGACGACCCCACTTGAATGCTAAAGAAAGGAACGGGCTGGCCTCGGAGCTTGTGTCCGGAGCGTCGGTTCAGGATCATACGTTTTGGTTCTCTCTCTGCTATTATTACCTGCCATGTCACCAAAATAGTCTACGTGGCCAACTTACCAACGCTCATCATACGCCTGTTGGAGATGCCCTAATGGGAAGACATCCTCCTCTGTTGAAATCAAATTATTGGTGATATACTGTTCAATGCCACTTGAATGCATCATAAATACACTTTCGGCAGTGACAAGCTTTCACATGATTTTCTGTCTGTCTCTAAACTAACTGTTAAGACAAACCCTGGACTAGCGCTCTCTCTCTCTTTCTCTCACTCGCTCGAACGAAGGTGAAAAAAGAGGAGCACACGATTTCTCGGCGATGAACGCCAAAGCTGCACGAACGGCGCTTCTTTCTCAAAGCTCAAACTCTGGACACGAACCCCTGCTCAGTGGCACATACCACAGCACGTTGATCAGTACATGGGCACCTTAGCACACGCACACGCAACCCGGCCAGCACTAGCACGTACACAGCCGTCTCAGGCGCTAACTAACTCACCCAGAAGGCTAGCTACCCGGCCACTAACTAACAACTACGTACATGCATCACGATTTGCACAACCTCACAATGGCCACGACCCAGCCAACACACATGCATGCACACGACACTCCGTCCACACTCCCCGCACGCATACTGGGCTCACTCGTCACGGTCATGGATGCGGCCCTGCACCGGTGTCCGGACTCCACCAACGCGCGAACATGCTGATCACAACACTGACATGGCCTATTCCTAACACTAACTCTGTATCATGCTCAATGTTTCAAGAGAACCTCTCTGTTTGCCACCACGCAAGTTACATTTGCTATTGCATTTGTCCATCTCATGTACCAATCACAGATGTATCAGGCAAGACCTATCACTCAGGTTAATATGTAAGAACCAATAGCTTGTGCGCCCAATCCTCTAATTATGACTAGGAACACCTTAATACATGGTTCCTTGTGTTTTGGGAGAGGACGTTCTATTTTCAAGATGTAAAGTGTACGACATTGCCCAAACCTCGTTTACACGTTATCATTATTTTGTCAAACGCTTTTGAGTACCAATTTCTATGAACTATGATGTTTTAAATACACCCGATTATGCAGTATGGAATAACCTTTTTTAGGGTGCATTCAATGGTATGAATATAGTGTCTTAATACTACGTTCTATGTGATAGTTAAGACTGGAACTACTTTGTTAATAGAGATTCAAAGATAAACCCAATTTAACACGGAAGTAATATTTCAAATAGAAAGCAAAGTCGGAGTTTGCATAACTCTAGAAAATCCCAGACTTGCATACTCTCGTGGCACACTCAAAAAGGCCATACTTGACCATGTTAATTGGGTCAAAACTCAAAAAGGCATTGGAAACAAAATGGCGGAATCAAGGAATTTGACTAGTGAGATAGATAAAACTACAAAGGAGGCACTCCTTCACATTATTATTATATCTATTGGCACAAATCTGCCTGAACAGGTGTAGGAGTTAAATGTTAAACAAAGAAATGCTATTTAGTTCCTTCCACCTACGCTTAGGATCGTCCCTTCCGTGCTTGCCAATGTTTCATTCGATGTAAAATGCTAGTAAAATGATGGAAATTAAAATACATGCCGAGGTCCAGTTTGAGCTCACGCAACAAAGGGTAATTTAGCGGTATCCACCACCTCCAGATCCGGATCCACTGCCTCCACCATTGCCAGTTCCGCCGTTTTGGGTCTCACCCTTGCCGCCACCGATGCCACCTCCCATTCCAGTGGCATAGCCTTGGCCATAAGAGCCAGTGCTACCAGTCTGAGCAGCGCCAGACCCAACGCCAGATCCAACTCCAACGCTTGGACCTTCTGCGACACCTCCAGTTTTGCCACCACCATTGCCGCTTCCTCCTGCATTTGCAAAGCCTCCAGAAGTGTCGTCGCTACCGGCCTGTCCAGCACCTTCACCGGCACCACCTCCATTTCCGTTGTTACCGCCGCCACCACCGTTACCACTGCCGCCAGCATCTGAGTAGCTGGTACCATCACCACCGGCAACAGGAGCTGGTGCCTTTGACACACCACTCTCACCATATCCCTTGCCAAGGCCAGACCCAACCCCGGTTCCGCTAGACCCATCTGCACCACCACCTCCGCCCCCGCCCCCACCCTTACCATCAGCATTGGCGTATCCATTGCCGCTAGGAGCTGATGTAGAGCCACTCACACCACTTCCTTTACCAGAACCAGACCCAAAACCAGACCCGGATCCACCCTTTGATCCTCCACCACCGCCTGCTCCTCCTCCTCCTCCAGACCCCTTGGCGAAGTTCCACTTGTTACCCCAATCTCCACCACTTTCACTATATCCTAAGCCTCCACCCGATCCAGACCCCCCACCCCATCCACTCCCACCATTCGCACCACCTCCCCCGCCACCTCCTCCCCCACCACCCGAAGCACTGGAGGAGCTGGCGAGCATCCTTGCTGCATCGGCTAACCCAATGCTCACTAGGACAACAAAGCAAAGAGCTGCAAGCTTGGTGCTAGTAGCCATTGTGAGTGAGCTGTGTGGAGTGAAACGGTCGAGTTGGGTGCTGAGAGCAGAGAAGGTTGGGTGGGTATATATAGTGCTGAAGGCCGTGCATGGGTGCGAGATCTTACGGTGGTCCGATCCGATCCAGTGATTTTGGTTGTGCATTGAATGGTTCATTCGATGAGAAGTTTCCTATGATCAGAGTGACAGTAGTGCCGTTGACTGTGTATATGTCGATCTTGTTCCAGACTAGCCGCTAGCAAGACGTGCAGCATGTAATTGACATGGAAATCTCTCTCTTTACTCCAGTTAGTAATATATTTGTTGATGCAGATCAACTCGTATGCGAAAGATTCCCATCGCCTGACATACAGATTAGTTATATCAGTTCGATGCCCTACACACGTGAAAGTACGCGTAAGCTGATGATCGATGTAGCTAGGCAATGCCATCACAGTGGACTCTGATCCTTTGACATTGGCATTTGCCCTTAGTCTGCTCGCCGAGTTCATCGTGCATTGTGCATCGCCGAAACATCTACCTTACCAAGGGTTTAACCCGTTGTCAACAACTTTGACCGAGTAGCGCACACTGTTCAGTCTAGGCGCAAATTTACAAGATACGTATGTCGATCTGTTAAAATTACATTGTCCAGGTTGACTTATTGGCTTGCTAGGATCGATCGAGCTCGTATTCTATTCTGCAGCTCCATGCAAGGCTGTGGATCGGTCGGCAGAAACGAGATGAGTAGCTAGCTCGCTAGACATGTTCACTCACGGCCCGGATCCCATCTTAATTTAATTATTAATGGTTTGATTAGTATCAGTAAAACTCGATCGCGTTCCAAAAGTCCAAATACACACCTTTGAACCGGTCTGACTTCCGAAATTAGTGCACATGTTTCCAAAAGTCCAAATACACACCTTTGAACCGGTCTCGACTGCGACTAGCATTACATACCCTCTCCATCCAAATATACTGGCACTAATATATTTTTTGAGGTTATATTTGACCATACATTGAAGCAAGAATATGATTTGTATGTTATGTAAAAATATACCATTAAATTTGTATGTGAAAGGAGTTTCTAACGATCCAATTACATTATTAGATTTATCAATGGTCAAAGAAAACTCTAAAAATACATTAGACCCTATATATTTGGATGAAGTAGGTAAAACGATTCATACTTGAAAGATCAAGGTCCCTCTAAGAATCAATAATTTCATGTGGTTCGTTCACAGGGAAGTGATTCTTACTAAGGATAATTTGGTCAAACGTAATTGGGCGGAAAACACAAGATGTTGCTTCTATGATCAACTTGAGACTGTCAAACACACTAGTGGGGACGGGGCCTTTAGCCCCGGTCTGTAAGGGGCTTTAGTCCCGGTTCACCAACCGGGACTAAAGGGGCGGGACTAAAGGTCTAACCTTTAGTCCCGGCCCTATTACAAGCCGGGACTAAAGGTGCTCCACGTGGGCGCCTCGTAGCGCCCCAGGAGCAGGCCCTTTAGTCCCGGTTCGTTACACGAACCGGGACTAAAGAGTTTCAGATTTTGCTTATTTTTGGGTTTTTTTTTGAATGAATTTATTTTTGGGTTTTAGGGTTTTAGGGTTTAGGTGTTCCGGAGATTAACGTGATGCCTCGTTTGGTATTCGGGAATTAGTTTTCATATAATTTAAATAGAAATAATTATGCATATATATATAAGATTAACTTATCTTACAAGCGAGCATATATATACAATTATATGGAGATCTGAATTATCGGGACTAGAGCCCGTCTATTCGATTACATGGACGAACATCAGTAATGGCCCCTAGCTACACTAAATCGTCCTTTGTCATCTATAGCTTCCGTCCTCAGAAATCCCGCAAGCTCCTCTGCAACAGCAATCGCGCGTTGCTCTTGTAGGACCTTCGTCCTCATGGCCGTGTGCTATATAAGAAGAGGAGATGAATATGAATATCAATCATGATAACAAAGAATGACGGGTAAAAATAGAGGTGTGAATGTTCATTGCTTACGTCGAATCTGTGATCCTTGTGCTCAGAGGTAAACGTGCGAATGGTCTCGCAAACATAGTATCCGCATAGATGCGTTCCCCGTGGCTGCTGGTCGCACTTTACGAGAATAAAATATATATAATCAAAATAGTAATCTAGCATCATAAATGTATTGAAAATAGAAGTAATCATACTACAACTTACCTGAGCCGCTCTAAAGGTCAGCTTCTCAGGAAAGTTACCGGGAGTCATGCACTTTAACCGCTTCCAAACCCTACCCGACAAGGATAATGATTTGCTAAGTTTTTCATTAATTGATATATCAGAAAATCATCGAAAGAGACCGATAGAGCGCAAGAATGATTGAAATTACCCTTGGAGCATGTCCTGCAGGCTTTGGAACTGTTCCAAGGGTCTCGATAATGGGTCGAAGGCATCAAATCTTCCCTTATCAATTTGAATGTCCAACAGAATCCAATGGAAGCTGCACATGTATATATATATATGTGTGTGTGTGTCAGTAACTTATCAATTATACTTATAAGTGAATGGACACAACAGAGTAAAGACCCTCACCTGAAGTTGTATGGAAACAGTATGTGGTCACAGAAAATTTTGATCTATTAGAAACCTTAGAAGGTTTTCCTCCGTCTCCTTGGGTTTATCAGTTAGCGTCGCTATATGTATTTTATCTGGGTCAATAAACCCAATATTTATGATGTTCTTACTTTTACAATTCAGAATCTTCATTCTGCATAATAGAGTACAAGTTATATATAGACAATGAATTGAAATAACTAAACAAGTTAGATGTAGACAACGAATTGAAAAACTTACAGACAATAGCAACTCATAAGCGATTTGTCGAGGGCGTCGCCATTGTACATCTGGAAGAGTTCATCAAAGTCGACATGGATTTCTTCGGGGCGGCCGTAGTACTCCCATGGGACACTCAGCACGATCATCGTTCTCCCATTCTTTGATTCACTTAAGTACCATGTATGCAAGTAACGCATATTTGTTGGGAGATCATCTTTGCTGACCAAAGGCTCTCCCATGACAAACTGTGGCTTAGGGGCTACCACAGCCTTGGGTAACCTGTCGTCTTGGGAAGCCAGAACATCTTCAACCGAGACACCCGATTGAGCCGCCCACTCCTTTGCTATTTCAAAAGCTTGCCCCTGTACCGGAGGGGGAACATTCTCGGTTAACACCTTGAGGGGTGGGATCGACTGTTTGGCCTGTTGTCCAAGCTGAGGAACGTCTGATTTTTCTTGCTTGTAGTTGAACTTGATTTGCTCCCACTTGCACTTGCACGTGATCTGCTCTTTTTCACTTCCTTCTGCAATGTGCGTGTATAGTCATCAGGCTTATGGTGTAAGTCATACTGTGATGGAAGGGTCGTGAAGTATTTTTCCCATGCTATTTGCTTCTCGGTGTATTCCGGGCGGGGCTCGGGTTCCTTCTTTTTCATCTGCACATCATGATGTTCCTTTGCTATCCTGGCGTTTTCCTCGGGGGTACGATCATAAGGTCTGATAGGAAGATTAGCATGAGGTACCTTTGGGAGGGGCGACCGTTTGCGCTTTGGGGGGCTCCTTCGCTTAGGAATCGTCGGCGGAGCGTTCTTGGTGGCACGCTTCCGCTTAGTATCCTGTGCGGGCGGCGGCGGAGACGGACGTCCCAAGTCTGGCGGCGGTGATCGAGATGGACTCGTGTTGTGCTGGCCGACGTCATGTGGAGGGCTTGGAGGTAATGGAGGTGTAGGTGACCTGCGACGACTCGGAGGCGGTGTTGTCCTTGGGGCCGAGCCTGGAAGCTTGATGTAGTTCTTGTCCCATAGGATGACTGCACCCAGTACTTCTCCGAGTGTCCTCTCATCTTCGGGTCTAGCTATGTCGAGCTCCATATCATGAAACCCCGTCCTGATTTCATCCACCCCGACTTTAGCAAAGCCAGCTGGAATCTCACGGCCATGCCAGCGTGCATCAGGGCCAGAAGGTAAAGCTTGTCCGACGGCCACCTTCATGGATATGTTCTTGAATTTCTGATGGAGTTCACATGATGTTGACTCCTTGATTCCATCCACGGGGTAGCCGGGACCGCCCTCTATCATTCTTCGTGCATCGTCGGGCGGGGCCTCAGATTCAGCCACGCTGCTTTTCCGCTTAGATGGGGCACCGGTAATATCAAGTGCATGATCTTCCTGGCGCGCTACTCCTCTAAGCTCATCAATCTGCTTCTGTTGCTCGTTAATCCTGGCAAGCAACTGGTTGAACTTGTCATTCTCCTCATCCTGCTGCCGCTTCTTTGCTCTCTCTCGGCTTCTGTAAGTGTCTTGGTCTCTGGCAAACCCAAGCCACCACGGGTAAGAAGGACCGAAGCCTCGCGTTCGTCCTCCATGTTCGTCATTGCCGAGGACCAGTGTGAGAAAATCTTTCTCTCTATCTGCAGTGAACTTTCTTTTTCCCTCCTTAATTTCTTTCACTATCCTTTTCCAATTCTCCCTGGGTATCCTAAGACTGTCACTGCAGATGAGGTCCCCTGTTTTTTCGTCGTACGACCCACCATGCGCAAGGAACCAATTTCTTGCTCTCAATTCCCACTCATCACGGAGTGGTTCAGGTACGATGCCTTTATCTAGAAGATCTTGCTCTTTCTTATCCCACTTTAGGATGGCAGTCTCATAGCCCCCTGGCCCCAGCTTGCGGTGATATTTCTTCTTGTCGGCATTTATCTTGTTCTTTTCTGATAATGCCTGGGCATCTTCTAACTCCTTGTACTCTTGAAATGCCTTCCAGTGATTCGCCTGCTTGGCTAGATACCCCTCGAATACTGGCACTTTCTTTGTCTTCAGATAGTTTTTCCATAACTTCTTCTTCCAGCTACGGAACAGTTCAGCCATCTTGTTTAGAGTCCACTGCTTGACTTTTGCCTTAGTTTGTGTGTGGCGTCTTCATTCTCACATTCTCCCAGGTTGAAATGTGACATGAGATCATTCCAAAGATTATCTATGTACCTTTCGGCGGCATAGCCACTATCAACTGCCCCTTTGTGCTTGTTCCACTCCCGAACGCTGATCGGGACGTGATCCCTAACGAGAACTCCGCATTGCTTCTTAAATGTGTCAGCAGCATTCTTAGGAAGCTTGGGTTCGCCCGTAGGCAATATCACCTCAAAGGTGTAATGCGTCCGTGCATCCAACTTTCTAGTCGGGTCTCATTTCGTAGTTTTGCTCGATGTGGAGGCCTAAGAGGGAGAAACATTCGTCAAATGAATGTATATGTATACAATATAGAGATATCTCCAATATTTTTCACATATTACAAGTGATTGTCGAACTTTATTATTTCTTCACCGGCTTTCCACCGGCTTCTCCATCAGTGGAGCTATCACCTTCTCCGTCATTGGACCTATCTCCTGCCCCATCGGCTTCATCTTCGTGTTGCTCGACCTCCATTCCAACGTCGGGGTTTAGATATGACGACGGAGATTCACCTGGTTCCACGTCGGGGCCGTCTTTGATTATATCTTCGAGAAGTTCTTCCTCTTCGAGGTTCCTGATATGTGGATCCATAGTTCTGCAAAAAACGGATTCTCTTAACCTTTGTACCAAAAAAGAATTATTCTATCAGGAACTCCGTTCCAAAACAACTTTAGTCCCGGGTCGTGGCTCCACCCGGGACTCCTAGATTTCTGCGTAGTATTCAAAGTAGGAGTACTTTTCCAATTTGAGCATTCAATAAGCAAAACCAAATCGTAAAATAAAGTAGTATTCAAATTAGCATGCATTCAATTATAAGCAAATACATCATCTCTTTTGTCTGTACATCGTCGAATTTTATCACTAATATTCCTCGAATACTATCATACATATAGGATCACTGATACATCTAGAACCGTAGCGCTCGACGGGTATCGGCGCGGGCGGTGGACACCCAAAGAGAAGGAACCATCACAGGATCATAGCTCCAGTGATATCCCCGAAGAACCTGCCAGGTATGCTCGAACCTGCCCTCTAACGCAACCATGTAGCGACGGACGTGCTCATCCTCCTCGCTGACACGGTGACGTACCACCTCCGCGGTGTCAG
Source organism: Hordeum vulgare subsp. vulgare (assembly GCF_904849725.1). Classification (NCBI taxonomy): domain Eukaryota; kingdom Viridiplantae; phylum Streptophyta; class Magnoliopsida; order Poales; family Poaceae; genus Hordeum; species Hordeum vulgare. The sequence goes on from NC_058522.1 coordinate 579,412,235, forward strand.
GAAGCCTCGGCACCCTCACTGGCCCACGCGACCACCACCAAACAAGGATCGGGTCAACGACGGACTGGCTCCTCACCAACCTACGCCCCCCGGAAGGTAGCACCTCCCAATACCAGCCAGGCGGAGCCCAGTCCCGGACAGGGCCCCTGTGATCAAGCAGGTGTCCTCCGCCGAGTCGACGACGAGGATGCGGGATAGGCATCGTAAAATGAACTAAAAAAATAAACTAGTTCTATTAATTTTCTTGCTAAAAATAAACTATTAACACTTAAGCATATACAATAGCAAAATTAAACTATTAACACTTAAGCATATACAATAGCAAAATTAAGCAATAATCTAAGAAACACTATTAACATTTAAGCATATACACTATACAATATTTCTTCTTCTTGTAACCCTAAACTAATTTTTCCTCTTCTTCTATTTCTCATCTTCTTCTACTTCTTCTACTTCTACTTCTCCTCTTCTTCTACTACTTCTCCTCTCCTCTTCTTCTACTTCTCCTCTCCTCCTCTTCTAATTTTTTCTCTTCTTCTACTTCTCCTCTTCTTCTATTTTTCCTCTTCTTCTCCTCTGCTCCTCTTTTTATTCTCCTTTTTCTTCTTTTCTTCTCCTCCTCTTCTTATTTTCCTTTTTCCTAATTCTAAATATTACTAACCCTAATAATCTAGCACAAACCTAATAACAATAGGAATTAAATGACAAAAAAATATTTTTCTTCTTTTCTTCCCTTTTTCTTCCTTTCTTCTCCTTTTTCTTCTTTTCTTCTCCTTTTTCTTCTTTTCTTCTCCTTTTTCTTCTTTTCTTCTACTGGCCGGAGTGTTGGGGAGGAGGGGGCGGGGGGCTTACCGGCCAGAGGTGTCAACGGCGCGCGGCGAGGAGGGCGGCGCGCGGCGAGGAGGACGGCGTCGGCGAGGAGGACGATGGCGACGGCGAGGAGGACGGCGGGCAGCCTGACGGCGTCGTCGAGTTCGTCGATGTGCCGCGCCGGGCAGGAGAACGAGAGGAAGAAGAAGAGAAATGGACGATTTGGGTTGGAATTTTTTGAAGTCCCGATATATAGGTGGATCTTTAGTCCCGGGTGGAGCCATGACCCGGGACTAAAGGCCCTTTTTCGGGCAGACCAGAAGGCCTTTAGTCCCGGTTGGAGCCACGCACCAGGACTAAAGCCTCTCCTCAACAGGCGGCAGGCGAGGGGCTTTAGTCCCGGGGCGTGGCTCCACCCGGGACTAAAGCCCATCCTCGGCGGCACGATAAGTTTAGTCCCACCTCGCCCAGCGAGGGGGACTAACACTTGTTTATAAGCCCCGTCGCAGCTTCTCCATCGAGCTCCTCTCTAAAGCAGGCTTACGGGCCTAAACTCACTTTTTGTGTCTTCAAAATGCACCATTCAAAGGCACATCAAAAAATTTCAACAATTTCTGACTTCATTTGGTATTCTTCGTGCATGTACTTATTTTTTTTGAGCTAGTTGACCCTGAAATTGAAAAGAACTACAAATGAACTCTGAAAATGTTGAAAGTTGGCATGCTATCATCATTTCACCCACATAGCATGTGTTCAAAAGTTGAGAGGGCTACGACAAAAACTGGATGCACTTCGTGTACAAAACGGACAATCTCTCTTGAAGTATCAGCGTTTCGAACGAGAACTCATCTCTTACAAAGGGATTTCATTTTTTTGAACTTATTTGAACTCCATACTTTTTGTGTGTTCAAAATGCACCATTCAAAGGCACATCACAAAATTTCAGCAATTTCTGACTTCATTTGGTATGCTTCGTGCATTTACTTATTTTTTTTGTGCTAGTTGACCCTGAAATTGAAAAGCACTACAAATGAACTCTGAAAATGTTGAAAGTTGGCATGCTATCATCATTTCACCCACATAGCATGTGTTAAAAAGTTGAGAGGGCTACGACAAAAACTGGATGCACTGTGACAGCCCGATGCCGACGTTCCAGAAGATTCCCCTCTCTTTCCGTTTTCCTCGTGTGTCTATTTGTATTTGTCACATCATCATCACATCATGCGCATCATCAGCATTGCATCGGCATCTCCATTGCCGTCAGTTTTCAAAACTTGCATTCGTTAGTAGTCGCCGGTTCTCGTCGTTGTCCGTTCCGAGCCTGACCGCACTCGCACGCGCCCGCGGCAGCCTTCGAAACCCTGTTTTTAAAGTGTGCGTAAAGCTTTCTCTGATTGGGTTGAGATTTGAGCGCGGTGATATTTTAATATAGGTAGGCCGCCTGTCAAGTTTCGTCGCAATCGGAGACCGTCTGGTACCCGAACGGTCGACCGTAGCGGCACCGTATTCGCTCTACAGTCGGACGTTTGTCGGTGTTTTAAAAAAATCGTTCCCGCGTCGCCCGTTCTCCCTCTCGTCTCCGGATATCCCCTCTACACAACCACTCGTCCGTCACGCGTTCGGAGTTAGTCGAATCTGACCGCGCGGTTGGATCCGGGTCGAAATTTCGCTAAACCTAGCCCCCCTTTCCTATTTAAACACACCCCCTTCCATTTTAGGCCTCCCCTAATCCTGCCTTGAAAACCGTGCAATTCCAAAACCCTAGGAGCTATCTCTCTCACCTCCCAGATCTGATCCACCCAGGGCGCCGATCTGGACCGTCAGACCCCTGATCCAACGGCCCAGGCTCCTCCCGCAACCCCTGTCCTTGGCCTCCCGTGGCCGAGGTGTTCCTCCCGCGCCTCGAGCCGCCGGCCGCCGGGCTGCCCGCACCGCCTGAGGCTCCCCGACCCCGTGCCTTCCCCGCCGGTCGCGACCTGCTCCACCTGACCGCGCAGCCCTCCCTCCCTGCTCCTCTCCGCCGCTTGCCTGCAAGGAGCCGCGCCGCTGCGAGGAACTGCGCCAACCGCTCTGACTTCCCCGCTCCTTGTCGGATGCGTCGCCGGGAATGGGGTCCGGGGGGCTGGATCCATCCGCCGCCGCCAGACCCGGCCAGCCCCCTCGCCGGAGCCTTGTCGCCGGCCGCCGCAGACTACCCTGCGCCGCTGGAACCCCGTCCTGCCCGTGCTCCAGGAGGGAAACGACGGGGGACGCTCGGGGCAGGCCTGTTCCGCCTCGCCAGCTCGTGGGCCACGCAAGAGCAGCCAGGCTGCCAGATCCGGCCCAGTTAGGCAGCCCCCCATCGGCCTCCTCCAGGCTTCCTCCACCGCCAGCCCAGGCCGGTGTGCATCTGCCGCCCGAGGCCTCCTCCTCTGCTGGGCTTCGGCCCACCAAGGTGAGCAGCCCCGCTCCGTTAATCCCCGCCCGTGGCGATTTAATCTATGCTGCGCCATGCCCCTGTGTAGCCCATTAGGATTAGATTCGGCCCGTTAGCTATTTAGATTTTTCGGAGTTTAATTATAAATTCCAGAAAATTAGACGTTTAATAAAATCCCCGTAACTTTTTATCCATAAGTCGGATCGAGGCGTATTTATATGGTTTTGGCGTAGATTTTCGCGTAGAACACGATTTCACTACTTTCATATTTATTTGACGTTGTTTGACGTGTCGTATGCCTAGATTTACGTGCTGTCCCAATAGTATATTGCCCATGTTTAATTTTCGTGCGTGTCCGGATAGCCCGTATGCCTTAGATTAAATGCCTACGTTTTAGGAACTATTTTTCCGTGTATTTTAGAGCGGTCAGTCGTATTTTTGCGTGTAGGAATTGCCGGTAGTTTATTTTCCCGCGTATAGGTTATTTTTCGCGTATTTATGTGCGACATTATTTTGTGTTGCAAACCCCACATATTTTATATGTTTCCGGGGTAGAAAAATCCCATGGATTTTTCTGTGCAATTAGTTTTAGCTTTTGAGAAAGTTAGTTCGCGAGATATTTTGCCGTGATGCCCTTTTGTTTAATTCGTAGGATTTATTCCGTGCGTCGTTTGACGGAGTTGTCAACTAGAGAGTTGATCTTGGATGTTTTGTTTAGCCCATGTTATTTTTAGTTGCAATAGAAATGCTTGTTTTAGTGTGTTTTGATTGCCCTCAAGTTGCTAGAAATAGTGCTGATTTGGACGTGCTGAAATATTTCTAAGTCTGGAATCTGTTATACTTTGTTGCTGTTTTGTTTTGCTTCTAACTTGTGATCTGTAGCTCTTTTGAGGTTGGTGCAATGGAGTTAGTTGTAGCCCTTGTGATTGTCTAGCATCCTATGAAGTTTCACGCCATTTGGATTCCTGTAGATATAGGTTTTTCTGCTGTCAATATAGCTTCAGATCGAAAACTGCACTTTCATGAGGTGTAATTTTCACTAAGTTTGAAATAGTGTGTGAGAAGCCATTTTGTGACTTCTTTCCCTGCTGTTCCCTATGCCATCATATCTTGCGGTGCTTGTAACTTTTGTTCCGTAGCCCCGTTGGAGATGTTCTTTATGTGTAGATTGCTTGCCTTGACGCGTAGAATCACGTGGACCTATTAGTTTTGCTGTTTAACAAGTAATTAAATGCATTAGTTCAGATCTGGATAGAATTGTAATTTAACATGTGAGGTCGTCTCGGAGATGCTATATGTCGTTTCCGACCTCATTTAAAATGTCTAGATAGGTAGTTTAATTTCTGCTTCACCTCTTGCATGTTTGACAACATTAACATTGCCGTGTAAATAACCGGGAGTGAACTAAATAATTCACATGTGGAGTTTCGTCAATATGCAACTCGTTGCATATTGAACTTCACTTAATGTGTAGTGTTTGTTTGTCGTGAATCGTCATGCCGTGCCTTGCATGTTTTCAGCTTCTCATGCATCATTTGTGTTGTTGCATAGTGTGGTGAATTCCGTGTGTTGATTTGTGTTTCCGGTTTGCTTCATCTCGTTAGAGTTCCGCAGCGTGCCGGATTGTGAGGACCCGTTCGACTACATCAGTTTGTCTGCTTCACGGAGTCATTCTTCTTCCAAGCGGGTTCTCAGGCAAGATGATCATTTCCCCAGATGCCATTACTATCGTTGCCTACCACCTGTTAAATATCAGCCTCTCAACAATGCCATGTTAACCTTCAACCTGTTCAACCTAGCAAACCACTGATTGGCTATGTTACTGCTTGCTTAACCCTGTTGATAGCGTTGCTAGTTGCAGGTGCAGATGCTTCCATGTGAAAGCATGGGTTCCTTGTTATATCACCATATTAATGCTACTTAATTTAATGGACCTATATACTTGGTAAAAGGTGGAAGGCTCGGCCTTTCTAGCCTGGTGTTTTGTTCCACCTTTGCCCCCTTAGTTTTCGGCTACCGGTGTTATGTTCCATAATTCAGCGCTCCTAACACGATCGGGGTTGTTATGGGGACCCCCTTGATAATTCGTTTTAGATTAAAGCTGGTCTGGCAAGGCCCAACATTGGTACTACATTTGCCTAATAACCTAATAAAATTGCATAGGGACTTCCAGGGCCCCGAGGATAATTTAATCAACCCCCCGGGCTAGTGCTCCTCATGAGTGTTGGTCCACCCACCTAGCAGTCGGCGGTGCCACCACGGGGCAACTCGAGGTTTAGTTCCCATCCACTTTGCATAGACGGTGTGTCCTGAGAACGAGATACGCGGCTCCTATCGGGTTCGTCGACACACCAGGTGGCCTTGCTGGATTAGTATTACCTTTGGCGAGATATCTTGTGCATCGGGATTCTGGTGATGCTTTGGGTAATCTCAGAGTTGAGGTTTTCCACTAGGGAATCCGACGAGATCGCGAGCTTCGTGATCGAGGATTTCTATGTGGCTTGTGGCAATTTGTGATGGACTAGTTGGAGCACCCCTGCGGGGTTAAATCTTTCGGAAAGTCGTGCCAGCGGTTATGTGGCAACGTGGATACTTTGTTTAACACTGGTTCTAGATAACTTGAAGGTAACTTAATTAAAACATGGCAACTGTGTGCGTAACCGTGACTGTCTCTTTCGTGAGTTATTTCTTCGATCGAGGACATGGTGGGGTTATGTCTGACGTAGGTAGGTGTTCAGGATCATTTATTGAACAACAGTAGTTCACGTCCGTTATGCGTAGATCTTCCCTCTCTTACTTCTTGTACTCGTAAGTTTGCCACCATAAATATATGCTTAGCCGCTGCTGCAACCTCACCACTTAACCATGCCTCACCCATTAAGCTTTGCTAGTCTTGATACCTTTGGAAATGAGATTGCTGAGTCCCCTGTGGCTCACAGATTACTACAACACCAGTTGCAGGTATAGGTAAACGTTACTTGACGCGAGCGCGTTGATTGTTCATTTGGAGTTGCTTCTTCTTCTTCTTCATCGATCTAGGATGGGTTCCAGGCCAGCAGCCTGGGATAGCAAGGATGGACGTCGTTCTTCTTTTGTAGTTTGTTTTCGTCCGTAGTCGGACCCTGCTCTTACTCTTGATGATTATGTAATGTACTGATGTGACTCTGATGTAGCTTGTGGCGAGTGTAAGCCAACTCTCTCTATATATATATCTCTTCCTTTCAGTACATGTACTTGTAACGATATCCATTCTTGCGACACGACGAGATGCGCTTCTATCCCTGACGAGGCTTTCGTGCCAAATTGAGGATAGGGTCGCATCTTGGGCGTGACAAGTTGGTATTAGAGCCGTACCGACCTAGGAGCTGTTGGAATTATGCCCTAGAGGCAATAATAAATATAGTTGTTATTATAATTCCTGTATCAAGATAATAATTTATTATCCATGCCATAATTGTATTGAATGAAGACTCATTTACATGTGTGGATACATCGACAAAACACCGTCCCTAGCATGCCTCTAGTTGGCTAGCCAGTTGATCAATGATAGTCAGTGTCTTCTGATTATGAACAAGGTGTTGTTGCTTGATAACTGGATCACGTCATTGGGAGAATCACGTGATGGACTAGACCCAAACTAATATACGTAGCATGTTGATCGTGTCATTTTGTTGCTACTGTTTTCTGCGTGTCAAGTATTTATTCCTATGACCATGAGATCATATAACTCACTGACACCGGAGGAATGCTTTGTGTGTATCAAACGTCGCAACGTAACTGGGTGACTATAAAGATGCTCTACAGGTATCTCCGAAGGTGTTAGTTGAGTTAGTATGGATCAAGACTGGGATTTGTCACTCCGTGTGACGGAGAGGTATCTCGGGGCCCACTCGGTAATACAACATCACACACAAGCCTTGCAAGCAATGTAACTTAGTGTAAGTTGCGGGATCTTGTATTACGGAACGAGTAAAGAGACTTGCCGGTAAACGAGATTGAAATAGGTATGCGGATACTGACGATCGAATCTCGAGCAAGTAACATACCGAAGGACAAAGGGAATGACATACGGGATTATACGAATCCTTGGCACTGAGATTCAAACGATGAGATCTTCGTAGAATATGTAGGATCCAATATGGGTATCCAGGTCCCGCTATTGGATATTGACCGAGGAGTCTCTCGGGTCATGTCTACATAGTTCTCGAACCCGCAGGGTCTGCACACTTAAGGTTCGACGTTGTTTTATGCGTATTTGAGTTATATGGTTGGTTACGGAATGTTGTTCGGAGTCCCGGATGAGATCACGGACGTCACGAGGGTTTCCGGAATGGTCCGAAAACGAAGATTGATATATAGGATGACCTCATTTGATTACCGGAAGGTTTTCGGAGTTACCGGGAATGTACCGGGAATGACGAATGGGTTCCGGGAGTTCACCGGGGGGGGTGGGGCAACCCACCCCAGGGAAGCCCATAGGCCTTTGGGGAGACACACCAGCCCTTAGTGGGCTGGTGGGACAGCCCACAAGTGGTCTATGCGCCAAGAGAAGAAAAATCAAGAGGAAAAGAAAAAAAAAGGAGGAGGTGGGAAGGGAGGAGGACTCCCTCCCACCAAACCTAGTCCAACTCGGTTTGGGGGGGGGGGGGAGTCCTCCCCCTTGGCTCGGCCGACCCCCTTGAGGGTCCTTGGACCCCAAGGCAAGGCCCCCTCCCTCCCACCTATATATACGGAGGTTTTAGGGCTGATTTGAGACGACTTTTCCACGGCAGCCCGACCACATACCTCCACGGTTTTTCCTCTAGATCGCGTTTCTGCGGAGCTCGGGTGGAGCCCTGCAGAGACAAGGTCATCACCAACCTACGAAGCGCCGTCACGCTGCCGGAGAACTCTTCTACCTCTCCGTCTCTCTTGCTGGATCAAGAAGGCCGAGATCATCGTCGAGCTGTACGTGTGCTGAACGCGGAGGTGCCGTCCGTTCGGTACTAGATCGTGGGACTGATCGCGGGATTGTTCGCAGGGCGGATCGAGGAACGTGAGGACGTTCCACTACATCAACCGCGTTCTCTAACGCTTCTGCTGTACGGTCTACGAGGGTACGTAGATCACTCATCCCCTCTCGTAGATGGACATCACCATGATAGGTCTTCATGCGCGTAGGAAAATTTTTGTTTCCCATGCGACGTTCCCCAACAGTGGCATCATGAGCTAGGTTCATGCGTAGATGTCTTCTTGAGTAGAACACAAAAGTTTTTGTGGGCGGTGATGTGCGTTTTGCTGCCCTCCTTATTCTTTTCTTGATTCCGCGGTATTGTTGGATTGAAGCGGCTTGGACCGACATTACTCGTACGCTTACGAGAGACTGGTTTCATCGTTACGAGTAACCCCCTTTGCTCAAAGATGACTGGCAAGTGTCGGTTTCTCCAACTTTAGTTGAATCGGATTTGACCGAGGAGGTCCTTGGATGAGGTTAAATAGCAACTCATATATCTCCGTTGTGGTGTTTGCGTAAGTAAGATGCGATCCTACTAGATACCCTTGGTCACCACGTAAAACATGCAACAACAAAATTAGAGGACGTCTAACTTTTTTTTGCAGGGTATGATTGTGATGTGATATGGCCAACGATGTGATGTGATATATTGGATGTATGAGATGATCATGTTGTAATAGAAATATCGACTTGCACGTCGATGGTACGGCAACCGGCAGGAGCCATAGGGTTGTCTTTATACTAACGTTTGTGCTTGCAGATGCGTTTACTATTTTGCTAGGATGTAGCTTTAGTAGTAATAGCATAATTAGCACGACAACCCCGATGGCAACACGTTGATGGATGATCATGGTGTGGCGCCGGTGACAAGAAGATCGTGCCGGTGCTTTGGTGATGGAGATCAAGAAGCACGTGATGATGGCCATATCATGTCACTTATGAATTGCATGTGATGCTAATCCTTTTATGCACCTTATTTTGCTTAGAACGACGGTAGCATTATGAGGTGATCTCTCACTAAAATTTCAAGACGAAATTGTGTTCTCCCCGACTGTGCACTGTTGCTACAGTTCGTCGTTTCGAGACACCACGTGATGATCGGGTGTGATAGACTCAACGTTCACATACAACGGGTGCAAAACAGTTGCGCATGCGGAACACTCGGGTTAAGCTTGACGAGCCTAGCATGTGCAGACATGGCCTCGGAACACATGAGACCGAAAGGTCGATCATGAATCATATAGTTGATATGATTAGCATAGGGATGCTTACCACTGAAACTATACTCGACTCACGTGATGATCGGACTTGGGATAGTGTAAGTGGATCATGAACCACTCAAATGACTAGAGAGATGTACTTTCTGAGTGGGAGTTTAGCATATAATTTGATTAAGTTGAACTCTAATTATCTTGAACATAGTCTAAGTCCACTTTGAATATTTGTGTTGTAGATCATGGCTCACGCGACAGTCATCCTGAATTTTAATACGTTCCTAGAGAAAGCTAAGTTGAAAGATGATGGAAGCAACTCTGTAGACTGGGCTCGTAATCTTAAGCTAATCTTACAAGCTGGGAAGAAGGATTATGTCCTTAATGCTGTGCTAGGAGATGAACCACCCGCTACGGCTGATCAGGTTGTTAAGAATGCTTGGCTAGCACGTAAGGAGGACTACTCAATAGTTCAATGTGCAGTCTTGTATGGCTTAGAACCGGGACTTCATCGTCGCTTTGAGCGTCATGGAGCATTTGAGATGTTCCAGGAGTTGGAGTTTATCTTTCAGAAGAACGCCCGGATCGAGAGGTATGAGACCTCCGATAAATTCTATGCTTGCAAGATGGAGGAAAACTCGTCTGTCAGTGAACATGTGCTCAAAATGTCTGGGTACTCAAACCGTCTAGCTGAGCTGGGGATTGAACTCCCGCAAGAAGCTATCACTGACAGAATCCTTCAATCACTGCCGCCAAGCTATAAAGGCTTTGTGTTGAACTACAACATGCAAGGGATGAACAAGTCTCCCGGCGAGTTGTTTGCGATGCTGAAAGTCGCAGAGTCTGAACTCCGTAAAGAGCATCAAGTGTTGATGGTGAGCAAGACCACTGGTTTCAAGAGAAACGGCAAAGGCAAGAAGGGCAATTCGAAGAAGAGCGGCAAGCCTGTTGCCAATCCGCCGAAGAAACCCAAGGCTGGACCTAAGCCTGAAACAGAGTGCTTCTATTGCAAGGGTATGGGTCAGTGGAAGCGCAATTGCCCCAAGTATCTGGCAGATAAGAAGGCGGGCAAAGAAAAATCAGGTATATTTGATATACATGTTATTGATGTGTACTTAACCGGTTCTCGTAGTAGTGCCTGGGTATTCGATACCGGTTCTGTTTCTCACATTTGCAGCTCGAAGCAGGAACTGCGGAATAGACGAAGGCTGGCGAAAGACGAAGTGACGATGCGCGTAGGAAATGGTTCCAAGGTTGATGCAATCGCCGTCGGCACAGTGTCACTTCAGCTACCATCGGGATTAGTGATGAACTTAAATCATTGTTATTTAGTGCCTGCGTTGAGCATGAACATTATATCTGGATCTTGTTTATTGCGAGACGGTTACTCTTTTAAGTCTGAGAATAATGGTTGTTCTATTTCTATGAGTAACATCTTTTATGGTCATGCACCGAATGTGAGAGGATTGTTCATATTGAATCTTGATAGCGATACACATATACATAACATTGAGACCAAAAGAGTTAGAGTAAACAATGATAGCGCCATATTTTTGTGGCACTGCCGCTTGGGTCGTATTGGTGTAAAGCGCATGAAGAAACTCCATGCTGATGGACTTTTGGAGTCACTTGACTTTGATTCACTTGACACGTGCGAACCATGCCTCATGGGCAAGATGACTAAGACTCCGTTCTCCGGAACAATGGAGCGTGCAAGTGACTTGTTGGAAATCATACATACCGATGTGTGTGGTCCAATGAGCGTAGAGGCACGCGGCAGATATCGTTATTTTCTCACCTTCACTGACGATTTAAGCAGATATGGTTATGTCTACTTGATGAAGCACAAGTCTGAAACATTTGAAAAGTTCAAGCAGTTTCAGAGTGAAGTGGAAAATCATCATAACAAGAAGATCAAGTTCCTACGGTCTGATCGTGGGGGTGAATATCTGAGTTTCGAGTTTGGTGCTCACTTAAGACAATGTGGAATTGTTTTGCAGTTGACACCGCCTGGAACACCACAGCGTAATGGTGTGTCCGAACGTCGTAATCGTACTTTGTTAGAGATGGTGCGATCTATGATGTCTCTTACTGATTTGCCGTTATCATTTTGGGGTTATGCATTAGAAACAGCTGCATTCACTTTAAATAGGGCACCATCAAAATCCGTTGAGACGACACCATACGAACTGTGGTATGGCAAGAGGCCAAAGTTGTCGTTTCTTAAAGTTTGAGGATGTGATGCTTATGTCAAAAAGCTTCAGCCTGAAAAACTGGAACCCAAAGCGGAAAAATGCGTCTTCATAGGTTACCTTAAAGAGACAGTTGGGGACACCTTCTATCTCAAATCCGAGGGCAAAGTGTTTGTTGCTAAAAACGGAGCTTTTCTCGAGAAGGAGTTTCTCTCGAGAGAATTGAGTGGGAGGAAGATAGAACTTGACGAGGTTGTCGAACCTCTCATCCCTCTGGATGGTGGCGCAGGGCAAGGGGAAACCTCTGTCATTGCGACGCCGGTTGAGGAGGAAGTTAATGATGATGATCATGAAACTCCAGTTCAAGTTTCTGTTGAACCACGCAGGTCGACGAGATCACGCGCTGCTCCAGAGTGGTACGGTAATCCCTTCTTATCAATCATGTTGTTGGACAACAATGAACCTGCAAATTATGAAGAAGCAATGGTGGGCCCAGATTCCAACAAATGGCTAGAAGCCATGAAATCCGAGATAGGATCCATGTATGAGAACAAAGTGTGGACTTTGGAGATACTACCTGAGGGCCGCAAGGCTATTCAGAACAAATGGATCTTTAAGAAGAAGACGGACGCTGACGGTAATGTGACCGTTTATAAAGCTCGACTTGTGGCAAAGGGTTTTTCACAAGTTCCAGGAGTTGACTACGATGAGACTTTCTCACCCATACCGATGCTTAAGTCCGTCAGAATCATGTTAGCAATAGCTGCATTTTTCAATTATGAAATCTGGCAGATGGATGTCAAAACGGCGTTCCTTAACGGTTTCCTTAAGGAAGAGTTGTATATGATGCAACCCGAAGGTTTTGTCGATCCTAAAAATGCTGACAAGGTGTGCAAGCTCCAGCGATCCATTTATGGACTGGTGCAAGCATCTCGGAGTTGGAACAAACGCTTTGATGAGGTGATCAAAGCATTTGGGTTTATACAAGTGGTTGGAGAATCTTGTATTTACAAGAAAGTGAGTGGGAGATCTGTGGCGTTTCTAATATTATATGTGGATGACATATTACTGATTGGAAACAACGTAGAGCTTTTGGAGAGCATAAAAGGTTACTTGAATAAAAGTTTCTCTATGAAGGACCTAGGAGAAGCTGCTTACATTCTAGGCATTAAGATCTATAGGGATAGATCAAAACGCCTGATAGGACTTTCACAAAACACATACCTTGATAAAGTTTTGAAGAGGTTCAAAATGGAACAGTCCAAGAAAGGGTTCTTGCCAGTTTTACAAGGTACGAGATTGAGTAAGACTCAGTGCCCAGCAACTGATGAAGATAGAGAGCATATGCGCTCCGTCCCCTATGCTTCAGCCATAGGTTCTATCATGTATGCGATGCTGTGCACTAGACCGGATGTTAGCCTGGCCATAAGTATGGCAGGTAGGTTCCAGAGTAATCTAGGAGTGGATCACTGGACAGCGGTCAAGAATATCCTGAAGTACCTGAAAAGGACTAAGGAGATGTTTCTCGTGTATGGAGGTGACGAAGAGCTCGCCGTAAAAGGTTACGTCGATGCAAGCTTTGACACAGATCCGGACGACTCTAAGTCGCAAACCGGATACGTATTATTCTTAATGGGGGTGCAGTAAGCTGGTGCAGTTCCAAGCAAAGCGTCGTAGCAGATTCTACATGTGAAGCAGAGTACATGGCTGCCTCGGAGGCGGCTAAGGAGGGTGTCTGGATAAAGCAGTTCATGACGGATCTTGGAGTGGTGCCAAGTGCACTGGATCCAATAACCTTGTTCTGTGACAACACGGGTGCCATTGCCTTAGCAAAGGAACCACGGTTTCACAAGAAGACCAGACACATCAAATGACGCTTCAACCTCATCCGCGACTACGTCGAGGAAGAGGACGTAAATATATGCAAGGTGCACACGGATCTGAATGTAGCAGACCCGCTGACTAAACCTCTTCCATGGCCAAAACATGATCGACACCAGAACTGTATGGGTGTTAGATTTATTACAATGTAATTCACATGGTGATGTGAGGGCTGGATTATTGACTCTAGTGCAAGTGGGAGACTGTTGGAATTATGCCCTAGAGGCAATAATAAATATAGTTATTATTATAATTCCTGTATCAAGATAATAGTTTATTATCCATGCTATAATTGTATTGAATGAAGACTCATTTATATGTGTGGATACATAGACAAAACACCGTCCCTAGCATGCCTCTAGTTGGTAGCCAGTTGATCAATGATAGTCAGTGTCTTCTGATTATGAACAAGGTGTTGTTGCCTGATAACTGGATCACGTCATTGGGAGAATCACGTGATGGACTAGACCCAAACTAATAGACGTAGCATGTTGATCGTGTCATTTTGCTGCTACTGTTTTCTGCGTGTCAAGTATTTATTCCTATGACCATGAGATCATATAACTCACTGACATCGGAGGAATGCTTTGTGTGTATCAAACGTCGCAACGTAACTGGGTGACTATAAAGATGCTCTACAGGTATCTCCGAAGGTGTTAGTTGAGTTAGTATGGATCAAGACTGGGATTTGTCACTCCGTGTGACGGAGAGGTATCTCGGGGCCCACTCGGTAATACAACATCACACACAAGCCTTGCAAGCAATGTAACTTAGTGTAAGTTGCGGGATCTTGTATTACGGAACGAGTAAAGAGACTTGCCGGTAAACGAGATTGAAATAGGTATGCGGATACTGACGATCGAATCTCGGGCAAGTAACATACCGAAGGACAAAGGGAATGACATACGAGATTATACGAATCCTTGGCACTGAGGTTCAAACGATGAGATCTTCGTAGAATATGTAGGATCCAATATGGGCATCCAGTTCCCGCTATTGGATATTGACCGAGGAGTCTCTTGGTTCATGTCTACATAGTTCTCGAACCCGCAGGGTCTGCACACTTAAGGTTCGACGTTGTTTTATGCGTATTTGAGTTATATGGTTGGTTACGGAATGTTGTTCGGAGTCCCGGATGAGATCACGGACGTCACGAGGGTTTCCGGAATGGTCCGGAAACGAAGATTGATATATAGGATGACCTCATTTGATTACCGGAAGGTTTTCGGAGTTACCGGGAATGTACCGGGAATGACGAATGGGTTCCGGGAGTTCACCGGGGGGGGAACCCACCCCGGGGAAGCCCATAGGCCTTTGGGGAGACACACCAGCCCTTAGTGGGCTGGTGGGACAGCCCACAAGTGGTCTATGCGCCAAGAGAAGAAAAATCAAGAGGAAAAGAAAAAAAAGGAGGAGGTGGGAAGGGAGGAGGACTCCCTCCCACCAAACCTAGTCCAACTCGGTTTGGGGGGGGGGGGGAGAGTCCTCCCCCTTGGCTCGGCCGACCCCCTTGAGGGTCCTTGGACCCCAAGGCAAGGCCCCCTCCCTCCCACCTATGTATACGGAGGTTTTAGGGCTGACTTGAGACGACTTTTCCACGGCAGCCCGACCACATACCTCCACAGTTTTTCCTCTAGATCGCGTTTCTGCGGAGCTCGGGCGGAGCCCTGCTGAGACAAGGTCATCACCAACCTCCGGAGCGCCGTCACGCTGCCGGAGAACTCTTCTACCTCTCCGTCTCTCTTGCTGGATCAAGAAGGCCGAGATCATCGTCGAGTTGTACGTGTGCTGAACGCGGAGGTGCCGTCCGTTCGGTACTAGATCGTGGGACTGATTGCGGGATTATTCGCGGGGCGGATCGAGGGACGTGAGGACGTTCCACTACATCAACCGCGTTCTCTAACGCTTCTGCTGTATGGTCTACGAGGGTACGTAGATCACTCATCCCCTCTCGTAGATGAACATCACCATGATAGGTCTTCGTGCGCGTAGGAAATTTTTTGTTTCCCATGCGACGTTCCCCAACAGGAGCCCCCTTGATTGATCGAACTTGGCCGAGTCGAGTCTAGTGAAAAAAACTTTGAGTCTAGTTATATATCGGAGAGTAGGATTCTTTTTTCTCCTCTTCTATGCTCTGGTGAGGAATCTTGACGTAATAATTTACTCTACTCATCTTCCCACTCAAATTTTTTTTAGGATCACGCGGATATTTTTGGAATCTATATGATGCCGACGTGACAGAGTTCTGTCTTGGTGCCTCCTGTCTGACTTGATTTTCTTCCAGGGAGTTGAGCTCCAAGGGATCCTTGAGCACATCGTTATCATTCAGATTTCTTAGTATCTCAGAACGAAGGATGTTCATAATTGCTTCAATACTAGTAGTGGCGAGATAACCCCGATGTCCCCAGTACTGGTGCAGATTGTTCGGGAGTACTGCCATACTTTGTATCATTGTTATCACGAGGGTCTGTTGTAGATGAAGGTCCGAGATTCTGGTCATGTGTTGACGGATGTAATACAAGTGACGGGTTAGTATAGGAGTTGTGTGATATTACTCCTTGTATCCGTGTACCAGATTGCATGACCAGATATTTCGGGAATTCATAGGTGAGAATTCAAGTAGTTGCTTATAGGACATTCTTCCAACAAATGCATGATGTTAGGTTGGGGTTCGACATCTAGTGGATTCGTTTGTTCACGGTCGACTTACAGCGGTACACGTTGTGTCTTAAAGAGTCCTTGTAGCTTGCTACGACTCGGGGATGCTTCGTATGTCGGGTGCACTGCCTTGCACTTGATGGCTACTGTAAGGATCGAGCCCGTGCGATCTTGTCCACGAAAATATCGGACGAAATCTTTCTCATGAGTTTGTTCTAGCTAATTGCAAGCCGCACCCTTTGTTTTGTTGAATATGGTAATTCAAGTTGCTTTGATGTTAAGTGGTGATTTCAGATCTTTCCTAAGCGGTGTTCTCATATTTTTGTGGGAATGCTAATTCTCTTTGCTCAAATCAATTGTCTTATCATTCTTGTCAACCGGAGTCATCATGTTAATTCTTTTCCAACCGGTGTGTTTATCTTCAAGTGCATTTAATCCTCTGCTATTTTGCAAGATCATTCCCTGAATTCTTTCCGGAGTTATCTCATGTGTCTCAAGTTGTCTTTGTTTTTCCCCGCCCTCCCGCCCTTTTTCTTCGGTGATTGGATTTCATCCAAGCGCATTCATTTCATTGTGCTTCCACTATCTCTTCTTCCTTTCGTAGCCGGTGATTTATTGTGAAGATTCTCAGGAGATTCGTGTCATATTTGTTCATTCTTGTCATCTTTTCCGGTGAATTTAATTCAGTTGTCCGTGTTCATCATATCCTTTTCATCCTTGTAATTCTTTCCTATGTTGGAAATTTTTATCAGTCTATCTTCTTGTTGTCATCCCTCTCTATTCTATCCATAGCGTTGAAGTTATCTCAGAATTCTTGTTCTCAATTCTTTAGTTATTTCGAGGTGCTAACCTCATCTAGTTTTCTTGTACCGGTGCAATATCTCTCGTTCTAGCAAACTTTTCAACGGTGGTTTCTTTGAGTGGGCCCATAACCCACAGGTTCTTCCCAGGATCTTACCTGGCTCTTTAATCTTTTCCGGAGATCCTTAATTCTTTTCAACTATGACGTAAGTATGATTTTCATCAGTCATATTCCTTCGTCAAGATCAATTGGAATTAATTCTCATATTTGGCTCAACATTTCATTCTTCTTTATTCGAGAGTGTCTCATTAATTCTTGGTGTTGTTGTTCTCATCATCATTCTCAGCTTGCAATCCGAAGGAGTGTTTCTCTCAATCTTGGTTCATTCTCTTGGAGATTCATCATTTCAGCTTGGTGCCATCTTCTTAATTGTTGTCAGTCATGAGCAATCCTTTCTCGCTACCCGGTGCTTTTCTGAGTTGTTTTTTATTCTCAATCCTCGGAAGGCCATCATTTTAGAAGATTCTTCGTTCTCAGCTTTCAGCTTTCATCCTCAATTCTTCTCAATTGTTGTCTCTTTGTTCGTCTCTCGTTTATCCGGTGCCTTGTTCTAGTTTTCTCTCAGGTGGCTCATGATCTCTTCATTCTCATGTATCTCCATTAATTCGTGGTGTTTCCTTTCAATTGTGAATTCTTACCGGTGCTTCCTTCAATTTTTGCTTCAAGTGGTGTTTTTCTCTTTGTTTCTCCAAGATTCATTTCTAGAGGAATAAGGTGTATGCTTGATCCGTTGTGTTTTTCATCAATTTAATTTGATGAAGGATGAGCATAACATAATTCTTATTCTTGTTCATAGTAATCTGAATTCTTCTTCCGGAGGGCTCATGATATCAATTCTTTTCTCAAGTGCTTATCTTTATTTTCCGGAGTTCCAAGTTTATCTTTGCATCATCCTTTTGATACGGAGGCTCGTCATGGTGGTTCTTCAAGGATATGATTTTTCTCAAAGTGTTCTTCAAGATTCTTGTTCGAGTACCTCAAGTATTCTTTCTCTTCCATTTCTAGTACACTGTTCTTCCTTTATCCTTTGAGGTGGTATTATAGCATTCTCGTTAGTGTAGGAGCCTCGAAGAGATTTCCTTTCAAGAATGAGATAATTAAACCCACCAATTCTTTGGTCATGAGATATTTCAACCCATGATTTTTCATTGAGCTATCTTGGTTTGGATTTCACCTAAAGCTTTTCCTATGGATTGTTGCTATCATGGTGCTTGTCATTAATCCAAGTTCTCAATGTATCCTCTTGGTGTAAGAATTGTTCATATCTTGTTTCTCCCAATCAATCCTTGTTTCTTTTAGTGGTTGGTTGTCACCTCATATTTGTTGAGATGATTTTCACAAGCCCACTACTATCTTGTTCTTTTCGTTGTTGGTTTTCCAACTACTAAGTCAATTCTCTGTCCGAAGGCTCTTCAATTCTATTGTGATGATAGTTGTCATTCTCTTGCTTCATTGTTTTCTTCTGCTTGAGCTAGTTCCTATTCTCTTGTTCCGGAGGCTTTGTGATGTTGCTCTTTTGGGTCTATCATGTTGTTCTATCAAGATAATGGTGTTCCCTTGTTATATTTAGTTGTTGGTTGTGTATATCGTCTAATTCTCTCTTCTTATCGAATTTTTTGTCCCATTTTCCTACCGAAGTGCTGCCGAAATTTTCCGTGAATTCTTGCTTCTTTCTCATACCATTCCTCATCGCCTTGCGACTTTCAAGGATCATTGGTTTCACTCGTTTGTCAAAGAAGCGACTAAGTTTTTACCTCTTGTTCTTCCTCATCCTCTTCCCCCTTTCATTCTTGGATCTCGGGGCGAGATCCTCTTGTAGTGTAGGAGAGTTGTGACAGCCCGATGCCGACGTTCCAGAAGATTCCCCTCTCTTTCCGTTTTCGTCGTGTGTCTATTTATATTTGTCGCATCATCATCGCATCGTGCGCATCATCAGCATTGCATCGGCATCTCCTTTGCCGTCAGTTTTCAAAACTTGCATTCGTTAGTAGACGCCAGTTCTCGTCGTTGTCCGTTTCGAGCCCGACCGCACTCGCACGTGCCCGCGGCAGCGTTCGAAACCCTGTTTTTAAAGTGCGCGTAAAGATTTCTCTCATTAGGTTGAGATTTGACGTGCGGTGATATTTTAATATAGGTAGGCCGCCTGTCAAGTTTCGTCGCAATCGGAGACCGTCTGATACCCGAACGATCGACCGTAGCGGCACCGTATTCGGTCTACCGTCGGACGTCTCTCGGTGTTTTAAAAAAATCTTTGCCGCGCCGCCCGTTCTCCCTCTCGTCTCCGGATATCCCCTCTACACAACCACTCGTCCGTCACGCATTCGGAATTAGTCGAATCCGACCGCGTGGTTGGATCCGGGTCGAAATTTCGCTAAACCTAGCCCCCCTTTCCTATTTAAACACACCTCCCCTTCCATTTTAGGCCTCCCCTAATCCTGCCTCGAAAACCGTGCAATTCCGAAACCCTGGGAGCCATCTCTCTCTCCTCCCAGATCTGATCCACCCAGGGCGCCGATCTGGACCGTCGGATCCCTGATCCAACGGCCCAGGCTCCTCCCACAGCCCCCGTCCTTGGCCTCCCGTGGCCGAGGTGTTCCTCCCGCACCTCGAGCCGCCGGCCGCCGGGCTGCCCGCACCGCCTCAGGTTCCGCGAGCCCGTGCCTTCTCCGCCGGTCGCGGCCTGCTCCGCCTGACCATGCAGCCCTACCTCCCTGCTCCTCTCCGCCGCTCGCCTGCAAGGAGCCGCGCCGCTGCGAGGAGTTGCGCCAGCCGCTCTGACTTCCCCGCTCCTTGTCGGATGCGTCACCGGGAATGGGGTCCGGGGGGCTGGATCCATCCGACGCCGCCAGACCCGGCCAGCCCCCTCGCTGGAGCCTTGTCGCCGGCCGCCGCAGACTACCCTGCGCCGCTGGAACCCCGTCCTGCCCGTGCTCCAGGAGGGAGACGACGGGGGACGCTCGGGGCAGGCCTGTTCCGCCTCGCCAGCTCGTGGGCCGCGCAGGAGCAGCCAGGTTGCCAGATCCGGCCCAGCTAGGCAGCCCCCCATCGGCCTCCTCCAGGCTTCCTCCACCGCCAGCCCAGGCCGGTGTGCATCTGCCGCCCGAGGCCTCCTCCTCTGCTGGGCTTCGGCCCACGAAGGTGAGCAGCCCCGCTCCGTTAATCCCCGCCCGTGGCGATTTAATCTATGCTGCGCCATGCCCCTGTGTAGCCCATTAGGATTAGATTCGTCCCGTTAGCTATTTAGATTTTTCGGAGTTTAATTATAAATTCCAGAAAATTAGACGTTTCATAAAATCCCCGTAACTTTTTATCCGTAAGTCGGATCGAGGCGTATTTTATATGGTTTTGGCGTAGATTTTCGCGTAGAACACGATTTCACTACTTGCATATTTATTTGACGTTGTTTGACGTGTCGTATGCCTAGATTTACGTGCTGTCCCAATAGTATATTGCCCGTGTTTAATTTTCGTGCGTGTCCGGATAGCTCGTATGATTTAGATTAAATGCCTACGTTTTAGAAACTATTTTTCCGTGTATTTTAGAGCGGTCACTCATATTTTTGCGTGTAGGAATTGTCGGTAGTTTATTTTCCCGCGTATAGGTTATTTTTCTCGCAGTTATGTGCGGCATTATTTTGTGTTGCAAACCCCACATATTTTATATGTTTCCGGGGTAGAAAAATCCCATGGATTTTTCTGTGCAAATAGTTTTAGCTTTTGAGAAAGTTAGTTCGCGAGATATTTCGCCGTGATGCCCTTTTGTTTAATTCGTAGGATTTATTCCGTGCGTCGTTTGACGGAGTTGTCAACTAGAGAGTTGATCTTGGATGTTTTGTTTAGCCCCTGGTATTTTTAGTTGCAATAGAAATGCTTGTTTAGGTGTGTTTTGATTGCCCTCAAGTTGCTAGAAATAGTGCTGATTTGGACGTGCTGAAATATTTCTAAGTCTGGAATCTGTTATACTTTGTTGCTGTTTTGTTTTGCTTCTATCTTGTGATCTGTAGCTCTTTTGAGGTTGGTGCAATGGAGTTAGTTGTAGCCCTTGTGATTGTCTAGCATCCTGTGAAGTTTCACGCCATTTGGAGTCCTGTAGATATAGGTTTTGCTGCTGTCAATATAGCTTCAGATCGAAAACTGCACTTTCATGAGGTGTAATTTTCACTAAGTCTGAAATAGTGTGTGAGAAGCCATTTTGTGACTTCTTTCCTTACTGTTCCTTGCTTCCATGTTAGTTGTTGTTAGTTGTTCGTAGTAGTGCATCTTGCCCTCTTTCATGCCATGCCTGGCTTGAGTTTATCGGAGTTGTGTAGCTCGTAGTTGTGGGGCGTAGAATATGCTATGTGGCTGATTTTGGCAGATTGTAGTCATTTCTTGTTTTGCTCGTAGTTTTTGAACCGTAACTCCGATTTGATTGTGTCCTACATGAAACTTGCTTAGAATCTCGTGTAGTTTCATTTTCCCTTGCTGGTTGGATGTTTTGAAGTGCTCGTAGCCGCCGTTGCACACATTTTGCATTCATGCCATCATATCTTGCGGTGCTTGTAACTTTTGATCCGTAGCTCCGTTGGAGATGTTCTTTATGTGTAGATTGCTTGCCTTGATGCGTAGAATCACGTGAACCTGTTAGTTTTGCTGTTTAACAACTAATTAAATGCATTAGTTCAGATCTGGACAGAATTGTAATTTAACATGTGAGGTCGTCTCGAAGATGCTATATGTCGTTTCCGACCTCATTTAAAATGTCTAGATAGGTAGTTTAATTTCCACTTCACCTCTTGCATATTTGACAACATTAATATTGCCGTGTAAATAACCGGGAGTGAACTAAATAATTCATATGTGGAGTTTCGTCAATATGCAACTCGTTGCATATTGAACTTCACTTAATGTGTAGTGTTTGTTTGTCGTGAATTGTCATGCCGTGCCTTGCATGTTTTCAGCTTCTCATGCATCATTTGTGTTGTTGCATAGTGTGGTGAATTCCGTGTGTTGATTTGTGTTTCCGGTATGCTTTGTCTCGTTAGAGTTCCGCAGCGTGCCGGATTGTGAGGACCCATTCGACTACATCGGTTCGTCTGCTTCACGGAGTCATTCTTCTTCCAAGCGGGTTCTCAGGCAAGATGATCATTTCCCCAGATACCATTACTATCATTGCCATGCTAGTTTACCGCTTCTATCGATTATGTCTCGTTGCCTACCACCTGTTAAATATCAGCCTCTCAACAATGCCATGTTAACCTTCAACCTGTTCAACCTAGCAAACCACTGATTGGCTATGTTACTGCTTGCTTAACCCTGTTGATAGCGTTGCTAGTTGCAGGTGCAGATGCTTTCATGTGAAAGCATGGGTTCCTTGTTATATCACCATATTAATGCTACTTAATTTAATGGACCTATATAATTGGTAAAAGGTGGAAGGCTCGGCCTTTCTAGCCTGGTGTTTTGTTCCACCTTTGCCCCCTTAGTTTCCGGCTACCGGTGTTATGTTCCATTACTGAGCGCTCCTAACACGATGAGGGTTGTTATGGGGACCCCCTTGATAATTCGTTTTAGATTAAAGCTGGTCTGGCAAGGCCCAAAATTGGTACTACATTTGCCTAATAACCAAATAAAATTGCATAGGGACTTCCCGGGCCCCGAGGATAATTTAATCAACCCCCCGGGCCAGTGCTCCTCATGAGTGTTGGTCCACCCACCTAGCAGTCGGCGGTGCCAACACGGGGCAACTCGAGGTTTGGTTCCCGTCCACTTTGCATAGACGGTGTGTCCTGAGAACGAGATACGCGGCTCCTATCGGGTTCGTCGACACACCGGGTGGCCTTGCTGGATTTGTTTTACCTTTGACGAGATATCTTGTGCATCGGGATTCCGGTGATGCTTTGGGTAATCTCAGAGTTGAGGCTTTCCACTAGGGAATCCGACGAGATCGCGAGCTTCGTGATCGAGGATTTCTATGCGGCTTGTGGCAATTTGTGATGGACTAGTTGGAGCACCCCTGCGGGGTTAAATCTTTCGGAAAGTCGTGCCCGCGGTTATGTGGCAACGTGGAAACTTTGTTTAACACTGGTTCTAGATAACTTGAAGGTAACTTAATTAAAACATGCCAACTGTGTGCGTAACCGTGACTGTCTCTTTCATGAGTTCTTTCTCCGATCGAGGACATGGTGGGGTTATGTCTGACGTAGGTAGGTGTTCAGGATCATTTATTGATCAACAGTAGTTCACGTCCGTTATGCGTAGATCTTCCCTCTCTTACTTCTTGTACTCGTAAGTTTGCCACCATAAATATATGCTTAGCCGCTGCTGCAACCTCACCACTTAACCATGCCTCACCCATTAAGCTTTGCTAGTCTTGATACCTTTGGAAATGAGATTGCTGAGTCCCCCGTGGCTCACAGATTACTACAACACCAGTTGCAGGTACAGGTAAAGGTTACTTGACGCGAGCGCGTTGATTGTTCATTTGGAGTTGCTTCTTCTTCTTCTTCATGGATCTAGGATGGGTTCCAGGCCGGCAGCCTGGGATAGCAAGGATGGACGTCGTTCTTCTTTTGTCGTTTGTTTTCGTCCGTAGTCGGACCCTGCTCTTACTCTTGATGATTATGTAATGTACTGATGTGACTCTGATGTAGCTTGTGGCGAGTGTTAGACAACTCTCTCTCTATATATATCTCTTCCTTTCAGTACATGTACTTGTAACGATATCCATTCTTGCGACACGACGAGATGCGCTTCTATCCCTGACGAGGCTTTCGTGCCAAATTGAGGATAGGGTCGCATCTTGGGCGTGACATGCACTTCGGTGTACAAAACGGACAATCTCTCTCGAAGTATCAGGGGTTCGAACGAGAACTCATCTCTTACAAAGGGATTTTATTTCTTTGAACTTATTTGATCTCCATACTTTTTGTGTGTTCAAAATGCACCATTCAAAGGCACATCACAAAATTTCAACAATTTCTGACTTCATTTGGTATTCTTCGTGCATTTACTTATTTTTTTAGCTAGTTGACCCTGAAATTGAAAAGCACTACAAATGAACTCTGAAAATGTTGAAAGTTGGCATGCTATCATCATTTCACCCACATAGCATGTGTTCAAAAGTTGAGAGGGCTACGACAAAAACTGGATGCACTTCATGTACAAAACGGACAATCTCTCTCGAAGTATCAGCGTTTTGAACGAGAACTCATCTCTTACAAAGGGATTTCATTTTTTTGAACTTATTTGAACTCCATACGTTTTGTGTGTTTAGAATGCACCATTCAAAGGCACATCACAAAATTTCAGCAATTTCTGACTTCATTTGGTATTCTTCGTGCATTTACTAATTTTTTTTGAGCTAGTTGACCCTGAAATTGAAAAGCACTACAAATGAACTCTGAAAATGTTGAAAGTTGGCATGCTATCATCATTTCACCCACATAGCATGTGTTAAAAAGTTGAGAGGGCTACGACAAAAACTGGATGCACTTCGTGTACAAAACGAACAATCTCTCTCGAAGTATCAGGGTTTCGAACGAGAACTCATCTCTTACAAAGGGATTTCATTTTTTTGAACTTATTTGAACTCCATACTTTTTGTGTGTTCAAAATGCACCATTCAAAGGCACATCACAAAATTTCAACAATTTCTGACTTCATTTGGTATTCTTCGTGCATTCAACCGTCGATGATGGTCGCTACTCCTACTTCCCCTAGTGCATAACCAATATCTAGCACAAGGAGAAGAAGGAGAAACGACCCCCCACAACAATACTCGACATTCTTCTTCTCTCATGTATGGTGGACACTCCCTCACCTGATTTTTCGACCGTCGATGATGGTCGCTACTCCTTCTTCTGCTAGTGCATAACAAATATCTAGCACAAAGAGAAGAAGGACAAGCAACCCCCACAACAACAGTCGGCATTCTTCTTCTCACATGTATGGTGGACACTCCCTCACCTGATTTTTTGACCGTCGATGATGGTCGCTATTCCTTCTTTCCCTAATGCATAACAAATGTCTAGCACAAGGAGAAGAAGGAAAAGCGACCCCAACAACAAAAGTGGTTCCGCGGCACGCCACGTGGTTCCGCTGCACGCCACGTGGGACTAATGGTCTTTCATTTTTAAATGACTGTTTTAATCAAAAACAGATCTGTTACAAAAGGGATTTCATTTTTGAACTTATTTGAACTGAAGACTTTTTGTATATATATGTGGTCGAAATGCATGATACCATGAATTTAGAAAGGGCTAAACCATTCAAAAGTAGCAAATGAAGTTAGAAAGGGCTAAACCATTCAAATTTGGAAACTATAATGGCACAAACAGAAACTAGACATATATAAATTGGTCCAAGCAGTACATGATACTAGTCCAAACAGTACATAATAATAGCTACCATAGATATATATATACAAGTGTTCGACGTTGAGAACACTACTCGTCTGAATCGTCTGAATCAGAATGTCCACCTTCCTCGAGGTGACGCTGGCCATAGTTGACGACTCGAATCTTGCGGTACAACTCGTATGAAACGTATGCATCTTTTGCTGCATACTCAATGTTGATATGATCAAGTGGGGCCTTCTCCCAAAGTTTGTGCTGAGACTTTGGGAAACTGGTCTTCATATCACCATATTCCTCGTCGATCAAGGCAACTGCCATATGAGCCATCGAAGTCCTGACATGTCGAAGCCTGAATACCGTTTGGAGATCAATGAGGCAACCAGTTGGTATCTCAATACCGAAGCTGTACCTCATCTTCAGCTTGTCGTTCGTTATGTCAACGGTAGCAAAAGTGATGCCGCTGCGAAGGAAGTCCATGAGTTCTGGACAATGCTTGTCACTACTGCAACAGAAACAAATTAAAATGGAACAAATGTTACATACTGCTGCAATAAGGAAACATGTTTCACTACAACTAAAGAGAAAATTATCTTTAGGATTCAAATAGAACATATGCAATGGAACCTAGAGAGATCACTATAGCTATCCAATGGAACCTAGAGAGATCACTAGCTATATGCAATTTTCATGACTATGACATATCATATTGCTATCCAATGGAACCTAGAGAGATCACTAGCTATATGCAATTTTCATAACCTTGGATCAAAGAACACCGCATAAAATTGTATCACTACAACTATGATTTCAATGGAACATATTGAACCAATCAGATTTTTCAGATTGTGGAACACTATTCCAATCAGATTGTGTTCCCTTCAACTAATCAAAATTATTTCACTATAACTATTTGAAGCGAACCAACTATGATTCCAATGGAACATATTAAACACTAGTTGATTCTAATACGATTTTTCAGATTATGGAACACTATCCAATCAGATTGTGTTCCCCTTCAACTAATCAAAATTGTTTCACTACAACTATTTGAAGGGAACCAACTATGATTCCAATGGAACATATTAAACACTAGTTGATTCTAATACAATTTTTCAGATTATGGAACACTATTCCAATTAGATTGTGTTCCCCTTCAACTAATCAAAATTGTTTCACTACAACTATTTGAAGGGAACCAACTATGATTGAAACAAATAAACTTACAATGTCATTATCTTGGATCAAAGAAAGCCTCAAAACTTACCTCGCCCATTGGAAGATCAAGACATGGTGTGCGAAGCATAGTTGGATGACGGCAACACCGCGTTGATCGGTCGTGTACTCCAGATCAAGCCCCAAGAACTTCTCATGATCCATTGCGGCGTCAAGCCATCGTTCCTTCAACTGTTCAAGAAAAAACGGCATCTCCCTCCTCTCGTTCGTGTACACGACATCGAGCATGGTCATGCCATGTGCGAGCACCTCTTCAAAGCGAGTTGGCATGGTGGAAGAAGAGAAGGGAAGAAGAGAGGAGAAGAACAGAGAGCGAGAGCGAGAGAGAAGAAGAAACAGAGAAATGGCGACTCTGCTTCGGTTCGTGCTTTTCATCGCCCGAAACGACGCGGGATGCAAACCGTTTGGGCCTTTAGTCCCGGGTTGAGCCACCAACCGGGACTAAAGAGGTATACGAACGGTTGCCACCTCTACGGCAGGCCACGTGTTAGGCCTTTAGTCCCGGGTTGAGCCACCAACCGGGACTAAAGGGGATACGAACGGTTGCCACCACCACTGCCCACCGCGTAGCCCTTTAGTCCCGGTTTGGGACACGAACCGGGACTAAAGGCTCATTACGGGCCGGGACTAAAGCCTCGAGGGAGGCATTGAGAATTGGGGCGACGTGGCCGGCCAAAGGCCCGTTTTCCACTAGTGACACCTCTTTCTTGACTGCCCTTTAGCAAAAATTCCTTAGAGATCTATTCATATAGCCTTTAATATCACACCTTCAAATAGCAATCACACGTTGTTTTGGGACATGGCTAGATGGAGTAGACATTTCTACGGCACGAAATATTCACATAGGAGTATGTGTGTTACTTTGGGTTATATGAAATAGCAGAAATGACATGGACTTTAACAGGAAAAATCATATCAATTTTTTGCAGTTTTGTACAGGACAACTCCTTGATCCGTACCTGGTCGTTACTCTCTCCTGCGGAGCACAGGGAGTCTTTGGTTACTGGATCTACCCGATGGGAGATGGTAGCTCAGGGTATCTACAACCTATTTGGATGGTGGTCCAGTAGTAGAATAGCTAGATAGGATTCTAGCCCTATTTTACGCCGTTGTGGCACTTATTTTTCCTATTTTTGTCTGAGCTTCTTCACAAGCTTGTACTTAATTGCAGACTTTTTGTTCCTTGTTTTAATAAAGAGGTTGTAGGCATCTCTCTGATGCAGAGGCCGGAGGCCAACCTCCTTTTCTAAAAAAACAGTATTAGGCATGTGGGTGGGGACTGGGGTGCTGGTGTTAGTGTTCATATCATGGGTGCCCACTCTGGATACGATTATTGTTAAGTCCGTATATGCTTTCCTTATTCCCCTTTTTGGCCAAGAAATTATGAATTTGATTTTTCTTTCGAAGAGCCTGCAAACTGTGTATCATATTTTTGTAGAACCAGAGAACAATTTACAGCAAATGCCGTAAGGCAAACAAATTACGCTACCAGCTAGCAATCACACATCCACCCTCAATTACTTGCTACTCTCTCAGAAATTTTTGAAAACATCTAGCTCCAGCCTTTCTCCAAGTGAAAACAAATTACGGTACCTCATCAAGAATGAGATTAACAAACTGGGGGGATATTGCGTTGCTACACCACATTTCTAAACACCCTCGCATTTCTTTGCTTCCACAAGCTCCAAGCAATGAAAATGACTAGAGAATGAAAGCTCTTTCTGATAGTCTTCAGCAATCCTTTGCGCGATCTTAGCTACCGCACCTCAAGTTTGTCCTCTGCGGAAGCGATGACGCTATGGATAGCCAGCGAAGCAAACAAAGCAAGCCATATGCCTGGCATAGCAAATGCATCTTGGCCCACACTCCAATCCCTTGTGATAAATACTACTCCGTGATGTACAGGTGCTAAGCATGCCACATAAGCAAAAACATGACATGGCACATCAATTAGGCTACTCATAGTGGGTTGTAACATATAGTAGTACCATGTGTATGATACTATTATACGATACTATCTTCATAGTGCATAGTATCATAAACTATTATCATAGGTGATCTCATTTATTGACATGTATGACATATAGTAACATAACATTTAACATGATACGGTATCTACCTATGTTACTCTAGTTAACCCTCTTTTTCTTCTTTAATTATTTGCCACATCAGCATGTTTGTTAATCCCAAGTATATGATACTAGCTATGATAGCCCCACTATGGTCAGCCTTAAGGAGGAGAGAGAGCATTTTGGTGACCCCAGAAAGAACCAATGCCAAGCACGTCAACCTAGGCAAAACACTTAAATGAAGAAAGCTCACCAATACATGAATGAGATTAGGTGCTAAATCATTAGTAAGAGGGTGCTTGGATCTAAGGGACTAAAACTAGTCTCTTTAAGAGGCTAAAGTTCCAAGCACCCCTGACTAAAGAGAGGCTAAAACTAGTCTTGAGGCTAAAATCTTTTAGTCAGGGTACCCCTACTAAAATGTGCATTAGTCCTCTTTCTCCTCATTTAACTCCTCAGACAAGTTCTGGATTGGAGGGTTTGGAGGATAATAAATGCTAATTAACTTAATTTTAGTCTTTTTAGTATTTGGATCCAAGCATAGGTGAGGCTAGCAAATTTTAGTCTCGTTACTTTTAGTCATGGGACTAAAACGTATCCAAGCATCCTCTAAATGTAGTGAGCTTGGCTTCAACAAGTTAAGCATCTATGCATTGTGGACGTGGGTCGCTAAGGCATTTAATACACTTAGCACCGATGCATGAACAGCAGACTTATGAGCTACTCTGTGCAAGAACTGTTGTAGTTTTGGCTAGCAAGGTATTTCCCAAATCTTTTTCCACTACAAAGTATCTTGTGCATGCGCTGATGAACAAGGCACCTGGGCACCATCTCTGTCACGACTGTAGTCTGTAGAGTTGATACGCTGATTTCATCGAGAACATCCCTTGCTGTCATAATGTGAACCATAGTAATCTTCAAACTCCATGTCATGTTGGTGCAGCCGAGTTCCTGCACCTAGCTCTCTCTCTCGCTCGAGATAGAAGAAGGACGGACGGGAAAAGAAGCAGCAGGGAGACGCAGCAGTTTTTTCTTCCCAGCGCACAAACGCTGCCGCCGCACGTACGGCCTATATTCCCTCGAGCAACAAACTCGATGCCACACCATTACAACGACGCTGCAGCGCATATATACTTGGACCAGCGCTTGGCCACGACCTGCACGCCTCTACCCACTTCCGCGCTTCGTTCGGCCCGCTCTGGACACGCCTGCGACGCGCTCCTCACGCGCACACCGCGCCGAGCCCTCCACGAACTAGCGCTTGCGCTCCGCCTAGATCGCCAACGGCCTGGTCTACACACACACGCACGGTGCACACTCTCGCCTGCACTCGACGCACACACACACTCGGGTGCTGTCCCCGGCTCGCACCCGACGCGTCCAGCGTGCACGCACACGCTCGCGCCGAGCCCAGCCGCGGCTTATTCCTAACATTCACCCCCTAAGCCGAGGCTCAGAGGAGTGCAGGGCCGTCGACATCGTCAACGGCGTTCGCCAGCAGTGCTTGCTCCGCCGCCGCTGCCTCCTTCCTTGGCCTGGTGCAGCCGCGCTTGAAGTGTCCCCTCTGCCCGCAGTTGTAGCACCATCCACGCCGTCCTCTTCCGCCGCCCGACGCCTCGCTCCGCTGTCATCGTTGTCTTCGCGAGCACCGCGTCGCCCTCGCTCCCGTGCACCCCACTGCTCCATGGTGAGCATGAGATGTTCACCGCCACGCTCGCCGCCGTCCTGTCCCCGACGCTGGACTCGCTCCTCGAACGCACGCAGCCGTCCGACCGCCTCGTCGAACGCCATGGTCGCCGTGTCGTAGAACTGTTCGATGCCGGCGACGACGGGGAAGAGGCGATCCGGCACGGTGTCCAGTAGCTTTTTCACCAGCGCCTCGTCGTCCAGTGTCTCCCCGAGACTCGCGTAGCGCGCCGCCATCCCGGCAAGCCTTCCAGCGTACACCTCCAGGGTTTCGCCGTCCGCCATCTTGACGCGATCGAAATCTCCTCGCAGCGTCGCCATCCTCGCCGCGCGCACCCGATCGGCGCCGACGAACCTCACCTTCAGGGAGTCCCATACCTCCCTGGCGGTGAGCTTCGTCGCCACCTGCAGCAGTACATCCTCCGGCAGCGCCCCGAGGAGCAGTGCCCGCGCCGCCTTGTCCTTCCGCGCCTCCACCGCCGCCTCGCCCGGCGCCACCGCCTCCCACACGGTGTGGACGTCGAGAATCGCCTGCGCCTTGATCGCCCACACTGTGTAGTTGTCTGGCGTGAGCATCGGCATCGCCATCGACACCGATCCGCTCGCGTCGCCGCCGTGTGGGACGAGCGCCTTGGTCCGCAGTGATCTCCTGAACCGAAGCTCTGATACCAATTGTTGGTGCAGCCGAGTTCCTGCACCTAGCTCTCTCTCTCTCTCGCTCGAGGTAGAAGAAGGACGGGAGAAGAAGCAGCAGGGAGACGCAGCAGTTGTTTCTTCCCAGCGCACAAACGCTGCCGCCGCACGTACAGCCTATATTGCCTCGAGCAACAAACTCGATGCCACACCATTACAACGACGCTGCAGCGCATATATACTTGGGCCAGCACTTGGCCACGACCTGCACGCCTCTACCCACTTCCGTGCTTCGTTCGGCCCGCTCTGGACACGCCCGCGATGCGCTCCTCGCGCGCACACCGCGCCGAGCCCTCCACGAACTAGCGCATGCGCTCCGCCTAGATCGCCAACGGCCTGGTCTACACACACATGCACGGTGCACACTCTCGCCTGCACCCGACGCACACACACACTCGGGTGCTGTCCCCGGCTCGCACCCGACGCGTCCAGCGTGCACGCACACGCTCGCGCCGAGCCCAGCCGCGGCTTATTCCTAACATGTCATGGATGACATATGCATCTTCTTCCTAGAAGGTTCCCTTTGGTAAATGATGTCTTTCCTGCAAAAATGGGAACGTCGTTTAAATCTGGGCAGCTAGGAGATGGCAAGGAAAGGAGGAGCTGACATTTTCCTGTGTTTATCTACTGTAAATATATAATGATCGTGCTGCCGTCGCAGATGAGTTTTTCACGCCCTCTCTAGTACTTGTGATACAAGGGGTGTACCTGGAGGAGGTAATCTAATGTAATGTAGGAAGCGATCTAGTTCTCCTTTTTGTTGATTTCTTCTTGTAAGCAGTGTTACCTGTGAGATGTGTCTGAACCGAGCATTATCTTGTTCCTCGCGTAGTTATTTCCAAAATTAATGAAAATACATCATCCTACATTAAAATCAATTACTAGTGATATACTGTCAATGTAACTAGAGTGCTTTCACATGACTTTGTGCCCGTCTCCAAACTAACTCTGTATCATGCTCATATGATCAAGAGAACCTCTGTTTGCCACCGTGCAAGATAAATTTACTATTGCATTTGGTGGTTTCCTATTCCAATCACAAGAAAAAAAATCGATAAAGGAAGCTTTTATTGAACTCAGGTCATTAATCAAGATGATATAATCATGCTCAGAGCACTGCGATACATAACGAGGATGTACAAAATCCACACACACGAGTTTTATAACAAGTGGAATAACAGGCAAATCCTATGGACCATCAATCCTTGGACTAGACCGCCGCCCATGCTCCTAGGTAAAACACTCCTTGACTACCCGCTCCAAATGCTGACACGACGTAGCAACCAACTCCCGAGAACCCGTCTTCTAAAGAATAACAAGGGTATGGAGCCAGTGGGTAACTAAATAAAGAACCTGTAGTGGATATGACAAAAAATCTTGTCAAAAACCACATCATTCCTTCATAATCCAAGCGATCAACAGGTAGCGGCTGTCCCTAACAGCGACTTGTCATTTTAGGTCCTTCCTAATGCCCCGTAGCCAACCACTAAACATATGACATACTTTAAGGTGGAAACAACCCTAAAGCCGCTTGTATAATAGACCAAACGGCCCATGCAAAGCGGCATTCAAAGAAAAGTTATCGGATAGTCTCATCTATGTGACAAAAGTAACACTCTGTACTGCCTTGCTAGTTTCATTTAGACAAGTTATCCCTTGTTAGAACTATTCCACGTTGTAAGTAACAAAGGAATATCTTAACTTTGAACAATATCCTAATTTTCCACAGGCCTTTGTTGATATTGGGAACATCACAATGCACAAGAGCAGGATACTGAGACTTCACCGAGAGCACCCCATCAGAAGTTAAGTTCTAAGAAAAATGTCTTGCTCATGTGTGAGAACGATATTAGCAAGTTGAGAAAGTAAATTAATCCAAGCTAATAATTTTGGCCGCACAAGGTCTCTCCTCCATTGTAACATCGGACGAAAAGTTTGGAGGACATCTGTCACTGTAGATTGTTTGTGCCTTACAATGTAGTAAAGATTTGGATATTGTTCCCACAACAGGATAATACCCAACCGCTTGCCCTCCCAAAATCTGATTTCGGTGCCGACCTTTATTGTGAAAGTATCAAAGCAGAGAAAATCTCCCTTCACTTTCATGAGGCTGGCCCAAAAGTGAGAATCTCTAGCTCTCCACTGGAATTGCGACAAAGGCTTTCTACATAAGTACTTATTGTGTATCAACTATTGTCACACTCCATTAGTTCTCTATAGCTTAAACAACCACTTGCTTAGCAAGGAAACATTCTTCATGTCCAAATCATGAATTCCTAGACCCCTTGCTCCCTAGGGCGGCAAAAAATGCTGCATTTAACTAATCGGTACTTTTCATTTGATCATCATTCTGCCATTAAAATTCTAGAACAGAAATAATCACTTTTTAAGTACATCCATTGATATAGCAAAAAGGGACATCATATAAAAGGGAAGGTTGCTAAGCATCGAGTTAATTAGGATACCAGTCACAAGATGTACTAGGCAAGACCGATCACTTATGTAAGGATGAATAGCTTGTGTGCCAGTCCTCAAGTTCTAACTAGGGACTGCGATATTCTCTCTACACATGATAATAAATGAGAGCCCTCATTCATCTTGATCTCTTGTTCTTTGCGTTTCGATAGACGACATTTTATTTCAAGATCTGAAGTCTTGGTTTTTTCTTGAAAAGGTGGATTACCCTAGGCCTCTCTATTAGCATGCTGAACACCTCCATCTATATAATTTATTCACCAGAGCCTGACGAAATGAACACAAGGATCTACCCAAAGCCATATTCTACGTGAATAAAGTCATTACAATGACAAGTATAAAGATGTGCTTTGTCCACATAACAGATACAATCTAATCCATTGGCCTTAAGACCATCTAGTCTAGGCGCCCCTCTAGGATCCACTGTCGTCATCTTTCACCATCTCATATTCAAGAGGAACCACTGTAAAGTTCCTGCCAGTCTCATCTGCCATCAACGTCACCACGACACAAGATGGCGCCACCAGCCTACGCGTGTCGATCAAATTGCGTCCAACAGTGAGATTCCACTGCTCCACGGTGTCAAGGCCCACCGTATTCAATGCGGTCGATGAAACACCACTCCACCTATGGGTGTCTCTAGTGAACCACTGCTCCAAGAGACCAAGACGATGCCCTTAGGGGGGAGAACAACACCAAAGTCTCCATCATCCTCCGATTCGGGAGACCAAGATCTAGGGTTTCCCCCGGAACAACTTCCACCTGGAAGAAGTGGGGCACAACATCGGCAACTGTTGATGTACCCAAGCGATGCCCGCCACCACATAGCTCTCATGACGAAGCCTTCAAGAAGAATGCAACACCAAGAACAAAGTTGCCGCCATAGGGTTTGCACCTGACAAATTGTGAGGTGGGAAAGGTGGGGCAAACCCGAGCAATGTCTGCAGGAAGAAAAACGACACCCTCGTGTGCCGTGGCTATCGTGGCCCGTATGAGCTGACTTGGGAATTATCCCAGTCGGGATCCCCACCTCCCGCTTCGTCCCAACCCGGTAAGCGGCTAGTAGCACAACCATGATTGATAAGGCAAAGTGCATGCAACATGAGTTGGAGGAAGGAGCAGCTCGGCGTTGTTGGCCGCTAGGGCGGCCGCGACACCAACCTGCAGGTGAATCACAGGCCACCCTGTCCAATCCCCGATAGCCCAGCCACCCCTCCACGTCGCCGGATA
The DNA here is from genome assembly GCF_904849725.1 of Hordeum vulgare subsp. vulgare. Classification (NCBI taxonomy): domain Eukaryota; kingdom Viridiplantae; phylum Streptophyta; class Magnoliopsida; order Poales; family Poaceae; genus Hordeum; species Hordeum vulgare. The sequence goes on from NC_058522.1 coordinate 579,446,979, forward strand.
GGGAGGCCATCCTACGGGCCGCCACCCCGGATCCATGGGCCTCCGCCCCTAATCGGAAAGGGTAGTGCCAGCCCTGTCGCCAAGGCCATCGCCAGGACGTCGCGCCGTCGTCGTCTATCAGGGCGTCTTGGTACAGATCAGCGTGATACGTCTCCAACGTATCTCTTCATAGCCAAGCCAGAAGAGCCCCAGGGGCCCCACAAGCCCCCACCCAGCGGCTAGGGGGGCCGCACCATCCAGGCTTGTGGGCCCCCTGGAGGTCCCCTGACCTAGATCTTGCGCCTGTAAATTCCCAAATATTCCCAAAAAAATCAAGAGATCATCGCAATCACTTTTCCGCCGCCGCAAGCTTCTGTCTCCGCAAGATCCCATCTGGGGCACATCTTGGTGCCCTGCCGGAGGGGGATTCGGACACGGAGGGCTTCTTCATCAACACCATGACCTCTCCGATGATGCGTGAGTAGTTCACCATAGACCTATGGGTCCATAGCTAGTAACTAGATGGCTTCTTCTCTCTCTTGGATCTTCAATACAAAGTTCTCCATGATCTTCATGGAGATCTATCCGATGTAATCTTCTTTTGCGGTGTTTGTCAAGATCTGATGAATTGTGGATTTATGATCAGATTATCTATGAATCTTATTTGAGTTTCTTCTGATCTCTCTTATGCATGATTTCATATCCTTGTAATTCTCTTCGAGTTATGGGTTTTGTTTGGCCAACTAGATCTATGATTCTTGCAATGGGAGAAGTGCTTGGTTTTGGGTTCATACCGTGCGGTGACCTAACCCAGTGACAGAAGGGGTAGCGAGGCACGTATCGTGTTGTTGCCATCAAGGGTAAAAATATGGGGCTTTCATCATTGGTTTGAGATTATCCCTCTACATCATTTCATCTTGCTTAAAGCGTTACTCTGTTCTTCATGAACCCAATACACTAGATGCATGCTGGATAGCGGTCAATGTGTGGAGTAATAGTAGTAGATGCAGAAAGTATCGGTCTACTTGTCTCGGACGTGATGCCTATATGCTAGATCATTGCCTTAGATATCGTCATGACTTTGCACGGTTCTATCAATTGCTCGACAGTAATTTGTTCACCCACCGTGATATTTGCTATTATGAGAAAAGCCTCTAGTGAACATTATGGACCCCAGGGTATACTCCACACCATATTTTCAGCCTTACACTTTTTACTTCGTTGCACTTTCCGCCTTGAGATCTCACTTTGCAAACAATCTTGAAGGGATTGACAACCCCTTTGAAGCGTTGGATGCAAGCTTGTTTGTGTTTGCGCAGGTACTTTGGACTTGACGAGGCCCTCCTTCTCGTTCGATACCTTGGTTCTCAAACTAAGGGAAATACTTACTGCTCCTATGCTGCATCACCCTTTCCTCTTCAAGGGAAAAACCGATGCAAACCAGGGAGGTAACAAGAAGAATTCCTACGCGTCAGGGAAGGACTTTTGTTGCCGCAGCAGAAGAATTTATGGCGCCGTTGCCGAGGAGGAAGATCAAGTCAAGAACTCATCCAAGTAGGTGTCGCAAATCATCTCTTGCATTTACTTTGTTTGCTAGTTGCCTCTTGTTTTCCTCTCCCCCACTTCACCAATTTGCCTTTTTCGTTCGCCTTTTCGTTCGCCCTTTTTCTCGCCCTCTTTTTGTTTGCTCGTGTGCTTGCTTGCTTGCTGAAGTCACCATGAACGAAAACACCAAGCTTTGTGACTTCTCGAATACTAATAATAATGATTTATTAGTACTCCGATTGCTCCCGCCACTAGTGCGGAGTCATACGAAATCAATGCCGCTTTGTTGAATCTTGTTATGAAAGAGCAATTCTCTGGCCTTCCTAGTGAAGATGTCGCATCCCATCTCAATACCTTCATTGAGCTTTGTGATATGCAAAATAAAAAAGATGTGGATAGTGACGTGATTAAATTAAAGCTTTTTTCCTTTCTCGTTGCGAGATCGCGCAAAAACTTGGTTTTCTTCTTTGCCCGAAAATAGTATCGATTCTTGGGATAAGTGCAAAGATGCTTATATATCCATGTATTTTCCGCCGGCTAAGATCATCTCTCTCCGTAATGATTTTACGAATTTCAAGCAACTTCATCATGAACATGTTGCACAAGCTTGGGAGAGAATGAAATTAATGATTAGAAATTGTCCCGCTCATGGCTTCAGTCTTTGGATGATTATTCAAATCTTTTACGCTGGCTTGAATTTCGCTTCTAGAAATATCTTGGACTCCGCCTCAGGTGGAACGTTCATGGAAAACACGTTAGGAGAAGACACAAAGCTCTTCGACAACATCATGACGAACTACTCTCAGTGGCACACTTAAAGGTCACCTACTAGTAAGAAGGTACACGCTATAGAGGTAATTAACTCGTTGAGTGCTAAGATGGACGAGTTAATGAATTTGTTTGCTAATAGAAGTGCTCCTTTGGATCCTAATGATATGCCTTTGTCTTCTTTGATTGAGAGTAGCAACGCTAGCTCGGACTTTAATTTTGTTGGTAGGAATAACTTTGGCAACAACAACGGTTTTAAAGGAAACTATATTCCTAGGCCTTTTCCTGTAACTCCTCTAATAACTTTGGCAACTCCTACAACAATACCCATGGAAATTACAATATATTACCCTCTGATCTAGAGAGTAATATCAAAGAGTTCATCAACTCCCAAAAGATCTTCAATGCGTCCATAGAGGAAAAACTACTCAAAATTGACGATTTGGCTAAGAGCGTTGATAGGATTTCTTGTCATGTTGATTCTTTGAAAGTTAGATGTGCTCCTCCCAAAATGAACATGGATGAAACTTTGAAATCTATGCATGTTTGCGTGATTGAGAGCCAAGAAAGAACCGCCCAAATTCGTGCTAGACATGAATGGCTTAAAAAGGCGTGTTCTCGTGATGAGAATCACGAAGATCTTAAAGTGCTTGGTGTGACTCCCATTGAATATTTGTTTTCTTGTGTCAAACCTAATGATTATGGGGCTGGATATGAATCCACTTTGGTTGAAAAGTGCCCCAATGATTCGGAGTTCATCTATCTTGATGCTAAAAGCATTAAAAGTGGAGTAGAAGACGTTAAAACTTTGAGTAGTAATGAAATTACTACCGTGGATTTCAAGGAATTCAATTGTGATAGTTGCTCCTTGATTGAATGCATTTCTTTGATGCAATCCATGTTGAACTCTCCACACGCTTATAGCCAAAACAAAGCCTTTACCGATCATATCGTCGAAGCTATGATAAAAGCTCTTGAAGAGAAACTTGAATTGGAAGTCTCTATCCCTAGAAAGCTTCATGATGAGTGGGAACCTACCATCAAAATCAAAATCAAAAACTATGAGTGCAATGCTTTGTGTGATTTGGGTGCTAGTGTTTCTGCGATTCCAAAGTCTTTATGTGATGTTCTCGGTTTTAATGAGATTGAAGAGTGTTCTCTTAATTTGCATCTTGCTGATTCTACTATCAAGAAACCCATGGGAAGGATCAATGATGTTCTTATTATTGCAAATAGGAACTATGTACCCGTGGATTTCATTGTGCTTGACATTGATTGCAATCCTACATGCCCTATTATTCTTGGTAGACCTTTCCTAAGGACTATTGGTGCTATCATCGATATGAAGGAAGGGAATATTAGATTTCAATTTCCTTTAAGGAAGGGCATGGAACACTTTCCTAGAAAGAAAATAAGATTGCCTTATGAATCCATGACGAGGGATACTTATGGTTTGAGCATCAAAGACGACGATAAGTGATTCTATCGCTCCTATGCCTAGCTAAGGGCGTTAAACAATAGCGCTTGTTGGGAGGCAACCCAATGAATTTATCTTTTTCTTTCTGTTTTGTTGCGTCCACACTTTCATAATTCTGTTGTGATTGTGTTTTTTGTGTTTCTTTTTGTGTTTGAGCCAAGCAAAACCTTTATGACTAGTCTTGGTAATGGTTGTTTGATCCGGCTGGAAAAAGACAGAAACTTTTCGCTCACGAGATGATTTTTCATTTTTATTCAGAAAGAGAGTTTGAGTTTATTATTTTTTCTGCTGATTGATATGCTTTTTCCCCAGGCCGTCGTAATGTTTCAGATTTTTTGAGGTACCAGAAGTACACGAAGTATACAGATTGCTACAGATTGGTCTGTTTTTGACAGATTCTGTTTTTTGTTGAGTTGGTTGCTTGTTTTGATGAAACTATGGTTAGTATCGGGGGGTACTAGCCATGGAAAAGTGAGAATACAATAGCCCATCATCAATATAGATGGAATTCAAGTTTTCTACAGTACCAAAAGAAGTGGTAGTTTGTTTTCTTGTACTAATGTTATCACAAGTTTCTGTTTAAGTTTTGTGTTGTGAAGTTTTTAAGTTTTGGGTGACGTTCTCATGGACAAAGAGATAAGGAGTGGAAAGATCTCAAGCTTGGGGATGCCCAAGGCATCCCAAGCCAAATTCAAGGACACCAAAAAGCCTAAGCTTGGGGATGCCCCGGGAAGGCATCCCCTCTTTCGTCTTCAATCCATCGGCAACATTACTTGGAGCTATATTTTTATTCACCACATCATATGTGTTTTGCTTGGAGCATCTTGTATCTTAGGAGTCTTTTCTTTTTGTTGTGTCACAATCATCCTTGCTGCACACCTTTTTGAGAGAGACAGACATGCACTCATCGTGATTTTGCTAGAATGCTCATAGTTCTTCACTTATATCTTTTGAGCTAGATACTTTTGCTCTAGTGCTTCACTTATATCTTTTGAGCTAGATACTTTTTCTCTTGTGCTTCACTTATATCTTTAGAACACGGCGGTGCGTGATTTGGTAGTTGGCTTATGCTATGAAAGTAGTCCCAAATGTGCTAGGTACCCAAAGAGGATGCAAAAACCTCCATCTTCATATGCATTGAATAGAAAGAGAAGTTTTGATTCCTGTCAATTAGTTTTGAGACGTGGATTCGGTAATATTGAGAGTTATGTTAGTAGGGTGTTGTGAATCTAGAAATACTTGTGTTGGATTTAGTGATTCCCGTAGCATGCACGTATGGTGAACCGCTATGTTAGGAAGTCAGAGCATAATTGATCTTTTGATTGTCATCCTTTGTGTTGAGGTCGGGATCGCGTGATGGTTAACACCTACCAACCCTTCCCCTCGGAGTATGCGTTTAGCACTTTGTTTCGATTACTAATAAAAACTTTCGCAATAAGTATATGAGTTCTTCATGACTAATGTGAGCCCATGGTATAGATGCACTTTCACCTTCCACCATTGCTAGCCTCTCTAGTGCCGCGCAATTCTCGCCGGTGCACAGACCCACCAAATTCTTTCCTCAAAACAGCCACCATACCTACTACCTACTATGGCATTTTCATAGCCATTCCGAGATATATTGCCATGTAACTCCCACCGTTCCGTCTCATGACTTGTGTCGTCACTCTCATATTGCCATTGCATGATCATACTAGATCGTTGCACATCCGGTACACTGCCGGAGGCATCTCCTATGGAGTCATCATCATTGTGATCTTTGAGCTTTGAGTAACTAAAAAGTATGATGATCATCATTATTAGAGCATTGTCCCATGTGAGAAAAAAAAAGAGGCCAAAGAGCCCAAAAACAAAAAAAGAGAAAACAAAAGAGGCCTTAGAACCCAAATAAAAAAAAAGAAATGAGAGAAAAAAGAGAGAAGGGACAATGGTACTATCTTTTTCCACACTTGTGCTTCATGTTAGCACCGTGTTCTTCATGATTGAGAGCTTCTTGCTTTGTCACTACCATATGATAGTGGGAATCTTCGTTTTATAACTTGGCTTGTATATTCCAATGATGGGCTTCCTCAAAATTGCCCTAGGTCTTCGTGAGCAAGCAAGTTGGATGCACACCCACTAGTTTTCCTCTTGAGCTTTCACATACTTATAGCTCTAGTGCATCTCTTGTATGGCAATCCCTACTCATTCACATTGCTATCTATTAATGGGCATCTTCATAGCCTATTGATACGCCGAGTCAGTGTGACCATCTCCATCTTTTTGTCTCGCAACCACCACCACACTCTATTCCACCTATAGTGCTATATCCATGGCTCACGCTCATGTATTGCGTGATAGTTATAAAAAGTTTGAGAAAGTAAGAGTGTGAAAACAATTACTTGGCCAATTCCGGGGTTGTGCATGATTTACATTAGTTGTGTGAGGATGATGGAGCATAGCCAGACTATATGATTTTGTAGGGATAACTTTATTTGGCCTCATTATTTTGAAAGTTCATGATTACTTTGCTAGTTAGCTTGAAGTATTATTGTTTTCATGTCAATAGCAAACTATTGTTTTGAATCTTACGGATCTGAACGTTCATGCCACGTGAAAGAAGTTGCAAAGGACAACTATGCTAGGTAGTATTCCACATCAAAAAATCATTCTTTATCACTTCCCTACTCGAGGACGAGCAGGAGTTAAGCTTGGGGATGCTTGATACGTCTCCAACGTATCTATAATTTTGATGGTTTCATGCTATTATCTTGTCAAACTTTGGATGTTTTGCATGCCTTTTATTTATTTTCTCGGACTAACTTATTAACTCAGTGCCAAGTGCCAGTTCCTGTTTTTTCCATGTTTTTAACCCCTTCCACAGGAGATTTTGAAACGGAGTCCAAACGGAAGAAAATCCCCGAAAAGATTTTTTCTGGCACGGAAGAAGATTGGAGGACTTGGGAGCCAAGCCAGAAGAGCCCTAGGGGCCCCACAAGCCCCCACCCCGCGGCCAGGGGGGTCGCGCCATCCAAGCTTGTGGGCCCCCTGGAGGTCCCCTGACCTAGATCTTGCACCTACAAATTCCCAAATATTCCCAAAAAAATCAAGAGATCATCGCAATCACTTTTACGCCGCCGCAAGCTTCTGTCTCCGCAAGATCCCATCTGGGGCACGTCCTGGTGCCCTGCCGGAGGGGGGATTCGTCAACACCATTGATACGTCTTCGTCGTATCTACTTTTCCGAACTCTTTTGCCCTTGTTTTGGACTCTAATTTGCATGATTTGAATGGAAGTAACCCGGACTAACGCTGTTATCAGCAGAATTGCCATGGTTTTGTTTTTGTGCAGAACTAAAAGTTCTCGGAACGTCCTGAAAATTTACGGAGATTTTTTCTGTAATAAAAGAAAAATACCTGCGCAAAGATCCGCCTGAGGGGGTGTGCCAGTGGGCCACAAGCCCACACGGCGCGACCACCCCCCTAGGCCGCGCCATGCAGGCTTGTGGGGCCCACGTGGCACCACCGCCCCCAATCTCAGTCCTATATCTTCCGTTTCGCCTGAAAAAAAATCAGAGAGAAGGTTTCACCGCGTTTTGCGATACGGAGGCGCCGCCACATCTTGTTCTTCATCTGGAGGGCATATCTAGAGTCCGTTTCGGGCTCCAGAGAGGGGAAATCATCGCCATCGTCATCATCAACCTTTCTCCATCGACAATTCCATGATGCTCTTCATCGTTCGTGAGTAATCTCATCGTAGGCTTGCTGGACGGTGATGAGTTGGATGAGATCTATCATGTAATCGAGTTAGTTCTTGACGGGGATTGATCCCTAGTATCCACTATGTTCTAGATTGATGTTGTTACTATTTGGCTATGCTTAATGCTTGTCACTAGGGCCCGAGTGCCATGATTTCAGATCTGACCCTATTATGTTGTCGCCAATATATGTGTGTTTTAGATCTTATCTTGCAAGTTGTAGTCACCTACTATGTGTTATGACCCGGCAACCCCGGAGTGATAATAGCCGGAACCACTCCCGGAGATGACCATAGTATGAGGAGTTCATGTATTCACCGCATGTTAATGCGTTGGTCCGGTTCTTTATTAAAAGGAGAACCTTAATATCCTGTAGTTTTCATTAGGGCCCCGTTGCCACGGGAGGGATGGACAATAGATGTCATGCAAGTTCTTTTCCCTAAGCACGTATGACTACATACTGAATACATGCCTACATTAGATTGATGAACGGGAGCTAGCCACATATCACTCCGTGTTATAGTTGTTACATGATGAATCACATCCGTAACACTTATCCATCACCGATCCACTGCCTACGAGTCTTTTACTACTGGTCCTCGCTACGTTACTTTGCCTAGGCTTGTCCCTTGCTACAAGAGGGATTGTACCACTTTGCTGCTGCCACTACTGTTGTTACTTTACTGTTGTTGCTATTGCTGTTACTTGTTACTTTGCTGCTGCTACTACTACTGTTCCTTGCTGCTCCGTTGTTACTTGTTGCAAGACTTTGTTGGCGCTAACATCCCGTCAACAAGGCCTTTTCTAGCGCCGTTGTTGGGAATTGCGAAAGCTTTTTCTGGTGTCGTTGCTATCGTACTACCTTGCTACTGATACTTTGCTTGCAGACACTAATCTTTCAGGTGTGGTTGAATTGACAACTCAGCTGCTAATACTTGAGAATATCCTTTAGTTTCCCCTTGTGAGCGAATCAATAAATTTGGGTTGAATACTCTACCCTTGAAAACTGCTGCGATCCCATACGCTTGTGGGACATCAAGGCTTTTTCTGGCACCGTTGTCGGGGAAGCACATCTATATTCTCTGAGTCACTTGGGATTGACGTTTGCTGATCACTATGAGGAATCCGAAAGATCCAATAACTAAAATCCTACCTTCCACTACAAGGAGAGGTAAGGAACTGCCATCTAGCTCTGCACTTGATTCACCTTCAGTTTTGAGTAAGTTTGCGACTTCACCTCCTGCTAGAAATCTTGATATGTCGCCTGTGG